>NC_138882.1:67846919-69046919 GCF_965194825.1 Balaenoptera physalus
TTAGGATAACTTGTATAAATGATATCATAGTATAGTTGTCATTCCCTTTTGACTTACTTTACCTAATATGATTATTTCTAAGCTCATTTGTAGTCCTGAAAATGGCACTCTTCATTTTTTTCCCGAGGCTACTATTCCATTCTGTACATATACCACTTCTTCTTTGTCAATTCATCTGTTTATGGGCCTTTTTTTTGCTTCCATGTCTTGGCTATTTCAATATTGCTGCAGTGCACATTTGCCTGCCTCTGTCTTTCCGATTCTGGTGGTCTTAGATTATAGGCCCAAAAGGTGCCCTGCTACATCATCTGGTAGCTCAATTTTTACCTTTTAAAGCAGCTCCATTCAGTTTTCGTTAATGCTGTTACCACTTTACATCCCACCAGCTGCTAGAAGGTACAAAGTTCTCTAAAACCCCTTCAGCATTTATAGGTTGTAGACGTTTTGCTGATGGTCATTTGACTGGTGTGAGCTGAAACCTTTTTGGAGGTTGGATTTGCATGTGGCTAATAATTCCTTATACTGAGCTTTAGGCATGTCCTTTTTTTCTTTTCCTCTTTTTTATTTAAAGAGTGAGTACAACTCCTCTCTTCATATTGACTTCTTGAAAAATTTGTCATGTGTTGAATTTTCTTGCCTATTCCCTACCCCAGGGCATTTTTTGAGGGAAGGTGTCATTTACAGCCCTGCAGTCCTTGGGGCTATTAAGCAACCATTAGCACTGGGTTTAAAGCTGCTGTTGTGAGAAACAGCCACAAGGCGGCAGCATTATTACGTTCTCAGCCCTTGTTACTAGGGCAACAGAGTCTTCCTGGAGGTAGTGTTCCGAGGTTGTATATTAGAGAAGAATGTGCGGGGACAAGCCCCCAGATTTCAGGAGGTAGATACGAATCGCCTTTAGAGCACATGAAAAGCGGCAAAACGTCGACAATGATGCACTTGGCCAAAAAGGGCCTATGCGTTTTTTCCTGAATATATTCAGGAAAAAACGCATAGGCCCTTTTTGGCCAACCAAGCAAGCCGGAAAGGCAAATCAGCACTACAAATAAGTCTCGCTTCCCATCCGTCCAAAAGCCATTCAAAAAAGTGTAAAAACCAGAAGTGCAGGACAGGCCAGGTAGAAAAGGGAGCCTTGTTAGGCTGATGGGCGGGATGTAAATTGCCAACGGCCACTCTGGAGAAGTGCATGGTGTTTCCTAAAACATCTAAAAAACAGAGCTAGAGAGCATAGGGCCCTTCCACTCGTGGGCGTATAAAATGGGAAAACGAAAAATCAACAAGACACAGGCACCCCAAAGTTTAGGACTGCTCTGTTTACAAGAACCTCCACTTCAGTACACGTTAAATATGCCAGGATAGCGAAAAATGGATAAAGAAGTGTGGTACTTATGTACAATGGCATATCACTCAGCCATGAAATCAGTGTCATACGGCTACTAGCAGCATGATGAGTGGATTTAGGTACGATGTTTCTAAGTGAAATAAGTCACACAGAAAAAGAAACTTATCATAAGATATCACTTATAGAGGGAAAGTAAAAATCGCTACCCATGACCTGATTACAAAACAGAACAGAGTCACACATTTAGAAAACACTGGATGGCTGCTTAACTGGAAAGGTGAGGTGCGGTGAGGCATAAAACAAGGGTTTGAAATTAGCACACATACCGTTCCATAAACCAAATATGTAACAGACAACACCTACCCCTTGCTCAGTGAACTGGACTCAACGCCCCGTATTCACCGCACAAGAGTATATCTGACAAGTAAGAATCTTAAAACCTATGTATTGATATCTCTCTGTAAATGAATCAAGTGGGTGTAAAGCGGCATAAACACAGCAGTGAAAATCAGCTAAACCCCATTATAAAAATAGATTACAGAAAAACCCCCAACAAAGACAGTGAAAGAGAGAGAAATTCGTAAAAAGTTCGTTCAGGGGCAGTGAAGCAAACTGGATCGACCATATCTAGACCCACAGCTGGATTAGATATAAGGCTGGACACTCTTGGGGCTGAGAGGATTGGTGAGGTTGGGTGAGCAAACGCCTACCCTTTAAAGTAATAGTGCATGGTACCCATTCTATGGGTCCCAAATCTCCAGGTTCAAGGGAATCTTCTTAGAGCAAAAAAATGCATGGGAAACCCAGTGGAAGGTAAACAGTGTGATCGGGAAAGGTTTCTGAAACGCACCTCTTTCCTCATCTCCTGGTGCTCGGGTTCGCCATTCCAGCCGCATTACTAACAATCTCCCCACTTGGAGAATCAGCACCTTTAACCTCCTGTTTCGTACAGGTTGCAATTTGTCCTGAGGATGAATGGGAAGAGGGGGAACCCATGAGAGGGTAGCTCTAGGTGTTCGGACAGGCACAGGTCACTCTAATTTCCATCAGGAAGAAGAATTAACCACAGGCTCAGCCTGCCCCATGGAACCAGATTGGGCCTGAAGCCATCCTGCGGTTTTTCGGCCAACTCCCAAAAGAGCGAGTTGAAAAATGGAGCTCAGGGGCACTGCAATTCACAAACCTGCAGAGTTATAAATGATAACTGTCGTCCACAAATATATTGAGGGAAGGCAACGAAGAGGATTTGAAAGCAAGGCAGAATTGCAGGAAACAGATTTCAGGAGGTAGATTCGAATCGCCTTTAAAGCACATGGAAAGCGGCAAAACCTCGACAATGATGCCCTTGGCCAAAAAGGGCGTATGCGTTTTTTCCTGAATATATTCAGGAAAAAACGCATACGCCCTTTTTGGTCAACCAAGAAACCTGGAAAGGCAAATCAGCGCTACAAAGAAGTCTCGCTTCCCATCGCTCAAAAGGGCCATGCTGAATAAAGGGTCAATACCAGAAATGCAGGAAAGGCCATGGAGAAATGGGAGCCTTGCTACGCTGATGGGCAGGATGTAAATTGCGAAGAGCCACTCTGGCGAAGTGCACGGTGTGTCCTGAAACATCTACAAAACACAGCTTAGAGAGCATAGGGCACTTCCACTCATGGGCGTATATACTGGGAAAACTAAAAATCAGCAAGACACATGCACCCCAAAGTTTAGGGCTGCTCTGTTGACAAGAACCTCCACTTCGTTACACGTTAAATATCCCAGGAAAGAGAAAAATGGATAAAGAAGCTGTGGTCCTTATGTACAATGCAATATCACTCAGCCATGAAATCAACGTCATAAGGCTAGTAGCAGCATGATGAATGATTTTAGGTACGACGATTCTAAGTGAAATAAGTCACACAGAAAAAGACACTTATTATAAGATATCACTTATACAGGGAATGGAAAAACCGCTACCCTTGAACTGAATTACAAAACAGAACAGAGTCACTCGTTGAGAAAACACACTATGGCTGCTTAACTGGAAAGGTGAGGTGGGGTGATGCATAAAACAAGGGTTTCAAATTAACTCAGATACCGTTCCATATACCCAATATGTAATAGACAAGAAGTACGCCTTGCTCAGTGAACTGGACACAACACACCCTATTCACCGCCCAAGAATATATCTGACTAGTAAGAATCTTAAAACATATGAATTGATATCTCTCTGTAAGTGAGTCAAGTGGGTGTAAAGCGGCATAAACACAGCAGTGAAAAGCAGATACACCCCATTATAAAATTCAATTACTTTTAAAAACCCGTGAAACAAAGACAGTGAAATAGAGAGAAATTCTTACAAAATTCGTTCAGGGGATGTGATGCCACCTGGATTGACCATATCTAGACCCACAGCTGATTGAGACATAAGGGTGGACACTCTTGGGGCTGAGAGGATTGGTGAGGTTGGGTGAGCAAATGCAGACCCTTTAAAGTAATACTGCGTGGTTCCCATCCCATGGGTCCCAAATCTCCAGGTTCAAGGGCATCTTCCTACATCGAAAAAATGCCTGAGAATCCCAGAAGATGGTACACCGTGTGATCAGGAAAGGTTTCTAAAACCCACCCCATTTCTCATCTCCTTGTGCTCGGGTTCGCCATTCCAGCCGCTTTACTAGCAATCTCCCTCTTGGAGAATCAGCACCTTTAAGCTCCTTTTCCGTACAGGTTGCAGTTTGTCCTGAGGATGAACGGGAAGAGGGGGAAACAATGAGAGGCTAGCGCTAGGTGTTGGGACAGGCACAGGCCACTCTAATTTCCCATCAGGAAGAAGAATTAACCACAGGCTCAGCCTGCCGCACGGAACCAGAATAGGGCCTTAAGCAATCCTGCGGTTTTGCGGCCAGCTTCCAAAAAAGCGAGTTGAAAAATGGAGCTCAGGGGCACTGCAATTCACAGTCCTGTAGAGTTATAAATGGTAACTCAAGTCCAAAAATATATTGAAGGAAGGCAACGAAGAGGAGTTAAAAGCAAGGCAGAATTGCAGGAAATTTATATAGTTTTTATGTTAAGTGTTTATATACATTTAACATACATTAGCCTATTTAGGTTAGCCCCATAATCCTAATTTTTCCATCCTTCCACCTTTCATTTTGGTTAACCATTAGTTTGTTTTATAAGTCTGTGAGTGTCTTTTTCTGTGGAGGTATGTTCATTGGTAGCAATCTTAGGATAACTTGTATAAATGATATCATAGTATATTTGTCATTCCCTTTTGACTTACTTTACCTAATATGATTATTTCTAAGCTCATTTGTAGTCCTGAAAATGGCACTCTTCATTTTTTTCCCGAGGCTACTATTCCATTCTGTACATATACCACTTCTTCTTTGTCAATTCATCTGTTTATGGGCCTTTTTTTTGCTTCCATGTCTTGGCTATTTCAATATTGCTGCAGTGCACATTTGCCTGCCTCTGTCTTTCCGATTCTGGTGGTCTTAGATTATAGGCCCAAAAGGTGCCCTGCTACATCATCTGGTAGCTCAATTTTTACCTTTTAAAGCAGCTCCATTCAGTTTTCGTTAATGCTGTTACCACTTTACATCCCACCAGCTGCTAGAAGGTACAAAGTTCTCTAAAACCCCTTCAGCATTTATAGGTTGTAGACGTTTTGCTGATGGTCATTTGACTGGTGTGAGCTGAAACCTTTTTGGAGGTTGGATTTGCATGTGGCTAATAATTCCTTATACTGAGCTTTAGGCATGTCCTTTTTTTCTTTTCCTCTTTTTTATTTAAAGAGTGAGTACAACTCCTCTCTTCATATTGACTTCTTGAAAAATTTGTCATGTGTTGAATTTTCTTGCCTATTCCCTACCCCAGGGCATTTTTTGAGGGAAGGTGTCATTTACAGCCCTGCAGTCCTTGGGGCTATTAAGCAACCATTAGCACTGGGTTTAAAGCTGCTGTTGTGAGAAACAGCCACAAGGCGGCAGCATTATTACGTTCTCAGCCCTTGTTACTAGGGCAACAGAGTCTTCCTGGAGGTAGTGTTCCGAGGTTGTATATTAGAGAAGAATGTGCGGGGACAAGCCCCCAGATTTCAGGAGGTAGATACGAATCGCCTTTAGAGCACATGAAAAGCGGCAAAACGTCGACAATGATGCACTTGGCCAAAAAGGGCCTATGCGTTTTTTCCTGAATATATTCAGGAAAAAACGCATAGGCCCTTTTTGGCCAACCAAGCAAGCCGGAAAGGCAAATCAGCACTACAAATAAGTCTCGCTTCCCATCCGTCCAAAAGCCATTCAAAAAAGTGTAAAAACCAGAAGTGCAGGACAGGCCAGGTAGAAAAGGGAGCCTTGTTAGGCTGATGGGCGGGATGTAAATTGCCAACGGCCACTCTGGAGAAGTGCATGGTGTTTCCTAAAACATCTAAAAAACAGAGCTAGAGAGCATAGGGCCCTTCCACTCGTGGGCGTATAAAATGGGAAAACGAAAAATCAACAAGACACAGGCACCCCAAAGTTTAGGACTGCTCTGTTTACAAGAACCTCCACTTCAGTACACGTTAAATATGCCAGGATAGCGAAAAATGGATAAAGAAGTGTGGTACTTATGTACAATGGCATATCACTCAGCCATGAAATCAGTGTCATACGGCTACTAGCAGCATGATGAGTGGATTTAGGTACGATGTTTCTAAGTGAAATAAGTCACACAGAAAAAGAAACTTATCATAAGATATCACTTATAGAGGGAAAGTAAAAATCGCTACCCATGACCTGATTACAAAACAGAACAGAGTCACACATTTAGAAAACACTGGATGGCTGCTTAACTGGAAAGGTGAGGTGCGGTGAGGCATAAAACAAGGGTTTGAAATTAGCACACATACCGTTCCATAAACCAAATATGTAACAGACAACACCTACCCCTTGCTCAGTGAACTGGACTCAACGCCCCGTATTCACCGCACAAGAGTATATCTGACAAGTAAGAATCTTAAAACCTATGTATTGATATCTCTCTGTAAATGAATCAAGTGGGTGTAAAGCGGCATAAACACAGCAGTGAAAATCAGCTAAACCCCATTATAAAAATAGATTACAGAAAAACCCCCAACAAAGACAGTGAAAGAGAGAGAAATTCGTAAAAAGTTCGTTCAGGGGCAGTGAAGCAAACTGGATCGACCATATCTAGACCCACAGCTGGATTAGATATAAGGCTGGACACTCTTGGGGCTGAGAGGATTGGTGAGGTTGGGTGAGCAAACGCCTACCCTTTAAAGTAATAGTGCATGGTACCCATTCTATGGGTCCCAAATCTCCAGGTTCAAGGGAATCTTCTTAGAGCAAAAAAATGCATGGGAAACCCAGTGGAAGGTAAACAGTGTGATCGGGAAAGGTTTCTGAAACGCACCTCTTTCCTCATCTCCTGGTGCTCGGGTTCGCCATTCCAGCCGCATTACTAACAATCTCCCCACTTGGAGAATCAGCACCTTTAACCTCCTGTTTCGTACAGGTTGCAATTTGTCCTGAGGATGAATGGGAAGAGGGGGAACCCATGAGAGGGTAGCTCTAGGTGTTCGGACAGGCACAGGTCACTCTAATTTCCATCAGGAAGAAGAATTAACCACAGGCTCAGCCTGCCCCATGGAACCAGATTGGGCCTGAAGCCATCCTGCGGTTTTTCGGCCAACTCCCAAAAGAGCGAGTTGAAAAATGGAGCTCAGGGGCACTGCAATTCACAAACCTGCAGAGTTATAAATGATAACTGTCGTCCACAAATATATTGAGGGAAGGCAACGAAGAGGATTTGAAAGCAAGGCAGAATTGCAGGAAACAGATTTCAGGAGGTAGATTCGAATCGCCTTTAAAGCACATGGAAAGCGGCAAAACCTCGACAATGATGCCCTTGGCCAAAAAGGGCGTATGCGTTTTTTCCTGAATATATTCAGGAAAAAACGCATACGCCCTTTTTGGTCAACCAAGAAACCTGGAAAGGCAAATCAGCGCTACAAAGAAGTCTCGCTTCCCATCGCTCAAAAGGGCCATGCTGAATAAAGGGTCAATACCAGAAATGCAGGAAAGGCCATGGAGAAATGGGAGCCTTGCTACGCTGATGGGCAGGATGTAAATTGCGAAGAGCCACTCTGGCGAAGTGCACGGTGTGTCCTGAAACATCTACAAAACACAGCTTAGAGAGCATAGGGCACTTCCACTCATGGGCGTATATACTGGGAAAACTAAAAATCAGCAAGACACATGCACCCCAAAGTTTAGGGCTGCTCTGTTGACAAGAACCTCCACTTCGTTACACGTTAAATATCCCAGGAAAGAGAAAAATGGATAAAGAAGCTGTGGTCCTTATGTACAATGCAATATCACTCAGCCATGAAATCAACGTCATAAGGCTAGTAGCAGCATGATGAATGATTTTAGGTACGACGATTCTAAGTGAAATAAGTCACACAGAAAAAGACACTTATTATAAGATATCACTTATACAGGGAATGGAAAAACCGCTACCCTTGAACTGAATTACAAAACAGAACAGAGTCACTCGTTGAGAAAACACACTATGGCTGCTTAACTGGAAAGGTGAGGTGGGGTGATGCATAAAACAAGGGTTTCAAATTAACTCAGATACCGTTCCATATACCCAATATGTAATAGACAAGAAGTACGCCTTGCTCAGTGAACTGGACACAACACACCCTATTCACCGCCCAAGAATATATCTGACTAGTAAGAATCTTAAAACATATGAATTGATATCTCTCTGTAAGTGAGTCAAGTGGGTGTAAAGCGGCATAAACACAGCAGTGAAAAGCAGATAAACCCCATTATAAAATTCAATTACTTTTAAAAACCCGTGAAACAAAGACAGTGAAATAGAGAGAAATTCTTACAAAATTCGTTCAGGGGATGTGATGCCACCTGGATTGACCATATCTAGACCCACAGCTGATTGAGACATAAGGGTGGACACTCTTGGGGCTGAGAGGATTGGTGAGTTTGGGTGAGCAAATGCAGACCCTTTAAAGTAATACTGCGTGGTTCCCATCCCATGGGTCCCAAATCTCCAGGTTCAAGGGCATCTTCCTACATCGAAAAAATGCCTGAGAATCCCAGAAGATGGTACACCGTGTGATCAGGAAAGGTTTCTAAAACCCACCCCATTTCTCATCTCCTTGTGCTCGGGTTCGCCATTCCAGCCGCTTTACTAGCAATCTCCCTCTTGGAGAATCAGCACCTTTAAGCTCCTTTTCCGTACAGGTTGCAGTTTGTCCTGAGGATGAACGGGAAGAGGGGGAAACAATGAGAGGCTAGCTCTAGGTGTTGGGACAGGCACAGGCCACTCTAATTTCCCATCAGGAAGAAGAATTAACCACAGGCTCAGCCTGCCGCACGGAACCAGAATAGGGCCTTAAGCAATCCTGCGGTTTTGCGGCCAGCTTCCAAAAAAGCGAGTTGAAAAATGGAGCTCAGGGGCACTGCAATTCACAGTCCTGTAGAGTTATAAATGGTAACTCAAGTCCAAAAATATATTGAAGGAAGGCAACGAAGAGGAGTTAAAAGCAAGGCAGAATTGCAGGAAATTTATATAGTTTTTATGTTAAGTGTTTATATACATTTAACATACATTAGCCTATTTAGGTTAGCCCCATAATCCTAATTTTTCCATCCTTCCACCTTTCATTTTGGTTAACCATTAGTTTGTTTTATAAGTCTGTGAGTGTCTTTTTCTGTGGAGGTATGTTCATTGGTAGCAATCTTAGGATAACTTGTATAAATGATATCATAGTATATTTGTCATTCCCTTTTGACTTACTTTACCTAATATGATTATTTCTAAGCTCATTTGTAGTCCTGAAAATGGCACTCTTCATTTTTTTCCCGAGGCTACTATTCCATTCTGTACATATACCACTTCTTCTTTGTCAATTCATCTGTTTATGGGCCTTTTTTTTGCTTCCATGTCTTGGCTATTTCAATATTGCTGCAGTGCACATTTGCCTGCCTCTGTCTTTCCGATTCTGGTGGTCTTAGATTATAGGCCCAAAAGGTGCCCTGCTACATCATCTGGTAGCTCAATTTTTACCTTTTAAAGCAGCTCCATTCAGTTTTCGTTAATGCTGTTACCACTTTACATCCCACCAGCTGCTAGAAGGTACAAAGTTCTCTAAAACCCCTTCAGCATTTATAGGTTGTAGACGTTTTGCTGATGGTCATTTGACTGGTGTGAGCTGAAACCTTTTTGGAGGTTGGATTTGCATGTGGCTAATAATTCCTTATACTGAGCTTTAGGCATGTCCTTTTTTTCTTTTCCTCTTTTTTATTTAAAGAGTGAGTACAACTCCTCTCTTCATATTGACTTCTTGAAAAATTTGTCATGTGTTGAATTTTCTTGCCTATTCCCTACCCCAGGGCATTTTTTGAGGGAAGGTGTCATTTACAGCCCTGCAGTCCTTGGGGCTATTAAGCAACCATTAGCACTGGGTTTAAAGCTGCTGTTGTGAGAAACAGCCACAAGGCGGCAGCATTATTACGTTCTCAGCCCTTGTTACTAGGGCAACAGAGTCTTCCTGGAGGTAGTGTTCCGAGGTTGTATATTAGAGAAGAATGTGCGGGGACAAGCCCCCAGATTTCAGGAGGTAGATACGAATCGCCTTTAGAGCACATGAAAAGCGGCAAAACGTCGACAATGATGCACTTGGCCAAAAAGGGCCTATGCGTTTTTTCCTGAATATATTCAGGAAAAAACGCATAGGCCCTTTTTGGCCAACCAAGCAAGCCGGAAAGGCAAATCAGCACTACAAATAAGTCTCGCTTCCCATCCGTCCAAAAGCCATTCAAAAAAGTGTAAAAACCAGAAGTGCAGGACAGGCCAGGTAGAAAAGGGAGCCTTGTTAGGCTGATGGGCGGGATGTAAATTGCCAACGGCCACTCTGGAGAAGTGCATGGTGTTTCCTAAAACATCTAAAAAACAGAGCTAGAGAGCATAGGGCCCTTCCACTCGTGGGCGTATAAAATGGGAAAACGAAAAATCAACAAGACACAGGCACCCCAAAGTTTAGGACTGCTTTGTTTACAAGAACCTCCACTTCAGTACACGTTAAATATGCCAGGATAGCGAAAAATGGATAAAGAAGTGTGGTACTTATGTACAATGGCATATCACTCAGCCATGAAATCAGTGTCATACGGCTACTAGCAGCATGATGAGTGGATTTAGGTACGATGTTTCTAAGTGAAATAAGTCACACAGAAAAAGAAACTTATCATAAGATATCACTTATAGAGGGAAAGTAAAAATCGCTACCCATGACCTGATTACAAAACAGAACAGAGTCACACATTTAGAAAACACTGGATGGCTGCTTAACTGGAAAGGTGAGGTGCGGTGAGGCATAAAACAAGGGTTTGAAATTAGCACACATACCGTTCCATAAACCAAATATGTAACAGACAACACCTACCCCTTGCTCAGTGAACTGGACTCAACGCCCCGTATTCACCGCACAAGAGTATATCTGACAAGTAAGAATCTTAAAACCTATGTATTGATATCTCTCTGTAAATGAATCAAGTGGGTGTAAAGCGGCATAAACACAGCAGTGAAAATCAGCTAAACCCCATTATAAAAATAGATTACAGAAAAACCCCCAACAAAGACAGTGAAAGAGAGAGAAATTCGTAAAAAGTTCGTTCAGGGGCAGTGAAGCAAACTGGATCGACCATATCTAGACCCACAGCTGGATTAGATATAAGGCTGGACACTCTTGGGGCTGAGAGGATTGGTGAGGTTGGGTGAGCAAACGCCTACCCTTTAAAGTAATAGTGCATGGTACCCATTCTATGGGTCCCAAATCTCCAGGTTCAAGGGAATCTTCTTAGAGCAAAAAAATGCATGGGAAACCCAGTGGAAGGTAAACAGTGTGATCGGGAAAGGTTTCTGAAACGCACCTCTTTCCTCATCTCCTGGTGCTCGGGTTCGCCATTCCAGCCGCATTACTAACAATCTCCCCACTTGGAGAATCAGCACCTTTAACCTCCTGTTTCGTACAGGTTGCAATTTGTCCTGAGGATGAATGGGAAGAGGGGGAACCCATGAGAGGGTAGCTCTAGGTGTTCGGACAGGCACAGGTCACTCTAATTTCCATCAGGAAGAAGAATTAACCACAGGCTCAGCCTGCCCCATGGAACCAGATTGGGCCTGAAGCCATCCTGCGGTTTTTCGGCCAACTCCCAAAAGAGCGAGTTGAAAAATGGAGCTCAGGGGCACTGCAATTCACAAACCTGCAGAGTTATAAATGATAACTGTCGTCCACAAATATATTGAGGGAAGGCAACGAAGAGGATTTGAAAGCAAGGCAGAATTGCAGGAAACAGATTTCAGGAGGTAGATTCGAATCGCCTTTAAAGCACATGGAAAGCGGCAAAACCTCGACAATGATGCCCTTGGCCAAAAAGGGCGTATGCGTTTTTTCCTGAATATATTCAGGAAAAAACGCATACGCCCTTTTTGGTCAACCAAGAAACCTGGAAAGGCAAATCAGCGCTACAAAGAAGTCTCGCTTCCCATCGCTCAAAAGGGCCATGCTGAATAAAGGGTCAATACCAGAAATGCAGGAAAGGCCATGGAGAAATGGGAGCCTTGCTACGCTGATGGGCAGGATGTAAATTGCGAAGAGCCACTCTGGCGAAGTGCACGGTGTGTCCTGAAACATCTACAAAACACAGCTTAGAGAGCATAGGGCACTTCCACTCATGGGCGTATATACTGGGAAAACTAAAAATCAGCAAGACACATGCACCCCAAAGTTTAGGGCTGCTCTGTTGACAAGAACCTCCACTTCGTTACACGTTAAATATCCCAGGAAAGAGAAAAATGGATAAAGAAGCTGTGGTCCTTATGTACAATGCAATATCACTCAGCCATGAAATCAACGTCATAAGGCTAGTAGCAGCATGATGAATGATTTTAGGTACGACGATTCTAAGTGAAATAAGTCACACAGAAAAAGACACTTATTATAAGATATCACTTATACAGGGAATGGAAAAACCGCTACCCTTGAACTGAATTACAAAACAGAACAGAGTCACTCGTTGAGAAAACACACTATGGCTGCTTAACTGGAAAGGTGAGGTGGGGTGATGCATAAAACAAGGGTTTCAAATTAACTCAGATACCGTTCCATATACCCAATATGTAATAGACAAGAAGTACGCCTTGCTCAGTGAACTGGACACAACACACCCTATTCACCGCCCAAGAATATATCTGACTAGTAAGAATCTTAAAACATATGAATTGATATCTCTCTGTAAGTGAGTCAAGTGGGTGTAAAGCGGCATAAACACAGCAGTGAAAAGCAGATAAACCCCATTATAAAATTCAATTACTTTTAAAAACCCGTGAAACAAAGACAGTGAAATAGAGAGAAATTCTTACAAAATTCGTTCAGGGGATGTGATGCCACCTGGATTGACCATATCTAGACCCACAGCTGATTGAGACATAAGGGTGGACACTCTTGGGGCTGAGAGGATTGGTGAGTTTGGGTGAGCAAATGCAGACCCTTTAAAGTAATACTGCGTGGTTCCCATCCCATGGGTCCCAAATCTCCAGGTTCAAGGGCATCTTCCTACATCGAAAAAATGCCTGAGAATCCCAGAAGATGGTACACCGTGTGATCAGGAAAGGTTTCTAAAACCCACCCCATTTCTCATCTCCTTGTGCTCGGGTTCGCCATTCCAGCCGCTTTACTAGCAATCTCCCTCTTGGAGAATCAGCACCTTTAAGCTCCTTTTCCGTACAGGTTGCAGTTTGTCCTGAGGATGAACGGGAAGAGGGGGAAACAATGAGAGGCTAGCTCTAGGTGTTGGGACAGGCACAGGCCACTCTAATTTCCCATCAGGAAGAAGAATTAACCACAGGCTCAGCCTGCCGCACGGAACCAGAATAGGGCCTTAAGCAATCCTGCGGTTTTGCGGCCAGCTTCCAAAAAAGCGAGTTGAAAAATGGAGCTCAGGGGCACTGCAATTCACAGTCCTGTAGAGTTATAAATGGTAACTCAAGTCCAAAAATATATTGAAGGAAGGCAACGAAGAGGAGTTAAAAGCAAGGCAGAATTGCAGGAAATTTATATAGTTTTTATGTTAAGTGTTTATATACATTTAACATACATTAGCCTATTTAGGTTAGCCCCATAATCCTAATTTTTCCATCCTTCCACCTTTCATTTTGGTTAACCATTAGTTTGTTTTATAAGTCTGTGAGTGTCTTTTTCTGTGGAGGTATGTTCATTGGTAGCAATCTTAGGATAACTTGTATAAATGATATCATAGTATATTTGTCATTCCCTTTTGACTTACTTTACCTAATATGATTATTTCTAAGCTCATTTGTAGTCCTGAAAATGGCACTCTTCATTTTTTTCCCGAGGCTACTATTCCATTCTGTACATATACCACTTCTTCTTTGTCAATTCATCTGTTTATGGGCCTTTTTTTTGCTTCCATGTCTTGGCTATTTCAATATTGCTGCAGTGCACATTTGCCTGCCTCTGTCTTTCCGATTCTGGTGGTCTTAGATTATAGGCCCAAAAGGTGCCCTGCTACATCATCTGGTAGCTCAATTTTTACCTTTTAAAGCAGCTCCATTCAGTTTTCGTTAATGCTGTTACCACTTTACATCCCACCAGCTGCTAGAAGGTACAAAGTTCTCTAAAACCCCTTCAGCATTTATAGGTTGTAGACGTTTTGCTGATGGTCATTTGACTGGTGTGAGCTGAAACCTTTTTGGAGGTTGGATTTGCATGTGGCTAATAATTCCTTATACTGAGCTTTAGGCATGTCCTTTTTTTCTTTTCCTCTTTTTTATTTAAAGAGTGAGTACAACTCCTCTCTTCATATTGACTTCTTGAAAAATTTGTCATGTGTTGAATTTTCTTGCCTATTCCCTACCCCAGGGCATTTTTTGAGGGAAGGTGTCATTTACAGCCCTGCAGTCCTTGGGGCTATTAAGCAACCATTAGCACTGGGTTTAAAGCTGCTGTTGTGAGAAACAGCCACAAGGCGGCAGCATTATTACGTTCTCAGCCCTTGTTACTAGGGCAACAGAGTCTTCCTGGAGGTAGTGTTCCGAGGTTGTATATTAGAGAAGAATGTGCGGGGACAAGCCCCCAGATTTCAGGAGGTAGATACGAATCGCCTTTAGAGCACATGAAAAGCGGCAAAACGTCGACAATGATGCACTTGGCCAAAAAGGGCCTATGCGTTTTTTCCTGAATATATTCAGGAAAAAACGCATAGGCCCTTTTTGGCCAACCAAGCAAGCCGGAAAGGCAAATCAGCACTACAAATAAGTCTCGCTTCCCATCCGTCCAAAAGCCATTCAAAAAAGTGTAAAAACCAGAAGTGCAGGACAGGCCAGGTAGAAAAGGGAGCCTTGTTAGGCTGATGGGCGGGATGTAAATTGCCAACGGCCACTCTGGAGAAGTGCATGGTGTTTCCTAAAACATCTAAAAAACAGAGCTAGAGAGCATAGGGCCCTTCCACTCGTGGGCGTATAAAATGGGAAAACGAAAAATCAACAAGACACAGGCACCCCAAAGTTTAGGACTGCTTTGTTTACAAGAACCTCCACTTCAGTACACGTTAAATATGCCAGGATAGCGAAAAATGGATAAAGAAGTGTGGTACTTATGTACAATGGCATATCACTCAGCCATGAAATCAGTGTCATACGGCTACTAGCAGCATGATGAGTGGATTTAGGTACGATGTTTCTAAGTGAAATAAGTCACACAGAAAAAGAAACTTATCATAAGATATCACTTATAGAGGGAAAGTAAAAATCGCTACCCATGACCTGATTACAAAACAGAACAGAGTCACACATTTAGAAAACACTGGATGGCTGCTTAACTGGAAAGGTGAGGTGCGGTGAGGCATAAAACAAGGGTTTGAAATTAGCACACATACCGTTCCATAAACCAAATATGTAACAGACAACACCTACCCCTTGCTCAGTGAACTGGACTCAACGCCCCGTATTCACCGCACAAGAGTATATCTGACAAGTAAGAATCTTAAAACCTATGTATTGATATCTCTCTGTAAATGAATCAAGTGGGTGTAAAGCGGCATAAACACAGCAGTGAAAATCAGCTAAACCCCATTATAAAAATAGATTACAGAAAAACCCCCAACAAAGACAGTGAAAGAGAGAGAAATTCGTAAAAAGTTCGTTCAGGGGCAGTGAAGCAAACTGGATCGACCATATCTAGACCCACAGCTGGATTAGATATAAGGCTGGACACTCTTGGGGCTGAGAGGATTGGTGAGGTTGGGTGAGCAAACGCCTACCCTTTAAAGTAATAGTGCATGGTACCCATTCTATGGGTCCCAAATCTCCAGGTTCAAGGGAATCTTCTTAGAGCAAAAAAATGCATGGGAAACCCAGTGGAAGGTAAACAGTGTGATCGGGAAAGGTTTCTGAAACGCACCTCTTTCCTCATCTCCTGGTGCTCGGGTTCGCCATTCCAGCCGCATTACTAACAATCTCCCCACTTGGAGAATCAGCACCTTTAACCTCCTGTTTCGTACAGGTTGCAATTTGTCCTGAGGATGAATGGGAAGAGGGGGAACCCATGAGAGGGTAGCTCTAGGTGTTCGGACAGGCACAGGTCACTCTAATTTCCATCAGGAAGAAGAATTAACCACAGGCTCAGCCTGCCCCATGGAACCAGATTGGGCCTGAAGCCATCCTGCGGTTTTTCGGCCAACTCCCAAAAGAGCGAGTTGAAAAATGGAGCTCAGGGGCACTGCAATTCACAAACCTGCAGAGTTATAAATGATAACTGTCGTCCACAAATATATTGAGGGAAGGCAACGAAGAGGATTTGAAAGCAAGGCAGAATTGCAGGAAACAGATTTCAGGAGGTAGATTCGAATCGCCTTTAAAGCACATGGAAAGCGGCAAAACCTCGACAATGATGCCCTTGGCCAAAAAGGGCGTATGCGTTTTTTCCTGAATATATTCAGGAAAAAACGCATACGCCCTTTTTGGTCAACCAAGAAACCTGGAAAGGCAAATCAGCGCTACAAAGAAGTCTCGCTTCCCATCGCTCAAAAGGGCCATGCTGAATAAAGGGTCAATACCAGAAATGCAGGAAAGGCCATGGAGAAATGGGAGCCTTGCTACGCTGATGGGCAGGATGTAAATTGCGAAGAGCCACTCTGGCGAAGTGCACGGTGTGTCCTGAAACATCTACAAAACACAGCTTAGAGAGCATAGGGCACTTCCACTCATGGGCGTATATACTGGGAAAACTAAAAATCAGCAAGACACATGCACCCCAAAGTTTAGGGCTGCTCTGTTGACAAGAACCTCCACTTCGTTACACGTTAAATATCCCAGGAAAGAGAAAAATGGATAAAGAAGCTGTGGTCCTTATGTACAATGCAATATCACTCAGCCATGAAATCAACGTCATAAGGCTAGTAGCAGCATGATGAATGATTTTAGGTACGACGATTCTAAGTGAAATAAGTCACACAGAAAAAGACACTTATTATAAGATATCACTTATACAGGGAATGGAAAAACCGCTACCCTTGAACTGAATTACAAAACAGAACAGAGTCACTCGTTGAGAAAACACACTATGGCTGCTTAACTGGAAAGGTGAGGTGGGGTGATGCATAAAACAAGGGTTTCAAATTAACTCAGATACCGTTCCATATACCCAATATGTAATAGACAAGAAGTACGCCTTGCTCAGTGAACTGGACTCAACACACCCTATTCACCGCCCAAGAATATATCTGACTAGTAAGAATCTTAAAACATATGAATTGATATCTCTCTGTAAGTTAGTCAAGTGGGTGTAAAGCGGCATAAACACAGCAGTGAAAAGCAGATACACCCCATTATAAAATTCAATTACTTTTAAAAACCCGTGAAACAAAGACAGTGAAATAGAGAGAAATTCTTACAAAATTCGTTCAGGGGATGTGATGCCACCTGGATTGACCATATCTAGACCCACAGCTGATTGAGACATAAGGGTGGACACTCTTGGGGCTGAGAGGATTGGTGAGGTTGGGTGAGCAAATGCAGACCCTTTAAAGTAATACTGCGTGGTTCCCATCCCATGGGTCCCAAATCTCCAGGTTCAAGGGCATCTTCCTACATCGAAAAAATGCCTGAGAATCCCAGAAGATGGTACACCGTGTGATCAGGAAAGGTTTCTAAAACCCACCCCATTTCTCATCTCCTTGTGCTCGGGTTCGCCATTCCAGCCGCTTTACTAGCAATCTCCCTCTTGGAGAATCAGCACCTTTAAGCTCCTTTTCCGTACAGGTTGCAGTTTGTCCTGAGAATGAACGGGAAGAGGGGGAAACAATGAGAGGCTAGCGCTAGGTGTTGGGACAGGCACAGGCCACTCTAATTTCCCATCAGGAAGAAGAATTAACCACAGGCTCAGCCTGCCGCACGGAACCAGAATAGGGCCTTAAGCAATTCTGCGGTTTTGCGGCCAGCTTCCAAAAAAGCGAGTTGAAAAATGGAGCTCAGGGGCACTGCAATTCACAGTCCTGTAGAGTTATAAATGGTAACTCAAGTCCAAAAATATATTGAAGGAAGGCAACGAAGAGGAGTTAAAAGCAAGGCAGAATTGCAGGAAATTTATATAGTTTTTATGTTAAGTGTTTATATACATTTAACATACATTAGCCTATTTAGGTTAGCCCCATAATCCTAATTTTTCCATCCTTCCACCTTTCATTTTGGTTAACCATTAGTTTGTTTTATAAGTCTGTGAGTGTCTTTTTCTGTGGAGGTATGTTCATTGGTAGCAATCTTAGGATAACTTGTATAAATGATATCATAGTATATTTGTCATTCCCTTTTGACTTACTTTACCTAATATGATTATTTCTAAGCTCATTTGTAGTCCTGAAAATGGCACTCTTCATTTTTTTCCCGAGGCTACTATTCCATTCTGTACATATACCACTTCTTCTTTGTCAATTCATCTGTTTATGGGCCTTTTTTTTGCTTCCATGTCTTGGCTATTTCAATATTGCTGCAGTGCACATTTGCCTGCCTCTGTCTTTCCGATTCTGGTGGTCTTAGATTATAGGCCCAAAAGGTGCCCTGCTACATCATCTGGTAGCTCAATTTTTACCTTTTAAAGCAGCTCCATTCAGTTTTCGTTAATGCTGTTACCACTTTACATCCCACCAGCTGCTAGAAGGTACAAAGTTCTCTAAAACCCCTTCAGCATTTATAGGTTGTAGACGTTTTGCTGATGGTCATTTGACTGGTGTGAGCTGAAACCTTTTTGGAGGTTGGATTTGCATGTGGCTAATAATTCCTTATACTGAGCTTTAGGCATGTCCTTTTTTTCTTTTCCTCTTTTTTATTTAAAGAGTGAGTACAACTCCTCTCTTCATATTGACTTCTTGAAAAATTTGTCATGTGTTGAATTTTCTTGCCTATTCCCTACCCCAGGGCATTTTTTGAGGGAAGGTGTCATTTACAGCCCTGCAGTCCTTGGGGCTATTAAGCAACCATTAGCACTGGGTTTAAAGCTGCTGTTGTGAGAAACAGCCACAAGGCGGCAGCATTATTACGTTCTCAGCCCTTGTTACTAGGGCAACAGAGTCTTCCTGGAGGTAGTGTTCCGAGGTTGTATATTAGAGAAGAATGTGCGGGGACAAGCCCCCAGATTTCAGGAGGTAGATACGAATCGCCTTTAGAGCACATGAAAAGCGGCAAAACGTCGACAATGATGCACTTGGCCAAAAAGGGCCTATGCGTTTTTTCCTGAATATATTCAGGAAAAAACGCATAGGCCCTTTTTGGCCAACCAAGCAAGCCGGAAAGGCAAATCAGCACTACAAATAAGTCTCGCTTCCCATCCGTCCAAAAGCCATTCAAAAAAGTGTAAAAACCAGAAGTGCAGGACAGGCCAGGTAGAAAAGGGAGCCTTGTTAGGCTGATGGGCGGGATGTAAATTGCCAACGGCCACTCTGGAGAAGTGCATGGTGTTTCCTAAAACATCTAAAAAACAGAGCTAGAGAGCATAGGGCCCTTCCACTCGTGGGCGTATAAAATGGGAAAACGAAAAATCAACAAGACACAGGCACCCCAAAGTTTAGGACTGCTCTGTTTACAAGAACCTCCACTTCAGTACACGTTAAATATGCCAGGATAGCGAAAAATGGATAAAGAAGTGTGGTACTTATGTACAATGGCATATCACTCAGCCATGAAATCAGTGTCATACGGCTACTAGCAGCATGATGAGTGGATTTAGGTACGATGTTTCTAAGTGAAATAAGTCACACAGAAAAAGAAACTTATCATAAGATATCACTTATAGAGGGAAAGTAAAAATCGCTACCCATGACCTGATTACAAAACAGAACAGAGTCACACATTTAGAAAACACTGGATGGCTGCTTAACTGGAAAGGTGAGGTGCGGTGAGGCATAAAACAAGGGTTTGAAATTAGCACACATACCGTTCCATAAACCAAATATGTAACAGACAACACCTACCCCTTGCTCAGTGAACTGGACTCAACGCCCCGTATTCACCGCACAAGAGTATATCTGACAAGTAAGAATCTTAAAACCTATGTATTGATATCTCTCTGTAAATGAATCAAGTGGGTGTAAAGCGGCATAAACACAGCAGTGAAAATCAGCTAAACCCCATTATAAAAATAGATTACAGAAAAACCCCCAACAAAGACAGTGAAAGAGAGAGAAATTCGTAAAAAGTTCGTTCAGGGACAGTGAAGCAACCTGGATCGACCATATCTAGACCCACAGCTGGATTAGATATAAGGCTGGACACTCTTGGGGCTGAGAGGATTGGTGAGGTTGGGTGAGCAAACGCCTACCCTTTCAAGTAATAGTGCATGGTACCCATTCTATGGGTCCCAAATCTCCAGGTTCAAGGGAATCTTCTTAGAGCAAAAAAATGCATGGGAAACCCAGTGGAAGGTAAACAGTGTGATCGGGAAAGGTTTCTGAAACGCACCTCTTTCCTCATCTCCTGGTGCTCGGGTTCGCCATTCCAGCCGCATTACTAACAATCTCCCCACTTGGAGAATCAGCACCTTTAACCTCCTGTTTCGTACAGGCTGCAATTTGTCCTGAGGATGAATGGGAAGAGGGGGAACCCATGAGAGGGTAGCTCTAGGTGTTCGGACAGGCACAGGTCACTCTAATTTCCATCAGAAAGAAGAATTAACCACAGGCTCATCCTGCCCCGTGGAACCAGATTGGGCCTGAAGCCATCCTGCGGTTTTTCGGCCAACTCCCAAAAGAGCGAGTTGAAAAATGGAGCTCAGGGGCACTGCAATTCACAAACCTGCAGAGTTATAAATGATAACTGTCGTCCACAAATATATTGAGGGAAGGCAACGAAGAGGATTTGAAAGCAAGGCAGAATTGCAGGAAACAGATTTCAGGAGGTAGATTCGAATCGCCTTTAAAGCACATGGAAAGCGGCAAAACCTCGACAATGATGCCCTTGGCCAAAAAGGGCGTATGCGTTTTTTCCTGAATATATTCAGGAAAAAACGCATACGCCCTTTTTGGTCAACCAAGAAACCTGGAAAGGCAAATCAGCGCTACAAAGAAGTCTCGCTTCCCATCGCTCAAAAGGGCCATGTTGAATAAAGGGTCAATACCAGAAATGCAGGAAAGGCCATGGAGAAATGGGAGCCTTGCTACGCTGATGGGCAGGATGTAAATTGCGAAGAGCCACTCTGGCGAAGTGCACGGTGTGTCCTGAAACATCTACAAAACACAGCTTAGAGAGCATAGGGCACTTCCACTCATGGGCGTATATACTGGGAAAACTAAAAATCAGCAAGACACGTGCACCCCAAAGTTTAGGGCTGCTCTGTTGACAAGAACCTCCACTTCGTTACACGTTAAATATCCCAGGAAAGAGAAAAATGGATAAAGAAGCTGTGGTCCTTATGTACAATGCAATATCACTCAGCCATGAAATCAACGTCATAAGGCTAGTAGCAGCATGATGAGTGGATTTAGGTACGACAATTCTAAGTGAAATAAGTCACACAGAAAAAGACACTTATTATAAGATATCACTTATACAGAGAATGGAAAAATCGCTACCCTTGAACTGAATTACAAAACAGAACACAGTCACTCGTTGAGAAAACACACTATGGCTGCTTAACTGGAAAGGTGAGGTGGGGTGATGCATAAAACAAGGGTTTCAAATTAGCTCAGATACCGTTCCATATACCCAATATGTAATAGACAAGAAGTACGCCTTGCTCAGTGAACTGGACTCAACACACCCTATTCACCGCCCAAGAATATATCTGACTAGTAAGAATCTTAAAACATATGAATTGATATCTCTCTGTAAGTGAGTCAAGTGGGTGTAAAGCGGCATAAACACAGCAGTGAAAAGCAGATAAACCCCATTATAAAATTCAATTACTTTTAAAAACCCGTGAAACAAAGACAGTGAAATAGAGAGAAATTCTTACAAAATTCGTTCAGGGGATGTGATGCCACCTGGATGGACCATATCTAGACCCACAGCTGATTGAGACATAAGGGTGGACACTCTTGGGGCTGAGAGGATTGGTGAGGTTGGGTGAGCAAATGCAGACCCTTTAAAGTAATACTGCGTGGTTCCCATCCCATGGGTCCCAAATCTCCAGGTTCAAGGGCATCTTCCTACATCGAAAAAATGCCTGAGAATCCCAGAAGATGGTACACCGTGTGATCAGGAAAGGTTTCTAAAACCCACCCCATTTCTCATCTCCTTGTGCTCGGGTTCGCCATTCCAGCCGCTTTACTAGCAATCTCCCTCTTGGAGAATCAGCACCTTTAAGCTCCTGTTCCGTACAGGTTGCAGTTTGTCCTGAGGATGAACGGGAAGAGGGGGAAACAATGAGAGGCTAGCGCTAGGTGTTGGGACAGGCACAGGCCACTCTAATTTCCCATCAGGAAGAAGAATTAACCACAGGCTCAGCCTGCCGCACGGAACCAGAATAGGGCCTTAAGCAATCCTGCGGTTTTGCGGCCAGCTTCCAAAAAAGCGAGTTGAAAAATGGAGCTCAGGGGCACTGCAATTCACAGTCCTGTAGAGTTATAAATGGTAACTCAAGTCCAAAAATATATTGAAGGAAGGCAACGAAGAGGAGTTAAAAGCAAGGCAGAATTGCAGGAAATTTATATAGTTTTTATGTTAAGTGTTTATATACATTTAACATACATTAGCCTATTTAGGTTAGCCCCATAATCCTAATTTTTCCATCCTTCCACCTTTCATTTTGGTTAACCATTAGTTTGTTTTATAAGTCTGTGAGTGTCTTTTTCTGTGGAGGTATGTTCATTGGTAGCAATCTTAGGATAACTTGTATAAATGATATCATAGTATATTTGTCATTCCCTTTTGACTTACTTTACCTAATATGATTATTTCTAAGCTCATTTGTAGTCCTGAAAATGGCACTCTTCATTTTTTTCCCGAGGCTACTATTCCATTCTGTACATATACCACTTCTTCTTTGTCAATTCATCTGTTTATGGGCCTTTTTTTTGCTTCCATGTCTTGGCTATTTCAATATTGCTGCAGTGCACATTTGCCTGCCTCTGTCTTTCCGATTCTGGTGGTCTTAGATTATAGGCCCAAAAGGTGCCCTGCTACATCATCTGGTAGCTCAATTTTTACCTTTTAAAGCAGCTCCATTCAGTTTTCGTTAATGCTGTTACCACTTTACATCCCACCAGCTGCTAGAAGGTACAAAGTTCTCTAAAACCCCTTCAGCATTTATAGGTTGTAGACGTTTTGCTGATGGTCATTTGACTGGTGTGAGCTGAAACCTTTTTGGAGGTTGGATTTGCATGTGGCTAATAATTCCTTATACTGAGCTTTAGGCATGTCCTTTTTTTCTTTTCCTCTTTTTTATTTAAAGAGTGAGTACAACTCCTCTCTTCATATTGACTTCTTGAAAAATTTGTCATGTGTTGAATTTTCTTGCCTATTCCCTACCCCAGGGCATTTTTTGAGGGAAGGTGTCATTTACAGCCCTGCAGTCCTTGGGGCTATTAAGCAACCATTAGCACTGGGTTTAAAGCTGCTGTTGTGAGAAACAGCCACAAGGCGGCAGCATTATTACGTTCTCAGCCCTTGTTACTAGGGCAACAGAGTCTTCCTGGAGGTAGTGTTCCGAGGTTGTATATTAGAGAAGAATGTGCGGGGACAAGCCCCCAGATTTCAGGAGGTAGATACGAATCGCCTTTAGAGCACATGAAAAGCGGCAAAACGTCGACAATGATGCACTTGGCCAAAAAGGGCCTATGCGTTTTTTCCTGAATATATTCAGGAAAAAACGCATAGGCCCTTTTTGGCCAACCAAGCAAGCCGGAAAGGCAAATCAGCACTACAAATAAGTCTCGCTTCCCATCCGTCCAAAAGCCATTCAAAAAAGTGTAAAAACCAGAAGTGCAGGACAGGCCAGGTAGAAAAGGGAGCCTTGTTAGGCTGATGGGCGGGATGTAAATTGCCAACGGCCACTCTGGAGAAGTGCATGGTGTTTCCTAAAACATCTAAAAAACAGAGCTAGAGAGCATAGGGCCCTTCCACTCGTGGGCGTATAAAATGGGAAAACGAAAAATCAACAAGACACAGGCACCCCAAAGTTTAGGACTGCTCTGTTTACAAGAACCTCCACTTCAGTACACGTTAAATATGCCAGGATAGCGAAAAATGGATAAAGAAGTGTGGTACTTATGTACAATGGCATATCACTCAGCCATGAAATCAGTGTCATACGGCTACTAGCAGCATGATGAGTGGATTTAGGTACGATGTTTCTAAGTGAAATAAGTCACACAGAAAAAGAAACTTATCATAAGATATCGCTTATAGAGGGAAAGTAAAAATCGCTACCCATGACCTGATTACAAAACAGAACAGAGTCACACATTTAGAAAACACTGGATGGCTGCTTAACTGGAAAGGTGAGGTGCGGTGAGGCATAAAACAAGGGTTTGAAATTAGCACACATACCGTTCCATAAACCAAATATGTAACAGACAACACCTACCCCTTGCTCAGTGAACTGGACTCAACGCCCCGTATTCACCGCACAAGAGTATATCTGACAAGTAAGAATCTTAAAACCTATGTATTGATATCTCTCTGTAAATGAATCAAGTGGGTGTAAAGCGGCATAAACACAGCAGTGAAAATCAGCTAAACCCCATTATAAAAATAGATTACAGAAAAACCCCCAACAAAGACAGTGAAAGAGAGAGAAATTCGTAAAAAGTTCGTTCAGGGACAGTGAAGCAACCTGGATCGACCATATCTAGACCCACAGCTGGATTAGATATAAGGCTGGACACTCTTGGGGCTGAGAGGATTGGTGAGGTTGGGTGAGCAAACGCCTACCCTTTCAAGTAATAGTGCATGGTACCCATTCTATGGGTCCCAAATCTCCAGGTTCAAGGGAATCTTCTTAGAGCAAAAAAATGCATGGGAAACCCAGTGGAAGGTAAACAGTGTGATCGGGAAAGGTTTCTGAAACGCACCTCTTTCCTCATCTCCTGGTGCTCGGGTTCGCCATTCCAGCCGCATTACTAACAATCTCCCCACTTGGAGAATCAGCACCTTTAACCTCCTGTTTCGTACAGGCTGCAATTTGTCCTGAGGATGAATGGGAAGAGGGGGAACCCATGAGAGGGTAGCTCTAGGTGTTCGGACAGGCACAGGTCACTCTAATTTCCATCAGGAAGAAGAATTAACCACAGGCTCAGCCTGCCCCGTGGAACCAGATTGGGCCTGAAGCCATCCTGCGGTTTTTCAGCCAACTCCCAAAAGAGCGAGTTGAAAAATGGAGCTCAGGGGCACTGCAATTCACAAACCTGCAGAGTTATAAATGATAACTGTCGTCCACAAATATATTGAGGGAAGGCAACGAAGAGGATTTGAAAGCAAGGCAGAATTGCAGGAAACAGATTTCAGGAGGTAGATTCGAATCGCCTTTAAAGCACATGGAAAGCGGCAAAACCTCGACAATGATGCCCTTGGCCAAAAAGGGCGTATGCGTTTTTTCCTGAATATATTCAGGAAAAAACGCATACGCCCTTTTTGGTCAACCAAGAAACCTGGAAAGGCAAATCAGCGCTACAAAGAAGTCTCGCTTCCCATCGCTCAAAAGGGCCATGCTGAATAAAGGGTCAATACCAGAAATGCAGGAAAGGCCATGGAGAAATGGGAGCCTTGCTACGCTGATGGGCAGGATGTAAATTGCGAAGAGCCACTCTGGCGAAGTGCACGGTGTGTCCTGAAACATCTACAAAACACAGCTTAGAGAGCATAGGGCACTTCCACTCATGGGCTTATATACTGGGAAAACTAAAAATCAGCAAGACACATGCACCCCAAAGTTTAGGGCTGCTCTGTTGACAAGAACCTCCACTTCGTTACACGTTAAATATCCCAGGAAAGAGAAAAATGCATAAAGAAGCTGTGGTCCTTATGTACAATGCAATATCACTCAGCCATGAAATCAACGTCATAAGGCTAGTAGCAGCATGATGAGTGGATTTAGGTACGACAATTCTAAGTGAAATAAGTCACACAGAAAAAGACACTTATTATAAGATATCACTTATACAGAGAATGGAAAAATCGCTACCCTTGAACTGAATTACAAAACAGAACACAGTCACTCGTTGAGAAAACACACTATGGCTGCTTAACTGGAAAGGTGAGGTGGGGTGATGCATAAAACAAGGGTTTCAAATTAGCTCAGATACCGTTCCATATACCCAATATGTAATAGACAAGAAGTACGCCTTGCTCAGTGAACTGGACTCAACACACCCTATTCACCGCCCAAGAATATATCTGACTAGTAAGAATCTTAAAACATATGAATTGATATCTCTCTGTAAGTGAGTCAAGTGGGTGTAAAGCGGCATAAACACAGCAGTGAAAAGCAGATACACCCCATTATAAAATTCAATTACTTTTAAAAACCCGTGAAACAAAGACAGTGAAATAGAGAGAAATTCTTACAAAATTCGTTCAGGGGATGTGATGCCACCTGGATTGACCATATCTAGACCCACAGCTGATTGAGACATAAGGGTGGACACTCTTGGGGCTGAGAGGATTGGTGAGGTTGGGTGAGCAAATGCAGACCCTTTAAAGTAATACTGCGTGGTTCCCATCCCATGGGTCCCAAATCTCCAGGTTCAAGGGCATCTTCCTACATCGAAAAAATGCCTGAGAATCCCAGAAGATGGTACACCGTGTGATCAGGAAAGGTTTCTAAAACCCACCCCATTTCTCATCTCCTTGTGCTCGGGTTCGCCATTCCAGCCGCTTTACTAGCAATCTCCCTCTTGGAGAATCAGCACCTTTAAGCTCCTTTTCCGTACAGGTTGCAGTTTGTCCTGAGGATGAACGGGAAGAGGGGGAAACAATGAGAGGCTAGCTCTAGGTGTTGGGACAGGCACAGGCCACTCTAATTTCCCATCAGGAAGAAGAATTAACCACAGGCTCAGCCTGCCGCACGGAACCAGAATAGGGCCTTAAGCAATCCTGCGGTTTTGCGGCCAGCTTCCAAAAAAGCGAGTTGAAAAATGGAGCTCAGGGGCACTGCAATTCACAGTCCTGTAGAGTTATAAATGGTAACTCAAGTCCAAAAATATATTGAAGGAAGGCAACGAAGAGGAGTTAAAAGCAAGGCAGAATTGCAGGAAATTTATATAGTTTTTATGTTAAGTGTTTATATACATTTAACATACATTAGCCTATTTAGGTTAGCCCCATAATCCTAATTTTTCCATCCTTCCACCTTTCATTTTGGTTAACCATTAGTTTGTTTTATAAGTCTGTGAGTGTCTTTTTCTGTGGAGGTATGTTCATTGGTAGCAATCTTAGGATAACTTGTATAAATGATATCATAGTATATTTGTCATTCCCTTTTGACTTACTTTACCTAATATGATTATTTCTAAGCTCATTTGTAGTCCTGAAAATGGCACTCTTCATTTTTTTCCCGAGGCTACTATTCCATTCTGTACATATACCACTTCTTCTTTGTCAATTCATCTGTTTATGGGCCTTTTTTTTGCTTCCATGTCTTGGCTATTTCAATATTGCTGCAGTGCACATTTGCCTGCCTCTGTCTTTCCGATTCTGGTGGTCTTAGATTATAGGCCCAAAAGGTGCCCTGCTACATCATCTGGTAGCTCAATTTTTACCTTTTAAAGCAGCTCCATTCAGTTTTCGTTAATGCTGTTACCACTTTACATCCCACCAGCTGCTAGAAGGTACAAAGTTCTCTAAAACCCCTTCAGCATTTATAGGTTGTAGACGTTTTGCTGATGGTCATTTGACTGGTGTGAGCTGAAACCTTTTTGGAGGTTGGATTTGCATGTGGCTAATAATTCCTTATACTGAGCTTTAGGCATGTCCTTTTTTTCTTTTCCTCTTTTTTATTTAAAGAGTGAGTACAACTCCTCTCTTCATATTGACTTCTTGAAAAATTTGTCATGTGTTGAATTTTCTTGCCTATTCCCTACCCCAGGGCATTTTTTGAGGGAAGGTGTCATTTACAGCCCTGCAGTCCTTGGGGCTATTAAGCAACCATTAGCACTGGGTTTAAAGCTGCTGTTGTGAGAAACAGCCACAAGGCGGCAGCATTATTACGTTCTCAGCCCTTGTTACTAGGGCAACAGAGTCTTCCTGGAGGTAGTGTTCCGAGGTTGTATATTAGAGAAGAATGTGCGGGGACAAGCCCCCAGATTTCAGGAGGTAGATACGAATCGCCTTTAGAGCACATGAAAAGCGGCAAAACGTCGACAATGATGCACTTGGCCAAAAAGGGCCTATGCGTTTTTTCCTGAATATATTCAGGAAAAAACGCATAGGCCCTTTTTGGCCAACCAAGCAAGCCGGAAAGGCAAATCAGCACTACAAATAAGTCTCGCTTCCCATCCGTCCAAAAGCCATTCAAAAAAGTGTAAAAACCAGAAGTGCAGGACAGGCCAGGTAGAAAAGGGAGCCTTGTTAGGCTGATGGGCGGGATGTAAATTGCCAACGGCCACTCTGGAGAAGTGCATGGTGTTTCCTAAAACATCTAAAAAACAGAGCTAGAGAGCATAGGGCCCTTCCACTCGTGGGCGTATAAAATGGGAAAACGAAAAATCAACAAGACACAGGCACCCCAAAGTTTAGGACTGCTCTGTTTACAAGAACCTCCACTTCAGTACACGTTAAATATGCCAGGATAGCGAAAAATGGATAAAGAAGTGTGGTACTTATGTACAATGGCATATCACTCAGCCATGAAATCAGTGTCATACGGCTACTAGCAGCATGATGAGTGGATTTAGGTACGATGTTTCTAAGTGAAATAAGTCACACAGAAAAAGAAACTTATCATAAGATATCACTTATAGAGGGAAAGTAAAAATCGCTACCCATGACCTGATTACAAAACAGAACAGAGTCACACATTTAGAAAACACTGGATGGCTGCTTAACTGGAAAGGTGAGGTGCGGTGAGGCATAAAACAAGGGTTTGAAATTAGCACACATACCGTTCCATAAACCAAATATGTAACAGACAACACCTACCCCTTGCTCAGTGAACTGGACTCAACGCCCCGTATTCACCGCACAAGAGTATATCTGACAAGTAAGAATCTTAAAACCTATGTATTGATATCTCTCTGTAAATGAATCAAGTGGGTGTAAAGCGGCATAAACACAGCAGTGAAAATCAGCTAAACCCCATTATAAAAATAGATTACAGAAAAACCCCCAACAAAGACAGTGAAAGAGAGAGAAATTCGTAAAAAGTTCGTTCAGGGACAGTGAAGCAACCTGGATCGACCATATCTAGACCCACAGCTGGATTAGATATAATGCTGGACACTCCTGGGGCTGAGAGGATTGGTGAGGTTGGGTGAGCAAACGCCTACCCTTTAAAGTAATAGTGCATGGTACCCATTCTATGGGTCCCAAATCTCCAGGTTCAAGGGAATCTTCTTAGAGCAAAAAAATGCATGGGAAACCCAGTGGAAGGTAAACAGTGTGATCGGGAAAGGTTTCTGAAACGCACCTCTTTCCTCATCTCCTGGTGCTCGGGTTCGCCATTCCAGCCGCATTACTAACAATCTCCCCACTTGGAGAATCAGCACCTTTAACCTCCTGTTTCGTACAGGTTGCAATTTGTCCTGAGGATGAATGGGAAGAGGGGGAACCCATGAGAGGGTAGCTCTAGGTGTTCGGACAGGCACAGGTCACTCTAATTTCCATCAGGAAGAAGAATTAACCACAGGCTCAGCCTGCCCCATGGAACCAGATTGGGCCTGAAGCCATCCTGCGGTTTTTCGGCCAACTCCCAAAAGAGCGAGTTGAAAAATGGAGCTCAGGGGCACTGCAATTCACAAACCTGCAGAGTTATAAATGATAACTGTCGTCCACAAATATATTGAGGGAAGGCAACGAAGAGGATTTGAAAGCAAGGCAGAATTGCAGGAAACAGATTTCAGGAGGTAGATTCGAATCGCCTTTAAAGCACATGGAAAGCGGCAAAACCTCGACAATGATGCCCTTGGCCAAAAAGGGCGTATGCGTTTTTTCCTGAATATATTCAGGAAAAAACGCATACGCCCTTTTTGGTCAACCAAGAAACCTGGAAAGGCAAATCAGCGCTACAAAGAAGTCTCGCTTCCCATCGCTCAAAAGGGCCATGCTGAATAAAGGGTCAATACCAGAAATGCAGGAAAGGCCATGGAGAAATGGGAGCCTTGCTACGCTGATGGGCAGGATGTAAATTGCGAAGAGCCACTCTGGCGAAGTGCACGGTGTGTCCTGAAACATCTACAAAACACAGCTTAGAGAGCATAGGGCACTTCCACTCATGGGCGTATATACTGGGAAAACTAAAAATCAGCAAGACACATGCACCCCAAAGTTTAGGGCTGCTCTGTTGACAAGAACCTCCACTTCGTTACACGTTAAATATCCCAGGAAAGAGAAAAATGGATAAAGAAGCTGTGGTCCTTATGTACAATGCAATATCACTCAGCCATGAAATCAACGTCATAAGGCTAGTAGCAGCATGATGAATGATTTTAGGTACGACGATTCTAAGTGAAATAAGTCACACAGAAAAAGACACTTATTATAAGATATCACTTATACAGGGAATGGAAAAACCGCTACCCTTGAACTGAATTACAAAACAGAACAGAGTCACTCGTTGAGAAAACACACTATGGCTGCTTAACTGGAAAGGTGAGGTGGGGTGATGCATAAAACAAGGGTTTCAAATTAACTCAGATACCGTTCCATATACCCAATATGTAATAGACAAGAAGTACGCCTTGCTCAGTGAACTGGACTCAACACACCCTATTCACCGCCCAAGAATATATCTGACTAGTAAGAATCTTAAAACATATGAATTGATATCTCTCTGTAAGTGAGTCAAGTGGGTGTAAAGCGGCATAAACACAGCAGTGAAAAGCAGATACACCCCATTATAAAATTCAATTACTTTTAAAAACCCGTGAAACAAAGACAGTGAAATAGAGAGAAATTCTTACAAAATTCGTTCAGGGGATGTGATGCCACCTGGATTGACCATATCTAGACCCACAGCTGATTGAGACATAAGGGTGGACACTCTTGGGGCTGAGAGGATTGGTGAGGTTGGGTGAGCAAATGCAGACCCTTTAAAGTAATACTGCGTGGTTCCCATCCCATGGGTCCCAAATCTCCAGGTTCAAGGGCATCTTCCTACATCGAAAAAATGCCTGAGAATCCCAGAAGATGGTACACCGTGTGATCAGGAAAGGTTTCTAAAACCCACCCCATTTCTCATCTCCTTGTGCTCGGGTTCGCCATTCCAGCCGCTTTACTAGCAATCTCCCTCTTGGAGAATCAGCACCTTTAAGCTCCTGTTCCGTACAGGTTGCAGTTTGTCCTGAGGATGAACGGGAAGAGGGGGAAACAATGAGAGGCTAGCGCTAGGTGTTGGGACAGGCACAGGCCACTCTAATTTCCCATCAGGAAGAAGAATTAACCACAGGCTCAGCCTGCCGCACGGAACCAGAATAGGGCCTTAAGCAATCCTGCGGTTTTGCGGCCAGCTTCCAAAAAAGCGAGTTGAAAAATGGAGCTCAGGGGCACTGCAATTCACAGTCCTGTAGAGTTATAAATGGTAACTCAAGTCCAAAAATATATTGAAGGAAGGCAACGAAGAGGAGTTAAAAGCAAGGCAGAATTGCAGGAAATTTATATAGTTTTTATGTTAAGTGTTTATATACATTTAACATACATTAGCCTATTTAGGTTAGCCCCATAATCCTAATTTTTCCATCCTTCCACCTTTCATTTTGGTTAACCATTAGTTTGTTTTATAAGTCTGTGAGTGTCTTTTTCTGTGGAGGTATGTTCATTGGTAGCAATCTTAGGATAACTTGTATAAATGATATCATAGTATATTTGTCATTCCCTTTTGACTTACTTTACCTAATATGATTATTTCTAAGCTCATTTGTAGTCCTGAAAATGGCACTCTTCATTTTTTTCCCGAGGCTACTATTCCATTCTGTACATATACCACTTCTTCTTTGTCAATTCATCTGTTTATGGGCCTTTTTTTTGCTTCCATGTCTTGGCTATTTCAATATTGCTGCAGTGCACATTTGCCTGCCTCTGTCTTTCCGATTCTGGTGGTCTTAGATTATAGGCCCAAAAGGTGCCCTGCTACATCATCTGGTAGCTCAATTTTTACCTTTTAAAGCAGCTCCATTCAGTTTTCGTTAATGCTGTTACCACTTTACATCCCACCAGCTGCTAGAAGGTACAAAGTTCTCTAAAACCCCTTCAGCATTTATAGGTTGTAGACGTTTTGCTGATGGTCATTTGACTGGTGTGAGCTGAAACCTTTTTGGAGGTTGGATTTGCATGTGGCTAATAATTCCTTATACTGAGCTTTAGGCATGTCCTTTTTTTCTTTTCCTCTTTTTTATTTAAAGAGTGAGTACAACTCCTCTCTTCATATTGACTTCTTGAAAAATTTGTCATGTGTTGAATTTTCTTGCCTATTCCCTACCCCAGGGCATTTTTTGAGGGAAGGTGTCATTTACAGCCCTGCAGTCCTTGGGGCTATTAAGCAACCATTAGCACTGGGTTTAAAGCTGCTGTTGTGAGAAACAGCCACAAGGCGGCAGCATTATTACGTTCTCAGCCCTTGTTACTAGGGCAACAGAGTCTTCCTGGAGGTAGTGTTCCGAGGTTGTATATTAGAGAAGAATGTGCGGGGACAAGCCCCCAGATTTCAGGAGGTAGATACGAATCGCCTTTAGAGCACATGAAAAGCGGCAAAACGTCGACAATGATGCACTTGGCCAAAAAGGGCCTATGCGTTTTTTCCTGAATATATTCAGGAAAAAACGCATAGGCCCTTTTTGGCCAACCAAGCAAGCCGGAAAGGCAAATCAGCACTACAAATAAGTCTCGCTTCCCATCCGTCCAAAAGCCATTCAAAAAAGTGTAAAAACCAGAAGTGCAGGACAGGCCAGGTAGAAAAGGGAGCCTTGTTAGGCTGATGGGCGGGATGTAAATTGCCAACGGCCACTCTGGAGAAGTGCATGGTGTTTCCTAAAACATCTAAAAAACAGAGCTAGAGAGCATAGGGCCCTTCCACTCGTGGGCGTATAAAATGGGAAAACGAAAAATCAACAAGACACAGGCACCCCAAAGTTTAGGACTGCTCTGTTTACAAGAACCTCCACTTCAGTACACGTTAAATATGCCAGGATAGCGAAAAATGGATAAAGAAGTGTGGTACTTATGTACAATGGCATATCACTCAGCCATGAAATCAGTGTCATACGGCTACTAGCAGCATGATGAGTGGATTTAGGTACGATGTTTCTAAGTGAAATAAGTCACACAGAAAAAGAAACTTATCATAAGATATCACTTATAGAGGGAAAGTAAAAATCGCTACCCATGACCTGATTACAAAACAGAACAGAGTCACACATTTAGAAAACACTGGATGGCTGCTTAACTGGAAAGGTGAGGTGCGGTGAGGCATAAAACAAGGGTTTGAAATTAGCACACATACCGTTCCATAAACCAAATATGTAACAGACAACACCTACCCCTTGCTCAGTGAACTGGACTCAACGCCCCGTATTCACCGCACAAGAGTATATCTGACAAGTAAGAATCTTAAAACCTATGTATTGATATCTCTCTGTAAATGAATCAAGTGGGTGTAAAGCGGCATAAACACAGCAGTGAAAATCAGCTAAACCCCATTATAAAAATAGATTACAGAAAAACCCCCAACAAAGACAGTGAAAGAGAGAGAAATTCGTAAAAAGTTCGTTCAGGGACAGTGAAGCAACCTGGATCGACCATATCTAGACCCACAGCTGGATTAGATATAAGGCTGGACACTCTTGGGGCTGAGAGGATTGGTGAGGTTGGGTGAGCAAACGCCTACCCTTTCAAGTAATAGTGCATGGTACCCATTCTATGGGTCCCAAATCTCCAGGTTCAAGGGAATCTTCTTAGAGCAAAAAAATGCATGGGAAACCCAGTGGAAGGTAAACAGTGTGATCGGGAAAGGTTTCTGAAACGCACCTCTTTCCTCATCTCCTGGTGCTCGGGTTCGCCATTCCAGCCGCATTACTAACAATCTCCCCACTTGGAGAATCAGCACCTTTAACCTCCTGTTTCGTACAGGCTGCAATTTGTCCTGAGGATGAATGGGAAGAGGGGGAACCCATGAGAGGGTAGCTCTAGGTGTTCGGACAGGCACAGGTCACTCTAATTTCCATCAGGAAGAAGAATTAACCACAGGCTCAGCCTGCCCCGTGGAACCAGATTGGGCCTGAAGCCATCCTGCGGTTTTTCAGCCAACTCCCAAAAGAGCGAGTTGAAAAATGGAGCTCAGGGGCACTGCAATTCACAAACCTGCAGAGTTATAAATGATAACTGTCGTCCACAAATATATTGAGGGAAGGCAACGAAGAGGATTTGAAAGCAAGGCAGAATTGCAGGAAACAGATTTCAGGAGGTAGATTCGAATCGCCTTTAAAGCACATGGAAAGCGGCAAAACCTCGACAATGATGCCCTTGGCCAAAAAGGGCGTATGCGTTTTTTCCTGAATATATTCAGGAAAAAACGCATACGCCCTTTTTGGTCAACCAAGAAACCTGGAAAGGCAAATCAGCGCTACAAAGAAGTCTCGCTTCCCATCGCTCAAAAGGGCCATGCTGAATAAAGGGTCAATACCAGAAATGCAGGAAAGGCCATGGAGAAATGGGAGCCTTGCTACGCTGATGGGCAGGATGTAAATTGCGAAGAGCCACTCTGGCGAAGTGCACGGTGTGTCCTGAAACATCTACAAAACACAGCTTAGAGAGCATAGGGCACTTCCACTCATGGGCTTATATACTGGGAAAACTAAAAATCAGCAAGACACATGCACCCCAAAGTTTAGGGCTGCTCTGTTGACAAGAACCTCCACTTCGTTACACGTTAAATATCCCAGGAAAGAGAAAAATGCATAAAGAAGCTGTGGTCCTTATGTACAATGCAATATCACTCAGCCATGAAATCAACGTCATAAGGCTAGTAGCAGCATGATGAGTGGATTTAGGTACGACAATTCTAAGTGAAATAAGTCACACAGAAAAAGACACTTATTATAAGATATCACTTATACAGAGAATGGAAAAATCGCTACCCTTGAACTGAATTACAAAACAGAACACAGTCACTCGTTGAGAAAACACACTATGGCTGCTTAACTGGAAAGGTGAGGTGGGGTGATGCATAAAACAAGGGTTTCAAATTAGCTCAGATACCGTTCCATATACCCAATATGTAATAGACAAGAAGTACGCCTTGCTCAGTGAACTGGACTCAACACACCCTATTCACCGCCCAAGAATATATCTGACTAGTAAGAATCTTAAAACATATGAATTGATATCTCTCTGTAAGTGAGTCAAGTGGGTGTAAAGCGGCATAAACACAGCAGTGAAAAGCAGATACACCCCATTATAAAATTCAATTACTTTTAAAAACCCGTGAAACAAAGACAGTGAAATAGAGAGAAATTCTTACAAAATTCGTTCAGGGGATGTGATGCCACCTGGATTGACCATATCTAGACCCACAGCTGATTGAGACATAAGGGTGGACACTCTTGGGGCTGAGAGGATTGGTGAGGTTGGGTGAGCAAATGCAGACCCTTTAAAGTAATACTGCGTGGTTCCCATCCCATGGGTCCCAAATCTCCAGGTTCAAGGGCATCTTCCTACATCGAAAAAATGCCTGAGAATCCCAGAAGATGGTACACCGTGTGATCAGGAAAGGTTTCTAAAACCCACCCCATTTCTCATCTCCTTGTGCTCGGGTTCGCCATTCCAGCCGCTTTACTAGCAATCTCCCTCTTGGAGAATCAGCACCTTTAAGCTCCTTTTCCGTACAGGTTGCAGTTTGTCCTGAGGATGAACGGGAAGAGGGGGAAACAATGAGAGGCTAGCGCTAGGTGTTGGGACAGGCACAGGCCACTCTAATTTCCCATCAGGAAGAAGAATTAACCACAGGCTCAGCCTGCCGCACGGAACCAGAATAGGGCCTTAAGCAATCCTGCGGTTTTGCGGCCAGCTTCCAAAAAAGCGAGTTGAAAAATGGAGCTCAGGGGCACTGCAATTCACAGTCCTGTAGAGTTATAAATGGTAACTCAAGTCCAAAAATATATTGAAGGAAGGCAACGAAGAGGAGTTAAAAGCAAGGCAGAATTGCAGGAAATTTATATAGTTTTTATGTTAAGTGTTTATATACATTTAACATACATTAGCCTATTTAGGTTAGCCCCATAATCCTAATTTTTCCATCCTTCCACCTTTCATTTTGGTTAACCATTAGTTTGTTTTATAAGTCTGTGAGTGTCTTTTTCTGTGGAGGTATGTTCATTGGTAGCAATCTTAGGATAACTTGTATAAATGATATCATAGTATATTTGTCATTCCCTTTTGACTTACTTTACCTAATATGATTATTTCTAAGCTCATTTGTAGTCCTGAAAATGGCACTCTTCATTTTTTTCCCGAGGCTACTATTCCATTCTGTACATATACCACTTCTTCTTTGTCAATTCATCTGTTTATGGGCCTTTTTTTTGCTTCCATGTCTTGGCTATTTCAATATTGCTGCAGTGCACATTTGCCTGCCTCTGTCTTTCCGATTCTGGTGGTCTTAGATTATAGGCCCAAAAGGTGCCCTGCTACATCATCTGGTAGCTCAATTTTTACCTTTTAAAGCAGCTCCATTCAGTTTTCGTTAATGCTGTTACCACTTTACATCCCACCAGCTGCTAGAAGGTACAAAGTTCTCTAAAACCCCTTCAGCATTTATAGGTTGTAGACGTTTTGCTGATGGTCATTTGACTGGTGTGAGCTGAAACCTTTTTGGAGGTTGGATTTGCATGTGGCTAATAATTCCTTATACTGAGCTTTAGGCATGTCCTTTTTTTCTTTTCCTCTTTTTTATTTAAAGAGTGAGTACAACTCCTCTCTTCATATTGACTTCTTGAAAAATTTGTCATGTGTTGAATTTTCTTGCCTATTCCCTACCCCAGGGCATTTTTTGAGGGAAGGTGTCATTTACAGCCCTGCAGTCCTTGGGGCTATTAAGCAACCATTAGCACTGGGTTTAAAGCTGCTGTTGTGAGAAACAGCCACAAGGCGGCAGCATTATTACGTTCTCAGCCCTTGTTACTAGGGCAACAGAGTCTTCCTGGAGGTAGTGTTCCGAGGTTGTATATTAGAGAAGAATGTGCGGGGACAAGCCCCCAGATTTCAGGAGGTAGATACGAATCGCCTTTAGAGCACATGAAAAGCGGCAAAACGTCGACAATGATGCACTTGGCCAAAAAGGGCCTATGCGTTTTTTCCTGAATATATTCAGGAAAAAACGCATAGGCCCTTTTTGGCCAACCAAGCAAGCCGGAAAGGCAAATCAGCACTACAAATAAGTCTCGCTTCCCATCCGTCCAAAAGCCATTCAAAAAAGTGTAAAAACCAGAAGTGCAGGACAGGCCAGGTAGAAAAGGGAGCCTTGTTAGGCTGATGGGCGGGATGTAAATTGCCAACGGCCACTCTGGAGAAGTGCATGGTGTTTCCTAAAACATCTAAAAAACAGAGCTAGAGAGCATAGGGCCCTTCCACTCGTGGGCGTATAAAATGGGAAAACGAAAAATCAACAAGACACAGGCACCCCAAAGTTTAGGACTGCTCTGTTTACAAGAACCTCCACTTCAGTACACGTTAAATATGCCAGGATAGCGAAAAATGGATAAAGAAGTGTGGTACTTATGTACAATGGCATATCACTCAGCCATGAAATCAGTGTCATACGGCTACTAGCAGCATGATGAGTGGATTTAGGTACGATGTTTCTAAGTGAAATAAGTCACACAGAAAAAGAAACTTATCATAAGATATCACTTATAGAGGGAAAGTAAAAATCGCTACCCATGACCTGATTACAAAACAGAACAGAGTCACACATTTAGAAAACACTGGATGGCTGCTTAACTGGAAAGGTGAGGTGCGGTGAGGCATAAAACAAGGGTTTGAAATTAGCACACATACCGTTCCATAAACCAAATATGTAACAGACAACACCTACCCCTTGCTCAGTGAACTGGACTCAACGCCCCGTATTCACCGCACAAGAGTATATCTGACAAGTAAGAATCTTAAAACCTATGTATTGATATCTCTCTGTAAATGAATCAAGTGGGTGTAAAGCGGCATAGACACAGCAGTGAAAATCAGCTAAACCCCATTATAAAAATAGATTACAGAAAAACCCCCAACAAAGACAGTGAAAGAGAGAGAAATTCGTAAAAAGTTCGTTCAGGGACAGTGAAGCAACCTGGATCGACCATATCTAGACCCACAGCTGGATTAGATATAATGCTGGACACTCCTGGGGCTGAGAGGATTGGTGAGGTTGGGTGAGCAAACGCCTACCCTTTAAAGTAATAGTGCATGGTACCCATTCTATGGGTCCCAAATCTCCAGGTTCAAGGGAATCTTCTTAGAGCAAAAAAATGCATGGGAAACCCAGTGGAAGGTAAACAGTGTGATCGGGAAAGGTTTCTGAAACGCACCTCTTTCCTCATCTCCTGGTGCTCGGGTTCGCCATTCCAGCCGCATTACTAACAATCTCCCCACTTGGAGAATCAGCACCTTTAACCTCCTGTTTCGTACAGGTTGCAATTTGTCCTGAGGATGAATGGGAAGAGGGGGAACCCATGAGAGGGTAGCTCTAGGTGTTCGGACAGGCACAGGTCACTCTAATTTCCATCAGGAAGAAGAATTAACCACAGGCTCAGCCTGCCCCATGGAACCAGATTGGGCCTGAAGCCATCCTGCGGTTTTTCGGCCAACTCCCAAAAGAGCGAGTTGAAAAATGGAGCTCAGGGGCACTGCAATTCACAAACCTGCAGAGTTATAAATGATAACTGTCGTCCACAAATATATTGAGGGAAGGCAACGAAGAGGATTTGAAAGCAAGGCAGAATTGCAGGAAACAGATTTCAGGAGGTAGATTCGAATCGCCTTTAAAGCACATGGAAAGCGGCAAAACCTCGACAATGATGCCCTTGGCCAAAAAGGGCGTATGCGTTTTTTCCTGAATATATTCAGGAAAAAACGCATACGCCCTTTTTGGTCAACCAAGAAACCTGGAAAGGCAAATCAGCGCTACAAAGAAGTCTCGCTTCCCATCGCTCAAAAGGGCCATGCTGAATAAAGGGTCAATACCAGAAATGCAGGAAAGGCCATGGAGAAATGGGAGCCTTGCTACGCTGATGGGCAGGATGTAAATTGCGAAGAGCCACTCTGGCGAAGTGCACGGTGTGTCCTGAAACATCTACAAAACACAGCTTAGAGAGCATAGGGCACTTCCACTCATGGGCGTATATACTGGGAAAACTAAAAATCAGCAAGACACATGCACCCCAAAGTTTAGGGCTGCTCTGTTGACAAGAACCTCCACTTCGTTACACGTTAAATATCCCAGGAAAGAGAAAAATGGATAAAGAAGCTGTGGTCCTTATGTACAATGCAATATCACTCAGCCATGAAATCAACGTCATAAGGCTAGTAGCAGCATGATGAATGATTTTAGGTACGACGATTCTAAGTGAAATAAGTCACACAGAAAAAGACACTTATTATAAGATATCACTTATACAGGGAATGGAAAAACCGCTACCCTTGAACTGAATTACAAAACAGAACAGAGTCACTCGTTGAGAAAACACACTATGGCTGCTTAACTGGAAAGGTGAGGTGGGGTGATGCATAAAACAAGGGTTTCAAATTAACTCAGATACCGTTCCATATACCCAATATGTAATAGACAAGAAGTACGCCTTGCTCAGTGAACTGGACTCAACACACCCTATTCACCGCCCAAGAATATATCTGACTAGTAAGAATCTTAAAACATATGAATTGATATCTCTCTGTAAGTGAGTCAAGTGGGTGTAAAGCGGCATAAACACAGCAGTGAAAAGCAGATACACCCCATTATAAAATTCAATTACTTTTAAAAACCCGTGAAACAAAGACAGTGAAATAGAGAGAAATTCTTACAAAATTCGTTCAGGGGATGTGATGCCACCTGGATTGACCATATCTAGACCCACAGCTGATTGAGACATAAGGGTGGACACTCTTGGGGCTGAGAGGATTGGTGAGGTTGGGTGAGCAAATGCAGACCCTTTAAAGTAATACTGCGTGGTTCCCATCCCATGGGTCCCAAATCTCCAGGTTCAAGGGCATCTTCCTACATCGAAAAAATGCCTGAGAATCCCAGAAGATGGTACACCGTGTGATCAGGAAAGGTTTCTAAAACCCACCCCATTTCTCATCTCCTTGTGCTCGGGTTCGCCATTCCAGCCGCTTTACTAGCAATCTCCCTCTTGGAGAATCAGCACCTTTAAGCTCCTTTTCCGTACAGGTTGCAGTTTGTCCTGAGGATGAACGGGAAGAGGGGGAAACAATGAGAGGCTAGCGCTAGGTGTTGGGACAGGCACAGGCCACTCTAATTTCCCATCAGGAAGAAGAATTAACCACAGGCTCAGCCTGCCGCACGGAACCAGAATAGGGCCTTAAGCAATCCTGCGGTTTTGCGGCCAGCTTCCAAAAAAGCGAGTTGAAAAATGGAGCTCAGGGGCACTGCAATTCACAGTCCTGTAGAGTTATAAATGGTAACTCAAGTCCAAAAATATATTGAAGGAAGGCAACGAAGAGGAGTTAAAAGCAAGGCAGAATTGCAGGAAATTTATATAGTTTTTATGTTAAGTGTTTATATACATTTAACATACATTAGCCTATTTAGGTTAGCCCCATAATCCTAATTTTTCCATCCTTCCACCTTTCATTTTGGTTAACCATTAGTTTGTTTTATAAGTCTGTGAGTGTCTTTTTCTGTGGAGGTATGTTCATTGGTAGCAATCTTAGGATAACTTGTATAAATGATATCATAGTATATTTGTCATTCCCTTTTGACTTACTTTACCTAATATGATTATTTCTAAGCTCATTTGTAGTCCTGAAAATGGCACTCTTCATTTTTTTCCCGAGGCTACTATTCCATTCTGTACATATACCACTTCTTCTTTGTCAATTCATCTGTTTATGGGCCTTTTTTTTGCTTCCATGTCTTGGCTATTTCAATATTGCTGCAGTGCACATTTGCCTGCCTCTGTCTTTCCGATTCTGGTGGTCTTAGATTATAGGCCCAAAAGGTGCCCTGCTACATCATCTGGTAGCTCAATTTTTACCTTTTAAAGCAGCTCCATTCAGTTTTCGTTAATGCTGTTACCACTTTACATCCCACCAGCTGCTAGAAGGTACAAAGTTCTCTAAAACCCCTTCAGCATTTATAGGTTGTAGACGTTTTGCTGATGGTCATTTGACTGGTGTGAGCTGAAACCTTTTTGGAGGTTGGATTTGCATGTGGCTAATAATTCCTTATACTGAGCTTTAGGCATGTCCTTTTTTTCTTTTCCTCTTTTTTATTTAAAGAGTGAGTACAACTCCTCTCTTCATATTGACTTCTTGAAAAATTTGTCATGTGTTGAATTTTCTTGCCTATTCCCTACCCCAGGGCATTTTTTGAGGGAAGGTGTCATTTACAGCCCTGCAGTCCTTGGGGCTATTAAGCAACCATTAGCACTGGGTTTAAAGCTGCTGTTGTGAGAAACAGCCACAAGGCGGCAGCATTATTACGTTCTCAGCCCTTGTTACTAGGGCAACAGAGTCTTCCTGGAGGTAGTGTTCCGAGGTTGTATATTAGAGAAGAATGTGCGGGGACAAGCCCCCAGATTTCAGGAGGTAGATACGAATCGCCTTTAGAGCACATGAAAAGCGGCAAAACGTCGACAATGATGCACTTGGCCAAAAAGGGCCTATGCGTTTTTTCCTGAATATATTCAGGAAAAAACGCATAGGCCCTTTTTGGCCAACCAAGCAAGCCGGAAAGGCAAATCAGCACTACAAATAAGTCTCGCTTCCCATCCGTCCAAAAGCCATTCAAAAAAGTGTAAAAACCAGAAGTGCAGGACAGGCCAGGTAGAAAAGGGAGCCTTGTTAGGCTGATGGGCGGGATGTAAATTGCCAACGGCCACTCTGGAGAAGTGCATGGTGTTTCCTAAAACATCTAAAAAACAGAGCTAGAGAGCATAGGGCCCTTCCACTCGTGGGCGTATAAAATGGGAAAACGAAAAATCAACAAGACACAGGCACCCCAAAGTTTAGGACTGCTCTGTTTACAAGAACCTCCACTTCAGTACACGTTAAATATGCCAGGATAGCGAAAAATGGATAAAGAAGTGTGGTACTTATGTACAATGGCATATCACTCAGCCATGAAATCAGTGTCATACGGCTACTAGCAGCATGATGAGTGGATTTAGGTACGATGTTTCTAAGTGAAATAAGTCACACAGAAAAAGAAACTTATCATAAGATATCACTTATAGAGGGAAAGTAAAAATCGCTACCCATGACCTGATTACAAAACAGAACAGAGTCACACATTTAGAAAACACTGGATGGCTGCTTAACTGGAAAGGTGAGGTGCGGTGAGGCATAAAACAAGGGTTTGAAATTAGCACACATACCGTTCCATAAACCAAATATGTAACAGACAACACCTACCCCTTGCTCAGTGAACTGGACTCAACGCCCCGTATTCACCGCACAAGAGTATATCTGACAAGTAAGAATCTTAAAACCTATGTATTGATATCTCTCTGTAAATGAATCAAGTGGGTGTAAAGCGGCATAAACACAGCAGTGAAAATCAGCTAAACCCCATTATAAAAATAGATTACAGAAAAACCCCCAACAAAGACAGTGAAAGAGAGAGAAATTCGTAAAAAGTTCGTTCAGGGACAGTGAAGCAACCTGGATCGACCATATCTAGACCCACAGCTGGATTAGATATAATGCTGGACACTCCTGGGGCTGAGAGGATTGGTGAGGTTGGGTGAGCAAACGCCTACCCTTTAAAGTAATAGTGCATGGTACCCATTCTATGGGTCCCAAATCTCCAGGTTCAAGGGAATCTTCTTAGAGCAAAAAAATGCATGGGAAACCCAGTGGAAGGTAAACAGTGTGATCGGGAAAGGTTTCTGAAACGCACCTCTTTCCTCATCTCCTGGTGCTCGGGTTCGCCATTCCAGCCGCATTACTAACAATCTCCCCACTTGGAGAATCAGCACCTTTAACCTCCTGTTTCGTACAGGTTGCAATTTGTCCTGAGGATGAATGGGAAGAGGGGGAACCCATGAGAGGGTAGCTCTAGGTGTTCGGACAGGCACAGGTCACTCTAATTTCCATCAGGAAGAAGAATTAACCACAGGCTCAGCCTGCCCCATGGAACCAGATTGGGCCTGAAGCCATCCTGCGGTTTTTCGGCCAACTCCCAAAAGAGCGAGTTGAAAAATGGAGCTCAGGGGCACTGCAATTCACAAACCTGCAGAGTTATAAATGATAACTGTCGTCCACAAATATATTGAGGGAAGGCAACGAAGAGGATTTGAAAGCAAGGCAGAATTGCAGGAAACAGATTTCAGGAGGTAGATTCGAATCGCCTTTAAAGCACATGGAAAGCGGCAAAACCTCGACAATGATGCCCTTGGCCAAAAAGGGCGTATGCGTTTTTTCCTGAATATATTCAGGAAAAAACGCATACGCCCTTTTTGGTCAACCAAGAAACCTGGAAAGGCAAATCAGCGCTACAAAGAAGTCTCGCTTCCCATCGCTCAAAAGGGCCATGCTGAATAAAGGGTCAATACCAGAAATGCAGGAAAGGCCATGGAGAAATGGGAGCCTTGCTACGCTGATGGGCAGGATGTAAATTGCGAAGAGCCACTCTGGCGAAGTGCACGGTGTGTCCTGAAACATCTACAAAACACAGCTTAGAGAGCATAGGGCACTTCCACTCATGGGCGTATATACTGGGAAAACTAAAAATCAGCAAGACACATGCACCCCAAAGTTTAGGGCTGCTCTGTTGACAAGAACCTCCACTTCGTTACACGTTAAATATCCCAGGAAAGAGAAAAATGGATAAAGAAGCTGTGGTCCTTATGTACAATGCAATATCACTCAGCCATGAAATCAACGTCATAAGGCTAGTAGCAGCATGATGAATGATTTTAGGTACGACGATTCTAAGTGAAATAAGTAACACAGAAAAAGACACTTATTATAAGATATCACTTATACAGGGAATGGAAAAACCGCTACCCTTGAACTGAATTACAAAACAGAACAGAGTCACTCGTTGAGAAAACACACTATGGCTGCTTAACTGGAAAGGTGAGGTGGGGTGATGCATAAAACAAGGGTTTCAAATTAACTCAGATACCGTTCCATATACCCAATATGTAATAGACAAGAAGTACGCCTTGCTCAGTGAACTGGACTCAACACACCCTATTCACCGCCCAAGAATATATCTGACTAGTAAGAATCTTAAAACATATGAATTGATATCTCTCTGTAAGTGAGTCAAGTGGGTGTAAAGCGGCATAAACACAGCAGTGAAAAGCAGATACACCCCATTATAAAATTCAATTACTTTTAAAAACCCGTGAAACAAAGACAGTGAAATAGAGAGAAATTCTTACAAAATTCGTTCAGGGGATGTGATGCCACCTGGATTGACCATATCTAGACCCACAGCTGATTGAGACATAAGGGTGGACACTCTTGGGGCTGAGAGGATTGGTGAGGTTGGGTGAGCAAATGCAGACCCTTTAAAGTAATACTGCGTGGTTCCCATCCCATGGGTCCCAAATCTCCAGGTTCAAGGGCATCTTCCTACATCGAAAAAATGCCTGAGAATCCCAGAAGATGGTACACCGTGTGATCAGGAAAGGTTTCTAAAACCCACCCCATTTCTCATCTCCTTGTGCTCGGGTTCGCCATTCCAGCCGCTTTACTAGCAATCTCCCTCTTGGAGAATCAGCACCTTTAAGCTCCTTTTCCGTACAGGTTGCAGTTTGTCCTGAGGATGAACGGGAAGAGGGGGAAACAATGAGAGGCTAGCGCTAGGTGTTGGGACAGGCACAGGCCACTCTAATTTCCCATCAGGAAGAAGAATTAACCACAGGCTCAGCCTGCCGCACGGAACCAGAATAGGGCCTTAAGCAATCCTGCGGTTTTGCGGCCAGCTTCCAAAAAAGCGAGTTGAAAAATGGAGCTCAGGGGCACTGCAATTCACAGTCCTGTAGAGTTATAAATGGTAACTCAAGTCCAAAAATATATTGAAGGAAGGCAACGAAGAGGAGTTAAAAGCAAGGCAGAATTGCAGGAAATTTATATAGTTTTTATGTTAAGTGTTTATATACATTTAACATACATTAGCCTATTTAGGTTAGCCCCATAATCCTAATTTTTCCATCCTTCCACCTTTCATTTTGGTTAACCATTAGTTTGTTTTATAAGTCTGTGAGTGTCTTTTTCTGTGGAGGTATGTTCATTGGTAGCAATCTTAGGATAACTTGTATAAATGATATCATAGTATATTTGTCATTCCCTTTTGACTTACTTTACCTAATATGATTATTTCTAAGCTCATTTGTAGTCCTGAAAATGGCACTCTTCATTTTTTTCCCGAGGCTACTATTCCATTCTGTACATATACCACTTCTTCTTTGTCAATTCATCTGTTTATGGGCCTTTTTTTTGCTTCCATGTCTTGGCTATTTCAATATTGCTGCAGTGCACATTTGCCTGCCTCTGTCTTTCCGATTCTGGTGGTCTTAGATTATAGGCCCAAAAGGTGCCCTGCTACATCATCTGGTAGCTCAATTTTTACCTTTTAAAGCAGCTCCATTCAGTTTTCGTTAATGCTGTTACCACTTTACATTCCACCAGCTGCTAGAAGGTACAAAGTTCTCTAAAACCCCTTCAGCATTTATAGGTTGTAGACGTTTTGCTGATGGTCATTTGACTGGTGTGAGCTGAAACCTTTTTGGAGGTTGGATTTGCATGTGGCTAATAATTCCTTATACTGAGCTTTAGGCATGTCCTTTTTTTCTTTTCCTCTTTTTTATTTAAAGAGTGAGTACAACTCCTCTCTTCATATTGACTTCTTGAAAAATTTGTCATGTGTTGAATTTTCTTGCCTATTCCCTACCCCAGGGCATTTTTTGAGGGAAGGTGTCATTTACAGCCCTGCAGTCCTTGGGGCTATTAAGCAACCATTAGCACTGGGTTTAAAGCTGCTGTTGTGAGAAACAGCCACAAGGCGGCAGCATTATTACGTTCTCAGCCCTTGTTACTAGGGCAACAGAGTCTTCCTGGAGGTAGTGTTCCGAGGTTGTATATTAGAGAAGAATGTGCGGGGACAAGCCCCCAGATTTCAGGAGGTAGATACGAATCGCCTTTAGAGCACATGAAAAGCGGCAAAACGTCGACAATGATGCACTTGGCCAAAAAGGGCCTATGCGTTTTTTCCTGAATATATTCAGGAAAAAACGCATAGGCCCTTTTTGGCCAACCAAGCAAGCCGGAAAGGCAAATCAGCACTACAAATAAGTCTCGCTTCCCATCCGTCCAAAAGCCATTCAAAAAAGTGTAAAAACCAGAAGTGCAGGACAGGCCAGGTAGAAAAGGGAGCCTTGTTAGGCTGATGGGCGGGATGTAAATTGCCAACGGCCACTCTGGAGAAGTGCATGGTGTTTCCTAAAACATCTAAAAAACAGAGCTAGAGAGCATAGGGCCCTTCCACTCGTGGGCGTATAAAATGGGAAAACGAAAAATCAACAAGACACAGGCACCCCAAAGTTTAGGACTGCTCTGTTTACAAGAACCTCCACTTCAGTACACGTTAAATATGCCAGGATAGCGAAAAATGGATAAAGAAGTGTGGTACTTATGTACAATGGCATATCACTCAGCCATGAAATCAGTGTCATACGGCTACTAGCAGCATGATGAGTGGATTTAGGTACGATGTTTCTAAGTGAAATAAGTCACACAGAAAAAGAAACTTATCATAAGATATCACTTATAGAGGGAAAGTAAAAATCGCTACCCATGACCTGATTACAAAACAGAACAGAGTCACACATTTAGAAAACACTGGATGGCTGCTTAACTGGAAAGGTGAGGTGCGGTGAGGCATAAAACAAGGGTTTGAAATTAGCACACATACCGTTCCATAAACCAAATATGTAACAGACAACACCTACCCCTTGCTCAGTGAACTGGACTCAACGCCCCGTATTCACCGCACAAGAGTATATCTGACAAGTAAGAATCTTAAAACCTATGTATTGATATCTCTCTGTAAATGAATCAAGTGGGTGTAAAGCGGCATAAACACAGCAGTGAAAATCAGCTAAACCCCATTATAAAAATAGATTACAGAAAAACCCCCAACAAAGACAGTGAAAGAGAGAGAAATTCGTAAAAAGTTCGTTCAGGGACAGTGAAGCAACCTGGATCGACCATATCTAGACCCACAGCTGGATTAGATATAATGCTGGACACTCCTGGGGCTGAGAGGATTGGTGAGGTTGGGTGAGCAAACGCCTACCCTTTAAAGTAATAGTGCATGGTACCCATTCTATGGGTCCCAAATCTCCAGGTTCAAGGGAATCTTCTTAGAGCAAAAAAATGCATGGGAAACCCAGTGGAAGGTAAACAGTGTGATCGGGAAAGGTTTCTGAAACGCACCTCTTTCCTCATCTCCTGGTGCTCGGGTTCGCCATTCCAGCCGCATTACTAACAATCTCCCCACTTGGAGAATCAGCACCTTTAACCTCCTGTTTCGTACAGGTTGCAATTTGTCCTGAGGATGAATGGGAAGAGGGGGAACCCATGAGAGGGTAGCTCTAGGTGTTCGGACAGGCACAGGTCACTCTAATTTCCATCAGGAAGAAGAATTAACCACAGGCTCAGCCTGCCCCGTGGAACCAGATTGGGCCTGAAGCCATCCTGCGGTTTTTCGGCCAACTCCCAAAAGAGCGAGTTGAAAAATGGAGCTCAGGGGCACTGCAATTCACAAACCTGCAGAGTTATAAATGATAACTGTCGTCCACAAATATATTGAGGGAAGGCAACGAAGAGGATTTGAAAGCAAGGCAGAATTGCAGGAAACAGATTTCAGGAGGTAGATTCGAATCGCCTTTAAAGCACATGGAAAGCGGCAAAACCTCGACAATGATGCCCTTGGCCAAAAAGGGCGTATGCGTTTTTTCCTGAATATATTCAGGAAAAAACGCATACGCCCTTTTTGGTCAACCAAGAAACCTGGAAAGGCAAATCAGCGCTACAAAGAAGTCTCGCTTCCCATCGCTCAAAAGGGCCATGCTGAATAAAGGGTCAATACCAGAAATGCAGGAAAGGCCATGGAGAAATGGGAGCCTTGCTACGCTGATGGGCAGGATGTAAATTGCGAAGAGCCACTCTGGCGAAGTGCACGGTGTGTCCTGAAACATCTACAAAACACAGCTTAGAGAGCATAGGGCACTTCCACTCATGGGCGTATATACTGGGAAAACTAAAAATCAGCAAGACACATGCACCCCAAAGTTTAGGGCTGCTCTGTTGACAAGAACCTCCACTTCGTTACACGTTAAATATCCCAGGAAAGAGAAAAATGGATAAAGAAGCTGTGGTCCTTATGTACAATGCAATATCACTCAGCCATGAAATCAACGTCATAAGGCTAGTAGCAGCATGATGAATGATTTTAGGTACGACGATTCTAAGTGAAATAAGTCACACAGAAAAAGACACTTATTATAAGATATCACTTATACAGGGAATGGAAAAACCGCTACCCTTGAACTGAATTACAAAACAGAACAGAGTCACTCGTTGAGAAAACACACTATGGCTGCTTAACTGGAAAGGTGAGGTGGGGTGATGCATAAAACAAGGGTTTCAAATTAACTCAGATACCGTTCCATATACCCAATATGTAATAGACAAGAAGTACGCCTTGCTCAGTGAACTGGACTCAACACACCCTATTCACCGCCCAAGAATATATCTGACTAGTAAGAATCTTAAAACATATGAATTGATATCTCTCTGTAAGTGAGTCAAGTGGGTGTAAAGCGGCATAAACACAGCAGTGAAAAGCAGATACACCCCATTATAAAATTCAATTACTTTTAAAAACCCGTGAAACAAAGACAGTGAAATAGAGAGAAATTCTTACAAAATTCGTTCAGGGGATGTGATGCCACCTGGATTGACCATATCTAGACCCACAGCTGATTGAGACATAAGGGTGGACACTCTTGGGGCTGAGAGGATTGGTGAGGTTGGGTGAGCAAATGCAGACCCTTTAAAGTAATACTGCGTGGTTCCCATCCCATGGGTCCCAAATCTCCAGGTTCAAGGGCATCTTCCTACATCGAAAAAATGCCTGAGAATCCCAGAAGATGGTACACCGTGTGATCAGGAAAGGTTTCTAAAACCCACCCCATTTCTCATCTCCTTGTGCTCGGGTTCGCCATTCCAGCCGCTTTACTAGCAATCTCCCTCTTGGAGAATCAGCACCTTTAAGCTCCTGTTCCGTACAGGTTGCAGTTTGTCCTGAGGATGAACGGGAAGAGGGGGAAACAATGAGAGGCTAGCGCTAGGTGTTGGGACAGGCACAGGCCACTCTAATTTCCCATCAGGAAGAAGAATTAACCACAGGCTCAGCCTGCCGCACGGAACCAGAATAGGGCCTTAAGCAATCCTGCGGTTTTGCGGCCAGCTTCCAAAAAAGCAAGTTGAAAAATGGAGCTCAGGGGCACTGCAATTCACAGTCCTGTAGAGTTATAAATGGTAACTCAAGTCCAAAAATATATTGAAGGAAGGCAACGAAGAGGAGTTAAAAGCAAGGCAGAATTGCAGGAAATTTATATAGTTTTTATGTTAAGTGTTTATATACATTTAACATACATTAGCCTATTTAGGTTAGCCCCATAATCCTAATTTTTCCATCCTTCCACCTTTCATTTTGGTTAACCATTAGTTTGTTTTATAAGTCTGTGAGTGTCTTTTTCTGTGGAGGTATGTTCATTGGTAGCAATCTTAGGATAACTTGTATAAATGATATCATAGTATATTTGTCATTCCCTTTTGACTTACTTTACCTAATATGATTATTTCTAAGCTCATTTGTAGTCCTGAAAATGGCACTCTTCATTTTTTTCCCGAGGCTACTATTCCATTCTGTACATATACCACTTCTTCTTTGTCAATTCATCTGTTTATGGGCCTTTTTTTTGCTTCCATGTCTTGGCTATTTCAATATTGCTGCAGTGCACATTTGCCTGCCTCTGTCTTTCCGATTCTGGTGGTCTTAGATTATAGGCCCAAAAGGTGCCCTGCTACAACATCTGGTAGCTCAATTTTTACCTTTTAAAGCAGCTCCATTCAGTTTTCGTTAATGCTGTTACCACTTTACATCCCACCAGCTGCTAGAAGGTACAAAGTTCTCTAAAACCCCTTCAGCATTTATAGGTTGTAGACGTTTTGCTGATGGTCATTTGACTGGTGTGAGCTGAAACCTTTTTGGAGGTTGGATTTGCATGTGGCTAATAATTCCTTATACTGAGCTTTAGGCATGTCCTTTTTTTCTTTTCCTCTTTTTTATTTAAAGAGTGAGTACAACTCCTCTCTTCATATTGACTTCTTGAAAAATTTGTCATGTGTTGAATTTTCTTGCCTATTCCCTACCCCAGGTCATTTTTTGAGGGAAGGTGTCATTTACAGCCCTGCAGTCCTTGGGGCTATTAAGCAACCATTAGCACTGGGTTTAAAGCTGCTGTTGTGAGAAACAGCCACAAGGCGGCAGCATTATTACGTTCTCAGCCCTTGTTACTAGGGCAACAGAGTCTTCCTGGAGGTAGTGTTCTGAGGTTGTATATTAGAGAAGAATGTGCGGGGACAAGCCCCCAGATTTCAGGAGGTAGATACGAATCGCCTTTAGAGCACATGAAAAGCGGCAAAACGTCGACAATGATGCACTTGGCCAAAAAGGGCCTATGCGTTTTTTCCTGAATATATTCAGGAAAAAACGCATAGGCCCTTTTTGGCCAACCAAGCAAGCCGGAAAGGCAAATCAGCACTACAAATAAGTCTCGCTTCCCATCCGTCCAAAAGCCATTCAAAAAAGTGTAAAAACCAGAAGTGCAGGACAGGCCAGGTAGAAAAGGGAGCCTTGTTAGGCTGATGGGCGGGATGTAAATTGCCAACGGCCACTCTGGAGAAGTGCATGGTGTTTCCTAAAACATCTAAAAAACAGAGCTAGAGAGCATAGGGCCCTTCCACTCGTGGGCGTATAAAATGGGAAAACGAAAAATCAACAAGACACAGGCACCCCAAAGTTTAGGACTGCTCTGTTTACAAGAACCTCCACTTCAGTACACGTTAAATATGCCAGGATAGCGAAAAATGGATAAAGAAGTGTGGTACTTATGTACAATGGCATATCACTCAGCCATGAAATCAGTGTCATACGGCTACTAGCAGCATGATGAGTGGATTTAGGTACGATGTTTCTAAGTGAAATAAGTCACACAGAAAAAGAAACTTATCATAAGATATCACTTATAGAGGGAAAGTAAAAATCGCTACCCATGACCTGATTACAAAACAGAACAGAGTCACACATTTAGAAAACACTGGATGGCTGCTTAACTGGAAAGGTGAGGTGCGGTGAGGCATAAAACAAGGGTTTGAAATTAGCACACATACCGTTCCATAAACCAAATATGTAACAGACAACACCTACCCCTTGCTCAGTGAACTGGACTCAACGCCCCGTATTCACCGCACAAGAGTATATCTGACAAGTAAGAATCTTAAAACCTATGTATTGATATCTCTCTGTAAATGAATCAAGTGGGTGTAAAGCGGCATAAACACAGCAGTGAAAATCAGCTAAACCCCATTATAAAAATAGATTACAGAAAAACCCCCAACAAAGACAGTGAAAGAGAGAGAAATTCGTAAAAAGTTCGTTCAGGGACAGTGAAGCAACCTGGATCGACCATATCTAGACCCACAGCTGGATTAGATATAATGCTGGACACTCCTGGGGCTGAGAGGATTGGTGAGGTTGGGTGAGCAAACGCCTACCCTTTAAAGTAATAGTGCATGGTACCCATTCTATGGGTCCCAAATCTCCAGGTTCAAGGGAATCTTCTTAGAGCAAAAAAATGCATGGGAAACCCAGTGGAAGGTAAACAGTGTGATCGGGAAAGGTTTCTGAAACGCACCTCTTTCCTCATCTCCTGGTGCTCGGGTTCGCCATTCCAGCCGCATTACTAACAATCTCCCCACTTGGAGAATCAGCACCTTTAACCTCCTGTTTCGTACAGGTTGTAATTTGTCCTGAGGATGAATGGGAAGAGGGGGAACCCATGAGAGGGTAGCTCTAGGTGTTCGGACAGGCACAGGTCACTCTAATTTCCATCAGGAAGAAGAATTAACCACAGGCTCAGCCTGCCCCGTGGAACCAGATTGGGCCTGAAGCCATCCTGCGGTTTTTCGGCCAACTCCCAAAAGAGCGAGTTGAAAAATGGAGCTCAGGGGCACTGCAATTCACAAACCTGCAGAGTTATAAATGATAACTGTCGTCCACAAATATATTGAGGGAAGGCAACGAAGAGGATTTGAAAGCAAGGCAGAATTGCAGGAAACAGATTTCAGGAGGTAGATTCGAATCGCCTTTAAAGCACATGGAAAGCGGCAAAACCTCGACAATGATGCCCTTGGCCAAAAAGGGCGTATGCGTTTTTTCCTGAATATATTCAGGAAAAAACGCATACGCCCTTTTTGGTCAACCAAGAAACCTGGAAAGGCAAATCAGCGCTACAAAGAAGTCTCGCTTCCCATCGCTCAAAAGGGCCATGCTGAATAAAGGGTCAATACCAGAAATGCAGGAAAGGCCATGGAGAAATGGGAGCCTTGCTACGCTGATGGGCAGGATGTAAATTGCGAAGAGCCACTCTGGCGAAGTGCACGGTGTGTCCTGAAACATCTACAAAACACAGCTTAGAGAGCATAGGGCACTTCCACTCATGGGCGTATATACTGGGAAAACTAAAAATCAGCAAGACACATGCACCCCAAAGTTTAGGGCTGCTCTGTTGACAAGAACCTCCACTTCGTTACACGTTAAATATCCCAGGAAAGAGAAAAATGCATAAAGAAGCTGTGGTCCTTATGTACAATGCAATATCACTCAGCCATGAAATCAACGTCATAAGGCTAGTAGCAGCATGATGAGTGGATTTAGGTACGACAATTCTAAGTGAAATAAGTCACACAGAAAAAGACACTTATTATAAGATATCACTTATACAGAGAATGGAAAAATCGCTACCCTTGAACTGAATTACAAAACAGAACACAGTCACTCGTTGAGAAAACACACTATGGCTGCTTAACTGGAAAGGTGAGGTGGGGTGATGCATAAAACAAGGGTTTCAAATTAGCTCAGATACCGTTCCATATACCCAATATGTAATAGACAAGAAGTACGCCTTGCTCAGTGAACTGGACTCAACACACCCTATTCACCGCCCAAGAATATATCTGACTAGTAAGAATCTTAAAACATATGAATTGATATCTCTCTGTAAGTGAGTCAAGTGGGTGTAAAGCGGCATAAACACAGCAGTGAAAAGCAGATAAACCCCATTATAAAATTCAATTACTTTTAAAAACCCGTGAAACAAAGACAGTGAAATAGAGAGAAATTCTTACAAAATTCGTTCAGGGGATGTGATGCCACCTGGATTGACCATATCTAGACCCACAGCTGATTGAGACATAAGGGTGGACACTCTTGGGGCTGAGAGGATTGGTGAGGTTGGGTGAGCAAATGCAGACCCTTTAAAGTAATACTGCGTGGTTCCCATCCCATGGGTCCCAAATCTCCAGGTTCAAGGGCATCTTCCTACATCGAAAAAATGCCTGAGAATCCCAGAAGATGGTACACCGTGTGATCAGGAAAGGTTTCTAAAACCCACCCCATTTCTCATCTCCTTGTGCTCGGGTTCGCCATTCCAGCCGCTTTACTAGCAATCTCCCTCTTGGAGAATCAGCACCTTTAAGCTCCTGTTCCGTACAGGTTGCAGTTTGTCCTGAGGATGAACGGGAAGAGGGGGAAACAATGAGAGGCTAGCGCTAGGTGTTGGGACAGGCACAGGCCACTCTAATTTCCCATCAGGAAGAAGAATTAACCACAGGCTCAGCCTGCCGCACGGAACCAGAATAGGGCCTTAAGCAATCCTGCGGTTTTGCGGCCAGCTTCCAAAAAAGCGAGTTGAAAAATGGAGCTCAGGGGCACTGCAATTCACAGTCCTGTAGAGTTATAAATGGTAACTCAAGTCCAAAAATATATTGAAGGAAGGCAACGAAGAGGAGTTAAAAGCAAGGCAGAATTGCAGGAAATTTATATAGTTTTTATGTTAAGTGTTTATATACATTTAACATACATTAGCCTATTTAGGTTAGCCCCATAATCCTAATTTTTCCATCCTTCCACCTTTCATTTTGGTTAACCATTAGTTTGTTTTATAAGTCTGTGAGTGTCTTTTTCTGTGGAGGTATGTTCATTGGTAGCAATCTTAGGATAACTTGTATAAATGATATCATAGTATATTTGTCATTCCCTTTTGACTTACTTTACCTAATATGATTATTTCTAAGCTCATTTGTAGTCCTGAAAATGGCACTCTTCATTTTTTTCCCGAGGCTACTATTCCATTCTGTACATATACCACTTCTTCTTTGTCAATTCATCTGTTTATGGGCCTTTTTTTTGCTTCCATGTCTTGGCTATTTCAATATTGCTGCAGTGCACATTTGCCTGCCTCTGTCTTTCCGATTCTGGTGGTCTTAGATTATAGGCCCAAAAGGTGCCCTGCTACATCATCTGGTAGCTCAATTTTTACCTTTTAAAGCAGCTCCATTCAGTTTTCGTTAATGCTGTTACCACTTTACATCCCACCAGCTGCTAGAAGGTACAAAGTTCTCTAAAACCCCTTCAGCATTTATAGGTTGTAGACGTTTTGCTGATGGTCATTTGACTGGTGTGAGCTGAAACCTTTTTGGAGGTTGGATTTGCATGTGGCTAATAATTCCTTATACTGAGCTTTAGGCATGTCCTTTTTTTCTTTTCCTCTTTTTTATTTAAAGAGTGAGTACAACTCCTCTCTTCATATTGACTTCTTGAAAAATTTGTCATGTGTTGAATTTTCTTGCCTATTCCCTACCCCAGGGCATTTTTTGAGGGAAGGTGTCATTTACAGCCCTGCAGTCCTTGGGGCTATTAAGCAACCATTAGCACTGGGTTTAAAGCTGCTGTTGTGAGAAACAGCCACAAGGCGGCAGCATTATTACGTTCTCAGCCCTTGTTACTAGGGCAACAGAGTCTTCCTGGAGGTAGTGTTCCGAGGTTGTATATTAGAGAAGAATGTGCGGGGACAAGCCCCCAGATTTCAGGAGGTAGATACGAATCGCCTTTAGAGCACATGAAAAGCGGCAAAACGTCGACAATGATGCACTTGGCCAAAAAGGGCCTATGCGTTTTTTCCTGAATATATTCAGGAAAAAACGCATAGGCCCTTTTTGGCCAACCAAGCAAGCCGGAAAGGCAAATCAGCACTACAAATAAGTCTCGCTTCCCATCCGTCCAAAAGCCATTCAAAAAAGTGTAAAAACCAGAAGTGCAGGACAGGCCAGGTAGAAAAGGGAGCCTTGTTAGGCTGATGGGCGGGATGTAAATTGCCAACGGCCACTCTGGAGAAGTGCATGGTGTTTCCTAAAACATCTAAAAAACAGAGCTAGAGAGCATAGGGCCCTTCCACTCGTGGGCGTATAAAATGGGAAAACGAAAAATCAACAAGACACAGGCACCCCAAAGTTTAGGACTGCTCTGTTTACAAGAACCTCCACTTCAGTACACGTTAAATATGCCAGGATAGCGAAAAATGGATAAAGAAGTGTGGTACTTATGTACAATGGCATATCACTCAGCCATGAAATCAGTGTCATACGGCTACTAGCAGCATGATGAGTGGATTTAGGTACGATGTTTCTAAGTGAAATAAGTCACACAGAAAAAGAAACTTATCATAAGATATCACTTATAGAGGGAAAGTAAAAATCGCTACCCATGACCTGATTACAAAACAGAACAGAGTCACACATTTAGAAAACACTGGATGGCTGCTTAACTGGAAAGGTGAGGTGCGGTGAGGCATAAAACAAGGGTTTGAAATTAGCACACATACCGTTCCATAAACCAAATATGTAACAGACAACACCTACCCCTTGCTCAGTGAACTGGACTCAACGCCCCGTATTCACCGCACAAGAGTATATCTGACAAGTAAGAATCTTAAAACCTATGTATTGATATCTCTCTGTAAATGAATCAAGTGGGTGTAAAGCGGCATAAACACAGCAGTGAAAATCAGCTAAACCCCATTATAAAAATAGATTACAGAAAAACCCCCAACAAAGACAGTGAAAGAGAGAGAAATTCGTAAAAAGTTCGTTCAGGGACAGTGAAGCAACCTGGATCGACCATATCTAGACCCACAGCTGGATTAGATATAATGCTGGACACTCCTGGGGCTGAGAGGATTGGTGAGGTTGGGTGAGCAAACGCCTACCCTTTAAAGTAATAGTGCATGGTACCCATTCTATGGGTCCCAAATCTCCAGGTTCAAGGGAATCTTCTTAGAGCAAAAAAATGCATGGGAAACCCAGTGGAAGGTAAACAGTGTGATCGGGAAAGGTTTCTGAAACGCACCTCTTTCCTCATCTCCTGGTGCTCGGGTTCGCCATTCCAGCCGCATTACTAACAATCTCCCCACTTGGAGAATCAGCACCTTTAACCTCCTGTTTCGTACAGGTTGCAATTTGTCCTGAGGATGAATGGGAAGAGGGGGAACCCATGAGAGGGTAGCTCTAGGTGTTCGGACAGGCACAGGTCACTCTAATTTCCATCAGGAAGAAGAATTAACCACAGGCTCAGCCTGCCCCGTGGAACCAGATTGGGCCTGAAGCCATCCTGCGGTTTTTCGGCCAACTCCCAAAAGAGCGAGTTGAAAAATGGAGCTCAGGGGCACTGCAATTCACAAACCTGCAGAGTTATAAATGATAACTGTCGTCCACAAATATATTGAGGGAAGGCAACGAAGAGGATTTGAAAGCAAGGCAGAATTGCAGGAAACAGATTTCAGGAGGTAGATTCGAATCGCCTTTAAAGCACATGGAAAGCGGCAAAACCTCGACAATGATGCCCTTGGCCAAAAAGGGCGTATGCGTTTTTTCCTGAATATATTCAGGAAAAAACGCATACGCCCTTTTTGGTCAACCAAGAAACCTGGAAAGGCAAATCAGCGCTACAAAGAAGTCTCGCTTCCCATCGCTCAAAAGGGCCATGCTGAATAAAGGGTCAATACCAGAAATGCAGGAAAGGCCATGGAGAAATGGGAGCCTTGCTACGCTGATGGGCAGGATGTAAATTGCGAAGAGCCACTCTGGCGAAGTGCACGGTGTGTCCTGAAACATCTACAAAACACAGCTTAGAGAGCATAGGGCACTTCCACTCATGGGCGTATATACTGGGAAAACTAAAAATCAGCAAGACACATGCACCCCAAAGTTTAGGGCTGCTCTGTTGACAAGAACCTCCACTTCGTTACACGTTAAATATCCCAGGAAAGAGAAAAATGGATAAAGAAGCTGTGGTCCTTATGTACAATGCAATATCACTCAGCCATGAAATCAACGTCATAAGGCTAGTAGCAGCATGATGAATGATTTTAGGTACGACGATTCTAAGTGAAATAAGTCACACAGAAAAAGACACTTATTATAAGATATCACTTATACAGGGAATGGAAAAACCGCTACCCTTGAACTGAATTACAAAACAGAACAGAGTCACTCGTTGAGAAAACACACTATGGCTGCTTAACTGGAAAGGTGAGGTGGGGTGATGCATAAAACAAGGGTTTCAAATTAACTCAGATACCGTTCCATATACCCAATATGTAATAGACAAGAAGTACGCCTTGCTCAGTGAACTGGACTCAACACACCCTATTCACCGCCCAAGAATATATCTGACTAGTAAGAATCTTAAAACATATGAATTGATATCTCTCTGTAAGTGAGTCAAGTGGGTGTAAAGCGGCATAAACACAGCAGTGAAAAGCAGATAAACCCCATTATAAAATTCAATTACTTTTAAAAACCCGTGAAACAAAGACAGTGAAATAGAGAGAAATTCTTACAAAATTCGTTCAGGGGATGTGATGCCACCTGGATTGACCATATCTAGACCCACAGCTGATTGAGACATAAGGGTGGACACTCTTGGGGCTGAGAGGATTGGTGAGGTTGGGTGAGCAAATGCAGACCCTTTAAAGTAATACTGCGTGGTTCCCATCCCATGGGTCCCAAATCTCCAGGTTCAAGGGCATCTTCCTACATCGAAAAAATGCCTGAGAATCCCAGAAGATGGTACACCGTGTGATCAGGAAAGGTTTCTAAAACCCACCCCATTTCTCATCTCCTTGTGCTCGGGTTCGCCATTCCAGCCGCTTTACTAGCAATCTCCCTCTTGGAGAATCAGCACCTTTAAGCTCCTGTTCCGTACAGGTTGCAGTTTGTCCTGAGGATGAACGGGAAGAGGGGGAAACAATGAGAGGCTAGCGCTAGGTGTTGGGACAGGCACAGGCCACTCTAATTTCCCATCAGGAAGAAGAATTAACCACAGGCTCAGCCTGCCGCACGGAACCAGAATAGGGCCTTAAGCAATCCTGCGGTTTTGCGGCCAGCTTCCAAAAAAGCGAGTTGAAAAATGGAGCTCAGGGGCACTGCAATTCACAGTCCTGTAGAGTTATAAATGGTAACTCAAGTCCAAAAATATATTGAAGGAAGGCAACGAAGAGGAGTTAAAAGCAAGGCAGAATTGCAGGAAATTTATATAGTTTTTATGTTAAGTGTTTATATACATTTAACATACATTAGCCTATTTAGGTTAGCCCCATAATCCTAATTTTTCCATCCTTCCACCTTTCATTTTGGTTAACCATTAGTTTGTTTTATAAGTCTGTGAGTGTCTTTTTCTGTGGAGGTATGTTCATTGGTAGCAATCTTAGGATAACTTGTATAAATGATATCATAGTATATTTGTCATTCCCTTTTGACTTACTTTACCTAATATGATTATTTCTAAGCTCATTTGTAGTCCTGAAAATGGCACTCTTCATTTTTTTCCCGAGGCTACTATTCCATTCTGTACATATACCACTTCTTCTTTGTCAATTCATCTGTTTATGGGCCTTTTTTTTGCTTCCATGTCTTGGCTATTTCAATATTGCTGCAGTGCACATTTGCCTGCCTCTGTCTTTCCGATTCTGGTGGTCTTAGATTATAGGCCCAAAAGGTGCCCTGCTACATCATCTGGTAGCTCAATTTTTACCTTTTAAAGCAGCTCCATTCAGTTTTCGTTAATGCTGTTACCACTTTACATCCCACCAGCTGCTAGAAGGTACAAAGTTCTCTAAAACCCCTTCAGCATTTATAGGTTGTAGACGTTTTGCTGATGGTCATTTGACTGGTGTGAGCTGAAACCTTTTTGGAGGTTGGATTTGCATGTGGCTAATAATTCCTTATACTGAGCTTTAGGCATGTCCTTTTTTTCTTTTCCTCTTTTTTATTTAAAGAGTGAGTACAACTCCTCTCTTCATATTGACTTCTTGAAAAATTTGTCATGTGTTGAATTTTCTTGCCTATTCCCTACCCCAGGGCATTTTTTGAGGGAAGGTGTCATTTACAGCCCTGCAGTCCTTGGGGCTATTAAGCAACCATTAGCACTGGGTTTAAAGCTGCTGTTGTGAGAAACAGCCACAAGGCGGCAGCATTATTACGTTCTCAGCCCTTGTTACTAGGGCAACAGAGTCTTCCTGGAGGTAGTGTTCCGAGGTTGTATATTAGAGAAGAATGTGCGGGGACAAGCCCCCAGATTTCAGGAGGTAGATACGAATCGCCTTTAGAGCACATGAAAAGCGGCAAAACGTCGACAATGATGCACTTGGCCAAAAAGGGCCTATGCGTTTTTTCCTGAATATATTCAGGAAAAAACGCATAGGCCCTTTTTGGCCAACCAAGCAAGCCGGAAAGGCAAATCAGCACTACAAATAAGTCTCGCTTCCCATCCGTCCAAAAGCCATTCAAAAAAGTGTAAAAACCAGAAGTGCAGGACAGGCCAGGTAGAAAAGGGAGCCTTGTTAGGCTGATGGGCGGGATGTAAATTGCCAACGGCCACTCTGGAGAAGTGCATGGTGTTTCCTAAAACATCTAAAAAACAGAGCTAGAGAGCATAGGGCCCTTCCACTCGTGGGCGTATAAAATGGGAAAACGAAAAATCAACAAGACACAGGCACCCCAAAGTTTAGGACTGCTCTGTTTACAAGAACCTCCACTTCAGTACACGTTAAATATGCCAGGATAGCGAAAAATGGATAAAGAAGTGTGGTACTTATGTACAATGGCATATCACTCAGCCATGAAATCAGTGTCATACGGCTACTAGCAGCATGATGAGTGGATTTAGGTACGATGTTTCTAAGTGAAATAAGTCACACAGAAAAAGAAACTTATCATAAGATATCACTTATAGAGGGAAAGTAAAAATCGCTACCCATGACCTGATTACAAAACAGAACAGAGTCACACATTTAGAAAACACTGGATGGCTGCTTAACTGGAAAGGTGAGGTGCGGTGAGGCATAAAACAAGGGTTTGAAATTAGCACACATACCGTTCCATAAACCAAATATGTAACAGACAACACCTACCCCTTGCTCAGTGAACTGGACTCAACGCCCCGTATTCACCGCACAAGAGTATATCTGACAAGTAAGAATCTTAAAACCTATGTATTGATATCTCTCTGTAAATGAATCAAGTGGGTGTAAAGCGGCATAAACACAGCAGTGAAAATCAGCTAAACCCCATTATAAAAATAGATTACAGAAAAACCCCCAACAAAGACAGTGAAAGAGAGAGAAATTCGTAAAAAGTTCGTTCAGGGACAGTGAAGCAACCTGGATCGACCATATCTAGACCCACAGCTGGATTAGATATAATGCTGGACACTCCTGGGGCTGAGAGGATTGGTGAGGTTGGGTGAGCAAACGCCTACCCTTTAAAGTAATAGTGCATGGTACCCATTCTATGGGTCCCAAATCTCCAGGTTCAAGGGAATCTTCTTAGAGCAAAAAAATGCATGGGAAACCCAGTGGAAGGTAAACAGTGTGATCGGGAAAGGTTTCTGAAACGCACCTCTTTCCTCATCTCCTGGTGCTCGGGTTCGCCATTCCAGCCGCATTACTAACAATCTCCCCACTTGGAGAATCAGCACCTTTAACCTCCTGTTTCGTACAGGTTGCAATTTGTCCTGAGGATGAATGGGAAGAGGGGGAACCCATGAGAGGGTAGCTCTAGGTGTTCGGACAGGCACAGGTCACTCTAATTTCCATCAGGAAGAAGAATTAACCACAGGCTCAGCCTGCCCCGTGGAACCAGATTGGGCCTGAAGCCATCCTGCGGTTTTTCGGCCAACTCCCAAAAGAGCGAGTTGAAAAATGGAGCTCAGGGGCACTGCAATTCACAAACCTGCAGAGTTATAAATGATAACTGTCGTCCACAAATATATTGAGGGAAGGCAACGAAGAGGATTTGAAAGCAAGGCAGAATTGCAGGAAACAGATTTCAGGAGGTAGATTCGAATCGCCTTTAAAGCACATGGAAAGCGGCAAAACCTCGACAATGATGCCCTTGGCCAAAAAGGGCGTATGCGTTTTTTCCTGAATATATTCAGGAAAAAACGCATACGCCCTTTTTGGTCAACCAAGAAACCTGGAAAGGCAAATCAGCGCTACAAAGAAGTCTCGCTTCCCATCGCTCAAAAGGGCCATGCTGAATAAAGGGTCAATACCAGAAATGCAGGAAAGGCCATGGAGAAATGGGAGCCTTGCTACGCTGATGGGCAGGATGTAAATTGCGAAGAGCCACTCTGGCGAAGTGCACGGTGTGTCCTGAAACATCTACAAAACACAGCTTAGAGAGCATAGGGCACTTCCACTCATGGGCGTATATACTGGGAAAACTAAAAATCAGCAAGACACATGCACCCCAAAGTTTAGGGCTGCTCTGTTGACAAGAACCTCCACTTCGTTACACGTTAAATATCCCAGGAAAGAGAAAAATGCATAAAGAAGCTGTGGTCCTTATGTACAATGCAATATCACTCAGCCATGAAATCAACGTCATAAGGCTAGTAGCAGCATGATGAGTGGATTTAGGTACGACAATTCTAAGTGAAATAAGTCACACAGAAAAAGACACTTATTATAAGATATCACTTATACAGAGAATGGAAAAATCGCTACCCTTGAAATGAATTACAAAACAGAACACAGTCACTCGTTGAGAAAACACACTATGGCTGCTTAACTGGAAAGGTGAGGTGGGGTGATGCATAAAACAAGGGTTTCAAATTAGCTCAGATACCGTTCCATATACCCAATATGTAATAGACAAGAAGTACGCCTTGCTCAGTGAACTGGACTCAACACACCCTATTCACCGCCCAAGAATATATCTGACTAGTAAGAATCTTAAAACATATGAATTGATATCTCTCTGTAAGTGAGTCAAGTGGGTGTAAAGCGGCATAAACACAGCAGTGAAAAGCAGATACACCCCATTATAAAATTCAATTACTTTTAAAAACCCGTGAAACAAAGACAGTGAAATAGAGAGAAATTCTTACAAAATTCGTTCAGGGGATGTGATGCCACCTGGATTGACCATATCTAGACCCACAGCTGATTGAGACATAAGGGTGGACACTCTTGGGGCTGAGAGGATTGGTGAGGTTGGGTGAGCAAATGCAGACCCTTTAAAGTAATACTGCGTGGTTCCCATCCCATGGGTCCCAAATCTCCAGGTTCAAGGGCATCTTCCTACATCGAAAAAATGCCTGAGAATCCCAGAAGATGGTACACCGTGTGATCAGGAAAGGTTTCTAAAACCCACCCCATTTCTCATCTCCTTGTGCTCGGGTTCGCCATTCCAGCCGCTTTACTAGCAATCTCCCTCTTGGAGAATCAGCACCTTTAAGCTCCTGTTCCGTACAGGTTGCAGTTTGTCCTGAGGATGAACGGGAAGAGGGGGAAACAATGAGAGGCTAGCGCTAGGTGTTGGGACAGGCACAGGCCACTCTAATTTCCCATCAGGAAGAAGAATTAACCACAGGCTCAGCCTGCCGCACGGAACCAGAATAGGGCCTTAAGCAATCCTGCGGTTTTGCGGCCAGCTTCCAAAAAAGCGAGTTGAAAAATGGAGCTCAGGGGCACTGCAATTCACAGTCCTGTAGAGTTATAAATGGTAACTCAAGTCCAAAAATATATTGAAGGAAGGCAACGAAGAGGAGTTAAAAGCAAGGCAGAATTGCAGGAAATTTATATAGTTTTTATGTTAAGTGTTTATATACATTTAACATACATTAGCCTATTTAGGTTAGCCCCATAATCCTAATTTTTCCATCCTTCCACCTTTCATTTTGGTTAACCATTAGTTTGTTTTATAAGTCTGTGAGTGTCTTTTTCTGTGGAGGTATGTTCATTGGTAGCAATCTTAGGATAACTTGTATAAATGATATCATAGTATATTTGTCATTCCCTTTTGACTTACTTTACCTAATATGATTATTTCTAAGCTCATTTGTAGTCCTGAAAATGGCACTCTTCATTTTTTTCCCGAGGCTACTATTCCATTCTGTACATATACCACTTCTTCTTTGTCAATTCATCTGTTTATGGGCCTTTTTTTTGCTTCCATGTCTTGGCTATTTCAATATTGCTGCAGTGCACATTTGCCTGCCTCTGTCTTTCCGATTCTGGTGGTCTTAGATTATAGGCCCAAAAGGTGCCCTGCTACATCATCTGGTAGCTCAATTTTTACCTTTTAAAGCAGCTCCATTCAGTTTTCGTTAATGCTGTTACCACTTTACATCCCACCAGCTGCTAGAAGGTACAAAGTTCTCTAAAACCCCTTCAGCATTTATAGGTTGTAGACGTTTTGCTGATGGTCATTTGACTGGTGTGAGCTGAAACCTTTTTGGAGGTTGGATTTGCATGTGGCTAATAATTCCTTATACTGAGCTTTAGGCATGTCCTTTTTTTCTTTTCCTCTTTTTTATTTAAAGAGTGAGTACAACTCCTCTCTTCATATTGACTTCTTGAAAAATTTGTCATGTGTTGAATTTTCTTGCCTATTCCCTACCCCAGGGCATTTTTTGAGGGAAGGTGTCATTTACAGCCCTGCAGTCCTTGGGGCTATTAAGCAACCATTAGCACTGGGTTTAAAGCTGCTGTTGTGAGAAACAGCCACAAGGCGGCAGCATTATTACGTTCTCAGCCCTTGTTACTAGGGCAACAGAGTCTTCCTGGAGGTAGTGTTCCGAGGTTGTATATTAGAGAAGAATGTGCGGGGACAAGCCCCCAGATTTCAGGAGGTAGATACGAATCGCCTTTAGAGCACATGAAAAGCGGCAAAACGTCGACAATGATGCACTTGGCCAAAAAGGGCCTATGCGTTTTTTCCTGAATATATTCAGGAAAAAACGCATAGGCCCTTTTTGGCCAACCAAGCAAGCCGGAAAGGCAAATCAGCACTACAAATAAGTCTCGCTTCCCATCCGTCCAAAAGCCATTCAAAAAAGTGTAAAAACCAGAAGTGCAGGACAGGCCAGGTAGAAAAGGGAGCCTTGTTAGGCTGATGGGCGGGATGTAAATTGCCAACGGCCACTCTGGAGAAGTGCATGGTGTTTCCTAAAACATCTAAAAAACAGAGCTAGAGAGCATAGGGCCCTTCCACTCGTGGGCGTATAAAATGGGAAAACGAAAAATCAACAAGACACAGGCACCCCAAAGTTTAGGACTGCTCTGTTTACAAGAACCTCCACTTCAGTACACGTTAAATATGCCAGGATAGCGAAAAATGGATAAAGAAGTGTGGTACTTATGTACAATGGCATATCACTCAGCCATGAAATCAGTGTCATACGGCTACTAGCAGCATGATGAGTGGATTTAGGTACGATGTTTCTAAGTGAAATAAGTCACACAGAAAAAGAAACTTATCATAAGATATCACTTATAGAGGGAAAGTAAAAATCGCTACCCATGACCTGATTACAAAACAGAACAGAGTCACACATTTAGAAAACACTGGATGGCTGCTTAACTGGAAAGGTGAGGTGCGGTGAGGCATAAAACAAGGGTTTGAAATTAGCACACATACCGTTCCATAAACCAAATATGTAACAGACAACACCTACCCCTTGCTCAGTGAACTGGACTCAACGCCCCGTATTCACCGCACAAGAGTATATCTGACAAGTAAGAATCTTAAAACCTATGTATTGATATCTCTCTGTAAATGAATCAAGTGGGTGTAAAGCGGCATAAACACAGCAGTGAAAATCAGCTAAACCCCATTATAAAAATAGATTACAGAAAAACCCCCAACAAAGACAGTGAAAGAGAGAGAAATTCGTAAAAAGTTCGTTCAGGGACAGTGAAGCAACCTGGATCGACCATATCTAGACCCACAGCTGGATTAGATATAAGGCTGGACACTCCTGGGGCTGAGAGGATTGGTGAGGTTGGGTGAGCAAACGCCTACCCTTTAAAGTAATAGTGCATGGTACCCATTCTATGGGTCCCAAATCTCCAGGTTCAAGGGAATCTTCTTAGAGCAAAAAAATGCATGGGAAACCCAGTGGAAGGTAAACAGTGTGATCGGGAAAGGTTTCTGAAACGCACCTCTTTCCTCATCTCCTGGTGCTCGGGTTCGCCATTCCAGCCGCATTACTAACAATCTCCCCACTTGGAGAATCAGCACCTTTAACCTCCTGTTTCGTACAGGTTGCAATTTGTCCTGAGGATGAATGGGAAGAGGGGGAACCCATGAGAGGGTAGCTCTAGGTGTTCGGACAGGCACAGGTCACTCTAATTTCCATCAGGAAGAAGAATTAACCACAGTCTCAGCCTGCCCCATGGAACCAGATTGGGCCTGAAGCCATCCTGCGGTTTTTCGGCCAACTCCCAAAAGAGCGAGTTGAAAAATGGAGCTCAGGGGCACTGCAATTCACAAACCTGCAGAGTTATAAATGATAACTGTCGTCCACAAATATATTGAGGGAAGGCAACGAAGAGGATTTGAAAGCAAGGCAGAATTGCAGGAAACAGATTTCAGGAGGTAGATTCGAATCGCCTTTAAAGCACATGGAAAGCGGCAAAACCTCGACAATGATGCCCTTGGCCAAAAAGGGCGTATGCGTTTTTTCCTGAATATATTCAGGAAAAAACGCATACGCCCTTTTTGGTCAACCAAGAAACCTGGAAAGGCAAATCAGCGCTACAAAGAAGTCTCGCTTCCCATCGCTCAAAAGGGCCATGCTGAATAAAGGGTCAATACCAGAAATGCAGGAAAGGCCATGGAGAAATGGGAGCCTTGCTACGCTGATGGGCAGGATGTAAATTGCGAAGAGCCACTCTGGCGAAGTGCACGGTGTGTCCTGAAACATCTACAAAACACAGCTTAGAGAGCATAGGGCACTTCCACTCATGGGCGTATATACTGGGAAAACTAAAAATCAGCAAGACACATGCACCCCAAAGTTTAGGGCTGCTCTGTTGACAAGAACCTCCACTTCGTTACACGTTAAATATCCCAGGAAAGAGAAAAATGGATAAAGAAGCTGTGGTCCTTATGTACAATGCAATATCACTCAGCCATGAAATCAACGTCATAAGGCTAGTAGCAGCATGATGAATGATTTTAGGTACGACGATTCTAAGTGAAATAAGTCACACAGAAAAAGACACTTATTATAAGATATCACTTATACAGGGAATGGAAAAACCGCTACCCTTGAACTGAATTACAAAACAGAACAGAGTCACTCGTTGAGAAAACACACTATGGCTGCTTAACTGGAAAGGTGAGGTGGGGTGATGCATAAAACAAGGGTTTCAAATTAACTCAGATACCGTTCCATATACCCAATATGTAATAGACAAGAAGTACGCCTTGCTCAGTGAACTGGACTCAACACACCCTATTCACCGCCCAAGAATATATCTGACTAGTAAGAATCTTAAAACATATGAATTGATATCTCTCTGTAAGTGAGTCAAGTGGGTGTAAAGCGGCATAAACACAGCAGTGAAAAGCAGATACACCCCATTATAAAATTCAATTACTTTTAAAAACCCGTGAAACAAAGACAGTGAAATAGAGAGAAATTCTTACAAAATTCGTTCAGGGGATGTGATGCCACCTGGATTGACCATATCTAGACCCACAGCTGATTGAGACATAAGGGTGGACACTCTTGGGGCTGAGAGGATTGGTGAGGTTGGGTGAGCAAATGCAGACCCTTTAAAGTAATACTGCGTGGTTCCCATCCCATGGGTCCCAAATCTCCAGGTTCAAGGGCATCTTCCTACATCGAAAAAATGCCTGAGAATCCCAGAAGATGGTACACCGTGTGATCAGGAAAGGTTTCTAAAACCCACCCCATTTCTCATCTCCTTGTGCTCGGGTTCGCCATTCCAGCCGCTTTACTAGCAATCTCCCTCTTGGAGAATCAGCACCTTTAAGCTCCTGTTCCGTACAGGTTGCAGTTTGTCCTGAGGATGAACGGGAAGAGGGGGAAACAATGAGAGGCTAGCGCTAGGTGTTGGGACAGGCACAGGCCACTCTAATTTCCCATCAGGAAGAAGAATTAACCACAGGCTCAGCCTGCCGCACGGAACCAGAATAGGGCCTTAAGCAATCCTGCGGTTTTGCGGCCAGCTTCCAAAAAAGCGAGTTGAAAAATGGAGCTCAGGGGCACTGCAATTCACAGTCCTGTAGAGTTATAAATGGTAACTCAAGTCCAAAAATATATTGAAGGAAGGCAACGAAGAGGAGTTAAAAGCAAGGCAGAATTGCAGGAAATTTATATAGTTTTTATGTTAAGTGTTTATATACATTTAACATACATTAGCCTATTTAGGTTAGCCCCATAATCCTAATTTTTCCATCCTTCCACCTTTCATTTTGGTTAACCATTAGTTTGTTTTATAAGTCTGTGAGTGTCTTTTTCTGTGGAGGTATGTTCATTGGTAGCAATCTTAGGATAACTTGTATAAATGATATCATAGTATATTTGTCATTCCCTTTTGACTTACTTTACCTAATATGATTATTTCTAAGCTCATTTGTAGTCCTGAAAATGGCACTCTTCATTTTTTTCCCGAGGCTACTATTCCATTCTGTACATATACCACTTCTTCTTTGTCAATTCATCTGTTTATGGGCCTTTTTTTTGCTTCCATGTCTTGGCTATTTCAATATTGCTGCAGTGCACATTTGCCTGCCTCTGTCTTTCCGATTCTGGTGGTCTTAGATTATAGGCCCAAAAGGTGCCCTGCTACATCATCTGGTAGCTCAATTTTTACCTTTTAAAGCAGCTCCATTCAGTTTTCGTTAATGCTGTTACCACTTTACATCCCACCAGCTGCTAGAAGGTACAAAGTTCTCTAAAACCCCTTCAGCATTTATAGGTTGTAGACGTTTTGCTGATGGTCATTTGACTGGTGTGAGCTGAAACCTTTTTGGAGGTTGGATTTGCATGTGGCTAATAATTCCTTATACTGAGCTTTAGGCATGTCCTTTTTTTCTTTTCCTCTTTTTTATTTAAAGAGTGAGTACAACTCCTCTCTTCATATTGACTTCTTGAAAAATTTGTCATGTGTTGAATTTTCTTGCCTATTCCCTACCCCAGGGCATTTTTTGAGGGAAGGTGTCATTTACAGCCCTGCAGTCCTTGGGGCTATTAAGCAACCATTAGCACTGGGTTTAAAGCTGCTGTTGTGAGAAACAGCCACAAGGCGGCAGCATTATTACGTTCTCAGCCCTTGTTACTAGGGCAACAGAGTCTTCCTGGAGGTAGTGTTCCGAGGTTGTATATTAGAGAAGAATGTGCGGGGACAAGCCCCCAGATTTCAGGAGGTAGATACGAATCGCCTTTAGAGCACATGAAAAGCGGCAAAACGTCGACAATGATGCACTTGGCCAAAAAGGGCCTATGCGTTTTTTCCTGAATATATTCAGGAAAAAACGCATAGGCCCTTTTTGGCCAACCAAGCAAGCCGGAAAGGCAAATCAGCACTACAAATAAGTCTCGCTTCCCATCCGTCCAAAAGCCATTCAAAAAAGTGTAAAAACCAGAAGTGCAGGACAGGCCAGGTAGAAAAGGGAGCCTTGTTAGGCTGATGGGCGGGATGTAAATTGCCAACGGCCACTCTGGAGAAGTGCATGGTGTTTCCTAAAACATCTAAAAAACAGAGCTAGAGAGCATAGGGCCCTTCCACTCGTGGGCGTATAAAATGGGAAAACGAAAAATCAACAAGACACAGGCACCCCAAAGTTTAGGACTGCTCTGTTTACAAGAACCTCCACTTCAGTACACGTTAAATATGCCAGGATAGCGAAAAATGGATAAAGAAGTGTGGTACTTATGTACAATGGCATATCACTCAGCCATGAAATCAGTGTCATACGGCTACTAGCAGCATGATGAGTGGATTTAGGTACGATGTTTCTAAGTGAAATAAGTCACACAGAAAAAGAAACTTATCATAAGATATCACTTATAGAGGGAAAGTAAAAATCGCTACCCATGACCTGATTACAAAACAGAACAGAGTCACACATTTAGAAAACACTGGATGGCTGCTTAACTGGAAAGGTGAGGTGCGGTGAGGCATAAAACAAGGGTTTGAAATTAGCACACATACCGTTCCATAAACCAAATATGTAACAGACAACACCTACCCCTTGCTCAGTGAACTGGACTCAACGCCCCGTATTCACCGCACAAGAGTATATCTGACAAGTAAGAATCTTAAAACCTATGTATTGATATCTCTCTGTAAATGAATCAAGTGGGTGTAAAGCGGCATAAACACAGCAGTGAAAATCAGCTAAACCCCATTATAAAAATAGATTACAGAAAAACCCCCAACAAAGACAGTGAAAGAGAGAGAAATTCGTAAAAAGTTCGTTCAGGGACAGTGAAGCAACCTGGATCGACCATATCTAGACCCACAGCTGGATTAGATATAATGCTGGACACTCCTGGGGCTGAGAGGATTGGTGAGGTTGGGTGAGCAAACGCCTACCCTTTAAAGTAATAGTGCATGGTACCCATTCTATGGGTCCCAAATCTCCAGGTTCAAGGGAATCTTCTTAGAGCAAAAAAATGCATGGGAAACCCAGTGGAAGGTAAACAGTGTGATCGGGAAAGGTTTCTGAAACGCACCTCTTTCCTCATCTCCTGGTGCTCGGGTTCGCCATTCCAGCCGCATTACTAACAATCTCCCCACTTGGAGAATCAGCACCTTTAACCTCCTGTTTCGTACAGGTTGCAATTTGTCCTGAGGATGAATGGGAAGAGGGGGAACCCATGAGAGGGTAGCTCTAGGTGTTCGGACAGGCACAGGTCACTCTAATTTCCATCAGGAAGAAGAATTAACCACAGGCTCAGCCTGCCCCGTGGAACCAGATTGGGCCTGAAGCCATCCTGCGGTTTTTCGGCCAACTCCCAAAAGAGCGAGTTGAAAAATGGAGCTCAGGGGCACTGCAATTCACAAACCTGCAGAGTTATAAATGATAACTGTCGTCCACAAATATATTGAGGGAAGGCAACGAAGAGGATTTGAAAGCAAGGCAGAATTGCAGGAAACAGATTTCAGGAGGTAGATTCGAATCGCCTTTAAAGCACATGGAAAGCGGCAAAACCTCGACAATGATGCCCTTGGCCAAAAAGGGCGTATGCGTTTTTTCCTGAATATATTCAGGAAAAAACGCATACGCCCTTTTTGGTCAACCAAGAAACCTGGAAAGGCAAATCAGCGCTACAAAGAAGTCTCGCTTCCCATCGCTCAAAAGGGCCATGCTGAATAAAGGGTCAATACCAGAAATGCAGGAAAGGCCATGGAGAAATGGGAGCCTTGCTACGCTGATGGGCAGGATGTAAATTGAGAAGAGCCACTCTGGCGAAGTGCACGGTGTGTCCTGAAACATCTACAAAACACAGCTTAGAGAGCATAGGGCACTTCCACTCATGGGCGTATATACTGGGAAAACTAAAAATCAGCAAGACACATGCACCCCAAAGTTTAGGGCTGCTCTGTTGACAAGAACCTCCACTTCGTTACACGTTAAATATCCCAGGAAAGAGAAAAATGCATAAAGAAGCTGTGGTCCTTATGTACAATGCAATATCACTCAGCCATGAAATCAACGTCATAAGGCTAGTAGCAGCATGATGAGTGGATTTAGGTACGACAATTCTAAGTGAAATAAGTCACACAGAAAAAGACACTTATTATAAGATATCACTTATACAGAGAATGGAAAAATCGCTACCCTTGAAATGAATTACAAAACAGAACACAGTCACTCGTTGAGAAAACACACTATGGCTGCTTAACTGGAAAGGTGAGGTGGGGTGATGCATAAAACAAGGGTTTCAAATTAGCTCAGATACCGTTCCATATACCCAATATGTAATAGACAAGAAGTACGCCTTGCTCAGTGAACTGGACTCAACACACCCTATTCACCGCCCAAGAATATATCTGACTAGTAAGAATCTTAAAACATATGAATTGATATCTCTCTGTAAGTGAGTCAAGTGGGTGTAAAGCGGCATAAACACAGCAGTGAAAAGCAGATACACCCCATTATAAAATTCAATTACTTTTAAAAACCCGTGAAACAAAGACAGTGAAATAGAGAGAAATTCTTACAAAATTCGTTCAGGGGATGTGATGCCACCTGGATTGACCATATCTAGACCCACAGCTGATTGAGACATAAGGGTGGACACTCTTGGGGCTGAGAGGATTGGTGAGGTTGGGTGAGCAAATGCAGACCCTTTAAAGTAATACTGCGTGGTTCCCATCCCATGGGTCCCAAATCTCCAGGTTCAAGGGCATCTTCCTACATCGAAAAAATGCCTGAGAATCCCAGAAGATGGTACACCGTGTGATCAGGAAAGGTTTCTAAAACCCACCCCATTTCTCATCTCCTTGTGCTCGGGTTCGCCATTCCAGCCGCTTTACTAGCAATCTCCCTCTTGGAGAATCAGCACCTTTAAGCTCCTTTTCCGTACAGGTTGCAGTTTGTCCTGAGGATGAACGGGAAGAGGGGGAAACAATGAGAGGCTAGCGCTAGGTGTTGGGACAGGCACAGGCCACTCTAATTTCCCATCAGGAAGAAGAATTAACCACAGGCTCAGCCTGCCGCACGGAACCAGAATAGGGCCTTAAGCAATCCTGCGGTTTTGCGGCCAGCTTCCAAAAAAGCGAGTTGAAAAATGGAGCTCAGGGGCACTGCAATTCACAGTCCTGTAGAGTTATAAATGGTAACTCAAGTCCAAAAATATATTGAAGGAAGGCAACGAAGAGGAGTTAAAAGCAAGGCAGAATTGCAGGAAATTTATATAGTTTTTATGTTAAGTGTTTATATACATTTAACATACATTAGCCTATTTAGGTTAGCCCCATAATCCTAATTTTTCCATCCTTCCACCTTTCATTTTGGTTAACCATTAGTTTGTTTTATAAGTCTGTGAGTGTCTTTTTCTGTGGAGGTATGTTCATTGGTAGCAATCTTAGGATAACTTGTATAAATGATATCATAGTATATTTGTCATTCCCTTTTGACTTACTTTACCTAATATGATTATTTCTAAGCTCATTTGTAGTCCTGAAAATGGCACTCTTCATTTTTTTCCCGAGGCTACTATTCCATTCTGTACATATACCACTTCTTCTTTGTCAATTCATCTGTTTATGGGCCTTTTTTTTGCTTCCATGTCTTGGCTATTTCAATATTGCTGCAGTGCACATTTGCCTGCCTCTGTCTTTCCGATTCTGGTGGTCTTAGATTATAGGCCCAAAAGGTGCCCTGCTACATCATCTGGTAGCTCAATTTTTACCTTTTAAAGCAGCTCCATTCAGTTTTCGTTAATGCTGTTACCACTTTACATCCCACCAGCTGCTAGAAGGTACAAAGTTCTCTAAAACCCCTTCAGCATTTATAGGTTGTAGACGTTTTGCTGATGGTCATTTGACTGGTGTGAGCTGAAACCTTTTTGGAGGTTGGATTTGCATGTGGCTAATAATTCCTTATACTGAGCTTTAGGCATGTCCTTTTTTTCTTTTCCTCTTTTTTATTTAAAGAGTGAGTACAACTCCTCTCTTCATATTGACTTCTTGAAAAATTTGTCATGTGTTGAATTTTCTTGCCTATTCCCTACCCCAGGGCATTTTTTGAGGGAAGGTGTCATTTACAGCCCTGCAGTCCTTGGGGCTATTAAGCAACCATTAGCACTGGGTTTAAAGCTGCTGTTGTGAGAAACAGCCACAAGGCGGCAGCATTATTACGTTCTCAGCCCTTGTTACTAGGGCAACAGAGTCTTCCTGGAGGTAGTGTTCCGAGGTTGTATATTAGAGAAGAATGTGCGGGGACAAGCCCCCAGATTTCAGGAGGTAGATACGAATCGCCTTTAGAGCACATGAAAAGCGGCAAAACGTCGACAATGATGCACTTGGCCAAAAAGGGCCTATGCGTTTTTTCCTGAATATATTCAGGAAAAAACGCATAGGCCCTTTTTGGCCAACCAAGCAAGCCGGAAAGGCAAATCAGCACTACAAATAAGTCTCGCTTCCCATCCGTCCAAAAGCCATTCAAAAAAGTGTAAAAACCAGAAGTGCAGGACAGGCCAGGTAGAAAAGGGAGCCTTGTTAGGCTGATGGGCGGGATGTAAATTGCCAACGGCCACTCTGGAGAAGTGCATGGTGTTTCCTAAAACATCTAAAAAACAGAGCTAGAGAGCATAGGGCCCTTCCACTCGTGGGCGTATAAAATGGGAAAACGAAAAATCAACAAGACACAGGCACCCCAAAGTTTAGGACTGCTCTGTTTACAAGAACCTCCACTTCAGTACACGTTAAATATGCCAGGATAGCGAAAAATGGATAAAGAAGTGTGGTACTTATGTACAATGGCATATCACTCAGCCATGAAATCAGTGTCATACGGCTACTAGCAGCATGATGAGTGGATTTAGGTACGATGTTTCTAAGTGAAATAAGTCACACAGAAAAAGAAACTTATCATAAGATATCACTTATAGAGGGAAAGTAAAAATCGCTACCCATGACCTGATTACAAAACAGAACAGAGTCACACATTTAGAAAACACTGGATGGCTGCTTAACTGGAAAGGTGAGGTGCGGTGAGGCATAAAACAAGGGTTTGAAATTAGCACACATACAGTTCCATAAACCAAATATGTAACAGACAACACCTACCCCTTGCTCAGTGAACTGGACTCAACGCCCCGTATTCACCGCACAAGAGTATATCTGACAAGTAAGAATCTTAAAACCTATGTATTGATATCTCTCTGTAAATGAATCAAGTGGGTGTAAAGCGGCATAAACACAGCAGTGAAAATCAGCTAAACCCCATTATAAAAATAGATTACAGAAAAACCCCCAACAAAGACAGTGAAAGAGAGAGAAATTCGTAAAAAGTTCGTTCAGGGACAGTGAAGCAACCTGGATCGACCATATCTAGACCCACAGCTGGATTAGATATAATGCTGGACACTCCTGGGGCTGAGAGGATTGGTGAGGTTGGGTGAGCAAACGCCTACCCTTTAAAGTAATAGTGCATGGTACCCATTCTATGGGTCCCAAATCTCCAGGTTCAAGGGAATCTTCTTAGAGCAAAAAAATGCATGGGAAACCCAGTGGAAGGTAAACAGTGTGATCGGGAAAGGTTTCTGAAACGCACCTCTTTCCTCATCTCCTGGTGCTCGGGTTCGCCATTCCAGCCGCATTACTAACAATCTCCCCACTTGGAGAATCAGCACCTTTAACCTCCTGTTTCGTACAGGTTGCAATTTGTCCTGAGGATGAATGGGAAGAGGGGGAACCCATGAGAGGGTAGCTCTAGGTGTTCGGACAGGCACAGGTCACTCTAATTTCCATCAGGAAGAAGAATTAACCACAGGCTCAGCCTGCCCCATGGAACCAGATTGGGCCTGAAGCCATCCTGCGGTTTTTCGGCCAACTCCCAAAAGAGCGAGTTGAAAAATGGAGCTCAGGGGCACTGCAATTCACAAACCTGCAGAGTTATAAATGATAACTGTCGTCCACAAATATATTGAGGGAAGGCAACGAAGAGGATTTGAAAGCAAGGCAGAATTGCAGGAAACAGATTTCAGGAGGTAGATTCGAATCGCCTTTAAAGCACATGGAAAGCGGCAAAACCTCGACAATGATGCCCTTGGCCAAAAAGGGCGTATGCGTTTTTTCCTGAATATATTCAGGAAAAAACGCATACGCCCTTTTTGGTCAACCAAGAAACCTGGAAAGGCAAATCAGCGCTACAAAGAAGTCTCGCTTCCCATCGCTCAAAAGGGCCATGCTGAATAAAGGGTCAATACCAGAAATGCAGGAAAGGCCATGGAGAAATGGGAGCCTTGCTACGCTGATGGGCAGGATGTAAATTGCGAAGAGCCACTCTGGCGAAGTGCACGGTGTGTCCTGAAACATCTACAAAACACAGCTTAGAGAGCATAGGGCACTTCCACTCATGGGCGTATATACTGGGAAAACTAAAAATCAGCAAGACACATGCACCCCAAAGTTTAGGGCTGCTCTGTTGACAAGAACCTCCACTTCGTTACACGTTAAATATCCCAGGAAAGAGAAAAATGGATAAAGAAGCTGTGGTCCTTATGTACAATGCAATATCACTCAGCCATGAAATCAACGTCATAAGGCTAGTAGCAGCATGATGAATGATTTTAGGTACGACGATTCTAAGTGAAATAAGTCACACAGAAAAAGACACTTATTATAAGATATCACTTATACAGGGAATGGAAAAACCGCTACCCTTGAACTGAATTACAAAACAGAACAGAGTCACTCGTTGAGAAAACACACTATGGCTGCTTAACTGGAAAGGTGAGGTGGGGTGATGCATAAAACAAGGGTTTCAAATTAACTCAGATACCGTTCCATATACCCAATATGTAATAGACAAGAAGTACGCCTTGCTCAGTGAACTGGACTCAACACACCCTATTCACCGCCCAAGAATATATCTGACTAGTAAGAATCTTAAAACATATGAATTGATATCTCTCTGTAAGTGAGTCAAGTGGGTGTAAAGCGGCATAAACACAGCAGTGAAAAGCAGATACACCCCATTATAAAATTCAATTACTTTTAAAAACCCGTGAAACAAAGACAGTGAAATAGAGAGAAATTCTTACAAAATTCGTTCAGGGGATGTGATGCCACCTGGATTGACCATATCTAGACCCACAGCTGATTGAGACATAAGGGTGGACACTCTTGGGGCTGAGAGGATTGGTGAGGTTGGGTGAGCAAATGCAGACCCTTTAAAGTAATACTGCGTGGTTCCCATCCCATGGGTCCCAAATCTCCAGGTTCAAGGGCATCTTCCTACATCGAAAAAATGCCTGAGAATCCCAGAAGATGGTACACCGTGTGATCAGGAAAGGTTTCTAAAACCCACCCCATTTCTCATCTCCTTGTGCTCGGGTTCGCCATTCCAGCCGCTTTACTAGCAATCTCCCTCTTGGAGAATCAGCACCTTTAAGCTCCTGTTCCGTACAGGTTGCAGTTTGTCCTGAGGATGAACGGGAAGAGGGGGAAACAATGAGAGGCTAGCGCTAGGTGTTGGGACAGGCACAGGCCACTCTAATTTCCCATCAGGAAGAAGAATTAACCACAGGCTCAGCCTGCCGCACGGAACCAGAATAGGGCCTTAAGCAATCCTGCGGTTTTGCGGCCAGCTTCCAAAAAAGCGAGTTGAAAAATGGAGCTCAGGGGCACTGCAATTCACAGTCCTGTAGAGTTATAAATGGTAACTCAAGTCCAAAAATATATTGAAGGAAGGCAACGAAGAGGAGTTAAAAGCAAGGCAGAATTGCAGGAAATTTATATAGTTTTTATGTTAAGTGTTTATATACATTTAACATACATTAGCCTATTTAGGTTAGCCCCATAATCCTAATTTTTCCATCCTTCCACCTTTCATTTTGGTTAACCATTAGTTTGTTTTATAAGTCTGTGAGTGTCTTTTTCTGTGGAGGTATGTTCATTGGTAGCAATCTTAGGATAACTTGTATAAATGATATCATAGTATATTTGTCATTCCCTTTTGACTTACTTTACCTAATATGATTATTTCTAAGCTCATTTGTAGTCCTGAAAATGGCACTCTTCATTTTTTTCCCGAGGCTACTATTCCATTCTGTACATATACCACTTCTTCTTTGTCAATTCATCTGTTTATGGGCCTTTTTTTTGCTTCCATGTCTTGGCTATTTCAATATTGCTGCAGTGCACATTTGCCTGCCTCTGTCTTTCCGATTCTGGTGGTCTTAGATTATAGGCCCAAAAGGTGCCCTGCTACATCATCTGGTAGCTCAATTTTTACCTTTTAAAGCAGCTCCATTCAGTTTTCGTTAATGCTGTTACCACTTTACATCCCACCAGCTGCTAGAAGGTACAAAGTTCTCTAAAACCCCTTCAGCATTTATAGGTTGTAGACGTTTTGCTGATGGTCATTTGACTGGTGTGAGCTGAAACCTTTTTGGAGGTTGGATTTGCATGTGGCTAATAATTCCTTATACTGAGCTTTAGGCATGTCCTTTTTTTCTTTTCCTCTTTTTTATTTAAAGAGTGAGTACAACTCCTCTCTTCATATTGACTTCTTGAAAAATTTGTCATGTGTTGAATTTTCTTGCCTATTCCCTACCCCAGGGCATTTTTTGAGGGAAGGTGTCATTTACAGCCCTGCAGTCCTTGGGGCTATTAAGCAACCATTAGCACTGGGTTTAAAGCTGCTGTTGTGAGAAACAGCCACAAGGCGGCAGCATTATTACGTTCTCAGCCCTTGTTACTAGGGCAACAGAGTCTTCCTGGAGGTAGTGTTCCGAGGTTGTATATTAGAGAAGAATGTGCGGGGACAAGCCCCCAGATTTCAGGAGGTAGATACGAATCGCCTTTAGAGCACATGAAAAGCGGCAAAACGTCGACAATGATGCACTTGGCCAAAAAGGGCCTATGCGTTTTTTCCTGAATATATTCAGGAAAAAACGCATAGGCCCTTTTTGGCCAACCAAGCAAGCCGGAAAGGCAAATCAGCACTACAAATAAGTCTCGCTTCCCATCCGTCCAAAAGCCATTCAAAAAAGTGTAAAAACCAGAAGTGCAGGACAGGCCAGGTAGAAAAGGGAGCCTTGTTAGGCTGATGGGCGGGATGTAAATTGCCAACGGCCACTCTGGAGAAGTGCATGGTGTTTCCTAAAACATCTAAAAAACAGAGCTAGAGAGCATAGGGCCCTTCCACTCGTGGGCGTATAAAATGGGAAAACGAAAAATCAACAAGACACAGGCACCCCAAAGTTTAGGACTGCTCTGTTTACAAGAACCTCCACTTCAGTACACGTTAAATATGCCAGGATAGCGAAAAATGGATAAAGAAGTGTGGTACTTATGTACAATGGCATATCACTCAGCCATGAAATCAGTGTCATACGGCTACTAGCAGCATGATGAGTGGATTTAGGTACGATGTTTCTAAGTGAAATAAGTCACACAGAAAAAGAAACTTATCATAAGATATCACTTATAGAGGGAAAGTAAAAATCGCTACCCATGACCTGATTACAAAACAGAACAGAGTCACACATTTAGAAAACACTGGATGGCTGCTTAACTGGAAAGGTGAGGTGCGGTGAGGCATAAAACAAGGGTTTGAAATTAGCACACATACCGTTCCATAAACCAAATATGTAACAGACAACACCTACCCCTTGCTCAGTGAACTGGACTCAACGCCCCGTATTCACCGCACAAGAGTATATCTGACAAGTAAGAATCTTAAAACCTATGTATTGATATCTCTCTGTAAATGAATCAAGTGGGTGTAAAGCGGCATAAACACAGCAGTGAAAATCAGCTAAACCCCATTATAAAAATAGATTACAGAAAAACCCCCAACAAAGACAGTGAAAGAGAGAGAAATTCGTAAAAAGTTCGTTCAGGGGCAGTGAAGCAAACTGGATCGACCATATCTAGACCCACAGCTGGATTAGATATAAGGCTGGACACTCTTGGGGCTGAGAGGATTGGTGAGGTTGGGTGAGCAAACGCCTACCCTTTAAAGTAATAGTGCATGGTACCCATTCTATGGGTCCCAAATCTCCAGGTTCAAGGGAATCTTCTTAGAGCAAAAAAATGCATGGGAAACCCAGTGGAAGGTAAACAGTGTGATCGGGAAAGGTTTCTGAAACGCACCTCTTTCCTCATCTCCTGGTGCTCGGGTTCGCCATTCCAGCCGCATTACTAACAATCTCCCCACTTGGAGAATCAGCACCTTTAACCTCCTGTTTCGTACAGGTTGCAATTTGTCCTGAGGATGAATGGGAAGAGGGGGAACCCATGAGAGGGTAGCTCTAGGTGTTCGGACAGGCACAGGTCACTCTAATTTCCATCAGGAAGAAGAATTAACCACAGGCTCAGCCTGCCCCATGGAACCAGATTGGGCCTGAAGCCATCCTGCGGTTTTTCGGCCAACTCCCAAAAGAGCGAGTTGAAAAATGGAGCTCAGGGGCACTGCAATTCACAAACCTGCAGAGTTATAAATGATAACTGTCGTCCACAAATATATTGAGGGAAGGCAACGAAGAGGATTTGAAAGCAAGGCAGAATTGCAGGAAACAGATTTCAGGAGGTAGATTCGAATCGCCTTTAAAGCACATGGAAAGCGGCAAAACCTCGACAATGATGCCCTTGGCCAAAAAGGGCGTATGCGTTTTTTCCTGAATATATTCAGGAAAAAACGCATACGCCCTTTTTGGTCAACCAAGAAACCTGGAAAGGCAAATCAGCGCTACAAAGAAGTCTCACTTCCCATCGCTCAAAAGGGCCATGTTGAATAAAGAGTCAATACCAGAAATGCAGGAAAGGCCATGGAGAAATGGGAGCCTTGCTACGCTGATGGGCAGGATGTAAATTGCGAAGAGCCACTCTGGCGAAGTGCACGGTGTGTCCTGAAACATCTACAAAACACAGCTTAGAGAGCATAGGGCACTTCCACTCATGGGCGTATATACTGGGAAAACTAAAAATCAGCAAGACACATGCACCCCAAAGTTTAGGGCTGCTCTGTTGACAAGAACCTCCACTTCGTTACACGTTAAATATCCCAGGAAAGAGAAAAATGGATAAAGAAGCTGTGGTCCTTATGTACAATGCAATATCACTCAGCCATGAAATCAACGTCATAAGGCTAGTAGCAGCATGATGAATGATTTTAGGTACGACGATTCTAAGTGAAATAAGTCACACAGAAAAAGACACTTATTATAAGATATCACTTATACAGGGAATGGAAAAACCGCTACCCTTGAACTGAATTACAAAACAGAACAGAGTCACTCGTTGAGAAAACACACTATGGCTGCTTAACTGGAAAGGTGAGGTGGGGTGATGCATAAAACAAGGGTTTCAAATTAACTCAGATACCGTTCCATATACCCAATATGTAATAGACAAGAAGTACGCCTTGCTCAGTGAACTGGACTCAACACACCCTATTCACCGCCCAAGAATATATCTGACTAGTAAGAATCTTAAAACATATGAATTGATATCTCTCTGTAAGTGAGTCAAGTGGGTGTAAAGCGGCATAAACACAGCAGTGAAAAGCAGATACACCCCATTATAAAATTCAATTACTTTTAAAAACCCGTGAAACAAAGACAGTGAAATAGAGAGAAATTCTTACAAAATTCGTTCAGGGGATGTGATGCCACCTGGATTGACCATATCTAGACCCACAGCTGATTGAGACATAAGGGTGGACACTCTTGGGGCTGAGAGGATTGGTGAGGTTGGGTGAGCAAATGCAGACCCTTTAAAGTAATACTGCGTGGTTCCCATCCCATGGGTCCCAAATCTCCAGGTTCAAGGGCATCTTCCTACATCGAAAAAATGCCTGAGAATCCCAGAAGATGGTACACCGTGTGATCAGGAAAGGTTTCTAAAACCCACCCCATTTCTCATCTCCTTGTGCTCGGGTTCGCCATTCCAGCCGCTTTACTAGCAATCTCCCTCTTGGAGAATCAGCACCTTTAAGCTCCTGTTCCGTACAGGTTGCAGTTTGTCCTGAGGATGAACGGGAAGAGGGGGAAACAATGAGAGGCTAGCGCTAGGTGTTGGGACAGGCACAGGCCACTCTAATTTCCCATCAGGAAGAAGAATTAACCACAGGCTCAGCCTGCCGCACGGAACCAGAATAGGGCCTTAAGCAATCCTGCGGTTTTGCGGCCAGCTTCCAAAAAAGCGAGTTGAAAAATGGAGCTCAGGGGCACTGCAATTCACAGTCCTGTAGAGTTATAAATGGTAACTCAAGTCCAAAAATATATTGAAGGAAGGCAACGAAGAGGAGTTAAAAGCAAGGCAGAATTGCAGGAAATTTATATAGTTTTTATGTTAAGTGTTTATATACATTTAACATACATTAGCCTATTTAGGTTAGCCCCATAATCCTAATTTTTCCATCCTTCCACCTTTCATTTTGGTTAACCATTAGTTTGTTTTATAAGTCTGTGAGTGTCTTTTTCTGTGGAGGTATGTTCATTGGTAGCAATCTTAGGATAACTTGTATAAATGATATCATAGTATATTTGTCATTCCCTTTTGACTTACTTTACCTAATATGATTATTTCTAAGCTCATTTGTAGTCCTGAAAATGGCACTCTTCATTTTTTTCCCGAGGCTACTATTCCATTCTGTACATATACCACTTCTTCTTTGTCAATTCATCTGTTTATGGGCCTTTTTTTTGCTTCCATGTCTTGGCTATTTCAATATTGCTGCAGTGCACATTTGCCTGCCTCTGTCTTTCCGATTCTGGTGGTCTTAGATTATAGGCCCAAAAGGTGCCCTGCTACATCATCTGGTAGCTCAATTTTTACCTTTTAAAGCAGCTCCATTCAGTTTTCGTTAATGCTGTTACCACTTTACATCCCACCAGCTGCTAGAAGGTACAAAGTTCTCTAAAACCCCTTCAGCATTTATAGGTTGTAGACGTTTTGCTGATGGTCATTTGACTGGTGTGAGCTGAAACCTTTTTGGAGGTTGGATTTGCATGTGGCTAATAATTCCTTATACTGAGCTTTAGGCATGTCCTTTTTTTCTTTTCCTCTTTTTTATTTAAAGAGTGAGTACAACTCCTCTCTTCATATTGACTTCTTGAAAAATTTGTCATGTGTTGAATTTTCTTGCCTATTCCCTACCCCAGGGCATTTTTTGAGGGAAGGTGTCATTTACAGCCCTGCAGTCCTTGGGGCTATTAAGCAACCATTAGCACTGGGTTTAAAGCTGCTGTTGTGAGAAACAGCCACAAGGCGGCAGCATTATTACGTTCTCAGCCCTTGTTACTAGGGCAACAGAGTCTTCCTGGAGGTAGTGTTCCGAGGTTGTATATTAGAGAAGAATGTGCGGGGACAAGCCCCCAGATTTCAGGAGGTAGATACGAATCGCCTTTAGAGCACATGAAAAGCGGCAAAACGTCGACAATGATGCACTTGGCCAAAAAGGGCCTATGCGTTTTTTCCTGAATATATTCAGGAAAAAACGCATAGGCCCTTTTTGGCCAACCAAGCAAGCCGGAAAGGCAAATCAGCACTACAAATAAGTCTCGCTTCCCATCCGTCCAAAAGCCATTCAAAAAAGTGTAAAAACCAGAAGTGCAGGACAGGCCAGGTAGAAAAGGGAGCCTTGTTAGGCTGATGGGCGGGATGTAAATTGCCAACGGCCACTCTGGAGAAGTGCATGGTGTTTCCTAAAACATCTAAAAAACAGAGCTAGAGAGCATAGGGCCCTTCCACTCGTGGGCGTATAAAATGGGAAAACGAAAAATCAACAAGACACAGGCACCCCAAAGTTTAGGACTGCTCTGTTTACAAGAACCTCCACTTCAGTACACGTTAAATATGCCAGGATAGCGAAAAATGGATAAAGAAGTGTGGTACTTATGTACAATGGCATATCACTCAGCCATGAAATCAGTGTCATACGGCTACTAGCAGCATGATGAGTGGATTTAGGTACGATGTTTCTAAGTGAAATAAGTCACACAGAAAAAGAAACTTATCATAAGATATCACTTATAGAGGGAAAGTAAAAATCGCTACCCATGACCTGATTACAAAACAGAACAGAGTCACACATTTAGAAAACACTGGATGGCTGCTTAACTGGAAAGGTGAGGTGCGGTGAGGCATAAAACAAGGGTTTGAAATTAGCACACATACCGTTCCATAAACCAAATATGTAACAGACAACACCTACCCCTTGCTCAGTGAACTGGACTCAACGCCCCGTATTCACCGCACAAGAGTATATCTGACAAGTAAGAATCTTAAAACCTATGTATTGATATCTCTCTGTAAATGAATCAAGTGGGTGTAAAGCGGCATAAACACAGCAGTGAAAATCAGCTAAACCCCATTATAAAAATAGATTACAGAAAAACCCCCAACAAAGACAGTGAAAGAGAGAGAAATTCGTAAAAAGTTCGTTCAGGGGCAGTGAAGCAAACTGGATCGACCATATCTAGACCCACAGCTGGATTAGATATAAGGCTGGACACTCTTGGGGCTGAGAGGATTGGTGAGGTTGGGTGAGCAAACGCCTACCCTTTAAAGTAATAGTGCATGGTACCCATTCTATGGGTCCCAAATCTCCAGGTTCAAGGGAATCTTCTTAGAGCAAAAAAATGCATGGGAAACCCAGTGGAAGGTAAACAGTGTGATCGGGAAAGGTTTCTGAAACGCACCTCTTTCCTCATCTCCTGGTGCTCGGGTTCGCCATTCCAGCCGCATTACTAACAATCTCCCCACTTGGAGAATCAGCACCTTTAACCTCCTGTTTCGTACAGGTTGCAATTTGTCCTGAGGATGAATGGGAAGAGGGGGAACCCATGAGAGGGTAGCTCTAGGTGTTCGGACAGGCACAGGTCACTCTAATTTCCATCAGGAAGAAGAATTAACCACAGGCTCAGCCTGCCCCATGGAACCAGATTGGGCCTGAAGCCATCCTGCGGTTTTTCGGCCAACTCCCAAAAGAGCGAGTTGAAAAATGGAGCTCAGGGGCACTGCAATTCACAAACCTGCAGAGTTATAAATGATAACTGTCGTCCACAAATATATTGAGGGAAGGCAACGAAGAGGATTTGAAAGCAAGGCAGAATTGCAGGAAACAGATTTCAGGAGGTAGATTCGAATCGCCTTTAAAGCACATGGAAAGCGGCAAAACCTCGACAATGATGCCCTTGGCCAAAAAGGGCGTATGCGTTTTTTCCTGAATATATTCAGGAAAAAACGCATACGCCCTTTTTGGTCAACCAAGAAACCTGGAAAGGCAAATCAGCGCTACAAAGAAGTCTCACTTCCCATCGCTCAAAAGGGCCATGTTGAATAAAGAGTCAATACCAGAAATGCAGGAAAGGCCATGGAGAAATGGGAGCCTTGCTACGCTGATGGGCAGGATGTAAATTGCGAAGAGCCACTCTGGCGAAGTGCACGGTGTGTCCTGAAACATCTACAAAACACAGCTTAGAGAGCATAGGGCACTTCCACTCATGGGCGTATATACTGGGAAAACTAAAAATCAGCAAGACACATGCACCCCAAAGTTTAGGGCTGCTCTGTTGACAAGAACCTCCACTTCGTTACACGTTAAATATCCCAGGAAAGAGAAAAATGCATAAAGAAGCTGTGGTCCTTATGTACAATGCAATATCACTCAGCCATGAAATCAACGTCATAAGGCTAGTAGCAGCATGATGAGTGGATTTAGGTACGACAATTCTAAGTGAAATAAGTCACACAGAAAAAGACACTTATTATAAGATATCACTTATACAGAGAATGGAAAAATCGCTACCCTTGAACTGAATTACAAAACAGAACACAGTCACTCGTTGAGAAAACACACTATGGCTGCTTAACTGGAAAGGTGAGGTGGGGTGATGCATAAAACAAGGGTTTCAAATTAGCTCAGATACCGTTCCATATACCCAATATGTAATAGACAAGAAGTACGCCTTGCTCAGTGAACTGGACTCAACACACCCTATTCACCGCCCAAGAATATATCTGACTAGTAAGAATCTTAAAACATATGAATTGATATCTCTCTGTAAGTGAGTCAAGTGGGTGTAAAGCGGCATAAACACAGCAGTGAAAAGCAGATACACCCCATTATAAAATTCAATTACTTTTAAAAACCCGTGAAACAAAGACAGTGAAATAGAGAGAAATTCTTACAAAATTCGTTCAGGGGATGTGATGCCACCTGGATTGACCATATCTAGACCCACAGCTGATTGAGACATAAGGGTGGACACTCTTGGGGCTGAGAGGATTGGTGAGGTTGGGTGAGCAAATGCAGACCCTTTAAAGTAATACTGCGTGGTTCCCATCCCATGGGTCCCAAATCTCCAGGTTCAAGGGCATCTTCCTACATCGAAAAAATGCCTGAGAATCCCAGAAGATGGTACACCGTGTGATCAGGAAAGGTTTCTAAAACCCACCCCATTTCTCATCTCCTTGTGCTCGGGTTCGCCATTCCAGCCGCTTTACTAGCAATCTCCCTCTTGGAGAATCAGCACCTTTAAGCTCCTTTTCCGTACAGGTTGCAGTTTGTCCTGAGGATGAACGGGAAGAGGGGGAAACAATGAGAGGCTAGCGCTAGGTGTTGGGACAGGCACAGGCCACTCTAATTTCCCATCAGGAAGAAGAATTAACCACAGGCTCAGCCTGCCGCACGGAACCAGAATAGGGCCTTAAGCAATCCTGCGGTTTTGCGGCCAGCTTCCAAAAAAGCGAGTTGAAAAATGGAGCTCAGGGGCACTGCAATTCACAGTCCTGTAGAGTTATAAATGGTAACTCAAGTCCAAAAATATATTGAAGGAAGGCAACGAAGAGGAGTTAAAAGCAAGGCAGAATTGCAGGAAATTTATATAGTTTTTATGTTAAGTGTTTATATACATTTAACATACATTAGCCTATTTAGGTTAGCCCCATAATCCTAATTTTTCCATCCTTCCACCTTTCATTTTGGTTAACCATTAGTTTGTTTTATAAGTCTGTGAGTGTCTTTTTCTGTGGAGGTATGTTCATTGGTAGCAATCTTAGGATAACTTGTATAAATGATATCATAGTATATTTGTCATTCCCTTTTGACTTACTTTACCTAATATGATTATTTCTAAGCTCATTTGTAGTCCTGAAAATGGCACTCTTCATTTTTTTCCCGAGGCTACTATTCCATTCTGTACATATACCACTTCTTCTTTGTCAATTCATCTGTTTATGGGCCTTTTTTTTTGCTTCCATGTCTTGGCTATTTCAATATTGCTGCAGTGCACATTTGCCTGCCTCTGTCTTTCCGATTCTGGTGGTCTTAGATTATAGGCCCAAAAGGTGCCCTGCTACATCATCTGGTAGCTCAATTTTTACCTTTTAAAGCAGCTCCATTCAGTTTTCGTTAATGCTGTTACCACTTTACATCCCACCAGCTGCTAGAAGGTACAAAGTTCTCTAAAACCCCTTCAGCATTTATAGGTTGTAGACGTTTTGCTGATGGTCATTTGACTGGTGTGAGCTGAAACCTTTTTGGAGGTTGGATTTGCATGTGGCTAATAATTCCTTATACTGAGCTTTAGGCATGTCCTTTTTTTCTTTTCCTCTTTTTTATTTAAAGAGTGAGTACAACTCCTCTCTTCATATTGACTTCTTGAAAAATTTGTCATGTGTTGAATTTTCTTGCCTATTCCCTACCCCAGGGCATTTTTTGAGGGAAGGTGTCATTTACAGCCCTGCAGTCCTTGGGGCTATTAAGCAACCATTAGCACTGGGTTTAAAGCTGCTGTTGTGAGAAACAGCCACAAGGCGGCAGCATTATTACGTTCTCAGCCCTTGTTACTAGGGCAACAGAGTCTTCCTGGAGGTAGTGTTCCGAGGTTGTATATTAGAGAAGAATGTGCGGGGACAAGCCCCCAGATTTCAGGAGGTAGATACGAATCGCCTTTAGAGCACATGAAAAGCGGCAAAACGTCGACAATGATGCACTTGGCCAAAAAGGGCCTATGCGTTTTTTCCTGAATATATTCAGGAAAAAACGCATAGGCCCTTTTTGGCCAACCAAGCAAGCCGGAAAGGCAAATCAGCACTACAAATAAGTCTCGCTTCCCATCCGTCCAAAAGCCATTCAAAAAAGTGTAAAAACCAGAAGTGCAGGACAGGCCAGGTAGAAAAGGGAGCCTTGTTAGGCTGATGGGCGGGATGTAAATTGCCAACGGCCACTCTGGAGAAGTGCATGGTGTTTCCTAAAACATCTAAAAAACAGAGCTAGAGAGCATAGGGCCCTTCCACTCGTGGGCGTATAAAATGGGAAAACGAAAAATCAACAAGACACAGGCACCCCAAAGTTTAGGACTGCTCTGTTTACAAGAACCTCCACTTCAGTACACGTTAAATATGCCAGGATAGCGAAAAATGGATAAAGAAGTGTGGTACTTATGTACAATGGCATATCACTCAGCCATGAAATCAGTGTCATACGGCTACTAGCAGCATGATGAGTGGATTTAGGTACGATGTTTCTAAGTGAAATAAGTCACACAGAAAAAGAAACTTATCATAAGATATCGCTTATAGAGGGAAAGTAAAAATCGCTACCCATGACCTGATTACAAAACAGAACAGAGTCACACATTTAGAAAACACTGGATGGCTGCTTAACTGGAAAGGTGAGGTGCGGTGAGGCATAAAACAAGGGTTTGAAATTAGCACACATACCGTTCCATAAACCAAATATGTAACAGACAACACCTACCCCTTGCTCAGTGAACTGGACTCAACGCCCCGTATTCACCGCACAAGAGTATATCTGACAAGTAAGAATCTTAAAACCTATGTATTGATATCTCTCTGTAAATGAATCAAGTGGGTGTAAAGCGGCATAAACACAGCAGTGAAAATCAGCTAAACCCCATTATAAAAATAGATTACAGAAAAACCCCCAACAAAGACAGTGAAAGAGAGAGAAATTCGTAAAAAGTTCGTTCAGGGGCAGTGAAGCAAACTGGATCGACCATATCTAGACCCACAGCTGGATTAGATATAAGGCTGGACACTCTTGGGGCTGAGAGGATTGGTGAGGTTGGGTGAGCAAACGCCTACCCTTTAAAGTAATAGTGCATGGTACCCATTCTATGGGTCCCAAATCTCCAGGTTCAAGGGAATCTTCTTAGAGCAAAAAAATGCATGGGAAACCCAGTGGAAGGTAAACAGTGTGATCGGGAAAGGTTTCTGAAACGCACCTCTTTCCTCATCTCCTGGTGCTCGGGTTCGCCATTCCAGCCGCATTACTAACAATCTCCCCACTTGGAGAATCAGCACCTTTAACCTCCTGTTTCGTACAGGCTGCAATTTGTCCTGAGGATGAATGGGAAGAGGGGGAACCCATGAGAGGGTAGCTCTAGGTGTTCGGACAGGCACAGGTCACTCTAATTTCCATCAGGAAGAAGAATTAACCACAGGCTCAGCCTGCCCCATGGAACCAGATTGGGCCTGAAGCCATCCTGCGGTTTTTCGGCCAACTCCCAAAAGAGCGAGTTGAAAAATGGAGCTCAGGGGCACTGCAATTCACAAACCTGCAGAGTTATAAATGATAACTGTCGTCCACAAATATATTGAGGGAAGGCAACGAAGAGGATTTGAAAGCAAGGCAGAATTGCAGGAAACAGATTTCAGGAGGTAGATTCGAATCGCCTTTAAAGCACATGGAAAGCGGCAAAACCTCGACAATGATGCCCTTGGCCAAAAAGGGCGTATGCGTTTTTTCCTGAATATATTCAGGAAAAAACGCATACGCCCTTTTTGGTCAACCAAGAAACCTGGAAAGGCAAATCAGCGCTACAAAGAAGTCTCGCTTCCCATCGCTCAAAAGGGCCATGCTGAATAAAGGGTCAATACCAGAAATGCAGGAAAGGCCATGGAGAAATGGGAGCCTTGCTACGCTGATGGGCAGGATGTAAATTGAGAAGAGCCACTCTGGCGAAGTGCACGGTGTGTCCTGAAACATCTACAAAACACAGCTTAGAGAGCATAGGGCACTTCCACTCATGGGCGTATATACTGGGAAAACTAAAAATCAGCAAGACACAGGCACCCCAAAGTTTAGGGCTGCTCTGTTGACAAGAACCTCCACTTCGTTACACGTTAAATATCCCAGGAAAGAGAAAAATGGATAAAGAAGCTGTGGTCCTTATGTACAATGCAATATCACTCAGCCATGAAATCAACGTCATAAGGCTAGTAGCAGCATGATGAATGATTTTAGGTACGACGATTCTAAGTGAAATAAGTCACACAGAAAAAGACACTTATTATAAGATATCACTTATACAGGGAATGGAAAAACCGCTACCCTTGAACTGAATTACAAAACAGAACAGAGTCACTCGTTGAGAAAACACACTATGGCTGCTTAACTGGAAAGGTGAGGTGGGGTGATGCATAAAACAAGGGTTTCAAATTAGCTCAGATACCGTTCCATATACCCAATATGTAATAGACAAGAAGTACGCCTTGCTCAGTGAACTGGACTCAACACACCCTATTCACCGCCCAAGAATATATCTGACTAGTAAGAATCTTAAAACATATGAATTGATATCTCTCTGTAAGTGAGTCAAGTGGGTGTAAAGCGGCATAAACACAGCAGTGAAAAGCAGATACACCCCATTATAAAATTCAATTACTTTTAAAAACCCGTGAAACAAAGACAGTGAAATAGAGAGAAATTCTTACAAAATTCGTTCAGGGGATGTGATGCCACCTGGATTGACCATATCTAGACCCACAGCTGATTGAGACATAAGGGTGGACACTCTTGGGGCTGAGAGGATTGGTGAGGTTGGGTGAGCAAATGCAGACCCTTTAAAGTAATACTGCGTGGTTCCCATCCCATGGGTCCCAAATCTCCAGGTTCAAGGGCATCTTCCTACATCGAAAAAATGCCTGAGAATCCCAGAAGATGGTACACCGTGTGATCAGGAAAGGTTTCTAAAACCCACCCCATTTCTCATCTCCTTGTGCTCGGGTTCGCCATTCCAGCCGCTTTACTAGCAATCTCCCTCTTGGAGAATCAGCACCTTTAAGCTCCTTTTCCGTACAGGTTGCAGTTTGTCCTGAGGATGAACGGGAAGAGGGGGAAACAATGAGAGGCTAGCGCTAGGTGTTGGGACAGGCACAGGCCACTCTAATTTCCCATCAGGAAGAAGAATTAACCACAGGCTCAGCCTGCCGCACGGAACCAGAATAGGGCCTTAAGCAATCCTGCGGTTTTGCGGCCAGCTTCCAAAAAAGCGAGTTGAAAAATGGAGCTCAGGGGCACTGCAATTCACAGTCCTGTAGAGTTATAAATGGTAACTCAAGTCCAAAAATATATTGAAGGAAGGCAACGAAGAGGAGTTAAAAGCAAGGCAGAATTGCAGGAAATTTATATAGTTTTTATGTTAAGTGTTTATATACATTTAACATACATTAGCCTATTTAGGTTAGCCCCATAATCCTAATTTTTCCATCCTTCCACCTTTCATTTTGGTTAACCATTAGTTTGTTTTATAAGTCTGTGAGTGTCTTTTTCTGTGGAGGTATGTTCATTGGTAGCAATCTTAGGATAACTTGTATAAATGATATCATAGTATATTTGTCATTCCCTTTTGACTTACTTTACCTAATATGATTATTTCTAAGCTCATTTGTAGTCCTGAAAATGGCACTCTTCATTTTTTTCCCGAGGCTACTATTCCATTCTGTACATATACCACTTCTTCTTTGTCAATTCATCTGTTTATGGGCCTTTTTTTTGCTTCCATGTCTTGGCTATTTCAATATTGCTGCAGTGCACATTTGCCTGCCTCTGTCTTTCCGATTCTGGTGGTCTTAGATTATAGGCCCAAAAGGTGCCCTGCTACATCATCTGGTAGCTCAATTTTTACCTTTTAAAGCAGCTCCATTCAGTTTTCGTTAATGCTGTTACCACTTTACATCCCACCAGCTGCTAGAAGGTACAAAGTTCTCTAAAACCCCTTCAGCATTTATAGGTTGTAGACGTTTTGCTGATGGTCATTTGACTGGTGTGAGCTGAAACCTTTTTGGAGGTTGGATTTGCATGTGGCTAATAATTCCTTATACTGAGCTTTAGGCATGTCCTTTTTTTCTTTTCCTCTTTTTTATTTAAAGAGTGAGTACAACTCCTCTCTTCATATTGACTTCTTGAAAAATTTGTCATGTGTTGAATTTTCTTGCCTATTCCCTACCCCAGGGCATTTTTTGAGGGAAGGTGTCATTTACAGCCCTGCAGTCCTTGGGGCTATTAAGCAACCATTAGCACTGGGTTTAAAGCTGCTGTTGTGAGAAACAGCCACAAGGCGGCAGCATTATTACGTTCTCAGCCCTTGTTACTAGGGCAACAGAGTCTTCCTGGAGGTAGTGTTCCGAGGTTGTATATTAGAGAAGAATGTGCGGGGACAAGCCCCCAGATTTCAGGAGGTAGATACGAATCGCCTTTAGAGCACATGAAAAGCGGCAAAACGTCGACAATGATGCACTTGGCCAAAAAGGGCCTATGCGTTTTTTCCTGAATATATTCAGGAAAAAACGCATAGGCCCTTTTTGGCCAACCAAGCAAGCCGGAAAGGCAAATCAGCACTACAAATAAGTCTCGCTTCCCATCCGTCCAAAAGCCATTCAAAAAAGTGTAAAAACCAGAAGTGCAGGACAGGCCAGGTAGAAAAGGGAGCCTTGTTAGGCTGATGGGCGGGATGTAAATTGCCAACGGCCACTCTGGAGAAGTGCATGGTGTTTCCTAAAACATCTAAAAAACAGAGCTAGAGAGCATAGGGCCCTTCCACTCGTGGGCGTATAAAATGGGAAAACGAAAAATCAACAAGACACAGGCACCCCAAAGTTTAGGACTGCTCTGTTTACAAGAACCTCCACTTCAGTACACGTTAAATATGCCAGGATAGCGAAAAATGGATAAAGAAGTGTGGTACTTATGTACAATGGCATATCACTCAGCCATGAAATCAGTGTCATACGGCTACTAGCAGCATGATGAGTGGATTTAGGTACGATGTTTCTAAGTGAAATAAGTCACACAGAAAAAGAAACTTATCATAAGATATCGCTTATAGAGGGAAAGTAAAAATCGCTACCCATGACCTGATTACAAAACAGAACAGAGTCACACATTTAGAAAACACTGGATGGCTGCTTAACTGGAAAGGTGAGGTGCGGTGAGGCATAAAACAAGGGTTTGAAATTAGCACACATACCGTTCCATAAACCAAATATGTAACAGACAACACCTACCCCTTGCTCAGTGAACTGGACTCAACGCCCCGTATTCACCGCACAAGAGTATATCTGACAAGTAAGAATCTTAAAACCTATGTATTGATATCTCTCTGTAAATGAATCAAGTGGGTGTAAAGCGGCATAAACACAGCAGTGAAAATCAGCTAAACCCCATTATAAAAATAGATTACAGAAAAACCCCCAACAAAGACAGTGAAAGAGAGAGAAATTCGTAAAAAGTTCGTTCAGGGGCAGTGAAGCAAACTGGATCGACCATATCTAGACCCACAGCTGGATTAGATATAAGGCTGGACACTCTTGGGGCTGAGAGGATTGGTGAGGTTGGGTGAGCAAACGCCTACCCTTTAAAGTAATAGTGCATGGTACCCATTCTATGGGTCCCAAATCTCCAGGTTCAAGGGAATCTTCTTAGAGCAAAAAAATGCATGGGAAACCCAGTGGAAGGTAAACAGTGTGATCGGGAAAGGTTTCTGAAACGCACCTCTTTCCTCATCTCCTGGTGCTCGGGTTCGCCATTCCAGCCGCATTACTAACAATCTCCCCACTTGGAGAATCAGCACCTTTAACCTCCTGTTTCGTACAGGCTGCAATTTGTCCTGAGGATGAATGGGAAGAGGGGGAACCCATGAGAGGGTAGCTCTAGGTGTTCGGACAGGCACAGGTCACTCTAATTTCCATCAGGAAGAAGAATTAACCACAGGCTCAGCCTGCCCCATGGAACCAGATTGGGCCTGAAGCCATCCTGCGGTTTTTCGGCCAACTCCCAAAAGAGCGAGTTGAAAAATGGAGCTCAGGGGCACTGCAATTCACAAACCTGCAGAGTTATAAATGATAACTGTCGTCCACAAATATATTGAGGGAAGGCAACGAAGAGGATTTGAAAGCAAGGCAGAATTGCAGGAAACAGATTTCAGGAGGTAGATTCGAATCGCCTTTAAAGCACATGGAAAGCGGCAAAACCTCGACAATGATGCCCTTGGCCAAAAAGGGCGTATGCGTTTTTTCCTGAATATATTCAGGAAAAAACGCATACGCCCTTTTTGGTCAACCAAGAAACCTGGAAAGGCAAATCAGCGCTACAAAGAAGTCTCGCTTCCCATCGCTCAAAAGGGCCATGCTGAATAAAGGGTCAATACCAGAAATGCAGGAAATGCCATGGAGAAATGGGAGCCTTGCTACGCTGATGGGCAGGATGTAAATTGAGAAGAGCCACTCTGGCGAAGTGCACGGTGTGTCCTGAAACATCTACAAAACACAGCTTAGAGAGCATAGGGCACTTCCACTCATGGGCGTATATACTGGGAAAACTAAAAATCAGCAAGACACAGGCACCCCAAAGTTTAGGGCTGCTCTGTTGACAAGAACCTCCACTTCGTTACACGTTAAATATCCCAGGAAAGAGAAAAATGGATAAAGAAGCTGTGGTCCTTATGTACAATGCAATATCACTCAGCCATGAAATCAACGTCATAAGGCTAGTAGCAGCATGATGAATGATTTTAGGTACGACGATTCTAAGTGAAATAAGTCACACAGAAAAAGACACTTATTATAAGATATCACTTATACAGGGAATGGAAAAACCGCTACCCTTGAACTGAATTACAAAACAGAACAGAGTCACTCGTTGAGAAAACACACTATGGCTGCTTAACTGGAAAGGTGAGGTGGGGTGATGCATAAAACAAGGGTTTCAAATTAACTCAGATACCGTTCCATATACCCAATATGTAATAGACAAGAAGTACGCCTTGCTCAGTGAACTGGACTCAACACACCCTATTCACCGCCCAAGAATATATCTGACTAGTAAGAATCTTAAAACATATGAATTGATATCTCTCTGTAAGTGAGTCAAGTGGGTGTAAAGCGGCATAAACACAGCAGTGAAAAGCAGATAAACCCCATTATAAAATTCAATTACTTTTAAAAACCCGTGAAACAAAGACAGTGAAAGAGAGAGAAATTCTTACAAAATTCGTTCAGGGGATGTGATGCCACCTGGATTGACCATATCTAGACCCACAGCTGATTGAGACATAAGGGTGGACACTCTTGGGGCTGAGAGGATTGGTGAGGTTGGGTGAGCAAATGCAGACCCTTTAAAGTAATACTGCGTGGTTCCCATCCCATGGGTCCCAAATCTCCAGGTTCAAGGGCATCTTCCTACATCGAAAAAATGCCTGAGAATCCCAGAAGATGGTACACCGTGTGATCAGGAAAGGTTTCTAAAACCCACCCCATTTCTCATCTCCTTGTGCTCGGGTTCGCCATTCCAGCCGCTTTACTAGCAATCTCCCTCTTGGAGAATCAGCACCTTTAAGCTCCTTTTCCGTACAGGTTGCAGTTTGTCCTGAGGATGAACGGGAAGAGGGGGAAACAATGAGAGGCTAGCGCTAGGTGTTGGGACAGGCACAGGCCACTCTAATTTCCCATCAGGAAGAAGAATTAACCACAGGCTCAGCCTGCCGCACGGAACCAGAATAGGGCCTTAAGCAATCTTGCGGTTTTGCGGCCAGCTTCCAAAAACGCGAGTTGAAAAATGGAGCTCAGGGGCACTGCAATTCACAGTCCTGTAGAGTTATAAATGGTAACTCAAGTCCAAAAATATGTTGAAGGAAGGCAACGAAGAGGAGTTAAAAGCAAGGCAGAATTGCAGGAAATTTATATAGTTTTTATGTTAAGTGTTTATATACCTTTAACATACATTAGCCTATTTAGGTTAGCCCCATAATCCTAATTTTTCCATCCTTCCACCTTTCATTTTGGTTAACCATTAGTTTGTTTTATAAGTCTGTGAGTGTCTTTTTCTGTGGAGGTATGTTCATTGGTAGCAATCTTAGGATAACTTGTATAAATGATATCATAGTATATTTGTCATTCCCTTTTGACTTACTTTACCTAATATGATTATTTCTAAGCTCATTTGTAGTCCTGAAAATGGCACTCTTCATTTTTTTCCCGAGGCTACTATTCCATTCTGTACATATACCACTTCTTCTTTGTCAATTCATCTGTTTATGGGCCTTTTTTTTGCTTCCATGTCTTGGCTATTTCAATATTGCTGCAGTGCACATTTGCCTGCCTCTGTCTTTCCGATTCTGGTGGTCTTAGATTATAGGCCCAAAAGGTGCCCTGCTACATCATCTGGTAGCTCAATTTTTACCTTTTAAAGCAGCTCCATTCAGTTTTCGTTAATGCTGTTACCACTTTACATCCCACCAGCTGCTAGAAGGTACAAAGTTCTCTAAAACCCCTTCAGCATTTATAGGTTGTAGACGTTTTGCTGATGGTCATTTGACTGGTGTGAGCTGAAACCTTTTTGGAGGTTGGATTTGCATGTGGCTAATAATTCCTTATACTGAGCTTTAGGCATGTCCTTTTTTTCTTTTCCTCTTTTTTATTTAAAGAGTGAGTACAACTCCTCTCTTCATATTGACTTCTTGAAAAATTTGTCATGTGTTGAATTTTCTTGCCTATTCCCTACCCCAGGGCATTTTTTGAGGGAAGGTGTCATTTACAGCCCTGCAGTCCTTGGGGCTATTAAGCAACCATTAGCACTGGGTTTAAAGCTGCTGTTGTGAGAAACAGCCACAAGGCGGCAGCATTATTACGTTCTCAACCCTTGTTACTAGGGCAACAGAGTCTTCCTGGAGGTAGTGTTCCGAGGTTGTATATTAGAGAAGAATGTGCGGGGACAAGCCCCCAGATTTCAGGAGGTAGATACGAATCGCCTTTAGAGCACATGAAAAGCGGCAAAACGTCGACAATGATGCACTTGGCCAAAAAGGGCCTATGCGTTTTTTCCTGAATATATTCAGGAAAAAACGCATACGCCCTTTTTGCTCAACCAAGAAACCTGGAAAGGCAAATCAGCGCTACAAAGAAGTCTCGATTCCCATCGCTCAAAAGGGCCATGCTGAATAAAGGGTCAATACCAGAAATGCAGGAAAGGCCATGGAGAAATGGGAGCCTTGCTACGCTGATGGGCAGGATGTAAATTGCGAAGAGCCACTCTGGCGAAGTGCACGGTGTGTCCTGAAACATCTACAAAACACAGCTTAGAGAGCATAGGGCACTTCCACTCATGGGCGTATATATTGGGAAAACTAAAAATCAGCAAGACACATGCACCCCAAAGTTTAGGGCTGCTCTGTTGACAAGAACCTCCACTTCGTTACACGTTAAATATCCCAGGAAAGAGAAAAATGGATAAAGAAGCTGTGGTCCTTATGTACAATGCAATATCACTCAGTCATGAAATCAACGGCATAAGGCTAGTAGCAGCATGATGAGTGGATTTAGGTACGACAATTCTAAGTGAAATAAGTCACACAGAAAAAGACACTTATTATAAGATATCACTTATACAGAGAATGGAAAAACCGCTACCCTTGAACTGAATTACAAAACAGAACAGAGTCACTCGTTGAGAAAACACACTATGGCTGCTTAACTGGAAAGGTGAGGTGGGGTGATGCATAAAACAAGGGTTTCAAATTACCTCAGATACCGTTCCGTATTCCCAATATGTAATAGACAAGAAGTACGCCTTGCTCAGTGAACTGGACTCAACACCCCCTATTCACCGCCCAAGAATATATCTGACTAGTAAGAATCTTAAAACCTATGTATTGATATCTCTCTGTAAGTGAGTCAAGTGGGTGTAAAGCGGCAGAAACACAGCAGTGAAAAGCAGCTAAACCCCATTATAAAAATCAATTACTTTTAAAAACCCGTGAAACAAAGACAGTGAAAGAGAGAGAAATTCGTAAAAAGTTCGTTCAGGGGCAGTGAAGCAAACTGGATCGACCATATCTAGACCCACAGCTGGATTAGATATAAGGCTGGACACTCTTGGGGCTGAGAGGATTGGTGAGGTTGGGTGAGCAAACGCCTACCCTTTAAAGTAATAGTGCATGGTACCCATTCTATGGGTCCCAAATCTCCAGGTTCAAGGGAATCTTCTTAGAGCAAAAAAATGCATGGGAAACCCAGTGGAAGGTAAACAGTGTGATCGGGAAAGGTTTCTGAAACGCACCTCTTTCCTCATCTCCTGGTGCTCGGGTTCGCCATTCCAGCCGCATTACTAACAATCTCCCCACTTGGAGAATCAGCACCTTTAACCTCCTGTTTCGTACAGGCTGCAATTTGTCCTGAGGATGAATGGGAAGAGGGGGAACCCATGAGAGGGTAGCTCTAGGTGTTCGGACAGGCACAGGTCACTCTAATTTCCATCAGGAAGAAGAATTAACCACAGGCTCAGCCTGCCCCATGGAACCAGATTGGGCCTGAAGCCATCCTGCGGTTTTTCGGCCAACTCCCAAAAGAGCGAGTTGAAAAATGGAGCTCAGGGGCACTGCAATTCACAAACCTGCAGAGTTATAAATGATAACTGTCGTCCACAAATATATTGAGGGAAGGCAACGAAGAGGATTTGAAAGCAAGGCAGAATTGCAGGAAACAGATTTCAGGAGGTAGATTCGAATCGCCTTTAAAGCACATGGAAAGCGGCAAAACCTCGACAATGATGCCCTTGGCCAAAAAGGGCGTATGCGTTTTTTCCTGAATATATTCAGGAAAAAACGCATACGCCCTTTTTGGTCAACCAAGAAACCTGGAAAGGCAAATCAGCGCTACAAAGAAGTCTCGCTTCCCATCGCTCAAAAGGGCCATGCTGAATAAAGGGTCAATACCAGAAATGCAGGAAAGGCCATGGAGAAATGGGAGCCTTGCTACGCTGATGGGCAGGATGTAAATTGAGAAGAGCCACTCTGGCGAAGTGCACGGTGTGTCCTGAAACATCTACAAAACACAGCTTAGAGAGCATAGGGCACTTCCACTCATGGGCGTATATACTGGGAAAACTAAAAATCAGCAAGACACAGGCACCCCAAAGTTTAGGGCTGCTCTGTTGACAAGAACCTCCACTTCGTTACACGTTAAATATCCCAGGAAAGAGAAAAATGGATAAAGAAGCTGTGGTCCTTATGTACAATGCAATATCACTCAGCCATGAAATCAACGTCATAAGGCTAGTAGCAGCATGATGAATGATTTTAGGTACGACGATTCTAAGTGAAATAAGTCACACAGAAAAAGACACTTATTATAAGATATCACTTATACAGGGAATGGAAAAACCGCTACCCTTGAACTGAATTACAAAACAGAACAGAGTCACTCGTTGAGAAAACACACTATGGCTGCTTAACTGGAAAGGTGAGGTGGGGTGATGCATAAAACAAGGGTTTCAAATTAGCTCAGATACCGTTCCATATACCCAATATGTAATAGACAAGAAGTACGCCTTGCTCAGTGAACTGGACTCAACACACCCTATTCACCGCCCAAGAATATATCTGACTAGTAAGAATCTTAAAACATATGAATTGATATCTCTCTGTAAGTGAGTCAAGTGGGTGTAAAGCGGCATAAACACAGCAGTGAAAAGCAGATACACCCCATTATAAAATTCAATTACTTTTAAAAACCCGTGAAACAAAGACAGTGAAATAGAGAGAAATTCTTACAAAATTCGTTCAGGGGATGTGATGCCACCTGGATTGACCATATCTAGACCCACAGCTGATTGAGACATAAGGGTGGACACTCTTGGGGCTGAGAGGATTGGTGAGGTTGGGTGAGCAAATGCAGACCCTTTAAAGTAATACTGCGTGGTTCCCATCCCATGGGTCCCAAATCTCCAGGTTCAAGGGCATCTTCCTACATCGAAAAAATGCCTGAGAATCCCAGAAGATGGTACACCGTGTGATCAGGAAAGGTTTCTAAAACCCACCCCATTTCTCATCTCCTTGTGCTCGGGTTCGCCATTCCAGCCGCTTTACTAGCAATCTCCCTCTTGGAGAATCAGCACCTTTAAGCTCCTTTTCCGTACAGGTTGCAGTTTGTCCTGAGGATGAACGGGAAGAGGGGGAAACAATGAGAGGCTAGCGCTAGGTGTTGGGACAGGCACAGGCCACTCTAATTTCCCATCAGGAAGAAGAATTAACCACAGGCTCAGCCTGCCGCACAGAACCAGAATAGGGCCTTAAGCAATCTTGCGGTTTTGCGGCCAGCTTCCAAAAACGCGAGTTGAAAAATGGAGCTCAGGGGCACTGCAATTCACAGTCCTGTAGAGTTATAAATGGTAACTCAAGTCCAAAAATATATTGAAGGAAGGCAACGAAGAGGAGTTAAAAGCAAGGCAGAATTGCAGGAAATTTATATAGTTTTTATGTTAAGTGTTTATATACATTTAACATACATTAGCCTATTTAGGTTAGCCCCATAATCCTAATTTTTCCATCCTTCCACCTTTCATTTTGGTTAACCATTAGTTTGTTTTATAAGTCTGTGAGTGTCTTTTTCTGTGGAGGTATGTTCATTGGTAGCAATCTTAGGATAACTTGTATAAATGATATCATAGTATATTTGTCATTCCCTTTTGACTTACTTTACCTAATATGATTATTTCTAAGCTCATTTGTAGTCCTGAAAATGGCACTCTTCATTTTTTTCCCGAGGCTACTATTCCATTCTGTACATATACCACTTCTTCTTTGTCAATTCATCTGTTTATGGGCCTTTTTTTTTGCTTCCATGTCTTGGCTATTTCAATATTGCTGCAGTGCACATTTGCCTGCCTCTGTCTTTCCGATTCTGGTGGTCTTAGATTATAGGCCCAAAAGGTGCCCTGCTACATCATCTGGTAGCTCAATTTTTACCTTTTAAAGCAGCTCCATTCAGTTTTCGTTAATGCTGTTACCACTTTACATCCCACCAGCTGCTAGAAGGTACAAAGTTCTCTAAAACCCCTTCAGCATTTATAGGTTGTAGACGTTTTGCTGATGGTCATTTGACTGGTGTGAGCTGAAACCTTTTTGGAGGTTGGATTTGCATGTGGCTAATAATTCCTTATACTGAGCTTTAGGCATGTCCTTTTTTTCTTTTCCTCTTTTTTATTTAAAGAGTGAGTACAACTCCTCTCTTCATATTGACTTCTTGAAAAATTTGTCATGTGTTGAATTTTCTTGCCTATTCCCTACCCCAGGGCATTTTTTGAGGGAAGGTGTCATTTACAGCCCTGCAGTCCTTGGGGCTATTAAGCAACCATTAGCACTGGGTTTAAAGCTGCTGTTGTGAGAAACAGCCACAAGGCGGCAGCATTATTACGTTCTCAGCCCTTGTTACTAGGGCAACAGAGTCTTCCTGGAGGTAGTGTTCCGAGGTTGTATATTAGAGAAGAATGTGCGGGGACAAGCCCCCAGATTTCAGGAGGTAGATACGAATCGCCTTTAGAGCACATGAAAAGCGGCAAAACGTCGACAATGATGCACTTGGCCAAAAAGGGCCTATGCGTTTTTTCCTGAATATATTCAGGAAAAAACGCATACGCCCTTTTTGGTCAACCAAGAAACCTGGAAAGGCAAATCAGCGCTACAAAGAAGTCTCGATTCCCATCGCTCAAAAGGGCCATGCTGAATAAAGGGTCAATACCAGAAATGCAGGAAAGGCCATGGAGAAATGGGAGCCTTGCTACGCTGATGGGCAGGATGTAAATTGCGAAGAGCCACTCTGGCGAAGTGCACGGTGTGTCCTGAAACATCTACAAAACACAGCTTAGAGAGCATAGGGCACTTCCACTCATGGGCGTATATATTGGGAAAACTAAAAATCAGCAAGACACATGCACCCCAAAGTTTAGGGCTGCTCTGTTGACAAGAACCTCCACTTCGTTACACGTTAAATATCCCAGGAAAGAGAAAAATGGATAAAGAAGCTGTGGTCCTTATGTACAATGCAATATCACTCAGTCATGAAATCAACGGCATAAGGCTAGTAGCAGCATGATGAGTGGATTTAGGTACGACAATTCTAAGTGAAATAAGTCACACAGAAAAAGACACTTATTATAAGATATCACTTATACAGAGAATGGAAAAACCGCTACCCTTGAACTGAATTACAAAACAGAACAGAGTCACTCGTTGAGAAAACACACTATGGCTGCTTAACTGGAAAGGTGAGGTGGGGTGATGCATAAAACAAGGGTTTCAAATTACCTCAGATACCGTTCCGTATTCCCAATATGTAATAGACAAGAAGTACGCCTTGCTCAGTGAACTGGACTCAACACCCCCTATTCACCGCCCAAGAATATATCTGACTAGTAAGAATCTTAAAACCTATGTATTGATATCTCTCTGTAAGTGAGTCAAGTGGGTGTAAAGCGGCAGAAACACAGCAGTGAAAAGCAGCTAAACCCCATTATAAAAATCAATTACTTTTAAAAACCCGTGAAACAAAGACAGTGAAAGAGAGAGAAATTCGTAAAAAGTTCGTTCAGGGGCAGTGAAGCAAACTGGATCGACCATATCTAGACCCACAGCTGGATTAGATATAAGGCTGGACACTCTTGGGGCTGAGAGGATTGGTGAGGTTGGGTGAGCAAACGCCTACCCTTTAAAGTAATAGTGCATGGTACCCATTCTATGGGTCCCAAATCTCCAGGTTCAAGGGAATCTTCTTAGAGCAAAAAAATGCATGGGAAACCCAGTGGAAGGTAAACAGTGTGATCGGGAAAGGTTTCTGAAACGCACCTCTTTCCTCATCTCCTGGTGCTCGGGTTCGCCATTCCAGCCGCATTACTAACAATCTCCCCACTTGGAGAATCAGCACCTTTAACCTCCTGTTTCGTACAGGCTGCAATTTGTCCTGAGGATGAATGGGAAGAGGGGGAACCCATGAGAGGGTAGCTCTAGGTGTTCGGACAGGCACAGGTCACTCTAATTTCCATCAGGAAGAAGAATTAACCACAGGCTCAGCCTGCCCCATGGAACCAGATTGGGCCTGAAGCCATCCTGCGGTTTTTCGGCCAACTCCCAAAAGAGCGAGTTGAAAAATGGAGCTCAGGGGCACTGCAATTCACAAACCTGCAGAGTTATAAATGATAACTGTCGTCCACAAATATATTGAGGGAAGGCAACGAAGAGGATTTGAAAGCAAGGCAGAATTGCAGGAAACAGATTTCAGGAGGTAGATTCGAATCGCCTTTAAAGCACATGGAAAGCGGCAAAACCTCGACAATGATGCCCTTGGCCAAAAAGGGCGTATGCGTTTTTTCCTGAATATATTCAGGAAAAAACGCATACGCCCTTTTTGGTCAACCAAGAAACCTGGAAAGGCAAATCAGCGCTACAAAGAAGTCTCGCTTCCCATCGCTCAAAAGGGCCATGCTGAATAAAGGGTCAATACCAGAAATGCAGGAAAGGCCATGGAGAAATGGGAGCCTTGCTACGCTGATGGGCAGGATGTAAATTGAGAAGAGCCACTCTGGCGAAGTGCACGGTGTGTCCTGAAACATCTACAAAACACAGCTTAGAGAGCATAGGGCACTTCCACTCATGGGCGTATATACTGGGAAAACTAAAAATCAGCAAGACACAGGCACCCCAAAGTTTAGGGCTGCTCTGTTGACAAGAACCTCCACTTCGTTACACGTTAAATATCCCAGGAAAGAGAAAAATGGATAAAGAAGCTGTGGTCCTTATGTACAATGCAATATCACTCAGCCATGAAATCAACGTCATAAGGCTAGTAGCAGCATGATGAATGATTTTAGGTACGACGATTCTAAGTGAAATAAGTCACACAGAAAAAGACACTTATTATAAGATATCACTTATACAGGGAATGGAAAAACCGCTACCCTTGAACTGAATTACAAAACAGAACAGAGTCACTCGTTGAGAAAACACACTATGGCTGCTTAACTGGAAAGGTGAGGTGGGGTGATGCATAAAACAAGGGTTTCAAATTAGCTCAGATACCGTTCCATATACCCAATATGTAATAGACAAGAAGTACGCCTTGCTCAGTGAACTGGACTCAACACACCCTATTCACCGCCCAAGAATATATCTGACTAGTAAGAATCTTAAAACATATGAATTGATATCTCTCTGTAAGTGAGTCAAGTGGGTGTAAAGCGGCATAAACACAGCAGTGAAAAGCAGATACACCCCATTATAAAATTCAATTACTTTTAAAAACCCGTGAAACAAAGACAGTGAAATAGAGAGAAATTCTTACAAAATTCGTTCAGGGGATGTGATGCCACCTGGATTGACCATATCTAGACCCACAGCTGATTGAGACATAAGGGTGGACACTCTTGGGGCTGAGAGGATTGGTGAGGTTGGGTGAGCAAATGCAGACCCTTTAAAGTAATACTGCGTGGTTCCCATCCCATGGGTCCCAAATCTCCAGGTTCAAGGGCATCTTCCTACATCGAAAAAATGCCTGAGAATCCCAGAAGATGGTACACCGTGTGATCAGGAAAGGTTTCTAAAACCCACCCCATTTCTCATCTCCTTGTGCTCGGGTTCGCCATTCCAGCCGCTTTACTAGCAATCTCCCTCTTGGAGAATCAGCACCTTTAAGCTCCTTTTCCGTACAGGTTGCAGTTTGTCCTGAGGATGAACGGGAAGAGGGGGAAACAATGAGAGGCTAGCGCTAGGTGTTGGGACAGGCACAGGCCACTCTAATTTCCCATCAGGAAGAAGAATTAACCACAGGCTCAGCCTGCCGCACAGAACCAGAATAGGGCCTTAAGCAATCCTGCGGTTTTGCGGCCAGCTTCCAAAAAAGCGAGTTGAAAAATGGAGCTCAGGGGCACTGCAATTCACAGTCCTGTAGAGTTATAAATGGTAACTCAAGTCCAAAAATATATTGAAGGAAGGCAACGAAGAGGAGTTAAAAGCAAGGCAGAATTGCAGGAAATTTATATAGTTTTTATGTTAAGTGTTTATATACATTTAACATACATTAGCCTATTTAGGTTAGCCCCATAATCCTAATTTTTCCATCCTTCCACCTTTCATTTTGGTTAACCATTAGTTTGTTTTATAAGTCTGTGAGTGTCTTTTTCTGTGGAGGTATGTTCATTGGTAGCAATCTTAGGATAACTTGTATAAATGATATCATAGTATATTTGTCATTCCCTTTTGACTTACTTTACCTAATATGATTATTTCTAAGCTCATTTGTAGTCCTGAAAATGGCACTCTTCATTTTTTTCCCGAGGCTACTATTCCATTCTGTACATATACCACTTCTTCTTTGTCAATTCATCTGTTTATGGGCCTTTTTTTTTGCTTCCATGTCTTGGCTATTTCAATATTGCTGCAGTGCACATTTGCCTGCCTCTGTCTTTCCGATTCTGGTGGTCTTAGATTATAGGCCCAAAAGGTGCCCTGCTACATCATCTGGTAGCTCAATTTTTACCTTTTAAAGCAGCTCCATTCAGTTTTCGTTAATGCTGTTACCACTTTACATCCCACCAGCTGCTAGAAGGTACAAAGTTCTCTAAAACCCCTTCAGCATTTATAGGTTGTAGACGTTTTGCTGATGGTCATTTGACTGGTGTGAGCTGAAACCTTTTTGGAGGTTGGATTTGCATGTGGCTAATAATTCCTTATACTGAGCTTTAGGCATGTCCTTTTTTTCTTTTCCTCTTTTTTATTTAAAGAGTGAGTACAACTCCTCTCTTCATATTGACTTCTTGAAAAATTTGTCATGTGTTGAATTTTCTTGCCTATTCCCTACCCCAGGGCATTTTTTGAGGGAAGGTGTCATTTACAGCCCTGCAGTCCTTGGGGCTATTAAGCAACCATTAGCACTGGGTTTAAAGCTGCTGTTGTGAGAAACAGCCACAAGGCGGCAGCATTATTACGTTCTCAGCCCTTGTTACTAGGGCAACAGAGTCTTCCTGGAGGTAGTGTTCCGAGGTTGTATATTAGAGAAGAATGTGCGGGGACAAGCCCCCAGATTTCAGGAGGTAGATACGAATCGCCTTTAGAGCACATGAAAAGCGGCAAAACGTCGACAATGATGCACTTGGCCAAAAAGGGCCTATGCGTTTTTTCCTGAATATATTCAGGAAAAAACGCATACGCCCTTTTTGGTCAACCAAGAAACCTGGAAAGGCAAATCAGCGCTACAAAGAAGTCTCGATTCCCATCGCTCAAAAGGGCCATGCTGAATAAAGGGTCAATACCAGAAATGCAGGAAAGGCCATGGAGAAATGGGAGCCTTGCTACGCTGATGGGCAGGATGTAAATTGCGAAGAGCCACTCTGGCGAAGTGCACGGTGTGTCCTGAAACATCTACAAAACACAGCTTAGAGAGCATAGGGCACTTCCACTCATGGGCGTATATATTGGGAAAACTAAAAATCAGCAAGACAAATGCACCCCAAAGTTTAGGGCTGCTCTGTTGACAAGAACCTCCACTTCGTTACACGTTAAATATCCCAGGAAAGAGAAAAATGGATAAAGAAGCTGTGGTCCTTATGTACAATGCAATATCACTCAGTCATGAAATCAACGGCATAAGGCTAGTAGCAGCATGATGAGTGGATTTAGGTACGACAATTCTAAGTGAAATAAGTCACACAGAAAAAGACACTTATTATAAGATATCACTTATACAGAGAATGGAAAAACCGCTACCCTTGAACTGAATTACAAAACAGAACAGAGTCACTCGTTGAGAAAACACACTATGGCTGCTTAACTGGAAAGGTGAGGTGGGGTGATGCATAAAACAAGGGTTTCAAATTACCTCAGATACCGTTCCGTATTCCCAATATGTAATAGACAAGAAGTACGCCTTGCTCAGTGAACTGGACTCAACACCCCCTATTCACCGCCCAAGAATATATCTGACTAGTAAGAATCTTAAAACCTATGTATTGATATCTCTCTGTAAGTGAGTCAAGTGGGTGTAAAGCGGCAGAAACACAGCAGTGAAAAGCAGCTAAACCCCATTATAAAAATCAATTACTTTTAAAAACCCGTGAAACAAAGACAGTGAAAGAGAGAGAAATTCTTACAAAATTCGTTCAGGGGCTGTGATGCCACCTGGATTGACCATATCTAGACCCACAGCTGATAGAGACATAAGGGTGGACACTCTTGGGTCTGAGAGGTTTGGTGAGGTTGGGTGAGCAAACGCAGATCCTTTAAAGTAATACTGCGTGGTACCCATTCTATGGATCCCAAATCTCCAGGTTCAGTGGAATCTTCCTACAGAGAAAAAATGCTTGGGAAACCCGGTGGATGGTATACAGTGTGATCGAGAAAGGTTTCTGAAACGCACCTCATTCCTCATCTCCTGGTGCTCGGGTTCGCCATTACAGCCGCTTTTCTAACAATCTCCCCACTTGGAGAATCAGCACCTTTTACCTCCTGTTCCGTACAGGTTGTAATTTTTCCTGAGGATGAATGGGAAGAGGGGGAACCCATGAGAGGCTAGCTGTAACTGTTGGGACAGGCAGAGGTAACCCTTATTTCCCATCAGGAAGAGGAATTAACCACAGGCTCAGGTTGCGCCCCGGAACCAGAATAGGGCCTGAAGCAATCCTGCGGGTTTGCGGCCAGCTCCCAAAAAAGCGATTTGGAAAATGGAGCTCAGGAGGCATGGCAATTCACAAATCTGCAGAGTTATAAATGATAACTCTCGTCTAAAAATGTATTGAGGTAAGGCAACGAAGAGGATTTCAAAGCAAGACAAAATTGCAGGAAACAGTTTTTCACAGGTAGATTGGACTCGCCTTTAAAGCACATGAAATTCGGCAGAACTTCGACAATGATGCAGTTGGCCAAAAAGGGCGTCTGCGTTCTTTCCTGAATAAATTTTGGAAAAAACGCAGATGCTCTTTTTGGCCAACTAAACAAGCGGGCAATGCAAATCAGCATTACAAAAATGTCTCACTTCGCATTGGTCAAAAGGCCCATGCTGAAAAAGTGTAAAACCCAGAAATGCAGGACAGGCCATGGAGAAAACGGAGCCTTGTTATGCTGATCGGCGGGATGTAAATTGCCACCGGCCACTCTTGAGAAGTGTATGCTGTATCTTAAAACTTCTAAAAAACAGAGCTACAGAACATACAGCACTTCCCCTCATGGGCGTATATCCTGGGAAAACCAAAAAATCGACAAGACACAGGCACCCCAAAGTTTAGGGCTGCTCTGTTTAGAAATACCTCGATTTGGGTACAACTTACATGTCCTTGGAAGGAAAAAATGGAGAAAGAAGATGTGGTACTTATGTACAATGGAATATTACTCAGCAATTAAATCAATGAAATAAGGCCAGTGGCAGCAACTTGTGCAGACTGAAGTACGATCATTCTAAGTGACATAAGTCAGACATAAAAAGAGACTTATCATAAGGTATCACTTATAGATAGTATCTAAAAATGCCTTCACATGAACGCAATTACAAAACAGAAACGGAGTCACACATTTAGAAAACACACTTATGGCTGCTAAAGGAGAAAGGTTGGGCGGGGTGATGCATAAACCAGGAGGTTGAAATTAGCACAGATACGGTTCCATAAACAAAATAGGTATTCGACAGGACCTACTCTATAGCTCAAAGAGCTGGACTCAGCACACTGTTGTCACCAGAAAAGGATATATAAGACTGGTAAGAATCTGTAAAAGAATTTATTGATGTCTCTCTTTAAGTGAATCAAGTGGATAGATGTAGAGCAGGAAGAAACACAGTATTGAAAATCAGCTATACCCCATTATAAAATTAAATAACAAGAACAAAATAAAGACAGTGAGAAAGAGAGAAATTCTTACAAAATGTGTTCAAGGGCTGTGATGCAACCTGGACTGACCATATCTAGACACAGAGCTGGATGGGACCTAAGGCTCTACACTCGTTGGTCTGAGAGGCTTCGTGAGGATGGGACAGCAAATGCAGCACTTTTAGAGGAATACTGCCTGGCCCCCATTCCATGGGTTCCATATCTCCAGGTGCAGGGGACCCTTCCTACAGCTAAAACATGCATGGCACATCCAGAGGATGGTACACCGTCTGATCGGGAAGAGTTTGGAAAAGTCACCTCATCTCCACGTCTCCTGGCATTCGGGTTCCCCAGCTCCTTTCCTTAGAGTCTCCCCACTTTGGGAAGGCAGCACACTCAACAGCCGGTTTTGCACGGCTTGGAATTTTCCGGTGAAGAAGGGGAATGGCGGGATGGAATGAGACACAAGCCTTAGATGTTTGGACAGGCATATGCCACTCTAGTTTCCTACCTGGAAGAAGAATTTCCCTATCCTTCAGGTGCCCCAGTAACTGGAATGTGTCTGTAGAAATCCTGCCCCTTTGTGTCTGCTTCCCTAAACAAGTTGAAAACCAGTGCTCAGGGGCACTGCAATTCACAAACATGCAGGGTTGTAATTGACACCTCTAATGGAGTCATTTCTTGAGATAAGTATTCGTAAAGGCCTTGTAAGCAAGGCAGAATTGCAGGAAAGGGATTTCAAGGGGTAGTTTGCACTCGTCATCAAAGCACATGCAAAGCTGCTGAACATCGCCAATGATGCAGTTTGCCAAAAAGGCCGTATGCGTTATTCCTTAATATATTCAGGAAAAAACCTTACTCCATTTTTGGCCAACAAAACAGACGGGCAATGTAAATTAATACTACAAAGAGATATCACTTCGCACCAGTCAGAATGGCCAACCTCACAAACTGTAAAACCTGAAATGCAGGACAGGGCGTGGAGAAAAGGGAACCCTGACAAGCTGATGGTGGGAATGTAAATTGCTAACAGCCACTCTGGAGAAGTGGGTGGTGATTCCTTAAAAATCTAAAAACCAGAGCTTCAGAGCATATGGCGCTTCCACTCCTGGGCCTGTATCTTGGAAAATACGTAAATTGACAGGACCCAGGCACTCTAAAATTTATGCAGCCCTCTTTACAAGAGCCTCTACTCGGAAGCTACCTAAAAGTCCTTGGAGGGAAGAATGGATAAAGAAATTATGGTAGATATGTACAATGGAATATTACTCAGCCATGAAGTGAATGAAATAAGGCCATTTAGGGCCACTCAGAAGGACCTACATACATTCATATTAAGTGTCATAAATCAGGCAATGAAAAATATCATATGATATTACTTATCGGTGGAATCTAAAAATTGATAGAAAGGTACTATCTTACAACACAGAAACAGAGTCCCAGACTTAGAACACAAACTTATGGTTACCAAACTGGAAAGGTGTGTTGGAGGCATAAATCATGAGGTTGGAGTTAGTATATACATATTTACAGAGAGAAAACTTGTAATCAACATGGACCTGCTGTAGAGCACTTGGAACTCTTCTCAACACCCTTTGGTAACCTCAATGGGAAAATAATTCTAAAAAGAATATATAGTTATCTCTGTATAAATGAATCATGTTGGTGTATGTCAACAATGAACACAACATGATAAATCAACTATATACTCCATTATAAATTTAAAATTAAGATAAAGATAAGAAAAATGATCACTAAATTTGTTTAGTCGCAGTGAACTTACTAGTGTCACATCCCTGGACACAGACACAATTTGGTCCCAAGGCTGGACTGTTGTACGCCTGAGGACCTCGGGAGGATATGCCAGCTAATTCGCCCCCCTTGAACATGTGCAACCTGGTCCCCTCTGCATGGGATCACTATCTCCAGATCTAAGTGTGCCCTCATACTACTAAACCAACCCTCTGACACCCAAAGGATGGTGGACTCTCTGGGCTGGATGACATTTGGAAAATCACCTGCTCTCAACATATCCTGGTGTTTGGGTTCTGACCTCCCGACTCCTTCGTAAGGGTCATCCCACTCTACAAGACAGCACCCTCAACAGGTGATTTTGCAGGGGTTTATACTTGTTCGGGGGATGAAGGGTAAGGGGGAAGAAGGAATGGGACAGAAGCCCTTACATGTTTGGACAGGCACATTCCACTCTAATTTAATACCCAAGAACAGGACTTGCCCTACACCTAAGGTTGTGTCAGTAACCAGAGAGGGACAGTAGAAACCCTGCTGCCTTCTGTTTCCCACAACAACAATTCTAAAACTGGACCTTATACGCACTTCATATTCACAATGCCTGGGGAGCTGTAAATGACAACAGCCCTCAAAAAATGTCTTGGGGTAGGTAATCGAAGTAGACTTCAAAACAAGGCAACCTTTCAATAACCCTTTTTCAAGGGGTAAATCTTACTGACACTGTTCAAAAAAAAAGCACATATGAAGATACTCACCATTGCTTTATGTTAGACAAATGCAAATCAGATGTACAAAGAAGTATCACATGGAACCACTCAGAATAGCCACCATCACAATGTCTACAAACAAGAAATGCTTCAGAGGGTGTGGAAAAAAGAGAAACCTACTACTTATTTTTTTTTAATCTGCGTTGGGTCTTCGTTGCTGCGCGCGGCTTTTCTATAGTTGCAGCAAGCGGGGGCTACTCACCATTGTGGTACGAAGCCTTCTCTTTGTGGTGGCTTCTCTTGTTGTGGAGCACAAGCTGTAGGCACACAGGCTTCAGTAGTTGTGGCTCGTGGGCTCTAGAGCGCAGACTGAGTAGTTGTGGTGCACGGGCTTACTTGTTCTGTGGCATGTGAGATCTTCCCGGGCCAGGGCTCCAACCTGTGTCCCCTGAACTGGCAGGCAGATTCTTAACCACTGCACCACCAATTCTATGCTATCGGTGGCAATGCCAATTGGTAACAGCCACTATGGAGCACAGAATGGAGGTTACCAGAGTAAGGGGAGGTGGGAGGGATAAATTGGAAGTTGGGATTGACATATACACACCACTATATATAAAAGAGATAACAAATAAGGGCTTACTGTATAGCACAGGGAACTCTACTCAATACTCTGTAATGACCTGTATGGGAAAGGAATCCAAAAAGGATTGGATATATGTATAACTGCTTCACTGTGCTGTGCAGCAGAAAGTAACACAACATTGTAAATCAACTCTATTCCAAAAAAATTGAAATTGAAATGAAATGAAGTAAAATAAAATAAAATAGAGCTACCAGATGATCCAGCAAGTTCACTCCTGTGTGCATATCTGGAGGAAAGCATAAATCGAAAAGACACATCTTCCCCAATGTTCACTGCAACACTCTTTACAATAGCGAAGACATGGAAGCAACCAAAATGTCCATCAACATATGAATATAGGTAAAGAATATGTGATACATATATATAATGGAATATGACTCAGCCATAAAATAGAAGAAAATAATGCCAGTTGCAGTAACATGGATGGACCTAGAGATGATTGTACTAAGTGAAGTAAGTCAGACAGAGTAAGACAAATATTGGATGATATCACTTCTAGGTGGAAGCTAAAAATTGATACAAATGAACTAACTTACAAAACAGAGGCAGACTCACAGACTTGGAAAACAAACTTATGGTTACCAAAGGGGAGAGGTGGGGGGTAGGGATAAATCAGGTGCTTGGGGTAAACATACGAATACTACTATATATAACAGATAAGCAACAAAGACCTACTGTATAGCACAGGGAGCTCTACTCAGTATTCTGGGAATACCGTTATCAGAAAAGAATCTGATAAAGAATGAATATATGCATATGTGTAACTGAATCTCTTGCTGTGCAGCTGAAATGAACACAACATTGTAAATCAACTATACTCCAATAACATTTAAATTTCAAAATAAAGAAAATCACCTCTATTTCAAAAGAAAAAAAAAAGAATTCCCATCTCTTTATATGGCTTGATAGCTTACTTTTTTAGTGCTCAATATTATCCCATTCCCAGAATATATTAATACTATATCATTTCATTCACCTATTGGAGGACACCTTAGTTTCATTCACATTTTGGCAATATTGAATTAGGTGCCATAAATATCCATATGCAGGTTTTCCTCTGGAAGTATGTTTTAAACTACTTTCAGTAAATATCCATGAGAACACTTGACGGATTGTACAGTAAGGGAATGCTCAATATTCTAGCAAGTGTCAATCAGACTACCAAAGTAGCTGTATTATTTTTCATTTCCACCAATGACAAATGACATTTCCTATTGTTCCACATCTCCTACAGAATTTGTTCTTGTCATTGTTCACATTTTAGCCATTCTAAGTGTTACATAGTGGTATGGAATTGTATTTTTAATTTGCTTTTTCATGGCAGCATGTAATCTGGATTATTCTTCTGTATACTTATATGCATAGTGTCTATTTTCTTTGGTGAGGTGTCCATAAAGTATATTGGTCCACATTTTATTTAGGTTGCTTTCATTTTTTTCTACCCAATCTGTATTTGTTTTATTTATTTTCGTGCCTTATTGCATTAGCAAGGACTTGGAGTAAAATATGGAAAAGGAGTCATGAAAGGGGACATCCTTGCTTTTACCTGAACTTAGTGGAAAAGCTTCATGGTTTTGACCATTAATCATGATGTAAGATAAAAGTTTCCTGTAAATCTTTGTTATCAACTTGAGAAAGCTCCAGTCTATTTCTTTAACTGAGAGTTTTTATGAAGAATGGGTGTTAGATTTTTTCAAAGGTCTTCTGAATCTATTGATATGCTAATGATTGTCTTTAAGGTGTTGATATGATGGATATAATTATTTGATTCTAGAATGTGGAACCAGCCTTTCATACCTGGGATTATTTCCTCTCATTCATGATATAAAATTCTCTCAAAATATTGTTGGATTCGATTTGGTAATATTTTGTTGAGGATTTTTGCATTGATGTTCCTGAGAGATATTGGTCAGTTTTCTTTACTATTCATATGTTCTTCTAAGTTTGGATGTTGTGGATTTAGTGTCAGACATTCATTTGGGGAGATTCTCAGTCATTTTTAAAAAATATTTTCTGTTCTTTATTATCTTTATTCTCCTCCTGCTATACCCATTATGTATAGGTCACAGCATTTTTCATTGTTCCACAATTATTGATTACTCTGTTCTGTTGATTCCTTTCCTGCCCATTTTCTCTTTTCTTTTGAGATTTAAAGGTTTCTCCTGATATGTCTTCAAGCTCACAGATATTTCTCCTCAGCCAGCTCTTTGAGTGCTAAAACAAAATACGAGAGACTTGGTATTTTATAAACAACAGAATATTTTTGTTTTCTCATAATTGCTGAGGCTGAAAAGTTCAAGAACAAGTAACCAGGTGCTTCCCTGGAGGTGCAGTAGTTATGAATCTGCCTACCAATAAAGGGGACAAGGGTTCGAGCCCTGGTCCAGGAAGATCCCACTTACCATGGAACAACTAAGCCCGTGCACCACAAATACTGAGCCTGTGCTCTAGAGTCCACAGGCCACAACTACTGAGCTCGTGAGCCACAACCACTGACACCCACACGCCTAGAGCCGGTGCTCCGCAACAAGAGAAGCCACTCAATGAGAAGCCCGCACACCGCACCAAAGACCCAACACAGCCAAAACATTAATTAATTAATTATCTAATTATTTTTTTTAAAAAAAGAACAAGTTGCCAGCTGACTTAGTGTCTGGCGAGGGACCAATTTCTGGTTCACAATGTGGGTCTTCTCGCTCGGCAATGAAATCATGGAATGGGCATAAGATCTTCTGTGTGCTACATTTATTAGGTCACTAATCCCATGTTTGAGGTCTCTGGCCTCATAACCTACTCACCTCCCAAAAGCCCCACCTCCTAATACCATCAAGATGGGAGCTGGGTTTCAAAATTTTAAAATTAGAGGTACAAAATATTTACACCATAACAGGGACCACAGAGTTAACTGATTTTTCCTTTCATGTTAAAGGTTTGCACATTTATATTTATTATATAATCCCAAAACCCTTGTTTTTTTTTATATGATTCTTTTTCCGTATACGCCAGTACAGACCACTGAGTAGAGTTCCCTGTGCTATAAAGCAGGTCTTTATCTATTTTATATATAGTAGTGCGTATAAGTCAGTCCCAATCTCCCAAATTATCCCTTCCCCACTTATTCCCTGGTAACCATAAGTTTGTTTTCTATATCCATGATTCTATTTCTGTTGTGTAAATAAATTCATTTGTACCTTTTTTTTCTTTTATAGATTCCTCATATAAGCAATATCATATGATATCTGTCTTTCTGTGTCTGACTTGCTTCACTCAGTATAACAATCTCTAGGTCCATCCATGTTGCTACAAAACCCTTAATTGTTAAGGATAACTCTCAATTTTTCCCAGTATCATCAGCAATTCTTTCTGGCAGACACGTGATAACACTTTTTAAACAGGGATATTGAGACCAAAGCTCCTGACCTGCAAACAAACAAAACATCATTCATATAGTGAAAACTTTGCAAATCAAAGGATGAAAGCACTTGGTCTAAATCCCTTTGCACCCACTGCTGACAGAGGGCAGAGGAGTTTGACTCACTAATCTTCCTTACGTGCACTTCTTCCTAATGGGGTATTGCATCTAAAACTTATAAGAAGCGGGGATGTATCATGGAACACACCAATCGCTACTACAGATTCTGAAGCAGCAAAAAAAAAAAAAAAAAACATGATAAATCCATCCAAAGGGTTCTGTCCACATTGTTACAATAGTTTCCTTCACACTGTGAACCCTTTTCAAACCCTATCACTTGAACCTATTTTTATTTTTTTCAACAAAAATAATGTTAATCTGCAGTCAGACACTCCAGTAATATTACACTATCCCTTGTGCAAGTATGTAGGGATTTGAGGAGCTATGGGAGGCCACCATGAGAGGTTGCCTAGAGTAATTAGGACATTTCATTTAATGTTGGTTCTTCTCCCTAAGATGTCTGCTATCCTCTTCTTTTTGTAGCTACTAGCATTGAGAAAGTGACCAAGATAAGGCCCTTCTCTTTTACTGCCCATGAATGGAACTGTGATTAACCCCACAGAACTTGGTGCTTCCAGAATCCCCTGAACCTACTGACCCTCCATGCATGGCACGACATAGATAAGGATGGTGACGTGTATCCTTGTATACAGCATGTTATAAAATGTTTGACTCTTCCCTTCCTCATAATTCCAAAGAATAGGTTTCTTTGGATTTCTGCTTAATGCTGCTGGAGTTGGTACATAAGTTGAGGGAGGTATCAGGGCACACCAAAAGAGAGGGTAACTGCACAGAAAATACAAGCAGGTACATTTCTGTGTAGTTTCAAGCAGCTTATTTGCTATATCAACCATGGTGACATGTTGACCCTTCCTCTTTCTACTAGTAGTACAACAAACATAAAGGATATTTAAGCTGCTTGTTTTATCCCCACCTCTCACAATTGATCTGCATTAACATATAGGACAATGAAGGGCCCTTTCTACCATCTTAACCAATATTTGAGAACTAGAAAATGTCCAGATTTTTCTGGGGTTTATTTTCATATTCCCCAATCAGGCCTATGAAGGAATCTTACCTATTGTGTTTATTAATGAAGTCATATCTCTGACGGCATCCCATCATCAACAAAACTGGAAAGAAATTTGAAGGGTCTTCGATGTTACCATATTTGAAATAACAATATTTTAACCTGACACGTTTTTGGATTTTAGAAGAAAATATTTTAAATGAGACAAAAAATCATTTTTATGACACAAAAAGACAGCAATAGTTTTATATTTTTATCTGTTCCACTTGCACACAAGTGTCTCATGGGGTTATGTAAAGCTCTCCTGTTGGGTGCTGTGCATGGTGCAAGTATGGATTAAAGCTTAGGAATCTTAAGCTTCAGTCACCTGAAACATTTAAATTAGGATGCAAGCAATCCTGTCCAACATTTGAAAAGAGCAAGACACTCTCTTTATTTTATTTGTTAGGTAATTAATCTGTCTTTTCCCCAAGGAGAGAAACAAGTGGCATCTTCCATCAATGTGTTGCACAAATATCTTTGAACAGAGAGTGCAAGCAGAGGCTGATACAGGATGTGAAAAAAAAATGAGAGACCCTTGTGGCATTTTCTCCTAACTTATTGCAATCTGCCATTTAAAATGTGGCAATAATCAATCTTCTGAGGAAAAAGGCCCAAGGAAGGTTTTTGCTTCTGTGGAATAAGGGGATTGCTAAAGATTTCAGGAGGCAAGACGAATTAGTGAGAATGACCATGAGAAATCAGAGAAAAGTCAGATCCATGGATGAAGTGATGTTTACCACTGTGAATCAATGAGAAGTAGGAGCAAATGAAAAGAAAGCTGATACAACATTTTCTGAATAAATGTAACCTTTCAGCTGTCATAGAAAAATTAATACTCACTATGATACAACATATTTAGTTTAGAAAGTTAACTTAAATTTAAAGCTTAATAATTACATTTATTGAAGAAATGAAAACATATTTGTGGTTTAGAATAAATAATGTGTTCTGCTACAGGTAAGAAGACTACATAAATAAATAGAAATAAGACTAAATAAATAAAGAGGAAAATAACAAATTAGATGTTATTAACATTAAAAACTGACACTCATCTAAAGAAAGAGAAGGAGAGACAGAAAGAGAGAAGAACTCATCTCAAGCATGTATTAAAAACTCCTAAATAAGAAGTCTTCAGATGTTAAAAAAAAAGGAAGTCTTCAATAAGAAGATAATGGAATAGCAAAATGGGGGAAATATACCAAAAGATATTTCAAAAAAGAGAGTACAGAATGTTAAGTAAACATATCAAAAGATGCTTGGCTTCTTAGTAGTCAATTAAATGCAAAAGTGTGATACCTGGAATTATCACTCACCAACCAGAAAGTTCAAATGAAAATGACAGGTATTATCAAGTTTGACAAGAATGTGTATAATCCTTGAATCTCATTCACTGCTGCTGAAGATGAAAAATCATACAAATGTTTTGAAAATATTTAGAAATATCTAAAAATATAAACACAAGAAAGCTATGACTCGAAAATTTTACTACTACGTGTATACTGAACAATAATTTATACACACACCACCAAAGCTCAAGTTCTAGAATTTATATACCAGTGCTGTTCTCAATAGACACAAACTGAAAATCACTCATATTGTAATACACATTGGAATAAATTAATCAATAGTTAAATATTTACATTATGGAATCCTATGCAACAGTGGCAATGCATGATCACAACAACAGGCAACCATATAGGCATATTCACAAACAACATAAAATAAAAAAGCCCAATCCAAAAGTGATTTTACTGTGCCATAACATTTATATAAAATACAAAATACAGGTAAAGTTATCTTTTTGTTAGATACCAGAACAATATTAAACCTTAAGGGGAGTCACTAGAATGGCACCAGGGGGCCTCTGAGTATCTGGCAATTTTCTGTGTCTTTATCTAGAAGCTATGTTTAGAGTGTATTCACATGCTGAATTTTCTGAAATTTGTCATTTCCTTACAAACCATGCATGTTTTTCGTTGTTTTTTATACATAACAAAAACTAAAAAAGATAGACCAGGGAAGGTAATTGTATTAGCACTTTAATATCCATGCTTTTCAAGGTGGAAGTGAAAAGTATTAAATACTTGACATTGTGATTACTTCTTAAAAGTAAGGTGAAAATTTGAGGTTAATAAATAAGGCATACTTCTTCATATATAATCCTCAAAGAGGAGGGGTAGAAAGGAGTATTATTTTTTTTTCTTTAATACAGAATCGTTAAGATACAAAATAATGAAAACAGACTAGGTTTAAAAAAGAGCACACTGGACTTCCCTGGTGGCACAGTGGGTAAGAATTTGCCTGCCAATGCAGGGAACAGGGGTTCCATCCCTGGTCTGGGAAGATCCCACATGCCACAGAGCAACTAAGCCCGTGTGCCACAAGTACTGAGCCTGTGCTCTAGAGCCTGCAAGCAACAACTATTGAGCCTGCATGACACAACTACTGAAGCCCATGCACCTAGAGCCCATACTCCACAACAAGAGAAACCACCGCAAGGAGAAGCCCGTGCACCACAACGATGAGTGACCCCTGCTTCTCTAGTAACAACTGGAGAAACCCTGTGCAGCAACGAAGACCCAACACAACCAAAAATTTAAACAATTAAATCTTTTGACTTCTGAGATGACTCACTCACGTGGCTGTAGGTAAGAGGCCTCAGTTCCTTGCCACATGGATCTCTCCTTAGGGCTGCTTGAGTGTCCTCATGACATGGCAGCTGGCTTACCCCAGGATGAGTGATCTAGCAGAAACCAAAGCAGAAGCTGCAATGTCTTTTATAACTTTGGAAGCTGCACTTTGTCATTTCTGCAATTTCTTATTAGTTAAACAGTCAACCCTTTTCAAGTGCGAGGAGCCACACTGGTACATGGAGACTGGGAGATAATTAGGGGATAATTAGGTCCATCTTGGAGGCTGGCTACCAAAGTGGCTGACTAGCCAAAGTCTGAATTTTGTTTTCTTCACTTCTGGAGAGAAAATGGTCAGTGAACCCCATTGGTGGTCTTTGAGATGTACCAAAGCTACCTCTTGCTCTCACCCCCAGCTGTGTGGCTGACAGGGTCTTGGTGCTCCAGCCGGGTGTCAAGCATGTGCCTCTGAGGTGGGAGAGCCGAGTTCAGGACATTGGTCTACCAGAGACCTCTGGCACCTTGTAATATCAAATGGCGAAAGCTCTCCCAGAGATATCCGTCTCAACGCTAAGACCCAGCTCCCCTCAGAGACCAGCAAGATCCAGTGCTGGACATCCCATGCCAAACAACTAGCAAGACAGGAATGCAGGCCCACCCATTAGCAGAGAGGCTGCCGAAAATCACAATAAGGTCACAGACACCCCAAAACACACCACCAGATGCGGATCTGTCCACCAGAAAGACAAGATCCAGACACACCCACCAGAACACAGGCACCAGTCCCCTCCATCAGAAAGCCTACACAACCCACTGAACCAACCTTAGCCACTGGGGGCAGACACCAAATACAACGGGAACTACGAATCTGCAGCCTCTGAAAAGGAGACCCCAAACACAGTCCCCAAAGCCAAATGAGAAGACACAGAAACACACAGCAGATGAAGGAGCAAGGTAAAAACCCACCAGACCAAACAAATGTGGAGGAAATAGGCAGTCTACCTGAAAATGAATTCAGAGTACTGATAGTAAAGATGACCCCAAATCTTGGTACTGGAATGGAGAATAGACAAGAAACGTTTAACAAGGACCTAGAAGAACTAAAGAGTAAACAAACAATGATGAACAACACAATAAATTGAATTAAAAATTCTCTAGAAGGAAACAATAGCAGAATAACTGAGGCAGAAGAATGGATAAATGACCTGGAAGATAAAATAGTGGAAATAACTACTGCAAAGCAAAATAAAGAAAAAAGAATGAAAAGAATTGAGGACAATCTGAGACATCTCTGGGAAAACATTAAACGCACCAACATTCGAATATAGGGTTCCCAGAAGTAGAAGAGAAAAAGAAAGACACTGAGAAAATATTTAAAGAGATTATAGTTGAAAACTTCCCTAATATGGGAAAGGAAATCGTTAATCAAGTCCAGGAAGCGCAGGGAGTCCCATACAAGATAAACCCAAGGAGAAACATGCCAAAACATATATTAATCAAACTATCAAAAATTAAATACAAAGAAAAAATATTAAAAGCAGCAAGGGAAAAACAACAAATAACATACAAGGGAATCCTCGTAAGGTTAACAGCTGAACTTTCAGCAGAAACTCTGCAAGCCAGAAGGGACTGGCAGGACATATTTAAAGTAATGAAAGGGGAAAAGCTACAACCAAGATTACTCGACCCACCAAGGATCTCGTTCAGATTCGACAGAGAAATTAAAACCTTTACAGACAAGCAAAAGCTAAGAGAATTCAGCACCACCAAACCCGCTTTACAACAAATGCTAAAGGAACTTCTCTAGGCAGGAAACACAAGAGAAGGAAAAGACCTACAATAAGAAACCCAAAACAATTAAGAAAATGGTAATAAGAACATACATATCAATAATTACCTTAAATGTAAATGGATTAAATGCTCCAACCAAAAGACATAGACTGGCTGAATGGATCCGAAAACACGACCGGTATGTATGTGGTCTACAAGAGACCCACTTCAGACATAGGGACACATACAGATGGAAAGTGAGGGGATGGAATAAGATATTCCATGCAAATGGAAATCAAAAGAAAGCTAGAGTAGCAATTCTCATATCAGACAAAAAAGACTTTAAAATAAAGACTATTACAGGAGACAAAGAAGGACACTACATAATGATCAAGGGATCAATCCAAGAAGAAGATATAACAATTGTATAATTTTATGCACCCAACATAGGAGCACCTCAAAACATAAGGCAAATGCTAACAGCCATAAAAGGGGAAATCGACAGTAACACAATCATAAAAGGGGACTTTAGCACCCTTCTTTCACCAATGAACAGATCATCCACAATGAAAATAAGGAAACACAAGCTTTAAATGATACATTAAACAAGATGGACTTAATTGATATTTATAGGACATTCCATCCAAAAACAACAGAATACACTTTTTCTCAAGTGCTCCTGGAACATTCTCCAGGATATAGATCATATCTTGGGTCACAAATCAAGCCTTGGTAAATATAAGAAAACTGAAATCGTATCAAGTATCTTTTCCGACCACAATGCTATCAGACTAGATATCAATTACAGGAAAAAAAATCTGTAAAACATAAAAACACATGGACGCTCAACAATACACTACTTAATAACCAAGACATCACTGAAGAAATCAAAGAGGAAATTAAAAAATACCTAGAAAGAAATGACAATGAAAACATGAAGACCCAAAACCTATGGGATGCAGCAAGAGCAGTTCTAAGAGAGAAGTTTATAGCAATACAATCCTACCTCAAGAAACAAGAAATATCTCAAATAAACAAGTTAACCTTACACCTAAAGCAATTAGAGAAAGAAAGAAAAAAAAAACAAAGTCAGCAGAGGAAAGACATCATAAAGATCAGACCAGACATAAATGAAAAAGAAATGAAGGAAACAACAGCAAAGATCAAAAAAAGTAAAAGCTGGTTCCTTGAGAGGATAAACAAAATTGATAAACCATTAGCCAGACTCATCAAGAAAAAAAGGGAGACGACTCAAATCAATAGAATTACAAATGAAAAAGGAGAAGTAACAACTGACACTGAAGACATACAAAGGATCATGAGAGATTACTGCAAGCAACTATATGCCAATAAAATGGACAACCTGGAAGAAATGGACAAATTCTTAGAAAAGCACAACCTTCCAAGACCGAACCAGGAAGAAATAGAAACTACAAACAAACCAATCCCAAGCACTGAACTTGAGACTGTGATTAAAAATCTTCCAACAAACAAAAGCCCAGGACCAGATGGCTTCACAGGCAAATTCTATCAAACATTTAGAGAAGAGTTAACACCTATCCTTCTCAAACTCTTCCAAAATATAGCAGAGGGAGGAACTCTCCCAGACTTATTCTATGAGACCACCATCTCCCTGACACCAAAACCAGACAAAGATGTCACAAAGAAAGAAAACTACAGGTCAATATCACTGATGAACATAGCTGCAAAAATCCACTGCACAATACTAGCAAACAGAATCCAACAGCGCCTTAAAAGGATCATACACCATGATCAAGTGGGGTTTATCCCAGGGATGCAAGGATTCTTCAATACATGCAAATCAATGTGATACACCATATTAAAAAACTGAAGGATAAAAACAATATGGTCATCTCAATAGATGCAGAAAATGCTTTTGACAATATTAAACACCAATTTATCATAAAAACCCTCCAGAAAGTAGGCATAGAGGGAACTTTCCTCAACATAATAAAGGCCATATATGACAAACCCACAGCCAGCATCATTCTCAATGGTGAAAAAGTGAAACCATTTCCACGAAGATCAGGAACAAGACAAGGTTGCCCACTCTCACCACTATTATTCCACACACTTTTGGAATTTTTAGCTGCAGCAATCAGAGAAGAAAAAGAATTAAAAGGAATCCAAATCGGAAAAGAGGAAGTTAAGCTCTCACTGTTTGCAGATGACATGATACTATACACAGAGAATCCTAAATATGCTACCAGAAACCTACTAGAGTTAATCAATGAACTGGTAAGGTTGCAGGATACAAAATTAATGTACAGATATCTCTTTCATTCCTATACACTAAAGATGAAAATTCTGAAAGAGAAATTAGGGAAACACTCCCATTTACCACTGCAACACAAAGAATAAAATACCTAGGAATAAACCTACCTAAGGAGACAAAAGACGTTTACTCAACAAACTATAAGACACTGATGAAAGAAATCAAAGACGACACAAACAGATACAGAGATATACCATGATCTTGGATTGGAAGAATCAACATTGTGAAAATGACTCTACTACCCAAAGCAATCTACAGATTCAATGCAATCCCTATCAAACTACCAATGGAATTTTTCAGAGAACTAGAACAAAAAAATTTCACAATTTGTATGGAAACACAAAAGACCCTGAACAGCCAAAGCAATCTTGAGAAGAAAAACAGAGCTGGAGGAATCAGGCTCCCTGACTTCAGACAATACTACAAAGCTACAGTAGTCAAGACAGTATGGTACTGGCACAAAAACAGAAATATAGAGCAATGGAACAGAAGAGAAAGCCCAGACATAAACCCATACACATATGGTCACCTTAATTTTGATAAAGGAGGCAAGAATATACAATGGAGAAATCACAGCCTCTTCAATAAGTGGTGCTGGGAAAACTGGACAGCTACCAGTAAAAGAATGATATTAGAAGACTCCCTAACACCATACACAAAAATAAACTCAAAATGGATTAAAGACCTAAATGTAAGGCCAGACACTATCAAACTCTTAGAGGAAAACATAGGCAGAACACTCTATGACATCAATCACAGCAAGATCCTTTTTGACCCACCTCCTAGAAAACGGAAATTAAAAAGAAACATAAACAAATGAGACCTAAGGAGACTTAAAAGCTTTTGCACAGCAAAGGAAAACGTAAACAAGACGAAAAGGCCACCCTCAGAATGGGAGAAAATATTTGCCAACGAAGCAGCTGACAAAGGATTAATCTCCAAACTTTACAAGCAGCCCATGCAGCTCAATATTAAAAAAAAAAACACAAACAACCCAATCCATAAATGGGCAGAAGACCTAAATAGACATTTCTCCAAAGAAGATATACAGATTGCCAACAAACACATGAAAGAATGCTCAACATCACTGATCATTAGAGAAATGCAAGTCGAAATTACAATGAGGTATCACCACACACAGGTAAGAATGGCCATCATCAAAAAATCTACAAACAATAAATGCTGCAGAGGTGTGGAAAAAAGGGAACCCTCTTGCACCGTTGGTGGGAGTGTAAATTGATACAGCCACTATCGAGAACGGTATCAAGGTTCCTTAAAAAACTAAAAAGAGAACTACCATATGACACAGCAATCCCACTACTGGGCATATACCTGGAGAAAACCATAATTCAAAAAGAGTCATGTTCCACAATGTTCATTGCAGCTCTATTTGCAATAGCCAGGACATGGAAGCAACCTAAGTGTCCATCAACTGATGAATGGGTAAAAAAGATGTTGCACATCTTCAATATAAAATGGAATATTACTCAGCCATAAAAAGAAATGAAATTGAGTTATTTGTAGTGAGATGGATGGACCTAGAGTCTGTCATACAGAGTGAAGTAAGTCAGAAAGAGAAAAACAAATACTGTATGCTAACACATATATGTGGACTCTAAAAAGAAAAGGAAAAGAAACGGTTGGGAAGAACCTAGGGACAGGACAGGAATAAAGACGCAGACATAGAGAATGGACTTGAGGACATGGGGAGGGGGAAGGGTAAGCTGGGACGAAGTGAGAGAGTGGCATGGACTTATATATACTACCAAATGTAAAATAGCTAGCTAGTAGGAAACAGCTGCATAGAAGAGGGAGATCAGCTCAGTGCTTTATGACCACTTAGAGGGGTGGGATAGGGAGGGCGGGAGGGAGACGCAACAGGGAGGAGATATGGGGATATATGGATATGTATAGCTGATTCACTTTGTTCTAAAGCAGAGACTAACACACCATTGTAAAGCAATTATAGTCCAATAAAGATGTTAAAATTAAATAAATAAATAAATGAATAATTTATGGCCCCCCCTCCAAATTAAATCTTTTTTAAAAATGAATAAATAAAAAAGAGCACTCCATGACATGGAATGCTAAACCTAAGTATTTTCAGTACTATAGTAAATGTAAATGGATTAATATCTCCTATTAAAGTGTAATTTTTTATATTTTGTGGAACTAAATTTTTTTCACAATATACAGGTAAAATAAAAGAATTACATTAGAAAGGAGAAAACATTCCATGTATTTAAAAACAATAAAACAATAAGCATATAATATGCATCTTAGATATAAGTAGTCTTTAAGTTCAGAACAATTTGTCATTATTGTAATTAGTATTATTATACCAATTTCTTTAAAACATTTCAATACTTGTTGTATTTGAAAAAATATTTTAATATTTTTTCTTCTCTCTTTTGTAGTCTAATACATGGTAAGTATTTAGCTGCTAACATAACTTAAAAATATATTTTGTTTTTTTACAGCCGAACAAAACTGAATCAAGAAGAAATAGATAACTTGAACATACTGATCACTAAAAGCAAAATAGAGGGCTTCCCTGGTGGCGCGGTGGTTGAGAATCTGCCTGCCAATGCAGGGGACACGGGTTCGAGCCCTGGTCTAGGAAGATCACACATGCCGCGGAGCTACTGGGCCCGTGAGCCACAACTACGGAGCCTGAGCGTCTGGAGCCCGTGCTCCACAACAAGAGAGGTCACGATAGTGAGAGGCCCACGCACCGTGATGAAGAGTGGCCCCCGCTCGCTGCAACTAGAGAAAGCCCTCGCACAGAAACGAAGACCCAACACAGCCAAAATAAATAAATAAATAAATAGAATTTTTAAAAAAATAGAATCTGTAATTTAAAAAAACTCCCTAGCAACAGAAGTCCAGGGTCAGATGGTTTCACAGGCAAATTCTACCAAATATAAAAAGCAGAACTTACACTGATTCTTCTCAAACTCTTCGAAAAGATTGAAGAGTAAGGAATACTTCCAAAGACATTCTATGGAGCCACTATCATGCTGATATCAAAAACAGATGGGGAGGGGGGACTTCCCTGGTGGCACAGTGGTTAAGAATCTGTCTGCCACTGCAGGGGACATAGGTTCGAGACCTGGTCTGGAAAGATCCCACATGCCATGGAGCAACTAAGCCTGTGTGCCACAACTACTGAGCCTGCGCTCTACAGCCCACGAGCCAAAACTACTGAGCCTGATAGCCACAACTGCTGAAGCCCACGTACCTAGAGCCCATGATCTGCAACAAAAGAAGCCACCACAATGAACAGCCTGCACACCACAACGAAGAGTAGCCCCCGCTCACCGCAACTAGAGAGAGCCCGAGCACATCAACGAATGTCCAATGCATCCAAAAATAAATAAAGAAAGAAATTTACTTAAAAAAAAAACCAAATAAAACAGATGGGGACTTTTCTCGTGGTCCAGCAGTTAAGATTTCGCCTTCCAGTGTAAGGGGTGCGGGTTCGATCCCTGGTTTTGGAGCTAAGATCCCACATGCCTCACAAACAAGAAACCAAAACATAAAACAGAAGCAGTATTGGAACAAATTCAATAAAGACTTTAAAAAAAAACACAGAGAAAGACACTACCGAAAAAGAAAACTGCAGGCCAATATCGTTGATAAATATAGATGCAAAAATTCTCAACTGAATATTAGAAAACCGAATCCGACAACACATAAGAGGATCATACACCATGACCAAATTTGATTCACCCAGTTTCACAAAGCTGTTTCAACATATGCAAATCAATCAACATGATACACCCCATCGACAAAGGAAAAACAAGAAACAAACGATCATCAAAATAGATGGCGAAAAAGCATTTGAAAAGCTTCAACATCCATTCATGGTAAAAACACTTACCAACGTGGGTACAGAGGAAACATATCTCAACATAATAAAACCTATTTATGACAAACCCACAGCCAATATAATACTCAACGTTCATAAGCTGAAAGCCTTCCCGCTAAAATCTGGAACAAGACAAGAATGCCCACTCTCACGTCTTCTCTTCAACATAGTATTGGAAGTCCTAGCCACAACAATCAGACAAGAAAAAGAAATAAAATCTAACCAAATTGGAAGGGAAGAGGTAAAGTTGCCATTATATGCAGATGACATGATAATATATATAAAGGAAACCCTAAAAATTCCACACAAACACTACTAGAACTGATAAACAAATTCAGCAAAGTAGCAGGATACAAGATTAACATATATAAATTGGTTGCATTTCCTGGTTTTTCTTTTTTTTTTTAATTTATTTTGGCTGTATTGGGTCTTCATTGCTGTGCACGGGCTTTCTCTAGTTGTGGCCAGTGGGGACTAGACTTTCTTGTGGTGCGCAGGCTTCTCATTTCAGTGGCTTCTCTTGTTGTGGAGCACGGGCTCTAGGCATGCAGGCTTAAGTAGTTGTGGCACATGGGCTCAGTATTTGTGGCTCACTGGCTCTAGAGTGCAGGCTAAGTAGTTGTGGCACACAGGTTTAGTTGCTCCACGGCATGTGAGATCTTCCTTGCATCAGGGCTCAAACCCGTGTCCCCTGTATTGGCAGGCGGATTCTCAACCACCAAGCCACCAGGGAAGTCCCTGGTTGCATTTCTTTACACTAACAATGAAATATCAGAAAGGAAATGTAAACAAGCAATCCTTTTTTAAATGGCATCAAAAAAATAAAATGCTTAGGATTAAACCTCACCAAGGAGGTGAAATACTTATATACTGAGAACTACAAAACATTAGTAAAGGAAGCTGAAGATGATTCAAAGAAATGGAAAGACATCCCACGCTCTTGGATGGGAGGAATTAATACTGTTAAAATGGCTATACTACCCAAAGCAATCTACAGATTTAATGTGATCCCTATCAAATTACCCATGACATTTTCCCCAGAACTAGAACAAATAATCCTAAAATGTATCTGGAACCATAAAAAAGTCAGAAATGTGAACACAATCCCCAGGAAAAAGAACAAAGCAGGAGGCATAACCCTCCTAAACTTCAGAAAATACTACAAAGTTACAGTAATCAAAGCCGCATTGTATTGGCACAGAAAGAGATACATGGATCAATGGATTCGAATAGAGAGCTAAGAAATAAACCCACACACCTATGGTCAATTAACCTTTGACAAAGGAGGCAAGAATATACAATGGGGAAAAGACAGTCTCTTCAGCAAGTGGTGTTTTGAAAGTTGGAGAGCCGTATGCAAATCAGTGAAGTCAGAACATACCCTCACACCATTCACAAAAATAAACTCAAAACGGCTTATATGCTTAAATATAAGATAGGACACCTTATAACTCCTAGAAGAGAACATAAGCAAAACATTCTCTGACATAAGTCATACCAAAATTTTCCTAGGTAGTTCTCCCTAGGCAGTACAAATACAGTAAGTCACCTACATACGAACCTTCAAGTTGCAAACTTTCAAAGATGCAAACGTCCATTCGCGTGTCCAATCATGTAAGTTAGTTCACGTGTCTGACATACATTGTCACGTGCGTGCTTCCTCTATATGTGGTTGTGCTTTTGTGTACTTTACAGTACTGTATAGAGTACAGTAGAACAGTACCTTTACTTCAAACCCAAGATGTCTGGAAGCAAGCGTAAAACCAGACGTTATGTAGCTGGTACTGTTAAGAAGCGCCAAGCGATAATGACGGAAACAAAAGTGAAAGTAATTGAGAGAGTGGAGCGAGGCAAAAAGATGTTAGACATCGCTCATTCTTATAATATGAATCATTCAATCATTGGCACGAATCTAAAGAACAAGGACGAGATCATGGAACATGTGAAGTCTGCTGTGCCAACGATGTTGACACAATATCCAAGAAGCATGGAAAAGTGATGGAGGAGATGGAGAAACTTCTCAGTGTGCGGATGCAGGATCAACATCAGCGCTGAGTCCTGCTCAACTTAACGCTGATTCAAGAGAAAGCTAAAAGCCTTTATGAAGACTTGAAGAAGAAACACGGCAAAGAATCAGAGGGCACATCTTTTAATGCCAGCCATGGCTGCTTTCATCGGTTCAAGGCTAGAGCCAGCCTTCACAATGCAAAAGTAAGTGGAGAGACAGCAAGTGCAGATAGGGTAGCTGTCCAGGAACTTCCAGAAACACTTTGAGAAATTATTGATGATGGTGTGTATTTACCCAACCAGGTTTTTAATGTGGATGAGACACAACTGAACTGGAAGAGGATGCCAGACCGAAGTTACGTCAGTAAGGAGGAAAAGTTGATGCCGGGCTGTAAAGCAGCAAAGGATAGGCTAACTGTTGTTTGGTGGCAATGCTTCCGGTGAATTGAAGCTGAAACCTCTCTTAGTTTATCATTCACACAACCCAAGAACCCTTAAAAACATAGCCAAGGGCTCTCTTCCTGTTGTGTGGAAGCGTAACCCCAAATCCCGGATTACACAGGCCACGTTCCAGGACTGGTTTTGCCACCACTTTATCCCAGATGTAGAGAAATATTGCTTGGAGAAGGACGTTCCAGCAAAACATTCTTTTGCTGCTCGACTATGCTCTGGGCCACCCCCCATTCATGGATGACTTTCATCCCAACGTCAAAGTACTGCATCTGTCACCAAATACTACGTTGCTCATCCAACCTATGGACCAGGGCGTTATGGCGACTTTCAAGAAATATTATTTATGTCACACTTTTTGTCAGGCAGTAAAGGTAAGTGACAAATCAGGAACAACCTAGGGACAACTTTGGGAGGACCATAACATCTACAAGACCATAAAAAACATTGACTTTGCATGGTGTGAGGGTATGGCGGTCACGATGAATGGGGTTTGGAAGAACCTTTGCCCACAGTTTGTTCATGATTTTTGTGGATTTGAGAAGGTAGATCAGAAGTCCGAAGAGGTCTTCAGCAACGTAGTGACCCTCAGCGAGAAGCTGGAGCTAGATCTGCAAGAGGACGATTTCGCTGACCTCCTTGCTGTGCAACATGAGGAGCTTACTGATGGAATTGGAGGCCCAGAGAAAGGATGAAGAGGGACAGGAGGAAGAAAAAGTAACTGAAGAACTGAAGAGATTCACGACACAGAAAATGGCAAGGGAACCTTCGTTATTTGAGGAAGTTAGTTTTTGAGGCACAGGACCCGAACCTAGAATGGGACCCAAAGGTGGCAGCAGCCATTCAGTTTGCAATCCAGTGTTACCTTGTCATCTATGATGAGAAAAAAAGAGCTACTACCCAGACATCAATGGATCATTCTTTCAAGAGGGTAGATAGAATTAAATCCAGCAAGGAACCAGAACCTTTGCCATCAACGTCAGGTATGAGTGAAATTGCAGCTTGCTCTCTGTCTCCTACTGCTGATAATCCTTCACCCCTACCATCTCCCACCTCCCCTCCCTCCTCCAATCAGTAACTCTGCTCGCCTGTTCCCTCGATGCCAGCCCGAGTATCCCAGCTGTTGTACTGTATTACTGTACTTTTCAAGTTACTGTACTGTAAGATTAAAAATGCTTTCTTTGTTTTTGTGCTTGTTTTTTTATGTATTGTTTGCGTGAAAAGTATTATAAACCTATTATGGTACAATAGTATATAGCCGACTGTGTAAGTTGGGTACCTAGGCGAACTTTGTTGGACTTACAAACAAATTGAACTTACAAACGCACTCTTGGAACAGAACTTGTTCTTATGTAGGGGACTTACTGTAAAAGCAAAAAAGAAACAGGAACTAATCAAACTTATAAGCTTTTGCACAGCAAAGGAAACCATAATCAAAATGAAAATACAACCTATGGACTGGGAGAAAATATTAGCAAATGATGAGACGGACAAGGGCTTAATTTCCAAACTATACAAACAGCTCATACAACTCAATAACAACATAACAAATAACTCAATGGAAAAATGGGTAGAAGACCTAAATCAACATTTCTCCAAAGAAGACATACAGAGAGCCAATAGGCACATGAAAAGATGCTCATCATCACTAATTATTAGATAAATGCAAATCCAAATTACAATGAGGTATCACTTCACACTGATCAGAATGGCCATCATTAAAAAAAATCTACAATTAACAAATGCTGGAGGGGGTATGGAGAAAAGGGAACCCTTCTACACTGTTGGTGGCCATGTAAGTTGATGCAGCCACTATGGAAAACAGTATGGAGGTTCCTCAAAAAAACTATAGGGTTGCCATATGATCTAGCAATCCCACTTGTGGACATATATCTAGACAAAACTATAATTCAAAAAGATACATGAAACCCTATGTTCATAGCAGCACTATTTATAACAGCCAAGACATGGAAACAACCTAAATGTTCATTGAAAAATGAGTGTATAAAGAAGGTGTGGTATACGTATACAAAAGATATTACTCAGACATAAAAAAGAATGAAATAATGCCATTTGCAGCAACATGGATGGACCTAGAGATAATGATACTAAGTGAAGTAAGTCAGAGAGAGAAAGACAAATACCATATAATATCACTTATATGTGGAATCGAAAACAGGACACAAATGAGCATGTCAGCAAAACAGAAACAAACACACAGATATAGAAAAGAGAGTTGTGGTTGCCAAGGAGAGAGTGAAGGAAAGATCGGGAGTTTTGGAATAGCAGAAGCAAACTTTTCTACATAGGATAGACAACCCACCAAGACCTACTGTATAGCACAGGAAACTATATTCAATATCCTGTGATAAACCATAATGGAAAAGAATATATATAGATATATAGATATAGATATATAGATATAGATAGATATATAGATAGATATATATAAAACTGAATCACTTTGCTGAACAGCAGAAATTAATACAACAATGTATAAAGGCTGCAGAGGGTGTGGAGAAAAGGGAACCCTCCTGAACTGTTGGTGGGAATGTAAACTGATACAGCAACTATGGAGAACAGTATGGAGATCCCTTAAAAGCTGAAAAATAGAACTACCATATGACCCAGCAATCCCACTACTGGGCATATACCCGGAGAAAACCATAATTCAAAAAGATACATGTACCCCAATGTTCACTGTAGCACTATTTACAATAGCCAGGACATAGAAGCAACCTAAATGTCCATCGACAGATGAATATATAAAGAAGATGTGGCACATCTATACAATGGAGTATTACTCAGCCATAAAAAGGAACAAAATTGAGTTATTTGCAGTGAGGTGGTTGGACCTAGAGTCTGTCATACAGAGTGAAGTAAGTCAGAAAGAGAAAAACAAATACCGTACGCTAACACATATATATGGAATCTAGAAAAATGGTACTGACGAACCTAGTGACAGGGCAGGAATAAAGACACAGATGTAGAGAACGGACTTAAGGACACAGGGGGCAAGGGGAGACAGGGACATAGTGAGAGAGTAGCACTGACATATATACACTACCAAATGTAAAATAGCTAGTGGTAAGCTGCCGCATAGCACAGGGAGATCAGCTCGGTGCTTTATGTCCCCCAGAGGGGTGGGATAGGGAGTGTGGGAGGGAGGCTCAAGGGGGGGGGGATATGGGGAATATATGTATACATATAGCTGATTCACTTTGTTGTAAAGCAGAAACTAATACAGTGTTATAAAGTAAGTATACTCCAATAAACATGTATTTAAAAAACCCACAACATTGTAAATCAACTACACTTGAAAATATTTCTTAAGTGCAAACAATTTTCTGAATGTAAGTTTTACTGTGTGTGTGTGTACCACAGGTTCAATATATATGAATTATGTCAAATTGATTACATTGCTTTTCAAAATAAAGAATTTTTGATATTTTACATCAGCCTCATGTTATAAATGCAGAAAAACTATATTATTTTTTTCTAAAGTTCAGAAATAGCCATTTTGCTCATTCGGTATGCTATAAACCATTAACTCTTAAAAAGGGATTCGTGACCTCTTCCTTCCAAAGAAATATTTCTCCACTCACACAATTTTAATAGAATGTTCCACCATGAACTGACTTCCCACCTTAGAGACACAAGATTTGCATCCTGAAATCTCTTTCTTGCAAAAATGTCCAATTATCATCCTAGCATTACAAAAAAGAAATGCTTTTTTCCAGATCTCAAATTCCATACAACTTTAGTCAAGACATCATGTATGTTTTTTTTCACACACACACACAGACTGTATTTTATTTTTACAAGAGATAAATCAACTGACACCAAGCACTGTCAATGGATGACCACAAAAAAAGCAACAATGATTGCAATTACCAAACACGAAACACACTCATACTATGTCATAATATTGACATTCAGTCCAGTAATCCTCCACTGTAACAGCTCCTTTACTTTGCAGTGAAAGACATCATGCATTTTTAAATAATCAGCACTCACCTGAGGTCTTTAAAAATCAACATAAACATAATTTTGTGTTCTCTTTCATTTACTCTGGTTCTAAGTGGTCATTTCTACACGAAAGTATTTAAGTATGTTAACGTCATCTTATTTTTTTTTTATTAACGTCATCTTATAACATCATATTGCAAATGACTACCGTGTCTCCAAAGATGAAATATGAGGAACTCACAATTAGGCTCTCTAAAGTTTTCATCTCTGAATGTGTATGACCCTTCTGCTGAACTCCACACTGTTCATTATTCTCTGAGAATATTCTTTTTCTTGTATGGCCATCTCACATGCTCTTTCATTTCATGAAGTTTTTTCCTACAATGTTATGCCTAGTTTATTTCTGAGAATATGCATTATTTCAGAATGATATTTATAGACACAAAGACTTCTCTATAATTCCCTGAGAGTTTCAAGAACTCCTTCTTCTTTTTATTTTTAATACCTAGATTCTGAAGCTCTCCACAAAGCATTACTAAACCTGCATTTACAGAAGTATCTACATATTAATCACACATTAAGGCATTCACAATTGTATTATGATTTATTGCTAATTTTGGAGCTGTCTTATTTACCACCCTCTTGGAAATCACTTTAATATTTGCACTTAGGACTTGAAAGAGAATGGATAAATAAAAACCGGAAGAATATGCAAATACAATTTATATATTTCTCATAAAATTAGGTGATGATCTAACCTTTATCCAGAAGAAAAGAAGAGCCCAGATACTCTGCAGGCATGATCCTCGAGAATGTGTGGTCTTCCAGCAGGAAAACATGCAGTAATCCATGTGGCAGAGTTTACCTGTGACCAGCTGGGGTTAGTGACCTATGCATTCCTTACATGCAACATATCAGGAGTGGAAAAAGGGAATTTGTCCGTTGTGGCAATAAGTATAATGAAGATTTGTAGCAGGTCATGCTCATATGTTCAACACAGGTACAATCAAAAGTTTGCTCAATTCTGGTAGATCTAAGTCTGTATCTGTTACCTTGTCTTTAACGAGGAAATGTCAGAACTGACTTACCAAAAAAAAAGTGTTTTGTTTGTTTGTTTTAATTAGAGTCACGGTGAGTAAGGCAGAGTTCAGAACAGCTAATGTGACTTAGTGATTCTCTCATCAGGAAATACAGTTTCTACTTCCCTGTTTATTCTCCACATCCTGTAGTAAGTAAAGTTTCCATGAAAGATAAATCTACAGCGTGAAAAGCAAAGAAAACTTACATGTGTTGATAAGGTCATTTTGACAGGTTTTACCACGTATGTCAGTGTTTCTGGGGATGGACACAAGCCAGAGCTCCCTACTCTGACATTTTCACTGATGTCATTCCCCTTGATCCTCAATTTGAAAGTGGATAAAAATGTTTTCTATGCTTTCTTCTTTAAGAAATTAAATAAAGAATGCTTTCTAGACATGATCCTCTAATGATTTGCAGTCAGTGGTCATCAACAGAGGAAAAGCACAGAATCTCATCCCCACAGAAGGGTGACATTCAGTCAGGTAAGAAAATTCTCCCCGAAATCAGAGCTTCATCTTTAACATGCAATCAAAGGCTTTCACAGGTTCTTCATCACTCTGCACTCAGCCCTACCATATGGGATTGGCTCTGAGAATCTCACATCAGATGACTGACAAACATGTCATAGTACACTGATCTGGTACCAGATCCTGCCTCTCTTAATGATCTCCCACAGGGACATTGGAATATTCTAGGATATTTCCTGGAGCCCTCTATTCTACACAGGTACACTTCCAAGTAGCAGCAGAAGCTTGGATTCTCACTGGGACCCCTGCTCTGTCCAACCAACCTCTCTAGAAATATGATGTTCTAATCTCTCCTGATTAGAACATTTCAAGGTCTCTCCCTGTGCTAATTTAGTAAAGGTAAGAGAGAAATAAGAAAGAGCAAACTATGCAGGGAGCAATATATAAGATTCCTTTACTTAACGTATTCATCTGATATACCCAAATACTGAGAAATATAGATTCATTTCATAATGGTCAAGAAAAGAGGAGGAGGAACCTCCATGCCAACAGTATGTATAAAATGGAATCAATATTGCATAAGCTCCAGCTTAAGCTTAGCTACGAGGTACTAACCCTTCTCATAAAGAAGCAATAGTTCTCCATCATTTGAAGCACACTGAGGACTCAGACAGCTGGACACTGAAGGTGTAGCCTCCTCACTCGAATTCTGTACCTGCATCACAGAGGAGTGAAATATTCCCAAAGAATTATTAAGGATGAGGGGGGGAGGCGAAATAAAAAAGATGAATCCATAGTCTGTCCTACCGTCTGTTCTGTTGGATATTACCACCATCTTGGCCCAATATGACCTTCCCACTTTTCTCTGGGTCTCCCTACTTTCCACCTCCATCCTCTCATTATATCTTACCTACACTTGGGAACGACTCTAGTTTTTCCACTTATCTTTATCAGCAAGTAATCCAAATAGCAACTGTGTATATAACTCCTTAGAAACCTCAGGTCTGACTCAGTAATAATTCATGACCTTCAAAGTCCAAAGTTTTCCTAATTCCCTTTATTATTATTTTTTTCTAATTTCCATGTACTTACACTCTTAAGACCTCCACTGTTCTCAGGTTCGTCTTCCCTTCAAAATCTGTCCACCTAGACATAGACTTAAGTACCACCCACTAATTATCTCCTAGGGAATCCAATTTTTAAAAAAGCCTCAGCAAGCCTTATGGACTTTATTAAAGACTCTTTAAGATAACCCATGGGAGATAGCAGCACACCCACAGATATCTATCTAATACACCCTCAGAGTAATTTTTTTTTCTCTTTTATAAAGTCTCTTCTGGCCAATGAAGACTCTCAGCTCTTCTTCTTCAACATATGCAGTGTCTCACCCATCTGATTGCTCTCTGCTCTATCCCAGGTCCACTCCCTTTCCTGATATTACATTCTTTCCCAATTTTGTATGTTGGTAAAATCAAATAACATAAAATACAACATGTAAGTTATTATAAAGTGCACCGTTCAGTGATATTAAATGCATTCATATTATTGGGCGATCAACATCACCATTTATCTTTCTAATTCTTTTCTACGTTTTAAAACTGTAACTCTATATCCTTTAAATATAACTTTCCTTGTTGTTCCATAACCACCTGAAAAGCGTCATTACCCTCCCAATTTCTATGGTTTTGACTACCCTAAGTACCCCCATAAAATTGAAATAAGTAGTTGTATTGTTATGACTCACTAAAAGTCACAAAAATGGCATTTTTGGTAGTTAAATTTCCTCAAGATGCATCCATGTTGTAGCATATTCCTAGATCTTTGCCTTCTTAACACTGAATAATATTGTATTATATGGGTATACCACACTTTGCTTATCCAGGAACTAGTGGATGTACACTTAGGTTGCTTTCATATTTTAGCTACTGTGATTATTACTGCTCTAAACACTGGAGTACAAATATTTCTTTAAGACCCTGATTTCAATACCTTTGGGTATACCTCATAGTAAAATTCCTGGATCATGTAGTAATTCTATTTTTCAATATCTGAAAAATTGCCATACTCTTTTGCAAAGCAGCTGTATCATTCTGCATTCCCTCTGACATAGCACAATGGTTCCAACTCCCTCACATCCTCACCAATAGTTGTTTTCTGCTTGTGTATGTGTGTGTGTGCTTGTGTGTGTATGCAGGCACACAAATATATAAACATGCATTTAGTGATATGGAGCATCTATTCAAGTGCTTAGTCATTTGTACATCTTTTGGAAGAACCATCTATTGAAGTCTTTTATCCATTTTTGAATCAGGGTGTTTGCTTTTTGTTCAGTTGTAGGAGTTCTCTGTATATTCTGAATAGAAATCTCTTGTCAGATAGATGGCTCTGAAATATTTTCTCCCATCTTGTGGGTTGCCATTTTATTCTGTTTACATTTCTTTGATACACATTTTTTTTAACTTATGTACTGCAAATTGTTTATTTTTTTGTTAGCTGTACCTTTGTTGTTCCTTCGTTTCATATGGAGGAAAACACTGCCAAATCCAATATCATGAAGCTCTTGTCCTGTATCTTCTTCTAAGACTTTTTATATTATTAGGTCTTATATTTAGTTTCTTGATACGTTTTCATTAATTTTTGCATATGATGTTAGGTAAGGGTCCATCTTCCTTCTTTTGCATGTTGACCACAAGACTTCTCAGCACCATGTGTTGAAAATACTATCCTTTCTACTTTGAAAAGTCTTGGCAACTTGTCAAAAATCATTTGGCCATATATCAGGGTTTATTTCTGGGTGTTGTATTCTATTCTATTCTATTGGTCTTGAATAAGGGAGAAAATAGCATAACCTATCCAGGTTGATGAAGAACATAAAGAAAGACCAGGACTGAGAATTAGGAGGGCAATATAAAACAGCAGGGAGTAAAAGACAGTGTGAGAGAAGATCTTGTATTTGCGAGTTCATGGAAATAGGATCATGCTAAAACCACTAAACGCCTGACTTTGAGCAATACGGTAAATGTGCCAGCAAGAAACATAACACTTACCCATCTCTGGGAAATATAGTATGGGCATAAAGATAAACTACACACAAATATATTAAAAAGGGAAGGGTTTTCATGGTGTGAGAATATTGTGGCATTTGAAATACAATTTACTTCTGTTCTACCATTGTCTCTAAAATTTATCAAAGTGTATATACAAGCAATTCCAATCCTGGTAATGTGCTTGACAGGTTTATATATGAACTTCAGTAGAGCAGTAAATGTACATTCATAGTAGGACTGTTCCCTAAACCAAAAAACAAAACACAAAAACTGCAAAGACTAGAGTTCACTTTGTCAACACACATACAGATGCAATGATGGTTAACGGTCCGAAAACAGAAGGTGAGCATGGGTGCAACAGGTTAATCCCCAGGCTGGGGTGGGGTGCAGAGTTTGAGGGTAACACAAGTAGAAAAGGCTTTTGTCCTATCCTTGATTTTTGAGGTATGGAAATTCACAGGTCACTACCTTCATTTCAAACTGAATGAATGCACTATTCAATTTTTTTAAACAAGCGAAGTAAACATGAGTGATAATAAATTTCAAACTGTCGCTAATCAAATAAGATACTAAGAAAACTTAAATAATATGATTTAAGAATGAAGTAGAGAGATTGTCCAACATGGTAGCATTCAAAGACCCAGAGCTTGATGCCTCTCATGGGCACACCAAAGTCACAACTGTTTACAGAACAGCAATTGATGAAAAAGGCCGGGACCTACCATAAAAGATGTTTTACAGCTAAAGATATAAGGAAGGCACCTCGACAAGACAGAAAAGAAGGGCAAAATCTCAATAGAGTCAAGACCCCTACCACCAAGTGGGTGGCCCACAAATGGGAGAATAATTACAATTTCAGAGGTGCTCCCAGGTAGCAAGGGGTATGAAGCCAACATCAGGCTCCCAAGCCCAGGGATCCTGTTGTGGAAAGAAGAGTTCCTAGAAAGTTGGGCTTTGAAGACCAGTAGTGCTGCCAGAGGGTTGTGGGAAATAGAGATTCCACTCTTAAAAGATGCTCACAAAATCCCACATGATCTGAGAATCAGAGCAGAAGCAGTCATTTGAAAGGATCCCGGGTCACACCTACCTCCTGATCTTGGAGAGTCTCCCAGAGAGGCAAGAGGCAACTACAGCACAGCCTCAGGGACAGAGACACTGGCAGCAGCCATTCGGGGGAGCTCCTTCTACCTCGTGGACGCTGGTACCAGCAAGCATAATTTCAGAATCCTCCCTGTAGCTTATCAGCCTCAGGACCGAGCCCCACCCATTTCCACCAGACTACAGACACAAGTACTAGGATGCTGCAGGCCAAGCAACTAACTGAGCAGGGGCATAGCCCCATCCACCAGCAAACAGGCTGCCTTCAGATCCTCTCAGTGCACAGCTGGCCCTGGACATGGGTCCAGCCACCAAAAGCCCCAGGACCAGCCTCCACACCTCAGTGGACAGGCACCAGCCCCAGAGTCCCTGGCCCCTCTGACAAGTGAGCCTGCTTTGGCCTTGGAGTCAGCCTCACCATCGGCAGGTGGTAACTGCACAGGGACTGGATGGAGCTTGGACCTACCCAACAGCAAACCTGCTTTAGCAGTGGGATCAGCCTCATACACCGACAGGCACACACCAGCTCCAGGGATACCACAGCCCAGCAGCCTGTGTAACCAGGCCACTTAATTGCAGGCCAGAAGCAGCCATGGACTCAGCTGGGTCCTGACCCTGCCCATCAGAATGCCAACACAAGATTAGGGATACCCCCGGCCCTGCAGAGAGCTGTGTCAGGAACAGTGATCCAACACCAACTCTGTGGCTCCTGGGCCCTGCAGCCAGAACGCAGAATCTGTCTCTTCCTCCCAGTAGCCAGCATAGCCCCAGAACCAGTGACTGGGCACTAGCCCTGATATCACCTGGACTGCAATTCTACCCATAAGTGAACCAGCACCAGATTTGGTGTCCCCCAGAGTTGTGCAGCCAGCTGCCTTATGATTTAGTCTCACCAAGCAGCACAGACAGCCTCCATACAAGGCAGAGCCTGGCAAACAAGCAGTCTGGGGGCAGCCAAGCCTACCAGACTACCCACAGTAGTCAGCCCACCACAGCAGAAGAGCCCAAGCAGCCCACATAGGGGGTACATACACCTAGAATATATAGCTCTAGTGACCAGGGGAGAGGGGGCTGCTGGGACCCATAGGACAGCTCCTACAAAAGGCCACTTCCCCAAGGTCAGGAAATGTAACGAACCTACTACACACATAGCAATAAAAACAGGAAGTTGAGAAAAATGAGGTGACACGGAAACACGATCCAAATGAAGGACCAAGATAAGAATTCAGAAGAAGACCTAAGTGAAGTGGAGATAGCCAATCTCCTCAACAAAGGGTTCAAGGTAATGACTGTAAAGATGATCAAAGAACTCAGGAGAAGAATGGACGACCAGAGCAAGAAGTTAGATTTTTTTTAAAAAGAGTTAGACTTTAAAGAACAACAAAACAGAGATGAGGAATACAATAACTGAAATGAAAAATACATTAAAGGAAACTACTGTAGACTAAATGATACAGAGGAATGAATCAGAAAACTGAAGGACAGAGTACTGGCAATCACTGAAGATGAACGGTAAAACAATAGATTAAAATGAAATGAGGAAAGTTGAACAGACTTGTGAAACAACATCAAGTGTACTAATATTTGCATTATACTGGTCCCAGAAGCAAAAAGGAAAGACAAAGCAGTGTAGAACATACCTGAAGACATAAGGGTTGAAAACTTCCCTAACCTGGGAAAGAAAACAGACATCCAAGTCCAGTAAACACAGTAAGGCCAAAACAGGATCAACCCAAAGAGGACCACACCAAGACTCATTGTAATTAAAATGGAAAAAAAAATAAAGATAAAAAGACACTATTAAAAGGAGCAAAGGAAAAGTAACAAGTTACAAACATGGGAAATTGCATAAAGTTATCAGCGGACTTTTCAGGATAACCTCTGCATGCCAGAAGGGAGTGGCATGGTATATTTAAAGTCATGAAAGGGAAAAGCCTATAAGCAAAAATACTCTACCCAGCAAGGCTCTACCTCAGCTTTGATGGTGAGATCTAAAGTTTTACAGAGAAGCAAAACTAAAAGAGCTCAGCAACGCCAAACCAGCTTTATGAGAAATCTTAAAGGGGCTCTTCTAAGTGAAAAAGAAAAGGTCACGATTGAAACATAAAAATTAGGAAAGGAAACTTACTAAAGGAAAAACCTCATTGGTTAAGGCAAATATTCAACAAAGGTAGTAAATCAACCATGGACACAGCTAATAGGAAGGATGAAAAAAAAAACAGTAATAAAATCATCTATATTCACAGTAAGAAGTTAAGGGACACACAAAACAAGTAGATGTAAAATATAAGGTCAAATTCAGTAACAGTGGGGGAGCAGAGTAACAATGCAGGGTTGTTAGTGTCCATGTGAAATTAAGAGCTCAGCAACTTAAATAATCACACACACACACACACACACACACACACACACACACACAAACAAAACTGAAAGAAATCCAAACATAATATTAAAGATAGTCCTCACATCACAGATGAAGGGAATAAAAGGGGAAGAAAGGAACACTGAAGAAATTAAAGAGGGATTCTAAAAATACCCAAGACAAATGAAAATGAACACACAATGATCCAAAATCTATGGGACACAGCCAACGCAGTTCACAGGGGGAAGTTATAGTGATACAAGCTTATTCTTAGGAATCAAGAAAAATATCAAATAAACAACCTAACATTACACCTGAAGGAATTAGAAAAAGAAGAAAAAACAAAACTCAAAGCTGTCAGAAAGAAAAATTAAGAAAACTATACCATATGCAATGACATCAAAAAGAATAAGACACCTAGGAATAAACACACCTAAGCAGGTAAAAGACATGTGCTCAGAAATCTATCAGCCATTGGTGAAAGAAGTTGAAGACAACACAAAAAGATGGAAAAATATAGCATGTGCATCGACTGGAAGAATTAATACTGTTAAAATAACCATACTATCAAAGACAATCTACAGATTTAATGCAATCCCTATCAGAATACCAAAGCATTTCCACAGAACTTGAAAAAGTAATTTTAAAATTTGTATAGAAACACAAAGACCCCAAATAACCAAACAATCTTGAGAAAGAACACAGCTGGAGGCATCACACACCTTGACTTCAGACTATACTGCAAAGCGACAGTAATCAAAGAGAAAGGTACCAGAGCAAAAAGAGACACAAAGATCACTGGAATAGAATAGAGATCCCAGAAATAAGCCCACACACTTATATTTAATTGATTTATGACAAAGCAGGCAATATGGAGAAAAAACTGTCTCTTCAATAAGTGGTACTGGGAAAACTGGTCAGCTACATGGAAAAGAATAAAATTAGATTATTTTAGCACACCATATATAAAATAAATGCAAAACTGAATAAAGACCTAAATGTAGGACCAGAAACCATAAAACCCCTAGAGGAAAATATAGAACATTCTTCAACATAAATGATAGCAACAGTTTTAGGTTCAGTCTACTAAGGCAAATGAAACAAAAGCAAAAATAAACAAATGGGACTTCACTAAACTTAAAAGATTTTGCACAGCAAAGGAAACCAAAGACAAAATGAAAAGACAACCTGCTGAGGGAGAGACCATATTTGCACATGATAAGAGGTTAACATCAAAAAAGATGACCAAGCAAGGGTTCATACCTAAACTACAGAAACAGCACATACAACTCAATATCAAAAAAACACCCAAAATCTTTTTTTAAAAAATGAGAAGACCTAAATAGACATTTTTTTCCAAGGAAAAACTACATATAGACAGCCAGAACTCACAAAGATGCTAAACATAGCTAATCGACAGTAAAATGCAAATCAAAACTATGAGATATATCACCTCAGTCTTGTCAGAATGGCTGTCATCCAAAAGATCACAAATAACAAAGGTTGGTGAGGATGTGGAGAAAGGGAAACTCTTGTACACTCTTGATGTGAATGTGAAGTAGTGCAGCTACTGTGGAAAGCAGAATGGAGGTTCCACAAAAAACGAAAAATAGAACTACCATAATATCCAGCAATTTCACTGTTGGGTATATCAGAAGAAAACAAAAACACTATTTCAAAAAAAATAACTGCACACCAATGTTCATAACAGTGTTATTTGCCATAGCCAAGATATAGAGTCAAACTAAGTGTTCATCAATAGCTTCGTGGATAAAAAAGATTTTTTATGATGACTTCAGCAAAAAATGAAATTTTGCCATTTGCAAGAACATGGATGGATTTGGAGGGTATTATGCTTAGTAAAATAAACCGCAGAGAAAACAAGCATGGCATGTTATGAGAAAAAAAGCATGGTATGTTATCACTTACACGTGGCATCTAAAAAATTGAATACCATAACAACAAAAAAACAGACTCACAGATTAAAGAACAGACTAGTCGTTACCAGCAGGGAGAGATAGGGTGGAGGAGCAAAATAGTGGTAGGAGATTTTGAGGTACAATCCACTATGTATAAAATCAATAATCTACAGTGATGTACTGTATAGCATGGGGAATATAGCCACTCTTTTATAATAACTATAAATGGAGAAGAACCTAAACATTTATGAATCACTATGCTGTACCTCTGAAACTAATAAAATAACGTAAATTAACTATAGATCAATAAAATATAAAGTAAGAAACAATAAAGGGGAGACACAGATTATTAGATAGAAATCAATTAAATAAACACAAGTTTTGGAAATCAAGGAATTAAAAAACAACATGTAAGACACAACATTGGCATTTAAAGTGTACAATCTATTCATTTAAAAGAAATCATTTAAGTGGTAAAAAATGGTACCCATTCTCACAATTTTGTATATCTAGGATAAATTATTATCTACAAAAATATGTTACAAATATTCACTCAAAAAGAAAGAGAAAATTGGGATAAACCCATTTTAGTATCCAAATTTAATATCAAAGTCTCTATGCAAAGTTGACTTGAATAAGTTCTGTTAGCCACTTCTAGTTTCTTTGTGATGTAAAATCTTTTAAAGCATAAAAATCAGCCTTTCTACATTATTCCATTAGACATACATAGAAGTTAAAAGAAATGAGAAGACAGAACAATCAACCAGGAAGGTGAATTTACTGAGAAACAGTCATTCGTTCTCCCTCCTCCTTTTCTTTTCCTCCTTTTCCAGGTCTCTTTCGGTTCCGATCAAGAGAAATCTTGAGAGTTCTGAGAATATTTCTTTGAGGGCTTCAAATCACCATACCTACATCCTCTGCCACAACTACACACACGGGAACAAAAATAAACCTCTGCTATCTACTCACGTAGGAGGGATTCATGCAAAATAAACTCCTACATGGAGACCAACAGGTGAGTTTTCTACCTGTTCTTTCTAATGTCCTTCCATTATAGTAAATCCCACACATTATGAGGAAGAAACGGTTATGTGAGCTTTTCCTTGCAGTCAAAAAACTTGCATTCATTTCAAGTACCTGGTGATCATAGGGTACAGCCAGGGAAGGTGCCATCCCCCTTGGGGGGAGGGGCGGTGGATGGGCTCCCACACCCATGCACCTCCTGATGCACAGATTCTGGAGAAACAAAGGGCAGTCACACCGCAGTCAGCCTGTCAGGCTGTCGGGCCACTGGGCAACCCGACCAGCATGGAAGTGCCCCATCAGTTTGCTGAAAGCAAAACCCTGTCCCCCCTGTTAGGCCAGGCAATTTGGGTCAGAGAGTCAGAGGAGACCGGTAATCAACTCCTCCTCTCTGCTCACCTCCTTGGGGTTACAGCAACCCCATCTCCAAACCCAAATCTGACCCTGGAGTGCCAAACTGGGAGTGGCAGGTGGGCTCTGCCGGTGCTTCAGCGCCCTCTGGAGGTTGTCTGCTCTAATGGCAACTCTCAGCCCTTCCTCCTCCTCCTTCCCTAGTCCTGGGGGCTGCCTTGGCCACCTGCAGCTGCTGGCCTGAATTCATTCTTCTTTTTTCTCCAATTACAATGAAGTGTCTTACAGAGGTTTGGAATCTCTTGAAGAAGGAAGATCTTTTAGCCAATACACCTTAACCGTGAGAAGTTGGTTTCAAGAATGAACCTGAAATACTGTATTTTTCTCCTGATGATTCCAAGGAGAGACAGCTCAAGTTTTCTAAATCATAAGAAAAACCAAGGTAAATATGATATTCTGAGCCAGAGATGAAAAAGCAGTTTTTAGCACCCCCTCCTCATGTCATATGACCGGGATTTAAATCAATCAACTGCCACTGGTTTTTAAATCAAGTGACCCAACTTTAAATCCATCAGCTGCTTCCCTGTAACTCACGTGACTTGGCTTTGAATAGTAAGAAATGCAGAGGTATAAAAATGATGTTCTGAACAATAAATGGAAAGACAACATTTTAGAAAATTTTTTCCTTTTCAAATGGACCATTCATTGCCTACAGAATAAAGGATTCCCTTGTGGATTTCTTGAACTGTAAACACATACATTGTCTCCGTTGGCTTGATTGACTTAGATTTTGGGTTTTTTGTTGTTGTTGTTGTTGTTAACATCTTTATTGGAGTATAATTGCTTTACCTTGTTGTGTTAGCTTCTGCTGTATAACAAAGTGAATCAACTATTCGTATACATATATCCCCATATCCTCTACCTCTTGTGTCTCCCTCCCACCTTCCCTATCCCACCCCTCTAGGTGGTCACAAAGCACTGAGCTGATCTCCCTGTGCTATATGCAGCTGCTTCCAAATAGCTATCTATTTCACCTTTGGTAGTGTATATATGTCCATGCCACTCTCTCACTTCATCCCAGCATACCCTTCCCCCTCCCTGTGTCCTCAGGTCCGTTCTCTACATCTACGTCTTTATTCCTCGGCAGCGACTCCTGCTAGGGACGGATACTTCCTTTTATGCTCAGGGAAATCCCCTAGTTTGAATATGATTTGAGTTTGATCCTGTGAAACCATCAGAACTTCCCACCAGAGATAAATGAGGAGATTCTGGCCTTTATTAGTATGCATGATGAACACGGGTGTCCTGGCTGTACTTGCCAACCCTCCTATTTTACCCACCTATTTTTATCCACCTTCCTCCCTGTGAGTACCTTTGACCAACCCTGAGTTCAGACTCCTGACCTATTACAGTGACTTTGTCAGCCTTTCTTTGAAAATGGACAGGTAATAAAACGAATTTAACCTAGAAGCAGCAGCTCAGTAAGGGAAATAAAATCATCAGAAGTTATCTAATCACAGCCACAGCCATCCAGGGCTCTGTCTTACCTGCTGGGTCATAAGAATGGGACCTTCCTAAACTTGAAGGGCATCCAATCAAATAAGTAAAGGTCTGCTCACCTCTGGCTCTTGGAGGGATTGCTAGGCACTCTACCCAGTGTATACTAACTGCAAAACACTCTCATGGTTGTGAAACACCTATGTTCCAGGAAAGCTTTTTGGAGTGCATGGGGAAGGTTTCTTTTTGACATCAAGCAAAAAATAAATCACCAAGCTCTTTGAGCACAGGGGTTCTTAAGAGGGCAGTAGAAGAAGGAATGGGCAGAAAAGACGATCTCCAGTGAAGTGAAGGCCGTTTTTCCAAAAGAGTAGGCTTTAGTCTCAGTTTAAGGAGAACACTTTTAAATAGCTGGGACAGCTCCAAACTGCAGTTTAGGGAACGAGTGCTTCAAAAGAACAGTGCTTTAAAAGTCCTGGCAAGGCAGCAAGAGGATGAAGAGTTGGTTTTGCATCGTTTTGAACACAGGAGTAAAGAAGCAGAGGCATCTCTGACTAAAAGGCCCTGAGATCCTATGGCATCAATGGGTCAGTTGCAGGGGCAGGGGGTGTGGGGGGCGATATTTCTCTCTCAACGTCTCCCAGGGCAGCCACCCTTCCCGACCCCACCCCCCCACTCCCTTCACCCTTCCTCCCTCCACTGTTGGGTCCCCAGGGACAGCACTTTTCAAGCTGGAGCCCTCAGGCACCATCTCTGCTGTCTGGATTCTTCCTGGAGCCTGGCAAGTTCTGGGACAGGAAGGCGGGTCTGCAAGGCCGCTGTGGTGCAGTCGGACCTGGAGGCCTGGAGGGGAACTGGAGCCCTGAAGCCCACCCACGTCCTTGAAGCCGAGGGAGCAACACATCCTCCTTACAGTATTTCTCAGGGGTCAGCGTGCTCCCCACCCGACGGTGATCCATACTCACTTGAGGCAGCAAGGACTGCCTCTAACTGGCCCCCTCGATTCCGCCTTAAGGGTCCTCGCACATGTGTGATAACGCAGGCCCAGATCTCTTTAGTCAGCTGAGGCCAGTGCTGCCGGCATCCCTCCAGTCCCATCCCCCAGCCCCTCCCTCTGGGACTGTATCTAATAGAAGAAAGAGCACAGAGGAATTGGCTGAATCAAGGGACCTGGGAGCCTGGGGATGAGGTTGAAGACCGAGAACCTAAGGCGCAATTACATATTATTGGAAACTCTTGTGGATTGTGTGGGGGGGGGAGGTTAGGAGGCTGAGAGGTTGAGTCGACCTGCTGAGTCCAGCCCCAGGACACCACACAGCCCTGTCCCCCTTTCCCTGCCATCAGACAAGCGGTGCCGCAACTCCAGCCGGGACTCTGCACTTCCCCCTCCCTGATTCTCCAGAAGAGCAGGTGGCCCCCCTCTGAGGGCAGGGGCAAGACAACGGACCAAGTCCCCCTGCACTAAGGCGCTACTGGAATCTCTTCCTGAACAGCAGTGCTGGCTTGGAGCGAACCTGTGCACCGCCAAAATTGGTCTCGTCCTGCAGCTGAGGGACGCAGGCTTTAAGTCAGTTGCCTTGGCTTTAAATCAATCAGTCCCCCCTTTAAGTCAGGTGACCCGACTTTAAATCACTGTGTGCCCCTCAAGCCTGCAACTTCAAAAGTTGGGAACTTCACTTTGATCCCAGCACCTCACACAGCTGAATGCACACTGTAGTCACCCCCAAGCCTGGCTTAGAGGCAGGATATAAGGTAAGGGGATGGGCTGCACACATGGTGAGGAGGGTGCACTTCATGTACCAGAAGGGTCCAGGTACTCTGGGTACAGCAAGCAGTGCACGATACAGCAGCTCCCTGGCAAAGCTGGTGATGCACAGGGGGAGCAGGCACACCCAGGCACGCAGAGGTTCCAGGCCGGGAGCTGGGGCACAGCCAGCCGGGAGGGTGTGAAAGCCGAGGATCTGAGCCTTCTTGAGAAAGGCAGACACAGAGAGAGGATGGATGAGAAACAAAGACCAGATGAAACATGGATTTGAAAAGCACACCCTGCTCTTGAAATTGGGGTGGGGTCACCACAGATTTGAGTCTTCTTACGCCCCAGTACCTAGTGCTTTGGCATTTGCCCAATTACTTATAAAATGTGACTGATAATATCTAAACCATAGAATACTGCATTTGGAGTGGTTTTGCGTGTTTATGTTTCTATAGTGGAATAATCTTTTCTACAAGAAAAATGTACACAATCTGAAATAAATTCAAACCCCTCTTTAAAAAGTACTATATCGGACTTCCCTGGTGGTGCAGTGGTTAAGAATCTGCCTGCCAAGGCAGGGGACATGGGTTCGAGCTCTGATCAGGGAAGATCCCACATGCCGCGCAGCAGCTAAGCCCATGGGCCACAACTACTGAGCCTGCAGACCACAACTACTGAAGCCCGTGTGCCTAGAACTGGTGCTCCACAACAAGCCCAGCAAGAGAAGCCACCGCAATGAGAACCCCGCGCACCGCAACAAAGAGTAGCCCCCGCTTGCCGCAACTAGAGAAAGCCTGGGCATAGTAACGAAGACCCAACGCAGCCAAAAACAAATTAATTAATTAATTAGTTAACTATTTTAAAAAGGTACTATATCCTTCAGTACAGCTTCTCTGGGAAGAACAGAGAGATGGCGTAGGAGAGTGAGAAAGACCAATATTTAGTGCACATCTCTCATGCAGCTGCTCTGCTGGCTCAGATAGATTTATCCCCACTTTACAAAGGAGGAAATAATCTCAGAGAGGTTTAGTAATTTTCCCAAAGCCAAACAGCTATGGAGTGGCAGAACCAATGTCTGAACCAAGTCTGTTACCTTCAAAGCCTAAGTCCTCATCACAACAAAACTCAATTAATATTTACATTTATCGAATTACATTGCAACCTGGGGAGTTCTTGGCACAATCCTGAATAAGAGTGAGAAAGAAAGAAATAGCATTGTTCCTACAGTCAACCCAAATTTTTGGAGCAGCTGCTAGATGCCTGTTCCTTTTTGGGGTTCAGCAGTGATAAAGACAGGAAGAGTCCTGCTTTCATGAACCACGTAGTGGGGAGGAGAGACGGGTGCAACTTGGGTGAGGGATTTCACCTTGCTGGACCTCTGTTTTCTCATCTGGAAAATGGGATGGGTGTTCCTCATTTTCTGGGATTGTCCAGCCCTCACATTCTCTAATTCCATAAGCAGCATTTGTTTTCCTGTTTCTTTAAAATTCATTCAGGCCGTGAGCTGTGATAAATGTTGTTAGCTGCTCCCCAAAGCACTCTTTTCCCACCCTTTTCCTGTGATGAATGTTGTTAGCTGCTCCCCAAAGAACTCTTTTCCCACCCTTTTCCTGTGATCAGGTCTTTCCCGAAACATGACTCACAGTCAGTCAAGTCACAGAACCTAAGGGGCACCCAGCAGAAAAATTCCAACCCTTGCTTCCCAGGAGCTCTGCGGTCTACCTGCCAGGTAAACTTAACTCACCTGGCACAAGGTGGCCATCCCTGGTTTCACATCAACATGATCTCAGGCACAAACCTCCTTGTTTTTCCATTATGTCTTTAAGTTACTTGTTGAAACAACTGCACAAATATGACACAGATATAAAATCAGGCATCTTCTGCCCCCAGTGCCTACTAATAAATGATTTTCTGCCACTTTAATGATAAAGATAGAACATTTCAACATTCTGCTACCCTTATTATTTGTCATTTTTGTTGATATTTCTATTGACTACATCTTTCAATATTTTAACAATGGAACATTTATTTAGGGTGTTCCAGACCCAGCCTTTAGTGGTAAAGGTTTCGTTGTTATATTTCCATTATGTTTCCTTTCAAAATCATTATCCTATTTAAATGGATTAAGTCAATTCTATAGGCATTTATCTTATGATATTGATGAAATTGATACATAGAGGGCAGTAGTACAAGTTGATTGGACTTGAGAACCTCTATTAGCACAGTTAAGTATAAATATTATCTATATGTAAACCAAAGTAGAGGCCGAGTGAGATTCTCTGACTTTTTTCCACTGTCTGCCCCTCAAGCCTGTGAGAAATGGAATAGTTCTTGCCCTATCAGTAAACAAAGGATGTCACAGTCTTCAACACTTGCAGCCTTCCAATGTGAGCTGGCGGGCCCTGAGGCACTCAGGATATGCAAATACAGAATGCAGGCCCCAGAGAGCTGAGGTGCATATCAAAGGAAGGAATTCAGTGAGCCCAGGCAAAGAAAAGCGCCGCATTCCTCACCTTGGGAGAGCTGGTTTTCCTTAGTTAACAATCACCTTTGGATGTTCCCCATTACCTGCGCCAGTTCCCTGCCCTGTCCCCTCCACCCGGTACTTTAGCTCAGGGAGGAAGGAGCGCAGAGGGACACGGCTGAATAAGGGGCCTGCGCGCCTCGGGAGGGGTTTTCAGCCGCTTTCTCCGCAGTCGGGAAGAGGGGCGCTGACGCTGCAGCCGGACCCTGCGCCTCCCTTGTCCCGTTTCCCCTCAGGACGCTCAGGCCGACCCCCTCCTCACGCCCACCAGGCCTTGCGAGCCAGGACGAGGGCAGGGGCGAGAGGACGGACCGATGTTCCCGGGGACCAGACGCTGGAGGCCGCTCTTTCTGCACAGCAGCGGCGGGTGGCAGCGAACCCCTGCCCCTCAGAAGCTGGTCTTGTGCTGCCGCCCGGGCACCGGACCAGGCGGAGGGTCGGCGCCCACTTACCCGGCGCGCCGTCCCCGCGACTGTCATGGCTTCGGCCGCCGGGGCACCGCCAGAGCCGGCAGCCTCAGTGAGGTCGCCCTCCCCTCGGGCTCCGGGGCAGTTCCGTGAAGGCGGAGGGAAGAGACCCCGCCTGAGCCGGGAGTTCCAGCTCTGAGGAAACGCGGGCTCTGTTCAGCGCGCAGTGGGTGGGACCGCTCTGCCCCGAGGCCTTTCGGGAGTGAGCGGGGCGGCGGGGGAGGGAGCCGCCAGGAGCGCAGGGCCCCGTCGGGGGTCCTGGAGGGGCGGCCCGACCTGGGGGCCACGCCCATTGTGGCCGCAGCCCAGGCCTTTTTCCTGGAATCCTACACAAAAAAATTAGAAACATACACAGTCTATAGTAAATACTCACAAATGATTGTTGCTGCTGTGCTCACTATTCTATTAAAGGTGTAAATCCATAAAACACTTTAAGTTCAAAATTAAATGTGAATTTTTACCTTTCTAATTATGTCTCTGATATTCACAGTTGTGGTTAATGAATCAGAGACTGTGGCATCACTAGTTAAAAATGAGCTTGTTAAAAAAATAGAACTCAGGCCCACCGGACCTACTGAATCACAATCTGCACTTTTACAATCTCCCCAGTGTACTCGTGTACCCATGAAGAGTTGAAAGGTACATTTCTACCTCGACAGGTCTTTTCTCTATGAGAAATACACACATTTTATCCAGTTTGATATAAATAAAACACTCAAAAATGCATATACCTGTGTTGAAACCATCATTTTATCATTTCTTTTCCAGACAAGTATAGTCTCTATACTGGTTTTGTGGCTCACATGCCATACTCTTTTCTTGTAGTTAGAAATAAGGTAGAGAAAGTTACTTTGTAAAAATATATATATATATATGTATTAGTGAATAATTGAAGAGACTCTTCTAAATTAAAACCTTCTCTTAACTTGCTGTTTTCTTCTTGGGTCATATTATGAACTCTTCCCGTGGCCACATGGCATGTGTACGTTTAATTTCAGGGACTGCTGACATTCCAGGATGTGGCCATAGATTTCTGTCAAGAGGAGTGAGAATGCCTGGACCAAGATCAATGGGAATTGTACAGGGATGTGATGTTAGAGAAGTATAGGAACCTGCTCTCCTTGGGTGAGGATACCTTCCTTCCAGAATTCCTTATCCAACCACAGGGTTTGCAGTCCTTCATTTGTACAATGTCTCCAGGAATCTTCTGCTTCCTACAATAGGGTTTCAGATTGCAACGTTTCAGGAAAGATTGGGAGTTTGTGGGTATAATTTTTCTTATTCTTTTAAAATTGCAGCCTCCCTTTTAATATACTTTGTAACTGCTTGGGATGTGTCTATATGAACTGTGTACTATATGCTTCTGTTATAGTCCTTACAATATTTTATTGCCTTATTTTCTCTAACAATTTTCCATGGATTCTTTGGGCTTAAGGTATATTAAAAGGGAGACTGCGAATCTGGGACTTCCCTGGTGATGCAGTGATTAAGAATTCGCCTGCCAATGCAGGGGACCCGGTTCGATCCCCGGTCCGGGAAGATCTCACGTGGCACGGAACAACTAAGCCATTGGGCCACAACTACTGAGTCTGCACGCCACAACTACTGAAGCCGGTGTGTCTTGAGCCAGTGCGCCATTTATTTTTTGGAGAATAAAACCACTTCTGAGTGATTAAAATTTAGGCCAGCTAGTCAAAATGCTTTATCACCTGGTCTTCTAAAACACTGGTCAATGGAACAAGTTTTACTAGGAATAACAGTGTAATTGTATTCTGGCGTTCATATGGGCAATATGGTTTATGACCTTGATGCTGGATCACGACATTTCAACGATATAACTGCTATTAATTGTCTGTTTGTTCAATGATTAAAGTCTCACGTGATCTGAGTTCAGAGTGGAGTCATCCTGGTTGGTTTCTGTCTATTGCAGATTTCTTCCAGTATGAAAGGACAAGAGCAATTCGGCTTACTTTACAAAATGTCTTCAAACTAAATGATGATATAATCTACATTCAATTAATTTATACATACCCTACTGTAGAACAGGGTTCGTTACGGTGGCAGACCCCTGTAATTATGTAAAACTGAACCTTTTTCTGCACTGGTTCAAGTCCTCTTCCTAAGAATATGTTTATAATCAACATTCTTTCACAAATTACCCATTTTAATTCACCATAGCATTCCTCATATTAACTAAATGGAAAATCCTAGGCTATATACAAATCCAGAAAGGGTCAAAAATCATCAGCCCCCGTGGATGATTACAACCCATTGCTGAGGCATTCAAATTACTTATTAAAGAACCACTATGTTCATCAACATCATCAATTTATATATTATTGCCCCAATGCTAGCCTTAACCCTGGCTCTCACAACATGAATTCCTCTTCCCATATCTTATCCACTAATTAGTATAAATGTAGACATATTATTTCTATTAGCCATATCACACCTAGCCATTTATTCCATCCTCAGATCTGGATGAACTTCACATTCAAAATACTCACTCACTGGAGCTCCAGGAACAATAGCACAGACAATCATCTCATATGAAGTAATGTAGCAGTTATTCTATTCTCAGTCTTACTGGTAAATGGATCATTTACACTTTCAACAGTAATTATTACACAAGAACACCTAAGACTAATTTTCTCCTGAACCCTACCCAGAATTTGATTATCTCCTCATTAGCAGAAATCCAATGAAGCCCCACTTGATTTCACGGAAGTAGCATCAAAACCTGTATATGTCTTCAATGTAGAAAATGTAGCAGGCCCATTCACCCCGTCCCTCCTAGAGAATATGTCAATTTCCCTATAATAAACATTTCCACAGCAATCTATTTTTAGGAGCATTCGACAATCCCTAGGTGCCAGAATTATATACAGCCCAAGTCATTATTAAAACACATCTAACAATCTCCTTTCTACGAATTTGAGCCTCCTACCTACAATTTTAATATGATCAACGCATACATCTCTTATGAAAAGTTTTTTTACGACTAACATTAACCTTATGTATATGAGAGTTTTCACTACTTGTCATCATACCAGGCAACCTACCACAAATTTAAGAAATATGTCTGACAAAAGAGTTGCTTTGAAAGAGTAAATCATAGAAGATTCAATGCTCTGATTCCTGGAATTGAATTCTTCCTAATAATTTTACATTCTCCATGCTACCTACCACATTACACCACATGCTATATAGTAAAGTTCTCTAAGTAAGCTTCAGGCCCATACCCCCAAAATATTTTTGTATATCCTTCCTGTGCTAATAAACTCTCATTGTTTTTACCATCATTCTACTGACCATTTTCTCAGGAAATATAATTGTATAACAAGCTCACACTGGTTAATGGTATCCCCATTCTAATAAAAAACATGAACCCATAAGCTACAGAAGCATCCAACAAATATTTCCTAAAACAGTCCACCACATCAATACTACTTATAATGGCTATTATCATTAATCTAATATACTCTGGTCAAAGAGCACAATGAATAACAAGAATCTTTAATCCAGCAGCATCCACCCTCATGACAATCGCCCTTGTCACAAAAGTAGGACTTTCCCCATTTCACTTCTGAGTGCCTGAAGTCACACGAGGCATCCCATGAACAGCAGACCTGATGCTATCAACATGACAAAATTGCACCCCTATCAGTTTTATACCACATGTCACCATCCATCAACCTAAATATACTATTAATCATAGTGATATTATAAATCATAGCTGGAGGCTGAGGCAGACTTCGCCATACTCACCTGGAAAATATTACACCCTCCTCATCAATTGCCCATATAGGATGAATAACAGCTCTTATAATGTATATTCAGATTATAACAATCCTAAACATACTAATTTATATCATAACAACAATATCTTCTTCTTATTTATGCCCAGATCATGTACTACAAGAGTATCATTATCACACACATGAGATAAAACACCTCCCATCACAATCATTTTCCTCACCATTATAGTATCATTAGGACATCGCCCATCACTATCAGGCTTTCTACCCAAATGAATAATTATCCAAGAGATAACAAAAACGACAACATCATTCTACCAACACTAATAGCCATCATAGCTGTCCTCAGCATATATTTCTACTTGCAGCTAACATACTCCACATCACTAACTATATTCCCTTCATTAAACAACACAAACACAAAACAATTTGAACATACAAAGAAATAACCTTCCTATCATTACCAATCATAATACCCACACGGTTACTACACACAACACCCATTCTATCGGTGCTGGACTAGGAATTTAGGTTAGTTCAGACCAAGAGCTTTCAAAACCCTAAACAAGTGAAATTTACTTAATTCCTAAAAATAAGGATTGCAAGACTTTATTCTACATCAATTGAATGTAAAGCAAACACTGTATTGAAGCCAAATCTTTACGAGATTGATGAGTTTTAACCCCAGGAAACTTTAGTTAACAGGCAAATCCTCTAGTCAACTGGCTTCAGTCTACTTCTCCTTCATTTGAGAAAGAAAAAAAGAAAAAAAAAAAAGGCAGGATAATCACTGGCAGAATTGAAGCTGCTTCTCTGAAGTTACAATTCAATTTGTTGATTCACCACAGGGTTTGCCAGAAAGAGGGCTCAATCTCTGTCTTTAGATTTACAGTCTAATGCTAACTCAGTCATTTTACCTCGGTTCATACACTGCTGATTATTTTCAACAAATCACAAAGATATCGGCATTTTATATTTACTATTTGGTGCTTGAGCTGGAGTAGCAGGCAGCACCTTAATTATATTAATCCAGGCTGAGCTATGCTGACCTGGACCGCTACTTGGAGATGCCCAAATCTGTAAGGTTGTCATAACAGTCCCTGCACTTGTAATAATTTTCTTTATAGCTGTACCCGTTATGATTGCAGGCTTTGAAAACTGACTTGGGCCACTAATAACTCGGACACCTGAAGTAGCATTTCCCCCAATAAATCATATAAACTTTTGACTACTTCCCCCATCATTCTTACTCCTACTCATATCACCAATAGTAGAAGCTGGTTCTGGTACCAGTGGGACGGTGTATTCAGCTCTAGCCTGCAATCTGGCCCATGCAGGAGCCTCTGTCGACCTAACTGTTTTCTCCTTACATTTAGCAGGTGTCTCCTCAATTCTTGGTATTATTACTTTTATTACTATAGTCTTTAATACAAAACCAGCAGTCATATCCCAATACCAAACACCATTATTTGTTTAATCTTCCCCAACTATAGCCATATTACTATAATTACCAATCTCAGTCCAAGCAGCCAGAATTGCCATGCTGTTAAGAGATAGAAATCTAAACACTACTTTCCTTGACCCTGCAGGAGGAAACCGAATCCTATAGCAACACCTCTTTTGATACTTTGCTCACCCTGAAGTCTGTATTCATGGCCTAACAGGGTTTGTTATAAACTCACATAGCATTACCTACTATTTAGGACAAAAATTGCCTTTCAGCTATCTGGGAATAGTATGAGTCATGTCCATTGGTTTTTTAGGAGTTCTCTTGTGGGCCCATCATATGTTTACCATAGGGATAGCTGTGGACTCAGGAGCATACTTTGCATCAGCTACCGTAATTACTTCTATCCCTACAGGAGTAAAAGTATCTAGCTGATTAGCAACTCTTTATTTAATTTTTCTTTTTCTTTTCTTTTTTTTTTTTGGCTGTGTTGGGTCTTGGTTGCTGCGCATGGGCTTTCTCTGGTTGCGGTGAGCGGCAGCTACTCTTCGTTGCGGTGTGCGGCCCTTTCATTGCAGTGGCTTCTCTTGTTGCAGAGCACGGCCTCTAGGCGCGTGGGATTCAGTAGTTGTGGCTTGCGGGCTCTAGAGGGCAGGCTCAGTAGTTGTGGCACACGGGCTTTTTGCTCCGCGGCATGTGGAATCTTCCCAGACAAGGGCTCGAACCCGTGTTCCCTGCATTGGCAGACGAATTCTTAACCAGTGCGTCACCAGGGAAGTCCCTGGTTAGCAACTGTTCACGGAGGTAATACTATATGACCTCCCACTATATTATGAGTTTTAGGCTTTAGTTTTTCTTTTTACAGTAGGTGGTTTGACAGGAATCATCTTAGTCAACTCATCCCCAGACATTGTCCTCCAGGATACATACTATGTAGTAGCACACTTCCATGACCTAATGTCCGTGGGAGCAGTCTTCACTATTATAGGAGGCTTTCTACACTGATTCCCACTATTCTCAGGTTATACAGTTAACTCAGCATGAGCAAAAATTCACTTCACAAGTATATTTGTAGTAGTAAATATGACTTCCTGCAGCACTTTCGTGGCCTCTCAGGGATGTCACTACGTTAGTCTGAGTACCCTGAGGCACACACAACATGAAATATTTTGTCTTTAGGCTCATTCATCTCAGTAGCAGCAGTAATGCTAATAATCTTCATACTTTGAAAAGCATTTGTGTCTAAACAAGAAGTCTTAGCAGTGGGAATTGCTACTCCTAACCTAGAATGGTTACACGGATGTCCTCCACCATATCCTACGTTTCAAGATCCTACCTATGTAAATGTAAAATAAGGAAGGACTCAAGTCCTTTTCAACCAGTTTCAAGCCAACACCATAACAATTATGTCTTCCTCAATAAATGAGATAAAAGTAAAAAGTGATGTAGCTTTGTCAAAGTTAAATGATAGGCTAAAATCCTGTATATGACTAAGGCATATCAATTTCATCTAGGCTCTCAAGATACAACATCACCGATTATGGAAGAACTTTTACATTTTCTTCATCACACATTAATAGTGATTTTTAAAATAAGTTCTCTAGTCCTCTATATCATTTCACTAATATTGACATCTAAACTCATAGGCATACAATAGATGCACAGGTAGAGAAAATGTGAACAATTTACTAGCTATTATTGTAATCTTAATTGCCCTATCATCATTGTGAATCCTTTACATGATACATGAAATCAATAACTCTTCCCAAACCATAAAAAACTATGGGTCAGTAAAGATACTGAAGCTACAAATACACAGATTACGAAGATTTAAATGTTGACTCCTCTGTAATCCCCACATCAGAGCTAAAACCAGGAGAATAATGCCTAATAAAAGTCAACAACCGAGTAGTTAGGGATAGTCATTGAATATTAGTTTCATCTGAAATTGTTGTACACACCGGAGTTGTTCCTTCTCAGGCCTAAAAGAAGCTGCTATCCCAGGACGCCTAACTTAAGGAATCCTAATATCAACAGGACCCGGCCTATGTTGTGGACAAGAGAGCTCGTTTTCCTGAGTTCAAAGACAGGACAGAGGGATATGTCTGAGATATGGGGTGAATCTGCAGCCCATGGGGATGCACTCTCCAAGCTCCAGTATAGGAATGGGGCCTCTAGGGTCCCAGGCCACCCACCACGCCCTCTGGAGCAGGATCTGGGCAACATTCCCTGTCAGTGATGAGGCAGCCCTAGCACTTGTCACGGCCCGATGTCGTGTCCTATGTGGGCCCCATGCTCTTGGGACCACACCCCACACTCTGCAGGTCCATGCTACAGGGTCCTTCATGCCTCAGGAGTAGAGACCACACAGCAAGCAGTTCCCTCCCCAACCAGCAGGAGGAGGGGAGGAGAGCAGGGGCACCAGGGGACTCTCACTCAGACAACAACACCCCAGCGGTGCCAGCGGGGACAGTGATGATGCAGATGAGGCACAGACCAAGAGATGGGACCAGAGGACCCAAAAGGCAGCTGGTCAGGTCCTGGCTCACCTGCACCCCGGACACCTTTGTCCCGCATACACCCCCTTCCTCATACACCCTCTCCTTAAATGCAGATTCTTCAGATGCGAACAGGCAGAGCTTCAGACTGAAAGTCAGCTCTTCCAAAATGACCCGTCAGCAAACACTGCAGGATTCCACTCCAGTGGGTGCCCTGCAGTCGACAACTCAGGGACTGAAGTGGATATCGGTGCCAGGGGCAGTGGGAGGGAATGGGGAATGAGACTTTCATGGTTGTGGAATTTTGGTTTTGCAGGACGAAAAGTTCTAGTGATGGTGGTGATGGCTCCACGAGAAAGTGAATCTATCTGATGCCTCAGAAACGTGCACTTAAAATGGTGATGATGGTAAAGGGTATGTGACGTGTGTTTTATTTCACTTAAAATAAATTCTTAAAATAATGTCTTGTTAATTGAGATTCCATTTCGACTCCCCTTCATCACAAACGTCGGAGGCCCAGACACAGTCCCCTACCTTAGGGGCCATCACGGTACCCTCACAGAGCACATGGGAGACCATTCTTAGGGGGGGCTAGTCTGTGCTCACCTGACCTCTGTCCAGGGGGACCCAGGCAGTGGTGACCCCCATAGATTAGACATATGATATGCTATAGTATTAATACGATACCACCAAGTGTTGTCACTCACCGGAACACAGAGCAGCAACCCACTCAAACATGCCTGACCTCATATGATTGTGACACGATGAAGAGAAGAAAAGGAACCACAGGTTAATCAGGACAACACCCTTAATGCAGAGGTTGGAAATCTCAAAGGGGACAGGACACACTGCAGGCAAAGAGCGCATATGCGGTCTCCCCATCCATGTGATCCTGACCCATGCAGGTATGGTGAGACCCACACAGTCCCCGCACCCTATACCTGGGGCCACACATCCACACTCACCAGGGTGACCCACCTCCCCAGACCCCTCCACCTGGGTCACATGTCCACAGTCCCAGGGTGACCTCACCTCCCCAGACCCTGCACCTGGGGTCACACGTCCCCTTGGTCAGGACACCATGGCTCTGCAGGGGGCTCCCCCAATGTGGAAACAAGCTGGGTCCCTGGGACCTCCTGGGATGGGAAAAAGTGTCAGGTGGGTCTCCTTTCCCCACACTTGTCCCAGAGGAGTCCTCCTCTTCTCACTTTGGTTCTGTGTGATTTGAACTGTTTGTACAGCTTTCATACTAAAGTTGAACACACGACCCTGGTGCTGGCATGCTCGGTCCTTTCTCGTCTCACTTACATGTTGAGAAAACTCACAGGACAGCAGGGCTGAAAGCCGAGGGGCAGCTCTGGACTCTGCTGAGTAGGGACGGTAGACTGGACGGAGAGCTCAGCAGCAGCCTCAGCTGTCACCCATCGGCCTTTTGCCCCCATCTGCGTGCCCTGCAATCAATTCAGCAGCTAAACCTGCTTCCCTATGCACCATGCACGTGCTGGTAAATTGGAATTATTGCCAGGTAGTCCTCCTGAGGATTCTCCATGAGCCCCAGGGAAGGTGAACCTTGCAGGGATTAAGACTAAGGCCCCGACCATAGCACTGACCCTTGGGAGGACCAGGTCACCACACTCAGAAGAGAGGCTGTTACGTAGACAAGCCCACCTCAGCTCCAGACCCCAGACATCTAAGCACTGACATTCAGATGCAGGCACGGAGCTTCCCAGTACTGAGGCCAGGCCGGGTCTCTACCCAGGTCCCCATAGTCCTAGCGTACACAGAACATGGTCAGGTCTAAATCTTCTTATTATAGACAACACATGGTCAGCTCTAAACATAATCAGTAGACAGGACATGCAGAGGTCTAAATCTACCATGTAGACACAACTTGATCATGTTTAAACTAGCTTAGGGCTGATCTCATAGGGGGTACAGATCACACACATGGATCTCTCATCTTTGGACACCCACGTCAGGAAACTGAACAAAATCTTTGTCATTAAACATTTCAACAGGTAAAACAGAAATGTTCCCAATTTCTCTGGCCACCTGATGGTCAGGATCCACGGGCGAGCCACGAACTTCTTAGAGTGCAGCCCAGTCTGCTGCCAGGACAGACAAGAAGTGGCCTGATTCCAGCCTCCCAGGCTTCCAGAAGGAGGCGGCCACACTGCAAGCCAGGTCAGGAGAGTCCTGCATGGTCCGGGCCGGGAGATCCGGTCTGTCCATTCGGCTGGCCGATTCCGGGCGGGGCGCTCAGGGCCGCTGAGAGCCCTGCACTCAGGTCCTGCTTCCCTGCAGCGTGTGCGTGTGCGTGTGCGTGTGCGTGTGTGTGTGTGTGTGTAGAGGGGGCGGTGGCTGACGGCTCCCATGGTTCCCAACCCGGGCACCGCGCTGTCTTCGAGGGGAGGCACGGGGAGAGGTAGGGGCACAGAAGCCGTTGGAGAGGAGAACCCACCGCGGAACTCCTTGCACACTGGCTCGCCCCACCCGGAGACCCGCCTGCCCATCGTGGGCCGCATGTCGCCCCCCAGTCCCCCACCCCCGAGGGCAGGGTGCCTGCTCTTTCAACAGCACAGGGTCTCACATGAAGGAGACCCAGTGTGGACTGTCAGCCCCCGACTCCTGATGCTGTGTTTAGGGGGAGAATGAACCCCCTTGACTGGGCGATGGGACCCTGTGAGGAAAGAGGTGGCGGCCCGATCCAAGTCGGGGCCTGGCTGAGATATGAGGAAACAGGAGCCAAGGGCAGGGCCTGGAGGCCAGGCCAACAGGAGGGGCACCCCCAGCCTTGGCTGGGCTCTCCAACGGTGACATTGTTGCTTTAGGGGACCTGGGACAGGTGACTGAATGTAATGGGAGTCTAAACTGGACCCTGAATGCGGCTTAAAGAAGGTGTGAAGGATGTTACTGAGACAGTGACAGTCATTGGAAGACAAACTCTGTGTCAGGATATCCTGCTCCATCCATTTAAATCCCTGAGATCTGTGACCTTTACGTGGCTACGCAGGATTGTTAGAGCAGCTGCGTGCGGATATATCTGGGGCACAATTCAGTCTGCAGCCAACTTGCAAGTGGTTCCAGCAAACACACAGGTGTGCGCACAGGCAGGCACAGCACACACACAAACATATGCACGTGCACAGCACAAATATATTCACACACTAGCATGTGAACACACATGCACCCATATGCCCATGCACACACTAATGTGTGCAAGTTCACATACCTATCCACATGCACAGCATATTTATGCAAACAGGCACATGCACACGCATAGCACACACACAGGGAATAAAGTGAATCCGTATAGCATTAATTCCTGAACACAAGTGAAGCTGACATGTATTTTTCCCTTTTCTTAGCCTTGATGTTTTCCACAACAAAAAGTTTAAGAAAAAAGTTAATGGCAAATGACTTTTGATTCATAGGACTTTCTGATTTTATTCCACAAATATTATGACAGCAGAAATGAATGTAGATATTACATGTGTCCACTAATGGAAGAATGGAGAAGAAAAACACGGTCCATCAATACAAGGGAATGCTATTCAGCCTAAAAAGGAAGTCAATTCTGACACAGGATGCAGCAGGGATGAACCTTGAGGGCATTATGCTCAGTGATGTAAGCTAGACACAAAAAAACAAACAGTGCTTGATCCACTCATACAAGGCCCCTAGAGCAGTCGGAAATATAGAGACATAAAGTAGGATGTTGAGGGCCAGAGGCTGAGGGAGGGACAATGGGGAGTGAGTGTTTAATGGGGACTGTTTCAATTTTGCAAGATGAAAAAGTTCTGGAGGAGGATGGTGGTCAGGTTTGCACAACAGTGTGAATTACTTCCTGACCCTGAAATGTGCACTTAAAAATGGTTAAGATAGTACATTTTATGTTATGTGTACCAGACCACAATTTTTAAAACTTTTCCAAAAACAACAGGAAATAGTCCATGAATACCACAAGATGCACAACTTCACTAACAAGAGAGGGATTAAAGCCATAAGAAAAATACTGTGCATACGCCTACCAGAATGGCAGACATGAAAGACATAGTATCAAATATCAGCAGGATGTGGAGCAATGGAAAGCCTGGTATGCAACGGGGGGATGCAACCACTTCTGAAGCAATCGGGCCTCAGATAGCGAAGTCCGTGCACAGAGACCCACAGTGCTCCTCCCAGTTGAACACAAACCCACCAGCGCTGCACCAGGACACACGGACATGGACTTGCAGCCACAGGAGCCAAACCTGAAGGAACCTGAAGGCCATCACAGACGGATGCAGAAATGAACCATGCACGCTCCTATGAAGGAATATTCCACAGCAATGGAGTACATTTTGTTTAAAGGTAGTAAAACTATAAAAATTATTTTTTAAAGAAAACTATATTTACAAGATGAAAGAATCTATAATTCTGGCACCTAGGGATTGTCGAATGCTCCTAAAAATAGATTGCTGTGGAAACGTTTATTATAGGGAAATTGACATATTCTCTAGGAAGGACGCGGTGAATGGGCCTGCTACATTCTCTACATTGAAGACATGTACAGGTTTTGATTCTACTTCTGTTAAATCAAGTGGGGCTTCACTGGATTTCTGCTACTGCGGAGATAATCAAATTCTGGGTAGGGGTCAGGAGAAAATTAGTCATAGGTGTTCTTGTGTAATAATTACTGTTGAAAGTGTAAATGATCCATTTACCAGTAAGACTGAGAATAGAATAACTGCTACATTACTTCATATGAGATGATCGTCTGTGCTATTGTTCCTGGAGCTCCAGTGAGTGAGTATTTTGAATGTGAAGTTCATCCAGATCTGAGGATGGAATAAATGGCTAGGTGTGATATGGCTAATAGAAATAATATGCCTACATTTATACTAGTTAGTGGATAAGATATGGGAAGAGGAATTCATGTTGTGAGAGGCAGGGTTATGGCTAGCATTGGGGCAATAATATATAAATTGATGATGTTGATGGACATAGTGGTTCTTTAATAAGTAATTTGAATGCCTCAGCAATGGGTTGTAATCATCCATGGGGGCTGATGATTTTTGGCCCTTTCTGGATTTGTATATAGCCTAGGATTTTCCATTTGGTTAATATGAGGAATGCTATGGTGAATTAAATTGGGTAATTTGTGAAAGAATGTTGATTATAAACATATTCTTAGGAAGAGGACTTGAACCAGTGCAGAAAAAGTTTCAGTTTTACATAATTACCGGGCTCTGCCAGCGTAACGAACCCTGTTCTACAGTAGGGTATGTATAAATTAATTGAATGTAGATTATATCATCATTTAGTTTGAAGACATTTTGTAAAGGAAGCCGTATTGCTCTTGTCCTTTCATACTGGAAGAAATCTGCAATAGACAGAAACCAACCAGGATGACTCCAGTCTGAACTCAGATCACGTGAGACTGTAATCGTTGAACAAACAGACAATTAATAGCAGTTATACCGTTGAAATGTCGTGATCCAGCATCAAGGTCATAAACCATATTGCCCATATGAACTCCAGAATACAATTACACTGTTATCCCTAGTAAAACTTGTTCCATTGACCAGTGTTTTAGAAGAACAGGTGATAAAGCATTTTGACTAGCTGGCCTAAGTTTTAATCACTCAAAAGTGGTTTTATTCTCCAAAAAATAAATGGCGCATGGGCTCAAGACACACCTGCTTCAGTAGTTGTGGCGTGCAGACTCAGTAGTTGTGGCCCAATGGCTTAGTTGTTCCGTGGCACGTGAGATCTTCCCGGACCGGGGATCGAACCGGGTCCCCTGCATTGGCAGGCGAATTCTTAATCACTGCATCACCAGGGAAGTCCCAGATTCGCAGTCTCCCTTTTAATATACCTTAAGCCGAAAGAATCCATGGAAAATTGTTAGAGAAAATAAGGCAATAAAATATTGTAAGGACTATAACAGAAGCATATAGTACACAGTTCATATAGACACATCCCAAGCAGTTACAAAGTATATTAAAAGGGAGGCTGCAATTTTAAAAGAATAAGAAAAAATTATACCCACAAACTCCCAATCTTTCCTGAAACGTTGCAATCTGAAACCCTATTGTAGGAAGCAGAAGATTCCAGGAGATATTCTACAAATGAAGGACTGCAAACCCTGTGGTTGGATAAGGAATTCTGGAAGGAAGGTATCCTCACCCAAGGAGAGCAGGTTCCTATACTTCTCTAACATCACATCCCTGTACAATTCCCATTGATCTTGGTCCAGGCATTCTCACTCCTCTTGACAGAAATCTATGGCCACATCCTGGAATGTCAGCAGTCCCTGAAATTAAACGTACACATGCCATGTGGCCACGGGAAGAGTTCATAATATGACCCAAGAAGAAAACAGCAAGTTAAGAGAAGGTTTTAATTTAGAAGAGTCTCTTCAATTATCCACTAATACATATATATATATATATATATATATATATATATATATATATATAATTTTTTTTTTACAAAGTAACTTTCTCTACCTTATTTCTAACTACAATAAAAGAGTATGGCATGTGATCCACAAAACCAATATAGAGACTATACTTGTCTGGAAAAGAAATGATAAAATGATGGTTTCAACACAGGCATATGCATTTTTGAGTGTTTTATTTATATCAAACTGGATAAAATGTGTGTATTTCTCATAGAGAAAAGACCTGTCGAGGTAGAAATGTACCTTTCAACTCTTCATGGGTACACGAGTACACTGGGGAGATTGTAAAAGTGCAGATTGTGATTCAGTAGGTCCGGTGGGCCTGAGTTCTATTTTTTTAACAAGCTCATTTTTAACTAGTGATGCCACAGTCTCTGATTCATTAACCACAACTGTGAATATCAGAGACATAATTAGAAAGGTAAAAATTCACATTTAATTTTGAACTTAAAGTGTTTTATGGATTTACACCTTTAATAGAATAGTGAGCACAGCAGCAACAATCATTTGTGAGTATTTACTATAGACTGTGTATGTTTCTAATTTTTTTGTGTAGGATTCCAGGAAAAAGGCCTGGGCTGCGGCCACAATGGGCGTGGCCCCCAGGCCGGGCCGCCCCTCCAGGACCCCCGACGGGGCCCTGCGCTCCTGGCGGCTCCCTCCCCCGCCGCCCCGCTCCCTCCCGGAAGGCCACGGGGCAGAGCGGTCCCACCCACTGCGCGCTGAACAGAGCCCGCGTTTCCTCAGAGCTGGAACTCCCGGCTCAGGCGGCGTCTCTTCCCTCCGCCTTCACGGAACTGCCCCGGAGCCCGAGGGGAGGGCGACCTCACTGAGGCTGCCGGCTCTGGAGGTGCCCCGGCGGCCGAAGCCATGACAGTCGCGGGGACGGCGGGCCGGGTAAGTGGGCGCCGACCCTCCGCCTGGTCCGGTGCCCGGGCGGCAGCACAAGACCAGCTTCTGAGGGGCAGGGGTTCGCTGCCACCCGCCGCTGCTGTGCAGAAAGAGCGGCCTCCAGCGTCTGGTCCCCGGGAACTTCGGTCCGTCCTCTCGCCCCTGCCCTCGTCCTGGCTCGCGAGGCCTGGTGGGCGTGAGGAGGGGGTTGGCCTGAGCGTCCTGAGGGGAAACGGGGCAAGGGAGGCGCAGGGTCCGGCTGCAGCGTCAGCGCCCCTCTTCCCGACTGCGGGGAAAGCGGCTGAAAACTCCTCCCGAGGCGCGCAGGCCCCTTATTCAGCCGAGTCCCTCTGCGCTCCTTCCTCCCTGAGCTAAAGTACCGGGGGGAGGGGACAGGGCAGGGAACTGGCGCAGGTAATGGGGAACATCCAAAGGTGATTGTTAACTAAGGAAAACCAGCTCTCCCAAGGTGAGGAATGCGGCGCTTTTCTTTGCCTGGGCTCACTGAATTCCTTCCTTTGATATGCACCTCAGCTCTCTGGGGCCTGCATTCTGTATTTGCATATCCTGAGTGCCTCAGGGCCCGCCGGCTCACATTGGAGGGCTGCAAGTGCTGAAGACTGTGACATCCTTTGTTTACTGATAGGGCAAGAACTATTCCATTTCTCACAGGCCTGAGGGGCAGACAGTGGAAAAAAGTCAGAGAATCTCACTCGGCCTGTACTTTGGTTTACATATAGATAATATTTATACTTAACTGTGCTGATAGAGGTTCTCAAGTCCAATCAACTTGTTCTACTGCCCTCTATGTATCAATTTCATCAATATGATAAGATAAATGCCTATAGAATTGACTTAATCCATTTAAATAGGATAATGATTTTGAAAGGAAACATAATAGAAATATAGCAACGAAACCTTTACCACTAAAGGCTGGGTCTGGAACACCCTAAATAAATGTTCCATTGTTAAAATATTGAAAGATGTAGTCAATAGAAATATCAACAAAAATGACAAATAATAAGGGTAGCAGAATGTTGAAATGTTCTATCTTTATCATTAAAGTGGCAGAAAATCATTTATTAGTAGGCACTGGGGGCAGAAGATGCCTGATTTTATATCTGTGTCATATTTGTGCAGTTGTTTCAACAAGTAACTTAAAGACAAAATGGAAAAACAAGGAGGTTTGTGCCTGAGATCATGTTGATGTGAAACCAGGGATGGCCACCTTGTGCCAGGTGAGTTAAGTTTACCTGGCAGGTAGACCGCAGAGCTCCTGGGAAGCAAGGGTTGGAATTTTTCTGCTGGGTGCCCCTTAGGTTCTGTGACTTGACTGACTGTGAGTCATGTTTCTGGAAAGACCTGATCACAGGAAAAGGGTGGGAATAGAGTGATTTGGGGAGCAGCTAACAACATTCATCACAGCTCACGGCCTGAATGAATTTTAAAGAAACAGGAAAACAAATGCTTCTTATGGAATCAGAGAATGTGAGGGCTGGACAATCCCAGAAAATGAGGAACACCCATCCCATTTTCCAGATGACAAAACAGAGGTCCAGCAAGGTGAAATCCCTCACCCAAGTTGCACCCGTCTCTCCTCCCCACTACGTGGTTCATGAAAGCAGGACTCTTCCTGTCTTGATCACTCCTGAACCCCAAAAAGGGCCAGGCATCTAGCAGCTGCTCCAAAAATTTGGGTTGACTGTAGGAACAATGCTATTTCTTTCTTTCTCACTCTTATTCAGGATTGTGCCAAGAACTCGCCAGGTTGCAATGTAATTCGATAAATGTAAATATTAATTGAGATTTGTTGTGATGAGGACTTAGGCTTTGAAGGTAACAGACTTGGTTCAGATCTTGGTTCTGCCACTCCATAGCTGTTTGGCTTTGGGAACATTACTAAACCTCTCTGAGATTATTTCCTCCTTTGTAAAGTGGGGATAAATCTATCTGAGCCAGCAGAGCAGCTGCATGAGAGATGTGCACTAAATATTGGTCTTTCTCACTCTCCTACGCCATCTCTCTGTTCTTCCCAGAGAAGCTGTACAGAAGGATAGAGTACTTTTGTTTAAAATAGTTAACTAATTAATTAATTAATTTGTTTTTGGCTGCGTTGGGTCTTCGTTGCTATGCGCAGGCTTTGCCTAGTTGCGGCAAGCGGGGGCTACTCTTTGTTGCGGTGCGCGGGCTTCTCATTGCGGTGGCTTCTCTTGCTAGCCTTAACCCCAATGCTAGCCTTAACCCTGGCTCTCACAACATGAATTCCTCTTCCCATATCTTATCCACTAATTAATATAAATGTAGGCATATTATTTCTATTAGCCATATCACACCTAGCCATTTACTCCATCCTCAGATCTGGATGAACTTCACATTCAAAATACTCACTCACTGGAGCTCTAGGAGCAATAGCACAGACAATCATCTCATATGAAGTAATGTAGCAGTTATTCTATTCTCAGTCTTACTGATAAATGGATCATTTACACTTTCAACAGTAATTATTACACAAGAACACCTATGACTAATTTTCTCCTGACCCCTACCCAGAATTTGATTATCTCCTCAGTAGCCGAAATCCAACGAAGCCCCACTTGATTAAACGGAAGTAGCATCAAAACCTGTATATGTCTTCAATGTAGAAAATGTAGCAGGCCCATTCACCCCGTCCCTCCTAGAGAATATGTCAATTTCCCTATCATAAACATTTCCCCAGCAATCTATTTTTAGGAGCATTCGACAATCCCTAGGTGCCAGAATTATATACAGCCCAAGTCATCATTAAACACATCTAACAATCTCCTTTCTATGAATTTGAGCCTCCTACCTACAATTTTGATATGATCAACGCATACATCTCTTATAAAAAGTTTTTTTACGACTAACATTAACCCTATGTATATGAGAGTTTTCACTACTTGTCATCATACCAGGCAACCCACCACAAATTTAAGAAATATGTCTGACAAAAGAGTTACTTTGATAGAGTAAATCACAGAGGTTTCAATGCTCTTATTCCTGGAATTGAATTCTTCCTAATAATTTTACATTCTCCATGCTACCTACCACATTACACCACATGCTATATAGTAAAGTTCTCTAAGTAAGCTTCAGGCCCATACCCCCAAAATATTTTTATATATCCTTCCTGTGCTAATAAACTCTCATTGTTTTTACCATCATTCTACTGACCATTTTCTCAGGAAATATAATTGTATAACAAGCTCACACTGGTTAATGGTATCCCCATTCTAATAAAAAACATGAACCCATAAGCTACAGAAGCATCCAACAAATATTTCCTAAAACAGTCCACCACATCAATACTACTTATAATGGCTATTATCATTAATCTAATATACTCTGGTCAAACAGCACAATGAATAACAAGAATCTTTAATCCAGCAGCATCCACCCTCATGACAATCGCCCTTGTCACAAAAGTAGGACTTTCCCCATTTCACTTCTGAGTGCCTGAAGTCACACGAGGCATCCCATGAACAGCAGACCTGATGCTATCAACATGACAAAATTGCACCCCTATCAGTTTTATACCACATGTCACCATCCATCAACCTAAATATACTATTAATCATAGTGATATTATAAATCATAGCTGGAGGCTGAGGCAGACTTCGCCATACTCACCTGGAAAATATTACACCCTCCTCATCAATTGCCCATATAGGATGAATAACAGCTCTTATAATGTATATTCAGATTATAACAATCCTAAACATACTAATTTATATCATAACAACACTATCTTCTTCTTATTTATGCCCAGATCATGTACTACAAGAGTATCATTATCACACACATGAGATAAAACACCTCCCATCACAATCATTTTCCTCACCATTATAGTATCATTAGGACATCGCCCATCACTATCAGGCTTTCTACCCAAATGAATAATTATCCAAGAGATAACAAAAACGACAACATCATTCTACCAACACTAATAGCCATCATAGCAGTCCTCAGCATATATTTCTACTTGCAGCTAACATACTCCACATCACTAACTATATTCCCTTCATTAAACAACACAAACACAAAACAATTTGAACATACAAAGAAATAACCTTCCTATCATTACCAATCATAATACCCACACGGTTACTACACACAACACCCATTCTATCGGTGCTGGACTAGGAATTTAGGTTAGTTCAGACCAAGAGCTTTCAAAACCCTAAACAAGTGAAATTTACTTAATTCCTAAAAATAAGGATTGCAAGACTTTATTCTACATCAATTGAATGTAAAGCAAACACTGTATTGAAGCCAAATCTTTACGAGATTGATGAGTTTTAACCCCAGGAAACTTTAGTTAACAGGCAAATCCTCTAGTCAACTGGCTTCAGTCTACTTCTCCTTCATTTGAGAAAGAAAAAAAGAAAAAAAAAAAAAAAAGGCAGGATAATCACTGGCAGAATTGAAGCTGCTTCTCTGAAGTTACAATTCAATTTGTTGATTCACCACAGGGTTTGCCAGAAAGAGGGCTCAATCTCTGTCTTTAGATTTACAGTCTAATGCTAACTCAGTCATTTTACCTCGGTTCATACACTGCTGATTATTTTCAACAAATCACAAAGATATCGGCATTTTATATTTACTATTTGGTGCTTGAGCTGGAGTAGCAGGCAGCACCTTAATTATATTAATCCAGGCTGAGCTATGCTGACCTGGACCGCTACTTGGAGATGCCCAAATCTGTAAGGTTGTCATAACAGTCCCTGCACTTGTAATAATTTTCTTTATAGCTGTACCCGTTATGATTGCAGGCTTTGAAAACTGACTTGGGCCACTAATAACTCGGACACCTGAAGTAGCATTTCCCCCAATAAATCATATAAACTTTTGACTACTTCCCCCATCATTCTTACTCCTACTCATATCACCAATAGTAGAAGCTGGTTCTGGTACCAGTGGGACGGTGTATTCAGCTCTAGCCTGCAATCTGGCCCATGCAGGAGCCTCTGTCGACCTAACTGTTTTCTCCTTACATTTAGCAGGTGTCTCCTCAATTCTTGGTATTATTACTTTTATTACTATAGTCTTTAATACAAAACCAGCAGTCATATCCCAATACCAAACACCATTATTTGTTTAATCTTCCCCAACTATAGCCATATTACTATAATTACCAATCTCAGTCCAAGCAGCCAGAATTGCCATGCTGTTAAGAGATAGAAATCTAAACATTACTTTCTTTGACCCTGCAGGAGGAGACCGAATCCTATAGCAACACCTCTTTTGATACTTTGCTCACCCTGAAGTCTGTATTCATGGCCTAACAGGGTTTGTTATAAACTCACATAGCATTACCTACTATTTAGGACAAAAATTGCCTTTCAGCTATCTGGGAATAGTATGAGTCATGTCCATTGGTTTTTTAGGAGTTCTCTTGTGGGCCCATCATATGTTTACCATAGGGATAGCTGTGGACTCAGGAGCATACTTTGCATCAGCTACCGTAATTACTTCTATCCCTACAGGAGTAAAAGTATCTAGCTGATTAGCAACTCTTTATTTAATTTTTCTTTTTTTTTTTTTGGCTGAGTTGGGTCTTGGTTGCTGCGCATGGGCTTTCTCTGGTTGCGGTGAGCGGCAGCTACTCTTCGTTGCGGTGTGCGGCCCTTTCATTGCAGTAGCTTCTCTTGTTGCAGAGCACGGCCTCTAGGCGCGTGGGATTCAGTAGTTGTGGCTTGCGGGCTCTAGAGGGCAGGCTCAGTAGTTGTGGCACACGGGCTTTTTGCTCCGCGGCATGTGGAATCTTCCCAGACAAGGGCTCGAACCCGTGTTCCCTGCATTGGCAGACGAATTCTTAACCACTGCGTCACCAGGGAAGTCCCTGGTTAGCAACTGTTCACGGAGGTAATACTATATGACCTCCCACTATATTATGAGTTTTAGGCTTTAGTTTTTCTTTTTACAGTAGGTGGTTTGACAGGAATCATCTTAGTCAACTCATCCCCAGACATTGTCCTCCAGGATACATACTATGTAGTAGCACACTTCCATGACCTAATGTCCATGGGAGCAGTCTTCACTATTATAGGAGGCTTTCTACACTGATTCCCACTATTCTCAGGTTATACAGTTAACTCAGCATGAGCAAAAATTCACTTCACAAGTATATTTGTAGTAGTAAATATGACTTCCTGCAGCACTTTCGTGGCCTCTCAGGGATGTCACTACGTTAGTCTGAGTACCCTGAGGCACACACAACATGAAATATTTTGTCTTTAGGCTCATTCATCTCAGTAGCAGCAGTAATGCTAATAATCTTCATACTTTGAAAAGGATTTGTGTCTAAACAAGAAGTCTTAGCAGTGGGAATTGCTACTCCTAACCTAGAATGGTTACACGGATGTCCTCCACCATATCCTACGTTTCAAGATCCTACCTATGTAAATGTAAAATAAGGAAGGACTCAAGTCCTTTTCAACCAGTTTCAAGCCAACACCATAACAATTATGTCTTCCTCAATAAATGAGATAAAAGTAAAAAGTGATGTAGCTTTGTCAAAGTTAAATGATAGGCTAAAATCCTGTATATGACTAAGGCATATCAATTTCATCTAGGCTCTCAAGATACAACATCACCGATTATGGAAGAACTTTTACATTTTCTTCATCACACATTAATAGTGATTTTTAAAATAAGTTCTCTAGTCCTCTATATCATTTCACTAATATTGACATCTAAACTCATAGGCATACAATAGATGCACAGGTAGAGAAAATGTGAACAATTTACTAGCTATTATTGTAATCTTAATTGCCCTATCATCATTGTGAATCCTTTACATGATACATGAAATCAATAACTCTTCCCAAACCATAAAAAACTATGGGTCAGTAAAGATACTGAAGCTACAAATACACAGATTACGAAGATTTAAATGTTGACTCCTCTGTAATCCCCACATCAGAGCTAAAACCAGGAGAATAATGCCTAATAAAAGTCAACAACCGAGTAGTTAGGGATAGTCATTGAATATTAGTTTCATCTGAAATTGTTGTACACACCGGAGTTGTTCCTTCTCAGGCCTAAAAGAAGCTGCTATCCCAGGACGCCTAACTTAAGGAATCCTAATATCAACAGGACCCGGCCTATGTTGTGGACAAGAGAGCTCGTTTTCCTGAGTTCAAAGACAGGACAGAGGGATATGTCTGAGATATGGGGTGAATCTGCAGCCCATGGGGATGCACTCTCCAAGCTCCAGTATAGGAATGGGGCCTCTAGGGTCCCAGGCCACCCACCACGCCCTCTGGAGCAGGATCTGGGCAACATTCCCTGTCAGTGATGAGGCAGCCCTAGCACTTGTCACGGCCCGATGTCGTGTCCTATGTGGGCCCCATGCTCTTGGGACCACACCCCACACTCTGCAGGTCCATGCTACAGGGTCCTTCATGCCTCAGGAGTAGAGACCACACAGCAAGCAGTTCCCTCCCCAACCAGCAGAAGGAGGGGAGGAGAGCAGGGGCACCAGGGGACTCTCACTCAGACAACAACACCCCAGCGGTGCCAGCGGGGACAGTGATGATGCAGATGAGGCACAGACCAAGAGATGGGACCAGAGGACCCAAAAGGCAGCTGGTCAGGTCCTGGCTCACCTGCACCCCGGACACCTTTGTCCCGCATACACCCCCTTCCTCATACACCCTCTCCTTAAATGCAGATTCTTCAGATGCGAACAGGCAGAGCTTCAGACTGAAAGTCAGCTCTTCCAAAATGACCCGTCAGCAAACACTGCAGGATTCCACTCCAGTGGGTGCCCTGCAGTCGACAACTCAGGGACTGAAGTGGATATCGGTGCCAGGGGCAGTGGGAGGGAATGGGGAATGAGACTTTCATGGTTGTGGAATTTTGGTTTTGCAGGACGAAAAGTTCTAGTGATGGTGGTGATGGCTCCACGAGAAAGTGAATCTATCTGATGCCTCAGAAACGTGCACTTAAAATGGTGATGATGGTAAAGGGTATGTGACGTGTGTTTTATTTCACTTAAAATAAATTCTTAAAATAATGTCTTGTTAATTGAGATTCCATTTCGACTCCCCTTCATCACAAACGTCGGAGGCCCAGACACAGTCCCCTACCTTAGGGGCCATCACGGTACCCTCACAGAGCACATGGGAGACCATTCTTAGGGGGGGCTAGTCTGTGCTCACCTGACCTCTGTCCAGGGGGACCCAGGCAGTGGTGACCCCCATAGATTAGACATATGATATGCTATAGTATTAATACGATACCACCAAGTGTTGTCACTCACCGGAACACAGAGCAGCAACCCACTCAAACATGCCTGACCTCATATGATTGTGACAAGATGAAGAGAAGAAAAGGAACCACAGGTTAATCAGGACAACACCCTTAATGCAGAGGTTGGAAATCTCAAAGGGGACAGGACACACTGCAGGCAAAGAGCGCATATGCGGTCTCCCCATCCATGTGATCCTGACCCATGCAGGTATGGTGAGACCCACACAGTCCCCTCACCCTATACCTGGGGCCACACATCCACACTCACCAGGGTGACCCACCTCCCCAGACCCCTCCACCTGGGTCACATGTCCACAGTCCCAGGGTGACCTCACCTCCCCAGACCCTGCACCTGGGGTCACACGTCCCCTTGGTCAGGACACCATGGCTCTGCAGGGGGCTCCCCCAATGTGGAAACAAGCTGGGTCCCTGGGACCTCCTGGGATGGGAAAAAGTGTCAGGTGGGTCTCCTTTCCCCACACTTGTCCCAGAGGAGTCCTCCTCTTCTCACTTTGGTTCTGTGTGATTTGAACTGTTTGTACAGCTTTCATACTAAAGTTGAACACACGACCCTGGTGCTGGCATGCTCGGTCCTTTCTCGTCTCACTTACATGTTGAGAAAACTCACAGGACAGCAGGGCTGAAAGCCGAGGGGCAGCTCTGGACTCTGCTGAGTAGGGACGGTAGACTGGAGGGAGAGCTCAGCAGCAGCCTCAGCTGTCACCCATCGGCCTTTTGCCCCCATCTGCGTGCCCTGCAATCAATTCAGCAGCTAAACCTGCTTCCCTATGCACCATGCACGTGCTGGTAAATTGGAATTATTGCCAGGTAGTCCTCCTGAGGATTCTCCATGAGCCCCAGGGAAGGTGAACCTTGCAGGGATTAAGACTAAGGCCCCGACCATAGCACTGACCCTTGGGAGGACCAGGTCACCACACTCAGAAGAGAGGCTGTTACGTAGACAAGCCCACCTCAGCTCCAGACCCCAGACATCTAAGCACTGACATTCAGATGCAGGCACGGAGCTTCCCAGTACTGAGGCCAGGCCGGGTCTCTACCCAGGTCCCCATAGTCCTAGCGTACACAGAACATGGTCAGGTCTAAATCTTCTTATTATAGACAACACATGGTCAGCTCTAAACATAATCAGTAGACAGGACATGCAGAGGTCTAAATCTACCATGTAGACACAACTTGATCATGTTTAAACTAGCTTAGGGCTGATCTCATAGGGGGTACAGATCACACACATGGATCTCTCATCTTTGGACACCCACGTCAGGAAACTGAACAAAATCTTTGTCATTAAACATTTCAACAGGTAAAACAGAAATGTTCCCAATTTCTCTGGCCACCTGATGGTCAGGATCCACGGGCGAGCCACGAACTTCTTAGAGTGCAGCCCAGTCTGCTGCCAGGACAGACAAGAAGTGGCCTGATTCCAGCCTCCCAGGCTTCCAGAAGGAGGCGGCCACACTGCAAGCCAGGTCAGGAGAGTCCTGCATGGTCCGGGCCCGGAGATCCGGTCTGTCCATTCGGCTGGCCGATTCCGGGCGGGGCGCTCAGGGCCGCTGAGAGCCCTGCACTCAGGTCCTGCTTCCCTGCAGCGTGTGCGTGTGCGTGTGCGTGTGCGTGTGCGTGTGTGTGTGTGTGTAGAGGGGGCGGTGGCTGACGGCTCCCATGGTTCCCAACCCGGGCACCACGCTGTCTTCGAGGGGAGGCACGGGGAGAGGTAGGGGCACAGAAGCCGTTGGAGAGGAGAACCCACCGCGGAACTCCTTGCACACTGGCTCGCCCCACCCGGAGACCCGCCTGCCCATCGTGGGCCGCATGTCGCCCCCCAGTCCCCCACCCCCGAGGGCAGGGTGCCTGCTCTTTCAACAGAACAGGGTCTCACATGAAGGAGACCCAGTGTGGACTGTCAGCCCCCGACTCCTGATGCTGTGTTTAGGGGGAGAATGAACCCCCTTGACTGGGCGATGGGACCCTGTGAGGAAAGAGGTGGCGGCCCGATCCAAGTCGGGGCCTGGCTGAGATATGAGGAAACAGGAGCCAAGGGCAGGGCCTGGAGGCCAGGCCAACAGGAGGGGCACCCCCAGCCTTGGCCGGGCTCTCCAACGGTGACATTGTTGCTTTAGGGGACCTGGGACAGGTGACTGAATGTAATGGGAGTCTAAACTGGACCCTGAATGCGGCTTAAAGAAGGTGTGAAGGATGTTACTGAGACAGTGACAGTCATTGGAAGACAAACTCTGTGTCAGGATATCCTGCTCCATCCATTTAAATCCCTGAGATCTGTGACCTTTACGTGGCTACGCAGGATTGTTAGAGCAGCTGCGTGCGGATATATCTGGGGCACAATTCAGTCTGCAGCCAACTTGCAAGTGGTTCCAGCAAACACACAGGTGTGCGCACAGGCAGGCACAGCACACACACAAACATATGCACGTGCACAGCACAAATATATTCACACACTAGCATGTGAACACACATGCACCCATATGCCCATGCACACACTAATGTGTGCAAGTTCACATACCTATCCACATGCACAGCATATTTATGCAAACAGGCACATGCACACGCATAGCACACACACAGGGAATAAAGTGAATCCGTAAAGCATTAATTCCTGAACACAAGTGAAGCTGACATGTATTTTTCCCTTTTCTTAGCCTTGATGTTTTCCACAACAAAAAGTTTAAGAAAAAAGTTAATGGCAAATGACTTTTGATTCATAGGACTTTCTGATTTTATTCCACAAATATTATGACAGCAGAAATGAATGTAGATATTACATGTGTCCACTAATGGAAGAATGGAGAAGAAAAACACGGTCCATCAATACAAGGGAATGCTATTCAGCCTAAAAAGGAAGTCAATTCTGACACAGGATGCAGCAGGGATGAACCTTGAGGGCATTATGCTCAGTGATGTAAGCTAGACACAAAAAAACAAACAGTGCTTGATCCACTCATACAAGGCCCCTAGAGCAGTCGGAAATATAGAGACATAAAGTAGGATGTTGAGGGCCAGAGGCTGAGGGAGGGACAATGGGGAGTGAGTGTTTAATGGGGACTGTTTCAATTTTGCAAGATGAAAAAGTTCTGGAGGAGGATGGTGGTCAGGTTTGCACAACAGTGTGAATTACTTCCTGACCCTGAAATGTGCACTTAAAAATGGTTAAGATAGTACATTTTATGTTATGTGTACCAGACCACAATTTTTAAAACTTTTCCAAAAACAACAGGAAATAGTCCATGAATACCACAAGATGCACAACTTCACTAACAAGAGAGGGATTAAAGCCATAAGAAAAATACTGTGCATACGCCTACCAGAATGGCAGACATGAAAGACATAGTATCAAATATCAGCAGGATGTGGAGCAATGGAAAGCCTGGTATGCAACGGGGGGATGCAACCACTTCTGAAGCAATCGGGCCTCAGATAGCGAAGTCCGTGCACAGAGACCCACAGTGCTCCTCCCAGTTGAACACAAACCCACCAGCGCTGCACCAGGACACACGGACATGGACTTGCAGCCACAGGAGCCAAACCTGAAGGAACCTGAAGGCCATCACAGACGGATGCAGAAATGAACCATGCACGCTCCTATGAAGGAATATTCCACAGCAATGGAGTACATTTTGTTTAAAGGTAGTAAAACTATAAAAATTATTTTTTAAAGAAAACTATATTTACAAGATGAAAGAATCTATAATTCTGGCACCTAGGGATTGTCGAATGCTCCTAAAAATAGATTGCTGTGGAAACGTTTATTATAGGGAAATTGACATATTCTCTAGGAAGGACGCGGTGAATGGGCCTGCTACATTCTCTACATTGAAGACATGTACAGGTTTTGATTCTACTTCTGTTAAATCAAGTGGGGCTTCACTGGATTTCTGCTACTGCGGAGATAATCAAATTCTGGGTAGGGGTCAGGAGAAAATTAGTCATAGGTGTTCTTGTGTAATAATTACTGTTGAAAGTGTAAATGATCCATTTACCAGTAAGACTGAGAATAGAATAACTGCTACATTACTTCATATGAGATGATCGTCTGTGCTATTGTTCCTGGAGCTCCAGTGAGTGAGTATTTTGAATGTGAAGTTCATCCAGATCTGAGGATGGAATTAATGGCTAGGTGTGATATGGCTAATAGAAATAATATGCCTACATTTATACTAGTTAGTGGATAAGATATGGGAAGAGGAATTCATGTTGTGAGAGGCAGGGTTATGGCTAGCATTGGGGCAATAATATATAAATTGATGATGTTGATGGACATAGTGGTTCTTTAATAAGTAATTTGAATGCCTCAGCAATGGGTTGTAATCATCCATGGGGGCTGATGATTTTTGGCCCTTTCTGGATTTGTATATAGCCTAGGATTTTCCATTTGGTTAATATGAGGAATGCTATGGTGAATTAAATTGGGTAATTTGTGAAAGAATGTTGATTATAAACATATTCTTAGGAAGAGGACTTGAACCAGTGCAGAAAAAGTTTCAGTTTTACATAATTACCGGGCTCTGCCAGCGTAACGAACCCTGTTCTACAGTAGGGTATGTATAAATTAATTGAATGTAGATTATATCATCATTTAGTTTGAAGACATTTTGTAAAGGAAGCCGTATTGCTCTTGTCCTTTCATACTGGAAGAAATCTGCAATAGACAGAAACCAACCAGGATGACTCCAGTCTGAACTCAGATCACGTGAGACTGTAATCGTTGAACAAACAGACAATTAATAGCAGTTATACCGTTGAAATGTCGTGATCCAGCATCAAGGTCATAAACCATATTGCCCATATGAACTCCAGAATACAATTACACTGTTATCCCTAGTAAAACTTGTTCCATTGACCAGTGTTTTAGAAGAACAGGTGATAAAGCATTTTGACTAGCTGGCCTAAGTTTTAATCACTCAGAAGTGGTTTTATTCTCCAAAAAATAAATGGCGCATGGGCTCAAGACACACCTGCTTCAGTAGTTGTGGCGTGCAGACTCAGTAGTTGTGGCCCAATGGCTTAGTTGTTCCGTGGCACGTGAGATCTTCCCGGACCGGGGATCGAACCGGGTCCCCTGCATTGGCAGGCGAATTCTTAATCACTGCATCACCAGGGAAGTCCCAGATTCGCAGTCTCCCTTTTAATATACCTTAAGCCGAAAGAATCCATGGAAAATTGTTAGAGAAAATAAGGCAATAAAATATTGTAAGGACTATAACAGAAGCATATAGTACACAGTTCATATAGACACATCCCAAGCAGTTACAAAGTATATTAAAAGGGAGGCTGCAATTTTAAAAGAATAAGAAAAAATTATACCCACAAACTCCCAATCTTTCCTGAAACGTTGCAATCTGAAACCCTATTGTAGGAAGCAGAAGATTCCAGGAGATATTCTACAAATGAAGGACTGCAAACCCTGTGGTTGGATAAGGAATTCTGGAAGGAAGGTATCCTCACCCAAGGAGAGCAGGTTCCTATACTTCTCTAACATCACATCCCTGTACAATTCCCATTGATCTTGGTCCAGGCATTCTCACTCCTCTTGACAGAAATCTATGGCCACATCCTGGAATGTCAGCAGTCCCTGAAATTAAACGTACACATGCCATGTGGCCACGGGAAGAGTTCATAATATGACCCAAGAAGAAAACAGCAAGTTAAGAGAAGGTTTTAATTTAGAAGAGTCTCTTCAATTATCCACTAATACATATATATATATATATATATATATATATATATATATATATATATATATATAATTTTTTTTTTACAAAGTAACTTTCTCTACCTTATTTCTAACTACAATAAAAGAGTATGGCATGTGATCCACAAAACCAATATAGAGACTATACTTGTCTGGAAAAGAAATGATAAAATGATGGTTTCAACACAGGCATATGCATTTTTGAGTGTTTTATTTATATCAAACTGGATAAAATGTGTGTATTTCTCATAGAGAAAAGACCTGTCGAGGTAGAAATGTACCTTTCAACTCTTCATGGGTACACGAGTACACTGGGGAGATTGTAAAAGTGCAGATTGTGATTCAGTAGGTCCGGTGGGCCTGAGTTCTATTTTTTTAACAAGCTCATTTTTAACTAGTGATGCCACAGTCTCTGATTCATTAACCACAACTGTGAATATCAGAGACATAATTAGAAAGGTAAAAATTCACATTTAATTTTGAACTTAAAGTGTTTTATGGATTTACACCTTTAATAGAATAGTGAGCACAGCAGCAACAATCATTTGTGAGTATTTACTATAGACTGTGTATGTTTCTAATTTTTTTGTGTAGGATTCCAGGAAAAAGGCCTGGGCTGCGGCCACAATGGGCGTGGCCCCCAGGCCGGGCCGCCCCTCCAGGACCCCCGACGGGGCCCTGGGCTCCTGGCGGCTCCCTCCCCCGCCGCCCCGCTCCCTCCCGGAAGGCCACGGGGCAGAGCGGTCCCACCCACTGCGCGCTGAACAGAGCCCGCGTTTCCTCAGAGCTGGAACTCCCGGCTCAGGCGGCGTCTCTTCCCTCCGCCTTCACGGAACTGCCCCGGAGCCCGAGGGGAGGGCGACCTCACTGAGGCTGCCGGCTCTGGAGGTGCCCCGGCGGCCGAAGCCATGACAGTCGCGGGGACGGCGGGCCGGGTAAGTGGGCGCCGACCCTCCGCCTGGTCCGGTGCCCGGGCGGCAGCACAAGACCAGCTTCTGAGGGGCAGGGGTTCGCTGCCACCCGCCGCTGCTGTGCAGAAAGAGCGGCCTCCAGCGTCTGGTCCCCGGGAACTTCGGTCCGTCCTCTCGCCCCTGCCCTCGTCCTGGCTCGCGAGGCCTGGTGGGCGTGAGGAGGGGGTCGGCCTGAGCGTCCTGAGGGGAAACGGGGCAAGGGAGGCGCAGGGTCCGGCTGCAGCGTCAGCGCCCCTCTTCCCGACTGCGGGGAAAGCGGCTGAAAACTCCTCCCGAGGCGCGCAGGCCCCTTATTCAGCCGAGTCCCTCTGCGCTCCTTCCTCCCTGAGCTAAAGTACCGGGGGGAGGGGACAGGGCAGGGAACTGGCGCAGGTAATGGGGAACATCCAAAGGTGATTGTTAACTAAGGAAAACCAGCTCTCCCAAGGTGAGGAATGCGGCGCTTTTCTTTGCCTGGGCTCACTGAATTCCTTCCTTTGATATGCACCTCAGCTCTCTGGGGCCTGCATTCTGTATTTGCATATCCTGAGTGCCTCAGGGCCCGCCGGCTCACATTGGAGGGCTGCAAGTGCTGAAGACTGTGACATCCTTTGTTTACTGATAGGGCAAGAACTATTCCATTTCTCACAGGCCTGAGGGGCAGACAGTGGAAAAAAGTCAGAGAATCTCACTCGGCCTGTACTTTGGTTTACATATAGATAATATTTATACTTAACTGTGCTGATAGAGGTTCTCAAGTCCAATCAACTTGTTCTACTGCCCTCTATGTATCAATTTCATCAATATGATAAGATAAATGCCTATAGAATTGACTTAATCCATTTAAATAGGATAATGATTTTGAAAGGAAACATAATAGAAATATAGCAACGAAACCTTTACCACTAAAGGCTGGGTCTGGAACACCCTAAATAAATGTTCCATTGTTAAAATATTGAAAGATGTAGTCAATAGAAATATCAACAAAAATGACAAATAATAAGGGTAGCAGAATGTTGAAATGTTCTATCTTTATCATTAAAGTGGCAGAAAATCATTTATTAGTAGGCACTGGGGGCAGAAGATGCCTGATTTTATATCTGTGTCATATTTGTGCAGTTGTTTCAACAAGTAACTTAAAGACAAAATGGAAAAACAAGGAGGTTTGTGCCTGAGATCATGTTGATGTGAAACCAGGGATGGCCACCTTGTGCCAGGTGAGTTAAGTTTACCTGGCAGGTAGACCGCAGAGCTCCTGGGAAGCAAGGGTTGGAATTTTTCTGCTGGGTGCCCCTTAGGTTCTGTGACTTGACTGACTGTGAGTCATGTTTCTGGAAAGACCTGATCACAGGAAAAGGGTGGGAATAGAGTGATTTGGGGAGCAGCTAACAACATTCATCACAGCTCACGGCCTGAATGAATTTTAAAGAAACAGGAAAACAAATGCTTCTTATGGAATCAGAGAATGTGAGGGCTGGACAATCCCAGAAAATGAGGAACACCCATCCCATTTTCCAGATGACAAAACAGAGGTCCAGCAAGGTGAAATCCCTCACCCAAGTTGCACCCGTCTCTCCTCCCCACTACGTGGTTCATGAAAGCAGGACTCTTCCTGTCTTGATCACTGCTGAACCCCAAAAAGGGCCAGGCATCTAGCAGCTGCTCCAAAAATTTGGGTTGACTGTAGGAACAATGCTATTTCTTTCTTTCTCACTCTTATTCAGGATTGTGCCAAGAACTCGCCAGGTTGCAATGTAATTCGATAAATGTAAATATTAATTGAGATTTGTTGTGATGAGGACTTAGGCTTTGAAGGTAACAGACTTGGTTCAGATCTTGGTTCTGCCACTCCATAGCTGTTTGGCTTTGGGAACATTACTAAACCTCTCTGAGATTATTTCCTCCTTTGTAAAGTGGGGATAAATCTATCTGAGCCAGCAGAGCAGCTGCATGAGAGATGTGCACTAAATATTGGTCTTTCTCACTCTCCTACGCCATCTCTCTGTTCTTCCCAGAGAAGCTGTACAGAAGGATAGAGTACTTTTGTTTAAAATAGTTAACTAATTAATTAATTAATTTGTTTTTGGCTGCGTTGGGTCTTCGTTGCTATGCGCAGGCTTTGCCTAGTTGCGGCAAGCGGGGGCTACTCTTTGTTGCGGTGCGCGGGCTTCTCATTGCGGTGGCTTCTCTTGCTAGCCTTAACCCCAATGCTAGCCTTAACCCTGGCTCTCACAACATGAATTCCTCTTCCCATATCTTATCCACTAATTAATATAAATGTAGGCATATTATTTCTATTAGCCATATCACACCTAGCCATTTACTCCATCCTCAGATCTGGATGAACTTCACATTCAAAATACTCACTCACTGGAGCTCTAGGAGCAATAGCACAGACAATCATCTCATATGAAGTAATGTAGCAGTTATTCTATTCTCAGTCTTACTGATAAATGGATCATTTACACTTTCAACAGTAATTATTACACAAGAACACCTATGACTAATTTTCTCCTGACCCCTACCCAGAATTTGATTATCTCCTCAGTAGCCGAAATCCAACGAAGCCCCACTTGATTAAACGGAAGTAGCATCAAAACCTGTATATGTCTTCAATGTAGAAAATGTAGCAGGCCCATTCACCCCGTCCCTCCTAGAGAATATGTCAATTTCCCTATCATAAACATTTCCCCAGCAATCTATTTTTAGGAGCATTCGACAATCCCTAGGTGCCAGAATTATATACAGCCCAAGTCATCATTAAACACATCTAACAATCTCCTTTCTATGAATTTGAGCCTCCTACCTACAATTTTGATATGATCAACGCATACATCTCTTATAAAAAGTTTTTTTACGACTAACATTAACCCTATGTATATGAGAGTTTTCACTACTTGTCATCATACCAGGCAACCCACCACAAATTTAAGAAATATGTCTGACAAAAGAGTTACTTTGATAGAGTAAATCACAGAGGTTTCAATGCTCTTATTCCTGGAATTGAATTCTTCCTAATAATTTTACATTCTCCATGCTACCTACCACATTACACCACATGCTATATAGTAAAGTTCTCTAAGTAAGCTTCAGGCCCATACCCCCAAAATATTTTTATATATCCTTCCTGTGCTAATAAACTCTCATTGTTTTTACCATCATTCTACTGACCATTTTCTCAGGAAATATAATTGTATAACAAGCTCACACTGGTTAATGGTATCCCCATTCTAATAAAAAACATGAACCCATAAGCTACAGAAGCATCCAACAAATATTTCCTAAAACAGTCCACCACATCAATACTACTTATAATGGCTATTATCATTAATCTAATATACTCTGGTCAAACAGCACAATGAATAACAAGAATCTTTAATCCAGCAGCATCCACCCTCATGACAATCGCCCTTGTCACAAAAGTAGGACTTTCCCCATTTCACTTCTGAGTGCCTGAAGTCACACGAGGCATCCCATGAACAGCAGACCTGATGCTATCAACATGACAAAATTGCACCCCTATCAGTTTTATACCACATGTCACCATCCATCAACCTAAATATACTATTAATCATAGTGATATTATAAATCATAGCTGGAGGCTGAGGCAGACTTCGCCATACTCACCTGGAAAATATTACACCCTCCTCATCAATTGCCCATATAGGATGAATAACAGCTCTTATAATGTATATTCAGATTATAACAATCCTAAACATACTAATTTATATCATAACAACACTATCTTCTTCTTATTTATGCCCAGATCATGTACTACAAGAGTATCATTATCACACACATGAGATAAAACACCTCCCATCACAATCATTTTCCTCACCATTATAGTATCATTAGGACATCGCCCATCACTATCAGGCTTTCTACCCAAATGAATAATTATCCAAGAGATAACAAAAACGACAACATCATTCTACCAACACTAATAGCCATCATAGCAGTCCTCAGCATATATTTCTACTTGCAGCTAACATACTCCACATCACTAACTATATTCCCTTCATTAAACAACACAAACACAAAACAATTTGAACATACAAAGAAATAACCTTCCTATCATTACCAATCATAATACCCACACGGTTACTACACACAACACCCATTCTATCGGTGCTGGACTAGGAATTTAGGTTAGTTCAGACCAAGAGCTTTCAAAACCCTAAACAAGTGAAATTTACTTAATTCCTAAAAATAAGGATTGCAAGACTTTATTCTACATCAATTGAATGTAAAGCAAACACTGTATTGAAGCCAAATCTTTACGAGATGGATGAGTTTTAACCCCAGGAAACTTTAGTTAACAGGCAAATCCTCTAGTCAACTGGCTTCAGTCTACTTCTCCTTCATTTGAGAAAGAAAAAAAGAAAAAAAAAAAAAAAAGGCAGGATAATCACTGGCAGAATTGAAGCTGCTTCTCTGAAGTTACAATTCAATTTGTTGATTCACCACAGGGTTTGCCAGAAAGAGGGCTCAATCTCTGTCTTTAGATTTACAGTCTAATGCTAACTCAGTCATTTTACCTCGGTTCATACACTGCTGATTATTTTCAACAAATCACAAAGATATCGGCATTTTATATTTACTATTTGGTGCTTGAGCTGGAGTAGCAGGCAGCACCTTAATTATATTAATCCAGGCTGAGCTATGCTGACCTGGACCGCTACTTGGAGATGCCCAAATCTGTAAGGTTGTCATAACAGTCCCTGCACTTGTAATAATTTTCTTTATAGCTGTACCCGTTATGATTGCAGGCTTTGAAAACTGACTTGGGCCACTAATAACTCGGACACCTGAAGTAGCATTTCCCCCAATAAATCATATAAACTTTTGACTACTTCCCCCATCATTCTTACTCCTACTCATATCACCAATAGTAGAAGCTGGTTCTGGTACCAGTGGGACGGTGTATTCAGCTCTAGCCTGCAATCTGGCCCATGCAGGAGCCTCTGTCGACCTAACTGTTTTCTCCTTACATTTAGCAGGTGTCTCCTCAATTCTTGGTATTATTACTTTTATTACTATAGTCTTTAATACAAAACCAGCAGTCATATCCCAATACCAAACACCATTATTTGTTTAATCTTCCCCAACTATAGCCATATTACTATAATTACCAATCTCAGTCCAAGCAGCCAGAATTGCCATGCTGTTAAGAGATAGAAATCTAAACACTACTTTCTTTGACCCTGCAGGAGGAGACCGAATCCTATAGCAACACCTCTTTTGATACTTTGCTCACCCTGAAGTCTGTATTCATGGCCTAACAGGGTTTGTTATAAACTCACATAGCATTACCTACTATTTAGGACAAAAATTGCCTTTCAGCTATCTGGGAATAGTATGAGTCATGTCCATTGGTTTTTTAGGAGTTCTCTTGTGGGCCCATCATATGTTTACCATAGGGATAGCTGTGGACTCAGGAGCATACTTTGCATCAGCTACCGTAATTACTTCTATCCCTACAGGAGTAAAAGTATCTAGCTGATTAGCAACTCTTTATTTAATTTTTCTTTTTTTTTTTTTGGCTGAGTTGGGTCTTGGTTGCTGCGCATGGGCTTTCTCTGGTTGCGGTGAGCGGCAGCTACTCTTCGTTGCGGTGTGCGGCCCTTTCATTGCAGTGGCTTCTCTTGTTGCAGAGCACGGCCTCTAGGCGCGTGGGATTCAGTAGTTGTGGCTTGCGGGCTCTAGAGGGCAGGCTCAGTAGTTGTGGCACACGGGCTTTTTGCTCCGCGGCATGTGGAATCTTCCCAGACAAGGGCTCGAACCCGTGTTCCCTGCATTGGCAGACGAATTCTTAACCACTGCGTCACCAGGGAAGTCCCTGGTTAGCAACTGTTCACGGAGGTAATACTATATGACCTCCCACTATATTATGAGTTTTAGGCTTTAGTTTTTCTTTTTACAGTAGGTGGTTTGACAGGAATCATCTTAGTCAACTCATCCCCAGACATTGTCCTCCAGGATACATACTATGTAGTAGCACACTTCCATGACCTAATGTCCATGGGAGCAGTCTTCACTATTATAGGAGGCTTTCTACACTGATTCCCACTATTCTCAGGTTATACAGTTAACTCAGCATGAGCAAAAATTCACTTCACAAGTATATTTGTAGTAGTAAATATGACTTCCTGCAGCACTTTCGTGGCCTCTCAGGGATGTCACTACGTTAGTCTGAGTACCCTGAGGCACACACAACATGAAATATTTTGTCTTTAGGCTCATTCATCTCAGTAGCAGCAGTAATGCTAATAATCTTCATACTTTGAAAAGGATTTGTGTCTAAACAAGAAGTCTTAGCAGTGGGAATTGCTACTCCTAACCTAGAATGGTTACACGGATGTCCTCCACCATATCCTACGTTTCAAGATCCTACCTATGTAAATGTAAAATAAGGAAGGACTCAAGTCCTTTTCAACCAGTTTCAAGCCAACACCATAACAATTATGTCTTCCTCAATAAATGAGATAAAAGTAAAAAGTGATGTAGCTTTGTCAAAGTTAAATGATAGGCTAAAATCCTGTATATGACTAAGGCATATCAATTTCATCTAGGCTCTCAAGATACAACATCACCGATTATGGAAGAACTTTTACATTTTCTTCATCACACATTAATAGTGATTTTTAAAATAAGTTCTCTAGTCCTCTATATCATTTCACTAATATTGACATCTAAACTCATAGGCATACAATAGATGCACAGGTAGAGAAAATGTGAACAATTTACTAGCTATTATTGTAATCTTAATTGCCCTATCATCATTGTGAATCCTTTACATGATACATGAAATCAATAACTCTTCCCAAACCATAAAAAACTATGGGTCAGTAACGATACTGAAGCTACAAATACACAGATTACGAAGATTTAAATGTTGACTCCTCTGTAATCCCCACATCAGAGCTAAAACCAGGAGAATAATGCCTAATAAAAGTCAACAACCGAGTAGTTAGGGATAGTCATTGAATATTAGTTTCATCTGAAATTGTTGTACACTCCGGAGTTGTTCCTTCTCAGGCCTAAAAGAAGCTGCTATCCCAGGACGCCTAACTTAAAGAATCCTAATATCAACAGGACCCGGCCTATGTTGTGGACAAGAGAGCTCATTTTCCTGAGTTCAAAGACAGGACAGAGGGATATGTCTGAGATATGGGGTGAATCTGCAGCCCATGGGGATGCACTCTCCAAGCTCCAGTATAGGAATGGGGCCTCTAGGGTCCCAGGCCACCCACCACGCCCTCTGGAGCAGGGTCTGGGCAACATTCCCTGTCAGTGATGAGGCAGCCCTAGCACTTGTCACGGCCCGATGTCGTGTCCTATGTGGGCCCCATGCTCTTGGGACCACACCCCACACTCTGCAGGTCCATGCTACAGGGTCCTTCATGCCTCAGGAGTAGAGACCACACAGCAAGCAGTTCCCTCCCCAACCAGCAGAAGGAGGGGAGGAGAGCAGGGGCACCAGGGGACACTCACTCAGACAACAACACCCCAGCGGTGCCAGCGGGGACAGTGATGATGCAGATGAGGCACAGACCAAGAGATGGGACCAGAGGACCCAAAAGGCAGCTGGTCAGGTCCTGGCTCACCTTCACCCCGGACACCTTTGTCCCGCATACACCCCCTTCCTCATACACCCTCTCCTTAAATGCAGATTCTTCAGATGCGAACAGGCAGAGCTTCAGACTGAAAGTCAGCTCTTCCAAAATGACCCGTCAGCAAACACTGCAGGATTCCACTCCAGTGGGTGCCCTGCAGTCGACAACTCAGGGACTGAAGTGGATATCGGTGCCAGGGGCAGTGGGAGGGAATGGGGAATGAGACTTTCATGGTTGTGGAATTTTGGTTTTGCAGGACGAAAAGTTCTAGTGATGGTGGTGATGGCTCCACGAGAAAGTGAATCTATCTGATGCCTCAGAAACGTGCACTTAAAATGGTGATGATGGTAAAGGGTATGTGACGTGTGTTTTTTTTCACTTAAAATAAATTCTTAAAATAATGTCTTGTTAATTGAGATTCCATTTCGACTCCCCTTCATCACAAATGTCGGAGGCCCAGACACAGTCCCCTACCTTAGGGGCCATCACGGTACCCTCACAGAGCACGTGGGAGACCATTCTTAGGGGGGGCTAGTCTGTGCTCACCTGACCTCTGTCCAGGGGGACCCAGGCAGTGGTGACCCCCATAGATTAGACATATGATATGCTATAGTATTAATACGATACCACCAAGTATTGTCACTCACCGGAACACAAAGCAGCAACCCACTCAAACATGCCTGACCTCATATGATTGTGACAAGATGAAGAGAAGAAAAGGAACCACAGGTTAATCAGGACAACACCCTTAATGCAGAGGTTGGAAATCTCAAAGGGGACAGGACACACTGCAGGCAAAGAGCGCATATGCGGTCTCCCCATCCATGTGATCCTGACCCATGCAGGTATGGTGAGACCCAAACAGTCCCCGCACCCTATACCTGGGGCCACACATCCACACTCACCAGGGTGACCCACCTCCCCAGACCCCTCCACCTGGGTCACATGTCCACAGTCCCAGGATTACCTCACCTCCCCAGACCCTGCACCTGGGGTCTCACGTCCCCTTGGTCAGGACACCATGGCTCTGCAGGGGGCTCCCCCACTGTGGAAACAAACTGGGTCCCTGGGACCTCCTGGGATGGGAAAAAGTGTCAGGTGGGTCTCATTTCCCCACACTTGTCCCAGAGGAGTCCTCCTCTTCTCACTTTGGTTCTGTGTGATTTGAACTGTTTGTACAGCTTTCATACTAAAGTTGAAAACACGACCCTGGTGCTGGCATGCTCGGTCCTTTCTCGTCTCACTTACATGTTGAGAAAACTCACAGGACAGCAGGGCTGAAACCCGTGGGGCAGCTCTGGACTCTGCTGAGTAGGGACGGTAGACTGGAGGGAGAGCTCAGCAGCAGCCTCAGCTGTCACCCATCGGTCTTTTGCCCCATCTGCGTGCCCTGCAATCAATTCAGCAGCTAAACCTGCTTCCCTATGCACCATGCACGTGCTGGTAAATTGGAATTATTGCCAGGTAGTCCTCCTGAGGATTCTCCATGAGCCCCAGGGAAGGTGAACCTTGCAGGGATTAAGACTAAGGCCCCGACCATAGCACTGACCCTTGGGAGGACCAGGTCACCACACTCAGAAGAGAGGCTGTTACGTAGACAAGCCCACCTCAGCTCCAGACCCCAGACATCTAAGCACTGACATTCAGATGCAGGCACGGAGCTTCCCAGTACTGAGGCCAGGCCGGGTCTCTACCCAGGTCCCCATAGTCCTAGCGTACACAGAACATGGTCAGGTCTAAATCTTCTTATTATAGACAACACATGGTCAGCTCTAAACATAATCAGTAGACAGGACATGCAGAGGTCTAAATCTACCATGTAGACACAACTTGATCATGTTTAAACTAGCTTAGGGCTGATCTCATAGGGGGTACAGATCACACACATGGGTCTCTCATCTTTGGACACCCACGTCAGGAAACTGAACAAAATCTTTGTCATTAAACATTTCAACAGGTAAAACAGAAATGTTCCCAATTTCTCTGGCCACCTGATGGTCAGGATCCACGGGCGAGCCACGAACTTCTTAGAGTGCAGCCCAGTCTGCTGCCAGGACAGACAAGAAGTGGCCTGATTCCAGCCTCCCAGGCTTCCAGAAGGAGGCGGCCACACTGCAAGCCAGGTCAGGAGAGTCCTGCATGGTCCGGGCCGGGAGATCCGGTCTGTCCATTCGGCTGGCCGATTCCGGGCGGGGCGCTCAGGGCCGCTGAGATCCCTGCACTCAGGTCCTGCTTCCCTGCAGCGTGTGCGTGTGCGTGTGCGTGTGCGTGTGTGTGTGTGTGTAGAGGGGGCGGTGGCTGACGGCTCCCATGATTCCCAACCCGGGCACCGCGCTGTCTTCGAGGGGAGGCACGGGGAGAGGTAGGGGCACAGAAGCCGTTGGAGAGGAGAACCCACCGCGGAACTCCTTGCACACTGGCTCGCCCCACCCGGAGACCCGCCTGCCCATCGTGGGCCGCATGTCGCCCCCCAGTCCCCCACCCCCGAGGGCAGGGTGCCTGCTCTTTCAACAGCACAGGGTCTCACATGAAGGAGACCCAGTGTGGACTGTCAGCCCCCGACTCCTGATGCTGTGTTTAGGGGGAGAATGAACCCCCTTGACTGGGCGATGGGACCCTGTGAGGAAAGAGGTGGCGGCCCGATCCAAGTCGGGGCCTGGCTGAGATATGAGGAAACAGGAGCCAAGGGCAGGGCCTGGAGGCCAGGCCAACAGGAGGGGCACCCCCAGCCTTGGCCGGGCTCTCCAACGGTGACATTGTTGCTTTAGGGGACCTGGGACAGGTGACTGAATGTAATGGGAGTCTAAACTGGACCCTGAATGCGGCTTAAAGAAGGTGTGAAGGATGTTACTGAGACAGTGACAGTCATTGGAAGACAAACTCTGTGTCAGGATATCCTGCTCCATCCATTTAAATCCCTGAGATCTGTGACCTTTACGTGGCTACGCAGGATTGTTAGAGCAGCTGCGTGCGGATATATCTGGGGCACAATTCAGTCTGCAGCCAACTTGCAAGTGGTTCCAGCAAACACACAGGTGTGCGCACAGGCAGGCACAGCACACACACAAACATATGCACGTGCACAGCACAAATATATTCACACACTAGCATGTGAACACACATGCACCCATATGCCCATGCACACACTAATGTGTGCAAGTTCACATACCTATCCACATGCACAGCATATTTATGCAAACAGGCACATGCACACGCATAGCACACACACAGGGAATAAAGTGAATCCGTAAAGCATTAATTCCTGAACACAAGTGAAGCTGACATGTATTTTTCCCTTTTCTTAGCCTTGATGTTTTCCACAACAAAAAGTTTAAGAAAAAAGTTAATGGCAAATGACTTTTGATTCATAGGACTTTCTGATTTTATTCCACAAATATTATGACAGCAGAAATGAATGTAGATATTACATGTGTCCACTAATGGAAGAATGGAGAAGAAAAACACGGTCCATCAATACAAGGGAATGCTATTCAGCCTAAAAAGGAAGTCAATTCTGACACAGGATGCAGCAGGGATGAACCTTGAGGGCATTATGCTCAGTGATGTAAGCTAGACACAAAAAAACAAACAGTGCTTGATCCACTCATACAAGGCCCCTAGAGCAGTCGGAAATATAGAGACATAAAGTAGGATGTTGAGGGCCAGAGGCTGAGGGAGGGACAATGGGGAGTGAGTGTTTAATGGGGACTGTTTCAATTTTGCAAGATGTAAAAGTTCTGGAGGAGGATGGTGGTCAGGTTTGCACAACAGTGTGAATTACTTCCTGACCCTGAAATGTGCACTTAAAAATGGTTAAGATAGTACATTTTATGTTATGTGTACCAGACCACAATTTTTAAAACTTTTCCAAAAACAACAGGAAATAGTCCATGAACACCACAAGATGCACAACTTCACTAACAAGAGAGGGATTAAAGCCATAAGAAAAATACTGTGCATACGCCTACCAGAATGGCAGACATGAAAGACATAGTATCAAATATCAGCAGGATGTGGAGCAATGGAAAGCCTGGTACGCAACGGGGGGATGCAACCACTTCTGAAGCAATCGGGCCTCAGATAACGAAGTCCGTGCACAGAGACCCACAGTGCTCCTCCCAGTTGAACACAAACCCACCAGCCCTGCACCAGGACACACGGACATGGACTGGCAGCCACAGGAGCCAAACCTGAAGGAACCTGAAGGCCATCACAGACGGATGCAGAAATGAACCATGCACGCTCCTATGAAGGAATATTCCACAGCAATGGAGTACATTTTGTTTAAAGGTAGTAAAACTATAAAAATTATTTTTTAAAAAAACTATATTTACAAGATGAAAGAATCTATAATTCTGGCACCTAGGGATTGTCGAATGCTCCTAAAAATAGATTGCTGTGGAAACGTTTATTATAGGGAAATTGACATATTCTCTAGGAAGGACGCGGTGAATGGGCCTGCTACATTTTCTACATTGAAGACATGTACAGGTTTTGATGCTACTTCTGTTAAATCAAGTGGGGCTTCACTGGATTTCTGCTACTGCGGAGATAATCAAATTGTGGGTAGGGGTCAGGAGAAAATTAGTCATAGGTGTTCTTGTGTAATAATTACTGTTGAAAGTGTAAATTATCCATTTACCAGTAAGACTGAGAATAGAATAACTGCTACATTACTTCATATGAGATGATCCTCTGTGCTATTGTTCCTGGAGCTCCAGTGAGTGAGTATTTTGAATGTGAAGTTCATCCAGATCTGAGGATGGAATAAATGGCTAGGTGTGATATGGCTAATAGAAATAATATGCCTACATTTATACTAATTAGTGGATAAGATATGGGAAGAGGAATTCATGTTGTGAGAGGCAGGGTTATGGCTAGCATTGGGGCAATAATATATAAATTGATGATGTTGATGGACATAGTGGTTCTTTAATAAGTACTTTGAATGCCTCAGCAATGGGTTGTAATCATCCATGGGGGCTGATGATTTTTGGCCCTTTCTGGATTTGTATATAGCCTAGGATTTTCCATTTGGTTAATATGAGGAATGCTATGGTGAATTAAATTGGGTAATTTGTGAAAGAATGTTGATTATAAACATATTCTTAGGAAGAGGACTTGAAGCAGTGCAGAAAAAGTTTCAGTTTTACATAATTACCGGGTTCTGCCAGCGTAACGAACCCTGTTCTACAGTAGGGTATGTATAAATTAATTGAATGTAGATTATATCATCATTTAGTTTGAAGACATTTTGTAAAGGAAGCCGTATTGCTCTTGTCCTTTCATACTGGAAGAAATCTGCAATAGACAGAAACCAACCAGGATGACTCCAGTCTGAACTCAGATCACGTGAGGCTTTAATCGTTGAACAAACAGACAATTAATAGCAGTTATACCGTTGAAATGTCGTGATCCAGCATCAAGGTCATAAACCATATTGCCCATATGAACTCCAGAATACAATTACACTGTTATCCCTAGTAAAACTTGTTCCATTGACCAGTGTTTTAGAAGAACAGGTGATAAAGCATTTTGACTAGCTGGCCTAAGTTTTAATCACTCAGAAGTGGTTTTATTCTCCAAAAAATAAATGGCGCATGGGCTCAAGACACACCGGCTTCAGTAGTTGTGGCGTGCAGACTCAGTAGTTGTGGCCCAATGGCTTAGTTGTTCCGTGGCACGTGAGATCTTCCCGGACCGGGGATCGAACCGGGTCCCCTGCATTGGCAGGCGAATTCTTAATCACTGCATCACCAGGGAAGTCCCAGATTCGCAGTCTCCCTTTTAATATACCTTAAGCCCAAAGAATCCATGGAAAATTGTTAGAGAAAATAAGGCAATAAAATACTGTAAGGACTATAACAGAAGCATATAGTACACAGTTCATATAGACACATCCCAAGCAGTTACAAAGTATATTAAAAGGGAGGCTGCAATTTTAAAAGAATAAGAAAAATTATACCCACAAACTCCCAATCTTTCCTGAAACGTTGCAATCTGAAACCCTATTGTAGGAAGCAGAAGATTCCAGGAGATATTCTACAAATGAAGGACTGCAAACCCTGTGGTTGGATAAGGAATTCTGGAAGGAAGGTATCCTCACCCAAGGAGAGCAGGTTCCTATACTTCTCTAACATCACATCCCTGTACAATTCCCATTGATCTTGGTCCAGGCATTCTCACTCCTCTTGACAGAAATCTATGGCCACATCCTGGAATGTCAGCAGTCCCTGAAATTAAACGTACACATGCCATGTGGCCACGGGAAGAGTTCATAATATGACCCAAGAAGAAAACAGCAAGTTAAGAGAAGGTTTTAATTTAGAAGAGTCTCTTCAATTATCCACTAATACATATATATATATATATATATATATATATATATATATATATATATAAATAATTTTTTTTTACAAAGTAACTTTCTCTACCTTATTTCTAACTACAAGAAAAGAGTATGGCATGTGATCCACAAAACCAATATAGAGACTATACTTGTCTGGAAAAGAAATGATAAAATGATGGTTTCAACACAGGCATATGCATTTTTGAGTGTTTTATTTATATCAAACTGGATAAAATGTGTGTATTTCTCATAGAGAAAAGACCTGTCGAGGTAGAAATGTACCTTTCAACTATTCATGGGTACACGAGTACACTGGGGAGATTGTAAAAGTGCAGTTTGTGATTCAGTAGGTCCGGTGGGCCTGAGTTCTATTTTTTTAACAAGCTCATTTTTAACTAGTGATGCCACAGTCTCTGATACATTAACCACAACTGTGAATATCAGAGACATAATTAGAAAGGTAAAAATTCACATTTAATTTTGAACTTAAAGTGTTTTATGGATTTACACCTTTAATAGAATAGTGAGCACAGCAGCAACAATCATTTGTGAGTATTTACTATAGACTGTGTATGTTTCTAATTTTTTTGTGTAGGATTCCAGGAAAAAGGCCTGGGCTGCGGCCACAATGGGCGTGGCCCCCAGGCCGGGCCGCCCCTCCAGGACACCCGACGGGGCCCTGCGCTCCTGGCGGCTCCCTCCCCCGCCGCCCCGCTCCCTCCCGGAAGGCCACGGGGCAGAGCGGTCCCACCCACTGCGCGCTGAACAGAGCCCGCGTTTCCTCAGAGCTGGAACTCCCGGCTCAGGCGGCGTCTCTTCCCTCCGCCTTCACGGAACTGCCCCGGAGCCCGAGGGGAGGGCGACCTCACTGAGGCTGCCGGCTCTGGAGGTGCCCCGGCGGCCGAAGCCATGACAGTCGCGGGGACGGCGGGCCGGGTAAGTGGGCGCCGACCCTCCGCCTGGTCCGGTGCCCGGGCGGCAGCACAAGACCAGCTTCTGAGGGGCAGGGGTTCGCTGCCACCCGCCGCTGCTGTGCAGAAAGAGCGGCCTCCAGCGTCTGGTCCCCGGGAACTTCGGTCCGTCCTCTCGCCCCTGCCCTCGTCCTGGCTCGCGAGGCCTGGTGGGCGTGAGGAGGGGGTCGGCCTGAGCGTCCTGAGGGGAAACGGGGCAAGGGAGGCGCAGGGTCCGGCTGCAGCGTCAGCGCCCCTCTTCCCGACTGCGGGGAAAGCGGCTGAAAACTCCTCCCGAGGCGCGCAGGCCCCTTATTCAGCCGAGTCCCTCTGCGCTCCTTCCTCCCTGAGCTAAAGTACCGGGGGGAGGGGACAGGGCAGGGAACTGGCGCAGGTAATGGGGAACATCCAAAGGTGATTGTTAACTAAGGAAAACCAGCTCTCCCAAGGTGAGGAATGCGGCGCTTTTCTTTGCCTGGGCTCACTGAATTCCTTCCTTTGATATGCACCTCAGCTCTCTGGGGCCTGCATTCTGTATTTGCATATCCTGAGTGCCTCAGGGCCCGCCGGCTCACATTGGAGGGCTGCAAGTGCTGAAGACTGTGACATCCTTTGTTTACTGATAGGGCAAGAACTATTCCATTTCTCACAGGCCTGAGGGGCAGACAGTGGAAAAAAGTCAGAGAATCTCACTCGGCCTGTACTTTGGTTTACATATAGATAATATTTATACTTAACTGTGCTGATAGAGGTTCTCAAGTCCAATCAACTTGTTCTACTGCCCTCTATGTATCAATTTCATCAATATGATAAGATAAATGCCTATAGAATTGACTTAATCCATTTAAATAGGATAATGATTTTGAAAGGAAACATAATAGAAATATAGCAACGAAACCTTTACCACTAAAGGCTGGGTCTGGAACACCCTAAATAAATGTTCCATTGTTAAAATATTGAAAGATGTAGTCAATAGAAATATCAACAAAAATGACAAATAATAAGGGTAGCAGAATGTTGAAATGTTCTATCTTTATCATTAAAGTGGCAGAAAATCATTTATTAGTAGGCACTGGGGGCAGAAGATGCCTGATTTTATATCTGTGTCATATTTGTGCAGTTGTTTCAACAAGTAACTTAAAGACAAAATGGAAAAACAAGGAGGTTTGTGCCTGAGATCATGTTGATGTGAAACCAGGGATGGCCACCTTGTGCCAGGTGAGTTAAGTTTACCTGGCAGGTAGACCGCAGAGCTCCTGGGAAGCAAGGGTTGGAATTTTTCTGCTGGGTGCCCCTTAGGTTCTGTGACTTGACTGACTGTGAGTCATGTTTCTGGAAAGACCTGATCACAGGAAAAGGGTGGGAATAGAGTGATTTGGGGAGCAGCTAACAACATTCATCACAGCTCACGGCCTGAATGAATTTTAAAGAAACAGGAAAACAAATGCTTCTTATGGAATCAGAGAATGTGAGGGCTGGACAATCCCAGAAAATGAGGAACACCCATCCCATTTTCCAGATGACAAAACAGAGGTCCAGCAAGGTGAAATCCCTCACCCAAGTTGCACCCGTCTCTCCTCCCCACTACGTGGTTCATGAAAGCAGGACTCTTCCTGTCTTGATCACTGCTGAACCCCAAAAAGGGCCAGGCATCTAGCAGCTGCTCCAAAAATTTGGGTTGACTGTAGGAACAATGCTATTTCTTTCTTTCTCACTCTTATTCAGGATTGTGCCAAGAACTCGCCAGGTTGCAATGTAATTCGATAAATGTAAATATTAATTGAGATTTGTTGTGATGAGGACTTAGGCTTTGAAGGTAACAGACTTGGTTCAGATCTTGGTTCTGCCACTCCATAGCTGTTTGGCTTTGGGAACATTACTAAACCTCTCTGAGATTATTTCCTCCTTTGTAAAGTGGGGATAAATCTATCTGAGCCAGCAGAGCAGCTGCATGAGAGATGTGCACTAAATATTGGTCTTTCTCACTCTCCTACGCCATCTCTCTGTTCTTCCCAGAGAAGCTGTACAGAAGGATAGAGTACTTTTGTTTAAAATAGTTAACTAATTAATTAATTAATTTGTTTTTGGCTGCGTTGGGTCTTCGTTGCTATGCGCAGGCTTTGCCTAGTTGCGGCAAGCGGGGGCTACTCTTTGTTGCGGTGCGCGGGCTTCTCATTGCGGTGGCTTCTCTTGCTAGCCTTAACCCCAATGCTAGCCTTAACCCTGGCTCTCACAACATGAATTCCTCTTCCCATATCTTATCCACTAATTAATATAAATGTAGGCATATTATTTCTATTAGCCATATCACACCTAGCCATTTACTCCATCCTCAGATCTGGATGAACTTCACATTCAAAATACTCACTCACTGGAGCTCTAGGAGCAATAGCACAGACAATCATCTCATATGAAGTAATGTAGCAGTTATTCTATTCTCAGTCTTACTGATAAATGGATCATTTACACTTTCAACAGTAATTATTACACAAGAACACCTATGACTAATTTTCTCCTGACCCCTACCCAGAATTTGATTATCTCCTCAGTAGCCGAAATCCAACGAAGCCCCACTTGATTAAACGGAAGTAGCATCAAAACCTGTATATGTCTTCAATGTAGAAAATGTAGCAGGCCCATTCACCCCGTCCCTCCTAGAGAATATGTCAATTTCCCTATCATAAACATTTCCCCAGCAATCTATTTTTAGGAGCATTCGACAATCCCTAGGTGCCAGAATTATATACAGCCCAAGTCATCATTAAACACATCTAACAATCTCCTTTCTATGAATTTGAGCCTCCTACCTACAATTTTGATATGATCAACGCATACATCTCTTATAAAAAGTTTTTTTACGACTAACATTAACCCTATGTATATGAGAGTTTTCACTACTTGTCATCATACCAGGCAACCCACCACAAATTTAAGAAATATGTCTGACAAAAGAGTTACTTTGATAGAGTAAATCACAGAGGTTTCAATGCTCTTATTCCTGGAATTGAATTCTTCCTAATAATTTTACATTCTCCATGCTACCTACCACATTACACCACATGCTATATAGTAAAGTTCTCTAAGTAAGCTTCAGGCCCATACCCCCAAAATATTTTTATATATCCTTCCTGTGCTAATAAACTCTCATTGTTTTTACCATCATTCTACTGACCATTTTCTCAGGAAATATAATTGTATAACAAGCTCACACTGGTTAATGGTATCCCCATTCTAATAAAAAACATGAACCCATAAGCTACAGAAGCATCCAACAAATATTTCCTAAAACAGTCCACCACATCAATACTACTTATAATGGCTATTATCATTAATCTAATATACTCTGGTCAAACAGCACAATGAATAACAAGAATCTTTAATCCAGCAGCATCCACCCTCATGACAATCGCCCTTGTCACAAAAGTAGGACTTTCCCCATTTCACTTCTGAGTGCCTGAAGTCACACGAGGCATCCCATGAACAGCAGACCTGATGCTATCAACATGACAAAATTGCACCCCTATCAGTTTTATACCACATGTCACCATCCATCAACCTAAATATACTATTAATCATAGTGATATTATAAATCATAGCTGGAGGCTGAGGCAGACTTCGCCATACTCACCTGGAAAATATTACACCCTCCTCATCAATTGCCCATATAGGATGAATAACAGCTCTTATAATGTATATTCAGATTATAACAATCCTAAACATACTAATTTATATCATAACAACACTATCTTCTTCTTATTTATGCCCAGATCATGTACTACAAGAGTATCATTATCACACACATGAGATAAAACACCTCCCATCACAATCATTTTCCTCACCATTATAGTATCATTAGGACATCGCCCATCACTATCAGGCTTTCTACCCAAATGAATAATTATCCAAGAGATAACAAAAACGACAACATCATTCTACCAACACTAATAGCCATCATAGCAGTCCTCAGCATATATTTCTACTTGCAGCTAACATACTCCACATCACTAACTATATTCCCTTCATTAAACAACACAAACACAAAACAATTTGAACATACAAAGAAATAACCTTCCTATCATTACCAATCATAATACCCACACGGTTACTACACACAACACCCATTCTATCGGTGCTGGACTAGGAATTTAGGTTAGTTCAGACCAAGAGCTTTCAAAACCCTAAACAAGTGAAATTTACTTAATTCCTAAAAATAAGGATTGCAAGACTTTATTCTACATCAATTGAATGTAAAGCAAACACTGTATTGAAGCCAAATCTTTACGAGATGGATGAGTTTTAACCCCAGGAAACTTTAGTTAACAGGCAAATCCTCTAGTCAACTGGCTTCAGTCTACTTCTCCTTCATTTGAGAAAGAAAAAAAGAAAAAAAAAAAAAAAAGGCAGGATAATCACTGGCAGAATTGAAGCTGCTTCTCTGAAGTTACAATTCAATTTGTTGATTCACCACAGGGTTTGCCAGAAAGAGGGCTCAATCTCTGTCTTTAGATTTACAGTCTAATGCTAACTCAGTCATTTTACCTCGGTTCATACACTGCTGATTATTTTCAACAAATCACAAAGATATCGGCATTTTATATTTACTATTTGGTGCTTGAGCTGGAGTAGCAGGCAGCACCTTAATTATATTAATCCAGGCTGAGCTATGCTGACCTGGACCGCTACTTGGAGATGCCCAAATCTGTAAGGTTGTCATAACAGTCCCTGCACTTGTAATAATTTTCTTTATAGCTGTACCCGTTATGATTGCAGGCTTTGAAAACTGACTTGGGCCACTAATAACTCGGACACCTGAAGTAGCATTTCCCCCAATAAATCATATAAACTTTTGACTACTTCCCCCATCATTCTTACTCCTACTCATATCACCAATAGTAGAAGCTGGTTCTGGTACCAGTGGGACGGTGTATTCAGCTCTAGCCTGCAATCTGGCCCATGCAGGAGCCTCTGTCGACCTAACTGTTTTCTCCTTACATTTAGCAGGTGTCTCCTCAATTCTTGGTATTATTACTTTTATTACTATAGTCTTTAATACAAAACCAGCAGTCATATCCCAATACCAAACACCATTATTTGTTTAATCTTCCCCAACTATAGCCATATTACTATAATTACCAATCTCAGTCCAAGCAGCCAGAATTGCCATGCTGTTAAGAGATAGAAATCTAAACACTACTTTCTTTGACCCTGCAGGAGGAGACCGAATCCTATAGCAACACCTCTTTTGATACTTTGCTCACCCTGAAGTCTGTATTCATGGCCTAACAGGGTTTGTTATAAACTCACATAGCATTACCTACTATTTAGGACAAAAATTGCCTTTCAGCTATCTGGGAATAGTATGAGTCATGTCCATTGGTTTTTTAGGAGTTCTCTTGTGGGCCCATCATATGTTTACCATAGGGATAGCTGTGGACTCAGGAGCATACTTTGCATCAGCTACCGTAATTACTTCTATCCCTACAGGAGTAAAAGTATCTAGCTGATTAGCAACTCTTTATTTAATTTTTCTTTTTTTTTTTTTGGCTGAGTTGGGTCTTGGTTGCTGCGCATGGGCTTTCTCTGGTTGCGGTGAGCGGCAGCTACTCTTCGTTGCGGTGTGCGGCCCTTTCATTGCAGTGGCTTCTCTTGTTGCAGAGCACGGCCTCTAGGCGCGTGGGATTCAGTAGTTGTGGCTTGCGGGCTCTAGAGGGCAGGCTCAGTAGTTGTGGCACACGGGCTTTTTGCTCCGCGGCATGTGGAATCTTCCCAGACAAGGGCTCGAACCCGTGTTCCCTGCATTGGCAGACGAATTCTTAACCACTGCGTCACCAGGGAAGTCCCTGGTTAGCAACTGTTCACGGAGGTAATACTATATGACCTCCCACTATATTATGAGTTTTAGGCTTTAGTTTTTCTTTTTACAGTAGGTGGTTTGACAGGAATCATCTTAGTCAACTCATCCCCAGACATTGTCCTCCAGGATACATACTATGTAGTAGCACACTTCCATGACCTAATGTCCATGGGAGCAGTCTTCACTATTATAGGAGGCTTTCTACACTGATTCCCACTATTCTCAGGTTATACAGTTAACTCAGCATGAGCAAAAATTCACTTCACAAGTATATTTGTAGTAGTAAATATGACTTCCTGCAGCACTTTCGTGGCCTCTCAGGGATGTCACTACGTTAGTCTGAGTACCCTGAGGCACACACAACATGAAATATTTTGTCTTTAGGCTCATTCATCTCAGTAGCAGCAGTAATGCTAATAATCTTCATACTTTGAAAAGGATTTGTGTCTAAACAAGAAGTCTTAGCAGTGGGAATTGCTACTCCTAACCTAGAATGGTTACACGGATGTCCTCCACCATATCCTACGTTTCAAGATCCTACCTATGTAAATGTAAAATAAGGAAGGACTCAAGTCCTTTTCAACCAGTTTCAAGCCAACACCATAACAATTATGTCTTCCTCAATAAATGAGATAAAAGTAAAAAGTGATGTAGCTTTGTCAAAGTTAAATGATAGGCTAAAATCCTGTATATGACTAAGGCATATCAATTTCATCTAGGCTCTCAAGATACAACATCACCGATTATGGAAGAACTTTTACATTTTCTTCATCACACATTAATAGTGATTTTTAAAATAAGTTCTCTAGTCCTCTATATCATTTCACTAATATTGACATCTAAACTCATAGGCATACAATAGATGCACAGGTAGAGAAAATGTGAACAATTTACTAGCTATTATTGTAATCTTAATTGCCCTATCATCATTGTGAATCCTTTACATGATACATGAAATCAATAACTCTTCCCAAACCATAAAAAACTATGGGTCAGTAACGATACTGAAGCTACAAATACACAGATTACGAAGATTTAAATGTTGACTCCTCTGTAATCCCCACATCAGAGCTAAAACCAGGAGAATAATGCCTAATAAAAGTCAACAACCGAGTAGTTAGGGATAGTCATTGAATATTAGTTTCATCTGAAATTGTTGTACACTCCGGAGTTGTTCCTTCTCAGGCCTAAAAGAAGCTGCTATCCCAGGACGCCTAACTTAAAGAATCCTAATATCAACAGGACCCGGCCTATGTTGTGGACAAGAGAGCTCATTTTCCTGAGTTCAAAGACAGGACAGAGGGATATGTCTGAGATATGGGGTGAATCTGCAGCCCATGGGGATGCACTCTCCAAGCTCCAGTATAGGAATGGGGCCTCTAGGGTCCCAGGCCACCCACCACGCCCTCTGGAGCAGGGTCTGGGCAACATTCCCTGTCAGTGATGAGGCAGCCCTAGCACTTGTCACGGCCCGATGTCGTGTCCTATGTGGGCCCCATGCTCTTGGGACCACACCCCACACTCTGCAGGTCCATGCTACAGGGTCCTTCATGCCTCAGGAGTAGAGACCACACAGCAAGCAGTTCCCTCCCCAACCAGCAGAAGGAGGGGAGGAGAGCAGGGGCACCAGGGGACACTCACTCAGACAACAACACCCCAGCGGTGCCAGCGGGGACAGTGATGATGCAGATGAGGCACAGATCAAGAGATGGGACCAGAGGACCCAAAAGGCAGCTGGTCAGGTCCTGGCTCACCTTCACCCCGGACACCTTTGTCCCGCATACACCCCCTTCCTCATACACCCTCTCCTTAAATGCAGATTCTTCAGATGCGAACAGGCAGAGCTTCAGACTGAAAGTCAGCTCTTCCAAAATGACCCGTCAGCAAACACTGCAGGATTCCACTCCAGTGGGTGCCCTGCAGTCGACAACTCAGGGACTGAAGTGGATATCGGTGCCAGGGGCAGTGGGAGGGAATGGGGAATGAGACTTTCATGGTTGTGGAATTTTGGTTTTGCAGGACGAAAAGTTCTAGTGATGGTGGTGATGGCTCCACGAGAAAGTGAATCTATCTGATGCCTCAGAAACGTGCACTTAAAATGGTGATGATGGTAAAGGGTATGTGACGTGTGTTTTTTTTCACTTAAAATAAATTCTTAAAATAATGTCTTGTTAATTGAGATTCCATTTCGACTCCCCTTCATCACAAATGTCGGAGGCCCAGACACAGTCCCCTACCTTAGGGGCCATCACGGTACCCTCACAGAGCACGTGGGAGACCATTCTTAGGGGGGGCTAGTCTGTGCTCACCTGACCTCTGTCCAGGGGGACCCAGGCAGTGGTGACCCCCATAGATTAGACATATGATATGCTATAGTATTAATACGATACCACCAAGTATTGTCACTCACCGGAACACAAAGCAGCAACCCACTCAAACATGCCTGACCTCATATGATTGTGACAAGATGAAGAGAAGAAAAGGAACCACAGGTTAATCAGGACAACACCCTTAATGCAGAGGTTGGAAATCTCAAAGGGGACAGGACACACTGCAGGCAAAGAGCGCATATGCGGTCTCCCCATCCATGTGATCCTGACCCATGCAGGTATGGTGAGACCCAAACAGTCCCCGCACCCTATACCTGGGGCCACACATCCACACTCACCAGGGTGACCCACCTCCCCAGACCCCTCCACCTGGGTCACATGTCCACAGTCCCAGGATTACCTCACCTCCCCAGACCCTGCACCTGGGGTCTCACGTCCCCTTGGTCAGGACACCATGGCTCTGCAGGGGGCTCCCCCACTGTGGAAACAAACTGGGTCCCTGGGACCTCCTGGGATGGGAAAAAGTGTCAGGTGGGTCTCATTTCCCCACACTTGTCCCAGAGGAGTCCTCCTCTTCTCACTTTGGTTCTGTGTGATTTGAACTGTTTGTACAGCTTTCATACTAAAGTTGAAAACACGACCCTGGTGCTGGCATGCTCGGTCCTTTCTCGTCTCACTTACATGTTGAGAAAACTCACAGGACAGCAGGGCTGAAACCCGTGGGGCAGCTCTGGACTCTGCTGAGTAGGGACGGTAGACTGGAGGGAGAGCTCAGCAGCAGCCTCAGCTGTCACCCATCGGTCTTTTGCCCCATCTGCGTGCCCTGCAATCAATTCAGCAGCTAAACCTGCTTCCCTATGCACCATGCACGTGCTGGTAAATTGGAATTATTGCCAGGTAGTCCTCCTGAGGATTCTCCATGAGCCCCAGGGAAGGTGAACCTTGCAGGGATTAAGACTAAGGCCCCGACCATAGCACTGACCCTTGGGAGGACCAGGTCACCACACTCAGAAGAGAGGCTGTTACGTAGACAAGCCCACCTCAGCTCCAGACCCCAGACATCTAAGCACTGACATTCAGATGCAGGCACGGAGCTTCCCAGTACTGAGGCCAGGCCGGGTCTCTACCCAGGTCCCCATAGTCCTAGCGTACACAGAACATGGTCAGGTCTAAATCTTCTTATTATAGACAACACATGGTCAGCTCTAAACATAATCAGTAGACAGGACATGCAGAGGTCTAAATCTACCATGTAGACACAACTTGATCATGTTTAAACTAGCTTAGGGCTGATCTCATAGGGGGTACAGATCACACACATGGGTCTCTCATCTTTGGACACCCACGTCAGGAAACTGAACAAAATCTTTGTCATTAAACATTTCAACAGGTAAAACAGAAATGTTCCCAATTTCTCTGGCCACCTGATGGTCAGGATCCACGGGCGAGCCACGAACTTCTTAGAGTGCAGCCCAGTCTGCTGCCAGGACAGACAAGAAGTGGCCTGATTCCAGCCTCCCAGGCTTCCAGAAGGAGGCGGCCACACTGCAAGCCAGGTCAGGAGAGTCCTGCATGGTCCGGGCCGGGAGATCCGGTCTGTCCATTCGGCTGGCCGATTCCGGGCGGGGCGCTCAGGGCCGCTGAGATCCCTGCACTCAGGTCCTGCTTCCCTGCAGCGTGTGCGTGTGCGTGTGCGTGTGCGTGTGTGTGTGTGTGTAGAGGGGGCGGTGGCTGACGGCTCCCATGATTCCCAACCCGGGCACCGCGCTGTCTTCGAGGGGAGGCACGGGGAGAGGTAGGGGCACAGAAGCCGTTGGAGAGGAGAACCCACCGCGGAACTCCTTGCACACTGGCTCGCCCCACCCGGAGACCCGCCTGCCCATCGTGGGCCGCATGTCGCCCCCCAGTCCCCCACCCCCGAGGGCAGGGTGCCTGCTCTTTCAACAGCACAGGGTCTCACATGAAGGAGACCCAGTGTGGACTGTCAGCCCCCGACTCCTGATGCTGTGTTTAGGGGGAGAATGAACCCCCTTGACTGGGCGATGGGACCCTGTGAGGAAAGAGGTGGCGGCCCGATCCAAGTCGGGGCCTGGCTGAGATATGAGGAAACAGGAGCCAAGGGCAGGGCCTGGAGGCCAGGCCAACAGGAGGGGCACCCCCAGCCTTGGCCGGGCTCTCCAACGGTGACATTGTTGCTTTAGGGGACCTGGGACAGGTGACTGAATGTAATGGGAGTCTAAACTGGACCCTGAATGCGGCTTAAAGAAGGTGTGAAGGATGTTACTGAGACAGTGACAGTCATTGGAAGACAAACTCTGTGTCAGGATATCCTGCTCCATCCATTTAAATCCCTGAGATCTGTGACCTTTACGTGGCTACGCAGGATTGTTAGAGCAGCTGCGTGCGGATATATCTGGGGCACAATTCAGTCTGCAGCCAACTTGCAAGTGGTTCCAGCAAACACACAGGTGTGCGCACAGGCAGGCACAGCACACACACAAACATATGCACGTGCACAGCACAAATATATTCACACACTAGCATGTGAACACACATGCACCCATATGCCCATGCACACACTAATGTGTGCAAGTTCACATACCTATCCACATGCACAGCATATTTATGCAAACAGGCACATGCACACGCATAGCACACACACAGGGAATAAAGTGAATCCGTAAAGCATTAATTCCTGAACACAAGTGAAGCTGACATGTATTTTTCCCTTTTCTTAGCCTTGATGTTTTCCACAACAAAAAGTTTAAGAAAAAAGTTAATGGCAAATGACTTTTGATTCATAGGACTTTCTGATTTTATTCCACAAATATTATGACAGCAGAAATGAATGTAGATATTACATGTGTCCACTAATGGAAGAATGGAGAAGAAAAACACGGTCCATCAATACAAGGGAATGCTATTCAGCCTAAAAAGGAAGTCAATTCTGACACAGGATGCAGCAGGGATGAACCTTGAGGGCATTATGCTCAGTGATGTAAGCTAGACACAAAAAAACAAACAGTGCTTGATCCACTCATACAAGGCCCCTAGAGCAGTCGGAAATATAGAGACATAAAGTAGGATGTTGAGGGCCAGAGGCTGAGGGAGGGACAATGGGGAGTGAGTGTTTAATGGGGACTGTTTCAATTTTGCAAGATGTAAAAGTTCTGGAGGAGGATGGTGGTCAGGTTTGCACAACAGTGTGAATTACTTCCTGACCCTGAAATGTGCACTTAAAAATGGTTAAGATAGTACATTTTATGTTATGTGTACCAGACCACAATTTTTAAAACTTTTCCAAAAACAACAGGAAATAGTCCATGAACACCACAAGATGCACAACTTCACTAACAAGAGAGGGATTAAAGCCATAAGAAAAATACTGTGCATACGCCTACCAGAATGGCAGACATGAAAGACATAGTATCAAATATCAGCAGGATGTGGAGCAATGGAAAGCCTGGTACGCAACGGGGGGATGCAACCACTTCTGAAGCAATCGGGCCTCAGATAACGAAGTCCGTGCACAGAGACCCACAGTGCTCCTCCCAGTTGAACACAAACCCACCAGCCCTGCACCAGGACACACGGACATGGACTGGCAGCCACAGGAGCCAAACCTGAAGGAACCTGAAGGCCATCACAGACGGATGCAGAAATGAACCATGCACGCTCCTATGAAGGAATATTCCACAGCAATGGAGTACATTTTGTTTAAAGGTAGTAAAACTATAAAAATTATTTTTTAAAAAAACTATATTTACAAGATGAAAGAATCTATAATTCTGGCACCTAGGGATTGTCGAATGCTCCTAAAAATAGATTGCTGTGGAAACGTTTATTATAGGGAAATTGACATATTCTCTAGGAAGGACGCGGTGAATGGGCCTGCTACATTTTCTACATTGAAGACATGTACAGGTTTTGATGCTACTTCTGTTAAATCAAGTGGGGCTTCACTGGATTTCTGCTACTGCGGAGATAATCAAATTGTGGGTAGGGGTCAGGAGAAAATTAGTCATAGGTGTTCTTGTGTAATAATTACTGTTGAAAGTGTAAATTATCCATTTACCAGTAAGACTGAGAATAGAATAACTGCTACATTACTTCATATGAGATGATCCTCTGTGCTATTGTTCCTGGAGCTCCAGTGAGTGAGTATTTTGAATGTGAAGTTCATCCAGATCTGAGGATGGAATAAATGGCTAGGTGTGATATGGCTAATAGAAATAATATGCCTACATTTATACTAATTAGTGGATAAGATATGGGAAGAGGAATTCATGTTGTGAGAGGCAGGGTTATGGCTAGCATTGGGGCAATAATATATAAATTGATGATGTTGATGGACATAGTGGTTCTTTAATAAGTACTTTGAATGCCTCAGCAATGGGTTGTAATCATCCATGGGGGCTGATGATTTTTGGCCCTTTCTGGATTTGTATATAGCCTAGGATTTTCCATTTGGTTAATATGAGGAATGCTATGGTGAATTAAATTGGGTAATTTGTGAAAGAATGTTGATTATAAACATATTCTTAGGAAGAGGACTTGAAGCAGTGCAGAAAAAGTTTCAGTTTTACATAATTACCGGGTTCTGCCAGCGTAACGAACCCTGTTCTACAGTAGGGTATGTATAAATTAATTGAATGTAGATTATATCATCATTTAGTTTGAAGACATTTTGTAAAGGAAGCCGTATTGCTCTTGTCCTTTCATACTGGAAGAAATCTGCAATAGACAGAAACCAACCAGGATGACTCCAGTCTGAACTCAGATCACGTGAGGCTTTAATCGTTGAACAAACAGACAATTAATAGCAGTTATACCGTTGAAATGTCGTGATCCAGCATCAAGGTCATAAACCATATTGCCCATATGAACTCCAGAATACAATTACACTGTTATCCCTAGTAAAACTTGTTCCATTGACCAGTGTTTTAGAAGAACAGGTGATAAAGCATTTTGACTAGCTGGCCTAAGTTTTAATCACTCAGAAGTGGTTTTATTCTCCAAAAAATAAATGGCGCATGGGCTCAAGACACACCGGCTTCAGTAGTTGTGGCGTGCAGACTCAGTAGTTGTGGCCCAATGGCTTAGTTGTTCCGTGGCACGTGAGATCTTCCCGGACCGGGGATCGAACCGGGTCCCCTGCATTGGCAGGCGAATTCTTAATCACTGCATCACCAGGGAAGTCCCAGATTCGCAGTCTCCCTTTTAATATACCTTAAGCCCAAAGAATCCATGGAAAATTGTTAGAGAAAATAAGGCAATAAAATACTGTAAGGACTATAACAGAAGCATATAGTACACAGTTCATATAGACACATCCCAAGCAGTTACAAAGTATATTAAAAGGGAGGCTGCAATTTTAAAAGAATAAGAAAAATTATACCCACAAACTCCCAATCTTTCCTGAAACGTTGCAATCTGAAACCCTATTGTAGGAAGCAGAAGATTCCAGGAGATATTCTACAAATGAAGGACTGCAAACCCTGTGGTTGGATAAGGAATTCTGGAAGGAAGGTATCCTCACCCAAGGAGAGCAGGTTCCTATACTTCTCTAACATCACATCCCTGTACAATTCCCATTGATCTTGGTCCAGGCATTCTCACTCCTCTTGACAGAAATCTATGGCCACATCCTGGAATGTCAGCAGTCCCTGAAATTAAACGTACACATGCCATGTGGCCACGGGAAGAGTTCATAATATGACCCAAGAAGAAAACAGCAAGTTAAGAGAAGGTTTTAATTTAGAAGAGTCTCTTCAATTATCCACTAATACATATATATATATATATATATATATATATATATATATATATATATAAATAATTTTTTTTTACAAAGTAACTTTCTCTACCTTATTTCTAACTACAAGAAAAGAGTATGGCATGTGATCCACAAAACCAATATAGAGACTATACTTGTCTGGAAAAGAAATGATAAAATGATGGTTTCAACACAGGCATATGCATTTTTGAGTGTTTTATTTATATCAAACTGGATAAAATGTGTGTATTTCTCATAGAGAAAAGACCTGTCGAGGTAGAAATGTACCTTTCAACTATTCATGGGTACACGAGTACACTGGGGAGATTGTAAAAGTGCAGTTTGTGATTCAGTAGGTCCGGTGGGCCTGAGTTCTATTTTTTTAACAAGCTCATTTTTAACTAGTGATGCCACAGTCTCTGATACATTAACCACAACTGTGAATATCAGAGACATAATTAGAAAGGTAAAAATTCACATTTAATTTTGAACTTAAAGTGTTTTATGGATTTACACCTTTAATAGAATAGTGAGCACAGCAGCAACAATCATTTGTGAGTATTTACTATAGACTGTGTATGTTTCTAATTTTTTTGTGTAGGATTCCAGGAAAAAGGCCTGGGCTGCGGCCACAATGGGCGTGGCCCCCAGGCCGGGCCGCCCCTCCAGGACCCCCGACGGGGCCCTGCGCTCCTGGCGGCTCCCTCCCCCGCCGCCCCGCTCCCTCCCGGAAGGCCACGGGGCAGAGCGGTCCCACCCACTGCGCGCTGAACAGAGCCCGCGTTTCCTCAGAGCTGGAACTCCCGGCTCAGGCGGCGTCTCTTCCCTCCGCCTTCACGGAAATGCCCCGGAGCCCGAGGGGAGGGCGACCTCACTGAGGCTGCCGGCTCTGGAGGTGCCCCGGCGGCCGAAGGCATGACAGTCGCGGGGACGGCGGGCCGGGTAAGTGGGCGCCGACCCTCCGCCTGGTCCGGTGCCCGGGCGGCAGCACAAGACCAGCTTCTGAGGGGCAGGGGTTCGCTGCCACCCGCCGCTGCTGTGCAGAAAGAGCGGCCTCCAGCGTCTGGTCCCCGGGAACTTCGGTCCGTCATCTCGCCCCTGCCCTCGTCCTGGCTCGCGAGGCCTGGTGGGCGTGAGGAGGGGGTCGGCCTGAGCGTCCTGAGGGGAAACGGGGCAAGGGAGGCGCAGGGTCCGGCTGCAGCGTCAGCGCCCCTCTTCCCGACTGCGGGGAAAGCGGCTGAAAACTCCTCCCGAGGCGCGCAGGCCCCTTATTCAGCCGAGTCCCTCTGCGCTCCTTCCTCCCTGAGCTAAAGTACCGGGGGAAGGAAACAGGGCAGGGAACTGGCGCAGGTAATGGGGAACATCCAAAGGTGATTGTTAACTAAGGAAAACCAGCTCTCCCAAGGTGAGGAATGCGGCGCTTTTCTTTGCCTGGGCTCACTGAATTCCTTCCTTTGATATGCACCTCAGCTCTCTGGGGCCTGCATTCTGTATTTGCATATCCTGAGTGCCTCAGGGCCCGCCGGCTCACATTGGAGGGCTGCAAGTGCTGAAAACTGGGACATCCTTTGTTTACTGATAGGGCGAGAACTATTCCATTTCTCACAGGCCTGAGGGGCAGACAGTGGAAAAAAGTCAGAGAATCTCACTCGGCCTGTACTTTGGTTTACATATAGATAATATTTATACTTAACTGTGCTAATAGAGGTTCTCAAGTCCAATCAACTTGTACTACTGCCCTCTATGTATCAATTTCATCAATATGATAAGATAAATGCCTATAGAATTGACTTAATCCATTTAAATAGGATAATGATTTTGAAAGGAAACATAATAGAAATATAGCAACGAAACCTTTACCACTAAAGGCTGGGTCTGGAACACCCTAAATAAATGTTCCATTGTTAAAATATTGAAAGATGTAGTCAATAGAAATATCAACAAAAATGACAAATAATAAGGGTAGCAGAATGTTGAAATGTTCTATCTTTATCATTAAAGTGGCAGAAAATCATTTATTAGTAGGCACTGGGGGCAGAAGATGCCTGATTTTATATCTGTGTCATATTTGTGCAGTTGTTTCAACAAGTAACTTAAAGACAAAATGGAAAAACAAGGAGGTTTGTGCCTGAGATCATGTTGATGTGAAACCAGGGATGGCCACCTTGTGCCAGGTGAGTTAAGTTTACCTGGCAGGTAGACCGCAGAGCTCCTGGGAAGCAAGGGTTGGAATTTTTCTGCTGGGTGCCCCTTAGGTTGTGTGACTTGACTGACTGTGAGTCATGTTTCTGGAAAGACCTGATCACAGGAAAAGGGTGGGAATAGAGTGATTTGGGGAGCAGCTAACAACATTCATCACAGCTCACGGCCTGAATGAATTTTAAAGAAACAGGAAAACAAATGCTTCTTATGGAATCAGAGAATGTGAGGGCTGGACAATCCCAGAAAATGAGGAACACCCATCCCATTTTCCAGATGACAAAACAGAGGTCCAGCAAGGTGAAATCCCTCACCCAAGTTGCACCCGTCTCTCCTCCCCACTACGTGGTTCATGAAAGCAGGACTCTTCCTGTCTTGATCACTGCTGAACCCCAAAAAGGGCCAGGCATCTAGCAGCTGCTCCAAAAATTTGGGTTGACTGTAGGAACAATGCTATTTCTTTCTTTCTCACTCTTATTCAGGATTGTGCCAAGAACTCGCCAGGTTGCAATGTAATTCGATAAATGTAAATATTAATTGAGTTTTGTTGTGATGAGGACTTAGGCTTTGAAGGTAACAGACTTGGTTCAGATCTTGGTTCTGCCACTCCATAGCTGTTTGGCTTTGGGAAAATTACTAAACCTCTCTGAGATTATTTCCTCCTTTGTAAAGTGGGGATAAATCTATCTGAGCCAGCAGAGCAGCTGCATGAGAGATGTGCACTAAATATTGGTCTTTCTCACTCTCCTACGCCATCTCTCTGTTCTTCCCAGAGAAGCTGTACAGAAGGATAGAGTACTTTTGTTTAAAATAGTTAACTAATTAATTAATTAATTTGTTTTTGGCTGCGTTGGGTCTTCGTTGCTATGCGCAGGCTTTGCCTAGTTGCGGCAAGCGGGGGCTACTCTTTGTTGCGGTGCGCGGGCTTCTCATTGCGGTGGCTTCTCTTGCTAGCCTTAACCCCAATGCTAGCCTTAACCCTGGCTCTCACAACATGAATTCCTCTTCCCATATCTTATCCACTAATTAATATAAATGTAGGCATATTATTTCTATTAGCCATATCACACCTAGCCATTTACTCCATCCTCAGATCTGGATGAACTTCACATTCAAAATACTCACTCACTGGAGCTCTAGGAGCAATAGCACAGACGATCATCTCATATGAAGTAATGTAGCAGTTATTCTATTCTCAGTCTTACTGATAAATGGATCATTTACACTTTCAACAGTAATTATTACACAAGAACACCTATGACTAATTTTCTCCTGACCCCTACCCAGAATTTGATTATCTCCTCAGTAGCCGAAATCCAACGAAGCCCCACTTGATTAAACGGAAGTAGCATCAAAACCTGTATATGTCTTCAATGTAGAAAATGTAGCAGGCCCATTCACCCCGTCCCTCCTAGAGAATATGTCAATTTCCCTATCATAAACATTTCCCCAGCAATCTATTTTTAGGAGCATTCGACAATCCCTAGGTGCCAGAATTATATACAGCCCAAGTCATCATTAAACACATCTAACAATCTCCTTTCTATGAATTTGAGCCTCCTACCTACAATTTTGATATGATCAACGCATACATCTCTTATAAAAAGTTTTTTTACGACTAACATTAACCCTATGTATATGAGAGTTTTCACTACTTGTCATCATACCAGGCAACCCACCACAAATTTAAGAAATATGTCTGACAAAAGAGTTACTTTGATAGAGTAAATCACAGAGGTTTCAATGCTCTTATTCCTGGAATTGAATTCTTCCTAATAATTTTACATTCTCCATGCTACCTACCACATTACACCACATGCTATATAGTAAAGTTCTCTAAGTAAGCTTCAGGCCCATACCCCCAAAATATTTTTATATATCCTTCCTGTGCTAATAAACTCTCATTGTTTTTACCATCATTCTACTGACCATTTTCTCAGGAAATATAATTGTATAACAAGCTCACACTGGTTAATGGTATCCCCATTCTAATAAAAAACATGAACCCATAAGCTACAGAAGCATCCAACAAATATTTCCTAAAACAGTCCACCACATCAATACTACTTATAATGGCTATTATCATTAATCTAATATACTCTGGTCAAAGAGCACAATGAATAACAAGAATCTTTAATCCAGCAGCATCCACCCTCATGACAATCGCCCTTGTCACAAAAGTAGGACTTTCCCCATTTCACTTCTGAGTGCCTGAAGTCACACGAGGCATCCCATGAACAGCAGACCTGATGCTATCAACATGACAAAATTGCACCCCTATCAGTTTTATACCACATGTCACCATCCATCAACCTAAATATACTATTAATCATAGTGATATTATAAATCATAGCTGGAGGCTGAGGCAGACTTCGCCATACTCACCTGGAAAATATTACACCCTCCTCATTAATTGCCCATATAGGATGAATAACAGCTCTTATAATGTATATTCAGATTATAACAATCCTAAACATACTAATTTATATCATAACAACACTATCTTCTTCTTATTTATGCCCAGATCATGTACTACAAGAGTATCATTATCACACACATGAGATAAAACACCTCCCATCACAATCATTTTCCTCACCATTATAGTATCATTAGGACATCGCCCATCACTATCAGGCTTTCTACCCAAATGAATAATTATCCAAGAGATAACAAAAACGACAACATCATTCTACCAACACTAATAGCCATCATAGCAGTCCTCAGCATATATTTCTACTTGCAGCTAACATACTCCACATCACTAACTATATTCCCTTCATTAAACAACACAAACACAAAACAATTTGAACATACAAAGAAATAACCTTCCTATCATTACCAATCATAATACCCACACGGTTACTACACACAACACCCATTCTATCGGTGCTGGACTAGGAATTTAGGTTAGTTCAGACCAAGAGCTTTCAAAACCCTAAACAAGTGAAATTTACTTAATTCCTAAAAATAAGGATTGCAAGACTTTATTCTACATCAATTGAATGTAAAGCAAACACTGTATTGAAGCCAAATCTTTACGAGATTGATGAGTTTTAACCCCAGGAAACTTTAGTTAACAGGCAAATCCTCTAGTCAACTGGCTTCAGTCTACTTCTCCTTCATTTGAGAAAGAAAAAAAGAAAAAAAAAAAAAAGGCAGGATAATCACTGGCAGAATTGAAGCTGCTTCTCTGAAGTTACAATTCAATTTGTTGATTCACCACAGGGTTTGCCAGAAAGAGGGCTCAATCTCTGTCTTTAGATTTACAGTCTAATGCTAACTCAGTCATTTTACCTCGGTTCATACACTGCTGATTATTTTCAACAAATCACAAAGATATCGGCATTTTATATTTACTATTTGGTGCTTGAGCTGGAGTAGCAGGCAGCACCTTAATTATATTAATCCAGGCTGAGCTATGCTGACCTGGACCGCTACTTGGAGATGCCCAAATCTGTAAGGTTGTCATAACAGTCCCTGCACTTGTAATAATTTTCTTTATAGCTGTACCCGTTATGATTGCAGGCTTTGAAAACTGACTTGGGCCACTAATAACTCGGACACCTGAAGTAGCATTTCCCCCAATAAATCATATAAACTTTTGACTACTTCCCCCATCATTCTTACTCCTACTCATATCACCAATAGTAGAAGCTGGTTCTGGTACCAGTGGGACGGTGTATTCAGCTCTAGCCTGCAATCTGGCCCATGCAGGAGCCTCTGTCGACCTAACTGTTTTCTCCTTACATTTAGCAGGTGTCTCCTCAATTCTTGGTATTATTACTTTTATTACTATAGTCTTTAATACAAAACCAGCAGTCATATCCCAATACCAAACACCATTATTTGTTTAATCTTCCCCAACTATAGCCATATTACTATAATTACCAATCTCAGTCCAAGCAGCCAGAATTGCCATGCTGTTAAGAGATAGAAATCTAAACACTACTTTCTTTGACCCTGCAGGAGGAGACCGAATCCTATAGCAACACCTCTTTTGATACTTTGCTCACCCTGAAGTCTGTATTCATGGCCTAACAGGGTTTGTTATAAACTCACATAGCATTACCTACTATTTAGGACAAAAATTGCCTTTCAGCTATCTGGGAATAGTATGAGTCATGTCCATTGGTTTTTTAGGAGTTCTCTTGTGGGCCCATCATATGTTTACCATAGGGATAGCTGTGGACTCAGGAGCATACTTTGCATCAGCTACCGTAATTACTTCTATCCCTACAGGAGTAAAAGTATCTAGCTGATTAGCAACTCTTTATTTAATTTTTCTTTTTTTTTTTTGGCTGAGTTGGGTCTTGGTTGCTGCGCATGGGCTTTCTCTGGTTGCGGTGAGCGGCAGCTACTCTTCGTTGCGGTGTGCGGCCCTTTCATTGCAGTGGCTTCTCTTGTTGCAGAGCACGGCCTCTAGGCGCGTGGGATTCAGTAGTTGTGGCTTGCGGGCTCTAGAGGGCAGGCTCAGTAGTTGTGGCACACGGGCTTTTTGCTCTGCGGCATGTGGAATCTTCCCAGACAAGGGCTCGAACCCGTGTTCCCTGCATTGGCAGACGAATTCTTAACCACTGCGTCACCAGGGAAGTCCCTGGTTAGCAACTGTTCACGGAGGTAATACTATATGACCTCCCACTATATTATGAGTTTTAGGCTTTAGTTTTTCTTTTTACAGTAGGTGGTTTGACAGGAATCATCTTAGTCAACTCATCCCCAGACATTGTCCTCCAGGATACATACTATGTAGTAGCACACTTCCATGACCTAATGTCCATGGGAGCAGTCTTCACTATTATAGGAGGCTTTCTACACTGATTCCCACTATTCTCAGGTTATACAGTTAACTCAGCATGAGCAAAAATTCACTTCACAAGTATATTTGTAGTAGTAAATATGACTTCCTGCAGCACTTTCGTGGCCTCTCAGGGATGTCACTACGTTAGTCTGAGTACCCTGAGGCACACACAACATGAAATATTTTGTCTTTAGGCTCATTCATCTCAGTAGCAGCAGTAATGCTAATAATCTTCATACTTTGAAAAGGATTTGTGTCTAAACAAGAAGTCTTAGCAGTGGGAATTGCTACTCCTAACCTAGAATGGTTACACGGATGTCCTCCACCATATCCTACGTTTCAAGATCCTACCTATGTAAATGTAAAATAAGGAAGGACTCAAGTCCTTTTCAACCAGTTTCAAGCCAACACCATAACAATTATGTCTTCCTCAATAAATGAGATAAAAGTAAAAAGTGATGTAGCTTTGTCAAAGTTAAATGATAGGCTAAAATCCTGTATATGACTAAGGCATATCAATTTCATCTAGGCTCTCAAGATACAACATCACCGATTATGGAAGAACTTTTACATTTTCTTCATCACACATTAATAGTGATTTTTAAAATAAGTTCTCTAGTCCTCTATATCATTTCACTAATATTGACATCTAAACTCATAGGCATACAATAGATGCACAGGTAGAGAAAATGTGAACAATTTACTAGCTATTATTGTAATCTTAATTGCCCTATCATCATTGTGAATCCTTTACATGATACATGAAATCAATAACTCTTCCCAAACCATAAAAAACTATGGGTCAGTAACTATACTGAAGCTACAAATACACAGATTACGAAGATTTAAATGTTGACTCCTCTGTAATCCCCACATCAGAGCTAAAACCAGGAGAATAATGACTAATAGAAGTCAACAACCGAGTAGTTAGGGATAGTCATTGAATATTAGTTTCATCTGAAATTGTTGTACACTCCGGAGTTGTTCCTTCTCAGGCCTAAAAGAAGCTGCTATCCCAGGACGCCTAACTTAAAGAATCCTAATATCAACAGGACCCGGCCTATGTTGTGGACAAGAGAGCTCGTTTTCCTGAGTTCAAAGACAGGACAGAGGGATATGTCTGAGATATGGGGTGAATCTGCAGCCCATGGGGATGCACTCTCCAAGCTCCAGTATAGGAATGGGGCCTCTAGGGCCCCATGACACCCACCACGCCCTCTGGAGCAGGATCTGGGCAACATTCCCTGTCAGTGATGAGGCAGCCCTAGCACTTGTCACGGCCCGATGTCGTGTCCTATGTGGGCCCCATGCTCTTGGGACCACACCCCACACTCTGCAGGTCCATGCTACAGGGTCCTTCATGCCTCAGGAGTAGAGACCACACAGCAAGCAGTTCCCTCCCCAACCAGCAGGAGGAGGGGAGGAGAGCAGGGGCGCCAGGGGACTCTCACTCAGACAACAACACCCCAGCGGTGCCAGCGGGGACAGTGATGATGCAGATGAGGCACAGACCAAGAGATGGGACCAGAGGACCCAAAAGGCAGCTGGTCAGGTCCTGGCTCACCTTCACCCCGGACACCTTTGTCCCGCATACACCCCCTTCCTCATACACCCTCTCCTTAAATGCAGATTCTTCAGATGCGAACAGGCAGAGCTTCAGACTGAAAGTCAGCTCTTCCAAAATGACCCGTCAGCAAACACTGCAGGATTCCACTCCAGTGGGTGCCCTGCAGTCGACAACTCAGGGACTGAAGTGGATATCGGTGCCAGGGGCAGTGGGAGGGAATGGGGAATGAGACTTTCATGGTTGTGGAATTTTGGTTTTGCAGGACGAAAAGTTCTAGTGATGGTGGTGATGGCTCCACGAGAAAGTGAATCTATCTGATGCCTCAGAAACGTGCACTTAAAATGGTGATGATGGTAAAGGGTATGTGACGTGTGTTTTATTTCACTTAAAATAAATTCTTAAAATAATGTCTTGTTAATTGAGATTCCATTTCGACTCCCCTTCATCACAAACGTCGGAGGCCCAGACACAGTCCCCTACCTTAGGGGCCATCACGGTACCCTCACAGAGCACATGGGAGACCATTCTTAGGGGGGGCTAGTCTGTGCTCCCCTGACCTCTGTCCAGCGGGACCCAGGCAGTGGTGACCCCCATAGATTAGAAATATGATATGCTATAGTATTAATACGATACCACCAAGTGTTGTCACTCACCGGAACACAGAGCAGCAACCCACTCAAACATGCCTGACCTCATATGATTGTGACAAGATGAAGAGAAGAAAAGGAACCACAGGTTAATCAGGACAACACCCTTAATGCAGAGGTTGGAAATCTCAAAGGGGACAGGACACACTGCAGGCAAAGAGCGCATATGCGGTCTCCCCATCCATGTGATCCTGACCCATGCAGGTATGGTGAGACCCACACAGTCCCCTCACCCTATACCTGGGGCCACACATCCACACTCACCAGGGTGACCCACCTCCCCAGACCCCTCCACCTGGGTCACATGTCCACAGTCCCAGGGTGACCTCACCTCCCCAGACCCTGCACCTGGGGTCACACGTCCCCTTGGTCAGGACACCATGGCTCTGCAGGGGGCTCCCCCAATGTGGAAACAAGCTGGGTCCCTGGGACCTCCTGGGATGGGAAAAAGTGTCAGGTGGGTCTCCTTTCCCCACACTTGTCCCAGAGGAGTCCTCCTCTTCTCACTTTGGTTCTGTGTGATTTGAACTGTTTGTACAGCTTTCATACTAAAGTTGAACACACGACCCTGGTGCTGGCATGCTCGGTCCTTTCTCGTCTCACTTACATGTTGAGAAAACTCACAGGACAGCAGGGCTGAAAGCCGAGGGGCAGCTCTGGACTCTGCTGAGTAGGGACGGTAGACTGGAGGGAGAGCTCAGCAGCAGCCTCAGCTGTCACCCATCGGCCTTTTGCCCCCATCTGCGTGCCCTGCAATCAATTCAGCAGCTAAACCTGCTTCCCTATGCACCATGCACGTGCTGGTAAATTGGAATTATTGCCAGGTAGTCCTCCTGAGGATTCTCCATGAGCCCCAGGGAAGGTGAACCTTGCAGGGATTAAGACTAAGGCCCCGACCATAGCACTGACCCTTGGGAGGACCAGGTCACCACACTCAGAAGAGAGGCTGTTACGTAGACAAGCCCACCTCAGCTCCAGACCCCAGACATCTAAGCACTGACATTCAGATGCAGGCACGGAGCTTCCCAGTACTGAGGCCAGGCCGGGTCTCTACCCAGGTCCCCATAGTCCTAGCGTACACAGAACATGGTCAGGTCTAAATCTTCTTATTATAGACAACACATGGTCAGCTCTAAACATAATCAGTAGACAGGACATGCAGAGGTCTAAATCTACCATGTAGACACAACTTGATCATGTTTAAACTAGCTTAGGGCTGATCTCATAGGGGGTACAGATCACACACATGGATCTCTCATCTTTGGACACCCACGTCAGGAAACTGAACAAAATCTTTGTCATTAAACATTTCAACAGGTAAAACAGAAATGTTCCCAATTTCTCTGGCCACCTGATGGTCAGGATCCACGGGCGAGCCACGAACTTCTTAGAGTGCAGCCCAGTCTGCTGCCAGGACAGACAAGAAGTGGCCTGATTCCAGCCTCCCAGGCTTCCAGAAGGAGGCGGCCACACTGCAAGCCAGGTCAGGAGAGTCCTGCATGGTCCGGGCCGGGAGATCCGGTCTGTCCATTCGGCTGGCCGATTCCGGGCGGGGCGCTCAGGGCCGCTGAGAGCCCTGCACTCAGGTCCTGCTTCCCTGCAGCGTGTGCGTGTGCGTGTGCGTGTGCGTGTGTGTGTGTGTGTAGAGGGGGCGGTGGCTGACGGCTCCCATGGTTCCCAACCCGGGCACCGCGCTGTCTTCGAGGGGAGGCACGGGGAGAGGTAGGGGCACAGAAGCCGTTGGAGAGGAGAACCCACCGCGGAACTCCTTGCACACTGGCTCGCCCCACCCGGAGACCCGCCTGCCCATCGTGGGCCGCATGTCGCCCCCCAGTCCCCCACCCCCGAGGGCAGGGTGCCTGCTCTTTCAACAGCACAGGGTCTCACATGAAGGAGACCCAGTGTGGACTGTCAGCCCCCGACTCCTGATGCTGTGTTTAGGGGGAGAATGAACCCCCTTGACTGGGCGATGGGACCCTGTGAGGAAAGAGGTGGCGGCCCGATCCAAGTCGGGGCCTGGCTGAGATATGAGGAAACAGGAGCCAAGGGCAGGGCCTGGAGGCCAGGCCAACAGGAGGGGTACCCCCAGCCTTGGCCGGGCTCTCCAACGGTGACATTGTTGCTTTAGGGGACCTGGGACAGGTGACTGAATGTAATGGGAGTCTAAACTGAACCCTGAATGCGGCTTAAAGAAGGTGTGAAGGATGTTACTGAGACAGTGACAGTCATTGGAAGACAAACTCTGTGTCAGGATATCCTGCTCCATCCATTTAAATCCCTGAGATCTGTGACCTTTACGTGGCTACGCAGGATTGTTAGAGCAGCTGCGTGCGGATATATCTGGGGCACAATTCAGTCTGCAGCCAACTTGCAAGTGGTTCCAGCAAACACACAGGTGTGCGCACAGGCAGGCACAGCACACACACAAACATATGCACGTGCACAGCACAAATATATTCACACACTAGCATGTGAACACACATGCACCCATATGCCCATGCACACACTAATGTGTGCAAGTTCACATACCTATCCACATGCACAGCATATTTATGCAAACAGGCACATGCACACGCATAGCACACACACAGGGAATAAAGTGAATCCGTAAAGCATTAATTCCTGAACACAAGTGAAGCTGACATGTATTTTTCCCTTTTCTTAGCCTTGATGTTTTCCACAACAAAAAGTTTAAGAAAAAAGTTAATGGCAAATGACTTTTGATTCATAGGACTTTCTGATTTTATTCCACAAATATTATGACAGCAGAAATGAATGTAGATATTACATGTGTCCACTAATGGAAGAATGGAGAAGAAAAACACGGTCCATCAATACAAGGGAATGCTATTCAGCCTAAAAAGGAAGTCAATTCTGACACAGGATGCAGCAGGGATGAACCTTGAGGACATTATGCTCAGTGATGTAAGCTAGACACAAAAAAACAAACAGTGCTTGATCCACTCATACAAGGCCCCTAGAGCAGTCGGAAATATAGAGACATAAAGTAAGATGTTGAGGGCCAGAGGCTGAGGGAGGGACAATGGGGAGTGAGTGTTTAATGGGGACTGTTTCAATTTTGCAAGATGAAAAAGTTCTGGAGGAGGATGGTGGTCAGGTTTGCACAACAGTGTGAATTACTTCCTGACCCTGAAATGTGCACTTAAAAATGGTTAAGATAGTACATTTTATGTTATGTGTACCAGACCACAATTTTTAAAACTTTTCCAAAAACAACAGGAAATAGTCCATGAATACCACAAGATGCACAACTTCACTAACAAGAGAGGGATTAAAGCCATAAGAAAAATACTGTGCATACGCCTACCAGAATGGCAGACATGAAAGACATAGTATCAAATATCAGCAGGATGTGGAGCAATGGAAAGCCTGGTACGCAACGGGGGGATGCAACCACTTCTGAAGCAATCGGGCCTCAGATAGCGAAGTCCGTGCACAGAGACCCACAGTGCTCCTCCCAGTTGAACACAAACCCACCAGCGCTGCACCAGGACACACGGACATGGACTTGCAGCCACAGGAGCCAAACCTGAAGGAACCTGAAGGCCATCACAGACGGATGCAGAAATGAACCATGCACGCTCCTATGAAGGAATATTCCACAGCAATGGAGTACATTTTGTTTAAAGGTAGTAAAACTATAAAAATTATTTTTTAAAGAAAACTATATTTACAAGATGAAAGAATCTATAATTCTGGCACCTAGGGATTGTCGAATGCTCCTAAAAATAGATTGCTGTGGAAACGTTTATTATAGGGAAATTGACATATTCTCTAGGAAGGACGCGGTGAATGGGCCTGCTACATTTTCTACATTGAAGACATGTACAGGTTTTGATTCTACTTCTGTTAAATCAAGTGGGGCTTCACTGGATTTCTGCTACTGCGGAGATAATCAAATTCTGGGTAGGGGTCAGGATAAAATTAGTCATAGGTGTTCTTGTGTAATAATTACTGTTGAAAGTGTAAATGATCCATTTACCAGTAAGACTGAGAATAGAATAACTGCTACATTACTTCATATGAGATGATCGTCTGTGCTATTGTTCCTGGAGCTCCAGTGAGTGAGTATTTTGAATGTGAAGTTCATCCAGATCTGAGGATGGAATAAATGGCTAGGTGTGATATGGCTAATAGAAATAATATGCCTACATTTATACTAGTTAGTGGATAAGATATGGGAAGAGGAATTCATGTTGTGAGAGGCAGGGTTATGGCTAGCATTGGGGCAATAATATATAAATTGATGATGTTGATGGACATAGTGGTTCTTTAATAAGTACTTTGAATGACTCAGCAATGGGTTGTAATCATCCATGGGGGCTGATGATTTTTGGCCCTTTCTGGATTTGTATATAGCCTAGGATTTTCCTTTTGGTTAATATGAGGAATGCTATGGTGAATTAAATTGGGTAATTTGTGAAAGAATGTTGATTATAAACATATTCTTAGGAAAAGGACTTGAAGCAGTGCAGAAAAAGTTTCAGTTTTACATAATTACCGGGCTCTGCCAGCGTAACGAACCCTGTTCTACAGTAGGGTATGTATAAATTAATTGAATGTAGATTATATCATCATTTAGTTTGAAGACATTTTGTAAAGGAAGCCGTATTGCTCTTGTCCTTTCATACTGGAAGAAATCTGCAATAGACAGAAACCAACCAGGATGACTCCAGTCTGAACTCAGATCACGTGAGACTGTAATCGTTGAACAAACAGACAATTAATAGCAGTTATACCGTTGAAATGTCGTGATCCAGCATCAAGGTCATAAACCATATTGCCCATATGAACTCCAGAATACAATTACACTGTAATCCCTAGTAAAACTTGTTCCATTGACCAGTGTTTTAGAAGAACAGGTGATAAAGCATTTTGACTAGCTGGCCTAAGTTTTAATCACTCAGAAGTGGTTTTATTCTCCAAAAAATAAATGGCGCATGGGCTCAAGACACACCTGCTTCAGTAGTTGTGGCGTGCAGACTCAGTAGTTGTGGCCCAATGGCTTAGTTGTTCCGTGGCACGTGAGATCTTCCCGGACCGGGGATCGAACCGGGTCCCCTGCATTGGCAGGCGAATTCTTAATCACTGCATCACCAGGGAAGTCCCAGATTCGCAGTCTCCCTTTTAATATACCTTAAGCCCAAAGAATCCATGGAAAATTGTTAGAGAAAATAAGGCAATAAAATATTGTAAGGACTATAACAGAAGCATATAGTACACAGTTCATATAGACACATCCCAAGCAGTTACAAAGTATATTAAAAGGGAGGCTGCAATTTTAAAAGAATAAGAAAAAATTATACCCACAAACTCCCAATCTTTCCTGAAACGTTGCAATCTGAAACCCTATTGTAGGAAGCAGAAGATTCCAGGAGATATTCTACAAATGAAGGACTGCAAACCCTGTGGTTGGATAAGGAATTCTGGAAGGAAGGTATCCTCACCCAAGGAGAGCAGGTTCCTATACTTCTCTAACATCACATCCCTGTACAATTCCCATTGATCTTGGTCCAGGCATTCTCACTCCTCTTGACAGAAATCTATGGCCACATCCTGGAATGTCAGCAGTCCCTGAAATTAAACGTACACATGCCATGTGGCCACGGGAAGAGTTCATAATATGACCCAAGAAGAAAACAGCAAGTTAAGAGAAGGTTTTAATTTAGAAGAGTCTCTTCAATTATCCACTAATACATATATATATATATATATATATATATATATATATATATATATATATAATTTTTTTTTTACAAAGTAACTTTCTCTACCTTATTTCTAACTACAATAAAAGAGTATGGCATGTGATCCACAAAACCAATATAGAGACTATACTTGTCTGGAAAAGAAATGATAAAATGATGGTTTCAACACAGGCATATGCATTTTTGAGTGTTTTATTTATATCAAACTGGATAAAATGTGTGTATTTCTCATAGAGAAAAGACCTGTCGAGGTAGAAATGTACCTTTCAACTCTTCATGGGTACACGAGTACACTGGGGAGATTGTAAAAGTGCAGATTGTGATTCAGTAGGTCCGGTGGGCCTGAGTTCTATTTTTTTAACAAGCTCATTTTTAACTAGTGATGCCACAGTCTCTGATTCATTAACCACAACTGTGAATATCAGAGACATAATTAGAAAGGTAAAAATTCACATTTAATTTTGAACTTAAAGTGTTTTATGGATTTACACCTTTAATAGAATAGTGAGCACAGCAGCAACAATCATTTGTGAGTATTTACTATAGACTGTGTATGTTTCTAATTTTTTTGTGTAGGATTCCAGGAAAAAGGCCTGGGCTGCGGCCACAATGGGCGTGGCCCCCAGGCCGGGCCGCCCCTCCAGGACCCCCGACGGGGCCCTGCGCTCCTGGCGGCTCCCTCCCCCGCCGCCCCGCTCCCTCCCGGAAGGCCACGGGGCAGAGCGGTCCCACCCACTGCGCGCTGAACAGAGCCCGCGTTTCCTCAGAGCTGGAACTCCCGGCTCAGGCGGCGTCTCTTCCCTCCGCCTTCACGGAACTGCCCCGGAGCCCGAGGGGAGGGCGACCTCACTGAGGCTGCCGGCTCTGGAGGTGCCCCGGCGGCCGAAGCCATGACAGTCGCGGGGACGGCGGGCCGGGTAAGTGGGCGCCGACCCTCCGCCTGGTCCGGTGCCCGGGCGGCAGCACAAGACCAGCTTCTGAGGGGCAGGGGTTCGCTGCCACCCGCCGCTGCTGTGCAGAAAGAGCGGCCTCCAGCGTCTGGTCCCTGGGAACTTCGGTCCGTCCTCTCGCCCCTGCCCTCGTCCTGGCTCGCGAGGCCTGGTGGGCGTGAGGAGGGGGTCGGCCTGAGCGTCCTGAGGGGAAACGGGGCAAGGGAGGCGCAGGGTCCGGCTGCAGCGTCAGCGCCCCTCTTCCCGACTGCGGGGAAAGCGGCTGAAAACTCCTCCCGAGGCGCGCAGGCCCCTTATTCAGCCGAGTCCCTCTGCGCTCCTTCCTCCCTGAGCTAAAGTACCGGGGGGAGGGGACAGGGCAGGGAACTGGCGCAGGTAATGGGGAACATCCAAAGGTGATTGTTAACTAAGGAAAACCAGCTCTCCCAAGGTGAGGAATGCGGCGCTTTTCTTTGCCTGGGCTCACTGAATTCCTTCCTTTGATATGCACCTCAGCTCTCTGGGGCCTGCATTCTGTATTTGCATATCCTGAGTGCCTCAGGGCCCGCCGGCTCACATTGGAGGGCTGCAAGTGCTGAAGACTGTGACATCCTTTGTTTACTGATAGGGCAAGAACTATTCCATTTCTCACAGGCCTGAGGGGCAGACAGTGGAAAAAAGTCAGAGAATCTCACTCGGCCTGTACTTTGGTTTACATATAGATAATATTTATACTTAACTGTGCTGATAGAGGTTCTCAAGTCCAATCAACTTGTTCTACTGCCCTCTATGTATCAATTTCATCAATATGATAAGATAAATGCCTATAGAATTGACTTAATCCATTTAAATAGGATAATGATTTTGAAAGGAAACATAATAGAAATATAGCAACGAAACCTTTACCACTAAAGGCTGGGTCTGGAACACCCTAAATAAATGTTCCATTGTTAAAATATTGAAAGATGTAGTCAATAGAAATATCAACAAAAATGACAAATAATAAGGGTAGCAGAATGTTGAAATGTTCTATCTTTATCATTAAAGTGGCAGAAAATCATTTATTAGTAGGCACTGGGGGCAGAAGATGCCTGATTTTATATCTGTGTCATATTTGTCTAGTTGTTTCAACAAGTAACTTAAAGACAAAATGGAAAAACAAGGAGGTTTGTGCCTGAGATCATGTTGATGTGAAACCAGGGATGGCCACCTTGTGCCAGGTGAGTTAAGTTTACCTGGCAGGTAGACCGCAGAGCTCCTGGGAAGCAAGGGTTGGAATTTTTCTGCTGGGTGCCCCTTAGGTTCTGTGACTTGACTGACTGTGAGTCATGTTTCTGGAAAGACCTGATCACAGGAAAAGGGTGGGAATAGAGTGATTTGGGGAGCAGCTAACAACATTCATCACAGCTCACGGCCTGAATGAATTTTAAAGAAACAGGAAAACAAATGCTTCTTATGGAATCAGAGAATGTGAGGGCTGGACAATCCCAGAAAATGAGGAACACCCATCCCATTTTCCAGATGACAAAACAGAGGTCCAGCAAGGTGAAATCCCTCACCCAAGTTGCACCCGTCTCTCCTCCCCACTACGTGGTTCATGAAAGCAGGACTCTTCCTGTCTTGATCACTGCTGAACCCCAAAAAGGGCCAGGCATCTAGCAGCTGCTCCAAAAATTTGGGTTGACTGTAGGAACAATGCTATTTCTTTCTTTCTCACTCTTATTCAGGATTGTGCCAAGAACTCGCCAGGTTGCAATGTAATTCGATAAATGTAAATATTAATTGAGTTTTGTTGTGATGAGGACTTAGGCTTTGAAGGTAACAGACTTGGTTCAGATCTTGGTTCTGCCACTCCATAGCTGTTTGGCTTTGGGAAAATTACTAAACCTCTCTGAGATTATTTCCTCCTTTGTAAAGTGGGGATAAATCTATCTGAGCCAGCAGAGCAGCTGCATGAGAGATGTGCACTAAATATTGGTCTTTCTCACTCTCCTACGCCATCTCTCTGTTCTTCCCAGAGAAGCTGTACAGAAGGATAGAGTACTTTTGTTTAAAATAGTTAACTAATTAATTAATTAATTTGTTTTTGGCTGCGTTGGGTCTTCGTTGCTATGCGCAGGCTTTGCCTAGTTGCGGCAAGCGGGGGCTACTCTTTGTTGCGGTGCGCGGGCTTCTCATTGCGGTGGCTTCTCTTGCTAGCCTTAACCCCAATGCTAGCCTTAACCCTGGCTCTCACAACATGAATTCCTCTTCCCATATCTTATCCACTAATTAATATAAATGTAGGCATATTATTTCTATTAGCCATATCACACCTAGCCATTTACTCCATCCTCAGATCTGGATGAACTTCACATTCAAAATACTCACTCACTGGAGCTCTAGGAGCAATAGCACAGACAATCATCTCATATGAAGTAATGTAGCAGTTATTCTATTCTCAGTCTTACTGATAAATGGATCATTTACACTTTCAACAGTAATTATTACACAAGAACACCTATGACTAATTTTCTCCTGACCCCTACCCAGAATTTGATTATCTCCTCAGTAGCCGAAATCCAACGAAGCCCCACTTGATTAAACGGAAGTAGCATCAAAACCTGTATATGTCTTCAATGTAGAAAATGTAGCAGGCCCATTCACCCCGTCCCTCCTAGAGAATATGTCAATTTCCCTATCATAAACATTTCCCCAGCAATCTAGTTTTAGGAGCATTCGACAATCCCTAGGTGCCAGAATTATATACAGCCCAAGTCATCATTAAACACATCTAACAATCTCCTTTCTATGAATTTGAGCCTCCTACCTACAATTTTGATATGATCAACGCATACATCTCTTATAAAAAGTTTTTTTACGACTAACATTAACCCTATGTATATGAGAGTTTTCACTACTTGTCATCATACCAGGCAACCCACCACAAATTTAAGAAATATGTCTGACAAAAGAGTTACTTTGATAGAGTAAATCACAGAGGTTTCAATGCTCTTATTCCTGGAATTGAATTCTTCCTAATAATTTTACATTCTCCATGCTACCTACCACATTACACCACATGCTATATAGTAAAGTTCTCTAAGTAAGCTTCAGGCCCATACCCCCAAAATATTTTTATATATCCTTCCTGTGCTAATAAACTCTCATTGTTTTTACCATCATTCTACTGACCATTTTCTCAGGAAATATAATTGTATAACAAGCTCACACTGGTTAATGGTATCCCCATTCTAATAAAAAACATGAACCCATAAGCTACAGAAGCATCCAACAAATATTTCCTAAAACAGTCCACCACATCAATACTACTTATAATGGCTATTATCATTAATCTAATATACTCTGGTCAAAGAGCACAATGAATAACAAGAATCTTTAATCCAGCAGCATCCACCCTCATGACAATCGCCCTTGTCACAAAAGTAGGACTTTCCCCATTTCACTTCTGAGTGCCTGAAGTCACACGAGGCATCCCATGAACAGCAGACCTGATGCTATCAACATGACAAAATTGCACCCCTATCAGTTTTATACCACATGTCACCATCCATCAACCTAAATATACTATTAATCATAGTGATATTATAAATCATAGCTGGAGGCTGAGGCAGACTTCGCCATACTCACCTGGAAAATATTACACCCTCCTCATCAATTGCCCATATAGGATGAATAACAGCTCTTATAATGTATATTCAGATTATAACAATCCTAAACATACTAATTTATATCATAACAACACTATCTTCTTCTTATTTATGCCCAGATCATGTACTACAAGAGTATCATTATCACACACATGAGATAAAACACCTCCCATCACAATCATTTTCCTCACCATTATAGTATCATTAGGACATCGCCCATCACTATCAGGCTTTCTACCCAAATGAATAATTATCCAAGAGATAACAAAAACGACAACATCATTCTACCAACACTAATAGCCATCATAGCAGTCCTCAGCATATATTTCTACTTGCAGCTAACATACTCCACATCACTAACTATATTCCCTTCATTAAACAACACAAACACAAAACAATTTGAACATACAAAGAAATAACCTTCCTATCATTACCAATCATAATACCCACACGGTTACTACACACAACACCCATTCTATCGGTGCTGGACTAGGAATTTAGGTTAGTTCAGACCAAGAGCTTTCAAAACCCTAAACAAGTGAAATTTACTTAATTCCTAAAAATAAGGATTGCAAGACTTTATTCTACATCAATTGAATGTAAAGCAAACACTGTATTGAAGCCAAATCTTTACGAGATTGATGAGTTTTAACCCCAGGAAACTTTAGTTAACAGGCAAATCCTCTAGTCAACTGGCTTCAGTCTACTTCTCCTTCATTTGAGAAAGAAAAAAAGAAAAAAAAAAAAAAAGGCAGGATAATCACTGGCAGAATTGAAGCTGCTTCTCTGAAGTTACAATTCAATTTGTTGATTCACCACAGGGTTTGCCAGAAAGAGGGCTCAATCTCTGTCTTTAGATTTACAGTCTAATGCTAACTCAGTCATTTTACCTCGGTTCATACACTGCTGATTATTTTCAACAAATCACAAAGATATCGGCATTTTATATTTACTATTTGGTGCTTGAGCTGGAGTAGCAGGCAGCACCTTAATTATATTAATCCAGGCTGAGCTATGCTGACCTGGACCGCTACTTGGAGATGCCCAAATCTGTAAGGTTGTCATAACAGTCCCTGCACTTGTAATAATTTTCTTTATAGCTGTACCCGTTATGATTGCAGGCTTTGAAAACTGACTTGGGCCACTAATAACTCGGACACCTGAAGTAGCATTTCCCCCAATAAATCATATAAACTTTTGACTACTTCCCCCATCATTCTTACTCCTACTCATATCACCAATAGTAGAAGCTGGTTCTGGTACCAGTGGGACGGTGTATTCAGCTCTAGCCTGCAATCTGGCCCATGCAGGAGCCTCTGTCGACCTAACTGTTTTCTCCTTACATTTAGCAGGTGTCTCCTCAATTCTTGGTATTATTACTTTTATTACTATAGTCTTTAATACAAAACCAGCAGTCATATCCCAATACCAAACACCATTATTTGTTTAATCTTCCCCAACTATAGCCATATTACTATAATTACCAATCTCAGTCCAAGCAGCCAGAATTGCCATGCTGTTAAGAGATAGAAATCTAAACACTACTTTCTTTGACCCTGCAGGAGGAGACCGAATCCTATAGCAACACCTCTTTTGATACTTTGCTCACCCTGAAGTCTGTATTCATGGCCTAACAGGGTTTGTTATAAACTCACATAGCATTACCTACTATTTAGGACAAAAATTGCCTTTCAGCTATCTGGGAATAGTATGAGTCATGTCCATTGGTTTTTTAGGAGTTCTCTTGTGGGCACATCATATGTTTACCATAGGGATAGCTGTGGACTCAGGAGCATACTTTGCATCAGCTACCGTAATTACTTCTCTCCCTACAGGAGTAAAAGTATCTAGCTGATTAGCAACTCTTTATTTAATTTTTCTTTTTCTTTCCTTTTTTTTTTTTGGCTGTGTTGGGTCTTGGTTGCTGCGCATGGGCTTTCTCTGGTTGCGGTGAGCGGCAGCTACTCTTCGTTGCGGTGTGCGGCCCTTTCATTGCAGTGGCTTCTCTTGTTGCAGAGCACGGCCTCTAGGCGCGTGGGATTCAGTAGTTGTGGCTTGCGGGCTCTAGAGGGCAGGCTCAGTAGTTGTGGCACACGGGCTTTTTGCTCCGCGGCATGTGGAATCTTCCCACACAAGGGCTCGAACCCGTGTTCCCTGCATTGGCAGACGAATTCTTAACCACTGCGTCACCAGGGAAGTCCCTGGTTAGCAACTGTTCACGGAGGTAATACTATATGACCTCCCACTATATTATGAGTTTTAGGCTTTAGTTTTTCTTTTTACAGTAGGTGGTTTGACAGGAATCATCTTAGTCAACTCATCCCCAGACATTGTCCTCCAGGATACATACTATGTAGTAGCACACTTCCATGACCTAATGTCCATGGGAGCAGTCTTCACTATTATAGGAGGCTTTCTACACTGATTCCCACTATTCTCAGGTTATACAGTTAACTCAGCATGAGCAAAAATTCACTTCACAAGTATATTTGTAGTAGTAAATATGACTTCCTGCAGCACTTTCGTGGCCTCTCAGGGATGTCACTACGTTAGTCTGAGTACCCTGAGGCACACACAACATGAAATATTTTGTCTTTAGGCTCATTCATCTCAGTAGCAGCAGTAATGCTAATAATCTTCATACTTTGAAAAGGATTTGTGTCTAAACAAGAAGTCTTAGCAGTGGGAATTGCTACTCCTAACCTAGAATGGTTACACGGATGTCCTCCACCATATCCTACGTTTCAAGATCCTACCTATGTAAATGTAAAATAAGGAAGGACTCAAGTCCTTTTCAACCAGTTTCAAGCCAACACCATAACAATTATGTCTTCCTCAATAAATGAGATAAAAGTAAAAAGTGATGTAGCTTTGTCAAAGTTAAATGATAGGCTAAAATCCTGTATATGACTAAGGCATATCAATTTCATCTAGGCTCTCAAGATACAACATCACCGATTATGGAAGAACTTTTACATTTTCTTCATCACACATTAATAGTGATTTTTAAAATAAGTTCTCTAGTCCTCTATATCATTTCACTAATATTGACATCTAAACTCATAGGCATACAATAGATGCACAGGTAGAGAAAATGTGAACAATTTACTAGCTATTATTGTAATCTTAATTGCCCTATCATCATTGTGAATCCTTTACATGATACATGAAATCAATAACTCTTCCCAAACCATAAAAAAACTATGGGTCAGTAAAGATACTGAAGCTACAAATACACAGATTACGAAGATTTAAATGTTGACTCCTCTGTAATCCCCACATCAGAGCTAAAACCAGGAGAATAATGCCTAATAAAAGTCAACAACCGAGTAGTTAGGGATAGTCATTGAATATTAGTTTCATCTGAAATTGTTGTACACACCGGAGTTGTTCCTTCTCAGGCCTAAAAGAAGCTGCTATCCCAGGACGCCTAACTTAAGGAATCCTAATATCAACAGGACCCGGCCTATGTTGTGGACAAGAGAGCTCGTTTTCCTGAGTTCAAAGACAGGACAGAGGGATATGTCTGAGATATGGGGTGAATCTGCAGCCCATGGGGATGCACTCTCCAAGCTCCAGTATAGGAATGGGGCCTCTAGGGTCCCAGGCCACCCACCACGCCCTCTGTAGCAGGATCTGGGCAACATTCCCTGTCAGTGATGAGGCAGCCCTAGCACTTGTCACGGCCCGATGTCGTGTCCTATGTGGGCCCCATGCTCTTGGGACCACACCCCACACTCTGCAGGTCCATGCTACAGGGTCCTTCATGCCTCAGGAGTAGAGACCACACAGCAAGCAGTTCCCTCCCCAACCAGCAGGAGGAGGGGAGGAGAGCAGGGGCACCAGGGGACACTCACTCAGACAACAACACCCCAGCGGTGCCAGCGGGGACAGTGATGATGCAGATGAGGCACAGACCAAGAGATGGGACCAGAGGACCCAAAAGGCAGCTGGTCAGGTCCTGGCTCACCTTCACCCCGGACACCTTTGTCCCGCATACACCCCCTTCCTCATACACCCTCTCCTTAAATGCAGATTCTTCAGATGCGAACAGGCAGAGCTTCAGACTGAAAGTCAGCTCTTCCAAAATGACCCGTCAGCAAACACTGCAGGATTCCACTCCAGTGGGTGCCCTGCAGTCGACAACTCAGGGACTGAAGTGGATATCGGTGCCAGGGGCAGTGGGAGGGAATGGGGAATGAGACTTTCATGGTTGTGGAATTTTGGTTTTGCAGGACGAAAAGTTCTAGTGATGGTGGTGATGGCTCCAGGAGAAAGTGAATCTATCTGATGCCTCAGAAACGTGCACTTAAAATGGTGATGATGGTAAAGGGTATGTGACGTGTGTTTTATTTCACTTAAAATAAATTCTTAAAATAATGTCTTGTTAATTGAGATTCCATTTCGACTCCCCTTCATCACAAATGTCGGAGGCCCAGACACAGTCCCCTACCTTAGGGGCCATCACGGTACCCTCACAGAGCACGTGGGAGACCATTCTTAGGGGGGCCTAGTCTGTGCTCACCTGACCTCTGTCCAGGGGGACCCAGGCAGTGGTGACCCCCATAGATTAGACATATGATATGCTATAGTATTAATACGATACCACCAAGTGTTGTCACTCACCGGAACACAGAGCAGCAACCCACTCAAACATGCCTGACCTCATATGATTGTGACAAGATGAAGAGAAGAAAAGGAACCACAGGTTAATCAGGACAACACCCTTAATGCAGAGGTTGGAAATCTCAAAGGGGACAGGACACACTGCAGGCAAAGAGCGCATATGCGGTCTTCCCATCCATGTGATCCTGACCCATGCAGGTATGGTGAGACCCAAACAGTCCCCGCACCCAAACCTGGGGCCACACATCCACACTCACCAGGGTGACCCACCTCCCCAGACCCCTCCACCTGGGTCACATGTCCACAGTCCCAGGGTGACCTCACCTCCCCAGACCCTGCACCTGGGGTCTCACGTCCCCTTGGTCAGGACACCATGGCTCTGCAGGGGGCTCCCCCAATGTGGAAACAAGCTGGGTCCCTGGGACCTCCTGGGATGGGAAAAAGTGTCAGGTGGGTCTCATTTCCCCACACTTGTCCCAGAGGAGTCCTCCTCTTCTCACTTTGGTTCTGTGTGATTTGAACTGTTTGTACAGCTTTCATACTAAAGTTGAAAACACGACCCTGGTGCTGGCATGCTCGGTCCTTTCTCGTCTCACTTACATGTTGAGAAAACTCACAGGACAGCAGGGCTGAAAGCCGAGGGGCAGCTCTGGACTCTGCTGAGTAGGGACGGTAGACTGGAGGGAGAGCTCAGCAGCAGCCTCAGCTGTCACCCATCGGCCTTTTGCCCCATCTGCGTGCCCTGCAATCAATTCAGCAGCTACACCTGCTTCCCTATGCACCATGCACGTGCTGGTAAATTGGAATTATTGCCAGGTAGTCCTCCTGAGGATTCTCCATGAGCCCCAGGGAAGGTGAACCTTGCAGGGATTAAGACTAAGGCCCCGACCATAGCACTGACCATTGGGAGGACCAGGTCACCACACTCAGAAGAGAGGCTGTTACGTAGACAAGCCCACCTCAGCTCCAGACCCCAGACATCTAAGCACTGACATTCAGATGCAGGCACGGAGCTTCCCAGTACTGAGGCCAGGCCGGGTCTCTACCCAGGTCCCCATAGTCCTAGCGTACACAGAACATGGTCAGGTCTAAATCTTCTTATTATAGACAACACATGGTCAGCTCTAAACATAATCAGTAGACAGGACATGCAGAGGTCTAAATCTACCATGTAGACACAACTTGATCATGTTTAAACTAGCTTAGGGCTGATCTCATAGGGGGTACAGATCACACACATGGGTCTCTCATCTTTGGACACCCACGTCAGGAAACTGAACAAAATCTTTGTCATTAAACATTTCAACAGGTAAAACAGAAATGTTCCCAATTTCTCTGGCCACCTGATGGTCAGGATCCACGGGCGAGCCACGAACTTCTTAGAGTGCAGCCCAGTCTGCTGCCAGGACAGACAAGAAGTGGCCTGATTCCAGCCTCCCAGGCTTCCAGAAGGAGGCGGCCACACTGCAAGCCAGGTCAGGAGAGTCCTGCATGGTCCGGGCCGGGAGATCCGGTCTGTCCATTCGGCTGGCCGATTCCGGGCGGGGCGCTCAGGGCCGCTGAGAGCCCTGCACTCAGGTCCTGCTTCCCTGCAGCGTGTGCGTGTGCGTGTGCGTGTGCGTGTGTGTGTGTGTGTGTAGAGGGGGCGGTGGCTGACGGCTCCCATGGTTCCCAACCCGGGCACCGCGCTGTCTTCGAGGGGAGGCACGGGGAGAGGTAGGGGCACAGAAGCCGTTGGAGAGGAGAACCCACCGCGGAACTCCTTGCACACTGGCTCGCCCCACCCGGAGACCCGCCTGCCCATCGTGGGCCGCATGTCGCCCCCCAGTCCCCCACCCCCGAGGGCAGGGTGCCTGCTCTTTCAACAGCACAGGGTCTCACATGAAGGAGACCCAGTGTGGACTGTCAGCCCCCGACTCCTGATGCTGTGTTTAGGGGGAGAATGAACCCCCTTGACTGGGCGATGGGACCCTGTGAGGAAAGAGGTGGCGGCCCGATCCAAGTCGGGGCCTGGCTGAGATATGAGGAAACAGGAGCCAAGGGCAGGGCCTGGAGGCCAGGCCAACAGGAGGGGCACCCCCAGCCTTGGCCGGGCTCTCCAACGGTGACATTGTTGCTTTAGGGGACCTGGGACAGGTGACTGAATGTAATGGGAGTCTAAACTGGACCCTGAATGCGGCTTAAAGAAGGTGTGAAGGATGTTACTGAGACAGTGACAGTCATTGGAAGACAAACTCTGTGTCAGGATATCCTGCTCCATCCATTTAAATCCCTGAGATCTGTGACCTTTACGTGGCTACGCAGGATTGTTAGAGCAGCTGCGTGCGGATATATCTGGGGCACAATTCAGTCTGCAGCCAACTTGCAAGTGGTTCCAGCAAACACACAGGTGTGCGCACAGGCAGGCACAGCACACACACAAACATATGCACGTGCACAGCACAAATATATTCACACACTAGCATGTGAACACACATGCACCCATATGCCCATGCACACACTAATGTGTGCAAGTTCACATACCTATCCACATGCACAGCATATTTATGCAAACAGGCACATGCACACGCATAGCACACACACAGGGAATAAAGTGAATCCGTAAAGCATTAATTCCTGAACACAAGTGAAGCTGACATGTATTTTTCCCTTTTCTTAGCCTTGATGTTTTCCAAAACAAAAAGTTTAAGAAAAAAGTTAATGGCAAATGACTTTTGATTCATAGGACTTTCTGATTTTATTCCACAAATATTATGACAGCAGAAATGAATGTAGATATTACATGTGTCCACTAATGGAAGAATGGAGAAGAAAAACACGGTCCATCAATACAAGGGAATGCTATTCAGCCTAAAAAGGAAGTCAATTCTGACACAGGATGCAGCAGGGATGAACCTTGAGGGCATTATGCTCAGTGATGTAAGCTAGACACAAAAAAACAAACAGTGCTTGATCCACTCATACAAGGCCCCTAGAGCAGTCGGAAATATAGAGACATAAAGTAGGATGTTGAGGGCCAGAGGCTGAGGGAGGGACAATGGGGAGTGAGTGTTTAATGGGGACTGTTTCAATTTTGCAAGATGTAAAAGTTCTGGAGGATGATGGTGGTCAGGTTTGCACAACAGTGTGAATTACTTCCTGACCCTGAAATGTGCACTTAAAAATGGTTAAGATAGTACATTTTATGTTATGTGTACCAGACCACAATTTTTAAAACTTTTCCAAAAACAACAGGAAATAGTCCATGAATACCACAAGATGCACAACTTCACTAACAAGAGAGGGATTAAAGCCATAAGAAAAATACTGTGCATACGCCTACCAGAATGGCAGACATGAAAGACATAGTATCAAATATCAGCAGGATGTGGAGCAATGGAAAGCCTGGTACGCAACGGGGGGATGCAACCACTTCTGAAGCAATCGGGCCTCAGATAACGAAGTCCGTGCACAGAGACCCACAGTGCTCCTCCCAGTTGAACACAAACCCACCAGCCCTGCACCAGGACACACGGACATGGACTGGCAGCCACAGGAGCCAAACCTGAAGGAACCTGAAGGCCATCACAGACGGATGCAGAAATGAACCATGCACGCTCCTATGAAGGAATATTCCACAGCAATGGAGTACATTTTGTTTAAAGGTAGTAAAACTATAAAAATTATTTTTTAAAGAAAACTATATTTACAAGATGAAAGAATCTATAATTCTGGCACCTAGGGATTGTCGAATGCTCCTAAAAATAGATTGCTGTGGAAACGTTTATTATAGGGAAATTGACATATTCTCTAGGAAGGACGCGGTGAATGGGCCTGCTACATTTTCTACATTGAAGACATGTACAGGTTTTGATGCTACTTCTGTTAAATCAAGTGGGGCTTCACTGGATTTCTGCTACTGCGGAGATAATCAAATTGTGGGTAGGGGTCAGGAGAAAATTAGTCATAGGTGTTCTTGTGTAATAATTACTGTTGAAAGTGTAAATTATCCATTTACCAGTAAGAATGAGAATAGAATAACTGCTACATTACTTCATATGAGATGATCCTCTGTGCTATTGTTCCTGGAGCTCCAGTGAGTGAGTATTTTGAATGTGAAGTTCATCCAGATCTGAGGATGGAATAAATGGCTAGGTGTGATATGGCTAATAGAAATAATATGCCTACATTTATACTAATTAGTGGATAAGATATGGGAAGAGGAATTCATGTTGTGAGAGGCAGGGTTATGGCTAGCATTGGGGCAATAATATATAAATTGATGATGTTGATGGACATAGTGGTTCTTTAATAAGTACTTTGAATGCCTCAGCAATGGGTTGTAATCATCCATGGGGGCTGATGATTTTTGGCCCTTTCTGGATTTGTATATAGCCTAGGATTTTCCATTTGGTTAATATGAGGAATGCTATGGTGAATTAAATTGGGTAATTTGTGAAAGAATGTTGATTATAAACATATTCTTAGGAAGAGGACTTGAAGCAGTGCAGAAAAAGTTTCAGTTTTACATAATTACCGGGCTCTTCCAGCGTAACGAACCCTGTTCTACAGTAGGGTATGTATAAATTAATTGAATGTAGATTATATCATCATTTAGTTTGAAGACATTTTGTAAAGGAAGCCGTATTGCTCTTGTCCTTTCATACTGGAAGAAATCTGCAATAGACAGAAACCAACCAGGATGACTCCAGTCTGAACTCAGATCACGTGAGGCTTTAATCGTTGAACAAACAGACAATTAATAGCAGTTATACCGTTGAAATGTCGTGATCCAGCATCAAGGTCATAAACCATATTGCCCATATGAACTCCAGAATACAATTACACTGTTATCCCTAGTAAAACTTGTTCCATTGACCAGTGTTTTAGAAGAACAGGTGATAAAGCATTTTGACTAGCTGGCCTAAGTTTTAATCACTCAGAAGTGGTTTTATTCTCCAAAAAATAAATGGCGCATGGGCTCAAGACACACCGGCTTCAGTAGTTGTGGCGTGCAGACTCAGTAGTTGTGGCCCAATGGCTTAGTTGTTCCGTGGCACGTGAGATCTTCCCGGACCGGGGATCGAACCGGGTCCCCTGCATTGGCAGGCGAATTCTTAATCACTGCATCACCAGGGAAGTCCCAGATTCGCAGTCTCCCTTTTAATATACCTTAAGCCCAAAGAATCCATGGAAAATTGTTAGAGAAAATAAGGCAATAAAATACTGTAAGGACTATAACAGAAGCATATAGTACACAGTTCATATAGACACATCCCAAGCAGTTACAAAGTATATTAAAAGGGAGGCTGCAATTTTAAAAGAATAAGAAAAATTATACCCACAAACTCCCAATCTTTCCTGAAACGTTGCAATCTGAAACCCTATTGTAGGAAGCAGAAGATTCCAGGAGATATTCTACAAATGAAGGACTGCAAACCCTGTGGTTGGATAAGGAATTCTGGAAGGAAGGTATCCTCACCCAAGGAGAGCAGGTTCCTATACTTCTCTAACATCACATCCCTGTACAATTCCCATTGATCTTGGTCCAGGCATTCTCACTCCTCTTGACAGAAATCTATGGCCACATCCTGGAATGTCAGCAGTCCCTGAAATTAAACGTACACATGCCATGTGGCCACGGGAAGAGTTCATAATATGACCCAAGAAGAAAACAGCAAGTTAAGAGAAGGTTTTAATTTAGAAGAGTCTCTTCAATTATCCACTAATACATATATATATATATATATATATATATATATATATATATATATATAAATAATTTTTTTTTTACAAAGTAACTTTCTCTACCTTATTTCTAACTACAAGAAAAGAGTATGGCATGTGATCCACAAAACCAATATAGAGACTATACTTGTCTGGAAAAGAAATGATAAAATGATGGTTTCAACACAGGCATATGCATTTTTGAGTGTTTTATTTATATCAAACTGGATAAAATGTGTGTATTTCTCATAGAGAAAAGACCTGTCGAGGTAGAAATGTACCTTTCAACTATTCATGGGTACACGAGTACACTGGGGAGATTGTAAAAGTGCAGTTTGTGATTCAGTAGGTCCGGTGGGCCTGAGTTCTATTTTTTTAACAAGCTCATTTTTAACTAGTGATGCCACAGTCTCTGATACATTAACCACAACTGTGAATATCAGAGACATAATTAGAAAGGTAAAAATTCACATTTAATTTTGAACATAAAGTGTTTTATGGATTTACACCTTTAATAGAATAGTGAGCACAGCAGCAACAATCATTTGTGAGTATTTACTATAGACTGTGTATGTTTCTAATTATTTTGTGTAGGATTCCAGGAAAAAGGCCTGGGCTGCGGCCACAATGGGCGTGGCCCCCAGGCCGGGCCGCCCCTCCAGGACCCCCGACGGGGCCCTGCGCTCCTGGCGGCTCCCTCCCCCGCCGCCCCGCTCCCTCCCGGAAGGCCACGGGGCAGAGCGGTCCCACCCACTGCGCGCTGAACAGAGCCCGCGTTTCCTCAGAGCTGGAACTCCCGGCTCAGGCGGCGTCTCTTCCCTCCGCCTTCACGGAACTGCCCCGGAGCCCGAGGGGAGGGCGACCTCACTGAGGCTGCCGGCTCTGGAGGTGCCCCGGCGGCCGAAGGCATGACAGTCGCGGGGACGGCGGGCCGGGTAAGTGGGCGCCGACCCTCCGCCTGGTCCGGTGCCCGGGCGGCAGCACAAGACCAGCTTCTGAGGGGCAGGGGTTCGCTGCCACCCGCCGCTGCTGTGCAGAAAGAGCGGCCTCCAGCGTCTGGTCCCCGGGAACTTCGGTCCGTCCTCTCGCCCCTGCCCTCGTCCTGGCTCGCGAGGCCTGGTGGGCGTGAGGAGGGGGTCGGCCTGAGCGTCCTGAGGGGAAACGGGGCAAGGGAGGCGCAGGGTCCGGCTGCAGCGTCAGCGCCCCTCTTCCCGACTGCGGGGAAAGCGGCTGAAAACTCCTCCCGAGGCGCGCAGGCCCCTTATTCAGCCGAGTCCCTCTGCGCTCCTTCCTCCCTGAGCTAAAGTACCGGGGGAAGGGGACAGGGCAGGGAACTGGCGCAGGTAATGGGGAACATCCAAAGGTGATTGTTAACTAAGGAAAACCAGCTCTCCCAAGGTGAGGAATGCGGCGCTTTTCTTTGCCTGGGCTCACTGAATTCCTTCCTTTGATATGCACCTCAGCTCTCTGGGGCCTGCATTCTGTATTTGCATATCCTGAGTGCCTCAGGGCCCGCCGGCTCACATTGGAGGGCTGCAAGTGCTGAAGACTGTGACATCCTTTGTTTACTGATAGGGCAAGAACTATTCCATTTCTCACAGGCCTGAGGGGCAGACAGTGGAAAAAAGTCAGAGAATCTCACTCGGCCTGTACTTTGGTTTACATATAGATAATATTTATACTTAACTGTGCTGATAGAGGTTCTCAAGTCCAATCAACTTGTACTACTGCCCTCTATGTATCAATTTCATCAATATGATAAGATAAATGCCTATAGAATTGACTTAATCCATTTAAATAGGATAATGATTTTGAAAGGAAACATAATAGAAATATAGCAACGAAACCTTTACCACTAAAGGCTGGGTCTGGAACACCCTAAATAAATGTTCCATTGTTAAAATATTGAAAGATGTAGTCAATAGAAATATCAACAAAAATGACAAATAATAAGGGTAGCAGAATGTTGAAATGTTCTATCTTTATCATTAAAGTGGCAGAAAATCATTTATTAGTAGGCACTGGGGGCAGAAGATGCCTGATTTTATATCTGTGTCATATTTGTGCAGTTGTTTCAACAAGTAACTTAAAGACAAAATGGAAAAACAAGGAGGTTTGTGCCTGAGATCATGTTGATGTGAAACCAGGGATGGCCACCTTGTGCCAGGTGAGTTAAGTTTACCTGGCAGGTAGACCGCAGAGCTCCTGGGAAGCAAGGGTTGGAATTTTTCTGCTGGGTGCCCCTTAGGTTGTGTGACTTGACTGACTGTGAGTCATGTTTCTGGAAAGACCTGATCACAGGAAAAGGGTGGGAATAGAGTGATTTGGGGAGCAGCTAACAACATTCATCACAGCTCACGGCCTGAATGAATTTTAAAGAAACAGGAAAACAAATGCTTCTTATGGAATCAGAGAATGTGAGGGCTGGACAATCCCAGAAAATGAGGAACACCCATCCCATTTTCCAGATGACAAAACAGAGGTCCAGCAAGGTGAAATCCCTCACCCAAGTTGCACCCGTCTCTCCTCCCCACTACGTGGTTCATGAAAGCAGGACTCTTCCTGTCTTGATCACTGCTGAACCCCAAAAAGAGCCAGGCATCTAGCAGCTGCTCCAAAAATTTGGGTTGACTGTAGGAACAATGCTATTTCTTTCTTTCTCACTCTTATTCAGGATTGTGCCAAGAACTCGCCAGGTTGCAATGTAATTCGATAAATGTAAATATTAATTGAGTTTTGTTGTGATGAGGACTTAGGCTTTGAAGGTAACAGACTTGGTTCAGATCTTGGTTCTGCCACTCCATAGCTGTTTGGCTTTGGGAAAATTACTAAACCTCTCTGAGATTATTTCCTCCTTTGTAAAGTGGGGATAAATCTATCTGAGCCAGCAGAGCAGCTGCATGAGAGATGTGCACTAAATATTGGTCTTTCTCACTCTCCTACGCCATCTCTCTGTTCTTCCCAGAGAAGCTGTACAGAAGGATAGAGTACTTTTGTTTAAAATAGTTAACTAATTAATTAATTAATTTGTTTTTGGCTGCGTTGGGTCTTCGTTGCTATGCGCAGGCTTTGCCTAGTTGCGGCAAGCGGGGGCTACTCTTTGTTGCGGTGCGCGGGCTTCTCATTGCGGTGGCTTCTCTTGCTAGCCTTAACCCCAATGCTAGCCTTAACCCTGGCTCTCACAACATGAATTCCTCTTCCCATATCTTATCCACTAATTAATATAAATGTAGGCATATTATTTCTATTAGCCATATCACACCTAGCCATTTACTCCATCCTCAGATCTGGATGAACTTCACATTCAAAATACTCACTCACTGGAGCTCTAGGAGCAATAGCACAGACAATCATCTCATATGAAGTAATGTAGCAGTTATTCTATTCTCAGTCTTACTGATAAATGGATCATTTACACTTTCAACAGTAATTATTACACAAGAACACCTATGACTAATTTTCTCCTGACCCCTACCCAGAATTTGATTATCTCCTCAGTAGCCGAAATCCAACGAAGCCCCACTTGATTAAACGGAAGTAGCATCAAAACCTGTATATGTCTTCAATGTAGAAAATGTAGCAGGCCCATTCACCCCGTCCCTCCTAGAGAATATGTCAATTTCCCTATCATAAACATTTCCCCAGCAATCTATTTTTAGGAGCATTCGACAATCCCTAGGTGCCAGAATTATATACAGCCCAAGTCATCATTAAACACATCTAACAATCTCCTTTCTATGAATTTGAGCCTCCTACCTACAATTTTGATATGATCAACGCATACATCTCTTATAAAAAGTTGTTTTACGACTAACATTAACCCTATGTATATGAGAGTTTTCACTACTTGTCATCATACCAGGCAACCCACCACAAATTTAAGAAATATGTCTGACAAAAGAGTTACTTTGATAGAGTAAATCACAGAGGTTTCAATGCTCTTATTCCTGGAATTGAATTCTTCCTAATAATTTTACATTCTCCATGCTACCTACCACATTACACCACATGCTATATAGTAAAGTTCTCTAAGTAAGCTTCAGGCCCATACCCCCAAAATATTTTTATATATCCTTCCTGTGCTAATAAACTCTCATTGTTTTTACCATCATTCTACTGACCATTTTCTCAGGAAATATAATTGTATAACAAGCTCACACTGGTTAATGGTATCCCCATTCTAATAAAAAACATGAACCCATAAGCTACAGAAGCATCCAACAAATATTTCCTAAAACAGTCCACCACATCAATACTACTTATAATGGCTATTATCATTAATCTAATATACTCTGGTCAAAGAGCACAATGAATAACAAGAATCTTTAATCCAGCAGCATCCACCCTCATGACAATCGCCCTTGTCACAAAAGTAAGACTTTCCCCATTTCACTTCTGAGTGCCTGAAGTCACACGAGGCATCCCATGAACAGCAGACCTGATGCTATCAACATGACAAAATTGCACCCCTATCAGTTTTATACCACATGTCACCATCCATCAACCTAAATATACTATTAATCATAGTGATATTATAAATCATAGCTGGAGGCTGAGGCAGACTTTGCCATACTCACCTGGAAAATATTACACCCTCCTCATCAATTGCCCATATAGGATGAATAACAGCTCTTATAATGTATATTCAGATTATAACAATCCTAAACATACTAATTTATATCATAACAACACTATCTTCTTCTTATTTATGCCCAGATCATGTACTACAAGAGTATCATTATCACACACATGAGATAAAACACCTCCCATCACAATCATTTTCCTCACCATTATAGTATCATTAGGACATCGCCCATCACTATCAGGCTTTCTACCCAAATGAATAATTATCCAAGAGATAACAAAAACGACAACATCATTCTACCAACACTAATAGCCATCATAGCAGTCCTCAGCATATATTTCTACTTGCAGCTAACATACTCCACATCACTAACTATATTCCCTTCATTAAACAACACAAACACAAAACAATTTGAACATACAAAGAAATAACCTTCCTATCATTACCAATCATAATACCCACACGGTTACTACACACAACACCCATTCTATCGGTGCTGGACTAGGAATTTAGGTTAGTTCAGACCAAGAGCTTTCAAAACCCTAAACAAGTGAAATTTACTTAATTCCTAAAAATAAGGATTGCAAGACTTTATTCTACATCAATTGAATGTAAAGCAAACACTGTATTGAAGCCAAATCTTTACGAGATGGATGAGTTTTAACCCCAGGAAACTTTAGTTAACAGGCAAATCCTCTAGTCAACTGGCTTCAGTCTACTTCTCCTTCATTTGAGAAAGAAAAAAAGAAAAAAAAAAAAAAAAGGCAGGATAATCACTGGCAGAATTGAAGCTGCTTCTCTGAAGTTACAATTCAATTTGTTGATTCACCACAGGGTTTGCCAGAAAGAGGGCTCAATCTCTGTCTTTAGATTTACAGTCTAATGCTAACTCAGTCATTTTACCTCGGTTCATACACTGCTGATTATTTTCAACAAATCACAAAGATATCGGCATTTTATATTTACTATTTGGTGCTTGAGCTGGAGTAGCAGGCAGCACCTTAATTATATTAATCCAGGCTGAGCTATGCTGACCTGGACCGCTACTTGGAGATGCCCAAATCTGTAAGGTTGTCATAACAGTCCCTGCACTTGTAATAATTTTCTTTATAGCTGTACCCGTTATGATTGCAGGCTTTGAAAACTGACTTGGGCCACTAATAACTCGGACACCTGAAGTAGCATTTCCCCCAATAAATCATATAAACTTTTGACTACTTCCCCCATCATTCTTACTCCTACTCATATCACCAATAGTAGAAGCTGGTTCTGGTACCAGTGGGACGGTGTATTCAGCTCTAGCCTGCAATCTGGCCCATGCAGGAGCCTCTGTCGACCTAACTGTTTTCTCCTTACATTTAGCAGGTGTCTCCTCAATTCTTGGTATTATTACTTTTATTACTATAGTCTTTAATACAAAACCAGCAGTCATATCCCAATACCAAACACCATTATTTGTTTAATCTTCCCCAACTATAGCCATATTACTATAATTACCAATCTCAGTCCAAGCAGCCAGAATTGCCATGCTGTTAAGAGATAGAAATCTAAACACTACTTTCTTTGACCCTGCAGGAGGAGACCGAATCCTATAGCAACACCTCTTTTGATACTTTGCTCACCCTGAAGTCTGTATTCATGGCCTAACAGGGTTTGTTATAAACTCACATAGCATTACCTACTATTTAGGACAAAAATTGCCTTTCAGCTATCTGGGAATAGTATGAGTCATGTCCATTGGTTTTTTAGGAGTTCTCTTGTGGGCCCATCATATGTTTACCATAGGGATAGCTGTGGACTCAGGAGCATACTTTGCATCAGCTACCGTAATTACTTCTATCCCTACAGGAGTAAAAGTATCTAGCTGATTAGCAACTCTTTATTTAATTTTTCTTTTTTTTTTTTGGCTGAGTTGGGTCTTGGTTGCTGCGCATGGGCTTTCTCTGGTTGCGGTGAGCGGCAGCTACTCTTCGTTGCGGTGTGCGGCCCTTTCATTGCAGTGGCTTCTCTTGTTGCAGAGCACGGCCTCTAGGCGCGTGGGATTCAGTAGTTGTGGCTTGCGGGCTCTAGAGGGCAGGCTCAGTAGTTGTGGCACACGGGCTTTTTGCTCCGCGGCATGTGGAATCTTCCCAGACAAGGGCTCGAACCCGTGTTCCCTGCATTGGCAGACGAATTCTTAACCACTGCGTCACCAGGGAAGTCCCTGGTTAGCAACTGTTCACGGAGGTAATACTATATGACCTCCCACTATATTATGAGTTTTAGGCTTTAGTTTTTCTTTTTACAGTAGGTGGTTTGACAGGAATCATCTTAGTCAACTCATCCCCAGACATTGTCCTCCAGGATACATACTATGTAGTAGCACACTTCCATGACCTAATGTCCATGGGAGCAGTCTTCACTATTATAGGAGGCTTTCTACACTGATTCCCACTATTCTCAGGTTATACAGTTAACTCAGCATGAGCAAAAATTCACTTCACAAGTATATTTGTAGTAGTAAATATGACTTCCTGCAGCACTTTCGTGGCCTCTCAGGGATGTCACTACGTTAGTCTGAGTACCCTGAGGCACACACAACATGAAATATTTTGTCTTTAGGCTCATTCATCTCAGTAGCAGCAGTAATGCTAATAATCTTCATACTTTGAAAAGGATTTGTGTCTAAACAAGAAGTCTTAGCAGTGGGAATTGCTACTCCTAACCTAGAATGGTTACACGGATGTCCTCCACCATATCCTACGTTTCAAGATCCTACCTATGTAAATGTAAAATAAGGAAGGACTCAAGTCCTTTTCAACCAGTTTCAAGCCAACACCATAACAATTATGTCTTCCTCAATAAATGAGATAAAAGTAAAAAGTGATGTAGCTTTGTCAAAGTTAAATGATAGGCTAAAATCCTGTATATGACTAAGGCATATCAATTTCATCTAGGCTCTCAAGATACAACATCACCGATTATGGAAGAACTTTTACATTTTCTTCATCACACATTAATAGTGATTTTTAAAATAAGTTCTCTAGTCCTCTATATCATTTCACTAATATTGACATCTAAACTCATAGGCATACAATAGATGCACAGGTAGAGAAAATGTGAACAATTTACTAGCTATTATTGTAATCTTAATTGCCCTATCATCATTGTGAATCCTTTACATGATACATGAAATCAATAACTCTTCCCAAACCATAAAAAACTATGGGTCAGTAACGATACTGAAGCTACAAATACACAGATTACGAAGATTTAAATGTTGACTCCTCTGTAATCCCCACATCAGAGCTAAAACCAGGAGAATAATGCCTAATAAAAGTCAACAACCGAGTAGTTAGGGATAGTCATTGAATATTAGTTTCATCTGAAATTGTTGTACACTCCGGAGTTGTTCCTTCTCAGGCCTAAAAGAAGCTGCTATCCCAGGACGCCTAACTTAAAGAATCCTAATATCAACAGGACCCGGCCTATGTTGTGGACAAGAGAGCTCATTTTCCTGAGTTCAAAGACAGGACAGAGGGATATGTCTGAGATATGGGGTGAATCTGCAGCCCATGGGGATGCACTCTCCAAGCTCCAGTATAGGAATGGGGCCTCTAGGGTCCCAGGCCACCCACCACGCCCTCTGGAGCAGGGTCTGGGCAACATTCCCTGTCAGTGATGAGGCAGCACTAGCACTTGTCACGGCCCGATGTCGTGTCCTATGTGGGCCCCATGCTCTTGGGACCACACCCCACACTCTGCAGGTCCATGCTACAGGGTCCTTCATGCCTCAGGAGTAGAGACCACACAGCAAGCAGTTCCCTCCCCAACCAGCAGAAGGAGGGGAGGAGAGCAGGGGCACCAGGGGACACTCACTCAGACAACAACACCCCAGCGGTGCCAGCGGGGACAGTGATGATGCAGATGAGGCACAGACCAAGAGATGGGACCAGAGGACCCAAAAGGCAGCTGGTCAGGTCCTGGCTCACCTTCACCCCGGACACCTTTGTCCCGCATACACCCCCTTCCTCATACACCCTCTCCTTAAATGCAGATTCTTCAGATGCGAACAGGCAGAGCTTCAGACTGAAAGTCAGCTCTTCCAAAATGACCCGTCAGCAAACACTGCAGGATTCCACTCCAGTGGGTGCCCTGCAGTCGACAACTCAGGGACTGAAGTGGATATCGGTGCCAGGGGCAGTGGGAGGGAATGGGGAATGAGACTTTCATGGTTGTGGAATTTTGGTTTTGCAGGACGAAAAGTTCTAGTGATGGTGGTGATGGCTCCACGAGAAAGTGAATCTATCTGATGCCTCAGAAACGTGCACTTAAAATGGTGATGATGGTAAAGGGTATGTGACGTGTGTTTTTTTTCACTTAAAATAAATTCTTAAAATAATGTCTTGTTAATTGAGATTCCATTTCGACTCCCCTTCATCACAAATGTCGGAGGCCCAGACACAGTCCCCTACCTTAGGGGCCATCACGGTACCCTCACAGAGCACGTGGGAGACCATTCTTAGGGGGGGCTAGTCTGTGCTCACCTGACCTCTGTCCAGGGGGACCCAGGCAGTGGTGACCCCCATAGATTAGACATATGATATGCTATAGTATTAATACGATACCACCAAGTATTGTCACTCACCGGAACACAAAGCAGCAACCCACTCAAACATGCCTGACCTCATATGATTGTGACAAGATGAAGAGAAGAAAAGGAACCACAGGTTAATCAGGACAACACCCTTAATGCAGAGGTTGGAAATCTCAAAGGGGACAGGACACACTGCAGGCAAAGAGCGCATATGCGGTCTCCCCATCCATGTGATCCTGACCCATGCAGGTATGGTGAGACCCAAACAGTCCCCGCACCCTATACCTGGGGCCACACATCCACACTCACCAGGGTGACCCACCTCCCCAGACCCCTCCACCTGGGTCACATGTCCACAGTCCCAGGATTACCTCACCTCCCCAGACCCTGCACCTGGGGTCTCACGTCCCCTTGGTCAGGACACCATGGCTCTGCAGGGGGCTCCCCCACTGTGGAAACAAACTGGGTCCCTGGGACCTCCTGGGATGGGAAAAAGTGTCAGGTGGGTCTCATTTCCCCACACTTGTCCCAGAGGAGTCCTCCTCTTCTCACTTTGGTTCTGTGTGATTTGAACTGTTTGTACAGCTTTCATACTAAAGTTGAAAACACGACCCTGGTGCTGGCATGCTCGGTCCTTTCTCGTCTCACTTACATGTTGAGAAAACTCACAGGACAGCAGGGCTGAAACCCGTGGGGCAGCTCTGGACTCTGCTGAGTAGGGACGGTAGACTGGAGGGAGAGCTCAGCAGCAGCCTCAGCTGTCACCCATCGGTCTTTTGCCCCATCTGCGTGCCCTGCAATCAATTCAGCAGCTAAACCTGCTTCCCTATGCACCATGCACGTGCTGGTAAATTGGAATTATTGCCAGGTAGTCCTCCTGAGGATTCTCCATGAGCCCCAGGGAAGGTGAACCTTGCAGGGATTAAGACTAAGGCCCCGACCATAGCACTGACCCTTGGGAGGACCAGGTCACCACACTCAGAAGAGAGGCTGTTACGTAGACAAGCCCACCTCAGCTCCAGACCCCAGACATCTAAGCACTGACATTCAGATGCAGGCACGGAGCTTCCCAGTACTGAGGCCAGGCCGGGTCTCTACCCAGGTCCCCATAGTCCTAGCGTACACAGAACATGGTCAGGTCTAAATCTTCTTATTATAGACAACACATGGTCAGCTCTAAACATAATCAGTAGACAGGACATGCAGAGGTCTAAATCTACCATGTAGACACAACTTGATCATGTTTAAACTAGCTTAGGGCTGATCTCATAGGGGGTACAGATCACACACATGGGTTTCTCATCTTTGGACACCCACGTCAGGAAACTGAACAAAATCTTTGTCATTAAACATTTCAACAGGTAAAACAGAAATGTTCCCAATTTCTCTGGCCACCTGATGGTCAGGATCCACGGGCGAGCCACGAACTTCTTAGAGTGCAGCCCAGTCTGCTGCCAGGACAGACAAGAAGTGGCCTGATTCCAGCCTCCCAGGCTTCCAGAAGGAGGCGGCCACACTGCAAGCCAGGTCAGGAGAGTCCTGCATGGTCCGGGCCGGGAGATCCGGTCTGTCCATTCGGCTGGCCGATTCCGGGCGGGGCGCTCAGGGCCGCTGAGAGCCCTGCACTCAGGTCCTGCTTCCCTGCAGCGTGTGCGTGTGCGTGTGCGTGTGCGTGTGTGTGTGTGTGTAGAGGGGGCGGTGGCTGACGGCTCCCATGATTCCCAACCCGGGCACCGCGCTGTCTTCGAGGGGAGGCACGGGGAGAGGTAGGGGCACAGAAGCCGTTGGAGAGGAGAACCCACCGCGGAACTCCTTGCACACTGGCTCGCCCCACCCGGAGACCCGCCTGCCCATCGTGGGCCGCATGTCGCCCCCCAGTCCCCCACCCCCGAGGGCAGGGTGCCTGCTCTTTCAACAGCACAGGGTCTCACATGAAGGAGACCCAGTGTGGACTGTCAGCCCCCGACTCCTGATGCTGTGTTTAGGGGGAGAATGAACCCCCTTGACTGGGCGATGGGACCCTGTGAGGAAAGAGGTGGCGGCCCGATCCAAGTCGGGGCCTGGCTGAGATATGAGGAAACAGGAGCCAAGGGCAGGGCCTGGAGGCCAGGCCAACAGGAGGGGCACCCCCAGCCTTGGCCGGGCTCTCCAACGGTGACATTGTTGCTTTAGGGGACCTGGGACAGGTGACTGAATGTAATGGGAGTCTAAACTGGACCCTGAATGCGGCTTAAAGAAGGTGTGAAGGATGTTACTGAGACAGTGACAGTCATTGGAAGACAAACTCTGTGTCAGGATATCCTGCTCCATCCATTTAAATCCCTGAGATCTGTGACCTTTACGTGGCTACGCAGGATTGTTAGAGCAGCTGCGTGCGGATATATCTGGGGCACAATTCAGTCTGCAGCCAACTTGCAAGTGGTTCCAGCAAACACACAGGTGTGCGCACAGGCAGGCACAGCACACACACAAACATATGCACGTGCACAGCACAAATATATTCACACACTAGCATGTGAACACACATGCACCCATATGCCCATGCACACACTAATGTGTGCAAGTTCACATACCTATCCACATGCACAGCATATTTATGCAAACAGGCACATGCACACGCATAGCACACACACAGGGAATAAAGTGAATCCGTAAAGCATTAATTCCTGAACACAAGTGAAGCTGACATGTATTTTTCCCTTTTCTTAGCCTTGATGTTTTCCACAACAAAAAGTTTAAGAAAAAAGTTAATGGCAAATGACTTTTGATTCATAGGACTTTCTGATTTTATTCCACAAATATTATGACAGCAGAAATGAATGTAGATATTACATGTGTCCACTAATGGAAGAATGGAGAAGAAAAACACGGTCCATCAATACAAGGGAATGCTATTCAGCCTAAAAAGGAAGTCAATTCTGACACAGGATGCAGCAGGGATGAACCTTGAGGGCATTATGCTCAGTGATGTAAGCTAGACACAAAAAAACAAACAGTGCTTGATCCACTCATACAAGGCCCCTAGAGCAGTCGGAAATATAGAGACATAAAGTAGGATGTTGAGGGCCAGAGGCTGAGGGAGGGACAATGGGGAGTGAGTGTTTAATGGGGACTGTTTCAATTTTGCAAGATGTAAAAGTTCTGGAGGAGGATGGTGGTCAGGTTTGCACAACAGTGTGAATTACTTCCTGACCCTGAAATGTGCACTTAAAAATGGTTAAGATAGTACATTTTATGTTATGTGTACCAGACCACAATTTTTAAAACTTTTCCAAAAACAACAGGAAATAGTCCATGAACACCACAAGATGCACAACTTCACTAACAAGAGAGGGATTAAAGCCATAAGAAAAATACTGTGCATACGCCTACCAGAATGGCAGACATGAAAGACATAGTATCAAATATCAGCAGGATGTGGAGCAATGGAAAGCCTGGTACGCAACGGGGGGATGCAACCACTTCTGAAGCAATCGGGCCTCAGATAACGAAGTCCGTGCACAGAGACCCACAGTGCTCCTCCCAGTTGAACACAAACCCACCAGCCCTGCACCAGGACACACGGACATGGACTGGCAGCCACAGGAGCCAAACCTGAAGGAACCTGAAGGCCATCACAGACGGATGCAGAAATGAACCATGCACGCTCCTATGAAGGAATATTCCACAGCAATGGAGTACATTTTGTTTAAAGGTAGTAAAACTATAAAAATTATTTTTTAAAAAAACTATATTTACAAGATGAAAGAATCTATAATTCTGGCACCTAGGGATTGTCGAATGCTCCTAAAAATAGATTGCTGTGGAAACGTTTATTATAGGGAAATTGACATATTCTCTAGGAAGGACGCGGTGAATGGGCCTGCTACATTTTCTACATTGAAGACATGTACAGGTTTTGATGCTACTTCTGTTAAATCAAGTGGGGCTTCACTGGATTTCTGCTACTGCGGAGATAATCAAATTGTGGGTAGGGGTCAGGAGAAAATTAGTCATAGGTGTTCTTGTGTAATAATTACTGTTGAAAGTGTAAATTATCCATTTACCAGTAAGACTGAGAATAGAATAACTGCTACATTACTTCATATGAGATGATCCTCTGTGCTATTGTTCCTGGAGCTCCAGTGAGTGAGTATTTTGAATGTGAAGTTCATCCAGATCTGAGGATGGAATAAATGGCTAGGTGTGATATGGCTAATAGAAATAATATGCCTACATTTATACTAATTAGTGGATAAGATATGGGAAGAGGAATTCATGTTGTGAGAGGCAGGGTTATGGCTAGCATTGGGGCAATAATATATAAATTGATGATGTTGATGGACATAGTGGTTCTTTAATAAGTAATTTGAATGCCTCAGCAATGGGTTGTAATCATCCATGGGGGCTGATGATTTTTGGCCCTTTCTGGATTTGTATATAGCCTAGGATTTTCCATTTGGTTAATATGAGGAATGCTATGGTGAATTAAATTGGGTAATTTGTGAAAGAATGTTGATTATAAACATATTCTTAGGAAGAGGACTTGAACCAGTGCAGAAAAAGTTTCAGTTTTACATAATTACCGGGCTCTGCCAGCGTAACGAACCCTGTTCTACAGTAGGGTATGTATAAATTAATTGAATGTAGATTATATCATCATTTAGTTTGAAGACATTTTGTAAAGGAAGCCGTATTGCTCTTGTCCTTTCATACTGGAAGAAATCTGCAATAGACAGAAACCAACCAGGATGACTCCAGTCTGAACTCAGATCACGTGAGACTGTAATCGTTGAACAAACAGACAATTAATAGCAGTTATACCGTTGAAATGTCGTGATCCAGCATCAAGGTCATAAACCATATTGCCCATATGAACTCCAGAATACAATTACACTGTTATCCCTAGTAAAACTTGTTCCATTGACCAGTGTTTTAGAAGAACAGGTGATAAAGCATTTTGACTAGCTGGCCTAAGTTTTAATCACTCAGAAGTGGTTTTATTCTCCAAAAAATAAATGGCGCATGGGCTCAAGACACACCTGCTTCAGTAGTTGTGGCGTGCAGACTCAGTAGTTGTGGCCCAATGGCTTAGTTGTTCCGTGGCACGTGAGATCTTCCCGGACCGGGGATCGAACCGGGTCCCCTGCATTGGCAGGCGAATTCTTAATCACTGCATCACCAGGGAAGTCCCAGATTCGCAGTCTCCCTTTTAATCTACCTTAAGCCCAAAGAATCCATGGAAAATTGTTAGAGAAAATAAGGCAATAAAATATTGTAAGGACTATAACAGAAGCATATAGTACACAGTTCATATAGACACATCCCAAGCAGTTACAAAGTATATTAAAAGGGAGGCTGCAATTTTAAAAGAATAAGAAAAAATTATACCCACAAACTCCCAATCTTTCCTGAAACGTTGCAATCTGAAACCCTATTGTAGGAAGCAGAAGATTCCAGGAGATATTCTACAAATGAAGGACTGCAAACCCTGTGGTTGGATAAGGAATTCTGGAAGGAAGGTATCCTCACCCAAGGAGAGCAGGTTCCTATACTTCTCTAACATCACATCCCTGTACAATTCCCATTGATCTTGGTCCAGGCATTCTCACTCCTCTTGACAGAAATCTATGGCCACATCCTGGAATGTCAGCAGTCCCTGAAATTAAACGTACACATGCCATGTGGCCACGGGAAGAGTTCATAATATGACCCAAGAAGAAAACAGCAAGTTAAGAGAAGGTTTTAATTTAGAAGAGTCTCTTCAATTATCCACTAATACATATATATATATATATATATATATATATATATATATATAATTTTTTTTTTACAAAGTAACTTTCTCTACCTTATTTCTAACTACAATAAAAGAGTATGGCATGTGATCCACAAAACCAATATAGAGACTATACTTGTCTGGAAAAGAAATGATAAAATGATGGTTTCAACACAGGCATATGCATTTTTGAGTGTTTTATTTATATCAAACTGGATAAAATGTGTGTATTTCTCATAGAGAAAAGACCTGTCGAGGTAGAAATGTACCTTTCAACTCTTCATGGGTACACGAGTACACTGGGGAGATTGTAAAAGTGCAGATTGTGATTCAGTAGGTCCGGTGGGCCTGAGTTCTATTTTTTTAACAAGCTCATTTTTAACTAGTGATGCCACAGTCTCTGATTCATTAACCACAACTGTGAATATCAGAGACATAATTAGAAAGGTAAAAATTCACATTTAATTTTGAACTTAAAGTGTTTTATGGATTTACACCTTTAATAGAATAGTGAGCACAGCAGCAACAATCATTTGTGAGTATTTACTATAGACTGTGTATGTTTCTAATTTTTTTGTGTAGGATTCCAGGAAAAAGGCCTGGGCTGCGGCCACAATGGGCGTGGCCCCCAGGCCGGGCCGCCCCTCCAGGACCCCCGACGGGGCCCTGCGCTCCTGGCGGCTCCCTCCCCCGCCGCCCCGCTCCCTCCCGGAAGGCCACGGGGCAGAGCGGTCCCACCCACTGCGCGCTGAACAGAGCCCGCGTTTCCTCAGAGCTGGAACTCCCGGCTCAGGCGGCGTCTCTTCCCTCCGCCTTCACGGAACTGCCCCGGAGCCCGAGGGGAGGGCGACCTCACTGAGGCTGCCGGCTCTGGAGGTGCCCCGGCGGCCGAAGCCATGACAGTCGCGGGGACGGCGGGCCGGGTAAGTGGGCGCCGACCCTCCGCCTGGTCCGGTGCCCGGGCGGCAGCACAAGACCAGCTTCTGAGGGGCAGGGGTTCGCTGCCACCCGCCGCTGCTGTGCAGAAAGAGCGGCCTCCAGCGTCTGGTCCCCGGGAACTTCGGTCCGTCCTCTCGCCCCTGCCCTCGTCCTGGCTCGCGAGGCCTGGTGGGCGTGAGGAGGGGGTCGGCCTGAGCGTCCTGAGGGGAAACGGGGCAAGGGAGGCGCAGGGTCCGGCTGCAGCGTCAGCGCCCCTCTTCCCGACTGCGGGGAAAGCGGCTGAAAACTCCTCCCGAGGCGCGCAGGCCCCTTATTCAGCCGAGTCCCTCTGCGCTCCTTCCTCCCTGAGCTAAAGTACCGGGGGGAGGGGACAGGGCAGGGAACTGGCGCAGGTAATGGGGAACATCCAAAGGTGATTGTTAACTAAGGAAAACCAGCTCTCCCAAGGTGAGGAATGCGGCGCTTTTCTTTGCCTGGGCTCACTGAATTCCTTCCTTTGATATGCACCTCAGCTCTCTGGGGCCTGCATTCTGTATTTGCATATCCTGAGTGCCTCAGGGCCCGCCGGCTCACATTGGAGGGCTGCAAGTGCTGAAGACTGTGACATCCTTTGTTTACTGATAGGGCAAGAACTATTCCATTTCTCACAGGCCTGAGGGGCAGACAGTGGAAAAAAGTCAGAGAATCTCACTCGGCCTGTACTTTGGTTTACATATAGATAATATTTATACTTAACTGTGCTGATAGAGGTTCTCAAGTCCAATCAACTTGTACTACTGCCCTCTATGTATCAATTTCATCAATATGATAAGATAAATGCCTATAGAATTGACTTAATCCATTTAAATAGGATAATGATTTTGAAAGGAAACATAATAGAAATATAGCAACGAAACCTTTACCACTAAAGGCTGGGTCTGGAACACCCTAAATAAATGTTCCATTGTTAAAATATTGAAAGATGTAGTCAATAGAAATATCAACAAAAATGACAAATAATAAGGGTAGCAGAATGTTGAAATGTTCTATCTTTATCATTAAAGTGGCAGAAAATCATTTATTAGTAGGCACTGGGGGCAGAAGATGCCTGATTTTATATCTGTGTCATATTTGTGCAGTTGTTTCAACAAGTAACTTAAAGACAAAATGGAAAAACAAGGAGGTTTGTGCCTGAGATCATGTTGATGTGAAACCAGGGATGGCCACCTTGTGCCAGGTGAGTTAAGTTTACCTGGCAGGTAGACCGCAGAGCTCCTGGGAAGCAAGGGTTGGAATTTTTCTGCTGGGTGCCCCTTAGGTTGTGTGACTTGACTGACTGTGAGTCATGTTTCTGGAAAGACCTGATCACAGGAAAAGGGTGGGAATAGAGTGATTTGGGGAGCAGCTAACAACATTCATCACAGCTCACGGCCTGAATGAATTTTAAAGAAACAGGAAAACAAATGCTTCTTATGGAATCAGAGAATGTGAGGGCTGGACAATCCCAGAAAATGAGGAACACCCATCCCATTTTCCAGATGACAAAACAGAGGTCCAGCAAGGTGAAATCCCTCACCCAAGTTGCACCCGTCTCTCCTCCCCACTACGTGGTTCATGAAAGCAGGACTCTTCCTGTCTTGATCACTGCTGAACCCCAAAAAGGGCCAGGCATCTAGCAGCTGCTCCAAAAATTTGGGTTGACTGTAGGAACAATGCTATTTCTTTCTTTCTCACTCTTATTCAGGATTGTGCCAAGAACTCGCCAGGTTGCAATGTAATTCGATAAATGTAAATATTAATTGAGTTTTGTTGTGATGAGGACTTAGGCTTTGAAGGTAACAGACTTGGTTCAGATCTTGGTTCTGCCACTCCATAGCTGTTTGGCTTTGGGAAAATTACTAAACCTCTCTGAGATTATTTCCTCCTTTGTAAAGTGGGGATAAATCTATCTGAGCCAGCAGAGCAGCTGCATGAGAGATGTGCACTAAATATTGGTCTTTCTCACTCTCCTACGCCATCTCTCTGTTCTTCCCAGAGAAGCTGTACAGAAGGATAGAGTACTTTTGTTTAAAATAGTTAACTAATTAATTAATTAATTTGTTTTTGGCTGCGTTGGGTCTTCGTTGCTATGCGCAGGCTTTGCCTAGTTGCGGCAAGCGGGGGCTACTCTTTGTTGCGGTGCGCGGGCTTCTCATTGCGGTGGCTTCTCTTGCTAGCCTTAACCCCAATGCTAGCCTTAACCCTGGCTCTCACAACATGAATTCCTCTTCCCATATCTTATCCACTAATTAATATAAATGTAGGCATATTATTTCTATTAGCCATATCACACCTAGCCATTTACTCCATCCTCAGATCTGGATGAACTTCACATTCAAAATACTCACTCACTGGAGCTCTAGGAGCAATAGCACAGACAATCATCTCATATGAAGTAATGTAGCAGTTATTCTATTCTCAGTCTTACTGATAAATGGATCATTTACACTTTCAACAGTAATTATTACACAAGAACACCTATGACTAATTTTCTCCTGACCCCTACCCAGAATTTGATTATCTCCTCAGTAGCCGAAATCCAACGAAGCCCCACTTGATTAAACGGAAGTAGCATCAAAACCTGTATATGTCTTCAATGTAGAAAATGTAGCAGGCCCATTCACCCCGTCCCTCCTAGAGAATATGTCAATTTCCCTATCATAAACATTTCCCCAGCAATCTATTTTTAGGAGCATTCGACAATCCCTAGGTGCCAGAATTATATACAGCCCAAGTCATCATTAAACACATCTAACAATCTCCTTTCTATGAATTTGAGCCTCCTACCTACAATTTTGATATGATCAACGCATACATCTCTTATAAAAAGTTTTTTTACGACTAACATTAACCCTATGTATATGAGAGTTTTCACTACTTGTCATCATACCAGGCAACCCACCACAAATTTAAGAAATATGTCTGACAAAAGAGTTACTTTGATAGAGTAAATCACAGAGGTTTCAATGCTCTTATTCCTGGAATTGAATTCTTCCTAATAATTTTACATTCTCCATGCTACCTACCACATTACACCACATGCTATATAGTAAAGTTCTCTAAGTAAGCTTCAGGCCCATACCCCCAAAATATTTTTATATATCCTTCCTGTGCTAATAAACTCTCATTGTTTTTACCATCATTCTACTGACCATTTTCTCAGGAAATATAATTGTATAACAAGCTCACACTGGTTAATGGTATCCCCATTCTAATAAAAAACATGAACCCATAAGCTACAGAAGCATCCAACAAATATTTCCTAAAACAGTCCACCACATCAATACTACTTATAATGGCTATTATCATTAATCTAATATACTCTGGTCAAAGAGCACAATGAATAACAAGAATCTTTAATCCAGCAGCATCCACCCTCATGACAATCGCCCTTGTCACAAAAGTAGGACTTTCCCCATTTCACTTCTGAGTGCCTGAAGTCACACGAGGCATCCCATGAACAGCAGACCTGATGCTATCAACATGACAAAATTGCACCCCTATCAGTTTTATACCACATGTCACCATCCATCAACCTAAATATACTATTAATCATAGTGATATTATAAATCATAGCTGGAGGCTGAGGCAGACTTCGCCATACTCACCTGGAAAATATTACACCCTCCTCATCAATTGCCCATATAGGATGAATAACAGCTCTTATAATGTATATTCAGATTATAACAATCCTAAACATACTAATTTATATCATAACAACACTATCTTCTTCTTATTTATGCCCAGATCATGTACTACAAGAGTATCATTATCACACACATGAGATAAAACACCTCCCATCACAATCATTTTCCTCACCATTATAGTATCATTAGGACATCGCCCATCACTATCAGGCTTTCTACCCAAATGAATAATTATCCAAGAGATAACAAAAACGACAACATCATTCTACCAACACTAATAGCCATCATAGCAGTCCTCAGCATATATTTCTACTTGCAGCTAACATACTCCACATCACTAACTATATTCCCTTCATTAAACAACACAAACACAAAACAATTTGAACATACAAAGAAATAACCTTCCTATCATTACCAATCATAATACCCACACGGTTACTACACACAACACCCATTCTATCGGTGCTGGACTAGGAATTTAGGTTAGTTCAGACCAAGAGCTTTCAAAACCCTAAACAAGTGAAATTTACTTAATTCCTAAAAATAAGGATTGCAAGACTTTATTCTACATCAATTGAATGTAAAGCAAACACTGTATTGAAGCCAAATCTTTACGAGATGGATGAGTTTTAACCCCAGGAAACTTTAGTTAACAGGCAAATCCTCTAGTCAACTGGCTTCAGTCTACTTCTCCTTCATTTGAGAAAGAAAAAAAGAAAAAAAAAAAAAAAGGCAGGATAATCACTGGCAGAATTGAAGCTGCTTCTCTGAAGTTACAATTCAATTTGTTGATTCACCACAGGGTTTGCCAGAAAGAGGGCTCAATCTCTGTCTTTAGATTTACAGTCTAATGCTAACTCAGTCATTTTACCTCGGTTCATACACTGCTGATTATTTTCAACAAATCACAAAGATATCGGCATTTTATATTTACTATTTGGTGCTTGAGCTGGAGTAGCAGGCAGCACCTTAATTATATTAATCCAGGCTGAGCTATGCTGACCTGGACCGCTACTTGGAGATGCCCAAATCTGTAAGGTTGTCATAACAGTCCCTGCACTTGTAATAATTTTCTTTATAGCTGTACCCGTTATGATTGCAGGCTTTGAAAACTGACTTGGGCCACTAATAACTCGGACACCTGAAGTAGCATTTCCCCCAATAAATCATATAAACTTTTGACTACTTCCCCCATCATTCTTACTCCTACTCATATCACCAATAGTAGAAGCTGGTTCTGGTACCAGTGGGACGGTGTATTCAGCTCTAGCCTGCAATCTGGCCCATGCAGGAGCCTCTGTCGACCTAACTGTTTTCTCCTTACATTTAGCAGGTGTCTCCTCAATTCTTGGTATTATTACTTTTATTACTATAGTCTTTAATACAAAACCAGCAGTCATATCCCAATACCAAACACCATTATTTGTTTAATCTTCCCCAACTATAGCCATATTACTATAATTACCAATCTCAGTCCAAGCAGCCAGAATTGCCATGCTGTTAAGAGATAGAAATCTAAACACTACTTTCTTTGACCCTGCAGGAGGAGACCGAATCCTATAGCAACACCTCTTTTGATACTTTGCTCACCCTGAAGTCTGTATTCATGGCCTAACAGGGTTTGTTATAAACTCACATAGCATTACCTACTATTTAGGACAAAAATTGCCTTTCAGCTATCTGGGAATAGTATGAGTCATGTCCATTGGTTTTTTAGGAGTTCTCTTGTGGGCACATCATATGTTTACCATAGGGATAGCTGTGGACTCAGGAGCATACTTTGCATCAGCTACCGTAATTACTTCTCTCCCTACAGGAGTAAAAGTATCTAGCTGATTAGCAACTCTTTATTTAATTTTTCTTTTTCTTTCCTTTTTTTTTTTGGCTGTGTTGGGTCTTGGTTGCTGCGCATGGGCTTTCTCTGGTTGCGGTGAGCGGCAGCTACTCTTCGTTGCGGTGTGCGGCCCTTTCATTGCAGTGGCTTCTCTTGTTGCAGAGCACGGCCTCTAGGCGCGTGGGATTCAGTAGTTGTGGCTTGCGGGCTCTAGAGGGCAGGCTCAGTAGTTGTGGCACACGGGCTTTTTGCTCCGCGGCATGTGGAATCTTCCCAGACAAGGGCTCGAACCCGTGTTCCCTGCATTGGCAGACGAATTCTTAACCACTGCGTCACCAGGGAAGTCCCTGGTTAGCAACTGTTCACGGAGGTAATACTATATGACCTCCCACTATATTATGAGTTTTAGGCTTTAGTTTTTCTTTTTACAGTAGGTGGTTTGACAGGAATCATCTTAGTCAACTCATCCCCAGACATTGTCCTCCAGGATACATACTATGTAGTAGCACACTTCCATGACCTAATGTCCATGGGAGCAGTCTTCACTATTATAGGAGGCTTTCTACACTGATTCCCACTATTCTCAGGTTATACAGTTAACTCAGCATGAGCAAAAATTCACTTCACAAGTATATTTGTAGTAGTAAATATGACTTCCTGCAGCACTTTCGTGGCCTCTCAGGGATGTCACTACGTTAGTCTGAGTACCCTGAGGCACACACAACATGAAATATTTTGTCTTTAGGCTCATTCATCTCAGTAGCAGCAGTAATGCTAATAATCTTCATACTTTGAAAAGGATTTGTGTCTAAACAAGAAGTCTTAGCAGTGGGAATTGCTACTCCTAACCTAGAATGGTTACACGGATGTCCTCCACCATATCCTACGTTTCAAGATCCTACCTATGTAAATGTAAAATAAGGAAGGACTCAAGTCCTTTTCAACCAGTTTCAAGCCAACACCATAACAATTATGTCTTCCTCAATAAATGAGATAAAAGTAAAAAGTGATGTAGCTTTGTCAAAGTTAAATGATAGGCTAAAATCCTGTATATGACTAAGGCATATCAATTTCATCTAGGCTCTCAAGATACAACATCACCGATTATGGAAGAACTTTTACATTTTCTTCATCACACATTAATAGTGATTTTTAAAATAAGTTCTCTAGTCCTCTATATCATTTCACTAATATTGACATCTAAACTCATAGGCATACAATAGATGCACAGGTAGAGAAAATGTGAACAATTTACTAGCTATTATTGTAATCTTAATTGCCCTATCATCATTGTGAATCCTTTACATGATACATGAAATCAATAACTCTTCCCAAACCATAAAAAAACTATGGGTCAGTAAAGATACTGAAGCTACAAATACACAGATTACGAAGATTTAAATGTTGACTCCTCTGTAATCCCCACATCAGAGCTAAAACCAGGAGAATAATGCCTAATAAAAGTCAACAACCGAGTAGTTAGGGATAGTCATTGAATATTAGTTTCATCTGAAATTGTTGTACACACCGGAGTTGTTCCTTCTCAGGCCTAAAAGAAGCTGCTATCCCAGGACGCCTAACTTAAGGAATCCTAATATCAACAGGACCCGGCCTATGTTGTGGACAAGAGAGCTCGTTTTCCTGAGTTCAAAGACAGGACAGAGGGATATGTCTGAGATATGGGGTGAATCTGCAGCCCATGGGGATGCACTCTCCAAGCTCCAGTATAGGAATGGGGCCTCTAGGGTCCCAGGCCACCCACCACGCCCTCTGTAGCAGGATCTGGGCAACATTCCCTGTCAGTGATGAGGCAGCCCTAGCACTTGTCACGGCCCGATGTCGTGTCCTATGTGGGCCCCATGCTCTTGGGACCACACCCCACACTCTGCAGGTCCATGCTACAGGGTCCTTCATGCCTCAGGAGTAGAGACCACACAGCAAGCAGTTCCCTCCCCAACCAGCAGGAGGAGGGGAGGAGAGCAGGGGCACCAGGGGACACTCACTCAGACAACAACACCCCAGCGGTGCCAGCGGGGACAGTGATGATGCAGATGAGGCACAGACCAAGAGATGGGACCAGAGGACTCAAAAGGCAGCTGGTCAGGTCCTGGCTCACCTTCACCCCGGACACCTTTGTCCCGCATACACCCCCTTCCTCATACACCCTCTCCTTAAATGCAGATTCTTCAGATGCGAACAGGCAGAGCTTCAGACTGAAAGTCAGCTCTTCCAAAATGACCCGTCAGCAAACACTGCAGGATTCCACTCCAGTGGGTGCCCTGCAGTCGACAACTCAGGGACTGAAGTGGATATCGGTGCCAGGGGCAGTGGGAGGGAATGGGGAATGAGACTTTCATGGTTGTGGAATTTTGGTTTTGCAGGACGAAAAGTTCTAGTGATGGTGGTGATGGCTCCAGGAGAAAGTGAATCTATCTGATGCCTCAGAAACGTGCACTTAAAATGGTGATGATGGTAAAGGGTATGTGACGTGTGTTTTATTTCACTTAAAATAAATTCTTAAAATAATGTCTTGTTAATTGAGATTCCATTTCGACTCCCCTTCATCACAAATGTCGGAGGCCCAGACACAGTCCCCTACCTTAGGGGCCATCACGGTACCCTCACAGAGCACGTGGGAGACCATTCTTAGGGGGGCCTAGTCTGTGCTCACCTGACCTCTGTCCAGGGGGACCCAGGCAGTGGTGACCCCCATAGATTAGACATATGATATGCTATAGTATTAATACGATACCACCAAGTGTTGTCACTCACCGGAACACAGAGCAGCAACCCACTCAAACATGCCTGACCTCATATGATTGTGACAAGATGAAGAGAAGAAAAGGAACCACAGGTTAATCAGGACAACACCCTTAATGCAGAGGTTGGAAATCTCAAAGGGGACAGGACACACTGCAGGCAAAGAGCGCATATGCGGTCTTCCCATCCATGTGATCCTGACCCATGCAGGTATGGTGAGACCCAAACAGTCCCCGCACCCAAACCTGGGGCCACACATCCACACTCACCAGGGTGACCCACCTCCCCAGACCCCTCCACCTGGGTCACATGTCCACAGTCCCAGGGTGACCTCACCTCCCCAGACCCTGCACCTGGGGTCTCACGTCCCCTTGGTCAGGACACCATGGCTCTGCAGGGGGCTCCCCCAATGTGGAAACAAGCTGGGTCCCTGGGACCTCCTGGGATGGGAAAAAGTGTCAGGTGGGTCTCATTTCCCCACACTTGTCCCAGAGGAGTCCTCCTCTTCTCACTTTGGTTCTGTGTGATTTGAACTGTTTGTACAGCTTTCATACTAAAGTTGAAAACACGACCCTGGTGCTGGCATGCTCGGTCCTTTCTCGTCTCACTTACATGTTGAGAAAACTCACAGGACAGCAGGGCTGAAAGCCGAGGGGCAGCTCTGGACTCTGCTGAGTAGGGACGGTAGACTGGAGGGAGAGCTCAGCAGCAGCCTCAGCTGTCACCCATCGGCCTTTTGCCCCATCTGCGTGCCCTGCAATCAATTCAGCAGCTACACCTGCTTCCCTATGCACCATGCACGTGCTGGTAAATTGGAATTATTGCCAGGTAGTCCTCCTGAGGATTCTCCATGAGCCCCAGGGAAGGTGAACCTTGCAGGGATTAAGACTAAGGCCCCGACCATAGCACTGACCATTGGGAGGACCAGGTCACCACACTCAGAAGAGAGGCTGTTACGTAGACAAGCCCACCTCAGCTCCAGACCCCAGACATCTAAGCACTGACATTCAGATGCAGGCACGGAGCTTCCCAGTACTGAGGCCAGGCCGGGTCTCTACCCAGGTCCCCATAGTCCTAGCGTACACAGAACATGGTCAGGTCTAAATCTTCTTATTATAGACAACACATGGTCAGCTCTAAACATAATCAGTAGACAGGACATGCAGAGGTCTAAATCTACCATGTAGACACAACTTGATCATGTTTAAACTAGCTTAGGGCTGATCTCATAGGGGGTACAGATCACACACATGGGTCTCTCATCTTTGGACACCCACGTCAGGAAACTGAACTAAATCTTTGTCATTAAACATTTCAACAGGTAAAACAGAAATGTTCCCAATTTCTCTGGCCACCTGATGGTCAGGATCCACGGGCGAGCCACGAACTTCTTAGAGTGCAGCCCAGTCTGCTGCCAGGACAGACAAGAAGTGGCCTGATTCCAGCCTCCCAGGCTTCCAGAAGGAGGCGGCCACACTGCAAGCCAGGTCAGGAGAGTCCTGCATGGTCCGGGCCGGGAGATCCGGTCTGTCCATTCGGCTGGCCGATTCCGGGCGGGGCGCTCAGGGCCGCTGAGAGCCCTGCACTCAGGTCCTGCTTCCCTGCAGCGTGTGCGTGTGCGTGTGCGTGTGCGTGTGTGTGTGTGTGTGTAGAGGGGGCGGTGGCTGACGGCTCCCATGGTTCCCAACCCGGGCACCGCGCTGTCTTCGAGGGGAGGCACGGGGAGAGGTAGGGGCACAGAAGCCGTTGGAGAGGAGAACCCACCGCGGAACTCCTTGCACACTGGCTCGCCCCACCCGGAGACCCGCCTGCCCATCGTGGGCCGCATGTCGCCCCCCAGTCCCCCACCCCCGAGGGCAGGGTGCCTGCTCTTTCAACAGCACAGGGTCTCACATGAAGGAGACCCAGTGTGGACTGTCAGCCCCCGACTCCTGATGCTGTGTTTAGGGGGAGAATGAACCCCCTTGACTGGGCGATGGGACCCTGTGAGGAAAGAGGTGGCGGCCCGATCCAAGTCGGGGCCTGGCTGAGATATGAGGAAACAGGAGCCAAGGGCAGGGCCTGGAGGCCAGGCCAACAGGAGGGGCACCCCCAGCCTTGGCCGGGCTCTCCAACGGTGACATTGTTGCTTTAGGGGACCTGGGACAGGTGACTGAATGTAATGGGAGTCTAAACTGGACCCTGAATGCGGCTTAAAGAAGGTGTGAAGGATGTTACTGAGACAGTGACAGTCATTGGAAGACAAACTCTGTGTCAGGATATCCTGCTCCATCCATTTAAATCCCTGAGATCTGTGACCTTTACGTGGCTACGCAGGATTGTTAGAGCAGCTGCGTGCGGATATATCTGGGGCACAATTCAGTCTGCAGCCAACTTGCAAGTGGTTCCAGCAAACACACAGGTGTGCGCACAGGCAGGCACAGCACACACACAAACATATGCACGTGCACAGCACAAATATATTCACACACTAGCATGTGAACACACATGCACCCATATGCCCATGCACACACTAATGTGTGCAAGTTCACATACCTATCCACATGCACAGCATATTTATGCAAACAGGCACATGCACACGCATAGCACACACACAGGGAATAAAGTGAATCCGTAAAGCATTAATTCCTGAACACAAGTGAAGCTGACATGTATTTTTCCCTTTTCTTAGCCTTGATGTTTTCCAAAACAAAAAGTTTAAGAAAAAAGTTAATGGCAAATGACTTTTGATTCATAGGACTTTCTGATTTTATTCCACAAATATTATGACAGCAGAAATGAATGTAGATATTACATGTGTCCACTAATGGAAGAATGGAGAAGAAAAACACGGTCCATCAATACAAGGGAATGCTATTCAGCCTAAAAAGGAAGTCAATTCTGACACAGGATGCAGCAGGGATGAACCTTGAGGGCATTATGCTCAGTGATGTAAGCTAGACACAAAAAAACAAACAGTGCTTGATCCACTCATACAAGGCCCCTAGAGCAGTCGGAAATATAGAGACATAAAGTAGGATGTTGAGGGCCAGAGGCTGAGGGAGGGACAATGGGGAGTGAGTGTTTAATGGGGACTGTTTCAATTTTGCAAGATGTAAAAGTTCTGGAGGAGGATGGTGGTCAGGTTTGCACAACAGTGTGAATTACTTCCTGACCCTGAAATGTGCACTTAAAAATGGTTAAGATAGTACATTTTATGTTATGTGTACCAGACCACAATTTTTAAAACTTTTCCAAAAACAACAGGAAATAGTCCATGAATACCACAAGATGCACAACTTCACTAACAAGAGAGGGATTAAAGCCATAAGAAAAATACTGTGCATACGCCTACCAGAATGGCAGACATGAAAGACATAGTATCAAATATCAGCAGGATGTGGAGCAATGGAAAGCCTGGTACGCAACGGGGGGATGCAACCACTTCTGAAGCAATCGGGCCTCAGATAACGAAGTCCGTGCACAGAGACCCACAGTGCTCCTCCCAGTTGAACACAAACCCACCAGCCCTGCACCAGGACACACGGACATGGACTGGCAGCCACAGGAGCCAAACCTGAAGGAACCTGAAGGCCATCACAGACGGATGCAGAAATGAACCATGCACGCTCCTATGAAGGAATATTCCACAGCAATGGAGTACATTTTGTTTAAAGGTAGTAAAACTATAAAAATTATTTTTTAAAGAAAACTATATTTACAAGATGAAAGAATCTATAATTCTGGCACCTAGGGATTGTCGAATGCTCCTAAAAATAGATTGCTGTGGAAACGTTTATTATAGGGAAATTGACATATTCTCTAGGAAGGACGCGGTGAATGGGCCTGCTACATTTTCTACATTGAAGACATGTACAGGTTTTGATGCTACTTCTGTTAAATCAAGTGGGGCTTCACTGGATTTCTGCTACTGCGGAGATAATCAAATTGTGGGTAGGGGTCAGGAGAAAATTAGTCATAGGTGTTCTTGTGTAATAATTACTGTTGAAAGTGTAAATTATCCATTTACCAGTAAGAATGAGAATAGAATAACTGCTACATTACTTCATATGAGATGATCCTCTGTGCTATTGTTCCTGGAGCTCCAGTGAGTGAGTATTTTGAATGTGAAGTTCATCCAGATCTGAGGATGGAATAAATGGCTAGGTGTGATATGGCTAATAGAAATAATATGCCTACATTTATACTAATTAGTGGATAAGATATGGGAAGAGGAATTCATGTTGTGAGAGGCAGGGTTATGGCTAGCATTGGGGCAATAATATATAAATTGATGATGTTGATGGACATAGTGGTTCTTTAATAAGTACTTTGAATGCCTCAGCAATGGGTTGTAATCATCCATGGGGGCTGATGATTTTTGGCCCTTTCTGGATTTGTATATAGCCTAGGATTTTCCATTTGGTTAATATGAGGAATGCTATGGTGAATTAAATTGGGTAATTTGTGAAAGAATGTTGATTATAAACATATTCTTAGGAAGAGGACTTGAAGCAGTGCAGAAAAAGTTTCAGTTTTACATAATTACCGGGCTCTTCCAGCGTAACGAACCCTGTTCTACAGTAGGGTATGTATAAATTAATTGAATGTAGATTATATCATCATTTAGTTTGAAGACATTTTGTAAAGGAAGCCGTATTGCTCTTGTCCTTTCATACTGGAAGAAATCTGCAATAGACAGAAACCAACCAGGATGACTCCAGTCTGAACTCAGATCACGTGAGGCTTTAATCGTTGAACAAACAGACAATTAATAGCAGTTATACCGTTGAAATGTCGTGATCCAGCATCAAGGTCATAAACCATATTGCCCATATGAACTCCAGAATACAATTACACTGTTATCCCTAGTAAAACTTGTTCCATTGACCAGTGTTTTAGAAGAACAGGTGATAAAGCATTTTGACTAGCTGGCCTAAGTTTTAATCACTCAGAAGTGGTTTTATTCTCCAAAAAATAAATGGCGCATGGGCTCAAGACACACCGGCTTCAGTAGTTGTGGCGTGCAGACTCAGTAGTTGTGGCCCAATGGCTTAGTTGTTCCGTGGCACGTGAGATCTTCCCGGACCGGGGATCGAACCGGGTCCCCTGCATTGGCAGGCGAATTCTTAATCACTGCATCACCAGGGAAGTCCCAGATTCGCAGTCTCCCTTTTAATATACCTTAAGCCCAAAGAATCCATGGAAAATTGTTAGAGAAAATAAGGCAATAAAATACTGTAAGGACTATAACAGAAGCATATAGTACACAGTTCATATAGACACATCCCAAGCAGTTACAAAGTATATTAAAAGGGAGGCTGCAATTTTAAAAGAATAAGAAAAATTATACCCACAAACTCCCAATCTTTCCTGAAACGTTGCAATCTGAAACCCTATTGTAGGAAGCAGAAGATTCCAGGAGATATTCTACAAATGAAGGACTGCAAACCCTGTGGTTGGATAAGGAATTCTGGAAGGAAGGTATCCTCACCCAAGGAGAGCAGGTTCCTATACTTCTCTAACATCACATCCCTGTACAATTCCCATTGATCTTGGTCCAGGCATTCTCACTCCTCTTGACAGAAATCTATGGCCACATCCTGGAATGTCAGCAGTCCCTGAAATTAAACGTACACATGCCATGTGGCCACGGGAAGAGTTCATAATATGACCCAAGAAGAAAACAGCAAGTTAAGAGAAGGTTTTAATTTAGAAGAGTCTCTTCAATTATCCACTAATACATATATATATATATATATATATATATATATATATATATATATATATATATATATATAAATAATTTTTTTTTTACAAAGTAACTTTCTCTACCTTATTTCTAACTACAAGAAAAGAGTATGGCATGTGATCCACAAAACCAATATAGAGACTATACTTGTCTGGAAAAGAAATGATAAAATGATGGTTTCAACACAGGCATATGCATTTTTGAGTGTTTTATTTATATCAAACTGGATAAAATGTGTGTATTTCTCATAGAGAAAAGACCTGTCGAGGTAGAAATGTACCTTTCAACTATTCATGGGTACACGAGTACACTGGGGAGATTGTAAAAGTGCAGTTTGTGATTCAGTAGGTCCGGTGGGCCTGAGTTCTATTTTTTTAACAAGCTCATTTTTAACTAGTGATGCCACAGTCTCTGATACATTAACCACAACTGTGAATATCAGAGACATAATTAGAAAGGTAAAAATTCACATTTAATTTTGAACATAAAGTGTTTTATGGATTTACACCTTTAATAGAATAGTGAGCACAGCAGCAACAATCATTTGTGAGTATTTACTATAGACTGTGTATGTTTCTAATTATTTTGTGTAGGATTCCAGGAAAAAGGCCTGGGCTGCGGCCACAATGGGCGTGGCCCCCAGGCCGGGCCGCCCCTCCAGGACCCCCGACGGGGCCCTGCGCTCCTGGCGGCTCCCTCCCCCGCCGCCCCGCTCCCTCCCGGAAGGCCACGGGGCAGAGCGGTCCCACCCACTGCGCGCTGAACAGAGCCCGCGTTTCCTCAGAGCTGGAACTCCCGGCTCAGGCGGCGTCTCTTCCCTCCGCCTTCACGGAACTGCCCCGGAGCCCGAGGGGAGGGCGACCTCACTGAGGCTGCCGGCTCTGGAGGTGCCCCGGCGGCCGAAGGCATGACAGTCGCGGGGACGGCGGGCCGGGTAAGTGGGCGCCGACCCTCCGCCTGGTCCGGTGCCCGGGCGGCAGCACAAGACCAGCTTCTGAGGGGCAGGGGTTCGCTGCCACCCGCCGCTGCTGTGCAGAAAGAGCGGCCTCCAGCGTCTGGTCCCCGGGAACTTCGGTCCGTCCTCTCGCCCCTGCCCTCGTCCTGGCTCGCGAGGCCTGGTGGGCGTGAGGAGGGGGTCGGCCTGAGCGTCCTGAGGGGAAACGGGGCAAGGGAGGCGCAGGGTCCGGCTGCAGCGTCAGCGCCCCTCTTCCCGACTGCGGGGAAAGCGGCTGAAAACTCCTCCCGAGGCGCGCAGGCCCCTTATTCAGCCGAGTCCCTCTGCGCTCCTTCCTCCCTGAGCTAAAGTACCGGGGGGAGGGGACAGGGCAGGGAACTGGCGCAGGTAATGGGGAACATCCAAAGGTGATTGTTAACTAAGGAAAACCAGCTCTCCCAAGGTGAGGAATGCGGCGCTTTTCTTTGCCTGGGCTCACTGAATTCCTTCCTTTGATATGCACCTCAGCTCTCTGGGGCCTGCATTCTGTATTTGCATATCCTGAGTGCCTCAGGGCCCGCCGGCTCACATTGGAGGGCTGCAAGTGCTGAAGACTGTGACATCCTTTGTTTACTGATAGGGCAAGAACTATTCCATTTCTCACAGGCCTGAGGGGCAGACAGTGGAAAAAAGTCAGAGAATCTCACTCGGCCTGTACTTTGGTTTACATATAGATAATATTTATACTTAACTGTGCTGATAGAGGTTCTCAAGTCCAATCAACTTGTACTACTGCCCTCTATGTATCAATTTCATCAATATGATAAGATAAATGCCTATAGAATTGACTTAATCCATTTAAATAGGATAATGATTTTGAAAGGAAACATAATAGAAATATAGCAACGAAACCTTTACCACTAAAGGCTGGGTCTGGAACACCCTAAATAAATGTTCCATTGTTAAAATATTGAAAGATGTAGTCAATAGAAATATCAACAAAAATGACAAATAATAAGGGTAGCAGAATGTTGAAATGTTCTATCTTTATCATTAAAGTGGCAGAAAATCATTTATTAGTAGGCACTGGGGGCAGAAGATGCCTGATTTTATATCTGTGTCATATTTGTGCAGTTGTTTCAACAAGTAACTTAAAGACAAAATGGAAAAACAAGGAGGTTTGTGCCTGAGATCATGTTGATGTGAAACCAGGGATGGCCACCTTGTGCCAGGTGAGTTAAGTTTACCTGGCAGGTAGACCGCAGAGCTCCTGGGAAGCAAGGGTTGGAATTTTTCTGCTGGGTGCCCCTTAGGTTGTGTGACTTGACTGACTGTGAGTCATGTTTCTGGAAAGACCTGATCACAGGAAAAGGGTGGGAATAGAGTGATTTGGGGAGCAGCTAACAACATTCATCACAGCTCACGGCCTGAATGAATTTTAAAGAAACAGGAAAACAAATGCTTCTTATGGAATCAGAGAATGTGAGGGCTGGACAATCCCAGAAAATGAGGAACACCCATCCCATTTTCCAGATGACAAAACAGAGGTCCAGCAAGGTGAAATCCCTCACCCAAGTTGCACCCGTCTCTCCTCCCCACTACGTGGTTCATGAAAGCAGGACTCTTCCTGTCTTGATCACTGCTGAACCCCAAAAAGGGCCAGGCATCTAGCAGCTGCTCCAAAAATTTGGGTTGACTGTAGGAACAATGCTATTTCTTTCTTTCTCACTCTTATTCAGGATTGTGCCAAGAACTCGCCAGGTTGCAATGTAATTCGATAAATGTAAATATTAATTGAGTTTTGTTGTGATGAGGACTTAGGCTTTGAAGGTAACAGACTTGGTTCAGATCTTGGTTCTGCCACTCCATAGCTGTTTGGCTTTGGGAAAATTACTAAACCTCTCTGAGATTATTTCCTCCTTTGTAAAGTGGGGATAAATCTATCTGAGCCAGCAGAGCAGCTGCATGAGAGATGTGCACTAAATATTGGTCTTTCTCACTCTCCTACGCCATCTCTCTGTTCTTCCCAGAGAAGCTGTACAGAAGGATAGAGTACTTTTGTTTAAAATAGTTAACTAATTAATTAATTAATTTGTTTTTGGCTGCGTTGGGTCTTCGTTGCTATGCGCAGGCTTTGCCTAGTTGCGGCAAGCGGGGGCTACTCTTTGTTGCGGTGCGCGGGCTTCTCATTGCGGTGGCTTCTCTTGCTAGCCTTAACCCCAATGCTAGCCTTAACCCTGGCTCTCACAACATGAATTCCTCTTCCCATATCTTATCCACTAATTAATATAAATGTAGGCATATTATTTCTATTAGCCATATCACACCTAGCCATTTACTCCATCCTCAGATCTGGATGAACTTCACATTCAAAATACTCACTCACTGGAGCTCTAGGAGCAATAGCACAGACAATCATCTCATATGAAGTAATGTAGCAGTTATTCTATTCTCAGTCTTACTGATAAATGGATCATTTACACTTTCAACAGTAATTATTACACAAGAACACCTATGACTAATTTTCTCCTGACCCCTACCCAGAATTTGATTATCTCCTCAGTAGCCGAAATCCAACGAAGCCCCACTTGATTAAACGGAAGTAGCATCAAAACCTGTATATGTCTTCAATGTAGAAAATGTAGCAGGCCCATTCACCCCGTCCCTCCTAGAGAATATGTCAATTTCCCTATCATAAACATTTCCCCAGCAATCTATTTTTAGGAGCATTCGACAATCCCTAGGTGCCAGAATTATATACAGCCCAAGTCATCATTAAACACATCTAACAATCTCCTTTCTATGAATTTGAGCCTCCTACCTACAATTTTGATATGATCAACGCATACATCTCTTATAAAAAGTTTTTTTACGACTAACATTAACCCTATGTATATGAGAGTTTTCACTACTTGTCATCATACCAGGCAACCCACCACAAATTTAAGAAATATGTCTGACAAAAGAGTTACTTTGATAGAGTAAATCACAGAGGTTTCAATGCTCTTATTCCTGGAATTGAATTCTTCCTAATAATTTTACATTCTCCATGCTACCTACCACATTACACCACATGCTATATAGTAAAGTTCTCTAAGTAAGCTTCAGGCCCATACCCCCAAAATATTTTTATATATCCTTCCTGTGCTAATAAACTCTCATTGTTTTTACCATCATTCTACTGACCATTTTCTCAGGAAATATAATTGTATAACAAGCTCACACTGGTTAATGGTATCCCCATTCTAATAAAAAACATGAACCCATAAGCTACAGAAGCATCCAACAAATATTTCCTAAAACAGTCCACCACATCAATACTACTTATAATGGCTATTATCATTAATCTAATATACTCTGGTCAAAGAGCACAATGAATAACAAGAATCTTTAATCCAGCAGCATCCACCCTCATGACAATCGCCCTTGTCACAAAAGTAGGACTTTCCCCATTTCACTTCTGAGTGCCTGAAGTCACACGAGGCATCCCATGAACAGCAGACCTGATGCTATCAACATGACAAAATTGCACCCCTATCAGTTTTATACCACATGTCACCATCCATCAACCTAAATATACTATTAATCATAGTGATATTATAAATCATAGCTGGAGGCTGAGGCAGACTTCGCCATACTCACCTGGAAAATATTACACCCTCCTCATCAATTGCCCATATAGGATGAATAACAGCTCTTATAATGTATATTCAGATTATAACAATCCTAAACATACTAATTTATATCATAACAACACTATCTTCTTCTTATTTATGCCCAGATCATGTACTACAAGAGTATCATTATCACACACATGAGATAAAACACCTCCCATCACAATCATTTTCCTCACCATTATAGTATCATTAGGACATCGCCCATCACTATCAGGCTTTCTACCCAAATGAATAATTATCCAAGAGATAACAAAAACGACAACATCATTCTACCAACACTAATAGCCATCATAGCAGTCCTCAGCATATATTTCTACTTGCAGCTAACATACTCCACATCACTAACTATATTCCCTTCATTAAACAACACAAACACAAAACAATTTGAACATACAAAGAAATAACCTTCCTATCATTACCAATCATAATACCCACACGGTTACTACACACAACACCCATTCTATCGGTGCTGGACTAGGAATTTAGGTTAGTTCAGACCAAGAGCTTTCAAAACCCTAAACAAGTGAAATTTACTTAATTCCTAAAAATAAGGATTGCAAGACTTTATTCTACATCAATTGAATGTAAAGCAAACACTGTATTGAAGCCAAATCTTTACGAGATGGATGAGTTTTAACCCCAGGAAACTTTAGTTAACAGGCAAATCCTCTAGTCAACTGGCTTCAGTCTACTTCTCCTTCATTTGAGAAAGAAAAAAAGAAAAAAAAAAAAAAAGGCAGGATAATCACTGGCAGAATTGAAGCTGCTTCTCTGAAGTTACAATTCAATTTGTTGATTCACCACAGGGTTTGCCAGAAAGAGGGCTCAATCTCTGTCTTTAGATTTACAGTCTAATGCTAACTCAGTCATTTTACCTCGGTTCATACACTGCTGATTATTTTCAACAAATCACAAAGATATCGGCATTTTATATTTACTATTTGGTGCTTGAGCTGGAGTAGCAGGCAGCACCTTAATTATATTAATCCAGGCTGAGCTATGCTGACCTGGACCGCTACTTGGAGATGCCCAAATCTGTAAGGTTGTCATAACAGTCCCTGCACTTGTAATAATTTTCTTTATAGCTGTACCCGTTATGATTGCAGGCTTTGAAAACTGACTTGGGCCACTAATAACTCGGACACCTGAAGTAGCATTTCCCCCAATAAATCATATAAACTTTTGACTACTTCCCCCATCATTCTTACTCCTACTCATATCACCAATAGTAGAAGCTGGTTCTGGTACCAGTGGGACGGTGTATTCAGCTCTAGCCTGCAATCTGGCCCATGCAGGAGCCTCTGTCGACCTAACTGTTTTCTCCTTACATTTAGCAGGTGTCTCCTCAATTCTTGGTATTATTACTTTTATTACTATAGTCTTTAATACAAAACCAGCAGTCATATCCCAATACCAAACACCATTATTTGTTTAATCTTCCCCAACTATAGCCATATTACTATAATTACCAATCTCAGTCCAAGCAGCCAGAATTGCCATGCTGTTAAGAGATAGAAATCTAAACACTACTTTCTTTGACCCTGCAGGAGGAGACCGAATCCTATAGCAACACCTCTTTTGATACTTTGCTCACCCTGAAGTCTGTATTCATGGCCTAACAGGGTTTGTTATAAACTCACATAGCATTACCTACTATTTAGGACAAAAATTGCCTTTCAGCTATCTGGGAATAGTATGAGTCATGTCCATTGGTTTTTTAGGAGTTCTCTTGTGGGCACATCATATGTTTACCATAGGGATAGCTGTGGACTCAGGAGCATACTTTGCATCAGCTACCGTAATTACTTCTCTCCCTACAGGAGTAAAAGTATCTAGCTGATTAGCAACTCTTTATTTAATTTTTCTTTTTCTTTCCTTTTTTTTTTTGGCTGTGTTGGGTCTTGGTTGCTGCGCATGGGCTTTCTCTGGTTGCGGTGAGCGGCAGCTACTCTTCGTTGCGGTGTGCGGCCCTTTCATTGCAGTGGCTTCTCTTGTTGCAGAGCACGGCCTCTAGGCGCGTGGGATTCAGTAGTTGTGGCTTGCGGGCTCTAGAGGGCAGGCTCAGTAGTTGTGGCACACGGGCTTTTTGCTCCGCGGCATGTGGAATCTTCCCAGACAAGGGCTCGAACCCGTGTTCCCTGCATTGGCAGACGAATTCTTAACCACTGCGTCACCAGGGAAGTCCCTGGTTAGCAACTGTTCACGGAGGTAATACTATATGACCTCCCACTATATTATGAGTTTTAGGCTTTAGTTTTTCTTTTTACAGTAGGTGGTTTGACAGGAATCATCTTAGTCAACTCATCCCCAGACATTGTCCTCCAGGATACATACTATGTAGTAGCACACTTCCATGACCTAATGTCCATGGGAGCAGTCTTCACTATTATAGGAGGCTTTCTACACTGATTCCCACTATTCTCAGGTTATACAGTTAACTCAGCATGAGCAAAAATTCACTTCACAAGTATATTTGTAGTAGTAAATATGACTTCCTGCAGCACTTTCGTGGCCTCTCAGGGATGTCACTACGTTAGTCTGAGTACCCTGAGGCACACACAACATGAAATATTTTGTCTTTAGGCTCATTCATCTCAGTAGCAGCAGTAATGCTAATAATCTTCATACTTTGAAAAGGATTTGTGTCTAAACAAGAAGTCTTAGCAGTGGGAATTGCTACTCCTAACCTAGAATGGTTACACGGATGTCCTCCACCATATCCTACGTTTCAAGATCCTACCTATGTAAATGTAAAATAAGGAAGGACTCAAGTCCTTTTCAACCAGTTTCAAGCCAACACCATAACAATTATGTCTTCCTCAATAAATGAGATAAAAGTAAAAAGTGATGTAGCTTTGTCAAAGTTAAATGATAGGCTAAAATCCTGTATATGACTAAGGCATATCAATTTCATCTAGGCTCTCAAGATACAACATCACCGATTATGGAAGAACTTTTACATTTTCTTCATCACACATTAATAGTGATTTTTAAAATAAGTTCTCTAGTCCTCTATATCATTTCACTAATATTGACATCTAAACTCATAGGCATACAATAGATGCACAGGTAGAGAAAATGTGAACAATTTACTAGCTATTATTGTAATCTTAATTGCCCTATCATCATTGTGAATCCTTTACATGATACATGAAATCAATAACTCTTCCCAAACCATAAAAAAACTATGGGTCAGTAAAGATACTGAAGCTACAAATACACAGATTACGAAGATTTAAATGTTGACTCCTCTGTAATCCCCACATCAGAGCTAAAACCAGGAGAATAATGCCTAATAAAAGTCAACAACCGAGTAGTTAGGGATAGTCATTGAATATTAGTTTCATCTGAAATTGTTGTACACACCGGAGTTGTTCCTTCTCAGGCCTAAAAGAAGCTGCTATCCCAGGACGCCTAACTTAAGGAATCCTAATATCAACAGGACCCGGCCTATGTTGTGGACAAGAGAGCTCGTTTTCCTGAGTTCAAAGACAGGACAGAGGGATATGTCTGAGATATGGGGTGAATCTGCAGCCCATGGGGATGCACTCTCCAAGCTCCAGTATAGGAATGGGGCCTCTAGGGTCCCAGGCCACCCACCACGCCCTCTGTAGCAGGATCTGGGCAACATTCCCTGTCAGTGATGAGGCAGCCCTAGCACTTGTCACGGCCCGATGTCGTGTCCTATGTGGGCCCCATGCTCTTGGGACCACACCCCACACTCTGCAGGTCCATGCTACAGGGTCCTTCATGCCTCAGGAGTAGAGACCACACAGCAAGCAGTTCCCTCCCCAACCAGCAGGAGGAGGGGAGGAGAGCAGGGGCACCAGGGGACACTCACTCAGACAACAACACCCCAGCGGTGCCAGCGGGGACAGTGATGATGCAGATGAGGCACAGACCAAGAGATGGGACCAGAGGACTCAAAAGGCAGCTGGTCAGGTCCTGGCTCACCTTCACCCCGGACACCTTTGTCCCGCATACACCCCCTTCCTCATACACCCTCTCCTTAAATGCAGATTCTTCAGATGCGAACAGGCAGAGCTTCAGACTGAAAGTCAGCTCTTCCAAAATGACCCGTCAGCAAACACTGCAGGATTCCACTCCAGTGGGTGCCCTGCAGTCGACAACTCAGGGACTGAAGTGGATATCGGTGCCAGGGGCAGTGGGAGGGAATGGGGAATGAGACTTTCATGGTTGTGGAATTTTGGTTTTGCAGGACGAAAAGTTCTAGTGATGGTGGTGATGGCTCCAGGAGAAAGTGAATCTATCTGATGCCTCAGAAACGTGCACTTAAAATGGTGATGATGGTAAAGGGTATGTGACGTGTGTTTTATTTCACTTAAAATAAATTCTTAAAATAATGTCTTGTTAATTGAGATTCCATTTCGACTCCCCTTCATCACAAATGTCGGAGGCCCAGACACAGTCCCCTACCTTAGGGGCCATCACGGTACCCTCACAGAGCACGTGGGAGACCATTCTTAGGGGGGCCTAGTCTGTGCTCACCTGACCTCTGTCCAGGGGGACCCAGGCAGTGGTGACCCCCATAGATTAGACATATGATATGCTATAGTATTAATACGATACCACCAAGTGTTGTCACTCACCGGAACACAGAGCAGCAACCCACTCAAACATGCCTGACCTCATATGATTGTGACAAGATGAAGAGAAGAAAAGGAACCACAGGTTAATCAGGACAACACCCTTAATGCAGAGGTTGGAAATCTCAAAGGGGACAGGACACACTGCAGGCAAAGAGCGCATATGCGGTCTTCCCATCCATGTGATCCTGACCCATGCAGGTATGGTGAGACCCAAACAGTCCCCGCACCCAAACCTGGGGCCACACATCCACACTCACCAGGGTGACCCACCTCCCCAGACCCCTCCACCTGGGTCACATGTCCACAGTCCCAGGGTGACCTCACCTCCCCAGACCCTGCACCTGGGGTCTCACGTCCCCTTGGTCAGGACACCATGGCTCTGCAGGGGGCTCCCCCAATGTGGAAACAAGCTGGGTCCCTGGGACCTCCTGGGATGGGAAAAAGTGTCAGGTGGGTCTCATTTCCCCACACTTGTCCCAGAGGAGTCCTCCTCTTCTCACTTTGGTTCTGTGTGATTTGAACTGTTTGTACAGCTTTCATACTAAAGTTGAAAACACGACCCTGGTGCTGGCATGCTCGGTCCTTTCTCGTCTCACTTACATGTTGAGAAAACTCACAGGACAGCAGGGCTGAAAGCCGAGGGGCAGCTCTGGACTCTGCTGAGTAGGGACGGTAGACTGGAGGGAGAGCTCAGCAGCAGCCTCAGCTGTCACCCATCGGCCTTTTGCCCCATCTGCGTGCCCTGCAATCAATTCAGCAGCTACACCTGCTTCCCTATGCACCATGCACGTGCTGGTAAATTGGAATTATTGCCAGGTAGTCCTCCTGAGGATTCTCCATGAGCCCCAGGGAAGGTGAACCTTGCAGGGATTAAGACTAAGGCCCCGACCATAGCACTGACCATTGGGAGGACCAGGTCACCACACTCAGAAGAGAGGCTGTTACGTAGACAAGCCCACCTCAGCTCCAGACCCCAGACATCTAAGCACTGACATTCAGATGCAGGCACGGAGCTTCCCAGTACTGAGGCCAGGCCGGGTCTCTACCCAGGTCCCCATAGTCCTAGCGTACACAGAACATGGTCAGGTCTAAATCTTCTTATTATAGACAACACATGGTCAGCTCTAAACATAATCAGTAGACAGGACATGCAGAGGTCTAAATCTACCATGTAGACACAACTTGATCATGTTTAAACTAGCTTAGGGCTGATCTCATAGGGGGTACAGATCACACACATGGGTCTCTCATCTTTGGACACCCACGTCAGGAAACTGAACTAAATCTTTGTCATTAAACATTTCAACAGGTAAAACAGAAATGTTCCCAATTTCTCTGGCCACCTGATGGTCAGGATCCACGGGCGAGCCACGAACTTCTTAGAGTGCAGCCCAGTCTGCTGCCAGGACAGACAAGAAGTGGCCTGATTCCAGCCTCCCAGGCTTCCAGAAGGAGGCGGCCACACTGCAAGCCAGGTCAGGAGAGTCCTGCATGGTCCGGGCCGGGAGATCCGGTCTGTCCATTCGGCTGGCCGATTCCGGGCGGGGCGCTCAGGGCCGCTGAGAGCCCTGCACTCAGGTCCTGCTTCCCTGCAGCGTGTGCGTGTGCGTGTGCGTGTGCGTGTGTGTGTGTGTGTGTAGAGGGGGCGGTGGCTGACGGCTCCCATGGTTCCCAACCCGGGCACCGCGCTGTCTTCGAGGGGAGGCACGGGGAGAGGTAGGGGCACAGAAGCCGTTGGAGAGGAGAACCCACCGCGGAACTCCTTGCACACTGGCTCGCCCCACCCGGAGACCCGCCTGCCCATCGTGGGCCGCATGTCGCCCCCCAGTCCCCCACCCCCGAGGGCAGGGTGCCTGCTCTTTCAACAGCACAGGGTCTCACATGAAGGAGACCCAGTGTGGACTGTCAGCCCCCGACTCCTGATGCTGTGTTTAGGGGGAGAATGAACCCCCTTGACTGGGCGATGGGACCCTGTGAGGAAAGAGGTGGCGGCCCGATCCAAGTCGGGGCCTGGCTGAGATATGAGGAAACAGGAGCCAAGGGCAGGGCCTGGAGGCCAGGCCAACAGGAGGGGCACCCCCAGCCTTGGCCGGGCTCTCCAACGGTGACATTGTTGCTTTAGGGGACCTGGGACAGGTGACTGAATGTAATGGGAGTCTAAACTGGACCCTGAATGCGGCTTAAAGAAGGTGTGAAGGATGTTACTGAGACAGTGACAGTCATTGGAAGACAAACTCTGTGTCAGGATATCCTGCTCCATCCATTTAAATCCCTGAGATCTGTGACCTTTACGTGGCTACGCAGGATTGTTAGAGCAGCTGCGTGCGGATATATCTGGGGCACAATTCAGTCTGCAGCCAACTTGCAAGTGGTTCCAGCAAACACACAGGTGTGCGCACAGGCAGGCACAGCACACACACAAACATATGCACGTGCACAGCACAAATATATTCACACACTAGCATGTGAACACACATGCACCCATATGCCCATGCACACACTAATGTGTGCAAGTTCACATACCTATCCACATGCACAGCATATTTATGCAAACAGGCACATGCACACGCATAGCACACACACAGGGAATAAAGTGAATCCGTAAAGCATTAATTCCTGAACACAAGTGAAGCTGACATGTATTTTTCCCTTTTCTTAGCCTTGATGTTTTCCAAAACAAAAAGTTTAAGAAAAAAGTTAATGGCAAATGACTTTTGATTCATAGGACTTTCTGATTTTATTCCACAAATATTATGACAGCAGAAATGAATGTAGATATTACATGTGTCCACTAATGGAAGAATGGAGAAGAAAAACACGGTCCATCAATACAAGGGAATGCTATTCAGCCTAAAAAGGAAGTCAATTCTGACACAGGATGCAGCAGGGATGAACCTTGAGGGCATTATGCTCAGTGATGTAAGCTAGACACAAAAAAACAAACAGTGCTTGATCCACTCATACAAGGCCCCTAGAGCAGTCGGAAATATAGAGACATAAAGTAGGATGTTGAGGGCCAGAGGCTGAGGGAGGGACAATGGGGAGTGAGTGTTTAATGGGGACTGTTTCAATTTTGCAAGATGTAAAAGTTCTGGAGGAGGATGGTGGTCAGGTTTGCACAACAGTGTGAATTACTTCCTGACCCTGAAATGTGCACTTAAAAATGGTTAAGATAGTACATTTTATGTTATGTGTACCAGACCACAATTTTTAAAACTTTTCCAAAAACAACAGGAAATAGTCCATGAATACCACAAGATGCACAACTTCACTAACAAGAGAGGGATTAAAGCCATAAGAAAAATACTGTGCATACGCCTACCAGAATGGCAGACATGAAAGACATAGTATCAAATATCAGCAGGATGTGGAGCAATGGAAAGCCTGGTACGCAACGGGGGGATGCAACCACTTCTGAAGCAATCGGGCCTCAGATAACGAAGTCCGTGCACAGAGACCCACAGTGCTCCTCCCAGTTGAACACAAACCCACCAGCCCTGCACCAGGACACACGGACATGGACTGGCAGCCACAGGAGCCAAACCTGAAGGAACCTGAAGGCCATCACAGACGGATGCAGAAATGAACCATGCACGCTCCTATGAAGGAATATTCCACAGCAATGGAGTACATTTTGTTTAAAGGTAGTAAAACTATAAAAATTATTTTTTAAAGAAAACTATATTTACAAGATGAAAGAATCTATAATTCTGGCACCTAGGGATTGTCGAATGCTCCTAAAAATAGATTGCTGTGGAAACGTTTATTATAGGGAAATTGACATATTCTCTAGGAAGGACGCGGTGAATGGGCCTGCTACATTTTCTACATTGAAGACATGTACAGGTTTTGATGCTACTTCTGTTAAATCAAGTGGGGCTTCACTGGATTTCTGCTACTGCGGAGATAATCAAATTGTGGGTAGGGGTCAGGAGAAAATTAGTCATAGGTGTTCTTGTGTAATAATTACTGTTGAAAGTGTAAATTATCCATTTACCAGTAAGAATGAGAATAGAATAACTGCTACATTACTTCATATGAGATGATCCTCTGTGCTATTGTTCCTGGAGCTCCAGTGAGTGAGTATTTTGAATGTGAAGTTCATCCAGATCTGAGGATGGAATAAATGGCTAGGTGTGATATGGCTAATAGAAATAATATGCCTACATTTATACTAATTAGTGGATAAGATATGGGAAGAGGAATTCATGTTGTGAGAGGCAGGGTTATGGCTAGCATTGGGGCAATAATATATAAATTGATGATGTTGATGGACATAGTGGTTCTTTAATAAGTACTTTGAATGCCTCAGCAATGGGTTGTAATCATCCATGGGGGCTGATGATTTTTGGCCCTTTCTGGATTTGTATATAGCCTAGGATTTTCCATTTGGTTAATATGAGGAATGCTATGGTGAATTAAATTGGGTAATTTGTGAAAGAATGTTGATTATAAACATATTCTTAGGAAGAGGACTTGAAGCAGTGCAGAAAAAGTTTCAGTTTTACATAATTACCGGGCTCTTCCAGCGTAACGAACCCTGTTCTACAGTAGGGTATGTATAAATTAATTGAATGTAGATTATATCATCATTTAGTTTGAAGACATTTTGTAAAGGAAGCCGTATTGCTCTTGTCCTTTCATACTGGAAGAAATCTGCAATAGACAGAAACCAACCAGGATGACTCCAGTCTGAACTCAGATCACGTGAGGCTTTAATCGTTGAACAAACAGACAATTAATAGCAGTTATACCGTTGAAATGTCGTGATCCAGCATCAAGGTCATAAACCATATTGCCCATATGAACTCCAGAATACAATTACACTGTTATCCCTAGTAAAACTTGTTCCATTGACCAGTGTTTTAGAAGAACAGGTGATAAAGCATTTTGACTAGCTGGCCTAAGTTTTAATCACTCAGAAGTGGTTTTATTCTCCAAAAAATAAATGGCGCATGGGCTCAAGACACACCGGCTTCAGTAGTTGTGGCGTGCAGACTCAGTAGTTGTGGCCCAATGGCTTAGTTGTTCCGTGGCACGTGAGATCTTCCCGGACCGGGGATCGAACCGGGTCCCCTGCATTGGCAGGCGAATTCTTAATCACTGCATCACCAGGGAAGTCCCAGATTCGCAGTCTCCCTTTTAATATACCTTAAGCCCAAAGAATCCATGGAAAATTGTTAGAGAAAATAAGGCAATAAAATACTGTAAGGACTATAACAGAAGCATATAGTACACAGTTCATATAGACACATCCCAAGCAGTTACAAAGTATATTAAAAGGGAGGCTGCAATTTTAAAAGAATAAGAAAAATTATACCCACAAACTCCCAATCTTTCCTGAAACGTTGCAATCTGAAACCCTATTGTAGGAAGCAGAAGATTCCAGGAGATATTCTACAAATGAAGGACTGCAAACCCTGTGGTTGGATAAGGAATTCTGGAAGGAAGGTATCCTCACCCAAGGAGAGCAGGTTCCTATACTTCTCTAACATCACATCCCTGTACAATTCCCATTGATCTTGGTCCAGGCATTCTCACTCCTCTTGACAGAAATCTATGGCCACATCCTGGAATGTCAGCAGTCCCTGAAATTAAACGTACACATGCCATGTGGCCACGGGAAGAGTTCATAATATGACCCAAGAAGAAAACAGCAAGTTAAGAGAAGGTTTTAATTTAGAAGAGTCTCTTCAATTATCCACTAATACATATATATATATATATATATATATATATATATATATATATATATATATATATATATAATAATTTTTTTTTTACAAAGTAACTTTCTCTACCTTATTTCTAACTACAAGAAAAGAGTATGGCATGTGATCCACAAAACCAATATAGAGACTATACTTGTCTGGAAAAGAAATGATAAAATGATGGTTTCAACACAGGCATATGCATTTTTGAGTGTTTTATTTATATCAAACTGGATAAAATGTGTGTATTTCTCATAGAGAAAAGACCTGTCGAGGTAGAAATGTACCTTTCAACTATTCATGGGTACACGAGTACACTGGGGAGATTGTAAAAGTGCAGTTTGTGATTCAGTAGGTCCGGTGGGCCTGAGTTCTATTTTTTTAACAAGCTCATTTTTAACTAGTGATGCCACAGTCTCTGATACATTAACCACAACTGTGAATATCAGAGACATAATTAGAAAGGTAAAAATTCACATTTAATTTTGAACATAAAGTGTTTTATGGATTTACACCTTTAATAGAATAGTGAGCACAGCAGCAACAATCATTTGTGAGTATTTACTATAGACTGTGTATGTTTCTAATTATTTTGTGTAGGATTCCAGGAAAAAGGCCTGGGCTGCGGCCACAATGGGCGTGGCCCCCAGGCCGGGCCGCCCCTCCAGGACCCCCGACGGGGCCCTGCGCTCCTGGCGGCTCCCTCCCCCGCCGCCCCGCTCCCTCCCGGAAGGCCACGGGGCAGAGCGGTCCCACCCACTGCGCGCTGAACAGAGCCCGCGTTTCCTCAGAGCTGGAACTCCCGGCTCAGGCGGCGTCTCTTCCCTCCGCCTTCACGGAACTGCCCCGGAGCCCGAGGGGAGGGCGACCTCACTGAGGCTGCCGGCTCTGGAGGTGCCCCGGCGGCCGAAGGCATGACAGTCGCGGGGACGGCGGGCCGGGTAAGTGGGCGCCGACCCTCCGCCTGGTCCGGTGCCCGGGCGGCAGCACAAGACCAGCTTCTGAGGGGCAGGGGTTCGCTGCCACCCGCCGCTGCTGTGCAGAAAGAGCGGCCTCCAGCGTCTGGTCCCCGGGAACTTCGGTCCGTCCTCTCGCCCCTGCCCTCGTCCTGGCTCGCGAGGCCTGGTGGGCGTGAGGAGGGGGTCGGCCTGAGCGTCCTGAGGGGAAACGGGGCAAGGGAGGCGCAGGGTCCGGCTGCAGCGTCAGCGCCCCTCTTCCCGACTGCGGGGAAAGCGGCTGAAAACTCCTCCCGAGGCGCGCAGGCCCCTTATTCAGCCGAGTCCCTCTGCGCTCCTTCCTCCCTGAGCTAAAGTACCGGGGGGAGGGGACAGGGCAGGGAACTGGCGCAGGTAATGGGGAACATCCAAAGGTGATTGTTAACTAAGGAAAACCAGCTCTCCCAAGGTGAGGAATGCGGCGCTTTTCTTTGCCTGGGCTCACTGAATTCCTTCCTTTGATATGCACCTCAGCTCTCTGGGGCCTGCATTCTGTATTTGCATATCCTGAGTGCCTCAGGGCCCGCCGGCTCACATTGGAGGGCTGCAAGTGCTGAAGACTGTGACATCCTTTGTTTACTGATAGGGCAAGAACTATTCCATTTCTCACAGGCCTGAGGGGCAGACAGTGGAAAAAAGTCAGAGAATCTCACTCGGCCTGTACTTTGGTTTACATATAGATAATATTTATACTTAACTGTGCTGATAGAGGTTCTCAAGTCCAATCAACTTGTACTACTGCCCTCTATGTATCAATTTCATCAATATGATAAGATAAATGCCTATAGAATTGACTTAATCCATTTAAATAGGATAATGATTTTGAAAGGAAACATAATAGAAATATAGCAACGAAACCTTTACCACTAAAGGCTGGGTCTGGAACACCCTAAATAAATGTTCCATTGTTAAAATATTGAAAGATGTAGTCAATAGAAATATCAACAAAAATGACAAATAATAAGGGTAGCAGAATGTTGAAATGTTCTATCTTTATCATTAAAGTGGCAGAAAATCATTTATTAGTAGGCACTGGGGGCAGAAGATGCCTGATTTTATATCTGTGTCATATTTGTGCAGTTGTTTCAACAAGTAACTTAAAGACAAAATGGAAAAACAAGGAGGTTTGTGCCTGAGATCATGTTGATGTGAAACCAGGGATGGCCACCTTGTGCCAGGTGAGTTAAGTTTACCTGGCAGGTAGACCGCAGAGCTCCTGGGAAGCAAGGGTTGGAATTTTTCTGCTGGGTGCCCCTTAGGTTGTGTGACTTGACTGACTGTGAGTCATGTTTCTGGAAAGACCTGATCACAGGAAAAGGGTGGGAATAGAGTGATTTGGGGAGCAGCTAACAACATTCATCACAGCTCACGGCCTGAATGAATTTTAAAGAAACAGGAAAACAAATGCTTCTTATGGAATCAGAGAATGTGAGGGCTGGACAATCCCAGAAAATGAGGAACACCCATCCCATTTTCCAGATGACAAAACAGAGGTCCAGCAAGGTGAAATCCCTCACCCAAGTTGCACCCGTCTCTCCTCCCCACTACGTGGTTCATGAAAGCAGGACTCTTCCTGTCTTGATCACTGCTGAACCCCAAAAAGAGCCAGGCATCTAGCAGCTGCTCCAAAAATTTGGGTTGACTGTAGGAACAATGCTATTTCTTTCTTTCTCACTCTTATTCAGGATTGTGCCAAGAACTCGCCAGGTTGCAATGTAATTCGATAAATGTAAATATTAATTGAGTTTTGTTGTGATGAGGACTTAGGCTTTGAAGGTAACAGACTTGGTTCAGATCTTGGTTCTGCCACTCCATAGCTGTTTGGCTTTGGGAAAATTACTAAACCTCTCTGAGATTATTTCCTCCTTTGTAAAGTGGGGATAAATCTATCTGAGCCAGCAGAGCAGCTGCATGAGAGATGTGCACTAAATATTGGTCTTTCTCACTCTCCTACGCCATCTCTCTGTTCTTCCCAGAGAAGCTGTACAGAAGGATAGAGTACTTTTGTTTAAAATAGTTAACTAATTAATTAATTAATTTGTTTTTGGCTGCGTTGGGTCTTCGTTGCTATGCGCAGGCTTTGCCTAGTTGCGGCAAGCGGGGGCTACTCTTTGTTGCGGTGCGCGGGCTTCTCATTGCGGTGGCTTCTCTTGCTAGCCTTAACCCCAATGCTAGCCTTAACCCTGGCTCTCACAACATGAATTCCTCTTCCCATATCTTATCCACTAATTAATATAAATGTAGGCATATTATTTCTATTAGCCATATCACACCTAGCCATTTACTCCATCCTCAGATCTGGATGAACTTCACATTCAAAATACTCACTCACTGGAGCTCTAGGAGCAATAGCACAGACAATCATCTCATATGAAGTAATGTAGCAGTTATTCTATTCTCAGTCTTACTGATAAATGGATCATTTACACTTTCAACAGTAATTATTACACAAGAACACCTATGACTAATTTTCTCCTGACCCCTACCCAGAATTTGATTATCTCCTCAGTAGCCGAAATCCAACGAAGCCCCACTTGATTAAACGGAAGTAGCATCAAAACCTGTATATGTCTTCAATGTAGAAAATGTAGCAGGCCCATTCACCCCGTCCCTCCTAGAGAATATGTCAATTTCCCTATCATAAACATTTCCCCAGCAATCTATTTTTAGGAGCATTCGACAATCCCTAGGTGCCAGAATTATATACAGCCCAAGTCATCATTAAACACATCTAACAATCTCCTTTCTATGAATTTGAGCCTCCTACCTACAATTTTGATATGATCAACGCATACATCTCTTATAAAAAGTTTTTTTACGACTAACATTAACCCTATGTATATGAGAGTTTTCACTACTTGTCATCATACCAGGCAACCCACCACAAATTTAAGAAATATGTCTGACAAAAGAGTTACTTTGATAGAGTAAATCACAGAGGTTTCAATGCTCTTATTCCTGGAATTGAATTCTTCCTAATAATTTTACATTCTCCATGCTACCTACCACATTACACCACATGCTATATAGTAAAGTTCTCTAAGTAAGCTTCAGGCCCATACCCCCAAAATATTTTTATATATCCTTCCTGTGCTAATAAACTCTCATTGTTTTTACCATCATTCTACTGACCATTTTCTCAGGAAATATAATTGTATAACAAGCTCACACTGGTTAATGGTATCCCCATTCTAATAAAAAACATGAACCCATAAGCTACAGAAGCATCCAACAAATATTTCCTAAAACAGTCCACCACATCAATACTACTTATAATGGCTATTATCATTAATCTAATATACTCTGGTCAAAGAGCACAATGAATAACAAGAATCTTTAATCCAGCAGCATCCACCCTCATGACAATCGCCCTTGTCACAAAAGTAGGACTTTCCCCATTTCACTTCTGAGTGCCTGAAGTCACACGAGGCATCCCATGAACAGCAGACCTGATGCTATCAACATGACAAAATTGCACCCCTATCAGTTTTATACCACATGTCACCATCCATCAACCTAAATATACTATTAATCATAGTGATATTATAAATCATAGCTGGAGGCTGAGGCAGACTTCGCCATACTCACCTGGAAAATATTACACCCTCCTCATCAATTGCCCATATAGGATGAATAACAGCTCTTATAATGTATATTCAGATTATAACAATCCTAAACATACTAATTTATATCATAACAACACTATCTTCTTCTTATTTATGCCCAGATCATGTACTACAAGAGTATCATTATCACACACATGAGATAAAACACCTCCCATCACAATCATTTTCCTCACCATTATAGTATCATTAGGACATCGCCCATCACTATCAGGCTTTCTACCCAAATGAATAATTATCCAAGAGATAACAAAAACGACAACATCATTCTACCAACACTAATAGCCATCATAGCAGTCCTCAGCATATATTTCTACTTGCAGCTAACATACTCCACATCACTAACTATATTCCCTTCATTAAACAACACAAACACAAAACAATTTGAACATACAAAGAAATAACCTTCCTATCATTACCAATCATAATACCCACACGGTTACTACACACAACACCCATTCTATCGGTGCTGGACTAGGAATTTAGGTTAGTTCAGACCAAGAGCTTTCAAAACCCTAAACAAGTGAAATTTACTTAATTCCTAAAAATAAGGATTGCAAGACTTTATTCTACATCAATTGAATGTAAAGCAAACACTGTATTGAAGCCAAATCTTTACGAGATGGATGAGTTTTAACCCCAGGAAACTTTAGTTAACAGGCAAATCCTCTAGTCAACTGGCTTCAGTCTACTTCTCCTTCATTTGAGAAAGAAAAAAAGAAAAAAAAAAAAAAAGGCAGGATAATCACTGGCAGAATTGAAGCTGCTTCTCTGAAGTTACAATTCAATTTGTTGATTCACCACAGGGTTTGCCAGAAAGAGGGCTCAATCTCTGTCTTTAGATTTACAGTCTAATGCTAACTCAGTCATTTTACCTCGGTTCATACACTGCTGATTATTTTCAACAAATCACAAAGATATCGGCATTTTATATTTACTATTTGGTGCTTGAGCTGGAGTAGCAGGCAGCACCTTAATTATATTAATCCAGGCTGAGCTATGCTGACCTGGACCGCTACTTGGAGATGCCCAAATCTGTAAGGTTGTCATAACAGTCCCTGCACTTGTAATAATTTTCTTTATAGCTGTACCCGTTATGATTGCAGGCTTTGAAAACTGACTTGGGCCACTAATAACTCGGACACCTGAAGTAGCATTTCCCCCAATAAATCATATAAACTTTTGACTACTTCCCCCATCATTCTTACTCCTACTCATATCACCAATAGTAGAAGCTGGTTCTGGTACCAGTGGGACGGTGTATTCAGCTCTAGCCTGCAATCTGGCCCATGCAGGAGCCTCTGTCGACCTAACTGTTTTCTCCTTACATTTAGCAGGTGTCTCCTCAATTCTTGGTATTATTACTTTTATTACTATAGTCTTTAATACAAAACCAGCAGTCATATCCCAATACCAAACACCATTATTTGTTTAATCTTCCCCAACTATAGCCATATTACTATAATTACCAATCTCAGTCCAAGCAGCCAGAATTGCCATGCTGTTAAGAGATAGAAATCTAAACACTACTTTCTTTGACCCTGCAGGAGGAGACCGAATCCTATAGCAACACCTCTTTTGATACTTTGCTCACCCTGAAGTCTGTATTCATGGCCTAACAGGGTTTGTTATAAACTCACATAGCATTACCTACTATTTAGGACAAAAATTGCCTTTCAGCTATCTGGGAATAGTATGAGTCATGTCCATTGGTTTTTTAGGAGTTCTCTTGTGGGCCCATCATATGTTTACCATAGGGATAGCTGTGGACTCAGGAGCATACTTTGCATCAGCTACCGTAATTACTTCTCTCCCTACAGGAGTAAAAGTATCTAGCTGATTAGCAACTCTTTATTTAATTTTTCTTTTTCTTTCCTTTTTTTTTTTTGGCTGTGTTGGGTCTTGGTTGCTGCGCATGGGCTTTCTCTGGTTGCGGTGAGCGGCAGCTACTCTTCGTTGCGGTGTGCGGCCCTTTCATTGCAGTGGCTTCTCTTGTTGCAGAGCACGGCCTCTAGGCGCGTGGGATTCAGTAGTTGTGGCTTGCGGGCTCTAGAGGGCAGGCTCAGTAGTTGTGGCACACGGGCTTTTTGCTCCGCGGCATGTGGAATCTTCCCAGACAAGGGCTCGAACCCGTGTTCCCTGCATTGGCAGACGAATTCTTAACCACTGCGTCACCAGGGAAGTCCCTGGTTAGCAACTGTTCACGGAGGTAATACTATATGACCTCCCACTATATTATGAGTTTTAGGCTTTAGTTTTTCTTTTTACAGTAGGTGGTTTGACAGGAATCATCTTAGTCAACTCATCCCCAGACATTGTCCTCCAGGATACATACTATGTAGTAGCACACTTCCATGACCTAATGTCCATGGGAGCAGTCTTCACTATTATAGGAGGCTTTCTACACTGATTCCCACTATTCTCAGGTTATACAGTTAACTCAGCATGAGCAAAAATTCACTTCACAAGTATATTTGTAGTAGTAAATATGACTTCCTGCAGCACTTTCGTGGCCTCTCAGGGATGTCACTACGTTAGTCTGAGTACCCTGAGGCACACACAACATGAAATATTTTGTCTTTAGGCTCATTCATCTCAGTAGCAGCAGTAATGCTAATAATCTTCATACTTTGAAAAGGATTTGTGTCTAAACAAGAAGTCTTAGCAGTGGGAATTGCTACTCCTAACCTAGAATGGTTACACGGATGTCCTCCACCATATCCTACGTTTCAAGATCCTACCTATGTAAATGTAAAATAAGGAAGGACTCAAGTCCTTTTCAACCAGTTTCAAGCCAACACCATAACAATTATGTCTTCCTCAATAAATGAGATAAAAGTAAAAAGTGATGTAGCTTTGTCAAAGTTAAATGATAGGCTAAAATCCTGTATATGACTAAGGCATATCAATTTCATCTAGGCTCTCAAGATACAACATCACCGATTATGGAACAACTTTTACATTTTCTTCATCACACATTAATAGTGATTTTTAAAATAAGTTCTCTAGTCCTCTATATCATTTCACTAATATTGACATCTAAACTCATAGGCATACAATAGATGCACAGGTAGAGAAAATGTGAACAATTTACTAGCTATTATTGTAATCTTAATTGCCCTATCATCATTGTGAATCCTTTACATGATACATGAAATCAATAACTCTTCCCAAACCATAAAAAACTATGGGTCAGTAACGATACTGAAGCTACAAATACACAGATTACGAAGATTTAAATGTTGACTCCTCTGTAATCCCCACATCAGAGCTAAAACCAGGAGAATAATGCCTAATAAAAGTCAACAACCGAGTAGTTAGGGATAGTCATTGAATATTAGTTTCATCTGAAATTGTTGTACACTCCGGAGTTGTTCCTTCTCAGGCCTAAAAGAAGCTGCTATCCCAGGACGCCTAACTTAAAGAATCCTAATATCAACAGGACCCGGCCTATGTTGTGGACAAGAGAGCTCATTTTCCTGAGTTCAAAGACAGGACAGAGGGATATGTCTGAGATATGGGGTGAATCTGCAGCCCATGGGGATGCACTCTCCAAGCTCCAGTATAGGAATGGGGCCTCTAGGGTCCCAGGCCACCCACCACGCCCTCTGGAGCAGGGTCTGGGCAACATTCCCTGTCAGTGATGAGGCAGCCCTAGCACTTGTCACGGCCCGATGTCGTGTCCTATGTGGGCCCCATGCTCTTGGGACCACACCCCACACTCTGCAGGTCCATGCTACAGGGTCCTTCATGCCTCAGGAGTAGAGACCACACAGCAAGCAGTTCCCTCCCCAACCAGCAGAAGGAGGGGAGGAGAGCAGGGGCACCAGGGGACACTCACTCAGACAACAACACCCCAGCGGTGCCAGCGGGGACAGTGATGATGCAGATGAGGCACAGACCAAGAGATGGGACCAGAGGACCCAAAAGGCAGCTGGTCAGGTCCTGGCTCACCTTCACCCCGGACACCTTTGTCCCGCATACACCCCCTTCCTCATACACCCTCTCCTTAAATGCAGATTCTTCAGATGCGAACAGGCAGAGCTTCAGACTGAAAGTCAGCTCTTCCAAAATGACCCGTCAGCAAACACTGCAGGATTCCACTCCAGTGGGTGCCCTGCAGTCGACAACTCAGGGACTGAAGTGGATATCGGTGCCAGGGGCAGTGGGAGGGAATGGGGAATGAGACTTTCATGGTTGTGGAATTTTGGTTTTGCAGGACGAAAAGTTCTAGTGATGGTGGTGATGGCTCCACGAGAAAGTGAATCTATCTGATGCCTCAGAAACGTGCACTTAAAATGGTGATGATGGTAAAGGGTATGTGACGTGTGTTTTTTTTCACTTAAAATAAATTCTTAAAATAATGTCTTGTTAATTGAGATTCCATTTCGACTCCCCTTCATCACAAATGTCGGAGGCCCAGACACAGTCCCCTACCTTAGGGGCCATCACGGTACCCTCACAGAGCACGTGGGAGACCATTCTTAGGGGGGCCTAGTCTGTGCTCACCTGACCTCTGTCCAGGGGGACCCAGGCAGTGGTGACCCCCATAGATTAGACATATGATATGCTATAGTATTAATACGATACCACCAAGTATTGTCACTCACCGGAACACAAAGCAGCAACCCACTCAAACATGCCTGACCTCATATGATTGTGACAAGATGAAGAGAAGAAAAGGAACCACAGGTTAATCAGGACAACACCCTTAATGCAGAGGTTGGAAATCTCAAAGGGGACAGGACACACTGCAGGCAAAGAGCGCATATGCGGTCTCCCCATCCATGTGATCCTGACCCATGCAGGTATGGTGAGACCCAAACAGTCCCCGCACCCTATACCTGGGGCCACACATCCACACTCACCAGGGTGACCCACCTCCCCAGACCCCTCCACCTGGGTCACATGTCCACAGTCCCAGGATTACCTCACCTCCCCAGACCCTGCACCTGGGGTCTCACGTCCCCTTGGTCAGGACACCATGGCTCTGCAGGGGGCTCCCCCACTGTGGAAACAAACTGGGTCCCTGGGACCTCCTGGGATGGGAAAAAGTGTCAGGTGGGTCTCATTTCCCCACACTTGTCCCAGAGGAGTCCTCCTCTTCTCACTTTGGTTCTGTGTGATTTGAACTGTTTGTACAGCTTTCATACTAAAGTTGAAAACACGACCCTGGTGCTGGCATGCTCGGTCCTTTCTCGTCTCACTTACATGTTGAGAAAACTCACAGGACAGCAGGGCTGAAACCCGTGGGGCAGCTCTGGACTCTGCTGAGTAGGGACGGTAGACTGGAGGGAGAGCTCAGCAGCAGCCTCAGCTGTCACCCATCGGTCTTTTGCCCCATCTGCGTGCCCTGCAATCAATTCAGCAGCTAAACCTGCTTCCCTATGCACCATGCACGTGCTGGTAAATTGGAATTATTGCCAGGTAGTCCTCCTGAGGATTCTCCATGAGCCCCAGGGAAGGTGAACCTTGCAGGGATTAAGACTAAGGCCCCGACCATAGCACTGACCCTTGGGAGGACCAGGTCACCACACTCAGAAGAGAGGCTGTTACGTAGACAAGCCCACCTCAGCTCCAGACCCCAGACATCTAAGCACTGACATTCAGATGCAGGCACGGAGCTTCCCAGTACTGAGGCCAGGCCGGGTCTCTACCCAGGTCCCCATAGTCCTAGCGTACACAGAACATGGTCAGGTCTAAATCTTCTTATTATAGACAACACATGGTCAGCTCTAAACATAATCAGTAGACAGGACATGCAGAGGTCTAAATCTACCATGTAGACACAACTTGATCATGTTTAAACTAGCTTAGGGCTGATCTCATAGGGGGTACAGATCACACACATGGGTCTCTCATCTTTGGACACCCACGTCAGGAAACTGAACAAAATCTTTGTCATTAAACATTTCAACAGGTAAAACAGAAATGTTCCCAATTTCTCTGGCCACCTGATGGTCAGGATCCACGGGCGAGCCACGAACTTCTTAGAGTGCAGCCCAGTCTGCTGCCAGGACAGACAAGAAGTGGCCTGATTCCAGCCTCCCAGGCTTCCAGAAGGAGGCGGCCACACTGCAAGCCAGGTCAGGAGAGTCCTGCATGGTCCGGGCCGGGAGATCCGGTCTGTCCATTCGGCTGGCCGATTCCGGGCGGGGCGCTCAGGGCCGCTGAGATCCCTGCACTCAGGTCCTGCTTCCCTGCAGCGTGTGCGTGTGCGTGTGCGTGTGCGTGTGTGTGTGTGTGTAGAGGGGGCGGTGGCTGACGGCTCCCATGATTCCCAACCCGGGCACCGCGCTGTCTTCGAGGGGAGGCACGGGGAGAGGTAGGGGCACAGAAGCCGTTGGAGAGGAGAACCCACCGCGGAACTCCTTGCACACTGGCTCGCCCCACCCGGAGACCCGCCTGCCCATCGTGGGCCGCATGTCGCCCCCCAGTCCCCCACCCCCGAGGGCAGGGTGCCTGCTCTTTCAACAGCACAGGGTCTCACATGAAGGAGACCCAGTGTGGACTGTCAGCCCCCGACTCCTGATGCTGTGTTTAGGGGGAGAATGAACCCCCTTGACTGGGCGATGGGACCCTGTGAGGAAAGAGGTGGCGGCCCGATCCAAGTCGGGGCCTGGCTGAGATATGAGGAAACAGGAGCCAAGGGCAGGGCCTGGAGGCCAGGCCAACAGGAGGGGCACCCCCAGCCTTGGCCGGGCTCTCCAACGGTGACATTGTTGCTTTAGGGGACCTGGGACAGGTGACTGAATGTAATGGGAGTCTAAACTGGACCCTGAATGCGGCTTAAAGAAGGTGTGAAGGATGTTACTGAGACAGTGACAGTCATTGGAAGACAAACTCTGTGTCAGGATATCCTGCTCCATCCATTTAAATCCCTGAGATCTGTGACCTTTACGTGGCTACGCAGGATTGTTAGAGCAGCTGCGTGCGGATATATCTGGGGCACAATTCAGTCTGCAGCCAACTTGCAAGTGGTTCCAGCAAACACACAGGTGTGCGCACAGGCAGGCACAGCACACACACAAACATATGCACGTGCACAGCACAAATATATTCACACACTAGCATGTGAACACACATGCACCCATATGCCCATGCACACACTAATGTGTGCAAGTTCACATACCTATCCACATGCACAGCATATTTATGCAAACAGGCACATGCACACGCATAGCACACACACAGGGAATAAAGTGAATCCGTAAAGCATTAATTCCTGAACACAAGTGAAGCTGACATGTATTTTTCCCTTTTCTTAGCCTTGATGTTTTCCACAACAAAAAGTTTAAGAAAAAAGTTAATGGCAAATGACTTTTGATTCATAGGACTTTCTGATTTTATTCCACAAATATTATGACAGCAGAAATGAATGTAGATATTACATGTGTCCACTAATGGAAGAATGGAGAAGAAAAACACGGTCCATCAATACAAGGGAATGCTATTCAGCCTAAAAAGGAAGTCAATTCTGACACAGGATGCAGCAGGGATGAACCTTGAGGGCATTATGCTCAGTGATGTAAGCTAGACACAAAAAAACAAACAGTGCTTGATCCACTCATACAAGGCCCCTAGAGCAGTCGGAAATATAGAGACATAAAGTAGGATGTTGAGGGCCAGAGGCTGAGGGAGGGACAATGGGGAGTGAGTGTTTAATGGGGACTGTTTCAATTTTGCAAGATGTAAAAGTTCTGGAGGAGGATGGTGGTCAGGTTTGCACAACAGTGTGAATTACTTCCTGACCCTGAAATGTGCACTTAAAAATGGTTAAGATAGTACATTTTATGTTATGTGTACCAGACCACAATTTTTAAAACTTTTCCAAAAACAACAGGAAATAGTCCATGAACACCACAAGATGCACAACTTCACTAACAAGAGAGGGATTAAAGCCATAAGAAAAATACTGTGCATACGCCTACCAGAATGGCAGACATGAAAGACATAGTATCAAATATCAGCAGGATGTGGAGCAATGGAAAGCCTGGTACGCAACGGGGGGATGCAACCACTTCTGAAGCAATCGGGCCTCAGATAACGAAGTCCGTGCACAGAGACCCACAGTGCTCCTCCCAGTTGAACACAAACCCACCAGCCCTGCACCAGGACACACGGACATGGACTGGCAGCCACAGGAGCCAAACCTGAAGGAACCTGAAGGCCATCACAGACGGATGCAGAAATGAACCATGCACGCTCCTATGAAGGAATATTCCACAGCAATGGAGTACATTTTGTTTAAAGGTAGTAAAACTATAAAAATTATTTTTTAAAAAAACTATATTTACAAGATGAAAGAATCTATAATTCTGGCACCTAGGGATTGTCGAATGCTCCTAAAAATAGATTGCTGTGGAAACGTTTATTATAGGGAAATTGACATATTCTCTAGGAAGGACGCGGTGAATGGGCCTGCTACATTTTCTACATTGAAGACATGTACAGGTTTTGATGCTACTTCTGTTAAATCAAGTGGGGCTTCACTGGATTTCTGCTACTGCGGAGATAATCAAATTGTGGGTAGGGGTCAGGAGAAAATTAGTCATAGGTGTTCTTGTGTAATAATTACTGTTGAAAGTGTAAATTATCCATTTACCAGTAAGACTGAGAATAGAATAACTGCTACATTACTTCATATGAGATGATCCTCTGTGCTATTGTTCCTGGAGCTCCAGTGAGTGAGTATTTTGAATGTGAAGTTCATCCAGATCTGAGGATGGAATAAATGGCTAGGTGTGATATGGCTAATAGAAATAATATGCCTACATTTATACTAATTAGTGGATAAGATATGGGAAGAGGAATTCATGTTGTGAGAGGCAGGGTTATGGCTAGCATTGGGGCAATAATATATAAATTGATGATGTTGATGGACATAGTGGTTCTTTAATAAGTACTTTGAATGCCTCAGCAATGGGTTGTAATCATCCATGGGGGCTGATGATTTTTGGCCCTTTCTGGATTTGTATATAGCCTAGGATTTTCCATTTGGTTAATATGAGGAATGCTATGGTGAATTAAATTGGGTAATTTGTGAAAGAATGTTGATTATAAACATATTCTTAGGAAGAGGACTTGAAGCAGTGCAGAAAAAGTTTCAGTTTTACATAATTACCGGGTTCTGCCAGCGTAACGAACCCTGTTCTACAGTAGGGTATGTATAAATTAATTGAATGTAGATTATATCATCATTTAGTTTGAAGACATTTTTTAAAGGAAGCCGTATTGCTCTTGTCCTTTCATACTGGAAGAAATCTGCAATAGACAGAAACCAACCAGGATGACTCCAGTCTGAACTCAGATCACGTGAGGCTTTAATCGTTGAACAAACAGACAATTAATAGCAGTTATACCGTTGAAATGTCGTGATCGAGCATCAAGGTCATAAACCATATTGCCCATATGAACTCCAGAATACAATTACACTGTTATCCCTAGTAAAACTTGTTCCATTGACCAGTGTTTTAGAAGAACAGGTGATAAAGCATTTTGACTAGCTGGCCTAAGTTTTAATCACTCAGAAGTGGTTTTATTCTCCAAAAAATAAATGGCGCATGGGCTCAAGACACACCGGCTTCAGTAGTTGTGGCGTGCAGACTCAGTAGTTGTGGCCCAATGGCTTAGTTGTTCCGTGGCACGTGAGATCTTCCCGGACCGGGGATCGAACCGGGTCCCCTGCATTGGCAGGCGAATTCTTAATCACTGCATCACCAGGGAAGTCCCAGATTCGCAGTCTCCCTTTTAATATACCTTAAGCCCAAAGAATCCATGGAAAATTGTTAGAGAAAATAAGGCAATAAAATACTGTAAGGACTATAACAGAAGCATATAGTACACAGTTCATATAGACACATCCCAAGCAGTTACAAAGTATATTAAAAGGGAGGCTGCAATTTTAAAAGAATAAGAAAAATTATACCCACAAACTCCCAATCTTTCCTGAAACGTTGCAATCTGAAACCCTATTGTAGGAAGCAGAAGATTCCAGGAGATATTCTACAAATGAAGGACTGCAAACCCTGTGGTTGGATAAGGAATTCTGGAAGGAAGGTATCCTCACCCAAGGAGAGCAGGTTCCTATACTTCTCTAACATCACATCCCTGTACAATTCCCATTGATCTTGGTCCAGGCATTCTCACTCCTCTTGACAGAAATCTATGGCCACATCCTGGAATGTCAGCAGTCCCTGAAATTAAACGTACACATGCCATGTGGCCACGGGAAGAGTTCATAATATGACCCAAGAAGAAAACAGCAAGTTAAGAGAAGGTTTTAATTTAGAAGAGTCTCTTCAATTATCCACTAATACATATATATATATATATATATATATATATATATATATAAATAATTTTTTTTTACAAAGTAACTTTCTCTACCTTATTTCTAACTACAAGAAAAGAGTATGGCATGTGATCCACAAAACCAATATAGAGACTATACTTGTCTGGAAAAGAAATGATAAAATGATGGTTTCAACACAGGCATATGCATTTTTGAGTGTTTTATTTATATCAAACTGGATAAAATGTGTGTATTTCTCATAGAGAAAAGACCTGTCGAGGTAGAAATGTACCTTTCAACTATTCATGGGTACACGAGTACACTGGGGAGATTGTAAAAGTGCAGTTTGTGATTCAGTAGGTCCGGTGGGCCTGAGTTCTATTTTTTTAACAAGCTCATTTTTAACTAGTGATGCCACAGTCTCTGATACATTAACCACAACTGTGAATATCAGAGACATAATTAGAAAGGTAAAAATTCACATTTAATTTTGAACTTAAAGTGTTTTATGGATTTACACCTTTAATAGAATAGTGAGCACAGCAGCAACAATCATTTGTGAGTATTTACTATAGACTGTGTATGTTTCTAATTTTTTTGTGTAGGATTCCAGGAAAAAGGCCTGGGCTGCGGCCACAATGGGCGTGGCCCCCAGGCCGGGCCGCCCCTCCAGGACCCCCGACGGGGCCCTGGGCTCCTGGCGGCTCCCTCCCCCGCCGCCCCGCTCCCTCCCGGAAGGCCACGGGGCAGAGCGGTCCCACCCACTGCGCGCTGAACAGAGCCCGCGTTTCCTCAGAGCTGGAACTCCCGGCTCAGGCGGCGTCTCTTCCCTCCGCCTTCACGGAAATGCCCCGGAGCCCGAGGGGAGGGCGACCTCACTGAGGCTGCCGGCTCTGGAGGTGCCCCGGCGGCCGAAGGCATGACAGTCGCGGGGACGGCGGGCCGGGTAAGTGGGCGCCGACCCTCCGCCTGGTCCGGTGCCCGGGCGGCAGCACAAGACCAGCTTCTGAGGGGCAGGGGTTCGCTGCCACCCGCCGCTGCTGTGCAGAAAGAGCGGCCTCCAGCGTCTGGTCCCCGGGAACTTCGGTCCGTCATCTCGCCCCTGCCCTCGTCCTGGCTCGCGAGGCCTGGTGGGCGTGAGGAGGGGGTCGGCCTGAGCGTCCTGAGGGGAAACGGGGCAAGGGAGGCGCAGGGTCCGGCTGCAGCGTCAGCGCCCCTCTTCCCGACTGCGGGGAAAGCGGCTGAAAACTCCTCCCGAGGCGCGCAGGCCCCTTATTCAGCCGAGTCCCTCTGCGCTCCTTCCTCCCTGAGCTAAAGTACCGGGGGGAGGGGACAGGGCAGGGAACTGGCGCAGGTAATGGGGAACATCCAAAGGTGATTGTTAACTAAGGAAAACCAGCTCTCCCAAGGTGAGGAATGCGGCGCTTTTCTTTGCCTGGGCTCACTGAATTCCTTCCTTTGATATGCACCTCAGCTCTCTGGGGCCTGCATTCTGTATTTGCATATCCTGAGTGCCTCAGGGCCCGCCGGCTCACATTGGAGGGCTGCAAGTGCTGAAAACTGGGACATCCTTTGTTTACTGATAGGGCAAGAACTATTCCATTTCTCACAGGCCTGAGGGGCAGACAGTGGAAAAAAGTCAGAGAATCTCACTCGGCCTGTACTTTGGTTTACATATAGATAATATTTATACTTAACTGTGCTAATAGAGGTTCTCAAGTCCAATCAACTTGTACTACTGCCCTCTATGTATCAATTTCATCAATATGATAAGATAAATGCCTATAGAATTGACTTAATCCATTTAAATAGGATAATGATTTTGAAAGGAAACATAATAGAAATATAGCAACGAAACCTTTACCACTAAAGGCTGGGTCTGGAACACCCTAAATAAATGTTCCATTGTTAAAATATTGAAAGATGTAGTCAATAGAAATATCAACAAAAATGACAAATAATAAGGGTAGCAGAATGTTGAAATGTTCTATCTTTATCATTAAAGTGGCAGAAAATCATTTATTAGTAGGCACTGGGGGCAGAAGATGCCTGATTTTATATCTGTGTCATATTTGTGCAGTTGTTTCAACAAGTAACTTAAAGACAAAATGGAAAAACAAGGAGGTTTGTGCCTGAGATCATGTTGATGTGAAACCAGGGATGGCCACCTTGTGCCAGGTGAGTTAAGTTTACCTGGCAGGTAGACCGCAGAGCTCCTGGGAAGCAAGGGTTGGAATTTTTCTGCTGGGTGCCCCTTAGGTTGTGTGACTTGACTGACTGTGAGTCATGTTTCTGGAAAGACCTGATCACAGGAAAAGGGTGGGAATAGAGTGATTTGGGGAGCAGCTAACAACATTCATCACAGCTCACGGCCTGAATGAATTTTAAAGAAACAGGAAAACAAATGCTTCTTATGGAATCAGAGAATGTGAGGGCTGGACAATCCCAGAAAATGAGGAACACCCATCCCATTTTCCAGATGACAAAACAGAGGTCCAGCAAGGTGAAATCCCTCACCCAAGTTGCACCCGTCTCTCCTCCCCACTACGTGGTTCATGAAAGCAGGACTCTTCCTGTCTTGATCACTGCTGAACCCCAAAAAGGGCCAGGCATCTAGCAGCTGCTCCAAAAATTTGGGTTGACTGTAGGAACAATGCTATTTCTTTCTTTCTCACTCTTATTCAGGATTGTGCCAAGAACTCGCCAGGTTGCAATGTAATTCGATAAATGTAAATATTAATTGAGTTTTGTTGTGATGAGGACTTAGGCTTTGAAGGTAACAGACTTGGTTCAGATCTTGGTTCTGCCACTCCATAGCTGTTTGGCTTTGGGAAAATTACTAAACCTCTCTGAGATTATTTCCTCCTTTGTAAAGTGGGGATAAATCTATCTGAGCCAGCAGAGCAGCTGCATGAGAGATGTGCACTAAATATTGGTCTTTCTCACTCTCCTACGCCATCTCTCTGTTCTTCCCAGAGAAGCTGTACAGAAGGATAGAGTACTTTTGTTTAAAATAGTTAACTAATTAATTAATTAATTTGTTTTTGGCTGCGTTGGGTCTTCGTTGCTATGCGCAGGCTTTGCCTAGTTGCGGCAAGCGGGGGCTACTCTTTGTTGCGGTGCGCGGGCTTCTCATTGCGGTGGCTTCTCTTGCTAGCCTTAACCCCAATGCTAGCCTTAACCCTGGCTCTCACAACATGAATTCCTCTTCCCATATCTTATCCACTAATTAATATAAATGTAGGCATATTATTTCTATTAGCCATATCACACCTAGCCATTTACTCCATCCTCAGATCTGGATGAACTTCACATTCAAAATACTCACTCACTGGAGCTCTAGGAGCAATAGCACAGACGATCATCTCATATGAAGTAATGTAGCAGTTATTCTATTCTCAGTCTTACTGATAAATGGATCATTTACACTTTCAACAGTAATTATTACACAAGAACACCTATGACTAATTTTCTCCTGACCCCTACCCAGAATTTGATTATCTCCTCAGTAGCCGAAATCCAACGAAGCCCCACTTGATTAAACGGAAGTAGCATCAAAACCTGTATATGTCTTCAATGTAGAAAATGTAGCAGGCCCATTCACCCCGTCCCTCCTAGAGAATATGTCAATTTCCCTATCATAAACATTTCCCCAGCAATCTATTTTTAGGAGCATTCGACAATCCCTAGGTGCCAGAATTATATACAGCCCAAGTCATCATTAAACACATCTAACAATCTCCTTTCTATGAATTTGAGCCTCCTACCTACAATTTTGATATGATCAACGCATACATCTCTTATAAAAAGTTTTTTTACGACTAACATTAACCCTATGTATATGAGAGTTTTCACTACTTGTCATCATACCAGGCAACCCACCACAAATTTAAGAAATATGTCTGACAAAAGAGTTACTTTGATAGAGTAAATCACAGAGGTTTCAATGCTCTTATTCCTGGAATTGAATTCTTCCTAATAATTTTACATTCTCCATGCTACCTACCACATTACACCACATGCTATATAGTAAAGTTCTCTAAGTAAGCTTCAGGCCCATACCCCCAAAATATTTTTATATATCCTTCCTGTGCTAATAAACTCTCATTGTTTTTACCATCATTCTACTGACCATTTTCTCAGGAAATATAATTGTATAACAAGCTCACACTGGTTAATGGTATCCCCATTCTAATAAAAAACATGAACCCATAAGCTACAGAAGCATCCAACAAATATTTCCTAAAACAGTCCACCACATCAATACTACTTATAATGGCTATTATCATTAATCTAATATACTCTGGTCAAAGAGCACAATGAATAACAAGAATCTTTAATCCAGCAGCATCCACCCTCATGACAATCGCCCTTGTCACAAAAGTAGGACTTTCCCCATTTCACTTCTGAGTGCCTGAAGTCACACGAGGCATCCCATGAACAGCAGACCTGATGCTATCAACATGACAAAATTGCACCCCTATCAGTTTTATACCACATGTCACCATCCATCAACCTAAATATACTATTAATCATAGTGATATTATAAATCATAGCTGGAGGCTGAGGCAGACTTCGCCATACTCACCTGGAAAATATTACACCCTCCTCATCAATTGCCCATATAGGATGAATAACAGCTCTTATAATGTATATTCAGATTATAACAATCCTAAACATACTAATTTATATCATAACAACACTATCTTCTTCTTATTTATGCCCAGATCATGTACTACAAGAGTATCATTATCACACACATGAGATAAAACACCTCCCATCACAATCATTTTCCTCACCATTATAGTATCATTAGGACATCGCCCATCACTATCAGGCTTTCTACCCAAATGAATAATTATCCAAGAGATAACAAAAACGACAACATCATTCTACCAACACTAATAGCCATCATAGCAGTCCTCAGCATATATTTCTACTTGCAGCTAACATACTCCACATCACTAACTATATTCCCTTCATTAAACAACACAAACACAAAACAATTTGAACATACAAAGAAATAACCTTCCTATCATTACCAATCATAATACCCACACGGTTACTACACACAACACCCATTCTATCGGTGCTGGACTAGGAATTTAGGTTAGTTCAGACCAAGAGCTTTCAAAACCCTAAACAAGTGAAATTTACTTAATTCCTAAAAATAAGGATTGCAAGACTTTATTCTACATCAATTGAATGTAAAGCAAACACTGTATTGAAGCCAAATCTTTACGAGATTGATGAGTTTTAACCCCAGGAAACTTTAGTTAACAGGCAAATCCTCTAGTCAACTGGCTTCAGTCTACTTCTCCTTCATTTGAGAAAGAAAAAAAGAAAAAAAAAAAAAGGCAGGATAATCACTGGCAGAATTGAAGCTGCTTCTCTGAAGTTACAATTCAATTTGTTGATTCACCACAGGGTTTGCCAGAAAGAGGGCTCAATCTCTGTCTTTAGATTTACAGTCTAATGCTAACTCAGTCATTTTACCTCGGTTCATACACTGCTGATTATTTTCAACAAATCACAAAGATATCGGCATTTTATATTTACTATTTGGTGCTTGAGCTGGAGTAGCAGGCAGCACCTTAATTATATTAATCCAGGCTGAGCTATGCTGACCTGGACCGCTACTTGGAGATGCCCAAATCTGTAAGGTTGTCATAACAGTCCCTGCACTTGTAATAATTTTCTTTATAGCTGTACCCGTTATGATTGCAGGCTTTGAAAACTGACTTGGGCCACTAATAACTCGGACACCTGAAGTAGCATTTCCCCCAATAAATCATATAAACTTTTGACTACTTCCCCCATCATTCTTACTCCTACTCATATCACCAATAGTAGAAGCTGGTTCTGGTACCAGTGGGACGGTGTATTCAGCTCTAGCCTGCAATCTGGCCCATGCAGGAGCCTCTGTCGACCTAACTGTTTTCTCCTTACATTTAGCAGGTGTCTCCTCAATTCTTGGTATTATTACTTTTATTACTATAGTCTTTAATACAAAACCAGCAGTCATATCCCAATACCAAACACCATTATTTGTTTAATCTTCCCCAACTATAGCCATATTACTATAATTACCAATCTCAGTCCAAGCAGCCAGAATTGCCATGCTGTTAAGAGATAGAAATCTAAACACTACTTTCTTTGACCCTGCAGGAGGAGACCGAATCCTATAGCAACACCTCTTTTGATACTTTGCTCACCCTGAAGTCTGTATTCATGGCCTAACAGGGTTTGTTATAAACTCACATAGCATTACCTACTATTTAGGACAAAAATTGCCTTTCAGCTATCTGGGAATAGTATGAGTCATGTCCATTGGTTTTTTAGGAGTTCTCTTGTGGGCCCATCATATGTTTACCATAGGGATAGCTGTGGACTCAGGAGCATACTTTGCATCAGCTACCGTAATTACTTCTATCCCTACAGGAGTAAAAGTATCTAGCTGATTAGCAACTCTTTATTTAATTTTTCTTTTTTTTTTTTGGCTGAGTTGGGTCTTGGTTGCTGCGCATGGGCTTTCTCTGGTTGCGGTGAGCGGCAGCTACTCTTCGTTGCGGTGTGCGGCCCTTTCATTGCAGTGGCTTCTCTTGTTGCAGAGCACGGCCTCTAGGCGCGTGGGATTCAGTAGTTGTGGCTTGCGGGCTCTAGAGGGCAGGCTCAGTAGTTGTGGCACACGGGCTTTTTGCTCTGCGGCATGTGGAATCTTCCCAGACAAGGGCTCGAACCCGTGTTCCCTGCATTGGCAGACGAATTCTTAACCACTGCGTCACCAGGGAAGTCCCTGGTTAGCAACTGTTCACGGAGGTAATACTATATGACCTCCCACTATATTATGAGTTTTAGGCTTTAGTTTTTCTTTTTACAGTAGGTGGTTTGACAGGAATCATCTTAGTCAACTCATCCCCAGACATTGTCCTCCAGGATACATACTATGTAGTAGCACACTTCCATGACCTAATGTCCATGGGAGCAGTCTTCACTATTATAGGAGGCTTTCTACACTGATTCCCACTATTCTCAGGTTATACAGTTAACTCAGCATGAGCAAAAATTCACTTCACAAGTATATTTGTAGTAGTAAATATGACTTCCTGCAGCACTTTCGTGGCCTCTCAGGGATGTCACTACGTTAGTCTGAGTACCCTGAGGCACACACAACATGAAATATTTTGTCTTTAGGCTCATTCATCTCAGTAGCAGCAGTAATGCTAATAATCTTCATACTTTGAAAAGGATTTGTGTCTAAACAAGAAGTCTTAGCAGTGGGAATTGCTACTCCTAACCTAGAATGGTTACACGGATGTCCTCCACCATATCCTACGTTTCAAGATCCTACCTATGTAAATGTAAAATAAGGAAGGACTCAAGTCCTTTTCAACCAGTTTCAAGCCAACACCATAACAATTATGTCTTCCTCAATAAATGAGATAAAAGTAAAAAGTGATGTAGCTTTGTCAAAGTTAAATGATAGGCTAAAATCCTGTATATGACTAAGGCATATCAATTTCATCTAGGCTCTCAAGATACAACATCACCGATTATGGAAGAACTTTTACATTTTCTTCATCACACATTAATAGTGATTTTTAAAATAAGTTCTCTAGTCCTCTATATCATTTCACTAATATTGACATCTAAACTCATAGGCATACAATAGATGCACAGGTAGAGAAAATGTGAACAATTTACTAGCTATTATTGTAATCTTAATTGCCCTATCATCATTGTGAATCCTTTACATGATACATGAAATCAATAACTCTTCCCAAACCATAAAAAACTATGGGTCAGTAACGATACTGAAGCTACAAATACACAGATTACGAAGATTTAAATGTTGACTCCTCTGTAATCCCCACATCAGAGCTAAAACCAGGAGAATAATGACTAATAGAAGTCAACAACCGAGTAGTTAGGGATAGTCATTGAATATTAGTTTCATCTGAAATTGTTGTACACTCCGGAGTTGTTCCTTCTCAGGCCTAAAAGAAGCTGCTATCCCAGGACGCCTAACTTAAAGAATCCTAATGTCAACAGGACCCGGCCTATGTTGTGGACAAGAGAGCTCGTTTTCCTGAGTTCAAAGACAGGACAGAGGGATATGTCTGAGATATGGGGTGAATCTGCAGCCCATGGGGATGCACTCTCCAAGCTCCAGTATAGGAATGGGGCCTCTAGGGTCCCATGACACCCACCACGCCCTCTGGAGCAGGATCTGGGCAACATTCCCTGTCAGTGATGAGGCAGCCCTAGCACTTGTCACGGCCCGATGTCGTGTCCTATGTGGGCCCCATGCTCTTGGGACCACACCCCACACTCTGCAGGTCCATGCTACAGGGTCCTTCATGCCTCAGGAGTAGAGACCACACAGCAAGCAGTTCCCTCCCCAACCAGCAGGAGGAGGGGAGGAGAGCAGGGGCGCCAGGGGACTCTCACTCAGACAACAACACCCCAGCGGTGCCAGCGGGGACAGTGATGATGCAGATGAGGCACAGACCAAGAGATGGGACCAGAGGACCCAAAAGGCAGCTGGTCAGGTCCTGGCTCACCTTCACCCCGGACACCTTTGTCCCGCATACACCCCCTTCCTCATACACCCTCTCCTTAAATGCAGATTCTTCAGATGCGAACAGGCAGAGCTTCAGACTGAAAGTCAGCTCTTCCAAAATGACCCGTCAGCAAACACTGCAGGATTCCACTCCAGTGGGTGCCCTGCAGTCGACAACTCAGGGACTGAAGTGGATATCGGTGCCAGGGGCAGTGGGAGGGAATGGGGAATGAGACTTTCATGGTTGTGGAATTTTGGTTTTGCAGGACGAAAAGTTCTAGTGATGGTGGTGATGGCTCCACGAGAAAGTGAATCTATCTGATGCCTCAGAAACGTGCACTTAAAATGGTGATGATGGTAAAGGGTATGTGACGTGTGTTTTATTTCACTTAAAATAAATTCTTAAAATAATGTCTTGTTAATTGAGATTCCATTTCGACTCCCCTTCATCACAAACGTCGGAGGCCCAGACACAGTCCCCTACCTTAGGGGCCATCACGGTACCCTCACAGAGCACATGGGAGACCATTCTTAGGGGGGGCTAGTCTGTGCTCCCCTGACCTCTGTCCAGCGGGACCCAGGCAGTGGTGACCCCCATAGATTAGAAATATGATATGCTATAGTATTAATACGATACCACCAAGTGTTGTCACTCACCGGAACACAGAGCAGCAACCCACTCAAACATGCCTGACCTCATATGATTGTGACAAGATGAAGAGAAGAAAAGGAACCACAGGTTAATCAGGACAACACCCTTAATGCAGAGGTTGGAAATCTCAAAGGGGACAGGACACACTGCAGGCAAAGAGCGCATATGCGGTCTCCCCATCCATGTGATCCTGACCCATGCAGGTATGGTGAGACCCACACAGTCCCCTCACCCTATACCTGGGGCCACACATCCACACTCACCAGGGTGACCCACCTCCCCAGACCCCTCCACCTGGGTCACATGTCCACAGTCCCAGGGTGACCTCACCTCCCCAGACCCTGCACCTGGGGTCACACGTCCCCTTGGTCAGGACACCATGGCTCTGCAGGGGGCTCCCCCAATGTGGAAACAAGCTGGGTCCCTGGGACCTCCTGGGATGGGAAAAAGTGTCAGGTGGGTCTCCTTTCCCCACACTTGTCCCAGAGGAGTCCTCCTCTTCTCACTTTGGTTCTGTGTGATTTGAACTGTTTGTACAGCTTTCATACTAAAGTTGAACACACGACCCTGGTGCTGGCATGCTCGGTCCTTTCTCGTCTCACTTACATGTTGAGAAAACTCACAGGACAGCAGGGCTGAAAGCCGAGGGGCAGCTCTGGACTCTGCTGAGTAGGGACGGTAGACTGGAGGGAGAGCTCAGCAGCAGCCTCAGCTGTCACCCATCGGCCTTTTGCCCCCATCTGCGTGCCCTGCAATCAATTCAGCAGCTAAACCTGCTTCCTTATGCACCATGCACGTGCTGGTAAATTGGAATTATTGCCAGGTAGTCCTCCTGAGGATTCTCCATGAGCCCCAGGGAAGGTGAACCTTGCAGGGATTAAGACTAAGGCCCCGACCATAGCACTGACCCTTGGGAGGACCAGGTCACCACACTCAGAAGAGAGGCTGTTACGTAGACAAGCCCACCTCAGCTCCAGACCCCAGACATCTAAGCACTGACATTCAGATGCAGGCACGGAGCTTCCCAGTACTGAGGCCAGGCCGGGTCTCTACCCAGGTCCCCATAGTCCTAGCGTACACAGAATATGGTCAGGTCTAAATCTTCTTATTATAGACAACACATGGTCAGCTCTAAACATAATCAGTAGACAGGACATGCAGAGGTCTAAATCTACCATGTAGACACAACTTGATCATGTTTAAACTAGCTTAGGGCTGATCTCATAGGGGGTACAGATCACACACATGGATCTCTCATCTTTGGACACCCACGTCAGGAAACTGAACAAAATCTTTGTCATTAAACATTTCAACAGGTAAAACAGAAATGTTCCCAATTTCTCTGGCCACCTGATGGTCAGGATCCACGGGCGAGCCACGAACTTCTTAGAGTGCAGCCCAGTCTGCTGCCAGGACAGACAAGAAGTGGCCTGATTCCAGCCTCCCAGGCTTCCAGAAGGAGGCGGCCACACTGCAAGCCAGGTCAGGAGAGTCCTGCATGGTCCGGCCGGGAGATCCGGTCTGTCCATTCGGCTGGCCGATTCCGGGCGGGGCGCTCAGGGCCGCTGAGAGCCCTGCACTCAGGTCCTGCTTCCCTGCAGCGTGTGCGTGTGCGTGTGCGTGTGCGTGTGTGTGTGTGTGTAGAGGGGGCGGTGGCTGACGGCTCCCATTGTTCCCAACCCGGGCACCGCGCTGTCTTCGAGGGGAGGCACGGGGAGAGGTAGGGGCACAGAAGCCGTTGGAGAGGAGAACCCACCGCGGAACTCCTTGCACACTGGCTCGCCCCACCCGGAGACCCGCCTGCCCATCGTGGGCCGCATGTCGCCCCCCAGTCCCCCACCCCCGAGGGCAGGGTGCCTGCTCTTTCAACAGCACAGGGTCTCACATGAAGGAGACCCAGTGTGGACTGTCAGCCCCCGACTCCTGATGCTGTGTTTAGGGGGAGAATGAACCCCCTTGACTGGGCGATGGGACCCTGTGAGGAAAGAGGTGGCGGCCCGATCCAAGTCGGGGCCTGGCTGAGATATGAGGAAACAGGAGCCAAGGGCAGGGCCTGGAGGCCAGGCCAACAGGAGGGGTACCCCCAGCCTTGGCCGGGCTCTCCAACGGTGACATTGTTGCTTTAGGGGACCTGGGACAGGTGACTGAATGTAATGGGAGTCTAAACTGAACCCTGAATGCGGCTTAAAGAAGGTGTGAAGGATGTTACTGAGACAGTGACAGTCATTGGAAGACAAACTCTGTGTCAGGATATCCTGCTCCATCCATTTAAATCCCTGAGATCTGTGACCTTTACGTGGCTACGCAGGATTGTTAGAGCAGCTGCGTGCGGATATATCTGGGGCACAATTCAGTCTGCAGCCAACTTGCAAGTGGTTCCAGCAAACACACAGGTGTGCGCACAGGCAGGCACAGCACACACACAAACATATGCACGTGCACAGCACAAATATATTCACACACTAGCATGTGAACACACATGCACCCATATGCCCATGCACACACTAATGTGTGCAAGTTCACATACCTATCCACATGCACAGCATATTTATGCAAACAGGCACATGCACACGCATAGCACACACACAGGGAATAAAGTGAATCCGTAAAGCATTAATTCCTGAACACAAGTGAAGCTGACATGTATTTTTCCCTTTTCTTAGCCTTGATGTTTTCCACAACAAAAAGTTTAAGAAAAAAGTTAATGGCAAATGACTTTTGATTCATAGGACTTTCTGATTTTATTCCACAAATATTATGACAGCAGAAATGAATGTAGATATTACATGTGTCCACTAATGGAAGAATGGAGAAGAAAAACACGGTCCATCAATACAAGGGAATGCTATTCAGCCTAAAAAGGAAGTCAATTCTGACACAGGATGCAGCAGGGATGAACCTTGAGGACATTATGCTCAGTGATGTAAGCTAGACACAAAAAAACAAACAGTGCTTGATCCACTCATACAAGGCCCCTAGAGCAGTCGGAAATATAGAGACATAAAGTAAGATGTTGAGGGCCAGAGGCTGAGGGAGGGACAATGGGGAGTGAGTGTTTAATGGGGACTGTTTCAATTTTGCAAGATGAAAAAGTTCTGGAGGAGGATGGTGGTCAGGTTTGCACAACAGTGTGAATTACTTCCTGACCCTGAAATGTGCACTTAAAAATGGTTAAGATAGTACATTTTATGTTATGTGTACCAGACCACAATTTTTAAAACTTTTCCAAAAACAACAGGAAATAGTCCATGAATACCACAAGATGCACAACTTCACTAACAAGAGAGGGATTAAAGCCATAAGAAAAATACTGTGCATACGCCTACCAGAATGGCAGACATGAAAGACATAGTATCAAATATCAGCAGGATGTGGAGCAATGGAAAGCCTGGTACGCAACGGGGGGATGCAACCACTTCTGAAGCAATCGGGCCTCAGATAGCGAAGTCCGTGCACAGAGACCCACAGTGCTCCTCCCAGTTGAACACAAACCCACCAGCGCTGCACCAGGACACACGGACATGGACTTGCAGCCACAGGAGCCAAACCTGAAGGAACCTGAAGGCCATCACAGACGGATGCAGAAATGAACCATGCACGCTCCTATGAAGGAATATTCCACAGCAATGGAGTACATTTTGTTTAAAGGTAGTAAAACTATAAAAATTATTTTTTAAAGAAAACTATATTTACAAGATGAAAGAATCTATAATTCTGGCACCTAGGGATTGTCGAATGCTCCTAAAAATAGATTGCTGTGGAAACGTTTATTATAGGGAAATTGACATATTCTCTAGGAAGGACGCGGTGAATGGGCCTGCTACATTTTCTACATTGAAGACATGTACAGGTTTTGATTCTACTTCTGTTAAATCAAGTGGGGCTTCACTGGATTTCTGCTACTGCGGAGATAATCAAATTCTGGGTAGGGGTCAGGATAAAATTAGTCATAGGTGTTCTTGTGTAATAATTACTGTTGAAAGTGTAAATGATCCATTTACCAGTAAGACTGAGAATAGAATAACTGCTACATTACTTCATATGAGATGATCGTCTGTGCTATTGTTCCTGGAGCTCCAGTGAGTGAGTATTTTGAATGTGAAGTTCATCCAGATCTGAGGATGGAATAAATGGCTAGGTGTGATATGGCTAATAGAAATAATATGCCTACATTTATACTAGTTAGTGGATAAGATATGGGAAGATGAATTCATGTTGTGAGAGGCAGGGTTATGGCTAGCATTGGGGCAATAATATATAAATTGATGATGTTGATGGACATAGTGGTTCTTTAATAAGTACTTTGAATGACTCAGCAATGGGTTGTAATCATCCATGGGGGCTGATGATTTTTGGCCCTTTCTGGATTTGTATATAGCCTAGGATTTTCCTTTTGGTTAATATGAGGAATGCTATGGTGAATTAAATTGGGTAATTTGTGAAAGAATGTTGATTATAAACATATTCTTAGGAAAAGGACTTGAAGCAGTGCAGAAAAAGTTTCAGTTTTACATAATTACCGGGCTCTGCCAGCGTAACGAACCCTGTTCTACAGTAGGGTATGTATAAATTAATTGAATGTAGATTATATCATCATTTAGTTTGAAGACATTTTGTAAAGGAAGCCGTATTGCTCTTGTCCTTTCATACTGGAAGAAATCTGCAATAGACAGAAACCAACCAGGATGACTCCAGTCTGAACTCAGATCACGTGAGACTGTAATCGTTGAACAAACAGACAATTAATAGCAGTTATACCGTTGAAATGTCGTGATCCAGCATCAAGGTCATAAACCATATTGCCCATATGAACTCCAGAATACAATTACACTGTAATCCCTAGTAAAACTTGTTCCATTGACCAGTGTTTTAGAAGAACAGGTGATAAAGCATTTTGACTAGCTGGCCTAAGTTTTAATCACTCAGAAGTGGTTTTATTCTCCAAAAAATAAATGGCGCATGGGCTCAAGACACACCTGCTTCAGTAGTTGTGGCGTGCAGACTCAGTAGTTGTGGCCCAATGGCTTAGTTGTTCCGTGGCACGTGAGATCTTCCCGGACCGGGGATCGAACCGGGTCCCCTGCATTGGCAGGCGAATTCTTAATCACTGCATCACCAGGGAAGTCCCAGATTCGCAGTCTCCCTTTTAATATACCTTAAGCCCAAAGAATCCATGGAAAATTGTTAGAGAAAATAAGGCAATAAAATATTGTAAGGACTATAACAGAAGCATATAGTACACAGTTCATATAGACACATCCCAAGCAGTTACAAAGTATATTAAAAGGGAGGCTGCAATTTTAAAAGAATAAGAAAAATTATACCCACAAACTCCCAATCTTTCCTGAAACGTTGCAATCTGAAACCCTATTGTAGGAAGCAGAAGATTCCAGGAGATATTCTACAAATGAAGGACTGCAAACCCTGTGGTTGGATAAGGAATTCTGGAAGGAAGGTATCCTCACCCAAGGAGAGCAGGTTCCTATACTTCTCTAACATCACATCCCTGTACAATTCCCATTGATCTTGGTCCAGGCATTCTCACTCCTCTTGACAGAAATCTATGGCCACATCCTGGAATGTCAGCAGTCCCTGAAATTAAACGTACACATGCCATGTGGCCACGGGAAGAGTTCATAATATGACCCAAGAAGAAAACAGCAAGTTAAGAGAAGGTTTTAATTTAGAAGAGTCTCTTCAATTATCCACTAATACATATATATATATATATATATATATAATTTTTTTTTTACAAAGTAACTTTCTCTACCTTATTTCTAACTACAAGAAAAGAGTATGGCATGTGATCCACAAAACCAGTATAGAGACTATACTTGTCTGGAAAAGAAATGATAAAATGATGGTTTCAACACAGGCATATGCATTTTTGAGTGTTTTATTTATACCAAACTGGATAAAATGTGTGTATTTCTCATAGAGAAAAGACCTGTCGAGGTAGAAATGTACCTTTCAACTATTCATGGGTACACGAGTACACTGGGGAGATTGTAAAAGTGCAGACTGTGATTCAGTAGGTCCGGTGGGCCTGAGTTCTATTTTTTTAACAAGCTCATTTTTAACTAGTGATGCCACAGTCTCTGATTCATTAACCACAACTGTGAATATCAGAGACATAATTAGAAAGGTAAAAATTCACATTTAATTTTGAACTTAAAGTGTTTTATGGATTTACACCTTTAATAGAATAGTGAGCACAGCAGCAACAATCATTTGTGAGTATTTACTATAGACTGTGTATGTTTCTAATTTTTTTGTGTAGGATTCCAGGAAAAAGGCCTGGGCTGCGGCCACAATGGGCGTGGCCCCCAGGCCGGGCCGCCCCTCCAGGACCCCCGACGGGGCCCTGGGCTCCTGGCGGCTCCCTCCCCCGCCGCCCCGCTCCCTCCCGGAAGGCCTCGGGGCAGAGCGGTCCCACCCACTGCGCGCTGAACAGAGCCCGCGTTTTCTCAGAGCTGGAACTCCCGGCTCAGGCGGGGTCTCTTCCCTCCGCCTTCACGGAACTGCCCCGGAGCCCGAGGGGAGGGCGACCTCACTGAGGCTGCCGGCTCTGGAGGTGCCCCGGCGGCCGAAGCCATGACAGTCGCGGGGACGGCGGGCCGGGTAAGTGGGCGCCGACCCTCCGCCTGGTCCGGTGCCCGGGCGGCAGCACAAGACCAGCTTCTGAGGGGCAGGGGTTCGCTGCCACCCGCCGCTGCTGTGCAGAAAGAGCGGCCTCCAGCGTCTGGTCCCCGGGAACTTCGGTCCGTCCTCTCGCCCCTGCCCTCGTCCTGGCTCGCGAGGCCTGGTGGGCGTGAGAAGGGGGTCGGCCTGAGCGTCCTGAGGGGAAACGGGCAAGGGAGTCGCAGGGTCCGGCTGCAGCGTCAGCGCCCCTCTTCCCGACTGCGGGGAAAGAGGCTGAAAACTCCTCCCGAGGCGCGCAGGCCCCTTATTCAGCCGAGTCCCTCTGCGCTCCTTCCTCCCTGAGCTAAAGTACCGGGGGGAGGGGACAGGGCAGGGAACTGGCGCAGGTAATGGGGAACATCCAAAGGTGATTGTTAACTCAGGAAAACCAGCTCTCCCAAGGTGAGGAATGCGGCGCTTTTCTTTGCCTGGGCTCACTGAATTCCTTCCTTTGATATGCACCTCAGCTCTCTGGGGCCTGCATTCTGTATTTGCATATCCTGAGTGCCTCAGGGCCCGCCGGCTCACATTGGAGGGCTGCAAGTGCTGAAGACTGTGACATCCTTTGTTTACTGATAGGGTAAGAACTATTCCATTTCTCACAGGCCTGAGGGGCAGACAGTGGAAAAAAGTCAGAGAATCTCACTCGGCCTGTACTTTGGTTTACATATAGATAATATTTATACTTAACTGTGCTAATAGAGGTTCTCAAGTCCAATCAACTTGTACTACTGCCCTCTATGTATCAATTTCATCAATATCATAAGATAAATGCCTATAGAATTGACTTAATCCATTTAAATAGGATAATGATTTTGAAAGGAAACATAATAGAAATATAGCAACGAAACCTTTACCACTAAAGGCTGGGTCTGGAACACCCTAAATAAATGTTCCATTGTTAAAATATTGAAAGATGTAGTCAATAGAAATATCAACAAAAATGACAAATAATAAGGGTAGCAGAATGTTGAAATGTTCTATCTTTATCATTAAAGTGGCAGAAAATCATTTATTAGTAGGCACTGGGGGCAGAAGATGCCTGATTTTATATCTGTGTCATATTTGTGCAGTTGTTTCAACAAGTAACTTAAAGACAAAATGGAAAAACAAGGAGGTTTGTGCCTGAGATCATGTTGATGTGAAACCAGGGATGGCCACCTTGTGCCAGGTGAGTTAAGTTTACCTGGCAGGTAGACCGCAGAGCTCCTGGGAAGCAAGGGTTGGAATTTTTCTGCTGGGTGCCCCTTAGGTTCTGTGACTTGACTGACTGTGAGTCATGTTTCGGGAAAGACCTGATCACAGGAAAAGGGTGGGAAAAGAGTTCTTTGGGGAGCAGCTAACAACATTCATCACAGGAAAAGGGTGGGAAAAGAGTGCTTTGGGGAGCAGCTAACAACATTTATCACAGCTCACGGCCTGAATGAATTTTAAAGAAACAGGAAAACAAATGCTGCTTATGGAATTAGAGAATGTGAGGGCTGGACAATCCCAGAAAATGAGGAACACCCATCCCATTTTCCAGATGAGAAAACAGAGGTCCAGCAACGTGAAATCCCTCACCCAAGTTGCACCCGTCTCTCCTCCCCACTACGTGGTTCATGAAAGCAGGACTCTTCCTGTCTTTATCACTGCTGAACCCCAAAAAGGAACAGGCATCTAGCAGCTGCTCCAAAAATTTGGGTTGACTGTAGGAACAATGCTATTTCTTTCTTTCTCACTCTTATTCAGGATTGTGCCAAGTACTCCCCAGCTTGCAATGTAATTCGATAAATGTAAATATTAATTGAGTTTTGTTGTGATGAGGACTTAGGCTTTGAAGGTAACAGACTTGGTTCAGACATTGCTTCTGCCACTCCATAGCTGTTTGGCTTTGGGAAAATTACTAAACCTCTCTGAGATTATTTCCTCCTTTGTAAAGTGGGGATAAATCTATCTGAGCCAGCAGAGCAGCTGCATGAGAGATGTGCACTAAATATTGGTCTTTCTCACTCTCCTACGCCATCTCTCTGTTCTTCCCAGAGAAGCTGTACTGAAGGATATAGTACCTTTTTAAAATAGTTAACTAATTAATTAATTAATTTGTTTTTGGCTGCGTTGGGTCTTCGTTACTATGCCCAGGCTTTCTCTAGTTGCGGCAAGCGGGGGCTACTCTTTGTTGCGGTGCGCGGGGTTCTCATTGCGGTGGCTTCTCTTGCTGGGCTTGTTGTGGAGCACCAGTTCTAGGCACACGGGCTTCAGTAGTTGTGGTCTGCAGGCTCAGTAGTTGTGGCCCATGGGCTTAGCTGCTGCGCGGCATGTGGGATCTTCCCTGATCAGAGCTCGAACCCATGTCCCCTGCCTTGGCAGGCAGATTCTTAACCACTGCACCACCAGGGAAGTCCGATATAGTACTTTTTAAAGAGGGGTTTGAATTTATTTCAGATTGTGTACATTTTTCTTGTAGAAAAGATTATTCCACTATAGAAACATAAACACGCAAAACCACTCCAAATGCAGTATTCTATGGTTTAGATATTATCAGTCACATTTTATAAGTAATTGGGCAAATGCCAAAGCACTAGGTACTGGGGCGTAAGAAGACTCAAATCTGTGGTGACCCCACCCCAATTTCAAGAGCAGGGTGTGCTTTTCAAATCCATGTTTCATCTGGTCTTTGTTTCTCATCCATCCTCTCTCTGTGTCTGCCTTTCTCAAGAAGGCTCAGATCCTCGGCTTTCACACCCTCCCGGCTGGCTGTGCCCCAGCTCCCGGCCTGGAACCTCTGCGTGCCTGGGTGTGCCTGCTCCCCCTGTGCATCACCAGCTTTGCCAGGGAGCTGCTGTATCGTGCACTGCTTGCTGTACCCAGAGTACCTGGACCCTTCTGGTACATGAAGTGCACCCTCCTCACCATGTGTGCAGCCCATCCCCTTACCTTATATCCTGCCTCTAAGCCAGGCTTGGGGGTGACTACAGTGTGCATTCAGCTGTGTGAGGTGCTGGGATCAAAGTGAAGTTCCCAACTTTTGAAGTTGCAGGCTTGAGGGGCACACAGTGATTTAAAGTCGGGTCACCTGACTTAAAGGGGGGACTGATTGATTTAAAGCCAAGGCAACTGACTTAAAGCCTGCGTCCCTCAGCTGCAGGACGAGACCAATTTTGGCGGTGCACAGGTTCGCTCCAAGCCAGCACTGCTGTTCAGGAAGAGATTCCAGTAGCGCCTTAGTGCAGGGGGACTTGGTCCGTTGTCTTGCCCCTGCCCTCAGAGGGGGGCCACCTGCTCTTCTGGAGAATCAGGGAGGGGGAAGTGCAGAGTCCCGGCTGGAGTTGCGGCACCGCTTGTCTGATGGCAGGGAAAGGGGGACAGGGCTGTGTGGTGTCCTGGGGCTGGACTCAGCAGGTCGACTCAACCTCTCAGCCTCCTAACCTCCCCCCCCCACACAATCCACAAGAGTTTCCAATAATATGTAATTGCGCCTTAGGTTCTCGGTCTTCAACCTCATCCCCAGGCTCCCAGGTCCCTTGATTCAGCCAATTCCTCTGTGCTCTTTCTTCTATTAGATACAGTCCCAGAGGGAGGGGCTGGGGGATGGGACTGGAGGGATGCCGGCAGCACTGGCCTCAGCTGACTAAAGAGATCTGGGCCTGCGTTATCACACATGTGCGAGGACCCTTAAGGCGGAATCGAGGGGGCCAGTTAGAGGCAGTCCTTGCTGCCTCAAGTGAGTATGGATCACCGTCGGGTGGGGAGCACGCTGACCCCTGAGAAATACTGTAAGGAGGATGTGTTGCTCCCTCGGCTTCAAGGACGTGGGTGGGCTTCAGGGCTCCAGTTCCCCTCCAGGCCTCCAGGTCCGACTGCACCACAGCGGCCTTGCAGACCCGCCTTCCTGTCCCAGAACTTGCCAGGCTCCAGGAAGAATCCAGACAGCAGAGATGGTGCCTGAGGGCTCCAGCTTGAAAAGTGCTGTCCCTGGGGACCCAACAGTGGAGGGAGGAAGGGTGAAGGGAGTGGGGGGGTGGGGTCGGGAAGGGTGGCTGCCCTGGGAGACGTTGAGAGAGAAATATCGCCCCCCACACCCCCTGCCCCTGCAACTGACCCATTGATGCCATAGGATCTCAGGGCCTTTTAGTCAGAGATGCCTCTGCTTCTTTACTCCTGTGTTCAAAACGATGCAAAACCAACTCTTCATCCTCTTGCTGCCTTGCCAGGACTTTTAAAGCACTGTTCTTTTGAAGCACTCGTTCCCTAAACTGCAGTTTGGAGCTGTCCCAGCTATTTAAAAGTGTTCTCCTTAAACTGAGACTAAAGCCTACTCTTTTGGAAAAACGGCCTTCACTTCACTGGAGATCGTCTTTTCTGCCCATTCCTTCTTCTACTGCCCTCTTAAGAACCCCTGTGCTCAAAGAGCTTGGTGATTTATTTTTTGCTTGATGTCAAAAAGAAACCTTCCCCATGCACTCCAAAAAGCTTTCCTGGAACATAGGTGTTTCACAACCATGAGAGTGTTTTGCAGTTAGTATACACTGGGTAGAGTGCCTAGCAATCCCTCCAAGAGCCAGAGGTGAGCAGACCTTTACTTATTTGATTGGATGCCCTTCAAGTTTAGGAAGGTCCCATTCTTATGACCCAGCAGGTAAGACAGAGCCCTGGATGGCTGTGGCTGTGATTAGATAACTTCTGATGATTTTATTTCCCTTACTGAGCTGCTGCTTCTAGGTTAAATTCGTTTTATTACCTGTCCATTTTCAAAGAAAGGCTGACAAAGTCACTGTAATAGGTCAGGAGTCTGAACTCAGGGTTGGTCAAAGGTACTCACAGGGAGGAAGGTGGATAAAAATAGGTGGGTAAAATAGGAGGGTTGGCAAGTACAGCCAGGACACCCGTGTTCATCATGCATACTAATAAAGGCCAGAATCTCCTCATTTATCTCTGGTGGGAAGTTCTGATGGTTTCACAGGATCAAACTCAAATCATATTCAAACTAGGGGATTTCCCTGAGCATAAAAGGAAGTATCCGTCCCTAGCAGGAGTCGCTGCCGAGGAATAAAGACGTAGATGTAGAGAACGGACCTGAGGACACAGGGAGGGGGAAGGGTATGCTGGGATGAAGTGAGAGAGTGGCATGGACATATATACACTACCAAAGGTGAAATAGATAGCTATTTGGAAGCAGCTGCATATAGCACAGGGAGATCAGCTCAGTGCTTTGTGACCACCTAGAGGGGTGGGATAGGGAAGGTGGGAGGGAGACACAAGAGGTAGAGGATATGGGGATATATGTATACGAATAGTTGATTCACTTTGTTATACAGCAGAAGCTAACACAACAAGGTAAAGCAATTATACTCCAATAAAGATGTTAACAACAACAACAACAACAAAAAACCCAAAATCTAAGTCAATCAAGCCAACGGAGACAATGTATGTGTTTACAGTTCAAGAAATCCACAAGGGAATCCTTTATTCTGTAGGCAATGAATGGTCCATTTGAAAAGGAAAAAATTTTCTAAAATGTTGTCTTTCCATTTATTGTTCAGAACATCATTTTTATACCTCTGCATTTCTTACTATTCAAAGCCAAGTCACGTGAGTTACAGGGAAGCAGCTGATGGATTTAAAGTTGGGTCACTTGATTTAAAAACCAGTGGCAGTTGATTGATTTAAATCCCGGTCATATGACATGAGGAGGGGGTGCTAAAAACTGCTTTTTCATCTCTGGCTCAGAATATCATATTTACCTTGGTTTTTCTTATGATTTAGAAAACTTGAGCTGTCTCTCCTTGGAATCATCAGGAGAAAAATACAGTATTTCAGGTTCATTCTTGAAACCAACTTCTCACGGTTAAGGTGTATTGGCTAAAAGATCTTCCTTCTTCAAGAGATTCCAAACCTCTGTAAGACACTTCATTGTAATTGGAGAAAAAAGAAGAATGAATTCAGGCCAGCAGCTGCAGGTGGCCAAGGCAGCCCCCAGGACTAGGGAAGGAGGAGGAGGAAGGGCTGAGAGTTGCCATTAGAGCAGACAACCTCCAGAGGGCGCTGAAGCACCGGCAGAGCCCACCTGCCACTCCCAGTTTGGCACTCCAGGGTCAGATTTGGGTTTGGAGATGGGGTTGCTGTAACCCCAAGGAGGTGAGCAGAGAGGAGGAGTTGATTACCGGTCTCCTCTGACTCTCTGACCCAAATTGCCTGGCCTAACAGGGGGGACAGGGTTTTGCTTTCAGCAAACTGATGGGGCACTTCCATGCTGGTCGGGTTGCCCAGTGGCCCGACAGCCTGACAGGCTGACTGCGGTGTGACTGCCCTTTGTTTCTCCAGAATCTGTGCATCAGGAGGTGCATGGGTGTGGGAGCCCATCCACCGCCCCTCCCCCCAAGGGGGATGGCACCTTCCCTGGCTGTACCCTATGATCACCAGGTACTTGAAATGAATGCAAGTTTTTTGACTGCAAGGAAAAGCTCACATAACCGTTTCTTCCTCATAATGTGTGGGATTTACTATAATGGAAGGACATTAGAAAGAACAGGTAGAAAACTCACCTGTTGGTCTCCATGTAGGAGTTTATTTTGCATGAATCCCTCCTACGTGAGTAGATAGCAGAGGTTTATTTTTGTTCCCGTGTGTGTAGTTGTGGCAGAGGATGTAGGTATGGTGATTTGAAGCCCTCAAAGAAATATTCTCAGAACTCTCAAGATTTCTCTTGATCGGAACCGAAAGAGACCTGGAAAAGGAGGAAAAGAAAAGGAGGAGGGAGAACGAATGACTGTTTCTCAGTAAATTCACCTTCCTGGTTGATTGTTCTGTCTTCTCATTTCTTTTAACTTCTATGTATGTCTAATGGAATAATGTAGAAAGGCTGATTTTTATGCTTTAAAAGATTTTACATCACAAAGAAACTAGAAGTGGCTAACAGAACTTATTCAAGTCAACTTTGCATAGAGACTTTGATATTAAATTTGGATACTAAAATGGGTTTATCCCAATTTTCTCTTTCTTTTTGAGTGAATATTTGTAACATATTTTTGTAGATAATAATTTATCCTAGATATACAAAATTGTGAGAATGGGTACCATTTTTTACCACTTAAATGATTTCTTTTAAATGAATAGATTGTACACTTTAAATGCCAATGTTGTGTCTTACATGTTGTTTTTTAATTCCTTGATTTCCAAAACTTGTGTTTATTTAATTGATTTCTATCTAATAATCTGTGTCTCCCCTTTATTGTTTCTTACTTTATATTTTATTGATCTATAGTTAATTTACGTTATTTTATTAGTTTCAGAGGTACAGCATAGTGATTCATAAATGTTTAGGTTCTTCTCCATTTATAGTTATTATAAAAGAGTGGCTATATTCCCCATGCTATACAGTACATCACTGTAGATTATTGATTTTATACATAGTGGATTGTACCTCAAAATCTCCTACCACTATTTTGCTCCTCCACCCTATCTCTCCCTGCTGGTAACGACTAGTCTGTTCTTTAATCTGTGAGTCTGTTTTTTTGTTGTTATGGTATTCAATTTTTTAGATGCCACGTGTAAGTGATAACATACCATGCTTTTTTTCTCATAACATGCCATGCTTGTTTTCTCTGCGGTTTATTTTACTAAGCATAATACCCTCCAAATCCATCCATGTTCTTGCAAATGGCAAAATTTCATTTTTTGCTGAAGTCATCATAAAAAATCTTTTTTATCCACGAAGCTATTGATGAACACTTAGTTTGACTCTATATCTTGGCTATGGCAAATAACACTGTTATGAACATTGGTGTGCAGTTATTTTTTTTGAAATAGTGTTTTTGTTTTCTTCTGATATACCCAACAGTGAAATTGCTGGATATTATGGTAGTTCTATTTTTCGTTTTTTGTGGAACCTCCATTCTGCTTTCCACAGTAGCTGCACTACTTCACATTCACATCAAGAGTGTACAAGAGTTTCCCTTTCTCCACATCCTCACCAACCTTTGTTATTTGTGATCTTTTGGATGACAGCCATTCTGACAAGACTGAGGTGATATATCTCATAGTTTTGATTTGCATTTTACTGTCGATTAGCTATGTTTAGCATCTTTGTGAGTTCTGGCTGTCTATATGTAGTTTTTCCTTGGAAAAAAATGTCTATTTAGGTCTTCTCATTTTTTAAAAAAAGATTTTGGGTGTTTTTTTGATATTGAGTTGTATGTGCTGTTTCTGTAGTTTAGGTATGAACCCTTGCTTGGTCATCTTTTTTGATGTTAACCTCTTATCATGTGCAAATATGGTCTCTCCCTCAGCAGGTTGTCTTTTCATTTTGTCTTTGGTTTCCTTTGCTGTGCAAAATCTTTTAAGTTTAGTGAAGTCCCATTTGTTTATTTTTGCTTTTGTTTCATTTGCCTTAGTAGACTGAACCTAAAACTGTTGCTATCATTTATGTTGAAGAATGTTCTATATTTTCCTCTAGGGGTTTTATGGTTTCTGGTCCTACATTTAGGTCTTTATTCAGTTTTGCATTTATTTTATATATGGTGTGCTAAAATAATCTAATTTTATTCTTTTCCATGTAGCTGACCAGTTTTCCCAGTACCACTTATTGAAGAGACAGTTTTTTCTCCATATTGCCTGCTTTGTCATAAATCAATTAAATATAAGTGTGTGGGCTTATTTCTGGGATCTCTATTCTATTCCAGTGATCTTTGTGTCTCTTTTTGCTCTGGTACCTTTCTCTTTGATTACTGTCGCTTTGCAGTATAGTCTGAAGTCAAGGTGTGTGATGCCTCCAGCTGTGTTCTTTCTCAAGATTGTTTGGTTATTTGGGGTCTTTGTGTTTCTATACAAATTTTAAAATTACTTTTTCAAGTTCTGTGGAAATGCTTTGGTATTCTGATAGGGATTGCATTAAATCTGTAGATTGTCTTTGATAGTATGGTTATTTTAACAGTATTAATTCTTCCAGTCGATGCACATGCTATATTTTTCCATCTTTTTGTGTTGTCTTCAACTTCTTTCACCAATGGCTGATAGATTTCTGAGCACATGTCTTTTACCTGCTTAGGTGTGTTTATTCCTAGGTGTCTTATTCTTTTTGATGTCATTGCATATGGTATAGTTTTCTTAATTTTTCTTTCTGACAGCTTTGAGTTTTGTTTTTTCTTCTTTTTCTAATTCCTTCAGGTGTAATGTTAGGTTGTTTATTTGATATTTTTCTTGATTCCTAAGAATAAGCTTGTATCACTATAACTTCCCCCTGTGAACTGCGTTGGCTGTGTCCCATAGATTTTGGATCATTGTGTGTTCATTTTCATTTGTCTTGGGTATTTTTAGAATCCCTCTTTAATTTCTTCAGTGTTCCTTTCTTCCCCTTTTATTCCCTTCATCTGTGATGTGAGGACTATCTTTAATATTATGTTTGGATTTCTTTCAGTTTTGTTTGTGTGTGTGTGTGTGTGTGTGTGTGTGTGTGTGTGTGTGTGTGATTATTTAAGTTTCTGAGCTCTTAATTTCACATGGACACTAACAACCCTGCATTGTTACTCTGCTCCCCCACTGTTACTGAATTTGACCTTATATTTTACATCTACTTGTTTTGTGTGTCCCTTAACTTCTTACTGTGAATATAGATGATTTTATTACTGTTTTTTTTTTCATCCTTCCTATTAGCTGTGTCCATGGTTGATTTACTACCTTTGTTGAATATTTGCCTTAACCAATGAGGTTTTTCCTTTAGTAAGTTTCCTTTCCTAATTTTTATGTTTCAATCGTGACCTTTTCTTTTTCACTTAGAAGAGCCCCTTTAAGATTTCTCATAAAGCTGGTTTGGCGTTGCTGAGCTCTTTTAGTTTTGCTTCTCTGTAAAACTTTAGATCTCACCATCAAAGCTGAGGTAGAGCCTTGCTGGGTAGAGTATTTTTGCTTATAGGCTTTTCCCTTTCATGACTTTAAATATACCATGCCACTCCCTTCTGGCATGCAGAGGTTATCCTGAAAAGTCCGCTGATAACTTTATGCAATTTCCCATGTTTGTAACTTGTTACTTTTCCTTTGCTCCTTTTAATAGTGTCTTTTTATCTTTATTTTTTTTTCCATTTTAATTACAATGAGTCTTGGTGTGGTCCTCTTTGGGTTGATCCTGTTTTGGCCTTACTGTGTTTACTGGACTTGGATGTCTGTTTTCTTTCCCAGGTTAGGGAAGTTTTCAACCCTTATGTCTTCAGGTATGTTCTACACTGCTTTGTCTTTCCTTTTTGCTTCTGGGACCAGTATAATGCAAATATTAGTACACTTGATGTTGTTTCACAAGTCTGTTCAACTTTCCTCATTTCATTTTAATCTATTGTTTTACCGTTCATCTTCAGTGATTGCCAGTACTCTGTCCTTCAGTTTTCTGATTCATTCCTCTGTATCATTTAGTCTACAGTAGTTTCCTTTAATGTATTTTTCATTTCAGTTATTGTATTCCTCATCTCTGTTTTGTTGTTCTTTAAAGTCTAACTCTTTTTAAAAAAAATCTAACTTCTTGCTCTGGTCGTCCATTCTTCTCCTGAGTTCTTTGATCATCTTTACAGTCATTACCTTGAACCCTTTGTTGAGGAGATTGGCTATCTCCACTTCACTTAGGTCTTCTTCTGAATTCTTATCTTGGTCCTTCATTTGGATCGTGTTTCCGTGTCACCTCATTTTTCTCAACTTCCTGTTTTTATTGCTATGTGTGTAGTAGGTTCGTTACATTTCCTGACCTTGGGGAAGTGGCCTTTTGTAGGAGCTGTCCTATGGGTCCCAGCAGCCCCCTCTCCCCTGGTCACTAGAGCTATATATTCTAGGTGTATGTACCCCCTATGTGGGCTGCTTGGGCTCTTCTGCTGTGGTGGGCTGACTACTGTGGGTAGTCTGGTAGGCTTGGCTGCCCCCAGACTGCTTGTTTGCCAGGCTCTGCCTTGTATGGAGGCTGTCTGTGCTGCTTGGTGAGACTAAATCATAAGGCAGCTGGCTGCACAACTCTGGGGGACACCAAATCTGGTGCTGGTTCACTTATGGGTAGAATTGCAGTCCAGGTGATATCAGGGCTAGTGCCCAGTCACTGGTTCTGGGGCTATGCTGGCTACTGGGAGGAAGAGACAGATTCTGCGTTCTGGCTGCAGGGCCCAGGAGCCACAGAGTTGGTGTTGGATCACTGTTCCTGACACAGCTCTCTGCAGGGCCGGGGGTATCCCTAATCTTGTGTTGGCATTCTGATGGGCAGGGTCAGGACCCAGCTGAGTCCATGGCTGCTTCTGGCCTGCAATTAAGTGGCCTGGTTACACAGGCTGCTGGGCTGTGGTATCCCTGGAGCTGGTGTGTGCCTGTCGGTGTATGAGGCTGATCCCACTGCTAAAGCAGGTTTGCTGTTGGGTAGGTCCAAGCTCCATCCAGTCCCTGTGCAGTTACCACCTGCCGATGGTGAGGCTGACTCCAAGGCCAAAGCAGGCTCACTTGTCAGAGGGGCCAGGGACTCTGGGGCTGGTGCCTGTCCACTGAGGTGTGGAGGCTGGTCCTGGGGCTTTTGGTGGCTGGACCCATGTCCAGGGCCAGCTGTGCACTGAGAGGATCTGAAGGCAGCCTGTTTGCTGGTGGATGGGGCTATGCCCCTGCTCAGTTAGTTGCTTGGCCTGCAGCATCCTAGTACTTGTGTCTGTAGTCTGGTGGAAATGGGTGGGGCTCGGTCCTGAGGCTGATAAGCTACAGGGAGGATTCTGAAATTATGCTTGCTGGTACCAGCGTCCACGAGGTAGAAGGAGCTCCCCCGAATGGCTGCTGCCAGTGTCTCTGTCCCTGAGGCTGTGCTGTAGTTGCCTCTTGCCTCTCTGGGAGACTCTCCAAGATCAGGAGGTAGGTGTGACCCGGGATCCTTTCAAATGACTGCTTCTGCTCTGATTCTCAGATCATGTGGGATTTTGTGAGCATCTTTTAAGAGTGGAATCTCTATTTCCCACAACCCTCTGGCAGCACTACTGGTCTTCAAAGCCCAACTTTCTAGGAACTCTTCTTTCCACAACAGGATCCCTGGGCTTGGGAGCCTGATGTTGGCTTCATACCCCTTGCTACCTGGGAGCACCTCTGAAATTGTAATTATTCTCCCATTTGTGGGCCACCCACTTGGTGGTAGGGGTCTTGACTCTATTGAGATTTTGCCCTTCTTTTCTGTCTTGTCGAGGTGCCTTCCTTATATCTTTAGCTGTAAAACATCTTTTATGGTAGGTCCCGGCCTTTTTCATCAATTGCTGTTCTGTAAACAGTTGTGACTTTGGTGTGCCCATGAGAGGCATCAAGCTCTGGGTCTTTGAATGCTACCATGTTGGACAATCTCTCTACTTCATTCTTAAATCATATTATTTAAGTTTTCTTAGTATCTTATTTGATTAGCGACAGTTTGAAATTTATTATCACTCATGTTTACTTCGCTTGTTTAAAAAAATTGAATAGTGCATTCATTCAGTTTGAAATGAAGGTAGTGACCTGTGAATTTCCATACCTCAAAAATCAAGGATAGGACAAAAGCCTTTTCTACTTGTGTTACCCTCAAACTCTGCACCCCACCCCAGCCTGGGGATTAACCTGTTGCACCCATGCTCACCTTCTGTTTTCGGACCGTTAACCATCATTGCATCTGTATGTGTGTTGACAAAGTGAACTCTAGTCTTTGCAGTTTTTGAGTTTTGTTTTTTGGTTTAGGGAACAGTCCTACTATGAATGTACATTTACTGCTCTACTGAAGTTCATATATAAACCTGTCAAGCACATTACCAGGATTGGAATTGCTTGTATATACACTTTGATAAATTTTAGAGACAATGGTAGAACAGAAGTAAATTGTATTTCAAATGCCACAATATTCTCACACCATGAAAACCCTTCCCTTTTTAATATATTTGTGTGTAGTTTATCTTTATGCCCATACTATATTTCCCAGAGATGGGTAAGTGTTATGTTTCTTGCTGGCACATTTACCGTATTGCTCAAAGTCAGGCGTTTAGTGGTTTTAGCATGATCCTATTTCCATGAACTCGCAAATACAAGATCTTCTCTCACACTGTCTTTTACTCCCTGCTGTTTTATATTGCCCTCCTAATTCTCAGTCCTGGTCTTTCTTTATGTTCTTCATCAACCTGGATAGGTTATGCTATTTTCTCCCTTATTCAAGACCAATAGAATAGAATAGAATACAACACCCAGAAATAAACCCTGATATATGGCCAAATGATTTTTGACAAGTTGCCAAGACTTTTCAAAGTAGAAAGGATAGTATTTTCAACACATGGTGCTGAGAAGTCTTGTGGTCAACATGCAAAAGAAGGAAGATGGACCCTTACCTAACATCATATGCAAAAATTAATGAAAACGTATCAAGAAACTAAATATAAGACCTAATAATATAAAAAGTCTTAGAAGAAGATACAGGACAAGAGCTTCATGATATTGGATTTGGCAGTGTTTTCCTCCATATGAAACGAAGGAACAACAAAGGTACAGCTAACAAAAAAATAAACAATTTGCAGTACATAAGTTAAAAAAAATGTGTATCAAAGAAATGTAAACAGAATAAAATGGCAACCCACAAGATGGGAGAAAATATTTCAGAGCCATCTATCTGACAAGAGATTTCTATTCAGAATATACAGAGAACTCCTACAACTGAACAAAAAGCAAACACCCTGATTCAAAAATGGATAAAAGACTTCAATAGATGGTTCTTCCAAAAGATGTACAAATGACTAAGCACTTGAATAGATGCTCCATATCACTAAATGCATGTTTATATATTTGTGTGCCTGCATACACACACAAGCACACACACACATACACAAGCAGAAAACAACTATTGGTGAGGATGTGAGGGAGTTGGAACCATTGTGCTATGTCAGAGGGAATGCAGAATGATACAGCTGCTTTGCAAAAGAGTATGGCAATTTTTCAGATATTGAAAAATAGAATTACTACATGATCCAGGAATTTTACTATGAGGTATACCCAAAGGTATTGAAATCAGGGTCTTAAAGAAATATTTGTACTCCAGTGTTTAGAGCAGTAATAATCACAGTAGCTAAAATATGAAAGCAACCTAAGTGTACATCCACTAGTTCCTGGATAAGCAAAGTGTGGTATACCCATATAATACAATATTATTCAGTGTTAAGAAGGCAAAGATCTAGGAATATGCTACAACATGGATGCATCTTGAGGAAATTTAGCTACCAAAAATGCCATTTTTGTGACTTTTAGTGAGTCATAACAACACAACTACTTATTTCAATTTTATGGGGGTACTTAGGGTAGTCAAAACCATAGAAATTGGGAGGGTAATGACGCTTTTCAGGTGGTTATGGAACAAAAAGGAAAGTTATATTTAAAGGATATAGAGTTACAGTTTTAAAACGTAGAAAAGAATTAGAAAGATAAATGGTGATGTTGATCGCCCAATAATATGAATGCATTTAATATCACTGAACGGTGCACTTTATAATAACTTACATGTTGTATTTTATGTTATTTGATTTTACCAACATACAAAATTGGGAAAGAATGTAATATCAGGAAAGGGAGTGGACCTGGGATAGAGCAGAGAGCAATCAGATGGGTGAGACACTGCATATGTTGAAGAAGAAGAGCTGAGAGTCTTCATTGGCCAGAAGAGACTTTATAAAAGAGAAAAAAAAATTACTCTGAGGGTGTATTAGATAGATATCTGTGGGTGTGCTGCTATCTCCCATGGGTTATCTTAAAGAGTCTTTAATAAAGTCCATAAGGCTTGCTGAGGCTTTTTTAAAAATTGGATTCCCTAGGAGATAATTAGTGGGTGGTACTTAAGTCTATGTCTAGGTTGACAGATTTTGAAGGGAAGACGAACCTGAGAACAGTGGAGGTCTTAAGAGTGTAAGTACATGGAAATTAGAAAAAAAATAATAATAAAGGGAATTAGGAAAACTTTGGACTTTGAAGGTCATGTATTATTACTGAGTCAGACCTGAGGTTTCTAAGGAGTTATATACACAGTTGCTATTTGGATTACTTGCTGATAAAGATAAGTGGAAAAACTAGAGTCGTTCCCAAGTGTAGGTAAGATATAATGAGAGGATGGAGGTGGAAAGTAGGGAGACCCAGAGAAAAGTGGGAAGGTCATATTGGGCCAAGATGGTGGTAATATCCAACAGAACAGACGGTAGGACAGACTATGGATTCATCTTTTTTATTTCGCCTCCCCCCCTCATCCTTAATAATTCTTTGGGAATATTTCACTGCTCTGTGATGCAGGTACAGAATTCGAGTGAGGAGGCTACACCTTCAGTGTCCAGCTGTCTGAGTCCTCAGTGTGCTTCAAATGATGGAGAACTATTGCTTCTTTATGAGAAGGGTTAGTACCTCGTAGCTAAGCTTAAGCTGGAGCTTATGCAATATTGATTCCATTTTATATATACTGTTGGCATGGAGGTTCCTCCTCCTCTTTTCTTGACCATTATGAAATGAATCTATATTTCTCAGTATTTGGGTATATCAGATGAATACGTTAAGTAAAGGAATCTTATATATTGCTCCCTGCATAGTTTGCTCTTTCTTATTTCTCTTTTACCTTTACTAAATTAGCACAGGGAGAGACCTTGAAATGTTCTAATCAGGAGAGATTAGAACATCATATTTCTAGAGAGGTTGGTTGGACAGAGCAGGGGTCCCAGTGAGAATCCAAGCTTCTGCTGCTACTTGGAAGTGTACCTGTGTAGAATAGAGGGCTCCAGGAAATATCCTAGAATATTCCAATGTCCCTGTGGGAGATCATTAAGAGAGGCAGGATCTGGTACCAGATCAGTGTACTATGACATGTTTGTCAGTCATCTGATGTGAGATTCTCAGAGCCAATCCCATATGGTAGGGCTGAGTGCAGAGTGATGAAGAACCTGTGAAAGCCTTTGATTGCATGTTAAAGATGAAGCTCTGATTTCGGGGAGAATTTTCTTACCTGACTGAATGTCACCCTTCTGTGGGGATGAGATTCTGTGCTTTTCCTCTGTTGATGACCACTGACTGCAAATCATTAGAGGATCATGTCTAGAAAGCATTCTTTATTTAATTTCTTAAAGAAGAAAGCATAGAAAACATTTTTATCCACTTTCAAATTGAGGATCAAGGGGAATGACATCAGTGAAAATGTCAGAGTAGGGAGCTCTGGCTTGTGTCCATCCCCAGAAACACTGACATACGTGGTAAAACCTGTCAAAATGACCTTATCAACACATGTAAGTTTTCTTTGCTTTTCACGCTGTAGATTTATCTTTCATGGAAACTTTACTTACTACAGGATGTGGAGAATAAACAGGGAAGTAGAAACTGTATTTCCTGATGAGAGAATCACTAAGTCACATTAGCTGTTCTGAACTCTGCCTTACTCACCGTGACTCTAATTAAAACAAACAAACAAAACACTTTTTTTTTGGTAAGTCAGTTCTGACATTTCCTCGTTAAAGACAAGGTAACAGATACAGACTTAGATCTACCAGAATTGAGCAAACTTTTGATTGTACCTGTGTTGAACATATGAGCATGACCTGCTACAAATCTTCATTATACTTATTGCCACAACGGACAAATTCCCTTTTTCCACTCCTGATATGTTGCATGTAAGGAATGCATAGGTCACTAACCCCAGCTGGTCACAGGTAAACTCTGCCACATGGATTACTGCATGTTTTCCTGCTGGAAGACCACACATTCTCGAGGATCATGCCTGCAGAGTATCTGGGCTCTTCTTTTCTTCTGGATAAAGGTTAGATCATCACCTAATTTTATGAGAAATATATAAATTGTATTTGCATATTCTTCCGGTTTTTATTTATCCATTCTCTTTCAAGTCCTAAGTGCAAATATTAAAGTGATTTCCAAGAGGGTGGTAAATAAGACAGCTCCAAAATTAGCAATAAATCATAATACAATTGTGAATGCCTTAATGTGTGATTAATATGTAGATACTTCTGTAAATGCAGGTTTAGTAATGCTTTGTGGAGAGCTTCAGAATCTAGGTATTAAAAATAAAAAGAAGAAGGAGTTCTTGAAACTCTCAGGGAATTATAGAGAAGTCTTTGTGTCTATAAATATCATTCTGAAATAATGCATATTCTCAGAAATAAACTAGGCATAACATTGTAGGAAAAAACTTCATGAAATGAAAGAGCATGTGAGATGGCCATACAAGAAAAAGAATATTCTCAGAGAATAATGAACAGTGTGGAGTTCAGCAGAAGGGTCATACACATTCAGAGATGAAAACTTTAGAGAGCCTAATTGTGAGTTCCTCATATTTCATCTTTGGAGACACGGTAGTCATTTGCAATATGATGTTATAAGATGACGTTAATAAAAAAAAAATAAGATGACGTTAACATACTTAAATACTTTCGTGTAGAAATGACCACTTAGAACCAGAGTAAATGAAAGAGAACACAAAATTATGTTTATGTTGATTTTTAAAGACCTCAGGTGAGTGCTGATTATTTAAAAATGCATGATGTCTTTCACTGCAAAGTAAAGGAGCTGTTACAGTGGAGGATTACTGGACTGAATGTCAATATTATGACATAGTATGAGTGTGTTTCGTGTTTGGTAATTGCAATCATTGTTGCTTTTTTTGTGGTCATCCATTGACAGTGCTTGGTGTCAGTTGATTTATCTCTTGTAAAAATAAAATACAGTCTGTGTGTGTGTGTGAAAAAAAACATACATGATGTCTTGACTAAAGTTGTATGGAATTTGAGATCTGGAAAAAAGCATTTCTTTTTTGTAATGCTAGGATGATAATTGGACATTTTTGCAAGAAAGAGATTTCAGGATGCAAATCTTGTGTCTCTAAGGTGGGAAGTCAGTTCATGGTGGAACATTCTATTAAAATTGTGTGAGTGGAGAAATATTTCTTTGGAAGGAAGAGGTCACGAATCCCTTTTTAAGAGTTAATGGTTTATAGCATACCGAATGAGCAAAATGGCTATTTCTGAACTTTAGAAAAAAATAATATAGTTTTTCTGCATTTATAACATGAGGCTGATGTAAAATATCAAAAATTCTTTATTTTGAAAAGCAATGTAATCAATTTGACATAATTCATATATATTGAACCTGTGGTACACACACACACAGTAAAACTTACATTCAGAAAATTGTTTGCACTTAAGAAATATTTTCAAGTGTAGTTGATTTACAATGTTGTGGGTTTTTTAAATACATGTTTATTGGAGTATACTTACTTTATAACACTGTATTAGTTTCTGCTTTACAACAAAGTGAATCAGCTATATGTATACATATATTCCCCATATCCCCCCCCCCTTGAGCCTCCCTCCCACACTCCCTATCCCACCCCTCTGGGGGACATAAAGCACCGAGCTGATCTCCCTGTGCTATGCGGCAGCTTACCACTAGCTATTTTACATTTGGTAGTGTATATATGTCAGTGCTACTCTCTCACTATGTCCCTGTCTCCCCTTGCCCCCTGTGTCCTTAAGTCCGTTCTCTACATCTGTGTCTTTATTCCTGCCCTGTCACTAGGTTCGTCAGTACCATTTTTCTAGATTCCATATATATGTGTTAGCGTACGGTATTTGTTTTTCTCTTTCTGACTTACTTCACTCTGTATGACAGACTCTAGGTCCAACCACCTCACTGCAAATAACTCAATTTTGTTCCTTTTTATGGCTGAGTAATACTCCATTGTATAGATGTGCCACATCTTCTTTATATATTCATCTGTCGATGGACATTTAGGTTGCTTCTATGTCCTGGCTATTGTAAATAGTGCTACAGTGAACATTGGGGTACATGTATCTTTTTGAATTATGGTTTTCTCCGGGTATATGCCCAGTAGTGGGATTGCTGGGTCATATGGTAGTTCTATTTTTCAGCTTTTAAGGGATCTCCATACTGTTCTCCATAGTGGCTGTATCAGTTTACATTCCCACCAACAGTTCAGGAGGGTTCCCTTTTCTCCACACCCTCTGCAGCCTTTATACATTGTTGTATTAATTTCTGCTGTTCAGCAAAGTGATTCAGTTTTATATATATCTATCTATATATCTATCTATATCTATATATCTATATCTATATATCTATATATATTCTTTTCCATTATGGTTTATCACAGGATATTGAATATAGTTTCCTGTGCTATACAGTAGGTCTTGGTGGGTTGTCTATCCTATGTAGAAAAGTTTGCTTCTGCTATTCCAAAACTCCCGATCTTTCCTTCACTCTCTCCTTGGCAACCACAACTCTCTTTTCTATATCTGTGTGTTTGTTTCTGTTTTGCTGACATGCTCATTTGTGTCCTGTTTTCGATTCCACATATAAGTGATATTATATGGTATTTGTCTTTCTCTCTCTGACTTACTTCACTTAGTATCATTATCTCTAGGTCCATCCATGTTGCTGCAAATGGCATTATTTCATTCTTTTTTATGTCTGAGTAATATCTTTTGTATACGTATACCACACCTTCTTTATACACTCATTTTTCAATGAACATTTAGGTTGTTTCCATGTCTTGGCTGTTATAAATAGTGCTGCTATGAACATAGGGTTTCATGTATCTTTTTGAATTATAGTTTTGTCTAGATATATGTCCACAAGTGGGATTGCTAGATCATATGGCAACCCTATAGTTTTTTTGAGGAACCTCCATACTGTTTTCCATAGTGGCTGCATCAACTTACATGGCCACCAACAGTGTAGAAGGGTTCCCTTTTCTCCATACCCCCTCCAGCATTTGTTAATTGTAGATTTTTTTTAATGATGGCCATTCTGATCAGTGTGAAGTGATACCTCATTGTAATTTGGATTTGCATTTATCTAATAATTAGTGATGATGAGCATCTTTTCATGTGCCTATTGGCTCTCTGTATGTCTTCTTTGGAGAAATGTTGATTTAGGTCTTCTACCCATTTTTCCATTGAGTTATTTGTTATGTTGTTATTGAGTTGTATGAGCTGTTTGTATAGTTTGGAAATTAAGCCCTTGTCCGTCTCATCATTTGCTAATATTTTCTCCCAGTCCATAGGTTGTATTTTCATTTTGATTATGGTTTCCTTTGCTGTGCAAAAGCTTATAAGTTTGATTAGTTCCTGTTTCTTTTTTGCTTTTACAGTAAGTCCCCTACATAAGAACAAGTTCTGTTCCAAGAGTGCGTTTGTAAGTTCAATTTGTTTGTAAGTCCAACAAAGTTCGCCTAGGTACCCAACTTACACAGTCGGCTATATACTATTGTACCATAATAGGTTTATAATACTTTTCACGCAAACAATACATAAAAAAACAAGCACAAAAACAAAGAAAGCATTTTTAATCTTACAGTACAGTAACTTGAAAAGTACAGTAATACAGTACAACAGCTGGGATACTCGGGCTGGCATCGGGGGAACAGGCGAGCAGAGTTACTGATTGGAGGAGGGAGGGGAGGTGGGAGATGGTAGGGGTGAAGGATTATCAGCAGTAGGAGACAGAGAGCAAGCTGCAATTTCACTCATACCTGACGTTGATGGCAAAGGTTCTGGTTCCTTGCTGGATTTAATTCTATCTACCCTCTTGAAAGAATGATCCATTGATGTCTGGGTAGTAGCTCTTTTTTTCTCATCATAGATGACAAGGTAACACTGGATTGCAAACTGAATGGCTGCTGCCACCTTTGGGTCCCATTCTAGGTTCGGGTCCTGTGCCTCAAAAACTAACAGTGCTTCCTCAAATAACGAAGGTTCCCTTGCCATTTTCTGTGTCGTGAATCTCTTCAGTTCTTCAGTTACTTTTTCTTCCTCCTGTCCCTCTTCATCCTTTCTCTGGGCCTCCAATTCCATCAGTAAGCTCCTCATGTTGCACAGCAAGGAGGTCAGCGAAATCGTCCTCTTGCAGATCTAGCTCCAGCTTCTCGCTGAGGGTCACTACGTTGCTGAAGACCTCTTCGGACTTCTGATCTACCTTCTCAAATCCACAAAAATCATGAACAAACTGTGGGCAAAGGTTCTTCCAAACCCCATTCATCGTGACCGCCATACCCTCACACCATGCAAAGTCAATGTTTTTTATGGTCTTGTAGATGTTATGGTCCTCCCAAAGTTGTCCCTAGGTTGTTCCTGATTTGTCACTTACCTTTACTGCCTGACAAAAAGTGTGACATAAATAATATTTCTTGAAAGTCGCCATAACGCCCTGGTCCATAGGTTGGATGAGCAACGTAGTATTTGGTGACAGATGCAGTACTTTGACGTTGGGATGAAAGTCATCCATGAATGGGGGGTGGCCCAGAGCATAGTCGAGCAGCAAAAGAATGTTTTGCTGGAACGTCCTTCTCCAAGCAATATTTCTCTACATCTGGGATAAAGTGGTGGCAAAACCAGTCCTGGAACGTGGCCTGTGTAATCCGGGATTTGGGGTTACGCTTCCACACAACAGGAAGAGAGCCCTTGGCTATGTTTTTAAGGGTTCTTGGGTTGTGTGAATGATAAACTAAGAGAGGTTTCAGCTTCAATTCACCGGAAGCATTGCCACCAAACAACAGTTAGCCTATCCTTTGCTGCTTTACAGCCCGGCATCAACTTTTCCTCCTTACTGACGTAACTTCGGTCTGGCATCCTCTTCCAGTTCAGTTGTGTCTCATCCACATTAAAAACCTGGTTGGGTAAATACACACCATCATCAATAATTTCTCAAAGTGTTTCTGGAAGTTCCTGGACAGCTACCCTATCTGCACTTGCTGTCTCTCCACTTACTTTTGCATTGTGAAGGCTGGCTCTAGCCTTGAACCGATGAAAGCAGCCATGGCTGGCATTAAAAGATGTGCCCTCTGATTCTTTGCCGTGTTTCTTCTTCAAGTCTTCATAAAGGCTTTTAGCTTTCTCTTGAATCAGCGTTAAGTTGAGCAGGACTCAGCGCTGATGTTGATCCTGCATCCGCACACTGAGAAGTTTCTCCATCTCCTCCATCACTTTTCCATGCTTCTTGGATATTGTGTCAACATCGTTGGCACAGCAGACTTCACATGTTCCATGATCTCGTCCTTGTTCTTTAGATTCGTGCCAATGATTGAATGATTCATATTATAAGAATGAGCGATGTCTAACATCTTTTTGCCTCGCTCCACTCTCTCAATTACTTTCACTTTTGTTTCCGTCATTATCGCTTGGCGCTTCTTAACAGTACCAGCTACATAACATCTGGTTTTACGCTTGCTTCCAGACATCTTGGGTTTGAAATAAAGGTACTGTTCTACTGTACTCTATACAGTACTGTAAAGTACACAAAAGCACAACCACATATAGAGGAAGCACGCACGTGACAATGTATGTCAGACACGTGAACTAACTTACATGATTGGACACGCGAATGGACGTTTGCATCTTTGAAAGTTTGCAACTTGAAGGTTCGTATGTAGGTGACTTACTGTATTTGTACTGCCTAGGGAGAACTACCTAGGAAAATTTTGGTATGACTTATGTCAGAGAATGTTTTGCTTATGTTCTCTTCTAGGAGTTATAAGGTGTCCTATCTTATATTTAAGCATATAAGCCGTTTTGAGTTTATTTTTGTGAATGGTGTGAGGGTATGTTCTGACTTCACTGATTTGCATACGGCTCTCCAACTTTCAAAACACCACTTGCTGAAGAGACTGTCTTTTCCCCATTGTATATTCTTGCCTCCTTTGTCAAAGGTTAATTGACCATAGGTGTGTGGGTTTATTTCTTAGCTCTCTATTCTAGTCCATTGATCCATGTATCTCTTTCTGTGCCAATACAATGCGGCTTTGATTACTGTAACTTTGTAGTATTTTCTGAAGTTTAGGAGGGTTATGCCTCCTGCTTTGTTCTTTTTCCTGGGGATTGTGTTCACATTTCTGACTTTTTTATGGTTCCAGATACATTTTAGGATTATTTGTTCTAGTTCTGGGGAAAATGTCATGGGTAATTTGATAGGGATCACATTAAATCTGTAGATTGCTTTGGGTAGTATAGCCATTTTAACAGTATTAATTCCTCCCATCCAAGAGCGTGGGATGTCTTTCCATTTCTTTGAATCATCTTCAGCTTCCTTTACTAATGTTTTGTAGTTCTCAGTATATAAGTATTTCACCTCCTTGGTGAGGTTTAATCCTAAGCATTTTATTTTTTTGATGCCATTTAAAAAAGGATTGCTTGTTTACATTTCCTTTCTGATATTTCATTGTTAGTGTAAAGAAATGCAACCAGGGACTTCCCTGGTGGCTTGGTGGTTGAGAATCCGCCTGCCAATACAGGGGACACGGGTTTGAGCCCTGATGCAAGGAAGATCTCACATGCCGTGGAGCAACTAAACCTGTGTGCCACAACTACTTAGCCTGCACTCTAGAGCCAGTGAGCCACAAATACTGAGCCCATGTGCCACAACTACTTAAGCCTGCATGCCTAGAGCCCGTGCTCCACAACAAGAGAAGCCACTGAAATGAGAAGCCTGCGCACCACAAGAAAGTCTAGTCCCCACTGGCCACAACTAGAGAAAGCCCGTGCACAGCAATGAAGACCCAATACAGCCAAAATAAATTAAAAAAAAAAAGAAAAACCAGGAAATGCAACCAATTTATATATGTTAATCTTGTATCCTGCTACTTTGCTGAATTTGTTTATCAGTTCTAGTAGTGTTTGTGTGGAATTTTTAGGGTTTCCTTTATATATATTATCATGTCATCTGCATATAATGGCAACTTTACCTCTTCCCTTCCAATTTGGTTAGATTTTATTTCTTTTTCTTGTCTGATTGTTGTGGCTAGGACTTCCAATACTATGTTGAAGAGAAGACGTGAGAGTGGGCATTCTTGTCTTGTTCCAGATTTTAGCGGGAAGGCTTTCAGCTTATGAACGTTGAGTATTATATTGGCTGTGGGTTTGTCATAAATAGGTTTTATTATGTTGAGATATGTTTCCTCTGTACCCACGTTGGTAAGTGTTTTTACCATGAATGGATGTTGAAGCTTTTCAAATGCTTTTTCGCCATCTATTTTGATGATCGTTTGTTTCTTGTTTTTCCTTTGTCGATGGGGTGTATCATGTTGATTGATTTGCATATGTTGAAACAGCTTTGTGAAACTGGGTGAATCAAATTTGGTCATGGTGTATGATCCTCTTATGTGTTGTCGGATTCGGTTTTCTAATATTCAGTTGAGAATTTTTGCATCTATATTTATCAACGATATTGGCCTGCAGTTTTCTTTTTCGGTAGTGTCTTTCTCTGTGTTTTTTTTTAAAGTCTTTATTGAATTTGTTCCAATACTGCTTCTGTTTTATGTTTTGGTTTCTTGTTTGTGAGGCATGTGGGATCTTAGCTCCAAAACCAGGGATCGAACCCGCACCCCTTACACTGGAAGGCGAAATCTTAACTGCTGGACCACGAGAAAAGTCCCCATCTGTTTTATTTGGTTTTTTTTTTAAGTAAATTTCTTTCTTTATTTATTTTTGGATGCATTGGACATTCGTTGATGTGCTCGGGCTCTCTCTAGTTGCGGTGAGCGGGGGCTACTCTTCGTTGTGGTGTGCAGGCTGTTCATTGTGGTGGCTTCTTTTGTTGCAGATCATGGGCTCTAGGTACGTGGGCTTCAGCAGTTGTGGCTATCAGGCTCAGTAGTTTTGGCTCGTGGGCTGTAGAGCGCAGGCTCAGTAGTTGTGGCACACAGGCTTAGTTGCTCCATGGCATGTGGGATCTTTCCAGACCAGGTCTCGAACCTATGTCCCCTGCAGTGGCAGACAGATTCTTAACCACTGTGCCACCAGGGAAGTCCCTCCTCCCCATCTGTTTTTGATATCAGCATGATAGTGGCTCCATAGAATGTCTTTGGAAGTATTCCTTACTCTTCAATCTTTTCGAAGAGTTTGAGAAGAATCAGTGTAAGTTCTGCTTTTTATATTTGGTAGAATTTGCCTGTGAAACCATCTGACCCTGGACTTCTGTTGCTAGGGAGTTTTTTTAAATTACAGATTCTATTTTTTTAAAAATTCTATTTATTTATTTATTTATTTTGGCTGTGTTGGGTCTTCGTTTCTGTGCGAGGGCTTTCTCTAGTTGCAGCGAGCGGGGGCCACTCTTCATCACGGTGCGTGGGCCTCTCACTATCGTGACCTCTCTTGTTGTGGAGCACGGGCTCCAGACGCTCAGGCTCCGTAGTTGTGGCTCACGGGCCCAGTAGCTCCGCGGCATGTGTGATCTTCCTAGACCAGGGCTCGAACCCGTGTCCCCTGCATTGGCAGGCAGATTCTCAACCACCGCGCCACCAGGGAAGCCCTCTATTTTGCTTTTAGTGATCAGTATGTTCAAGTTATCTATTTCTTCTTGATTCAGTTTTGTTCGGCTGTAAAAAAACAAAATATATTTTTAAGTTATGTTAGCAGCTAAATACTTACCATGTATTAGACTACAAAAGAGAGAAGAAAAAATATTAAAATATTTTTTCAAATACAACAAGTATTGAAATGTTTTAAAGAAATTGGTATAATAATACTAATTACAATAATGACAAATTGTTCTGAACTTAAAGACTACTTATATCTAAGATGCATATTATATGCTTATTGTTTTATTGTTTTTAAATACATGGAATGTTTTCTCCTTTCTAATGTAATTCTTTTATTTTACCTGTATATTGTGAAAAAAATTTAGTTCCACAAAATATAAAAAATTACACTTTAATAGGAGATATTAATCCATTTACATTTACTATAGTACTGAAAATACTTAGGTTTAGCATTCCATGTCATGGAGTGCTCTTTTTTATTTATTCATTTTTAAAAAAGATTTAATTTGGAGGGGGGGCCATAAATTATTCATTTATTTATTTATTTAATTTTAACATCTTTATTGGACTATAATTGCTTTACAATGGTGTGTTAGTCTCTGCTTTAGAACAAAGTGAATCAGCTATACATATCCATATATCCCCATATCTCCTCCCTGTTGCGTCTCCCTCCCGCCCTCCCTATCCCACCCCTCTAAGTGGTCATAAAGCACTGAGCTGATCTCCCTCTTCTATGCAGCTGTTTCCTACTAGCTAGCTATTTTACATTTGGTAGTATATATAAGTCCATGCCACTCTCTCACTTCGTCCCAGCTTACCCTTCCCCCTCCCCATGTCCTCAAGTCCATTCTCTATGTCTGCGTCTTTATTCCTGTCCTGTCCCTAGGTTCTTCCCAACCGTTTCTTTTCCTTTTCTTTTTAGAGTCCACATATATGTGTTAGCATACAGTATTTGTTTTTCTCTTTCTGACTTACTTCACTCTGTATGACAGACTCTAGGTCCATCCATCTCACTACAAATAACTCAATTTCATTTCTTTTTATGGCTGAGTAATATTCCATTTTATATTGAAGATGTGCAACATCTTTTTTACCCATTCATCAGTTGATGGACACTTAGGTTGCTTCCATGTCCTGGCTATTGCAAATAGAGCTGCAATGAACATTGTGGAACATGACTCTTTTTGAATTATGGTTTTCTCCAGGTATATGCCCAGTAGTGGGATTGCTGTGTCATATGGTAGTTCTCTTTTTAGTTTTTTAAGGAACCTTGATACCGTTCTCGATAGTGGCTGTATCAATTTACACTCCCACCAACGGTGCAAGAGGGTTCCCTTTTTTCCACACCTCTGCAGCATTTATTGTTTGTAGATTTTTTGATGATGGCCATTCTTACCTGTGTGTGGTGATACCTCATTGTAATTTCGACTTGCATTTCTCTAATGATCAGTGATGTTGAGCATTCTTTCATGTGTTTGTTGGCAATCTGTATATCTTCTTTGGAGAAATGTCTATTTAGGTCTTCTGCCCATTTATGGATTGGGTTGTTTGTGTTTTTTTTTTTAATATTGAGCTGCATGGGCTGCTTGTAAAGTTTGGAGATTAATCCTTTGTCAGCTGCTTCGTTGGCAAATATTTTCTCCCATTCTGAGGGTGGCCTTTTCGTCTTGTTTACGTTTTCCTTTGCTGTGCAAAAGCTTTTAAGTCTCCTTAGGTCTCATTTGTTTATGTTTCTTTTTAATTTCCGTTTTCTAGGAGGTGGGTCAAAAAGGATCTTGCTGTGATTGATGTCATAGAGTGTTCTGCCTATGTTTTCCTCTAAGAGTTTGATAGTGTCTGGCCTTACATTTAGGTCTTTAATCCATTTTGAGTTTATTTTTGTGTATGGTGTTAGGGAGTCTTCTAATATCATTCTTTTACTGGTAGCTGTCCAGTTTTCCCAGCACCACTTATTGAAGAGGCTGTGATTTCTCCATTGTATATTCTTGCCTCCTTTATCAAAATTAAGGTGACCATATGTGTATGGGTTTATGTCTGGGCTTTCTCTTCTGTTCCATTGCTCTATATTTCTGTTTTTGTGCCAGTACCATACTGTCTTGACTACTGTAGCTTTGTAGTATTGTCTGAAGTCAGGGAGCCTGATTCCTCCAGCTCTGTTTTTCTTCTCAAGATTGCTTTGGCTGTTCAGGGTCTTTTGTGTTTCCATACAAATTGTGAAATTTTTTTGTTCTAGTTCTCTGAAAAATTCCATTGGTAGTTTGATAGGGATTGCATTGAATCTGTAGATTGCTTTGGGTAGTAGAGTCATTTTCACAATGTTGATTCTTCCAATCCAAGATCATGGTATATCTCTGTATCTGTTTGTGTCGTCTTTGATTTCTTTCATCAGTGTCTTATAGTTTGTTGAGTAAACGTCTTTTGTCTCCTTAGGTAGGTTTATTCCTAGGTATTTTATTCTTTGTGTTGCAGTGGTAAATGGGAGTGTTTCCCTAATTTCTCTTTCAGAATTTTCATCTTTAGTGTATAGGAATGAAAGAGATATCTGTACATTAATTTTGTATCCTGCAACCTTACCAGTTCATTGATTAACTCTAGTAGGTTTCTGGTAGCATATTTAGGATTCTCTGTGTATAGTATCATGTCATCTGCAAACAGTGAGAGCTTAACTTCCTCTTTTCCGATTTGGATTCCTTTTAATTCTTTTTCTTCTCTGATTGCTGCAGCTAAAAATTCCAAAAGTGTGTGGAATAATAGTGGTGAGAGTGGGCAACCTTGTCTTGTTCCTGATCTTCGTGGAAATGGTTTCACTTTTTCACCATTGAGAATGATGCTGGCTGTGGGTTTGTCATATATGGCCTTTATTATGTTGAGGAAAGTTCCCTCTATGCCTACTTTCTGGAGGGTTTTTATGATAAATTGGTGTTTAATATTGTCAAAAGCATTTTCTGCATCTATTGAGATGACCATATTGTTTTTATCCTTCAGTTTTTTAATATGGTGTATCACATTGATTTGCATGTATTGAAGAATCCTTGCATCCCTGGGATAAACCCCACTTGATCATGGTGTATGATCCTTTTAAGGCGCTGTTGGATTCTGTTTGCTAGTATTGTGCAGTGGATTTTTGCAGCTATGTTCATCAGTGATATTGACCTGTAGTTTTCTTTCTTTGTGACATCTTTGTCTGGTTTTGGTGTCAGGGAGATGGTGGTCTCATAGAATAAGTCTGGGAGAGTTCCTCCCTCTGCTATATTTTGGAAGAGTTTGAGAAGGATAGGTGTTAACTCTTCTCTAAATGTTTGATAGAATTTGCCTGTGAAGCCATCTGGTCCTGGGCTTTTGTTTGTTGGAAGATTTTTAATCACAGTCTCAAGTTCAGTGCTTGGGATTGGTTTGTTTGTAGTTTCTATTTCTTCCTGGTTCGGTCTTGGAAGGTTGTGCTTTTCTAAGAATTTGTCCATTTCTTCCAGGTTGTCCATTTTATTGGCATATAGTTGCTTGCAGTAATCTCTCATGATCCTTTGTATGTCTTCAGTGTCAGTTGTTACTTCTCCTTTTTCATTTGTAATTCTATTGATTTGAGTCGTCTCCCTTTTTTTCTTGATGAGTCTGGCTAATGGTTTATCAATTTTGTTTATCCTCTCAAGGAACCAGCTTTTACTTTTTTTGATCTTTGCTGTTGTTTCCTTCATTTCTTTTTCATTTATGTCTGGTCTGATCTTTATGATGTCTTTCCTCTGCTGACTTTGTTTTTTTTTTCTTTCTTTCTCTAATTGCTTTAGGTGTAAGGTTAACTTGTTTATTTGAGATATTTCTTGTTTCTTGAGGTAGGATTGTATTGCTATAAACTTCTCTCTTAGAACTGCTCTTGCTGCATCCCATAGGTTTTGGGTCTTCATGTTTTCATTGTCATTTCTTTCTAGGTATTTTTTAATTTCCTCTTTGATTTCTTCAGTGATGTCTTGGTTATTAAGTAGTGTATTGTTGAGCGTCCATGTGTTTTTATGTTTTACAGATTTTTTTTCCTGTAATTGATATCTAGTCTGATAGCATTGTGGTCGGAAAAGATACTTGATACGATTTCAGTTTTCTTATATTTACCAAGGCTTGATTTGTGACCCAAGATATGATCTATATCCTGGAGAATGTTCCAGGAGCACTTGAGAAAAAGTGTATTCTGTTGTTTTTGGATGGAATGTCCTATAAATATCAATTAAGTCCATCTTGTTTAATGTATCATTTAAAGCTTGTGTTTCCTTATTTTCATTGTGGATGATCTGTTCATTGGTGAAAGAAGGGTGCTAAAGTCCCCTTTTATGATTGTGTTACTGTCGATTTCCCCTTTTATGGCTGTTAGCATTTGCCTTATGTTTTGAGGTGCTCCTATGTTGGGTGCATAAAATTATACAATTGTTATATCTTCTTCTTGGATTGATCCCTTGATCATTATGTAGTGTCCTTCTTTGTCTCCTGTAATAGTCTTTATTTTAAAGTCTTTTTTGTCTGATATGAGAATTGCTACTCTAGCTTTCTTTTGATTTCCATTTGCATGGAATATCTTATTCCATCCCCTCACTTTCCATCTGTATGTGTCCCTATGTCTGAAGTGGGTCTCTTGTAGACCACATACATACCGGTCATGTTTTCGGATCCATTCAGCCAGTCTATGTCTTTTGGTTGGAGCATTTAATCCATTTACATTTAAGGTAATTATTGATATGTATGTTCTTATTACCATTTTCTTAATTGTTTTGGGTTTCTTATTGTAGGTCTTTTCCTTCTCTTGTGTTTCCTGCCTAGAGAAGTTCCTTTAGCATTTGTTGTAAAGCGGGTTTGGTGGTGCTGAATTCTCTTAGCTTTTGCTTGTCTGTAAAGGTTTTAATTTCTCTGTCGAATCTGAACGAGATCCTTGGTGGGTCGAGTAATCTTGGTTGTAGCTTTTCCCCTTTCATTACTTTAAATATGTCCTGCCAGTCCCTTCTGGCTTGCAGAGTTTCTGCTGAAAGTTCAGCTGTTAACCTTACGAGGATTCCCTTGTATGTTATTTGTTGTTTTTCCCTTGCTGCTTTTAATATTTTTTCTTTGTATTTAATTTTTGATAGTTTGATTAATATATGTTTTGGCATGTTTCTCCTTGGGTTTATCTTGTATGGGACTCCCTGCGCTTCCTGGACTTGATTAACGATTTCCTTTCCCATATTAGGGAAGTTTTCAACTATAATCTCTTTAAATATTTTCTCAGTGTCTTTCTTTTTCTCTTCTACTTCTGGGAACCCTATATTCGAATGTTGGTGCGTTTAATGTTTTCCCAGAGATGTCTCAGATTGTCCTCAATTCTTTTCATTCTTTTTTCTTTATTTTGCTTTGCAGTAGTTATTTCCACTATTTTATCTTCCAGGTCATTTATCCATTCTTCTGCCTCAGTTATTCTGCTATTGTTTCCTTCTAGAGAATTTTTAATTCAATTTATTGTGTTGTTCATCATTGTTTGTTTACTCTTTAGTTCTTCTAGGTCCTTGTTAAACGTTTCTTGTCTATTCTCCATTCCAGTACCAAGATTTGGGGTCATCTTTACTATCAGTACTCTGAATTCATTTTCAGGTAGACTGCCTATTTCCTCCACATTTGTTTGGTCTGGTGGGTTTTTACCTTGCTCCTTCATCTGCTGTGTGTTTCTGTGTCTTCTCATTTGGCTTTGGGGACTGTGTTTGGGGTCTCCTTTTCAGAGGCTGCAGATTCGTAGTTCCCGTTGTATTTGGTGTCTGCCCCCAGTGGCTAAGGTTGGTTCAGTGGGTTGTGTAGGCTTTCTGATGGAGGGGACTGGTGCCTGTGTTCTGGTGGGTGTGTCTGGATCTTGTCTTTCTGGTGGACAGATCCGCATCTGGTGGTGTGTTTTGGGGTGTCTGTGACCTTATTGTGATTTTCGGCAGCCTCTCTGCTAATGGGTGGGCCTGCATTCCTGTCTTGCTAGTTGTTTGGCATGGGATGTCCAGCACTGGATCTTGCTGGTCTCTGAGGGGAGCTGGGTCTTAGCGTTGAGACGGATATCTCTGGGAGAGCTTTCGCCATTTGATATTACAAGGTGCCAGAGGTCTCTGGTAGACCAATGTCCTGAACTCGGCTCTCCCACCTCAGAGGCACATGCTTGACACCCGGCTGGAGCACCAAGACCCTGTCAGCCACACAGCTGGGGGTGAGAGCAAGAGGTAGCTTTGGTACATCTCAAAGACCACCAATGGGGTTCACTGACCATTTTCTCTCCAGAAGTGAAGAAAACAAAATTCAGACTTTGGCTAGTCAGCCACTTTGGTAGCCAGCCTCCAAGATGGACCTAATTATCCCCTAATTATCTCCCAGTCTCCATGTACCAGTGTGGCTCCTCGCACTTGAAAAGGGTTGACTGTTTAACTAATAAGAAATTGCAGAAATGACAAAGTGCAGCTTCCAAAGTTATAAAAGACATTGCAGCTTCTGCTTTGGTTTCTGCTAGATCACTCATCCTGGGGTAAGCCAGCTGCCATGTCATGAGGACACTCAAGCAGCCCTAAGGAGAGATCCATGTGGCAAGGAACTGAGGCCTCTTACCTACAGCCACGTGAGTGAGTCATCTCAGAAGTCAAAAGATTTAATTGTTTAAATTTTTGGTTGTGTTGGGTCTTCGTTGCTGCACAGGGTTTCTCCAGTTGTTACTAGAGAAGCAGGGGTCACTCATCGTTGTGGTGCACGGGCTTCTCCTTGCGGTGGTTTCTCTTGTTGTGGAGTATGGGCTCTAGGTGCATGGGCTTCAGTAGTTGTGTCATGCAGGCTCAATAGTTGTTGCTTGCAGGCTCTAGAGCACAGGCTCAGTACTTGTGGCACACGGGCTTAGTTGCTCTGTGGCATGTGGGATCTTCCCAGACCAGGGATGGAACCCCTGTTCCCTGCATTGGCAGGCAAATTCTTACCCACTGTGCCACCAGGGAAGTCCAGTGTGCTCTTTTTTAAACCTAGTCTGTTTTCATTATTTTGTATCTTAACGATTCTGTATTAAAGAAAAAAAAATAATACTCCTTTCTACCCCTCCTCTTTGAGGATTATATATGAAGAAGTATGCCTTATTTATTAACCTCAAATTTTCACCTTACTTTTAAGAAGTAATCACAATGTCAAGTATTTAATACTTTTCACTTCCACCTTGAAAAGCATGGATATTAAAGTGCTAATACAATTACCTTCCCTGGTCTATCTTTTTTAGTTTTTGTTATGTATAAAAAACAACGAAAAACATGCATGGTTTGTAAGGAAATGACAAATTTCAGAAAATTCAGCATGTGAATACACTCTAAACATAGCTTCTAGATAAAGACACAGAAAATTGCCAGATACTCAGAGGCCCCCTGGTGCCATTCTAGTGACTCCCCTTAAGGTTTAATATTGTTCTGGTATCTAACAAAAAGATAACTTTACCTGTATTTTGTATTTTATATAAATGTTATGGCACAGTAAAATCACTTTTGGATTGGGCTTTTTTATTTTATGTTGTTTGTGAATATGCCTATATGGTTGCCTGTTGTTGTGATCATGCATTGCCACTGTTGCATAGGATTCCATAATGTAAATATTTAACTATTGATTAATTTATTCCAATGTGTATTACAATATGAGTGATTTTCAGTTTGTGTCTATTGAGAACAGCACTGGTATATAAATTCTAGAACTTGAGCTTTGGTGGTGTGTGTATAAATTATTGTTCAGTATACACGTAGTAGTAAAATTTTCGAGTCATAGCTTTCTTGTGTTTATATTTTTAGATATTTCTAAATATTTTCAAAACATTTGTATGATTTTTCATCTTCAGCAGCAGTGAATGAGATTCAAGGATTATACACATTCTTGTCAAACTTGATAATACCTGTCATTTTCATTTGAACTTTCTGGTTGGTGAGTGATAATTCCAGGTATCACACTTTTGCATTTAATTGACTACTAAGAAGCCAAGCATCTTTTGATATGTTTACTTAACATTCTGTACTCTCTTTTTTGAAATATCTTTTGGTATATTTCCCCCATTTTGCTATTCCATTATCTTCTTATTGAAGACTTCCTTTTTTTTTAACATCTGAAGACTTCTTATTTAGGAGTTTTTAATACATGCTTGAGATGAGTTCTTCTCTCTTTCTGTCTCTCCTTCTCTTTCTTTAGATGAGTGTCAGTTTTTAATGTTAATAACATCTAATTTGTTATTTTCCTCTTTATTTATTTAGTCTTATTTCTATTTATTTATGTAGTCTTCTTACCTGTAGCAGAACACATTATTTATTCTAAACCACAAATATGTTTTCATTTCTTCAATAAATGTAATTATTAAGCTTTAAATTTAAGTTAACTTTCTAAACTAAATATGTTGTATCATAGTGAGTATTAATTTTTCTATGACAGCTGAAAGGTTACATTTATTCAGAAAATGTTGTATCAGCTTTCTTTTCATTTGCTCCTACTTCTCATTGATTCACAGTGGTAAACATCACTTCATCCATGGATCTGACTTTTCTCTGATTTCTCATGGTCATTCTCACTAATTCGTCTTGCCTCCTGAAATCTTTAGCAATCCCCTTATTCCACAGAAGCAAAAACCTTCCTTGGGCCTTTTTCCTCAGAAGATTGATTATTGCCACATTTTAAATGGCAGATTGCAATAAGTTAGGAGAAAATGCCACAAGGGTCTCTCATTTTTTTTTCACATCCTGTATCAGCCTCTGCTTGCACTCTCTGTTCAAAGATATTTGTGCAACACATTGATGGAAGATGCCACTTGTTTCTCTCCTTGGGGAAAAGACAGATTAATTACCTAACAAATAAAATAAAGAGAGTGTCTTGCTCTTTTCAAATGTTGGACAGGATTGCTTGCATCCTAATTTAAATGTTTCAGGTGACTGAAGCTTAAGATTCCTAAGCTTTAATCCATACTTGCACCATGCACAGCACCCAACAGGAGAGCTTTACATAACCCCATGAGACACTTGTGTGCAAGTGGAACAGATAAAAATATAAAACTATTGCTGTCTTTTTGTGTCATAAAAATGATTTTTTGTCTCATTTAAAATATTTTCTTCTAAAATCCAAAAACGTGTCAGGTTAAAATATTGTTATTTCAAATATGGTAACATCGAAGACCCTTCAAATTTCTTTCCAGTTTTGTTGATGATGGGATGCCGTCAGAGATATGACTTCATTAATAAACACAATAGGTAAGATTCCTTCATAGGCCTGATTGGGGAATATGAAAATAAACCCCAGAAAAATCTGGACATTTTCTAGTTCTCAAATATTGGTTAAGATGGTAGAAAGGGCCCTTCATTGTCCTATATGTTAATGCAGATCAATTGTGAGAGGTGGGGATAAAACAAGCAGCTTAAATATCCTTTATGTTTGTTGTACTACTAGTAGAAAGAGGAAGGGTCAACATGTCACCATGGTTGATATAGCAAATAAGCTGCTTGAAACTACACAGAAATGTACCTGCTTGTATTTTCTGTGCAGTTACCCTCTCTTTTGGTGTGCCCTGATACCTCCCTCAACTTATGTACCAACTCCAGCAGCATTAAGCAGAAATCCAAAGAAACCTATTCTTTGGAATTATGAGGAAGGGAAGAGTCAAACATTTTATAACATGCTGTATACAAGGATACACGTCACCATCCTTATCTATGTCGTGCCATGCATGGAGGGTCAGTAGGTTCAGGGGATTCTGGAAGCACCAAGTTCTGTGGGGTTAATCACAGTTCCATTCATGGGCAGTAAAAGAGAAGGGCCTTATCTTGGTCACTTTCTCAATGCTAGTAGCTACAAAAAGAAGAGGATAGCAGACATCTTAGGGAGAAGAACCAACATTAAATGAAATGTCCTAATTACTCTAGGCAACCTCTCATGGTGGCCTCCCATAGCTCCTCAAATCCCTACATACTTGCACAAGGGATAGTGTAATATTACTGGAGTGTCTGACTGCAGATTAACATTATTTTTGTTGAAAAAAATAAAAATAGGTTCAAGTGATAGGGTTTGAAAAGGGTTCACAGTGTGAAGGAAACTATTGTAACAATGTGGACAGAACCCTTTGGATGGATTTATCATGTTTTTTTTTTTTTTTTTTGCTGCTTCAGAATCTGTAGTAGCGATTGGTGTGTTCCATGATACATCCCCGCTTCTTATAAGTTTTAGATGCAATACCCCATTAGGAAGAAGTGCACGTAAGGAAGATTAGTGAGTCAAACTCCTCTGCCCTCTGTCAGCAGTGGGTGCAAAGGGATTTAGACCAAGTGCTTTCATCCTTTGATTTGCAAAGTTTTCACTATATGAATGATGTTTTGTTTGTTTGCAGGTCAGGAGCTTTGGTCTCAATATCCCTGTTTAAAAAGTGTTATCACGTGTCTGCCAGAAAGAATTGCTGATGATACTGGGAAAAATTGAGAGTTATCCTTAACAATTAAGGGTTTTGTAGCAACATGGATGGACCTAGAGATTGTTATACTGAGTGAAGCAAGTCAGACACAGAAAGACAGATATCATATGATATTGCTTATATGAGGAATCTATAAAAGAAAAAAAAGGTACAAATGAATTTATTTACACAACAGAAATAGAATCATGGATATAGAAAACAAACTTATGGTTACCAGGGAATAAGTGGGGAAGGGATAATTTGGGAGATTGGGACTGACTTATACGCACTACTATATATAAAATAGATAAAGACCTGCTTTATAGCACAGGGAACTCTACTCAGTGGTCTGTACTGGCGTATACGGAAAAAGAATCATATAAAAAAAAACAAGGGTTTTGGGATTATATAATAAATATAAATGTGCAAACCTTTAACATGAAAGGAAAAATCAGTTAACTCTGTGGTCCCTGTTATGGTGTAAATATTTTGTACCTCTAATTTTAAAATTTTGAAACCCAGCTCCCATCTTGATGGTATTAGGAGGTGGGGCTTTTGGGAGGTGAGTAGGTTATGAGGCCAGAGACCTCAAACATGGGATTAGTGACCTAATAAATGTAGCACACAGAAGATCTTATGCCCATTCCATGATTTCATTGCCGAGCGAGAAGACCCACATTGTGAACCAGAAATTGGTCCCTCGCCAGACACTAAGTCAGCTGGCAACTTGTTCTTTTTTTAAAAAAAATAATTAGATAATTAATTAATTAATGTTTTGGCTGTGTTGGGTCTTTGGTGCGGTGTGCGGGCTTCTCATTGAGTGGCTTCTCTTGTTGCGGAGCACCGGCTCTAGGCGTGTGGGTGTCAGTGGTTGTGGCTCACGAGCTCAGTAGTTGTGGCCTGTGGACTCTAGAGCACAGGCTCAGTATTTGTGGTGCACGGGCTTAGTTGTTCCATGGTAAGTGGGATCTTCCTGGACCAGGGCTCGAACCCTTGTCCCCTTTATTGGTAGGCAGATTCATAACTACTGCACCTCCAGGGAAGCACCTGGTTACTTGTTCTTGAACTTTTCAGCCTCAGCAATTATGAGAAAACAAAAATATTCTGTTGTTTATAAAATACCAAGTCTCTCGTATTTTGTTTTAGCACTCAAAGAGCTGGCTGAGGAGAAATATCTGTGAGCTTGAAGACATATCAGGAGAAACCTTTAAATCTCAAAAGAAAAGAGAAAATGGGCAGGAAAGGAATCAACAGAACAGAGTAATCAATAATTGTGGAACAATGAAAAATGCTGTGACCTATACATAATGGGTATAGCAGGAGGAGAATAAAGATAATAAAGAACAGAAAATATTTTTTAAAAATGACTGAGAATCTCCCCAAATGAATGTCTGACACTAAATCCACAACATCCAAACTTAGAAGAACATATGAATAGTAAAGAAAACTGACCAATATCTCTCAGGAACATCAATGCAAAAATCCTCAACAAAATATTACCAAATCGAATCCAACAATATTTTGAGAGAATTTTATATCATGAATGAGAGGAAATAATCCCAGGTATGAAAGGCTGGTTCCACATTCTAGAATCAAATAATTATATCCATCATATCAACACCTTAAAGACAATCATTAGCATATCAATAGATTCAGAAGACCTTTGAAAAAATCTAACACCCATTCTTCATAAAAACTCTCAGTTAAAGAAATAGACTGGAGCTTTCTCAAGTTGATAACAAAGATTTACAGGAAACTTTTATCTTACATCATGATTAATGGTCAAAACCATGAAGCTTTTCCACTAAGTTCAGGTAAAAGCAAGGATGTCCCCTTTCATGACTCCTTTTCCATATTTTACTCCAAGTCCTTGCTAATGCAATAAGGCACGAAAATAAATAAAACAAATACAGATTGGGTAGAAAAAAATGAAAGCAACCTAAATAAAATGTGGACCAATATACTTTATGGACACCTCACCAAAGAAAATAGACACTATGCATATAAGTATACAGAAGAATAATCCAGATTACATGCTGCCATGAAAAAGCAAATTAAAAATACAATTCCATACCACTATGTAACACTTAGAATGGCTAAAATGTGAACAATGACAAGAACAAATTCTGTAGGAGATGTGGAACAATAGGAAATGTCATTTGTCATTGGTGGAAATGAAAAATAATACAGCTACTTTGGTAGTCTGATTGACACTTGCTAGAATATTGAGCATTCCCTTACTGTACAATCCGTCAAGTGTTCTCATGGATATTTACTGAAAGTAGTTTAAAACATACTTCCAGAGGAAAACCTGCATATGGATATTTATGGCACCTAATTCAATATTGCCAAAATGTGAATGAAACTAAGGTGTCCTCCAATAGGTGAATGAAATGATATAGTATTAATATATTCTGGGAATGGGATAATATTGAGCACTAAAAAAGTAAGCTATCAAGCCATATAAAGAGATGGGAATTCTTTTTTTTTTCTTTTGAAATAGAGGTGATTTTCTTTATTTTGAAATTTAAATGTTATTGGAGTATAGTTGATTTACAATGTTGTGTTCATTTCAGCTGCACAGCAAGAGATTCAGTTACACATATGCATATATTCATTCTTTATCAGATTCTTTTCTGATAACGGTATTCCCAGAATACTGAGTAGAGCTCCCTGTGCTATACAGTAGGTCTTTGTTGCTTATCTGTTATATATAGTAGTATTCGTATGTTTACCCCAAGCACCTGATTTATCCCTACCCCCCACCTCTCCCCTTTGGTAACCATAAGTTTGTTTTCCAAGTCTGTGAGTCTGCCTCTGTTTTGTAAGTTAGTTCATTTGTATCAATTTTTAGCTTCCACCTAGAAGTGATATCATCCAATATTTGTCTTACTCTGTCTGACTTACTTCACTTAGTACAATCATCTCTAGGTCCATCCATGTTACTGCAACTGGCATTATTTTCTTCTATTTTATGGCTGAGTCATATTCCATTATATATATGTATCACATATTCTTTACCTATATTCATATGTTGATGGACATTTTGGTTGCTTCCATGTCTTCGCTATTGTAAAGAGTGTTGCAGTGAACATTGGGGAAGATGTGTCTTTTCGATTTATGCTTTCCTCCAGATATGCACACAGGAGTGAACTTGCTGGATCATCTGGTAGCTCTATTTTATTTTATTTTACTTCATTTCATTTCAATTTCAATTTTTTTGGAATAGAGTTGATTTACAATGTTGTGTTACTTTCTGCTGCACAGCACAGTGAAGCAGTTATACATATATCCAATCCTTTTTGGATTCCTTTCCCATACAGGTCATTACAGAGTATTGAGTAGAGTTCCCTGTGCTATACAGTAAGCCCTTATTTGTTATCTCTTTTATATATAGTGGTGTGTATATGTCAATCCCAACTTCCAATTTATCCCTCCCACCTCCCCTTACTCTGGTAACCTCCATTCTGTGCTCCATAGTGGCTGTTACCAATTGGCATTGCCACCGATAGCATAGAATTGGTGGTGCAGTGGTTAAGAATCTGCCTGCCAGTTCAGGGGACACAGGTTGGAGCCCTGGCCCGGGAAGATCTCACATGCCACAGAACAAGTAAGCCCGTGCACCACAACTACTCAGTCTGCGCTCTAGAGCCCACGAGCCACAACTACTGAAGCCTGTGTGCCTACAGCTTGTGCTCCACAACAAGAGAAGCCACCACAAAGAGAAGGCTTCGTACCACAATGGTGAGTAGCCCCCGCTTGCTGCAACTATAGAAAAGCCGCGCGCAGCAATGAAGACCCAACGCAGATTAAAAAAAAATAAGTAGTAGGTTTCTCTTTTTTCCACACCCTCTGAAGCATTTCTTGTTTGTAGACATTGTGATGGTGGCTATTCTGAGTGGTTCCATGTGATACTTCTTTGTACATCTGATTTGCATTTGTCTAACATAAAGCAATGGTGAGTATCTTCATATGTGCTTTTTTTTTGAACAGTGTCAGTAAGATTTACCCCTTGAAAAAGGGTTATTGAAAGGTTGCCTTGTTTTGAAGTCTACTTCGATTACCTACCCCAAGACATTTTTTGAGGGCTGTTGTCATTTACAGCTCCCCAGGCATTGTGAATATGAAGTGCGTATAAGGTCCAGTTTTAGAATTGTTGTTGTGGGAAACAGAAGGCAGCAGGGTTTCTACTGTCCCTCTCTGGTTACTGACACAACCTTAGGTGTAGGGCAAGTCCTGTTCTTGGGTATTAAATTAGAGTGGAATGTGCCTGTCCAAACATGTAAGGGCTTCTGTCCCATTCCTTCTTCCCCCTTACCCTTCATCCCCCGAACAAGTATAAACCCCTGCAAAATCACCTGTTGAGGGTGCTGTCTTGTAGAGTGGGATGACCCTTACGAAGGAGTCGGGAGGTCAGAACCCAAACACCAGGATATGTTGAGAGCAGGTGATTTTCCAAATGTCATCCAGCCCAGAGAGTCCACCATCCTTTGGGTGTCAGAGGGTTGGTTTAGTAGTATGAGGGCACACTTAGATCTGGAGATAGTGATCCCATGCAGAGGGGACCAGGTTGCACATGTTCAAGGGGGGCGAATTAGCTGGCATATCCTCCCGAGGTCCTCAGGCGTACAACAGTCCAGCCTTGGGACCAAATTGTGTCTGTGTCCAGGGATGTGACACTAGTACGTTCACTGCGACTAAACAAATTTAGTGATCATTTTTCTTATCTTTATCTTAATTTTAAATTTATAATGGAGTATATAGTTGATTTATCATGTTGTGTTCATTGTTGACATACACCAACATGATTCATTTATACAGAGATAACTATATATTCTTTTTAGAATTATTTTCCCATTGAGGTTACCAAAGGGTGTTGAGAAGAGTTCCAAGTGCTCTACAGCAGGTCCATGTTGATTACAAGTTTTCTCTCTGTAAATATGTATATACTAACTCCAACCTCATGATTTATGCCTCCAACACACCTTTCCAGTTTGGTAACCATAAGTTTGTGTTCTAAGTCTGGGACTCTGTTTCTGTGTTGTAAGATAGTACCTTTCTATCAATTTTTAGATTCCACCGATAAGTAATATCATATGATATTTTTCATTGCCTGATTTATGACACTTAATATGAATGTATGTAGGTCCTTCTGAGTGGCCCTAAATGGCCTTATTTCATTCACTTCATGGCTGAGTAATATTCCATTGTACATATCTACCATAATTTCTTTATCCATTCTTCCCTCCAAGGACTTTTAGGTAGCTTCCGAGTAGAGGCTCTTGTAAAGAGGGCTGCATAAATTTTAGAGTGCCTGGGTCCTGTCAATTTACGTTTTTTCCAAGATACAGGCCCAGGAGTGGAAGCGCCATATGCTCTGAAGCTCTGGTTTTTAGATTTTTAAGGAATCACCACCCACTTCTCCAGAGTGGCTGTTAGCAATTTACATTCCCACCATCAGCTTGTCAGGGTTCCCTTTTCTCCACGCCCTGTCCTGCATTTCAGGTTTTACAGTTTGTGAGGTTGGCCATTCTGACTGGTGCGAAGTGATATCTCTTTGTAGTATTAATTTACATTGCCCGTCTGTTTTGTTGGCCAAAAATGGAGTAAGGTTTTTTCCTGAATATATTAAGGAATAACGCATACGGCCTTTTTGGCAAACTGCATCATTGGCGATGTTCAGCAGCTTTGCATGTGCTTTGATGACGAGTGCAAACTACCCCTTGAAATCCCTTTCCTGCAATTCTGCCTTGCTTACAAGGCCTTTACGAATACTTATCTCAAGAAATGACTCCATTAGAGGTGTCAATTACAACCCTGCATGTTTGTGAATTGCAGTGCCCCTGAGCACCAGTTTTCAATTTGTTTAGGGAAGCAGACACAAAGGGGCAGGATTTCTACAGACACATTCCAGTTACTGGGGCACCTGAAGGATAGGGAAATTCTTCTTCCAGGTAGGAAACTAGAGTGGCATATGCCTGTCCAAACATCTAAGGCTTGTGTCTCATTCCATCCCGCCATTCCCCTTCTTCACCAGAAAATTCCAAGCCGTGCAAAACCGGCTGTTGAGTGTGCTGCCTTCCCAAAGTGGGGAGACTCTAAGGAAAGGAGCTGGGGAACCCGAATGCCAGGAGACGTGGAGATGAGGTGACTTTTCCAAACTCTTCCCGATCAGACGGTGTACCATCCTCTGGATGTGCCATGCATGTTTTAGCTGTAGGAAGGGTCCCCTGCACCTGGAGATATGGAACCCATGGAACGGGGGCCAGGCAGTATTCCTCTAAAAGTGCTGCATTTGCTGTCCCATCCTCACGAAGCCTCTCAGACAAACGAGTGTAGAGCCTTAGGTCCCATCCAGCTCTGTGTCTAGATATGGTCAGTCCAGGTTGCATCACAGCCCTTGAACAAATTTTGTAAGAATTTCTCTCTCTCTCACTGTCTTTATTTTGTTCTTGTTATTTAATTTTGTAATGGGGTATAGCTGATTTTCAATACTGTGTTTCTTCCTGCTCTACATCTATCCACTTGATTCACTTAAAGAGAGACATCAATAAATTCTTTTACAGATTCTTACCAGTCTTATATATCCTTTTCTGGTGACAACAGTGTGCTGAGTCCAGCTCTTTGAGCTATAGAGTAGGTCCTGTCGAATACCTATTTTGTTTATGGAACCGTATCTGTGCTAATTTCAACCTCCTGGTTTATGCATCACCCCGCCCCACCTTTCTCCTTTAGCAGCCATAAGTGTGTTTTCTAAATGTGTGACTCCGTTTCTGTTTTGTAATTGCGTTCATGTGAAGGCATTTTTAGATACTATCTATAAGTGATACCTTATGATAAGTCTCTTTTTATGTCTGACTTATGTCACTTAGAATGATCGTACCTCAGTCTGCACGAGTTGCTGCCACTGGCCTTATTTCATTGATTTAATTGCTGAGTAATATTCCATTGTACATAAGTACCACATCTTCTTTCTCCATTTTTTCCTTCCAAGGACATGTAAGTTGTACCCAAATCGAGGTATTTCTAAACAGAGCAGCCCTAAACTTTGGGGTGCCTGTGTCTTGTCGATTTTTTGGTTTTCCCAAGATATACGCCCATGAGGGGAAGTGCTGTATGTTCTGTAGCTCTGTTTTTTAGAAGTTTTAAGATACAGCATACACTTCTCAAGAGTGGCCGGTGGCAATTTACATCCCGCCGATCAGCATAACAAGGCTCCGTTTTCTCCATGGCCTGTCCTGCATTTCTGGTTTTACACTTTTTCAGCATGGGCCTTTTGACCAATGCGAAGTGAGACATTTTTGTAATGCTGATTTGCATTGCCCGCTTGTTTAGTTGGCCAAAAAGAGCATCTGCGTTTTTTCCAAAATTTATTCAGGAAAGAACGCAGACGCCCTTTTTGGCCAACTGCATCATTGTCGAAGTTCTGCGGAATTTCATGTGCTTTAAAGGCGAGTCCAATCTACCTGTGAAAAACTGTTTCCTGCAATTCTCTCTTGCTTTGAAATCCTCTTCGTTGCCTTACCTCAATACATTTTTAGACGAGAGTTATCATTTATAATTCTGCAGATTTGTGAATTGCCGTGCTCCTGAGCTTCATTTTCCAAATCGCTCTTTTGGGAGCTGGCCGCAAACCCGCAGGATTGCTTCAGGCCCTATTCTGGTTCCGGGGCGCAGGCTGAGCCTGTGGTTAAATCTTCTTCCTGATGGGAAATTAGGGTTACCTCTGCCTGTCCCAACAGCTACAGCTAGCCTCTCATGGGTTCCCCCTCTTCCCATTCATCCTCAGGAAAAATTACAACCTGTACGGAACAGGAGGTTAAAGGTGCTGATTCTCCAAGGAGGGAGATTGCTAGTAAAGCGGCTGGAATGGCGAACCCGAGCACCAGGAGATGAGGAATGAGGTGCGTTTCAGAAACCTTTCTAGATCACACTGTATACCATCCACCGGGTTTCCCAAGCATTTTTTCTTTGTAGGAAGATTCCACTGAACCTGGAGATTTGGGACCCATGGGATGGGTACCACGCAGTATTACTTTAAAGGGTCTGCGTTTGCTCACCCAACCTCACCAAACCTCTCAGCCCCAAGAGTGTCCACCCTTATGTCTCAATCAGCTGTGGGTCTAGATATGGTCAATCCAGGTGGCATCACAGCGCCTGAGCGAACTTTGTAAGAATTTCTCTCTCTTTCACTGTCTTTGTTTCAAGGGTTTTTAAAAGTAATTGATTTTTATAATGGGGTTTACCTGCTTTTCACTGCTGTGATTTTGCCGCTTAACACCCACTTGACTCACTTACAGAGAGATATCAATGCATAGGTTTTAAGATTCTTACTAGTCAGATATATTCTTGGGCGGTGAATAGGGGGTGTTGAGTCCAATTCATTGAGCAAGGCGTAGGTCTTATCTATTACATATTGGGTTTATGGAACGGTATCTGAGCTAATTTGAAACCCTTGTTTTATGCATCACCCCACCTCACCTTTCCCGTTAAGCAGCCATAGTGTGTTTTCTAAACGTGTGACTCTATTCTGTTTTGTAATTCAGTTCAAGGGTAGCGGTTTTTACATTCCCTCTATAAGTGATATCTTATGATAATTGTCTTTTTCTGTGTGACTTATTTCACTTAGAATCGTCGTACCTCAATCCACTCATCATGCTGCTACTAGCCTTATGACGTTGATTTCATGGCTGAGTTATATTCCATTGTACATAAGGACCACAACTTCTTTATCCATTTTTCTCTTTCCTGGGATATTTAAGGTGTAACGAAGTGGAGGTTCTTGTCAACAGAGCAGCCCTAAACTTTGCGGTGCCTGTGTCTTGCTGATTTTTAGTTTTCCCAATTTGTACGCCCATGAGTGGAAGTGCCCTATGCTCCCTAAGCTGAGTTTTTTAGATGTTTCAGGACACACCGTGCACTTCTCCAGAGTGGCTGTTGGCAATTTACATCCCGCCCATCAGCGTAGCCACGCCCCCGTTTCTCCTTGCCCTGTCCTGCATTTCTGGTTTTGACACTTTATTCAGCATGGCCCTTTTGACCGATGGGAAGCGAGACTTCTTTGTAGCGCTGATTTGCCTTTCCAGGTTGCTTGGTTGGCCAAAAAGGGCGTATGCGTTTTTTCCTGAATATATTCAGGAAAAAACGCATACGCCCTTTTTGGCCAAGGGCATCATTGTCGAGGTTTTGCCGCTTTTCCTGTGCTTTAAAGGCGATTCGAATCTCCCTCCTGAAATCTGATTCCTGCAATTCTGCCTTGCTTTCAAATCCTCTTCGTTGCCTTCCCTCTATATATTTGTGGACGAGAGTCATCATTTATAAGTCTGCAGGTTTGTGAATTGCCGTGCCCCTGAGCTCCATTTTTCAACTCGCTTTCTTGGGAGCTGGCCGCAAAAGCGCAGGATTGCTTCAGGCCCTATTCTGGTCCTGGGCGGCAGGCTGAGCCTGTGGTTAATTCTTCTTCCTGATGGGAAAATAGAGGGACCTGTGCCTGTCCCAACACCTAGAGCTAGTCTCTCATTGTTTCCCCCTCTTCCCGTTCATCCTCAGGACAAATTGCAACCTGTACGGAAAAGGAGGTTAAAGGTGCTGATTCCCCAAGGACGGAGATTGTTAGTAAAGCGGCTGGAATGGCGAACCCGAGCACAAGTAGATGAGAAATGAGGTGCGTTTTGAAAACCTTTCCCGATCACACGGTGTACCATCTTCTGGGTTTCTCATGCATGTTTTTGATATAGGAAGATGCCCTTGAACCTGGAGATTTGGGACACATGGGATGGGTACCACGCAGTATTACTTTAAAGGGTCTGCGTTTGCTCACCCAACCTCAGCAAACCTCTCAGCCCCAAGAGTGTCCACCCTTATGTCTCAATCAGCTGTGGGTCTAGATATGGTCAATCCAGGTGGCATCACAGCCCCTGAGCGAACTTTGTAAGAATTTCTCTCTCTTTCACTGTCTTTGTTTCACGGGTTTTTAAAAGTAATTGATTTTTATAATGGGGTTTACCTGCTTTTCACTGCTGTGATTTTGCCGCTTAACACCCACTTGACTCACTTACAGAGAGATATCAATGCATAGGTTTTAAGATTCTTACTAGTCAGATATATTCTTGGGCGGTGAATAGGGGGTGTTGAGTCCAATTCATTGAGCAAGGAGTAGGTCTTGTCTATTACATATTGGGTTTATGGAACGGTATCTGAGCTAATTTGAAACCCTTGTTTTATGCATCACCCCACCTCACCTTTCCCGTTAAGCAGCCATAGTGTGTTTTCTAAACGTGTGACTCTATTCTGTTTTGTAATTCAGTTCAAGGGTAGCGGTTTGTACATTCCCTCTATAAGTGATATCTTATGATAAGTGTCTTTTTCTGTGTGACTTATTTCACTTAGAATCGTCGTACCTCAATCCACTCATCATGCTGCTACTAGCCTTATGACGTTGATTTCATGGCTGAGTGATATTCCATTGTACATAAGGACCACAACTTCTTTATCCATTTTTCTCTTTCCTGGGATATTTAAGGTGTAACGAAGTGGAGGTTCTTGTCAACAGAGCAGCCCTAAACTTTGGGGTGCCTGTGTCTTGCTGATTTTTAGTTTTCCCAATTTATACGCCCATGAGTGGAAGTGCCCTATGCTCCCTAAGCTGAGTTTTTTAGATATTTCAGGACACACCGTGCACTTCTCCAGAGTGGCTGTTGGCAATTTACATCCCGCCCATCAGCGTAGCCACGCCCCCGTTTCTCCTTCGCCTGTCCTGCATTTCTGGTTTTGCCACTTTATTCAGCAAGGCCCTTTTGACCGATGGGAAGCGAGACTTCTTTGTAGCGCTGATTTGCCTTTCCAGGTTGCTTGGTTGGCCAAAAAGGGCGTATGCGTTTTTTCCTGAATATATTCAGGAAAAAAAGGATACGCCCTTTTTGGCCAAGGGCATCATTGTCGAGGTTTTGCCGCTTTTCCTGTGCTTTAAAGGCGATTCGAATCTCCCTCCTGAAATCTGTTTCCTGCAATTCTGCCTTGCTTTCAAATCCTCTTCGTTGCCTTCCCTCAATATATTTGTGGACGAGAGTCATCATTTATAAGTCTACAGGTTTGTGAATTGCAGTGCCCCTGAGCTCCATTTTTCAACTCGCTTTCTTGGGAGCTGCCGCAAAAGCGCAGGATTGCTTCAGGCCCTATTCTGGTCCCGGGCGGCAGGCTGAGCCTGTGGTTAATTCTTCTTCCTGATGGGAAAATAGAGGGACCTGTGCCTGTCCCAACACCTAGAGCTAGTCTCTCATTGTTTCCCCCTCTTCCCGTTCATCCTCAGGACAAATTGCAACCTGTACGGAACAGGAGGTTAAAGGTGCTCATTCTCCAAGGACGGAGATTGTTAGTAAAGCGGCTGGAATGGTGAACCCGAGCACAAGGAGATGAGAAATGAGGTGCGTTTTGAAAACCTTTCCCGATCACACAGTGTACCATCTTCTGGGTTTCTCATGCATGTTTTTGATGTAGGAAGATGCCCTTGAACCTGGAGATTTGGGACCCATGGGATGGGTACCACGCAGTATTTCTTTAAAGGGTCTGCGTTTGCTCACCCAACCTCACCAAACCTCTCAGCCCCAAGAGTGTCCACCCTTATGTCTCAAACAGCTGTGGGTCTAGATATGGTCAATCCAGGTGGCATCACAGCCCCTGAACGAATTTTGTAAGAATTTCTCTCTCTTTCACTGTCTTTGTTTCACGGGTTTTTAAAAGTAATTGATTTTTATAATGGAGTTTTCCTGCTTTTCACTGCTCTGATTTTGCCACTTTACACCCACTTGACTCACTTACAGAGAGATATCAATGCATAGGTTTCAAGATTCTTACTAGTCAGATATATTCTTGAGCGGTGAATAGGGGGTGTTGAGTCCAATTCATTGAGCAAGGAGTAGGTCTTGTCTATTACATATTGGGTTTATGGAACGGTTTCTGAGCTAATTTGAAACCCTTGTTTTATGCATCACCCCACCTCACCTTTCCCGTAAAGCAGCCATAGTGTGTTTTCTAAACGTGTGACTCTATTCTGTTTTGTAATTCAGTTCAAGGGTAGCGGTTTTTACATTCCCTCTATAAGTGATATCTTATGATAAGTGTCTTTTTCTGTGTGACTTATTTCACTTAGAATCGTCGTACCTAAATCCACTCATCATTCTGCTACTAGCCTTATGACGTTGATTTCATGGCTGAGTTATATTCCATTGTACATAAGGACCACAACTTCTTTATCCATTTTTCTCTTTCCTGGGATATTTAAGGTGTAACGAAGTGGAGGTTCTTGTCAACAGAGCAGCCCTAAACTTTGCGGTGCCTGTGTCTTGCTGATTTTTAGTTTTCCCAATTTATACGCCCATGAGTGGAAGTGACCTATGCTCCCTAAGCTGAGTTTTTTAGATGTTTCAGGACACACCGTGCACTTCTCCAGAGGGGCTGTTGGCAATTTACATCCCGCCCATCAGCGTAGCCACGCCCCCGTTTCTCCTTGCCCTGTCCTGCATTTCTGGTTTTGACACTTTATTCAGCATGGCCCTTTTTACCGATGGGAAGCGAGACTTTTTTGTAGCGCTGATTTGCCTTTCCAGGTTGCTTGGTTGGCCAAAAAGGGCGTATGCGTGTTTTCCTGAATATATTCAGGAAAACACGCATACGCCCTTTTTGGCCAAGGGCATCATTGTCGAGGTTTTGCCGCTTTTCCTGTGCTTTAAAGGCTATTCGAATCTCCCTCCTGTAATCTGTTTCCTGCAATTCTTCCTTGCTTTCAAATCCTCTTCGTTGCCTTCCCTCAATATATTTGTGGACGAGAGTCATCATTTATAAGTCTGCAGGTTTGTGAATTGCCGTGCGCCTGAGCTCCATTTTTCAACTCGCTTTCTTGGGAGCTGGCCGCAAAAGCGCAGGATTGCTTCAGGCCCTATTCTGGTCCCGGGCGGCAGGCTGAGCCTGTGGTTAATTCTTCTTCCTGATGGGAAAATAGAGGGACCTGTGCCTGTCCCAACACCTAGAGCTAGTCTCTCATTGTTTCCCCCTCTTCCCGTTCATCCTCAGGACAAATTGCAACCTGTACGGAACAGGAGGTTAAATGTGCTGATTCTCCAAGGACGGAGATTGTTAGTAAAGCGGCTGGAATGGTGAACCCGAGCACAAGGAGATGAGAAATGAGGTGCGTTTTGAAAACCTTTCCCGATCACACGGTGTACCATCTTCTGGGTTTCTCATGCATGTTTTTGATGTAGGAAGATGCCCTTGAACCTGGAGATTTGGGACCCATGTGATGTGTACCACGCAGTATTACTTTAAAGGATCTGCGTTTGTTCACCCAACCTCACCAAACCTCTCAGCCCCAAGAGTGTCCACCCTTATGTCTCAATCAGCTGTGGGTCTAGATATGGTCAATCCAGGTGGCATCACAGCCCCTGAGCGAACTTTGTAAGAATTTCTCTCTCTTTCACTGTCTTTGTTTCACGGGTTTTTAAAAGTAATTGATTTTTATAATGGGGTTTACCTGCTTTTCATTGCTGTGATTTTGCCGCTTTACACCCACTTGACTCACTTACAGAGAGATATCAATGCATAGGTTTTAAGATTCTTACTAGTCAGATATATTCTTGGGCGGTGAATAGGGGGTGTTGAGTCCAATTCATTGAGCAAGGAGTAGGTCTTGTCTATTACATATTGGGTTTATGGAACGGTATCTGAGCTAATTTGAAACCCTTGTTTTATGCATCACCCCACCTCACCTTTCCCGTTAAGCAGCCATAGTGTGTTTTCTAAACGTGTGACTGTATTCTGTTTTGTAATTCAGTTCAAGGGTAGCGGTTTGTACATTCCCTCTATAAGTGATATCTTATGATAAGTGTCTTTTTTTGTGTGACTAATTTCACTTAGAATCGTCGTACCTAAGTCCACTCATCATGCTGCTACTAGCCTTATGACGTTGATTTCATGGCTGAGTGATATTCCATTGTACATAAGGACCACAACTTCTTTATCCATTTTTCTCTTTCCTGGGATATTTAAGGTGTAACGAAGTGGAGGTTCTTGTCAACAGAGCAGCCCTAAACTTTGCGGTGCCTGTGTCTTGCTGATTTTTAGTTTTCGCAATTTATACGCCCATGAGTGGAAGTGCCCTATGCTCCCTAAGCTGAGTTTTTTAGATGTTTCAGGACACACCGTGCACTTCTTCAGAGTGGCTGTTGGCAATTTACATCCCGCCCATCAGCGTAGCCACGCCCCCTTTTCTCCTTGGCCTGTCCTGCATTTCTGGTTTTGATACTTTATTCAGCATGGCCCTTTTGACCGATGGGAAGCGAGACTTCTTTGTAGCGCTGATTTGCCTTTCCAGGTTGCTTGGTTGGCCAAAAAGGGCGTATGCGTTTTTTCCTGAATATATTCAGGAAAAAACGCATACGCCCTTTTTGGACAAGGGCATCAATGTCGAGGTTTTGCCGCTTTTCCTGTGCTTTAAAGGCTATTCGAATCTCCCTCCTGAAATCTGTTTCCTGCAATTCTGCCTTGCTTTCAAATCCTCTTCGTTGCCTTCCCTCAATATATTTGTGGACGAGAGTCATCATTTATAAGTCTGCAGGTTTGTGAATTGCAGTGCCCCTGAGCTCCATTTTTCAACTCGCTTTCTTGGGAGCTGGCCGCAAAAGCGCAGGATTGCTTCAGGGCCTATTCTGGTCCCGGGCGGCAGGCTGAGACTGTGGTTAATTCTTCTTCCTGATCGGAAAATAGAGTGACCTGTGCTTGTCCCAACACCTAGAGCTAGTCTCTCATTGGTTCCCCCTCTTCCCGTTCATCCTCAGGACAAATTGCAACCTGTACGGAACAGGAGGTTAAAGGTGCTGATTCTCCAAGGAGGGAGATTGCTAGTAAAGCGGCTGGAATGGCGAACCCGAGCACAAGGAGATGAGAAATGAGGTGCGTTTTAGAAACCTTTCCCGATCACACGGTGTACCATCTTCTGGGTTTCTCATGTATGTTTCCGATGTAGGAAGATTCCCTTGAACCTGGAGATTTGGGACCCATGGGATGGGTACCACGCAGTATTTCTTTAAAGGGTCTGCGTTTGCTCACCCAACCTCTCCAAACCTCTCAGCCCCAAGAGTGTCCACCCTTATGTCTCAAACAGCTGTGGGTCTAGATATGGTCAATCCAGGTGGCATCACAGCCCCTGAACGAATTTTGTAAGAATTTCTCTCTCTTTCACTGTCTTTGTTTCACGGGTTTTTAAAAGTAATTGATTTTTATAATGGGGTTTTCCTGCTTTTCACTGCTCTGATTTTGCCACTTTACACCCACTTGACTCACTTACAGAGAGATATCAATGCATAGGTTTCAAGATTCTTACTAGTCAGATATATTCTTGGGCGGTGAATAGGGGGTGTTGAGTCCAATTCATTGAGCAAGGAGTAGGTCTTGTCTATTACATATTGGGTTTATGGAACGGTATCTGAGCTAATTTGAAACCCTTGTTTTATGCATCACCCCACCTCACCTTTCCCGTAAAGCAGCCAGAGTGTGTTTTCTAAACGTGTGACTCTATTCTGTTTTGTAATTCAGTTCAAGGGTAGCGGTTTTTACATTCCCTCTATAAGTGATATCTTATGATAAGTGTCTTTTTCTGTGTGACTTATTTTACTTAGAATCGTCGTACCTAAATCCACTCATCATTCTGCTACTAGCCTTATGACGTTGATTTCATGGCTGAGTTATATTCCATTGTACATAAGGACCACAACTTCTTTATCCATTTTTCTCTTTCCTGGGATATTTAAGGTGTAACGAAGTGGAGGTTCTTGTCAACAGAGCAGCCCTAAACTTTGCGGTGCCTGTGTCTTGCTGATTTTTAGTTTTCCCAATTTATACGCCCATGAGTGGAAGTGCCCTATGCTCCCTAAGCTGAGTTTTTTAGATGTTTCAGGACACACCGTGCACTTCTTCAGAGTGGCTGTTGGCAATTTACATCCCGCCCATCAGCGTAGCCACGCCCCCTTTTCTCCTTGGCCTGTCCTGCATTTCTGGTTTTGACACTTTATTCAGCATGGCCCTTTTGACTGATGGGAAGCGAGACTTCTTTGTAGCGCTGATTTGCCTTTCCAGGTTGCTTGGTTGGACAAAAAGGGCGTATGCGTTTTTTCCTGAATATATTCAGGAAAAAAAGGATACGCCCTTTTTGGCCAAGGGCATCATTGTCGAGGTTTTGCCGCTTTTCCTGTGCTTTAAAGGCGATTCGAATCTCCCTCCTGAAATCTGTTTCCTGCAATTCTGCCTTGCTTTCAAATCCTCTTCGTTGCCTTCCCTCAATATATTTGTGGACGAGAGTCATCATTTATAAGTCTGCAGGTTTGTGAATTGCAGTGCCCCTGAGCTCCATTTTTCAACTCGCTTTCTTGGGAGCTGCCGCAAAAGCGCAGGATTTCTTCAGGCCCTATTCTGGTCCCAGGCGGCAGGCTGAGCCTGTGGTTAATTCTTCTTCCTGATGGGAAAATAGAGGGACCTGTGCCTGTCCCAACACCTAGAGCTAGTCTCTCATTGTTTCCCCCTCTTCCCGTTCATCCTCAGGACAAATTGCAACCTGTACGGAACAGGAGGTTAAAGGTGCTGATTCTCCAAGGACGGAGATTGTTAGTAAAGCGGCTGGAATGGCGAACCCGAGCACAAGGAGATGAGAAATGAGGTGCGTTTTAGAAACCTTTCCCGATCACACGGTGTACCATCTTCTGGGTTTCTCATGTATGTTTCCGATGTAGGAAGATTCCCTTGAACCTGGAGATTTGGGACCCATGGGATGGGTACCACGCAGTATTTCTTTAAAGGGTCTGCGTTTGCTCACCCAACCTCTCCAAACCTCTCAGCCCCAAGAGTGTCCACCCTTATGTCTCAAACAGCTGTGGGTCTAGATATGGTCAATCCAGGTGGCATCACAGCCCCTGAACGAATTTTGTAAGAATTTCTCTCTCTTTCACTGTCTTTGTTTCACGGGTTTTTAAAAGTAATTGATTTTTATAATGGGGTTTTCCTGCTTTTCACTGCTCTGATTTTGCCACTTTACACCCACTTGACTCACTTACAGAGAGATATCAATGCATAGGTTTCAAGATTCTTACTAGTCAGATATATTCTTGGGCGGTGAATAGGGGGTGTTGAGTCCAATTCATTGAGCAAGGAGTAGGTCTTGTCTATTACATATTGGGTTTATGGAACGGTATCTGAGCTAATTTGAAACCCTTGTTTTATGCATCACCCCACCTCACCTTTCCCGTAAAGCAGCCAGAGTGTGTTTTCTAAACGTGTGACTCTATTCTGTTTTGTAATTCAGTTCAAGGGTAGCGGTTTTTACATTCCCTCTATAAGTGATATCTTATGATAAGTGTCTTTTTCTGTGTGACTTATTTTACTTAGAATCGTCGTACCTAAATCCACTCATCATTCTGCTACTAGCCTTATGACGTTGATTTCATGGCTGAGTTATATTCCATTGTACATAAGGACCACAACTTCTTTATCCATTTTTCTCTTTCCTGGGATATTTAAGGTGTAACGAAGTGGAGGTTCTTGTCAACAGAGCAGCCCTAAACTTTGCGGTGCCTGTGTCTTGCTGATTTTTAGTTTTCCCAATTTATACGCCCATGAGTGGAAGTGCCCTATGCTCCCTAAGCTGAGTTTTTTAGATGTTTCAGGACACACCGTGCACTTCTTCAGAGTGGCTGTTGGCAATTTACATCCCGCCCATCAGCGTAGCCACGCCCCCTTTTCTCCTTGGCCTGTCCTGCATTTCTGGTTTTGACACTTTATTCAGCATGGCCCTTTTGACTGATGGGAAGCGAGACTTCTTTGTAGCGCTGATTTGCCTTTCCAGGTTGCTTGGTTGGACAAAAAGGGCGTATGCGTTTTTTCCTGAATATATTCAGGAAAAAAAGGATACGCCCTTTTTGGCCAAGGGCATCATTGTCGAGGTTTTGCCGCTTTTCCTGTGCTTTAAAGGCGATTCGAATCTCCCTCCTGAAATCTGTTTCCTGCAATTCTGCCTTGCTTTCAAATCCTCTTCGTTGCCTTCCCTCAATATATTTGTGGACGAGAGTCATCATTTATAAGTCTGCAGGTTTGTGAATTGCAGTGCCCCTGAGCTCCATTTTTCAACTCGCTTTCTTGGGAGCTGCCGCAAAAGCGCAGGATTTCTTCAGGCCCTATTCTGGTCCCAGGCGGCAGGCTGAGCCTGTGGTTAATTCTTCTTCCTGATGGGAAAATAGAGGGACCTGTGCCTGTCCCAACACCTAGAGCTAGTCTCTCATTGTTTCCCCCTCTTCCCGTTCATCCTCAGGACAAATTGCAACCTGTACGGAACAGGAGGTTAAAGGTGCTGATTCTCCAAGGACGGAGATTGTTAGTAAAGCGGCTGGAATGGTGAACCCGAGCACAAGGAGATGAGAAATGAGGTGCGTTTTGAAAACCTTTCCCGATCACACGGTGTACCATCTTCTGGGTTTCTCATGCATGTTTTTGATGTAGGAAGATGCCCTTGAACCTGGAGATTTGGGACCCATGGGATGTGTACCACGCAGTATTACTTTAAAGGGTCTGCGTTTGTTCACCCAACCTCACCAAACCTCTCAGCCCCAAGAGTGTCCACCCTTATGTCTCAATCAGCTGTGGGTCTAGATATGGTCAATCCAGGTGGCATCACAGCCCCTGAACGAATTTTGTAAGAATTTCTCTCTCTTTCACAGTCTTTGTTTCACGGGTTTTTAAAAGTAATTAATTTTTATAATGGGGTTTACCTGCTTTTCACTGCTGTGATTTTGCCGCTTTACACCGACTTGACTCACTTATAGAGAGATATGAATGCATAGGTTTCAAGAATCTTACTAGTCAGATATATTCTTGGGCGGTGAATAGGGGGTGTTGAGTCCAATTCATTGAGCAAGGAGTAGGTCTTGTCTATTACATATTGGGTTTATGGAACGGTATCTGAGCTAATTTGAAACCCTTGTTTTATGCATCACCCCACCTCACCTTTCCCGTTAAGCAGCCATAGTGTGTTTTCTAAACGTGTGACTCTATTCTGTTTTGTAATTCAGTTCAAGGGTAGCGGTTTTTACATTCCCTCTATAAGTGAAATCTTATGATAATTGTCTTTTTCTGTGTGACTTATTTCACTTAGAATCGTCGTACCTCAATCCATTCATCATGCTGCTACTAGCCTTATGACGTTGATTTCATGGCTGAGTTATATTCCATTGTACATAAGGACCACAACTTCTTTATCCATTTTTCTCTTTCCTGGGATATTTAAGGTGTAACGAAGTGGAGGTTCTTGTCAACAGAGCAGCCCTAAACTTTGCGGTGCCTGTGTCTTGCTGATTTTCAGTTTTCCCAATTTATACGCCCATGAGTGGAAGTGCCCTATGCTCCCTAAGCTGAGTTTTTTAGATGTTTCAGGACACACCGTGCACTTCTCCAGAGTGGCTGTTGGCAATTTACATCCCGCCCATCAGCGTAGCCACGCCCCAGTTTCTCCTTGGCCTGTCCTGCATTTCTGGTTTTGACACTTTATTCAGCATGGCCCTTTTGACCGATGGGAAGCGAGACTTCTTTGTAGCGCTGATTTGCCTTTCCAGGTTGCTTGGTTGGCCAAAAAGGGCGTATGCGTTTTTTCCTGAATATATTCAGGAAAAAACGCATACGCCCTTTTTGGCCAAGGGCATCATTGTCGAGGTTTTGCTGCTTTTCCTGTGCTTTAAAGGCGATTCGAATCTCCCTCCTGAAATCTGATTCCTGCAATTCTGCCTTGCTTTCAAATCCTCTTCGTTGCCTTCCCTCTATATATTTGTGGACGAGAGTCATCATTTATAAGTCTGCAGGTCTGTGAATTGCCGTGCCCCTGAGCTCCATTTTTCAATTCGCTTTCTTGGGAGCTGGCCACAAAAGCGCAGGATTGCTTCAGGCCCTATTCTGGTCCCGGGCGGCAGGCTGAACCTGTGGTTAATTCTTCTTCCTGATGGGAAAATAGAGGGACCTGTGCCTGTCCCAACACCTAGAGCTAGTCTCTCATTGTTTCCCCCTCTTCCCGTTCATCCTCAGGACAAATTGCAACCTGTACGGAACAGGAGCTTAAAGGTGCTGATTCTCCAAGGACGGAGATTGTTAGTAAAGCGGCTGGAATGGCGAACCCGAGCACAAGGAGATGAGAAATGAGGTGCGTTTTGAAAACCTTTCCCGATCACACGTTTTACCATCTTCTGGGTTTCTCATGCATGTTTTTGATGTAGGAAGATGCCCTTGAACCTGGAGATTTGGGACCCATGGGATGGGTACCACGCAGTATTTCTTTAAAGGGTCTGCGTTTGCTCACCCAACCTCAGCAAACCTCTCAGCCCCAAGAGTGTCCACCCTTATGTCTCAATCAGCTGTGGGTCTAGATATGGTCAATCCAGGTGGCATCACAGCCCCTGAGCGAACTTTGTAAGAATTTCTCTCTCTTTCACTGTCTTTGTTTCACGGGTTTTTAAAAGTAATTGATTTTTATAACGGGGTTTACCTGCTTTTCACTGCTGTGATTTTGCCGCTTAACCCCCACTTGACTCACTTACAGAGAGATATCAATGCATAGGTTTTAAGATTCTTACATGTCAGATATAATCTTGGGCGGTGAATAGCGGGTGTTGAGTCCAATTCATTGAGCAAGGAGTAGGTCTTGTGTATTACATATTGGGTTTATGGAACGGTATCTGAGCTAATTTGAAACCCTTGTTTTATGCATCACCCCACCTCACCTTTCCCGTTAAGCAGCCATAGTGTGTTTTCTAAACGTGTGACTCTATTTTGGTTTGTAATTCAGTTCAAGGGTAGCGGTTTGTACATTCCCTCTATAAGTGATATCTTATGATAAGTGTCTTTTTCTGTGTGACTTATTTCACTTAGAATCGTCGTACCTTAATCCACTCATCATGCTGCTACTAGCCTTATGACGTTGATTTCATGGCTGAGTGATATTCCATTGTACATAAGGACCACAACTTCTTTATCCATTTTTCTCTTTCCTGGGATATTTAAGGTGTAACGAAGTGGAGGTTCTTGTCAACAGAGCAGCCCTAAACTTTGGGGTGCCTGTGTCTTGCTGATTTTTAGTTTTCCCAATTTATACGCCCATGAGCGGAAGTGCCCTATGCTCCCTAAGCTGAGTTTTTTAGATGTTTCAGGACACACCGTGCACTTCTCCAGAGTGGCTGTTGGCAATTTACATCCCGCCCATCAGCGTAGCCACGCCCCCGTTTCTCCTTCGCCTGTCCTGCATTTCTGGTTTTGACACTTTATTCAGCAAGGCCCTTTTGACCGATGGGAAGCGAGACTTCTTTGTAGCGCTGATTTGCCTTTCCAGGTTGCTTGGTTGGCCAAAAAGGGCGTATGCGTTTTTTCCTGAATATATTCAGGAAAAAACGCATACGCCCTTTTTGGCCAAGGGCATCATTGTCGAGGTTTTGCCGCTTTTCCTGTGCTTTAAAGGCTATTCGAATCTCCCTCCTGAAATCTGTTTCCTGCAATTCTGCCTTGCTTTCAAATCCTCTTCGTTGCCTTCCCTCAATATATTTGTGGACGAGAGTCATCATTTATAAGTCTGCAGGTTTGTGAATTGCCGTGCCCCTGAGCTCCATTTTTCAACTCGCTTTCTTGGGAGCTGGCCGCAAAAGCGCAGGATTGCTTCAGGCCCTATTCTGGTCCTGGGCGGCAGGCTGAGCCTGTGGTTAATTCTTCTTCCTGATGGGAAAATAGAGGGACCTGTGCCTGTCCCAACACCTAGAGCTAGTCTCTCCTTGTTTCCCCCTCTTCCCGTTCATCCTCAGGACAAATTGCAACCTGTACGGAAAAGGAGGTTAAAAGTGCTGATTCCCCAAGGACGGAGATTGTTAGTAAAGCGGCTGGAATGGCGAACCCGAGCACAAGTAGATGAGAAATGAGGTGCGTTTTGAAAACCTTTCCCGATCACACGGTGTACCATCTTCTGGGTTTCTCATGCATGTTTTTGATATAGGAAGATGCCCTTGAACCTGGAGATTTGGGACCCATGGGATGGGTACCACTCAGTATTACTTTAAAGGGTCTGCGTTTGCTCACCCAACCTCAGCAAACCTCTCAGCCCCAAGAGTGTCCACCCTTATGTCTCAATCAGCTGTGGGTCTAGATATGGTCAATCCAGGTGGCATCACAGCCCCTGAGCGAACTTTGTAAGAATTTCTCTCTCTTTCACTGTCTTTGTTTCACGGGTTTTTAAAAGTAATTGATTTTTATAATGGGGTTTACCTGCTTTTCACTGCTGTGATTTTGCCGCTTAACACCCACTTGACTCACTTACAGAGAGATATCAATGCATAGGTTTTAAGATTCTTACTAGTCAGATATATTCTTGGGCGGTGAATAGGGGGTGTTGAGTCCAATTCATTGAGCAAGGAGTAGGTCTTGTCTATTACATATTGGGTTTATGGAACGGTATCTGAGCTAATTTGAAACCCTTGTTTTATGCATCACCCCACCTCACCTTTCCCGTTAAGCAGCCATAGTGTGTTTTCTAAACGTGTGACTCTATTCTGTTTTGTAATTCAGTTCAAGGGTAGCGGTTTGTACATTCCCTCTATAAGTGATATCTTATGATAAGTGTCTTTTTCTGTGTGACTTATTTCACTTAGAATCGTCGTACCTCAATCCACTCATCATGCTGCTACTAGCCTTATGACGTTGATTTCATGGCTGAGTGATATTCCATTGTACATAAGGACCACAACTTCTTTATCCATTTTTCTCTTTCCTGGGATATTTAAGGTGTAACGAAGTGGAGGTTCTTGTCAACAGAGCAGCCCTAAACTTTGGGGTGCCTGTGTCTTGCTGATTTTTAGTTTTCCCAATTTATACGCCCATGAGTGGAAGTGCCCTATGCTCCCTAAGCTGAGTTTTTTAGATATTTCAGGACACACCGTGCACTTCTCCAGAGTGGCTGTTGGCAATTTACATCCCGCCCATCAGCGTAGCCACGCCCCCGTTTCTCCTTCGCCTGTCCTGCATTTCTGGTTTTGACACTTTATTCAGCAAGGCCCTTTTGACCGATGGGAAGCGAGACTTCTTTGTAGCGCTGATTTGCCTTTCCAGGTTGCTTGGTTGGCCAAAAAGGGCGTATGCGTTTTTTCCTGAATATATTCAGGAAAAAAAGGATACGCCCTTTTTGGCCAAGGGCATCATTGTCGAGGTTTTGCCGCTTTTCCTGTGCTTTAAAGGCGATTCGAATCTCCCTCCTGAAATCTGTTTCCTGCAATTCTGCCTTGCTTTCAAATCCTCTTCGTTGCCTTCCCTCAATATATTTGTGGACGAGAGTCATCATTTATAAGTCTACAGGTTTGTGAATTGCAGTGCCCCTGAGCTCCATTTTTCAACTCGCTTTCTTGGGAGCTGCCGCAAAAGCGCAGGATTGCTTCAGGCCCTATTCTGGTCCCGGGCGGCAGGCTGAGCCTGTGGTTAATTCTTCTTCCTGATGGGAAAATAGAGGGACCTGTGCCTGTCCCAACACCTAGAGCTAGTCTCTCATTGTTTCCCCCTCTTCCCGTTCATCCTCAGGACAAATTGCAACCTGTACGGAACAGGAGGTTAAAGGTGCTGATTCTCCAAGGACGGAGATTGTTAGTAAAGCGGCTGGAATGGTGAACCCGAGCACAAGGAGATGAGAAATGAGGTGCGTTTTGAAAACCTTTCCCGATCACACGGTGTACCATCTTCTGGGTTTCTCATGCATGTTTTTGATGTAGGAAGATGCCCTTGAACCTGGAGATTTGGGACCCATGGGATGTGTACCACGCAGTATTACTTTAAAGGGTCTGCGTTTGTTCACCCAACCTCACCAAACCTCTCAGCCACAAGAGTGTCCACCCTTATGTCTCAATCAGCTGTGGGTCTAGATATGGTCAATCCAGGTGGCATCACAGCCCCTGAGCGAACTTTGTAAGAATTTCTCTCTCTTTCACTGTCTTTGTTTCACGGGTTTTTAAAAGTAATTGATTTTTATAACGGGGTTTGCCTGCTTTTCACTGCTGTGATTTTGCCGCTTAACCCCCACTTGACTCACTTACAGAGAGATATCAATGCATAGGTTTTAAGATTCTTACATGTCAGATATATTCTTGGGCGGTGAATAGCGGGTGTTGAGTCCAATTCATTGAGCAAGGAGTAGGTCTTGTGTATTACATATTGGGTTTATTGAACGGTATCTGAGCTAATTTGAAACCCTTGTTTTATGCATCACCCCACCTCACCTTTCCCGTTAAGCAGCCATAGTGTGTTTTCTAAACGTGTGACTCTATTTTGGTTTGTAATTCAGTTCAAGGGTAGCGGTTTGTACATTCTCTCTATAAGTGATATCTTATGATAAGTGTCTTTTTCTGTGTGACTTATTTCACTTAGAATCGTCGTACCTCAATCCACTCATCATGCTGCTACTAGCCTTATGACGTTGATTTCATGGCTGAGTGATATTCCATTGTACATAAGGACCACAACTTCTTTATCCATTTTTCTCTTTCCTGGGATATTTAAGGTGTAACGAAGTGGAGGTTCTTGTCAACAGAGCAGCCCTAAACTTTGGGGTGCCTGTGTCTTGCTGATTTTTAGTTTTCCCAATTTATACGCCCATGAGCGGAAGTGCCCTATGCTCCCTAAGCTGAGTTTTTTAGATGTTTCAGGACACACCGTGCACTTCTCCAGAGTGGCTGTTGGCAATTTACATCCCGCCCATCAGCGTAGCCACGCCCCCGTTTCTCCTTCGCCTGTCCTGCATTTCTGGTTTTGACACTTTATTCAGCAAGGCCCTTTTGACCGATGGGAAGCGAGACTTCTTTGTAGCGCTGATTTGCCTTTCCAGGTTGCTTGGTTGGCCAAAAAGGGCGTATGCGTTTTTTCCTGAATATATTCAGGAAAAAACGCATACGCCCTTTTTGGCCAAGGGCATCATTGTCGAGGTTTTGCCGCTTTTCCTGTGCTTTAAAGGCTATTCGAATCTCCCTCCTGAAATCTGTTTCCTGCAATTCTGCCTTGCTTTCAAATCCTCTTCGTTGCCTTCCCTCAATATATTTGTGGACGAGAGTCATCATTTATAAGTCTGCAGGTTTGTGAATTGCCGTGCCCCTGAGCTCCATTTTTCAACTCGCTTTCTTGGGAGCTGGCCGCAAAAGCGCAGGATTGCTTCAGGCCCTATTCTGGTCCTGGGCGGCAGGCTGAGCCTGTGGTTAATTCTTCTTCCTGATGGGAAAATAGAGGGACCTGTGCCTGTCCCAACACCTAGAGCTAGTCTCTCATTGTTTCCCCCTCTTCCCGTTCATCCTCAGGACAAATTGCAACCTGTACGGAACAGGAGGTTAAAGGTGCTGATTCTCCAAGGACGGAGATTGCTAGTAAAGCGGCTGGAATGGCGAACCCGAGCACAAGGAGATGAGAAATGAGGTGCGTTTTAGAAACCTTTCCCGATCACACGGTGTACCATCTTCTGGGTTTCTCATGCATGTTTCCGATGTAGGAAGATGCCCTTGAACCTGGAGATTTGGGACCCATGGGATGGGTACCACGCAGTATTTCTTTAAAGGGTCTGCGTTTGCTCACCCAACCTCACCAAACCTCTCAGCCCCAAGAGTGTCCACCCTTATGTCTCAAACAGCTGTGGGTCTAGATATGGTCAATCCAGGTGGCATCACAGCCCCTGAACGAATTTTGTAAGAATTTCTCTCTCTTTCACTGTCTTTGTTTCACGGGTTTTTAAAAGTAATTGATTTTTATAATGGGGTTTTCCTGCTTTTCACTGCTCTGATTTTGCCACTTTACACCCACTTGACTCACTTCCAGAGAGATATCAATGCATAGGTTTCAAGATTCTTACTAGTCAGATATATTCTTGGGCGGTGAATAGGGGGTGTTGAGTCCAATTCATTGAGCAAGGAGTAGGTCTTGTCTATTACATATTGGGTTTATGGAACGGTATCTGAGCTAATTTGAAACCCTTGTTTTATGCATCACCCCACCTCACCTTTCCCGTTAAGCAGCCATAGTGTGTTTTCTAAACGTGTGACTCTATTCTGTTTTGTAATTCAGTTCAAGGGTAGCGGTTTGTACATTCCCTCTATAAGTGATATCTTATGATAAGTGTCTTTTTCTGTGTGACTTATTTCACTTAGAATCGTCGTACCTCAATCCACTCATCATGCTGCTACTAGCCTTATGACGTTGATTTCATGGCTGAGTGATATTCCATTGTACATAAGGACCACAACTTCTTTATCCATTTTTCTCTTTCCTGGGATATTTAAGGTGTAACGAAGTGGAAGTTCTTGTCAACAGAGCAGCCCTAAACTTTGGGGTGCCTGTGTCTTGCTGATTTTTAGTTTTCCCAATTTATACGCCCATGAGTGGAAGTGCCCTATGCTCCCTAAGCTGAGTTTTTTAGATATTTCAGGACACACCGTGCACTTCTCCAGAGTGGCTGTTGGCAATTTACATCCCGCCCATCAGCGTAGCCACGCCCCCGTTTCTCCTTCGCCTGTCCTGCATTTCTGGTTTTGACACTTTATTCAGCAAGGCCCTTTTGACCGATGGGAAGCGAGACTTCTTTGTAGCGCTGATTTGCCTTTCCAGGTTGCTTGGTTGGCCAAAAAGGGCGTATGCGTTTTTTCCTGAATATATTCAGGAAAAAACGCATACGCCCTTTTTGGCCAAGGGCATCATTGTCGAGCTTTTGCTGCTTTTCCTGTGCTTTAAAGGCGATTCGAATCTCCCTCCTGAAATCTGTTTCCTGCAATTCTGCCTTGCTTTCAAATCCTCTTCGTTGCCTTCCCTCAATATATTTGTGGACGAGAGTCATCATTTATAAGTCTGCAGGTTTGTGAATTGCCGTGCCCCTGAGCTCCATTTTTCAACTCGCTTTCTTGGGAGCTGGCCGCAAAAGCGCAGGATTGCTTCAGGCCCTATTCTGGTCCTGGGCGGCAGGCTGAGCCTGGGGTTAATTCTTCTTCCTGATGGGAAAATAGAGGGACCTGTGCCTGTCCCAACACCTAGAGCTAGTCTCTCATTGTTTCCCCCTCTTCCCGTTCATCCTCAGGACAAATTGCAACCTGTACGGAACAGGAGGTTAAAGGTGCTGATTCTCCAAGGACGGAGATTGCTAGTAAAGCGGCTGGAATGGCGAACCCGAGCACAAGGAGATGAGAAATGAGGTGCGTTTTAGAAACCTTTCCCGATCACACGGTGTACCATCTTCTGGGTTTCTCATTCATGTTTCCGATGTAGGAAGATGCCCTTGAACCTGGAGATTTGGGACCCATGGGATGGGTACCACGCAGTATTTCTTTAAAGGGTCTGCGTTTGCTCACCCAACCTCACCAAACCTCTCAGCCCCAAGAGTGTCCACCCTTATGTCTCAAACAGCTGTGGGTCTAGATATGGTCAATCCAGGTGGCATCACAGCCCCTGAACGAATTTTGTAAGAATTTCTCTCTCTTTCACTGTCTTTGTTTCACGGGTTTTTAAAAGTAATTGATTTTTATAATGGGGTTTTCCTGCTTTTCACTGCTCTGATTTTGCCACTTTACACCCACTTGACTCACTTACAGAGAGATATCAATGCATAGGTTTCAAGATTCTTACTAGTCAGATATATTCTTGGGCGGTGAATAGGGGGTGTTGAGTCCAATTCATTGAGCAAGGAGTAGGTCTTGTCTATTACATATTGGGTTTATGGAACGGTATCTGAGCTAATTTGAAACCCTTGTTTTATGCATCACCCCACCTCACCTTTCCCGTAAAGCAGCCATAGTGTGTTTTCTAAACGTGTGACTCTATTCTGTTTTGTAATTCAGTTCAAGGGTAGCGGTTTTTACATTCCCTCTATAAGTGATATCTTATGATAAGTGTCTTTTTCTGTGTGACTTATTTCACTTAGAATCGTCGTACCTAAATCCAGTCATCATTCTGCTACTAGCCTTATGACGTTGATTTCATGGCTGAGTTATATTCCATTGTACATAAGGACCACAACTTCTTTATCCATTTTTCTCTTTCCTGGGATATTTAAGGTGTAACGAAGTGGAGGTTCTTGTCAACAGAGCAGCCCTAAACTTTGCGGTGCCTGTGTCTTGCTGATTTTTAGTTTTCCCAATTTATACGCCCATGAGTGGAAGTGCCCTATGCTCCCTAAGCTGAGTTTTTTAGATGTTTCAGGACACACCGTGCACTTCTCCAGAGTGGCTGTTGGCAATTTACATCCCGCCCATCAGCGTAGCCACGCCCCCGTTTCTCCTTGCCCTTTCCTGCATTTCTGGTTTTGACACTTTATTCAGCATGGCCCTTTTTACCGATGGGAAGCGAGACTTCTTTGTAGCGCTGATTTGCCTTTCCAGGTTGCTTGGTTGGCCAAAAAGGGCGTATGCGTTTTTTCCTGAATATATTCAGGAAAAAACGCATACGCCCTTTTTGGCCAAGGGCATCATTGTCGAGGTTTTGCCGCTTTTCCTGTGCTTTAAAGGCTATTCGAATCTCCCTCCTGAAATCTGTTTCCTGCAATTCTGCCTTGCTTTCAAATCCTCTTCGTTGCCTTCCCTCAATATATTTGTGGACGAGAGTCATCATTTATAAGTCTGCAGGTTTGTGAATTGCCGTGCACCTGAGCTCCATTTTTCAACTCGCTTTCTTGGGAGCTGGCCGCAAAAGCGCAGGATTGCTTCAGGCCCTATTCTGGTCCCGGGCGGCAGGCTGAGCCTGTGGTTAATTCTTCTTCCTGATGGGAAAATAGACCTGTGCCTGTCCCAACACCTAGAGCTAGTCTCTCATTGGTTCCCCCTCTTCCCGTTCATCCTCAGGACAAATTGCAACCTGTACGGAACAGGAGGTTAAAGGTGCTGATTCTCCAAGGACGGAGATTGTTAGTAAAGCGGCTGGAATGGCGAACCCGAGCACAAGGAGATGAGAAATGAGGTGCGTTTTGAAAACCTTTACCGATCACACGGTGTACCATCTTCTGGGTTTCTCATGCATGTTTTTGATGTAGGAAGATGCCCTTGAACCTGGAGATTTGTTACCCATGGGATGTGTACCACGCAGTATTACTTTAAAGGGTCTGCGTTTGCTCACCCAACCTCACCAAACCTCTCAGCCCCAAGAGTGTCCACCCTTATGTCTCAAACAGCTGTGGGTCTAGATATGGTCAATCCAGGTGGCATCACAGCCCCTGAGCGAACTTTGTAAGAATTTCTCTCTCTTTCACTGTCTTTGTTTCACGGGTTTTTAAAAGTAATTGATTTTTATAATGGGGTTTACCTGCTTTTCACTGCTGTGATTTTGCCGCTTTACACCCACTTGACTCACTTACAGAGAGATATCAATGCATAGGTTTTAAGATTCTTACTAGTCAGATATATTCTTGGGCGGTGAATAGGGGGTGTTGAGTTCAATTCATTGAGCAAGGTGTAGGTCTTGTCTATTACATATTGGGTTTATGGAACGGTATCTGAGCTAATTTGAAACCCTTGTTTTATGCATCACCCCACCTCACCTTTCCCGTTAAGCAGCCATAGTGTGTTTTCTAAACGTGTGACTCTATTCTGTTTTGTAATTCAGTTCAAGGGTAGCGGTTTGTACATTCCCTCTATAAGTGATATCTTATGATAAGTGTCTTTTTCTGTGTGACTAATTTCACTTAGAATCGTCGTACCTAAATCCACTCATCATGCTGCTACTAGCCTTATGACGTTGATTTCATGGCTGAGTGATATTCCATTGTACATAAGGACCACAACTTCTTTATCCATTTTTCTCTTTCCTGGGATATTTAAGGTGTAACGAAGTGGAGGTTCTTGTCAACAGAGCAGCCCTAAACTTTGCGGTGCCTGTGTCTTGCTGATTTTTAGTTTTCCCAATTTATACGCCCATGAGTGGAAGTGCCCTATGCTCCCTAAGCTGAGTTTTTTAGATGTTTCAGGACACACCGTGCACTTCTTCAGAGTGGCTGTTGGCAATTTACATCCCGCCCATCAGCGTAGCCACGCCCCCTTTTCTCCTTGGCCTGTCCTGCATTTCTGGTTTTGATACTTTATTCAGCATGGCCCTTTTGACCGATGGGAAGCGAGACTTCTTTGTAGCGCTGATTTGCCTTTCCAGGTTGCTTGGTTGGCCAAAAAGGGCGTATGCGTTTTTTCCTGAATATATTCAGGAAAAAACGCATACGCCCTTTTTGGACAAGGGCATCAATGTCGAGGTTTTGCCGCTTTTCCTGTGCTTTAAAGGCGATTCGAATCTCCCTCCTGAAATCTGTTTCCTGCAATTCTGCCTTGCTTTCAAATCCTCTTCGTTGCCTTCCCTCAATATATTTGTGGACGAGAGTCATCATTTATAAGTCTGCAGGTTTGTGAATTGCAGTGCCCCTGAGCTCCATTTTTCAACTCACTTTCTTGGGAGCTGGCCGCAAAAGCGAAGGATTGCTTCAGGGCCTATTCTGGTCCCGGGCGGCAGGCTGAGACTGTGGTTAATTCTTCTTCCTGATCGGAAAATAGAGTGACCTGTGCTTGTCCCAACACCTAGAGCTAGTCTCTCATTGGTTCCCCCTCTTCCCGTTCATCCTCAGGACAAATTGCAACCTGTACGGAACAGGAGGTTAAAGGTGCTGATTCTCCAAGGAGGGAGATTGCTAGTAAAGCGGCTGGAATGGCGAACCCGAGCACAAGGAGATGAGAAATGAGGTGCGTTTTAGAAACCTTTCCCGATCACACGGTGTACCATCTTCTGGGTTTCTCATGTATGTTTCCGATGTAGGAAGATTCCCTTGAACCTGGAGATTTGGGACCCATGGGATGGGTACCACGCAGTATTTCTTTAAAGGGTCTGCGTTTGCTCACCCAACCTCTCCAAACCTCTCAGCCCCAAGAGTGTCCACCCTTATGTCTCAAACAGCTGTGGGTCTAGATATGGTCAATCCAGGTGGCATCACAGCCCCTGAACGAATTTTGTAAGAATTTCTCTCTCTTTCACTGTCTTTGTTTCACGGGTTTTTAAAAGTAATTGATTTTTATAATGGGGTTTTCCTGCTTTTCACTGCTCTGATTTTGCCACTTTACACCCACTTGACTCACTTACAGAGAGATATCAATGCATAGGTTTCAAGATTCTTACTAGTCAGATATATTCTTGGGCGGTGAATAGGGGGTGTTGAGTCCAATTCATTGAGCAAGGAGTAGGTCTTGTCTATTACATATTGGGTTTATGGAACGGTATCTGAGCTAATCTGAAACCCTTGTTTTATGCATCACCCCACCTCACCTTTCCCGTAAAGCAGCCAGAGTGTGTTTTCTAAACGTGTGACTCTATTCTGTTTTGTAATTCAGTTCAAGGGTAGCGGTTTTTACATTCCCTCTATAAGTGATATCTTATGATAAGTGTCTTTTTCTGTGTGACTTATTTCACTTAGAATCGTCGTACCTAAATCCACTCATCATTCTGCTACTAGCCTTATGACGTTGATTTCATGGCTGAGTTATATTCCATTGTACATAAGGACCACAACTTCTTTATCCATTTTTCTCTTTCCTGGGATATTTAAGGTGTAACGAAGTGGAGGTTCTTGTCAACAGAGCAGCCCTAAACTTTGCGGTGCCTGTGTCTTGCTGATTTTTAGTTTTCCCAATTTATACGCCCATGAGTGGAAGTGCCCTATGCTCCCTAAGCTGAGTTTTTTAGATGTTTCAGGACACACCGTGCACTTCTTCAGAGTGGCTGTTGGCAATTTACATCCCGCCCATCAGCGTAGCCACGCCCCCTTTTCTCCTTGGCCTGTCCTGCATTTCTGGTTTTGACACTTTATTCAGCATGGCCCTTTTGACTGATGGGAAGCGAGACTTCTTTGTAGCGCTGATTTGCCTTTCCAGGTTGCTTGGTTGGACAAAAAGGGCGTATGCGTTTTTTCCTGAATATATTCAGGAAAAAAAGGATACGCCCTTTTTGGCCAAGGGCATCATTGTCGAGGTTTTGCCGCTTTTCCTGTGCTTTAAAGGCGTTTCGAATCTCCCTCCTGAAATCTGTTTCCTGCAATTCTGCCTTGCTTTCAAATCCTCTTCGTTGCCTTCCCTCAATATATTTGTGGACGAGAGTCATCATTTATAAGTCTGCAGGTTTGTGAATTGCAGTGCCCCTGAGCTCCATTTTTCAACTCACTTTCTTGGGAGCTGCCGCAAAAGCGCAGGATTTCTTCAGGCCCTATTCTGGTCCCAGGCGGCAGGCTGAGCCTGTGGTTAATTCTTCTTCCTGATGGGAAAATAGAGGGACCTGTGCCTGTCCCAACACCTAGAGCTAGTCTCTCATTGTTTCCCCCTCTTCCCGTTCATCCTCAGGACAAATTGCAACCTGTACGGAACAGGAGGTTAAAGGTGCTGATTCTCCAAGGACGGAGATTGTTAGTAAAGCGGCTGGAATGGTGAACCCGAGCACAAGGAGATGAGAAATGAGGTGCGTTTTGAAAACCTTTCCCGATCACACGGTGTACCATCTTCTGGGTTTCTCATGCATGTTTTTGATGTAGGAAGATGCCCTTGAACCTGGAGATTTGGGACCCATGGGATGTGTACCACGCAGTATTACTTTAAAGGATCTGCGTTTGTTCACCCAACCTCACCAAACCTCTCAGCCCCAAGAGTGTCCACCCTTATGTCTCAATCAGCTGTGGGTCTAGATATGGTCAATCCAGGTGGCATCACAGCCCCTGAACGAATTTTGTAAGAATTTCTCTCTCTTTCACTGTCTTTGTTTCACGGGTTTTTAAAAGTAATTAATTTTTATAATGGGGTTTACCTGCTTTTCACTGCTGTGATTTTGCCGCTTTACACCGACTTGACTCACTTATAGAGAGATATGAATGCATAGGTTTCAAGAATCTTACTAGTCAGATATATTCTTGGGCGGTGAATAGGGGGTGTTGAGTCCAATTCATTGAGCAAGGAGTAGGTCTTGTCTATTACATATTGGGTTTATGGAACGGTATCTGAGCTAATTTGAAACCCTTGTTTTATGCATCACCCCACCTCACCTTTCCCGTTAAGCAGCCATAGTGTGTTTTCTAAACGTGTGACTCTATTCTGTTTTGTAATTCAGTTCAAGGGTAGCGGTTTTTACATTCCCTCTATAAGTGAAATCTTATGATAATTGTCTTTTTCTGTGTGACTTATTTCACTTAGAATCGTCGTACCTCAATCCATTCATCATGCTGCTACTAGCCTTATGACGTTGATTTCATGGCTGAGTTATATTCCATTGTACATAAGGACCACAACTTCTTTATCCATTTTTCTCTTTCCTGGGATATTTAAGGTGTAACGAAGTGGAGGTTCTTGTCAACAGAGCAGCCCTAAACTTTGCGGTGCCTGTGTCTTGCTGATTTTCAGTTTTCCCAATTTATACGCCCATGAGTGGAAGTGCCCTATGCTCCCTAAGCTGAGTTTTTTAGATGTTTCAGGACACACCGTGCACTTCTCCAGAGTGGCTGTTGGCAATTTACATCCCGCCCATCAGCGTAGCCACGCCCCAGTTTCTCCTTGGCCTGTCCTGCATTTCTGGTTTTGACACTTTATTCAGCATGGCCCTTTTGACCGATGGGAAGCGAGACTTCTTTGTAGCGCTGATTTGCCTTTCCAGGTTGCTTGGTTGGCCAAAAAGGGCGTATGCGTTTTTTCCTGAATATATTCAGGAAAAAACGCATACGCCCTTTTTGGCCAAGGGCATCATTGTCGAGGTTTTGCTGCTTTTCCTGTGCTTTAAAGGCGATTCGAATCTCCCTCCTGAAATCTGATTCCTGCAATTCTGCCTTGCTTTCAAATCCTCTTCGTTGCCTTCCCTCTATATATTTGTGGACGAGAGTCATCATTTATAAGTCTGCAGGTCTGTGAATTGCCGTGCCCCTGAGCTCCATTTTTCAATTCGCTTTCTTGGGAGCTGGCCACAAAAGCGCAGGATTGCTTCAGGCCCTATTCTGGTCCCGGGCGGCAGGCTGAACCTGTGGTTAATTCTTCTTCCTGATGGGAAAATAGAGGGACCTGTGCCTGTCCCAACACCTAGAGCTAGTCTCTCATTGTTTCCCCCTCTTCCCGTTCATCCTCAGGACAAATTGCAACCTGTACGGAACAGGAGCTTAAAGGTGCTGATTCTCCAAGGACGGAGATTGTTAGTAAAGCGGCTGGAATGGCGAACCCGAGCACAAGGAGATGAGAAATGAGGTGCGTTTTGAAAACCTTTCCCGATCACACGTTTTACCATCTTCTGGGTTTCTCATGCATGTTTTTGATGTAGGAAGATGCCCTTGAACCTGGAGATTTGGGACCCATGGGATGGGTACCACGCAGTATTTCTTTAAAGGGTCTGCGTTTGCTCACCCAACCTCAGCAAACCTCTCAGCCCCAAGAGTGTCCACCCTTATGTCTCAATCAGCTGTGGGTCTAGATATGGTCAATCCAGGTGGCATCACAGCCCCTGAGCGAACTTTGTAAGAATTTCTCTCTCTTTCACTGTCTTTGTTTCACGGGTTTTTAAAAGTAATTGATTTTTATAACGGGGTTTACCTGCTTTTCACTGCTGTGATTTTGCCGCTTAACCCCCACTTGACTCACTTACAGAGAGATATCAATGCATAGGTTTTAAGATTCTTACATGTCAGATATATTCTTGGGCGGTGAATAGCGGGTGTTGAGTCCAATTCATTGAGCAAGGAGTAGGTCTTGTGTATTACATATTGGGTTTATGGAACGGTATCTGAGCTAATTTGAAACCCTTGTTTTATGCATCACCCCACCTCACCTTTCCCGTTAAGCAGCCATAGTGTGTTTTCTAAACGTGTGACTCTATTTTGGTTTGTAATTCAGTTCAAGGGTAGCGGTTTGTACATTCCCTCTATAAGTGATATCTTATGATAAGTGTCTTTTTCTGTGTGACTTATTTCACTTAGAATCGTCGTACCTTAATCCACTCATCATGCTGCTACTAGCCTTATGACGTTGATTTCATGGCTGAGTGATATTCCATTGTACATAAGGACCACAACTTCTTTATCCATTTTTCTCTTTCCTGGGATATTTAAGGTGTAACGAAGTGGAGGTTCTTGTCAACAGAGCAGCCCTAAACTTTGGGGTGCCTGTGTCTTGCTGATTTTTAGTTTTCCCAATTTATACGCCCATGAGCGGAAGTGCCCTATGCTCCCTAAGCTGAGTTTTTTAGATGTTTCAGGACACACCGTGCACTTCTCCAGAGTGGCTGTTGGCAATTTACATCCCGCCCATCAGCGTAGCCACGCCCCCGTTTCTCCTTCGCCTGTCCTGCATTTCTGGTTTTGACACTTTATTCAGCAAGGCCCTTTTGACCGATGGGAAGCGAGACTTCTTTGTAGCGCTGATTTGCCTTTCCAGGTTGCTTGGTTGGCCAAAAAGGGCGTATGCGTTTTTTCCTGAATATATTCAGGAAAAACCGCATACGCCCTTTTTGGCCAAGGGCATCATTGTCGAGGTTTTGCCGCTTTTCCTGTGCTTTAAAGGCTATTCGAATCTCCCTCCTGAAATCTGTTTCCTGCAATTCTGCCTTGCTTTCAAATCCTCTTCGTTGCCTTCCCTCAATATATTTGTGGACGAGAGTCATCATTTATAAGTCTGCAGGTTTGTGAATTGCCGTGCCCCTGAGCTCCATTTTTCAACTCGCTTTCTTGGGAGCTGGCCGCAAAAGCGCAGGATTGCTTCAGGCCCTATTCTGGTCCTGGGCGGCAGGCTGAGCCTGTGGTTAATTCTTCTTCCTGATGGGAAAATAGAGGGACCTGTGCCTGTCCCAACACCTAGAGCTAGTCTCTCCTTGTTTCCCCCTCTTCCCGTTCATCCTCAGGACAAATTGCAACCTGTACGGAAAAGGAGGTTAAAAGTGCTGATTCCCCAAGGACGGAGATTGTTAGTAAAGCGGCTGGAATGGCGAACCCGAGCACAAGTAGATGAGAAATGAGGTGCGTTTTGAAAACCTTTCCCGATCACACGGTGTACCATCTTCTGGGTTTCTCATGCATGTTTTTGATATAGGAAGATGCCCTTGAACCTGGAGATTTGGGACCCATGGGATGGGTACCACTCAGTATTACTTTAAAGGGTCTGCGTTTGCTCACCCAACCTCAGCAAACCTCTCAGCCCCAAGAGTGTCCACCCTTATGTCTCAATCAGCTGTGGGTCTAGATATGGTCAATCCAGGTGGCATCACAGCCCCTGAGCGAACTTTGTAAGAATTTCTCTCTCTTTCACTGTCTTTGTTTCACGGGTTTTTAAAAGTAATTGATTTTTATAATGGGGTTTACCTGCTTTTCACTGCTGTGATTTTGCCGCTTAACACCCACTTGACTCACTTACAGAGAGATATCAATGCATAGGTTTTAAGATTCTTACTAGTCAGATATATTCTTGGGCGGTGAATAGGGGGTGTTGAGTCCAATTCATTGAGCAAGGAGTAGGTCTTGTCTATTACATATTGGGTTTATGGAACGGTATCTGAGCTAATTTGAAACCCTTGTTTTATGCATCACCCCACCTCACCTTTCCCGTTAAGCAGCCATAGTGTGTTTTCTAAACGTGTGACTCTATTCTGTTTTGTAATTCAGTTCAAGGGTAGCGGTTTGTACATTCCCTCTATAAGTGATATCTTATGATAAGTGTCTTTTTCTGTGTGACTTATTTCACTTAGAATCGTCGTACCTCAATCCACTCATCATGCTGCTACTAGCCTTATGACGTTGATTTCATGGCTGAGTGATATTCCATTGTACATAAGGACCACAACTTCTTTATCCATTTTTCTCTTTCCTGGGATATTTAAGGTGTAACGAAGTGGAGGTTCTTGTCAACAGAGCAGCCCTAAACTTTGGGGTGCCTGTGTCTTGCTGATTTTTAGTTTTCCCAATTTATACGCCCATGAGCGGAAGTGCCCTATGCTCCCTAAGCTGAGTTTTTTAGATGTTTCAGGACACACCGTGCACTTCTCCAGAGTGGCTGTTGGCAATTTACATCCCGCCCATCAGCGTAGCCACGCCCCCGTTTCTCCTTCGCCTGTCCTGCATTTCTGGTTTTGACACTTTATTCAGCAAGGCCCTTTTGACCGATGGGAAGCGAGACTTCTTTGTAGCGCTGATTTGCCTTTCCAGGTTGCTTGGTTGGCCAAAAAGGGCGTATGCGTTTTTTCCTGAATATATTCAGGAAAAAACGCATACGCCCTTTTTGGCCAAGGGCATCATTGTCGAGGTTTTGCCGCTTTTCCTGTGCTTTAAAGGCTATTCGAATCTCCCTCCTGAAATCTGTTTCCTGCAATTCTGCCTTGCTTTCAAATCCTCTTCGTTGCCTTCCCTCAATATATTTGTGGACGAGAGTCATCATTTATAAGTCTGCAGGTTTGTGAATTGCCGTGCCCCTGAGCTCCATTTTTCAACTCGCTTTCTTGGGAGCTGGCCGCAAAAGCGCAGGATTGCTTCAGGCCCTATTCTGGTCCTGGGCGGCAGGCTGAGCCTGTGGTTAATTCTTCTTCCTGATGGGAAAATAGAGGGACCTGTGCCTGTCCCAACACCTAGAGCTAGTCTCTCATTGTTTCCCCCTCTTCCCGTTCATCCTCAGGACAAATTGCAACCTGTACGGAACAGGAGGTTAAAGGTGCTGATTCTCCAAGGACGGAGATTGCTAGTAAAGCGGCTGGAATGGCGAACCCGAGCACAAGGAGATGAGAAATGAGGTGCGTTTTAGAAACCTTTCCCGATCACACGGTGTACCATCTTCTGGGTTTCTCATGCATGTTTCCGATGTAGGAAGATGCCCTTGAACCTGGAGATTTGGGACCCATGGGATGGGTACCACGCAGTATTTCTTTAAAGGGTCTGCGTTTGCTCACCCAACCTCACCAAACCTCTCAGCCCCAAGAGTGTCCACCCTTATGTCTCAAACAGCTGTGGGTCTAGATATGGTCAATCCAGGTGGCATCACAGCCCCTGAACGAATTTTGTAAGAATTTCTCTCTCTTTCACTGTCTTTGTTTCACGGGTTTTTAAAAGTAATTGATTTTTATAATGGGGTTTTCCTGCTTTTCACTGCTCTGATTTTGCCACTTTACACCCACTTGACTCACTTACAGAGAGATATCAATGCATAGGTTTCAAGATTCTTACTAGTCAGATATATTCTTGGGCGGTGAATAGGGGGTGTTGAGTCCAATTCATTGAGCAAGGAGTAGGTCTTGTCTATTACATATTGGGTTTATGGAACGGTATCTGAGCTAATTTGAAACCCTTGTTTTATGCATCACCCCACCTCACCTTTCCCGTTAAGCAGCCATAGTGTGTTTTCTAAACGTGTGACTCTATTCTGTTTTGTAATTCAGTTCAAGGGTAGCGGTTTGTACATTCCCTCTATAAGTGATATCTTATGATAAGTGTCTTTTTCTGTGTGACTTATTTCACTTAGAATCGTCGTACCTCAATCCACTCATCATGCTGCTACTAGCCTTATGACGTTGATTTCATGGCTGAGTGATATTCCATTGTACATAAGGACCACAACTTCTTTATCCATTTTTCTCTTTCCTGGGATATTTAAGGTGTAACGAAGTGGAAGTTCTTGTCAACAGAGCAGCCCTAAACTTTGGGGTGCCTGTGTCTTGCTGATTTTTAGTTTTCCCAATTTATACGCCCATGAGTGGAAGTGCCCTATGCTCCCTAAGCTGAGTTTTTTAGATATTTCAGGACACACCGTGCACTTCTCCAGAGTGGCTGTTGGCAATTTACATCCCGCCCATCAGCGTAGCCACGCCCCCGTTTCTCCTTCGCCTGTCCTGCATTTCTGGTTTTGACACTTTATTCAGCAAGGCCCTTTTGACCGATGGGAAGCGAGACTTCTTTGTAGCGCTGATTTGCCTTTCCAGGTTGCTTGGTTGGCCAAAAAGGGCGTATGCGTTTTTTCCTGAATATATTCAGGAAAAAACGCATACGCCCTTTTTGGCCAAGGGCATCATTGTCGAGGTTTTGCCGCTTTTCCTGTGCTTTAAAGGCTATTCGAATCTCCCTCCTGAAATCTGTTTCCTGCAATTCTGCCTTGCTTTCAAATCCTCTTCGTTGCCTTCCCTCAATATATTTGTGGACGAGAGTCATCATTTATAAGTCTGCAGGTTTGTGAATTGCCGTGCACCTGAGCTCCATTTTTCAACTCGCTTTCTTGGGAGCTGGCCGCAAAAGCGCAGGATTGCTTCAGGCCCTATTCTGGTCCCGGGCGGCAGGCTGAGCCTGTGGTTAATTCTTCTTCCTGATGGGAAAATAGACCTGTGCCTGTCCCAACACCTAGAGCTAGTCTCTCATTGGTTCCCCCTCTTCCCGTTCATCCTCAGGACAAATTGCAACCTGTACGGAACAGGAGGTTAAAGGTGCTGATTCTCCAAGGACGGAGATTGTTAGTAAAGCGGCTGGAATGGCGAACCCGAGCACAAGGAGATGAGAAATGAGGTGCGTTTTGAAAACCTTTCCCGATCACACGGTGTACCATCTTCTGGGTTTCTCATGCATGTTTTTGATGTAGGAAGATGCCCTTGAACCTGGAGATTTGTTACCCATGGGATGTGTACCACGCAGTATTACTTTAAAGGGTCTGCGTTTGCTCACCCAACCTCACCAAACCTCTCAGCCCCAAGAGTGTCCACCCTTATGTCTCAAACAGCTGTGGGTCTAGATATGGTCAATCCAGGTGGCATCACAGCCCCTGAGCGAACTTTGTAAGAATTTCTCTCTCTTTCACTGTCTTTGTTTCACGGGTTTTTAAAAGTAATTGATTTTTATAATGGGGTTTACCTGCTTTTCACTGCTGTGATTTTGCCGCTTTACACCCACTTGACTCACTTACAGAGAGATATCAATGCATAGGTTTTAAGATTCTTACTAGTCAGATATATTCTTGGGCGGTGAATAGGGGGTGTTGAGTTCAATTCATTGAGCAAGGTGTAGGTCTTGTCTATTACATATTGGGTTTATGGAACGGTATCTGAGCTAATTTGAAACCCTTGTTTTATGCATCACCCCACCTCACCTTTCCCGTTAAGCAGCCATAGTGTGTTTTCTAAACGTGTGACTCTATTCTGTTTTGTAATTCAGTTCAAGGGTAGCGGTTTGTACATTCCCTCTATAAGTGATATCTTATGATAAGTGTCTTTTTCTATGTGACTAATTTCACTTAGAATCGTCGTACCTAAATCCACTCATCATGCTGCTACTAGCCTTATGACGTTGATTTCATGGCTGAGTGATATTCCATTTTACATAAGGACCACAACTTCTTTATCCATTTTTCTCTTTCCTGGGATATTTAAGGTGTAACGAAGTGGAGGTTCTTGTCAACAGAGCAGCCCTAAACTTTGCGGTGCCTGTGTCTTGCTGATTTTTAGTTTTCCCAATTTATACGCCCATGAGTGGAAGTGCCCTATGCTCCCTAAGCTGAGTTTTTTAGATGTTTCAGGACACACCGTGCACTTCTTCAGAGTGGCTGTTGGCAATTTACATCCCGCCCATCAGCGTAGCCACGCCCCCTTTTCTCCTTGGCCTGTCCTGCATTTCTGGTTTTGACACTTTATTCAGCATGGCCCTTTTGACTGAAGGGAAGCGAGACTTCTTTGTAGCGCTGATTTGCCTTTCCAGGTTGCTTGGTTGGACAAAAAGGGCGTATGCGTTTTTTCGTGAATATATTCAGGAAAAAAAGGATACGCCCTTTTTGGCCAAGGGCATCATTGTCGAGGTTTTGCCGCTTTTCCTGTGCTTTAAAGGCGATTCGAATCTCCCTCCTGAAATCTGTTTCCTGCAATTCTGCCTTGCTTTCAAATCCTCTTCGTTGCCTTCCCTCAATATATTTGTGGACGAGAGTCATCATTTATAAGTCTGCAGGTTTGTGAATTGCAGTGCCCCTGAGCTCCATTTTTCAACTCGCTTTCTTGGGAGCTGCCGCAAAAGCGCAGGATTGCTTCAGGCCCTATTCTGGTCCCGGGCGGCAGGCTGAGCCTGTGGTTAATTCTTCTTCCTGATGGGAAAATAGAGGGACCTGTGCCTGTCCCAACACCTAGAGCTAGTCTCTCATTGTTTCCCCCTCTTCCCGTTCATCCTCAGGACAAATTGCAACCTGTACGGAACAGGAGGTTAAAGGTGCTGATTCTCCAAGGACGGAGATTGTTAGTAAAGCGGCTGGAATGGTGAACCCGAGCACAAGGAGATGAGAAATGAGGTGCGTTTTGAAAACCTTTCCCGATCACACGGTGTACCATCTTCTGGGTTTCTCATGCATGTTTTTGATGTAGGAAGATGCCCTTGAACCTGGAGATTTGGGACCCATGGGATGTGTACCACGCAGTATTACTTTAAAGGATCTGCGTTTGTTCACCCAACCTCACCAAACCTCTCAGCCCCAAGAGTGTCCACCCTTATGTCTCAATCAGCTGTGGGTCTAGATATGGTCAATCCAGGTGGCATCACAGCCCCTGAGCGAACTTTGTAAGAATTTCTCTCTCTTTCACTGTCTTTGTTTCACGGGTTTTTAAAAGTAATTGATTTTTATAATGGGGTTTACCTGCTTTTCATTGCTGTGATTTTGCCGCTTTACACCCACTTGACTCACTTACAGAGAGATATCAATGCATAGGTTTTAAGATTCTTACTAGTCAGATATATTCTTGGGCGGTGAATAGGGGGTGTTGAGTCCAATTCATTGAGCAAGGAGTAGGTCTTGTCTATTACATATTGGGTTTATGGAACGGTATCTGAGCTAATTTGAAACCCTTGTTTTATGCATCACCCCACCTCACCTTTCCCGTTAAGCAGCCATAGTGTGTTTTCTAAACGTGTGACTGTATTCTGTTTTGTAATTCAGTTCAAGGGTAGCGGTTTGTACATTCCCTCTATAAGTGATATCTTATGATAAGTGTCTTTTTTTGTGTGACTAATTTCACTTAGAATCGTCGTACCTAAGTCCACTCATCATGCTGCTACTAGCCTTATGACGTTGATTTCATGGCTGAGTGATATTCCATTGTACATAAGGACCACAACTTCTTTATCCATTTTTCTCTTTCCTGGGATATTTAAGGTGTAACGAAGTGGAGGTTCTTGTCAACAGAGCAGCCCTAAACTTTGCGGTGCCTGTGTCTTGCTGATTTTTAGTTTTCGCAATTTATACGCCCATGAGTGGAAGTGCCCTATGCTCCCTAAGCTGAGTTTTTTAGATGTTTCAGGACACACCGTGCACTTCTTCAGAGTGGCTGTTGGCAATTTACATCCCGCCCATCAGCGTAGCCACGCCCCCTTTTCTCCTTGGCCTGTCCTGCATTTCTGGTTTTGATACTTTATTCAGCATGGCCCTTTTGACCGATGGGAAGCGAGACTTCTTTGTAGCGCTGATTTGCCTTTCCAGGTTGCTTGGTTGGCCAAAAAGGGCGTATGCGTTTTTTCCTGAATATATTCAGGAAAAAACGCATACGCCCTTTTTGGACAAGGGCATCAATGTCGAGGTTTTGCCGCTTTTCCTGTGCTTTAAAGGCGATTCGAATCTCCCTCCTGAAATCTGTTTCCTGCAATTCTGCCTTGCTTTCAAATCCTCTTCGTTGCCTTCCCTCAATATATTTGTGGACGAGAGTCATCATTTATAAGTCTGCAGGTTTGTGAATTGCAGTGCCCCTGAGCTCCATTTTTCAACTCACTTTCTTGGGAGCTGGCCGCAAAAGCGAAGGATTGCTTCAGGGCCTATTCTGGTCCCGGGCGGCAGGCTGAGACTGTGGTTAATTCTTCTTCCTGATCGGAAAATAGAGTGACCTGTGCTTGTCCCAACACCTAGAGCTAGTCTCTCATTGGTTCCCCCTCTTCCCGTTCATCCTCAGGACAAATTGCAACCTGTACGGAACAGGAGGTTAAAGGTGCTGATTCTCCAAGGAGGGAGATTGCTAGTAAAGCGGCTGCAATGGCGAACCCGAGCACAAGGAGATGAGAAATGAGGTGCGTTTTAGAAACCTTTCCCGATCACACGGTGTACCATCTTCTGGGTTTCTCATGCATGTTTCCGATGTAGGAAGATGCCCTTGAACCTGGAGATTTGGGACCCATGGGATGGGTACCACGCAGTATTTCTTTAAAGGGTCTGCGTTTGCTCACCCAACCTCACCAAACCTCTCAGCCCCAAGAGTGTCCACCCTTATGTCTCAAACAGCTGTGGGTCTAGATATGGTCAATCCAGGTGGCATCACAGCCCCTGAACGAATTTTGTAAGAATTTCTCTCTCTTTCACTGTCTTTGTTTCACGGGTTTTTAAAAGTAATTGATTTTTATAATGGAGTTTTCCTGCTTTTCACTGCTCTGATTTTGCCACTTTACACCCACTTGACTCACTTACAGAGAGATATCAATGCATAGGTTTCAAGATTCTTACTAGTCAGATATATTCTTGAGCGGTGAATAGGGGGTGTTGAGTCCAATTCATTGAGCAAGGAGTAGGTCTTGTCTATTACATATTGGGTTTATGGAACGGTTTCTGAGCTAATTTGAAACCCTTGTTTTATGCATCACCCCACCTCACCTTTCCCGTTAAGCAGCCATAGTGTGTTTTCTAAACGTGTGACTCTATTCTGTTTTGTAATTCAGTTCAAGGGTAGCGGTTTTTACATTCCGTCTATAAGTGATATCTTATGATAAGTGTCTTTTTCTGTGTGACTAATTTCACTTAGAATCGTCGTACCTAAATCCACTCATCATGCTGCTACTAGCCTTATGACGTTGATTTCATGGCTGAGTGATATTCCATTGTACATAAGGACCACAACTTCTTTATCCATTTTTCTCTTTCCTGGGATATTTAAGGTGTAACGAAGTGGAGGTTCTTGTCAACAGAGCAGCCCTAAACTTTGCGGTGCCTGTGTCTTGCTGATTTTTAGTTTTCGCAATTTATACGCCCATGAGTGGAAGTGCCCTATGCTCCCTAAGCTGAGTTTTTTAGATGTTTCAGGACACACCTTGCACTTCTTCAGAGTGGCTGTTGGCAATTTACATCCCGCCCATCAGAGTAGCCACGCCCCCTTTTCTCCTTGGCCTGTCCTGCATTTCTGGTTTTGACACTTTATTCAGCATGGCCCTTTTGACCGATGGGAAGCGAGACTTCTTTGTAGCGCTGATTTGCCTTTCCAGGTTGCTTGGTTGGCCAAAAAGGGCGTATGCGTTTTTTCCTGAATATATTCAGGAAAAAACGCATACGCCCTTTTTGGCCAAGGGCATCAATGTCGAGGTTTTGCCGCTTTTCCTGTGCTTTAAAGGCGATTCGAATCTCCCTCCTGAAATCTGTTTCCTGCAATTCTGCCTTGCTTTCAAATCCTCTTCGTTGCCTTCCCTCAATATATTTGTGGACGAGAGTCATCATTTATAAGTCTACAGGTTTGTGAATTGCAGTGCCCCTGAGCTCCATTTTTCAACTCGCTTTCTTGGGAGCTGGCCGCAAAAGCGCAGGATTGCTTCAGGCCCTATTCTGGTCCCGGGCGGCAGGCTGAGCCTGTGGTTAATTCTTCTTCCTGATGGGAAAATAGAGGGACCTCTGCCTGTTCCAACACCTAGAGCTAGTCTCTCATTGGTTCCCCCTCTTCCTGTTCATCCTCAGGACAAATTGCAACCTGTACGGAACAGGAGGTTAAAGGTGCTGAGTCTCCAAGGACGGAGGTTGTTAGTAAAGCGGCTGGAATGGCAAACCCGAGCACAAGGAGATGAGAAATGAGGTGCATTTTGAAAACCTTTCCCGATCACACGGTGTACCATCTTCTGGGTTTCTCATGCATGTTTTTGATGTAGGAAGATGCCCTTGAACCTGGAGATTTGGGACCCATGGGATTGGTACCACGCAGTATTACTTTAAAGGGTCTGCGTTTGCTCACCCAACCTCACCAAACCTCTCAGCCCCAAGAGTGTCCACCCTTATGTCTCAATCAGCTGTGGGTCTAGATATGGTCAATCCAGGTGGCATCACAGCCCCTGAGCGAACTTTGTAAGAATTTCTCTCTCTTTCACTCTCTTTGTTTCACGGGTTTTTAAAAGTAATTGATTTTTATAATGGGGTTTAGCAGCTTTTCACTGCTGTGTTTCTGCCGCTTTATACCCACTTGACTAACTTACAGAGAGTTATCAATACATAGGTTTTAAGATTCTTACTAGTCAGATATATTCTTGGGCGGTGAATAGGGGATGTTGAGTCCAATTCATTGAGCAAGGAGTAGGTCTTATATATTACATATTGGGTTTATGGAACTGTATATGAGCTAATTTGAAACCCTTGTTTTATGCATCACCCCACCTCACCTTTCCCGTTAAGCAGCCATAGTGTGTTTTCTAAACGTGTGACTCTATTCTGTTTTGTAATTCTGTTCAAGGGTAGCGGTTTGTACATTCCCTCTATAAGTGATATCTTATGATAAGTGTCTTTTTCTGTGTGACTTATTTCACTTAGAATCGTCGTACCTAAATCCACTCATCATGCTGCTACTAGCCTTATGACGTTGATTTCATGGCTGAGTGATATTCCATTGTACATAAGGACCACAACTTCTTTATCCATTTTTCTCTTTCCTGGGATATTTAAGGTGTAACGAAGTGGAGGTTCTTGTCAACAGAGCAGCCCTAAACTTTGCGGTGCCTGTGTCTTGCTGATTTTTAGTTTTCCCAATTTATACGCCCATGAGTGGAAGTGCCCTATGCTCCCTAAGCTGAGTTTTTTAGATGTTTCACGACACACCGTGCACTTCTCCAGAGTGGCTGTTGGCAACTTACATCCCGCCCATCAGCGTAGCCACGCCCCCGTTTCTCCTTGGCCTGTCCTGCATTTCTGGTTTTGACACTTTATTCAGCATGGCCCTTTTGACCGATGGGAAGCGAGACTTCTTTGTAGCGCTGATTTGCCTTTCCAGGTTGCTTGGTTGGCCAAAAAGGGCGTATGCGTTTTTTCCTGAATATATTCAGGAAAAAACGCATACGCCCTTTTTGGCCAATGGCATCATTGTCGAGGTTTTGCCGCTTTTCCTGTGCTTTAAAGGCGATTCGAATCTCCCTCCTGAAATCTGTTTCCTGCAATTCTGCCTTGCTTTCAAATCCTCTTCGTTGCCTTCCCTCAATATATTTGTGGACGAGAGTCATCATTTATAAGTCTGCAGGTTTGTGAATTGCAGTGCCCCTGAGCTCCATTTTTCAACTCGCTTTCTTGGGAGGTGGCCGCAAAAGCGCAGGATTGCTTCAGGCCCTATTCTGGTCCTGGGCGGCAGGCTGAGCCTGTGGTTAATTCTTCTTCCTGATGGGAAAATAGAGGGACCTGTGCCTGTCCCAACACCTAGAGCTAGTCTCTCATTGGTTCCCCCTCTTCCCGTTCATCCTCAGGACAAATTGCAACCTGTACGGAACAGGAGGTTAAAGGTGCTGATTCTCCAAGGACGGAAATTGTTAGTAAAGCGGCTGGAATGGCGAACCCGAGCACAAGGAGATGAGAAATGAGGTGCGTTTTGAAAACCTTTCCCGATCACACGGTGTACCATCTTCTGGGTTTCTCATGCATGTTTTTGATGTAGGAAGATGCCCTTGAACCTGGAGATTTGGGACCCATAGGATGGGTACCACGCAGTATTACTTTAAAGGGTCTGCGTTTGCTCACCCAACCTCCCCAAACCTCTCAGCCCCAAGAGTGTCCACCCTTATGTCTCAATCAGCTGTGGGTCTAGATATGGTCAATCCAGGTGGCATCACACCCCCTGAGCGAACTTTGTAGGAATTTCTCTCTCTTTCACTGTCTTTGTTTCACGGGTTTTTAAAAGTAATTGATTTTTATAATGGGGTTTACCTGCTTTTCACTGCTGTGATTTTGCCGCTTAACACCCACTTGACTCACTTACAGAGAGATATCAATGCATAGGTTTTAAGATTCTTACTAGTCAGATATATTCCTGGGCGGTGAATAGGGGGTGTTGAGTCCAATTCATTGAGCAAGGAGTAGGTCTTGTCTATTACATATTGGGTTTATGGAACGGTATCTGAGCTAATTTGAAACCCTTGTTTTATGCATCACCCCACCTCACCTTTCCCGTTAAGCAGCCATAGTGTGTTTTCTAAACGTGTGACTCTATTCTGTTTTGTAATTCAGTTCAAGGGTAGCGGTTTGTACATTCCCTCTATAAGTGATATCTTATGATAAGTGTCTTTTTCTGTGTGACTTATTTCACTTAGAATCGTCGTACCTCAATCCACTCATCATGCTGCTACTAGCCTTATGACGTTGATTTCATGGCTGAGTGATATTCCATTGTACATAAGGACCACAACTTCCTTATCCATTTTTCTCTTTCCTGGGATATTTAAGGTGTAACGAAGTGGAGGTTCTTGTCAACAGAGCAGCCCTAAACTTTGCGGTGCCTGTGTCTTGCTGATTTTTAGTTTTCCCAATTTATACGCCCATGAGTGGAAGTGCCCTATGCTCCCTAAGCTGAGTTTTTTAGATGTTTCAGGACACACCGTGCACTTCTTCAGAGTGGCTGTTGGCAATTTACATCCCGCCCATCAGCGTAGCCACGCCCCCTTTTCTCCTTGGCCTGTCCTGCATTTCTGGTTTTGACACTTTATTCAGCATGGCCCTTTTGACTGATGGGAAGCGAGACTTCTTTGTAGCGCTGATTTGCCTTTCCAGGTTGCTTGGTTGGACAAAAAGGGCGTATGCGTTTTTTCGTGAATATATTCAGGAAAAAAAGGATACGCCCTTTTTGGCCAAGGGCATCATTGTCGAGGTTTTGCCGCTTTTCCTGTGCTTTAAAGGCGATTCGAATCTCCCTCCTGAAATCTGTTTCCTGCAATTCTGCCTTGCTTTCAAATCCTCTTCGTTGCCTTCCCTCAATATATTTGTGGACGAGAGTCATCATTTATAAGTCTGCAGGTTTGTGAATTGCAGTGCCCCTGAGCTCCATTTTTCAACTCGCTTTCTTGGGAGCTGCCGCAAAAGCGCAGGATTGCTTCAGGCCCTATTCTGGTCCCGGGCGGCAGGCTGAGCCTGTGGTTAATTCTTCTTCCTGATGGGAAAATAGAGGGACCTGTGCCTGTCCCAACACCTAGAGCTAGTCTCTCATTGTTTCCCCCTCTTCCCGTTCATCCTCAGGACAAATTGCAACCTGTACGGAACAGGAGGTTAAAGGTGCTGATTCTCCAAGGACGGAGATTGTTAGTAAAGCGGCTGGAATGGTGAACCCGAGCACAAGGAGATGAGAAATGAGGTGCGTTTTGAAAACCTTTCCCGATCACACGGTGAACCATCTTCTGGGTTTCTCATGCATGTTTTTGATGTAGGAAGATGCCCTTGAACCTGGAGATTTGGGACCCATGGGATGTGTACCACGCAGTATTACTTTAAAGGGTATGCGTTTGTTCACCCAACCTCACCAAACCTCTCAGCCCCAAGAGTGTCCACCCTTATGTCTCAATCAGCTGTGGGTCTAGATATGGTCAATCCAGGTGGCATCACAGCCCCTTAGCGAACTTTGTAAGAATTTCTCTCTCTTTCACTGTCTTTGTTTCACGGGTTTTTAAAAGTAATTGATTTTTATAATGGGGTTTACCTGCTTTTCATTACTGTGATTTTGCCGCTTTACACCCACTTGACTCACTTACAGAGAGATATCAATGCATAGGTTTTAAGATTCTTACTAGTCAGATATATTCTTGGGCGGTGAATAGGGGGTGTTGAGTCCAATTCATTGAGCAAGGAGTAGGTCTTGTCTATTACATATTGGGTTTATGGAACGGTATCTGAGCTAATTTGAAACCCTTGTTTTATGCATCACCCCACCTCACCTTTCCCGTTAAGCAGCCATAGTGTGTTTTCTAAACGTGTGACTCTATTCTGTTTTGTAATTCAGTTCAAGGGTAGCGGTTTTTACATTCCGTCTATAAGTGATATCTTATGATAAGTGTCTTTTTCTGTGTGACTAATTTCACTTAGAATCGTCGTACCTAAATCCACTCATCATGCTGCTACTAGCCTTATGACGTTGATTTCATGGCTGAGTGATATTCCATTGTACATAAGGACCACAACTTCTTTATCCATTTTTCTCTTTCCTGGGATATTTAAGGTGTAACGAAGTGGAGGTTCTTGTCAACAGAGCAGCCCTAAACTTTGCGGTGCCTGTGTCTTGCTGATTTTTAGTTTTCGCAATTTATACGCCCATGAGTGGAAGTGCCCTATGCTCCCTAAGCTGAGTTTTTTAGATGTTTCAGGACACACCTTGCACTTCTTCAGAGTGGCTGTTGGCAATTTACATCCCGCCCATCAGAGTAGCCACGCCCCCTTTTCTCCTTGGCCTGTCCTGCATTTCTGGTTTTGACACTTTATTCAGCATGGCCCTTTTGACCGATGGGAAGCGAGACTTCTTTGTAGCGCTGATTTGCCTTTCCAGGTTGCTTGGTTGGCCAAAAAGGGCGTATGCGTTTTTTCCTGAATATATTCAGGAAAAAACGCATACGCCCTTTTTGGCCAAGGGCATCAATGTCGAGGTTTTGCCGCTTTTCCTGTGCTTTAAAGGCGATTCGAATCTCCCTCCTGAAATCTGTTTCCTGCAATTCTGCCTTGCTTTCAAATCCTCTTCGTTGCCTTCCCTCAATATATTTGTGGACGAGAGTCATCATTTATAAGTCTACAGGTTTGTGAATTGCAGTGCCCCTGAGCTCCATTTTTCAACTCGCTTTCTTGGGAGCTGGCCGCAAAAGCGCAGGATTGCTTCAGGCCCTATTCTGGTCCCGGGCGGCAGGCTGAGCCTGTGGTTAATTCTTCTTCCTGATGGGAAAATAGAGGGACCTCTGCCTGTTCCAACACCTAGAGCTAGTCTCTCATTGGTTCCCCCTCTTCCTGTTCATCCTCAGGACAAATTGCAACCTGTACGGAACAGGAGGTTAAAGGTGCTGAGTCTCCAAGGACGGAGGTTGTTAGTAAAGCGGCTGGAATGGCAAACCCGAGCACAAGGAGATGAGAAATGAGGTGCATTTTGAAAACCTTTCCCGATCACACGGTGTACCATCTTCTGGGTTTCTCATGCATGTTTTTGATGTAGGAAGATGCCCTTGAACCTGGAGATTTGGGACCCATGGGATTGGTACCACGCAGTATTACTTTAAAGGGTCTGCGTTTGCTCACCCAACCTCACCAAACCTCTCAGCCCCAAGAGTGTCCACCCTTATGTCTCAATCAGCTGTGGGTCTAGATATGGTCAATCCAGGTGGCATCACAGCCCCTGAGCGAACTTTGTAAGAATTTCTCTCTCTTTCACTCTCTTTGTTTCACGGGTTTTTAAAAGTAATTGATTTTTATAATGGGGTTTAGCAGCTTTTCACTGCTGTGTTTCTGCCGCTTTATACCCACTTGACTAACTTACAGAGAGTTATCAATACATAGGTTTTAAGATTCTTACTAGTCAGATATATTCTTGGGCGGTGAATAGGGGATGTTGAGTCCAATTCATTGAGCAAGGAGTAGGTCTTATATATTACATATTGGGTTTATGGAACTGTATATGAGCTAATTTGAAACCCTTGTTTTATGCATCACCCCACCTCACCTTTCCCGTTAAGCAGCCATAGTGTGTTTTCTAAACGTGTGACTCTATTCTGTTTTGTAATTCTGTTCAAGGGTAGCGGTTTGTACATTCCCTCTATAAGTGATATCTTATGATAAGTGTCTTTTTCTGTGTGACTTATTTCACTTAGAATCGTCGTACCTAAATCCACTCATCATGCTGCTACTAGCCTTATGACGTTGATTTCATGGCTGAGTGATATTCCATTGTACATAAGGACCACAACTTCTTTATCCATTTTTCTCTTTCCTGGGATATTTAAGGTGTAACGAAGTGGAGGTTCTTGTCAACAGAGCAGCCCTAAACTTTGCGGTGCCTGTGTCTTGCTGATTTTTAGTTTTCCCAATTTATACGCCCATGAGTGGAAGTGCCCTATGCTCCCTAAGCTGAGTTTTTTAGATGTTTCACGACACACCGTGCACTTCTCCAGAGTGGCTGTTGGCAACTTACATCCCGCCCTTCAGCGTAGCCACGCCCCCGTTTCTCCTTGGCCTGTCCTGCATTTCTGGTTTTGACAGTTTATTCAGCATGGCCCTTTTGACCGATGGGAAGCGAGACTTCTTTGTAGCGCTGATTTGCCTTTCCAGGTTGCTTGGTTGGCCAAAAAGGGCGTATGCGTTTTTTCCTGAATATATTCAGGAAAAAACGCATACGCCCTTTTTGGCCAAGGGCATCATTGTCGAGGTTTTGCCGCTTTTCCTGGGCTTTAAAGGCGATTCGAATCTCCCTCCTGAAATCTGATTCCTGCAATTCTGCCTTGCTTTCAAATCCTCTTCGTTGCCTTCCCTCAATATATTTGTGGACGAGAGTCATCATTTATAAGTCTGCAGGTTTGTGAATTGCAGTGCCCCTGAGCTCCATTTTTCAACTCGCTTTCTTGGGAGCTGCTGCAAAAGCGCAGGATTGCTTCAGGCCCGATTGTGGTCCCGGGCGGCAGGCTGAGCCTGTGGTTAATTCTTCTTCCTGATGGGAAAATAGACCTGTGCCTGTCCCAAGACCTAGAGTTAGTCTCTCATTGGTTCCCCCTCTTCCCGTTCATTCTCAGGAAAAATTGCAACCTGTACGGAACAGGAGGTTAAGGTGCTGATTCTCCAAGGACGGAGATTGCTAGTAAAGCGGCAGGAATGGCGAACCCAAGAGCAAGGAGATGAGAAATGAGGTGCGTTTTGGAAAGCTTTCCCGATCACACGGTGTACCATCTTCTGGATTTCTCATGCATGTTTTCGATGTAGGAAGATGCCCTTGAACCTGGAGATTTGGGACCCATGGGATGGGTACCACGCATTATTACTTTAAAAGGTCTGCGTTTGCTCACCCAACCTCACCAAACCTCTTAGCCCCAAGAGTGTCCACCCTTATGTCTCAATCAGCTGTGGGTCTAGATATGGTCAATCCAGGTGGCATCACAGCCCCTGAGCGAGCTTTGTAAGAATTTCTCTCTCTTTCACTGTCTTTGTTTCACGGGTTTTTAAAAGTAATTGATTTTTATAATGGGGTTTAGCAGCTTTTCACTGCTGTGTTTCTGCCGCTTTACACCCACTTGACTCACTTACAGAGAGTTATCAATACATAGGTTTTAAGATTCTTACTAGTCAGATATATTCTTGGGCGGTGAATAGGGAGTGTTGAGTCCAATTCATTGACCAAGGAGTAGGTCTTGTCTATTACATATTGGGTTTATGGAACGGTATCTGAGCTAATTTGAAACCCTTGTTTTATGCATCACCCCACCTCACCTTTCCCGTTAAGCAGCCATAGTGTGTTTTCTAAACGTGTGACTCTATTCTGGTTTGTAATTCAGTTCAAGGGTAGCGGTTTGTACTTTCCCTCTATAAGTGATATCTTATGATAAGTGTCTTTTTCTGTGTGACTTATTTCACTTAGAATCGTCGTACCTCAATCCACTCATCATGCTGCTACTAGCCTTATGACGTTGATTTCATGGCTGAGTGATATTCCATTGTACATAAGGACCACAACTTCCTTATCCATTTTTCTCTTTCCTGGGATATTTAAGGTGTAACGAAGTGGAGGTTCTTGTCAACAGAGCAGCCCTAAACTTTGCGGTGCCTGTGTCTTGCTGATTTTTAGTTTTCCCAATTTATACGCCCATGAGTGGAAGTGCCCTATGCTCCCTAAGCTGAGTTTTTTAGATGTTTCACGACACACCGTGCACTTCTCCAGAGTGGCTGTTGGCAACTTACATCCCGCCCATCAGCGTAGCCACGCCCCCGTTTCTCCTTGGCCTGTCCTGCATTTCTGGTTTTGACACTTTATTCAGCATGGCCCTTTTGACCGATGGGAAGCGAGACTTCTTTGTAGCGCTGATTTGCCTTTCCAGGTTGCTTGGTTGGCCAAAAAGGGCGTATGCGTTTTTTCCTGAATATATTCAGGAAAAAACGCATACGCCCTTTTTGGCCAATGGCATCATTGTCGAGGTTTTGCCGCTTTTCCTGTGCTTTAAAGGCGATTCGAATCTCCCTCCTGAAATCTGTTTCCTGCAATTCTGCCTTGCTTTCAAATCCTCTTCGTTGCCTTCCCTCAATATATTTGTGGACGAGAGTCATCATTTATAAGTCTGCAGGTTTGTGAATTGCAGTGCCCCTGAGCTCCATTTTTCAACTCGCTTTCTTGGGAGGTGGCCGCAAAAGCGCAGGATTGCTTCAGGCCCTATTCTGGTCCTGGGCGGCAGGCTGAGCCTGTGGTTAATTCTTCTTCCTGATGGGAAAATAGAGGGACCTGTGCCTGTCCCAACACCTAGAGCTAGTCTCTCATTGGTTCCCCCTCTTCCCGTTCATCCTCAGGACAAATTGCAACCTGTACGGAACAGGAGGTTAAAGGTGCTGATTCTCCAAGGACGGAAATTGTTAGTAAAGCGGCTGGAATGGCGAACCCGAGCACAAGGAGATGAGAAATGAGGTGCGTTTTGAAAACCTTTCCCGATCACACGGTGTACCATCTTCTGGGTTTCTCATGCATGTTTTTGATGTAGGAAGATGCCCTTGAACCTGGAGATTTGGGACCCATAGGATGGGTACCACGCAGTATTACTTTAAAGGGTCTGCGTTTGCTCACCCAACCTCCCCAAACCTCTCAGCCCCAAGAGTGTCCACCCTTATGTCTCAATCAGCTGTGGGTCTAGATATGGTCAATCCAGGTGGCATCACACCCCCTGAGCGAACTTTGTAGGAATTTCTCTCTCTTTCACTGTCTTTGTTTCACGGGTTTTTAAAAGTAATTGATTTTTATAATGGGGTTTACCTGTTTTTCACTGCTGTGATTTTGCCGCTTAACACCCACTTGACTCACTTACAGAGAAATATCAATGCATAGGTTTTAAGATTCTTACTAGTCAGATATATTCTTGGGCGGTGAATAGGGGGTGTTGAGTCCAATTCATTGAGCAAGGAGTAGGTCTTGTCTATTACATATTGGGTTTATGGAACGGTATCTGAGCTAATTTGAAACCCTTGTTTTATGCATCACCCCACCTCACCTTTCCCGTTAAGCAGCCATAGTGTGTTTTCTAAACGTGTGACTCTATTCTGTTTTGTAATTCAGTTCAAGGGTAGCGGTTTGTACATTCCCTCTATAAGTGATATCTTATGATAAGTGTCTTTTTCTGTGTGACTTATTTCACTTAGAATCGTCGTACCTCAATCCACTCATCATGCTGCTACTAGCCTTATGACGTTGATTTCATGGCTGAGTGATATTCCATTGTACATAAGGACCACAACTTCTTTATCCATTTTTCTCTTTCCTGGGATATTTAAGGTGTAACGAAGTGGAGGTTCTTGTCAACAGAGCAGCCCTAAACTTTGCGGTGCCAGTGTCTTGCTGATTTTTAGTTTTCCCAATTTATACGCCCATGAGTGGAAGTGCCCTATGCTCCCTAAGCTGAGTTTTTTAGATGTTTCAGGACACACCGTACACTTCTCCAGAGTGGCTGTTGGCAATTTACATCCCGCCCATCAGCGTAGCCAGGCTCCCGTTTCTCCTTGGCCTGTCCTGCATTTCTGGTTTTGACACTTGATTCACCATGGCACTTTTGACCGATGGGAAGCGAGACTTCTTTGTAGCGCTGATTTGCCTTTCCAGGTTGCTTGGTTGGCCAAAAAGGGCGTATGCGTTTTTTCCTGAATATATTCAGGAAAAAACGCATACGCCCTTTTTGGCCAAGGGCATCATTGTCGAGGTTTTGCCGCTTTTCCTGTGCTTTAAAGGCGATTCGAATCTCCCTCCTGAAATCTGTTTCCTGCAATTCTGCCTTGCTTTCAAATCCTCTTCGTTGCCTTCCCTCAATATATTTGTGGACGAGAGTCATCATTTATAAGTCTGCAGGTTTGTGAATTGCCGTGCCACTGAGCTCCATTTTTCAACTCGCTTTCTTGGGAGCTGGCCGCAAAAGCGCAGGATTGCTTCAGGCCCTATTCTGGTCCTGGGCGGCAGGCTGAGCCTGTGGTTAATTCTTCTTCCTGATGGGAAAATAGAGGGACCTGTGCCTGTCCCAACACCTAGAGCTAGTCTCTCATTGTTTCCCCCTCTTCCCGTTCATCCTCAGGACAAATTGCAACCTGTACGGAACAGGAGGTTAAAGGTGCTGATTCTCCAAGGACGGAGACTGTTAGTAAAGCGGCTGGAATGGCGAACCCGAGCACAAGGAGATGAGAAATGAGGTGCGTTTTGAAAACCTTTCCCGATCACACGGTGTACCATCTTCTGGGTTTCTCATGCATGTTTTTGATGTAGGAAGATGCCCTTGAACCTGGAGATTTGGGACCCATAGGATGGGTACCACGCAGTATTACTTTAAAGGGTCTGCGTTTGCTCACCCAACCTCACCAAACCTCTCAGCCACAAGAGTGTCCACCCTTATGTCTCAATCAGCTGTGGGTCTAGATATGGTCAATCCAGGTGGCATCACAGCCCCTGAGCGAACTTTGTAAGAATTTCTCTCTCTTTCACTGTCTTTGTTTCACGGGTTTTGAAAAGTAATTGATTTTTATAATGGGGTTTACCTGCTTTTCACTGCTGTGATTTTGCCGCTTAACACCCACTTGACTCACTTACAGAGAGATATCAATGCATAGGTTTTAAGATTCTTACTAGTCAGATATATTCTTGGGCGGTGAATAGGGGGTGTTGAGTCCAATTCACTGAGCAAGGAGTAGGTCTTGTCTATTACATATTGGGTTTATGGAACGGTATCTGAGCTAATTTGAAACCCTTGTTTTATGCATCACCCCACCTCACCTTTCCCGTTAAGCAGCCATAGTGTGTTTTCTAAACGTGTGACTCTATTCTGTTTTGTAATTCAGTTCAAGGGTAGCGGTTTGTACATTCCCTGTATAAGTGATATCTTATGATAAGTGTCTTTTTCTGTGTGACTTATTTCACTTAGAATCTTCGTACCTCAATCCACTCATCATGCTGCTACTAGCCTTATGACGTTGATTTCATGGCTGAGTGATATTCCATTGTACATAAGGACCACAACTTCTTTATCCATTTTTCTCTTTCCTGGGATATTTAAGGTGTAACGAAGTGGAGGTTCTTGTCAACAGAGCAGCCCTAAACTTTGCGGTGCCTGTGTCTTGCTGATTTTTAGTTTTCCCAATTTATACGCCCATGAGTGGAAGTGCCCTATGCTCCATAAGCTGAGTTTTTTAGATGTTTCACGACACACCGTGCACTTCTCCAGAGTGGCTGTTGGCAATTTACATCCCGCCCATCAGCGTAGCCAGGCTCCCGTTTCTCCATGGCCTGTCCTGCATTTCTGGTTTTGACAGTTTATTCAGCATGGCCCTTTTGACCGATGGGAAGCGAGACTTCTTTGTAGCGCTGAGTTGCCTTTCCAGGTTGCTTGGTTGGCCAAAAAGGGCGTATGCGTTTTTTCCTGAATATATTCAGGAAAAAACGCATACGCCCTTTTTGGCCAAGGGCATCATTGTCGAGGTTTTGCCGCTTTTCCTGGGCTTTAAAGGCGATTCGAATCTCCCTCCTGAAATCTGATTCCTGCAATTCTGCCTTGCTTTCAAATCCTCTTCGTTGCCTTCCCTCAATATATTTGTGGACGAGAGTCATCATTTATAAGTCTGCAGGTTTGTGAATTGCAGTGCCCCTGAGCTCCATTTTTCAACTCGCTTTCTTGGGAGCTGCTGCAAAAGCGCAGGATTGCTTCAGGCCCTATTGTGGTCCCGGGCGGCAGGCTGAGCCTGTGGTTAATTCTTCTTCCTGATGGGAAAATAGACCTGTGCCTGTCCCAAGACCTAGAGTTAGTCTCTCATTGGTTCCCCCTCTTCCCGTTCATTCTCAGGAAAAATTGCAACCTGTACGGAACAGGAGGTTAAGGTGCTGATTCTCCAAGGACGGAGATTGCTAGTAAAGCGGCAGGAATGGCGAACCCAAGAGCAAGGAGATGAGAAATGAGGTGCGTTTTGGAAAGCTTTCCCGATCACACGGTGTACCATCTTCTGGGTTTCTCATGCATGTTTTCGATGTAGGAAGATGCCCTTGAACCTGGAGATTTGGGACCCATGGGATGGGTACCACGCATTATTACTTTAAAAGGTCTGCGTTTGCTCACCCAACCTCACCAAACCTCTTAGCCCCAAGAGTGTCCACCCTTATGTCTCAATCAGCTGTGGGTCTAGATATGGTCAATCCAGGTGGCATCACAGCCCCTGAGCGAGCTTTGTAAGAATTTCTCTCTCTTTCACTGTCTTTGTTTCACGGGTTTTTAAAAGTAATTGATTTTTATAATGGGGTTTAGCAGCTTTTCACTGCTGTGTTTCTGCCGCTTTACACCCACTTGACTCACTTACAGAGAGTTATCAATACATAGGTTTTAAGATTCTTACTAGTCAGATATATTCTTGGGCGGTGAATAGGGAGTGTTGAGTCCAATTCATTGACCAAGGAGTAGGTCTTGTCTATTACATATTGGGTTTATGGAACGGTATCTGAGCTAATTTGAAACCCTTGTTTTATGCATCACCCCACCTCACCTTTCCCGTTAAGCAGCCATAGTGTGTTTTCTAAACGTGTGACTCTATTCTGGTTTGTAATTCAGTTCAAGGGTAGCGGTTTGTACTTTCCCTCTATAAGTGATATCTTATGATAAGTGTCTTTTTCTGTGTGACTTATTTCACTTAGAATCGTCGTACCTCAATCCACTCATCATGCTGCTACTAGCCTTATGACGTTGATTTCATGGCTGAGTGATATTCCATTGTACATAAGGACCACAACTTCCTTATCCATTTTTCTCTTTCCTGGGATATTTAAGGTGTAACGAAGTGGAGGTTCTTGTCAACAGAGCAGCCCTAAACTTTGCGGTGCCTGTGTCTTGCTGATTTTTAGTTTTCCCAATTTATACGCCCATGAGTGGAAGTGCCCTATGCTCCCTAAGCTGAGTTTTTTAGATGTTTCACGACACACCGTGCACTTCTCCAGAGTGGCTGTTGGCAATTTACATCCCGCCCATCAGCGTAGCCAGGCTCCCGTTTCTCCATGGCCTGTCCTGCATTTCTGGTTTTGACACTTTATTCAGCATGGCCCTTTTGACCAATGGGAAGCAAGACTTCTTTGTAGCGCTGATTTGCCTTTCCAGGTTGCTTGGTTGGCCAAAAAGGGCGTATGCGTTTTTTCCTGAATATATTCAGGAAAAAACGCATACGCCCTTTTTGGCCAAGGGCATCATTGTCGAGGTTTTGCCGATTTTCCTGGGCTTTAAAGGCGATTCGAATCTCCCTCCTGAAATCTGTTTCCTGCAATTCTGCCTTGCTTTCAAATCCTCTTCGTTTCCTTCCCTCAATATATTTGTGGACGAGAGTCATCATTTATAAGTCTGCAGGTTTGTGAATTGCAGTGCCCCTGAGCTCCATTTTTCAACTCGCTTTCTTGGGAGCTGGCCGCAAAAGCGCAGGATTGCTTCAGGCCCTATTTTGGTCCCGGGCGGCAGGCTGAGCCTGTGATTAATTCTTCTTCCTGATGGGAAAATAGAGTGACCTGTGCCTGTCCCAACACCTAGAGCTAGTCTCTCATTGGTTCCCCCTCTTCCCGTTCATCCTCAGGACAAATTGCAACCTGTACGGAACAGGAGGTTAAAGGTGCTGATTCTCCAAGGACGGAGATTGTTAGTAAAGCGGCTGGATTGGCGAACCCGAGCACAAGGAGATGAGAAATGAGGTGCGTTTTGAAAACCTTTCCCGATCACACGGTGTACCAACTTCTGGGTTTCTCATGCATGTTTTTGATGTAGGAAGATGCCCTTGAACCTGGAGATTTGGGACCCATGGGATGGGTACCACGCAGTAGTACTTTAAAGGGTCTGCGTTTGCTCACCCAACCTCACCAAACCTCTCAGCCCCAAGAGTGTCCACCCTTATGTCTCAAACAGCTGTGGGTCTAGATATGGTCAATCCAGGTGGCATCACAGCCCCTGAACGAATTTTTTAAGAATTTCTCTCTCTTTCACTGTCTTTGTTTCACGGGTTTTTAAAAGTAATTGATTTTTATAATGGGGTTTTCCTGGTTTTCACTGCTCTGATTTTGCCACTTTACACCCACTTGACTCACTTACAGAGAGATATCAATGCATAGGTTTCAAGATTCTTACTAGTCAGATATATTCTTGGGCGGTGAATAGGGGGTGTTGAGTCCAATTCATTGAGCAAGGAGTAGGTCTTGTCTGTTACATATTGGGTTTATGGAACGGTATCTGAGCTAATTTGAAACCCTTGTTTTATGCATCACCCCACCTCACCTTTCCCGTAAAGCAGCCATAGTGTGTTTTCTAAACGTGTGACTCTATTCTGTTTTGTAATTCAGTTCAAGGGTAGCGGTTTTTACATTCCCTCTATAAGTGATATCTTATGATAAGTGTCTTTTTCTGTGTGACTTATTTCACTTAGAATCGTCGTACCTAAATACACTCATCATGCTGCTACTAGCCTTATGACGTTGATTTCATGGCTGAGTGATATTCCATTGTACATAAGGACCACAACTTCTTTATCCATTTTTCTCTTTCCTGGGATATTTAAGGTGTAACGAAGTGGAGGTTCTTGTCAACAGAGCAGCCCTAAACTTTGGGGTGCCTGTGTCTTGCTGATTTTTAGTTTTCCCAATTTATACGCCCATGAGTGGAAGTGCCCTATGCTCCCTAAGCTGAGTTTTTTAGATGTTTCAGGACACACCGTGCACTTCTCCAGAGTGGCTGTTGGCAAGTTACATCCCGCCCATCAGCGTAGCCAGGCTCCCGTTTCTCCATGGCCTGTCCTGCATTTCTGGTTTTGACACTGTATTCAGCATGGCCCTTTTGACCGATGGGAAGCGAGACTTCTTTGTAGCGCTGATTTGCCTTTCCAGTTTGCTTGGCTGGCCAAAAAGGGCGTATGCGTTTTTTCCTGAATATATTCAGGAAAAAACGCATACGCCCTTTTTGGCCAAGGGCATCATTGTCGAGGTTTTGCCGATTTTCCTGGGCTTTAAAGGCGATTCGAATCTCCCTCCTGAAATCTGTTTCCTGCAATTCTGCCTTGCTTTCAAATCCTCTTCGTTGCCTTCCCTCAATATATTTGTGGACGAGAGTCATCATTTATAAGTCTGCAGGTTTCTGAATTGCAGTGCCCCTGAGCTCCATTTTTCAACTCGATTTCTTGGGAGCTGGCCGCAAAAGCGCAGGATTGCTTCAGACCCTATTCTGGTCCCGGGCGGCAGACTGAGCCTGTGGTAAATTCTTCTTCCTGATGGGAAAATAGAGTGACCTGTGCCTGTCACAACACCTAGAGCTAGTCTCTCATTGGTTCCCCCTCTTCCCGTTCATCCTCAGGACAAATTGCAACCTGTACGGAACAGGAGGTTAAAGGTGCTGATTCTCCAAGGACGGAGATTGTTAGTAAAGCGGCTGGAATGGCGAACCCGAGCACAAGGAGATGAGAAATGAGGTGCGTTTTGAAAACCTTTCCCGATCACACGGTGTACCATCTTCTGGGTTTCTCATGCATGTTTTTGATGTAGGAAGATGCCCTTGAACCTGGAGATTTGGGACCCATAGGATGGGTACCACGCAGTATTACTTTAAAGGGTCTGCGTTTGCTCACCCAACCTCACCAAACCTCTCAGCCCCAAGAGTGTCCACCCTTATGTCTCAATCAGCTGTGGGTCTAGATATGGTCAATCCAGGTGGCATCACAGCCCCTGAGCGAACTTTGTAAGAATTTCTCTCTCTTTCACTGTCTTTGTTTCACGGGTTTTTAAAAGTAATTGATTTTTATAATGGGGTTTACCTGCTTTTAACTGCTGTGATTTTGCCGCTTAACACCCACTTGACTCACTTACAGAGAGATATCAATGCATAGGTTTTAAGATTCTTACTAGTCAGATATATTCTTGGGCGGTGAATAGGGGGTGTTGAGTCCAATTCACTGAGCAAGGAGTAGGTCTTGTCTATTACATATTGGGTTTATGGAACGGTATCTGAGCTAATTTGAAACCCTTGTTTTATGCATCACCCCACCTCACCTTTCCCGTTAAGCAGCCATAGTGTGTTTTCTAAACGTGTGACTCTATTCTGTTTTGTAATTCAGTTCAAGGGTAGCGGTTTGTACATTCCCTCTATAAGTGATATCTTATGATAAGTGTCTTTTTCTGTGTGACTTATTTCACTTAGAATCTTCGTACCTCAATCCACTCATCATGCTGCTACTAGCCTTATGACGTTGATTTCATGGCTGAGTGATATTCCATTGTACATAAGGACCACAACTTCTTTATCCATTTTTCTCTTTCCTGGGATATTTAAGGTGCAACGAAGTGGAGGTTCTTGTCAACAGAGCAGCCCTAAACTTTGCGGTGCCTGTGTCTTGCTGATTTTTAGTTTTCCCAATTTATACGCCCATGAGTGGAAGTGCCCTATGCTCCCTAAGCTGAGTTTTTTAGATGTTTCACGACACACCGTGCACTTCTCCAGAGTGGCTGTTGGCAATTTACATCCCGCCCATCAGCGTAGCCAGGCTCCCGTTTCTCCATGGCCTGTCCTGCATTTCTGGTTTTGACACTTTATTCAGCATGGCCCTTTTGACCAATGGGAAGCAAGACTTCTTTGTAGCGCTGATTTGCCTTTCCAGGTTGCTTGGTTGGCCAAAAAGGGGGTATGCGTTTTTTCCTGAATATATTCAGGAAAAAACGCATACGCCCTTTTTGGCCAAGGGCATCATTGTCGAGGTTTTGCCGATTTTCCTGGGCTTTAAAGGCGATTCGAATCTCCCTCCTGAAATCTGTTTCCTGCAATTCTGCCTTGCTTTCAAATCCTCTTCGTTTCCTTCCCTCAATATATTTGTGGACGAGAGTCATCATTTATAAGTCTGCAGGTTTGTGAAATGCAGTGCCCCTGAGCTCCATTTTTCAACTCGCTTTCTTGGGAGCTGGCCGCAAAAGCGCAGGATTGCTTCAGGCCCTATTTTGGTCCCGGGCGGCAGGCTGAGGCTGTGATTAATTCTTCTTCCTGATGGGAAAATAGAGTGACCTGTGCCTGTCCCAACACCTAGAGCTAGTCTCTCATTGGTTCCCCCTCTTCCCGTTCATCCTCAGGACAAATTGCAACCTGTACGGAACAGGAGGTTAAAGGTGCTGATTCTCCAAGGACGGAGATTGTTAGTAAAGTGGCTGGATTGGCGAACCCGAGCACAAGGAGATGAGAAATGAGGTGCGTTTTGAAAACCTTTCCCGATCACACGGTGTACCATCTTCTGGGTTTCTCATGCATGTTTTTGATGTAGGAAGATGCCCTTGAACCTGGAGATTTGGGACCCATGGGATGGGTACCACGCAGTATTACTTTAAAGGGTCTGCGTTTGCTCACCCAACCTCACCAAACCTCTCAGCCCCAAGAGTGTCCACCCTTATGTCTCAAACAGCTGTGGGTCTAGATATGGTCAATCCAGGTGGCATCACAGCCCCTGAACGAATTTTGTAAGAATTTCTCTCTCTTTCACTGTCTTTGTTTCACGGGTTTTTAAAAGTAATTGATTTTTATAATGGGGTTTTCCTGGTTTTCACTGCTCTGATTTTGCCACTTTACACCCACTTGACTCACTTACAGAGAGATATCAATGCATAGGTTTCAAGATTCTTACTAGTCAGATATATTCTTGGGCGGTGAATAGGGGGTGTTGAGTCCAATTCATTGAGCAAGGAGTAGGTCTTGTCTGTTACATATTGGGTTTATGGAACGGTATCTGAGCTAATTTGAAACCCTTGTTTTATGCATCACCCCACCTCACCTTTCCCGTAAAGCAGCCATAGTGTGTTTTCTAAACGTGTGACTCTATTCTGTTTTGTAATTCAGTTCAAGGGTAGCGGTTTTTACATTCCCTCTATAAGTGATATCTTATGATAAGTGTCTTTTTCTGTGTGACTTATTTCACTTAGAATCATCGTACCTAAATACACTCATCATGCTGCTACTAGCCTTATGACGTTGATTTCATGGCTGAGTGATATTCCATTGTACATAAGGACCACAACTTCTTTATCCATTTTTCTCTTTCCTGGGATATTTAAGGTGTAACGAAGTGGAGGTTCTTGTCAACAGAGCAGCCCTAAACTTTGGGGTGCCTGTGTCTTGCTGATTTTTAGTTTTCCCAATTTATACGCCCATGAGTGGAAGTGCCCTATGCTCCCTAAGCTGAGTTTTTTAGATGTTTCAGGACACACCGTGCACTTCTCCAGAGTGGCTGTTGGCAAGTTACATCCCGCCCATCAGCGTAGCCAGGCTCCCGTTTCTCCATGGCCTGTCCTGCATTTCTGGTTTTGACACTGTATTCAGCATGGCCCTTTTGACCGATGGGAAGCGAGACTTCTTTGTAGCGCTGATTTGCCTTTCCAGTTTGCTTGGCTGGCCAAAAAGGGCGTATGCGTTTTTTCCTGAATATATTCAGGAAAAAACGCATACGCCCTTTTTGGCCAAGGGCATCATTGTCGAGGTTTTGCCGATTTTCCTGGGCTTTAAAGGCGATTCGAATCTCCCTCCTGAAATCTGTTTCCTGCAATTCTGCCTTGCTTTCCAATCCTCTTCGTTGCCTTCCCTCAATATATTTGTGGACGAGAGTCATCATTTATAAGTCTGCAGGTTTGTGAATTGCAGTGCCCCTGAGCTCCATTTTTTAACTCGATTTCTTGGGAGCTGGCCGCAAAAGCGCAGGATTGCTTCAGACCCTATTCTGGTCCCGGGCGGCAGACTGAGCCTGTGGTAAATTCTTCTTCCTGATGGGAAAATAGAGTGACCTGTGCCTGTCACAACACCTAGAGCTAGTCTCTCATTGGTTCCCCCTCTTCCCGTTCATCCTCAGGACAAATTGCAACCTGTACGGAACAGGAGGTTAAAGGTGCTGATTCTCCAAGGAGGGAGATTGCTAGTAAAGTGGCTGGAATGGCGAACCCGAGCACAAGGAGATGAGAAATGAGGTGCGTTTTAGAAACCTTTCCCGATCACACGGTGTACCATCTTCTGGGTTTCTCATGCATGTTTTTGATGTAGGAAGATGCCCTTGAACCTGGAGATTTGGGACCCATAGGATGGGTACCACGCAGTATTACTTTAAAGGGTCTGCGTTTGCTCACCCAACCTCACCAAACCTCTCAGCCCCAAGAGTGTCCACCCTTATGTCTCAATCAGCTGTGGGTCTAGATATGGTCAATCCAGGTGGCATCACAGCCCCTGAGCGAACTTTGTAAGAATTTCTCTCTCTTTCACTGTCTTTGTTTCACGGGTTGTTAAAAGTAATTGATTTTTATAATGGGGTTTACCTGCTTTTCAGGGCTGTGATTTTGCCACTTAACACCCACTTGACTCACTTACAGAGAGATATCAATGCATAGGTTTTAAGATTCTTACTAGTCAGATATATTCTTGGGCGGTGAATAGGGGGTGTTGAGTCCAATTCACTGAGCAAGGAGTAGGTCTTGTCTATTACATATTGGGTTTATGGAACGGTATCTGAGCTAATTTGAAACCCTTGTTTTATGCATCACCCCACCTCACCTTTCCCGTTAAGCAGCCATAGTGTGTTTTCTAAAAGTGTGACTCTGTTCTGTTTTGTAATTCAGTTCAAGGGTAGCGGTTTGTACATTCCCTCTATAACTGATATCTTATGATAAGTGTCTTTTTCTGTGTGACTTATTTCACTTAGAATCTTCGTACCTCAATCCACTCATCATGCTGCTACTAGCCTTATGACGTTGATTTCATGGCTGAGTGATATTCCATTGTACATAAGGACCACAACTTCTTTATCCATTTTTCTCTTTCCTGGGATATTTAAGGTGTAACGAAGTGGAAGTTCTTGTCAACAGAGCAGCCCTAAACTTTGCGGTGCCTGTGTCTTGCTGATTTTTAGTTTTCCCAATTTATACGCCCATGAGTGGAAGTGCCCTATGCTCCCTAAGCTGAGTTTTTTAGATGTTTCACGACACACCGTGCACTTCTCCAGAGTGGCTGTTGGCAATTTACATCCCGCCCATCAGCGTAGCCAGGCTCCCGCTTCTCCATGGCCTGTCCTGCATTTCTGGTTTTGACACTTTATTCAGCATGGCCCTTTTGACCGATGGGAAGCGAGACTTCTTTGTAGCGCTGATTTGCCTTTCCAGGTTGCTTGGTTGGCCAAAAAGGGCGTATGCGTTTTTTCCTGAATATATTCAGGAAAAAACGCATACGCCCTTTTTGGCCAAGGGCATCATTGTCGAGGTTTTGCCGATTTTCCTGGGCTTTAAAGGCGATTCGAATCTCCCTCCTGAAATCTGTTTCCTGCAATTCTGCCTTGCTTTCAAATCCTCTTCGTTTCCTTCCCTCAATATATTTGTGGACGAGAGTCATCATTTATAAGTCTGCAGGTTTGTGAATTGCAGTGCCCCTGAGCTCCATTTTTCAACTCGCTTTCTTGGGAGCTGGCCGCAAAAGCGCAGGATTGCTTCAGACCCTATTCTGGTCCCGGGCGGCAGACTGAGCCTGTGGTAAATTCTTCTTCCTGATGGGAAAATAGAGTGACCTGTGCCTGTCACAACACCTAGAGCTAGTCTCTCATTGGTTCCCCCTCTTCCCGTTCATCCTCAGGACAAATTGCAACCTGTACGGAACAGGAGGTTAAAGGTGCTGATTCTCCAAGGACGGAGATTGTTAGTAAAGCGGCTGGAATGGCGAACCCGAGCACAAGGAGATGAGAAATGAGGTGCGTTTTGAAAACCTTTCCCGATCACACGGTGTACCATCTTCTGGGTTTCTCATGCATGTTTTTGATGTAGGAAGATGCCCTTGAACCTGGAGATTTGGGACCCATAGGATGGGTACCACGCAGTATTACTTTAAAGGGTCTGCGTTTGCTCACCCAACCTCACCAAACCTCTCAGCCCCAAGAGTGTCCACCCTTATGTCTCAATCAGCTGTGGGTCTAGATATGGTCAATCCAGGTGGCATCACAGCCCCTGAGCGAACTTTGTAAGAATTTCTCTCTCTTTCACTGTCTTTGTTTCACGGGTTTTTAAAAGTAATTGATTTTTATAATGGGGTTTACCTGCTTTTAACTGCTGTGATTTTGCCGCTTAACACCCACTTGACTCACTTACAGAGAGATATCAATGCATAGGTTTTAAGATTCTTACTAGTCAGATATATTCTTGGGCGGTGAATAGGGGGTGTTGAGTCCAATTCACTGAGCAAGGAGTAGGTCTTGTCTATTACATATTGGGTTTATGGAACGGTATCTGAGCTAATTTGAAACCCTTGTTTTATGCATCACCCCACCTCACCTTTCCCGTTAAGCAGCCATAGTGTGTTTTCTAAACGTGTGACTCTATTCTGTTTTGTAATTCAGTTCAAGGGTAGCGGTTTGTACATTCCCTCTATAAGTGATATCTTATGATAAGTGTCTTTTTCTGTGTGACTTATTTCACTTAGAATCTTCGTACCTCAATCCACTCATCATGCTGCTACTAGCCTTATGACGTTGATTTCATGGCTGAGTGATATTCCATTGTACATAAGGACCACAACTTCTTTATCCATTTTTCTCTTTCCTGGGATATTTAAGGTGCAACGAAGTGGAGGTTCTTGTCAACAGAGCAGCCCTAAACTTTGCGGTGCCTGTGTCTTGCTGATTTTTAGTTTTCCCAATTTATACGCCCATGAGTGGAAGTGCCCTATGCTCCCTAAGCTGAGTTTTTTAGATGTTTCACGACACACCGTGCACTTCTCCAGAGTGGCTGTTGGCAATTTACATCCCGCCCATCAGCGTAGCCAGGCTCCCGTTTCTCCATGGCCTGTCCTGCATTTCTGGTTTTGACACTTTATTCAGCATGGCCCTTTTGACCAATGGGAAGCAAGACTTCTTTGTAGCGCTGATTTGCCTTTCCAGGTTGCTTGGTTGGCCAAAAAGGGGGTATGCGTTTTTTCCTGAATATATTCAGGAAAAAACGCATACGCCCTTTTTGGCCAAGGGCATCATTGTCGAGGTTTTGCCGATTTTCCTGGGCTTTAAAGGCGATTCGAATCTCCCTCCTGAAATCTGTTTCCTGCAATTCTGCCTTGCTTTCAAATCCTCTTCGTTTCCTTCCCTCAATATATTTGTGGACGAGAGTCATCATTTATAAGTCTGCAGGTTTGTGAAATGCAGTGCCCCTGAGCTCCATTTTTCAACTCGCTTTCTTGGGAGCTGGCCGCAAAAGCGCAGGATTGCTTCAGGCCCTATTTTGGTCCCGGGCGGCAGGCTGAGGCTGTGATTAATTCTTCTTCCTGATGGGAAAATAGAGTGACCTGTGCCTGTCCCAACACCTAGAGCTAGTCTCTCATTGGTTCCCCCTCTTCCCGTTCATCCTCAGGACAAATTGCAACCTGTACGGAACAGGAGGTTAAAGGTGCTGATTCTCCAAGGACGGAGATTGTTAGTAAAGTGGCTGGATTGGCGAACCCGAGCACAAGGAGATGAGAAATGAGGTGCGTTTTGAAAACCTTTCCCGATCACACGGTGTACCATCTTCTGGGTTTCTCATGCATGTTTTTGATGTAGGAAGATGCCCTTGAACCTGGAGATTTGGGACCCATGGGATGGGTACCACGCAGTATTACTTTAAAGGGTCTGCGTTTGCTCACCCAACCTCACCAAACCTCTCAGCCCCAAGAGTGTCCACCCTTATGTCTCAAACAGCTGTGGGTCTAGATATGGTCAATCCAGGTGGCATCACAGCCCCTGAACGAATTTTGTAAGAATTTCTCTCTCTTTCACTGTCTTTGTTTCACGGGTTTTTAAAAGTAATTGATTTTTATAATGGGGTTTTCCTGGTTTTCACTGCTCTGATTTTGCCACTTTACACCCACTTGACTCACTTACAGAGAGATATCAATGCATAGGTTTCAAGATTCTTACTAGTCAGATATATTCTTGGGCGGTGAATAGGGGGTGTTGAGTCCAATTCATTGAGCAAGGAGTAGGTCTTGTCTGTTACATATTGGGTTTATGGAACGGTATCTGAGCTAATTTGAAACCCTTGTTTTATGCATCACCCCACCTCACCTTTCCCGTAAAGCAGCCATAGTGTGTTTTCTAAACGTGTGACTCTATTCTGTTTTGTAATTCAGTTCAAGGGTAGCGGTTTTTACATTCCCTCTATAAGTGATATCTTATGATAAGTGTCTTTTTCTGTGTGACTTATTTCACTTAGAATCATCGTACCTAAATACACTCATCATGCTGCTACTAGCCTTATGACGTTGATTTCATGGCTGAGTGATATTCCATTGTACATAAGGACCACAACTTCTTTATCCATTTTTCTCTTTCCTGGGATATTTAAGGTGTAACGAAGTGGAGGTTCTTGTCAACAGAGCAGCCCTAAACTTTGGGGTGCCTGTGTCTTGCTGATTTTTAGTTTTCCCAATTTATACGCCCATGAGTGGAAGTGCCCTATGCTCCCTAAGCTGAGTTTTTTAGATGTTTCAGGACACACCGTGCACTTCTCCAGAGTGGCTGTTGGCAAGTTACATCCCGCCCATCAGCGTAGCCAGGCTCCCGTTTCTCCATGGCCTGTCCTGCATTTCTGGTTTTGACACTGTATTCAGCATGGCCCTTTTGACCGATGGGAAGCGAGACTTCTTTGTAGCGCTGATTTGCCTTTCCAGTTTGCTTGGCTGGCCAAAAAGGGCGTATGCGTTTTTTCCTGAATATATTCAGGAAAAAACGCATACGCCCTTTTTGGCCAAGGGCATCATTGTCGAGGTTTTGCCGATTTTCCTGGGCTTTAAAGGCGATTCGAATCTCCCTCCTGAAATCTGTTTCCTGCAATTCTGCCTTGCTTTCCAATCCTCTTCGTTGCCTTCCCTCAATATATTTGTGGACGAGAGTCATCATTTATAAGTCTGCAGGTTTGTGAATTGCAGTGCCCCTGAGCTCCATTTTTTAACTCGATTTCTTGGGAGCTGGCCGCAAAAGCGCAGGATTGCTTCAGACCCTATTCTGGTCCCGGGCGGCAGACTGAGCCTGTGGTAAATTCTTCTTCCTGATGGGAAAATAGAGTGACCTGTGCCTGTCACAACACCTAGAGCTAGTCTCTCATTGGTTCCCCCTCTTCCCGTTCATCCTCAGGACAAATTGCAACCTGTACGGAACAGGAGGTTAAAGGTGCTGATTCTCCAAGGAGGGAGATTGCTAGTAAAGTGGCTGGAATGGCGAACCCGAGCACAAGGAGATGAGAAATGAGGTGCGTTTTAGAAACCTTTCCCGATCACACGGTGTACCATCTTCTGGGTTTCTCATGCATGTTTTTGATGTAGGAAGATGCCCTTGAACCTGGAGATTTGGGACCCATAGGATGGGTACCACGCAGTATTACTTTAAAGGGTCTGCGTTTGCTCACCCAACCTCACCAAACCTCTCAGCCCCAAGAGTGTCCACCCTTATGTCTCAATCAGCTGTGGGTCTAGATATGGTCAATCCAGGTGGCATCACAGCCCCTGAGCGAACTTTGTAAGAATTTCTCTCTCTTTCACTGTCTTTGTTTCACGGGTTGTTAAAAGTAATTGATTTTTATAATGGGGTTTACCTGCTTTTCAGGGCTGTGATTTTGCCACTTAACACCCACTTGACTCACTTACAGAGAGATATCAATGCATAGGTTTTAAGATTCTTACTAGTCAGATATATTCTTGGGCGGTGAATAGGGGGTGTTGAGTCCAATTCACTGAGCAAGGAGTAGGTCTTGTCTATTACATATTGGGTTTATGGAACGGTATCTGAGCTAATTTGAAACCCTTGTTTTATGCATCACCCCACCTCACCTTTCCCGTTAAGCAGCCATAGTGTGTTTTCTAAACGTGTGACTCTGTTCTGTTTTGTAATTCAGTTCAAGGGTAGCGGTTTGTACATTCCCTCTATAACTGATATCTTATGATAAGTGTCTTTTTCTGTGTGACTTATTTCACTTAGAATCTTCGTACCTCAATCCACTCATCATGCTGCTACTAGCCTTATGACGTTGATTTCATGGCTGAGTGATATTCCATTGTACATAAGGACCACAACTTCTTTATCCATTTTTCTCTTTCCTGGGATATTTAAGGTGTAACGAAGTGGAAGTTCTTGTCAACAGAGCAGCCCTAAACTTTGCGGTGCCTGTGTCTTGCTGATTTTTAGTTTTCCCAATTTATACGCCCATGAGTGGAAGTGCCCTATGCTCCCTAAGCTGAGTTTTTTAGATGTTTCACGACACACCGTGCACTTCTCCAGAGTGGCTGTTGGCAATTTACATCCCGCCCATCAGCGTAGCCAGGCTCCCGCTTCTCCATGGCCTGTCCTGCATTTCTGGTTTTGACACTTTATTCAGCATGGCCCTTTTGACCGATGGGAAGCGAGACTTCTTTGTAGCGCTGATTTGCCTTTCCAGGTTGCTTGGTTGGCCAAAAAGGGCGTATGCGTTTTTTCCTGAATATATTCAGGAAAAAACGCATACGCCCTTTTTGGCCAAGGGCATCATTGTCGAGGTTTTGCCGATTTTCCTGGGCTTTAAAGGCGATTCGAATCTCCCTCCTGAAATCTGTTTCCTGCAATTCTGCCTTGCTTTCAAATCCTCTTCGTTTCCTTCCCTCAATATATTTGTGGACGAGAGTCATCATTTATAAGTCTGCAGGTTTGTGAATTGCAGTGCCCCTGAGCTCCATTTTTCAACTCGCTTTCTTGGGAGCTGGCCGCAAAAGCGCAGGATTGCTTCAGGCCCTATTTTGGTCCCGGGCGGCAGGCTGAGCCTGTGATTAATTCTTCTTCCTGATGGGAAAATAGAGTGACCTGTGCCTGTCCCAACACCTAGAGCTAGTCTCTCATTGGTTCCCCCTCTTCCCGTTCATCCTCAGGACAAATTGCAACCTGTACGGAACAGGAGGTTAAAGGTGCTGATTCTCCAAGGACGGAGATTGTTAGTAAAGCGGCTGGATTGGCGAACCCGAGCACAAGGAGATGAGAAATGAGGTGCGTTTTGAAAACCTTTCCCGATCACACGGTGTACCATCTTCTGGGTTTCTCATGCATGTTTTTGATGTAGGAAGATGCCCTTGAACCTGGAGATTTGGGACCCATGGGATGGGTACCACGCAGTATTACTTTAAAGGGTCTGCGTTTGCTCACCCAACCTCACCAAACCTCTCAGCCCCAAGAGTGTCCACCCTTATGTCTCAAACAGCTGTGGGTCTAGATATGGTCAATCCAGGTGGCATCACAGCCCCTGAACGAATTTTGTAAGAATTTCTCTCTCTTTCACTGTCTTTGTTTCACGGGTTTTTAAAAGTAATTGATTTTTATAATGGGGTTTAGCTGCTTTTCACTGCTGTGTTTCTGCCGCTTTACACCCACTTGTCTCACTTACAGAGAGATATCAATACATAGGTTTTAAGATTCTTACTAGTCAGAAATATTCTTGGGCGGTGAATAGGGGGTGTTGAGTCCAATTCACTGAGCAAGGAGTTGGTCTTGTCTATTATATATTGGGTTTATGGAACTGTATATGAGCTAATTTGAAACCCTTGTTTTATGCATCACCCCACCTCACCTTTCCCGTTAAGCAGCCATAGTGTGTTTTCTAAACGTGTGACTCTGTTCTGTTTTGTAATTCATTTCAAGGGTAGCGTTTTTTACGTTCCCTCTATAAGTGATATCTTATGATAAGTGTCTTTTTCTGTGAGACTTATTTCACTTAGAATCGTCGTACCTAAATCCACTCATCATGCTGCTACTAGCCTTATGACGTAGATTTCATGGCTGAGTGATATTCCATTGTACATAAGGACCACAACTTCTTTATCCATTTTTCTCTTTCCTGGGATATTTAAGGTGTAACGAAGTGGAGGTTCTTGTCAACAGAGCAGCCCTAAACTTTGGGGTGTCTGTGTCTTGCTGATTTTTAGTTTTCCCAATTTATACGCCCATGAGTGGAAGTGCCCTATGCTCTACAAGCTGAGTTTTTTAGATGTTTCAGGAAACACCGTACACTTCTCCAGAGTGGCTGTTGGCAATTTACATCCCACCCATCAGCGTAGCCAGGCTCCCGTTTCTCCATGGCCTGTCCTGCCTTTCTGGTTTTGACACTTGATTCAGCATGGCCCTTTTGACCGATGGGAAGCGAGAATTCTTTGTAGCGCTGATTTGCCTTTCCAGGTTGCTTGGTTGGCCAAAAAGGGCGTATGCGTTTTTTCCTGAATATATTCAGGAAAAAACGCATACGCCCTTTTTGGCCAAGGGCATCATTGTCGAGGTTTTGCCGCTTTTCCTGTGCTTTAAAGGCGATTCGAATCTCCCTCCTGAAATCTGTTTCCTGCAATTCTGCCTTGCTTTCAAATCCTCTTCGTTGCCTTCCCTCAATATATTTGTGGACGAGAGTCATCATTTATAAGTCTGCAGGTTTGTGAATTGCAGTGCCCCTGAGCTCCATTTTTCAACTCGCTTTCTTGGGAGCTGGCCGCAAAAGCGCAGGATTGCTTCAGGCCCTATTCTGGTCCCGGGCGGCAGGCTGAGCCTGTGGTTAATTCTTCTTCCTCATGGGAAAATAGAGTGACCTGTGCCTGTCTCAACACCTAGAGCTAGTCTCTCATTGGTTCCCCCTCTTCCCGTTCATCCTCAGGAAAAATTGCAACCTGTACGGAACAGGAGGTTAAAGGTGCTGATTCTCCAAGGACGGAGATTGCTAGTAAAGCGGCTGGAATGCCGAACCCGAGCACAAGGAGATGAGAAATGAGGTGCGTTTTAGAAACCTTTCCCGATCACACGGTGTACCATCTTCTGGGTTTCTCATGCATGGTTTCGATGTAGGAAGATGCCCTTGAACCTGGAGATTTGGGACCCATGGGATGGATACCACGCAGTATTACTTTAAAGGGTCTGCGTTTGCTCACCCAACTTCACCAAAACTCTCAGCTCCAAGAGTGTCCACCCTTATGTCTCAATCAGCTGTGGGTCTAGATATGGTCAATCCAGGTGGCATCACAGCCCCTGAACGAATTTTGTAAGAATTTCTCTCTCTTTCACTGTCTTTGTTTCACGGGTTTTTAAAAGTAATTGATTTTTATAATGGGGTTTTCCTGGTTTTCACTGCTCTGATTTTGCCACTTTACACCCACTTGACTCACTTACAGAGAGATATCAATGCATAGGTTTCAAGATTCTTACTAGTCAGATATATTCTTGGGCGGTGAATAGGGGGTGTTGAGTCCAATTCATTGAGCAAGGAGTAGGTCTTGTCTGTTACATATTGGGTTTATGGAACGGTATCTGAGCTAATTTGAAACCCTTGTTTTATGCATCACCCCACCTCACCTTTCCCGTAAAGCAGCCATAGTGTGTTTTCTAAACGTGTGACTCTATTCTGTTTTGTAATTCAGTTCAAGGGTAGCGGTTTTTACATTCCCTCTATAAGTGATATCTTATGATAAGTGTCTTTTTCTGTGTGACTTATTTCACTTAGAATCGTCGTACCTAAATACACTCATCATGCTGCTACTAGCCTTATGACGTTGATTTCATGGCTGAGTGATATTCCATTGTACATAAGGACCACAACTTCTTTATCCATTTTTCTCTTTCCTGGGATATTTAAGGTGTAACGAAGTGGAGGTTCTTGTCAACAGAGCAGCCCTAAACTTTGGGGTGGCTGTGTCTTGCTGATTTTTAGTTTTCCCAATTTATACGCCCATGAGTGGAAGTGCCCTATGCTCCCTAAGCTGAGTTTTTTAGATGTTTCAGGACACACCGTGCACTTCTCCAGAGTGGCTGTTGGCAAGTTACATCCCGCCCATCAGCGTAGCCAGGCTCCCGTTTCTCCATGGCCTGTCCTGCATTTCTGGTTTTGACACTGTATTCAGCATGGCCCTTTTGACCGATGGGAAGCGAGACTTCTTTGTAGCGCTGATTTGCCTTTCCAGTTTGCTTGGCTGGCCAAAAAGGGCGTATGCGTTTTTTCCTGAATATATTCAGGAAAAAACGCATACGCCCTTTTTGGCCAAGGGCATCATTGTCGAGGTTTTGCCGATTTTCCTGGGCTTTAAAGGCGATTCGAATCTCCCTCCTGAAATCTGTTTCCTGCAATTCTGCCTTGCTTTCCAATCCTCTTCGTTGCCTTCCCTCAATATATTTGTGGACGAGAGTCATCATTTATAAGTCTGCAGGTTTGTGAATTGCAGTGCCCCTGAGCTCCATTTTTCAACTCGATTTCTTGGGAGCTGGCCGCAAAAGCGCAGGATTGCTTCAGACCCTATTCTGGTCCCGGGCGGCAGACTGAGCCTGTGGTAAATTCTTCTTCCTGATGGGAAAATAGAGTGACCTGTGCCTGTCACAACACCTAGAGCTAGTCTCTCATTGGTTCCCCCTCTTCCCGTTCATCCTCAGGACAAATTGCAACCTGTACGGAACAGGAGGTTAAAGGTGCTGATTCTCCAAGGAGGGAGATTGCTAGTAAAGTGGCTGGAATGGCGAACCCGAGCACAAGGAGATGAGAAATGAGGTGCGTTTTAGAAACCTTTCCCGATCACACGGTGTACCATCTTCTGGGTTTCTCATGCATGTTTTTGATGTAGGAAGATGCCCTTGAACCTGGAGATTTGGGACCCATAGGATGGTTACCACGCAGTATTACTTTAAAGGGTCTGCGTTTGCTCACCCAACCTCACCAAACCTCTCAGCCCCAAGAGTGTCCACCCTTATGTCTCAATCAGCTGTGGGTCTAGATATGGTCAATCCAGGTGGCATCACAGCCCCTGAGCGAACTTTGTAAGAATTTCTCTCTCTTTCACTGTCTTTGTTTCACGGGTTGTTAAAAGTAATTGATTTTTATAATGGGGTTTACCTGCTTTTCAGGGCTGTGATTTTGCCACTTAACACCCACTTGACTCACTTACAGAGAGATATCAATGCATAGGTTTTAAGATTCTTACTAGTCAGATATATTCTTGGGCGGTGAATAGGGGGTGTTGAGTCCAATTCACTGAGCAAGGAGTAGGTCTTGTCTATTACATATTGGGTTTATGGAACGGTATCTGAGCTAATTTGAAACCCTTGTTTTATGCATCACCCCACCTCACCTTTCCCGTTAAGCAGCCATAGTGTGTTTTCTAAACGTGTGACTCTGTTCTGTTTTGTAATTCAGTTCAAGGGTAGCGGTTTGTACATTCCCTCTATAACTGATATCTTATGATAAGTGTCTTTTTCTGTGTGACTTATTTCACTTAGAATCTTCGTACCTCAATCCACTCATCATGCTGCTACTAGCCTTATGACGTTGATTTCATGGCTGAGTGATATTCCATTGTACATAAGGACCACAACTTCTTTATCCATTTTTCTCTTTCCTGGGATATTTAAGGTGTAACGAAGTGGAAGTTCTTGTCAACAGAGCAGCCCTAAACTTTGCGGTGCCTGTGTCTTGCTGATTTTTAGTTTTCCCAATTTATACGCCCATGAGTGGAAGTGCCCTATGCTCCCTAAGCTGAGTTTTTTAGATGTTTCACGACACACCGTGCACTTCTCCAGAGTGGCTGTTGGCAATTTACATCCCGCCCATCAGCGTAGCCAGGCTCCCGTTTCTCCATGGCCTGTCCTGCATTTCTGGTTTTGACACTTTATTCAGCATGGCCCTTTTGACCGATGGGAAGCGAGACTTCTTTGTAGCGCTGATTTGCCTTTCCAGTTTGCTTGGCTGGCCAAAAAGGGCGTATGCGTTTTTTCCTGAATATATTCAGGAAAAAACGCATACGCCCTTTTTGGCCAAGGGCATCATTGTCGAGGTTTTGCCGATTTTCCTGGGCTTTAAAGGCGATTCGAATCTCCCTCCTGAAATCTGTTTCCTGCAATTCTGCCTTGCTTTCCAATCCTCTTCGTTGCCTTCCCTCAATATATTTGTGGACGAGAGTCATCATTTATAAGTCTGCAGGTTTGTGAATTGCAGTGCCCCTGAGCTCCATTTTTCAACTCGATTTCTTGGGAGCTGGCCGCAAAAGCGCAGGATTGCTTCAGACCCTATTCTGGTCCCGGGCGGCAGACTGAGCCTGTGGTAAATTCTTCTTCCTGATGGGAAAATAGAGTGACCTGTGCCTGTCACAACACCTAGAGCTAGTCTCTCATTGGTTCCCCCTCTTCCCGTTCATCCTCAGGACAAATTGCAACCTGTACGGAACAGGAGGTTAAAGGTGCTGATTCTCCAAGGAGGGAGATTGCTAGTAAAGTGGCTGGAATGGCGAACCCGAGCACAAGGAGATGAGAAATGAGGTGCGTTTTAGAAACCTTTCCCGATCACACGGTGTACCATCTTCTGGGTTTCTCATGCATGTTTTTGATGTAGGAAGATGCCCTTGAACCTGGAGATTTGGGACCCATAGGATGGTTACCACGCAGTATTACTTTAAAGGGTCTGCGTTTGCTCACCCAACCTCACCAAACCTCTCAGCCCCAAGAGTGTCCACCCTTATGTCTCAATCAGCTGTGGGTCTAGATATGGTCAATCCAGGTGGCATCACAGCCCCTGAGCGAACTTTGTAAGAATTTCTCTCTCTTTCACTGTCTTTGTTTCACGGGTTGTTAAAAGTAATTGATTTTTATAATGGGGTTTACCTGCTTTTCAGGGCTGTGATTTTGCCACTTAACACCCACTTGACTCACTTACAGAGAGATATCAATGCATAGGTTTTAAGATTCTTACTAGTCAGATATATTCTTGGGCGGTGAATAGGGGGTGTTGAGTCCAATTCACTGAGCAAGGAGTAGGTCTTGTCTATTACATATTGGGTTTATGGAACGGTATCTGAGCTAATTTGAAACCCTTGTTTTATGCATCACCCCACCTCACCTTTCCCGTTAAGCAGCCATAGTGTGTTTTCTAAACGTGTGACTCTGTTCTGTTTTGTAATTCAGTTCAAGGGTAGCGGTTTGTACATTCCCTCTATAACTGATATCTTATGATAAGTGTCTTTTTCTGTGTGACTTATTTCACTTAGAATCTTCGTACCTCAATCCACTCATCATGCTGCTACTAGCCTTATGACGTTGATTTCATGGCTGAGTGATATTCCATTGTACATAAGGACCACAACTTCTTTATCCATTTTTCTCTTTCCTGGGATATTTAAGGTGTAACGAAGTGGAAGTTCTTGTCAACAGAGCAGCCCTAAACTTTGCGGTGCCTGTGTCTTGCTGATTTTTAGTTTTCCCAATTTATACGCCCATGAGTGGAAGTGCCCTATGCTCCCTAAGCTGAGTTTTTTAGATGTTTCACGACACACCGTGCACTTCTCCAGAGTGGCTGTTGGCAATTTACATCCCGCCCATCAGCGTAGCCAGGCTCCCGTTTCTCCATGGCCTGTCCTGCATTTCTGGTTTTGACACTTTATTCAGCATGGCCCTTTTGACCGATGGGAAGCGAGACTTCTTTGTAGCGCTGATTTGCCTTTCCAGGTTGCTTGGTTGGCCAAAAAGGGCGTATGCGTTTTTTCCTGAATATATTCAGGAAAAAACGCATACGCCCTTTTTGGCCAAGGGCATCATTGTCGAGGTTTTGCCGATTTTCCTGGGCTTTAAAGGCGATTCGAATCTCCCTCCTGAAATCTGTTTCCTGCAATTCTGCCTTGCTTTCAAATCCTCTTCGTTTCCTTCCCTCAATATATTTGTGGACGAGAGTCATCATTTATAAGTCTGCAGGTTTGTGAATTGCAGTGCCCCTGAGCTCCATTTTTCAACTCGCTTTCTTGGGAGCTGGCCGCAAAAGCGCAGGATTGCTTCAGGCCCTATTTTGGTCCCGGGCGGCAGGCTGAGCCTGTGATTAATTCTTCTTCCTGATGGGAAAATAGAGTGACCTGTGCCTGTCCCAACACCTAGAGCTAGTCTCTCATTGGTTCCCCCTCTTCCCGTTCATCCTCAGGACAAATTGCAACCTGTACGGAACAGGAGGTTAAAGGTGCTGATTCTCCAAGGACGGAGATTGTTAGTAAAGCGGCTGGATTGGCGAACCCGAGCACAAGGAGATGAGAAATGAGGTGCGTTTTGAAAACCTTTCCCGATCACACGGTGTACCATCTTCTGGGTTTCTCATGCATGTTTTTGATGTAGGAAGATGCCCTTGAACCTGGAGATTTGGGACCCATGGGATGGGTACCACGCAGTATTACTTTAAAGGGTCTGCGTTTGCTCACCCAACCTCACCAAACCTCTCAGCCCCAAGAGTGTCCACCCTTATGTCTCAAACAGCTGTGGGTCTAGATATGGTCAATCCAGGTGGCATCACAGCCCCTGAACGAATTTTGTAAGAATTTCTCTCTCTTTCACTGTCTTTGTTTCACGGGTTTTTAAAAGTAATTGATTTTTATAATGGGGTTTTCCTGGTTTTCACTGCTCTGATTTTGCCACTTTACACCCACTTGACTCACTTACAGAGAGATATCAATGCATAGGTTTCAAGATTCTTACTAGTCAGATATATTCTTGGGCGGTGAATAGGGGGTGTTGAGTCCAATTCATTGAGCAAGGAGTAGGTCTTGTCTGTTACATATTGGGTTTATGGAACGGTATCTGAGCTAATTTGAAACCCTTGTTTTATGCATCACCCCACCTCACCTTTCCCGTAAAGCAGCCATAGTGTGTTTTCTAAACGTGTGACTCTATTCTGTTTTGTAATTCAGTTCAAGGGTAGCGGTTTTTACATTCCCTCTATAAGTGATATCTTATGATAAGTGTCTTTTTCTGTGTGACTTATTTCACTTAGAATCGTCGTACCTAAATACACTCATCATGCTGCTACTAGCCTTATGACGTTGATTTCATGGCTGAGTGATATTCCATTGTACATAAGGACCACAACTTCTTTATCCATTTTTCTCTTTCCTGGGATATTTAAGGTGTAACGAAGTGGAGGTTCTTGTCAACAGAGCAGCCCTAAACTTTGGGGTGCCTGTGTCTTGCTGATTTTTAGTTTTCCCAATTTATACGCCCATGAGTGGAAGTGCCCTATGCTCCCTAAGCTGAGTTTTTTAGATGTTTCAGGACACACCGTGCACTTCTCCAGAGTGGCTGTTGGCAAGTTACATCCCGCCCATCAGCGTAGCCAGGCTCCCGTTTCTCCATGGCCTGTCCTGCATTTCTGGTTTTGACACTGTATTCAGCATGGCCCTTTTGACCGATGGGAAGCGAGACTTCTTTGTAGCGCTGATTTGCCTTTCCAGTTTGCTTGGCTGGCCAAAAAGGGCGTATGCGTTTTTTCCTGAATATATTCAGGAAAAAACGCATACGCCCTTTTTGGCCAAGGGCATCATTGTCGAGGTTTTGCCGATTTTCCTGGGCTTTAAAGGCGATTCGAATCTCCCTCCTGAAATCTGTTTCCTGCAATTCTGCCTTGCTTTCCAATCCTCTTCGTTGCCTTCCCTCAATATATTTGTGGACGAGAGTCATCATTTATAAGTCTGCAGGTTTGTGAATTGCAGTGCCCCTGAGCTCCATTTTTCAACTCGATTTCTTGGGAGCTGGCCGCAAAAGCGCAGGATTGCTTCAGACCCTATTCTGGTCCCGGGCGGCAGACTGAGCCTGTGGTAAATTCTTCTTCCTGATGGGAAAATAGAGTGACCTGTGCCTGTCACAACACCTAGAGCTAGTCTCTCATTGGTTCCCCCTCTTCCCGTTCATCCTCAGGACAAATTGCAACCTGTACGGAACAGGAGGTTAAAGGTGCTGATTCTCCAAGGAGGGAGATTGCTAGTAAAGTGGCTGGAATGGCGAACCCGAGCACAAGGAGATGAGAAATGAGGTGCGTTTTAGAAACCTTTCCCGATCACACGGTGTACCATCTTCTGGGTTTCTCATGCATGTTTTTGATGTAGGAAGATGCCCTTGAACCTGGAGATTTGGGACCCATAGGATGGGTACCACGCAGTATTACTTTAAAGGGTCTGCGTTTGCTCACCCAACCTCACCAAACCTCTCAGCCCCAAGAGTGTCCACCCTTATGTCTCAATCAGCTGTGGGTCTAGATATGGTCAATCCAGGTGGCATCACAGCCCCTGAGCGAACTTTGTAAGAATTTCTCTCTCTTTCACTGTCTTTGTTTCACGGGTTGTTAAAAGTAATTGATTTTTATAATGGGGTTTACCTGCTTTTCAGGGCTGTGATTTTGCCACTTAACACCCACTTGACTCACTTACAGAGAGATATCAATGCATAGGTTTTAAGATTCTTACTAGTCAGATATATTCTTGGGCGGTGAATAGGGGGTGTTGAGTCCAATTCACTGAGCAAGGAGTAGGTCTTGTCTATTACATATTGGGTTTATGGAACGGTATCTGAGCTAATTTGAAACCCTTGTTTTATGCATCACCCCACCTCACCTTTCCCGTTAAGCAGCCATAGTGTGTTTTCTAAACGTGTGACTCTGTTCTGTTTTGTAATTCAGTTCAAGGGTAGCGGTTTGTACATTCCCTCTATAACTGATATCTTATGATAAGTGTCTTTTTCTGTGTGACTTATTTCACTTAGAATCTTCGTACCTCAATCCACTCATCATGCTGCTACTAGCCTTATGACGTTGATTTCATGGCTGAGTGATATTCCATTGTACATAAGGACCACAACTTCTTTATCCATTTTTCTCTTTCCTGGGATATTTAAGGTGTAACGAAGTGGAAGTTCTTGTCAACAGAGCAGCCCTAAACTTTGCGGTGCCTGTGTCTTGCTGATTTTTAGTTTTCCCAATTTATACGCCCATGAGTGGAAGTGCCCTATGCTCCCTAAGCTGAGTTTTTTAGATGTTTCACGACACACCGTGCACTTCTCCAGAGTGGCTGTTGGCAATTTACATCCCGCCCATCAGCGTAGCCAGGCTCCCGTTTCTCCATGGCCTGTCCTGCATTTCTGGTTTTGACACTTTATTCAGCATGGCCCTTTTGACCGATGGGAAGCGAGACTTCTTTGTAGCGCTGATTTGCCTTTCCAGGTTGCTTGGTTGGCCAAAAAGGGCGTATGCGTTTTTTCCTGAATATATTCAGGAAAAAACGCATACGCCCTTTTTGGCCAAGGGCATCATTGTCGAGGTTTTGCCGATTTTCCTGGGCTTTAAAGGCGATTCGAATCTCCCTCCTGAAATCTGTTTCCTGCAATTCTGCCTTGCTTTCAAATCCTCTTCGTTTCCTTCCCTCAATATATTTGTGGACGAGAGTCATCATTTATAAGTCTGCAGGTTTGTGAATTGCAGTGCCCCTGAGCTCCATTTTTCAACTCGCTTTCTTGGGAGCTGGCCGCAAAAGCGCAGGATTGCTTCAGGCCCTATTTTGGTCCCGGGCGGCAGGCTGAGCCTGTGATTAATTCTTCTTCCTGATGGGAAAATAGAGTGACCTGTGCCTGTCCCAACACCTAGAGCTAGTCTCTCATTGGTTCCCCCTCTTCCCGTTCATCCTCAGGACAAATTGCAACCTGTACGGAACAGGAGGTTAAAGGTGCTGATTCTCCAAGGAGGGAGATTGCTAGTAAAGTGGCTGGAATGGCGAACCCGAGCACAAGGAGATGAGAAATGAGGTGCGTTTTAGAAACCTTTCCCGATCACACGGTGTACCATCTTCTGGGTTTCTCATGCATGTTTTTGATGTAGGAAGATGCCCTTGAACCTGGAGATTTGGGACCCATAGGATGGTTACCACGCAGTATTACTTTAAAGGGTCTGCGTTTGCTCACCCAACCTCACCAAACCTCTCAGCCCCAAGAGTGTCCACCCTTATGTCTCAATCAGCTGTGGGTCTAGATATGGTCAATCCAGGTGGCATCACAGCCCCTGAGCGAACTTTGTAAGAATTTCTCTCTCTTTCACTGTCTTTGTTTCACGGGTTGTTAAAAGTAATTGATTTTTATAATGGGGTTTACCTGCTTTTCAGGGCTGTGATTTTGCCACTTAACACCCACTTGACTCACTTACAGAGAGATATCAATGCATAGGTTTTAAGATTCTTACTAGTCAGATATATTCTTGGGCGGTGAATAGGGGGTGTTGAGTCCAATTCACTGAGCAAGGAGTAGGTCTTGTCTATTACATATTGGGTTTATGGAACGGTATCTGAGCTAATTTGAAACCCTTGTTTTATGCATCACCCCACCTCACCTTTCCCGTTAAGCAGCCATAGTGTGTTTTCTAAACGTGTGACTCTGTTCTGTTTTGTAATTCAGTTCAAGGGTAGCGGTTTGTACATTCCCTCTATAACTGATATCTTATGATAAGTGTCTTTTTCTGTGTGACTTATTTCACTTAGAATCTTCGTACCTCAATCCACTCATCATGCTGCTACTAGCCTTATGACGTTGATTTCATGGCTGAGTGATATTCCATTGTACATAAGGACCACAACTTCTTTATCCATTTTTCTCTTTCCTGGGATATTTAAGGTGTAACGAAGTGGAAGTTCTTGTCAACAGAGCAGCCCTAAACTTTGCGGTGCCTGTGTCTTGCTGATTTTTAGTTTTCCCAATTTATACGCCCATGAGTGGAAGTGCCCTATGCTCCCTAAGCTGAGTTTTTTAGATGTTTCACGACACACCGTGCACTTCTCCAGAGTGGCTGTTGGCAATTTACATCCCGCCCATCAGCGTAGCCAGGCTCCCGTTTCTCCATGGCCTGTCCTGCATTTCTGGTTTTGACACTTTATTCAGCATGGCCCTTTTGACCGATGGGAAGCGAGACTTCTTTGTAGCGCTGATTTGCCTTTCCAGGTTGCTTGGTTGGCCAAAAAGGGCGTATGCGTTTTTTCCTGAATATATTCAGGAAAAAACGCATACGCCCTTTTTGGCCAAGGGCATCATTGTCGAGGTTTTGCCGATTTTCCTGGGCTTTAAAGGCGATTCGAATCTCCCTCCTGAAATCTGTTTCCTGCAATTCTGCCTTGCTTTCAAATCCTCTTCGTTTCCTTCCCTCAATATATTTGTGGACGAGAGTCATCATTTATAAGTCTGCAGGTTTGTGAATTGCAGTGCCCCTGAGCTCCATTTTTCAACTCGCTTTCTTGGGAGCTGGCCGCAAAAGCGCAGGATTGCTTCAGGCCCTATTTTGGTCCCGGGCGGCAGGCTGAGCCTGTGATTAATTCTTCTTCCTGATGGGAAAATAGAGTGACCTGTGCCTGTCCCAACACCTAGAGCTAGTCTCTCATTGGTTCCCCCTCTTCCCGTTCATCCTCAGGACAAATTGCAACCTGTACGGAACAGGAGGTTAAAGGTGCTGATTCTCCAAGGACGGAGATTGTTAGTAAAGCGGCTGGATTGGCGAACCCGAGCACAAGGAGATGAGAAATGAGGTGCGTTTTGAAAACCTTTCCCGATCACACGGTGTACCATCTTCTGGGTTTCTCATGCATGTTTTTGATGTAGGAAGATGCCCTTGAACCTGGAGATTTGGGACCCATGGGATGGGTACCACGCAGTATTACTTTAAAGGGTCTGCGTTTGCTCACCCAACCTCACCAAACCTCTCAGCCCCAAGAGTGTCCACCCTTATGTCTCAAACAGCTGTGGGTCTAGATATGGTCAATCCAGGTGGCATCACAGCCCCTGAACGAATTTTGTAAGAATTTCTCTCTCTTTCACTGTCTTTGTTTCACGGGTTTTTAAAAGTAATTGATTTTTATAATGGGGTTTTCCTGGTTTTCACTGCTCTGATTTTGCCACTTTACACCCACTTGACTCACTTACAGAGAGATATCAATGCATAGGTTTCAAGATTCTTACTAGTCAGATATATTCTTGGGCGGTGAATAGGGGGTGTTGAGTCCAATTCATTGAGCAAGGAGTAGGTCTTGTCTGTTACATATTGGGTTTATGGAACGGTATCTGAGCTAATTTGAAACCCTTGTTTTATGCATCACCCCACCTCACCTTTCCCGTAAAGCAGCCATAGTGTGTTTTCTAAACGTGTGACTCTATTCTGTTTTGTAATTCAGTTCAAGGGTAGCGGTTTTTACATTCCCTCTATAAGTGATATCTTATGATAAGTGTCTTTTTCTGTGTGACTTATTTCACTTAGAATCGTCGTACCTAAATACACTCATCATGCTGCTACTAGCCTTATGACGTTGATTTCATGGCTGAGTGATATTCCATTGTACATAAGGACCACAACTTCTTTATCCATTTTTCTCTTTCCTGGGATATTTAAGGTGTAACGAAGTGGAGGTTCTTGTCAACAGAGCAGCCCTAAACTTTGGGGTGCCTGTGTCTTGCTGATTTTTAGTTTTCCCAATTTATACGCCCATGAGTGGAAGTGCCCTATGCTCCCTAAGCTGAGTTTTTTAGATGTTTCAGGACACACCGTGCACTTCTCCAGAGTGGCTGTTGGCAAGTTACATCCCGCCCATCAGCGTAGCCAGGCTCCCGTTTCTCCATGGCCTGTCCTGCATTTCTGGTTTTGACACTGTATTCAGCATGGCCCTTTTGACCGATGGGAAGCGAGACTTCTTTGTAGCGCTGATTTGCCTTTCCAGTTTGCTTGGCTGGCCAAAAAGGGCGTATGCGTTTTTTCCTGAATATATTCAGGAAAAAACGCATACGCCCTTTTTGGCCAAGGGCATCATTGTCGAGGTTTTGCCGATTTTCCTGGGCTTTAAAGGCGATTCGAATCTCCCTCCTGAAATCTGTTTCCTGCAATTCTGCCTTGCTTTCCAATCCTCTTCGTTGCCTTCCCTCAATATATTTGTGGACGAGAGTCATCATTTATAAGTCTGCAGGTTTGTGAATTGCAGTGCCCCTGAGCTCCATTTTTCAACTCGATTTCTTGGGAGCTGGCCGCAAAAGCGCAGGATTGCTTCAGACCCTATTCTGGTCCCGGGCGGCAGACTGAGCCTGTGGTAAATTCTTCTTCCTGATGGGAAAATAGAGTGACCTGTGCCTGTCACAACACCTAGAGCTAGTCTCTCATTGGTTCCCCCTCTTCCCGTTCATCCTCAGGACAAATTGCAACCTGTACGGAACAGGAGGTTAAAGGTGCTGATTCTCCAAGGAGGGAGATTGCTAGTAAAGTGGCTGGAATGGCGAACCCGAGCACAAGGAGATGAGAAATGAGGTGCGTTTTAGAAACCTTTCCCGATCACACGGTGTACCATCTTCTGGGTTTCTCATGCATGTTTTTGATGTAGGAAGATGCCCTTGAACCTGGAGATTTGGGACCCATAGGATGGGTACCACGCAGTATTACTTTAAAGGGTCTGCGTTTGCTCACCCAACCTCACCAAACCTCTCAGCCCCAAGAGTGTCCACCCTTATGTCTCAATCAGCTGTGGGTCTAGATATGGTCAATCCAGGTGGCATCACAGCCCCTGAGCGAACTTTGTAAGAATTTCTCTCTCTTTCACTGTCTTTGTTTCACGGGTTGTTAAAAGTAATTGATTTTTATAATGGGGTTTACCTGCTTTTCAGGGCTGTGATTTTGCCACTTAACACCCACTTGACTCACTTACAGAGAGATATCAATGCATAGGTTTTAAGATTCTTACTAGTCAGATATATTCTTGGGCGGTGAATAGGGGGTGTTGAGTCCAATTCACTGAGCAAGGAGTAGGTCTTGTCTATTACATATTGGGTTTATGGAACGGTATCTGAGCTAATTTGAAACCCTTGTTTTATGCATCACCCCACCTCACCTTTCCCGTTAAGCAGCCATAGTGTGTTTTCTAAACGTGTGACTCTGTTCTGTTTTGTAATTCAGTTCAAGGGTAGCGGTTTGTACATTCCCTCTATAACTGATATCTTATGATAAGTGTCTTTTTCTGTGTGACTTATTTCACTTAGAATCTTCGTACCTCAATCCACTCATCATGCTGCTACTAGCCTTATGACGTTGATTTCATGGCTGAGTGATATTCCATTGTACATAAGGACCACAACTTCTTTATCCATTTTTCTCTTTCCTGGGATATTTAAGGTGTAACGAAGTGGAAGTTCTTGTCAACAGAGCAGCCCTAAACTTTGCGGTGCCTGTGTCTTGCTGATTTTTAGTTTTCCCAATTTATACGCCCATGAGTGGAAGTGCCCTATGCTCCCTAAGCTGAGTTTTTTAGATGTTTCACGACACACCGTGCACTTCTCCAGAGTGGCTGTTGGCAATTTACATCCCGCCCATCAGCGTAGCCAGGCTCCCGCTTCTCCATGGCCTGTCCTGCATTTCTGGTTTTGACACTTTATTCAGCATGGCCCTTTTGACCGATGGGAAGCGAGACTTCTTTGTAGCGCTGATTTGCCTTTCCAGGTTGCTTGGTTGGCCAAAAAGGGCGTATGCGTTTTTTCCTGAATATATTCAGGAAAAAACGCATACGCCCTTTTTGGCCAAGGGCATCATTGTCGAGGTTTTGCCGATTTTCCTGGGCTTTAAAGGCGATTCGAATCTCCCTCCTGAAATCTGTTTCCTGCAATTCTGCCTTGCTTTCAAATCCTCTTCGTTTCCTTCCCTCAATATATTTGTGGACGAGAGTCATCATTTATAAGTCTGCAGGTTTGTGAATTGCAGTGCCCCTGAGCTCCATTTTTCAACTCGCTTTCTTGGGAGCTGGCCGCAAAAGCGCAGGATTGCTTCAGGCCCTATTTTGGTCCCGGGCGGCAGGCTGAGCCTGTGATTAATTCTTCTTCCTGATGGGAAAATAGAGTGACCTGTGCCTGTCCCAACACCTAGAGCTAGTCTCTCATTGGTTCCCCCTCTTCCCGTTCATCCTCAGGACAAATTGCAACCTGTACGGAACAGGAGGTTAAAGGTGCTGATTCTCCAAGGACGGAGATTGTTAGTAAAGCGGCTGGATTGGCGAACCCGAGCACAAGGAGATGAGAAATGAGGTGCGTTTTGAAAACCTTTCCCGATCACACGGTGTACCAACTTCTGGGTTTCTCATGCATGTTTTTGATGTAGGAAGATGCCCTTGAACCTGGAGATTTGGGACCCATGGGATGGGTACCACGCAGTAGTACTTTAAAGGGTCTGCGTTTGCTCACCCAACCTCACCAAACCTCTCAGCCCCAAGAGTGTCCACCCTTATGTCTCAAACAGCTGTGGGTCTAGATATGGTCAATCCAGGTGGCATCACAGCCCCTGAACGAATTTTTTAAGAATTTCTCTCTCTTTCACTGTCTTTGTTTCACGGGTTTTTAAAAGTAATTGATTTTTATAATGGGGTTTTCCTGGTTTTCACTGCTCTGATTTTGCCACTTTACACCCACTTGACTCACTTACAGAGAGATATCAATGCATAGGTTTCAAGATTCTTACTAGTCAGATATATTCTTGGGCGGTGAATAGGGGGTGTTGAGTCCAATTCATTGAGCAAGGAGTAGGTCTTGTCTGTTACATATTGGGTTTATGGAACGGTATCTGAGCTAATTTGAAACCCTTGTTTTATGCATCACCCCACCTCACCTTTCCCGTAAAGCAGCCATAGTGTGTTTTCTAAACGTGTGACTCTATTCTGTTTTGTAATTCAGTTCAAGGGTAGCGGTTTTTACATTCCCTCTATAAGTGATATCTTATGATAAGTGTCTTTTTCTGTGTGACTTATTTCACTTAGAATCGTCGTACCTAAATACACTCATCATGCTGCTACTAGCCTTATGACGTTGATTTCATGGCTGAGTGATATTCCATTGTACATAAGGACCACAACTTCTTTATCCATTTTTCTCTTTCCTGGGATATTTAAGGTGTAACGAAGTGGAGGTTCTTGTCAACAGAGCAGCCCTAAACTTTGGGGTGCCTGTGTCTTGCTGATTTTTAGTTTTCCCAATTTATACGCCCATGAGTGGAAGTGCCCTATGCTCCCTAAGCTGAGTTTTTTAGATGTTTCAGGACACACCGTGCACTTCTCCAGAGTGGCTGTTGGCAAGTTACATCCCGCCCATCAGCGTAGCCAGGCTCCCGTTTCTCCATGGCCTGTCCTGCATTTCTGGTTTTGACACTGTATTCAGCATGGCCCTTTTGACCGATGGGAAGCGAGACTTCTTTGTAGCGCTGATTTGCCTTTCCAGTTTGCTTGGCTGGCCAAAAAGGGCGTATGCGTTTTTTCCTGAATATATTCAGGAAAAAACGCATACGCCCTTTTTGGCCAAGGGCATCATTGTCGAGGTTTTGCCGATTTTCCTGGGCTTTAAAGGCGATTCGAATCTCCCTCCTGAAATCTGTTTCCTGCAATTCTGCCTTGCTTTCCAATCCTCTTCGTTGCCTTCCCTCAATATATTTGTGGACGAGAGTCATCATTTATAAGTCTGCAGGTTTGTGAATTGCAGTGCCCCTGAGCTCCATTTTTCAACTCGATTTCTTGGGAGCTGGCCGCAAAAGCGCAGGATTGCTTCAGACCCTATTCTGGTCCCGGGCGGCAGACTGAGCCTGTGGTAAATTCTTCTTCCTGATGGGAAAATAGAGTGACCTGTGCCTGTCACAACACCTAGAGCTAGTCTCTCATTGGTTCCCCCTCTTCCCGTTCATCCTCAGGACAAATTGCAACCTGTACGGAACAGGAGGTTAAAGGTGCTGATTCTCCAAGGAGGGAGATTGCTAGTAAAGTGGCTGGAATGGCGAACCCGAGCACAAGGAGATGAGAAATGAGGTGCGTTTTAGAAACCTTTCCCGATCACACGGTGTACCATCTTCTGGGTTTCTCATGCATGTTTTTGATGTAGGAAGATGCCCTTGAACCTGGAGATTTGGGACCCATAGGATGGGTACCACGCAGTATTACTTTAAAGGGTCTGCGTTTGCTCACCCAACCTCACCAAACCTCTCAGCCCCAAGAGTGTCCACCCTTATGTCTCAATCAGCTGTGGGTCTAGATATGGTCAATCCAGGTGGCATCACAGCCCCTGAGCGAACTTTGTAAGAATTTCTCTCTCTTTCACTGTCTTTGTTTCACGGGTTGTTAAAAGTAATTGATTTTTATAATGGGGTTTACCTGCTTTTCAGGGCTGTGATTTTGCCACTTAACACCCACTTGACTCACTTACAGAGAGATATCAATGCATAGGTTTTAAGATTCTTACTAGTCAGATATATTCTTGGGCGGTGAATAGGGGGTGTTGAGTCCAATTCACTGAGCAAGGAGTAGGTCTTGTCTATTACATATTGGGTTTATGGAACGGTATCTGAGCTAATTTGAAACCCTTGTTTTATGCATCACCCCACCTCACCTTTCCCGTTAAGCAGCCATAGTGTGTTTTCTAAACGTGTGACTCTGTTCTGTTTTGTAATTCAGTTCAAGGGTAGCGGTTTGTACATTCCCTCTATAACTGATATCTTATGATAAGTGTCTTTTTCTGTGTGACTTATTTCACTTAGAATCTTCGTACCTCAATCCACTCATCATGCTGCTACTAGCCTTATGACGTTGATTTCATGGCTGAGTGATATTCCATTGTACATAAGGACCACAACTTCTTTATCCATTTTTCTCTTTCCTGGGATATTTAAGGTGTAACGAAGTGGAAGTTCTTGTCAACAGAGCAGCCCTAAACTTTGCGGTGCCTGTGTCTTGCTGATTTTTAGTTTTCCCAATTTATACGCCCATGAGTGGAAGTGCCCTATGCTCCCTAAGCTGAGTTTTTTAGATGTTTCACGACACACCGTGCACTTCTCCAGAGTGGCTGTTGGCAATTTACATCCCGCCCATCAGCGTAGCCAGGCTCCCGCTTCTCCATGGCCTGTCCTGCATTTCTGGTTTTGACACTTTATTCAGCATGGCCCTTTTGACCGATGGGAAGCGAGACTTCTTTGTAGCGCTGATTTGCCTTTCCAGGTTGCTTGGTTGGCCAAAAAGGGCGTATGCGTTTTTTCCTGAATATATTCAGGAAAAAACGCATACGCCCTTTTTGGCCAAGGGCATCATTGTCGAGGTTTTGCCGATTTTCCTGGGCTTTAAAGGCGATTCGAATCTCCCTCCTGAAATCTGTTTCCTGCAATTCTGCCTTGCTTTCAAATCCTCTTCGTTTCCTTCCCTCAATATATTTGTGGACGAGAGTCATCATTTATAAGTCTGCAGGTTTGTGAATTGCAGTGCCCCTGAGCTCCATTTTTCAACTCGCTTTCTTGGGAGCTGGCCGCAAAAGCGCAGGATTGCTTCAGGCCCTATTTTGGTCCCGGGCGGCAGGCTGAGCCTGTGATTAATTCTTCTTCCTGATGGGAAAATAGAGTGACCTGTGCCTGTCCCAACACCTAGAGCTAGTCTCTCATTGGTTCCCCCTCTTCCCGTTCATCCTCAGGACAAATTGCAACCTGTACGGAACAGGAGGTTAAAGGTGCTGATTCTCCAAGGACGGAGATTGTTAGTAAAGCGGCTGGATTGGCGAACCCGAGCACAAGGAGATGAGAAATGAGGTGCGTTTTGAAAACCTTTCCCGATCACACGGTGTACCATCTTCTGGGTTTCTCATGCATGTTTTTGATGTAGGAAGATGCCCTTGAACCTGGAGATTTGGGACCCATGGGATGGGTACCACGCAGTATTACTTTAAAGGGTCTGCGTTTGCTCACCCAACCTCACCAAACCTCTCAGCCCCAAGAGTGTCCACCCTTATGTCTCAAACAGCTGTGGGTCTAGATATGGTCAATCCAGGTGGCATCACAGCCCCTGAACGAATTTTGTAAGAATTTCTCTCTCTTTCACTGTCTTTGTTTCACGGGTTTTTAAAAGTAATTGATTTTTATAATGGGGTTTAGCTGCTTTTCACTGCTGTGTTTCTGCCGCTTTACACCCACTTGTCTCACTTACAGAGAGATATCAATACATAGGTTTTAAGATTCTTACTAGTCAGAAATATTCTTGGGCGGTGAATAGGGGGTGTTGAGTCCAATTCACTGAGCAAGGAGTTGGTCTTGTCTATTATATATTGGGTTTATGGAACTGTATATGAGCTAATTTGAAACCCTTGTTTTATGCATCACCCCACCTCACCTTTCCCGTTAAGCAGCCATAGTGTGTTTTCTAAACGTGTGACTCTGTTCTGTTTTGTAATTCATTTCAAGGGTAGCGTTTTTTACGTTCCCTCTATAAGTGATATCTTATGATAAGTGTCTTTTTCTGTGAGACTTATTTCACTTAGAATCGTCGTACCTAAATCCACTCATCATGCTGCTACTAGCCTTATGACGTAGATTTCATGGCTGAGTGATATTCCATTGTACATAAGGACCACAACTTCTTTATCCATTTTTCTCTTTCCTGGGATATTTAAGGTGTAACGAAGTGGAGGTTCTTGTCAACAGAGCAGCCCTAAACTTTGGGGTGTCTGTGTCTTGCTGATTTTTAGTTTTCCCAATTTATACGCCCATGAGTGGAAGTGCCCTATGCTCTACAAGCTGAGTTTTTTAGATGTTTCAGGAAACACCGTACACTTCTCCAGAGTGGCTGTTGGCAATTTACATCCCACCCATCAGCGTAGCCAGGCTCCCGTTTCTCCATGGCCTGTCCTGCCTTTCTGGTTTTGACACTTGATTCAGCATGGCCCTTTTGACCGATGGGAAGCGAGAATTCTTTGTAGCGCTGATTTGCCTTTCCAGGTTGCTTGGTTGGCCAAAAAGGGCGTATGCGTTTTTTCCTGAATATATTCAGGAAAAAACGCATACGCCCTTTTTGGCCAAGGGCATCATTGTCGAGGTTTTGCCGCTTTTCCTGTGCTTTAAAGGCGATTCGAATCTCCCTCCTGAAATCTGTTTCCTGCAATTCTGCCTTGCTTTCAAATCCTCTTCGTTGCCTTCCCTCAATATATTTGTGGACGAGAGTCATCATTTATAAGTCTGCAGGTTTGTGAATTGCAGTGCCCCTGAGCTCCATTTTTCAACTCGCTTTCTTGGGAGCTGGCCGCAAAAGCGCAGGATTGCTTCAGGCCCTATTCTGGTCCCGGGCGGCAGGCTGAGCCTGTGGTTAATTCTTCTTCCTCATGGGAAAATAGAGTGACCTGTGCCTGTCTCAACACCTAGAGCTAGTCTCTCATTGGTTCCCCCTCTTCCCGTTCATCCTCAGGAAAAATTGCAACCTGTACGGAACAGGAGGTTAAAGGTGCTGATTCTCCAAGGACGGAGATTGCTAGTAAAGCGGCTGGAATGCCGAACCCGAGCACAAGGAGATGAGAAATGAGGTGCGTTTTAGAAACCTTTCCCGATCACACGGTGTACCATCTTCTGGGTTTCTCATGCATGGTTTCGATGTAGGAAGATGCCCTTGAACCTGGAGATTTGGGACCCATGGGATGGATACCACGCAGTATTACTTTAAAGGGTCTGCGTTTGCTCACCCAACTTCACCAAAACTCTCAGCTCCAAGAGTGTCCACCCTTATGTCTCAATCAGCTGTGGGTCTAGATATGGTCAATCCAGGTGGCATCACAGCCCCTGAACGAATTTTGTAAGAATTTCTCTCTCTTTCACTTTCTTTGTTTCACGGGTATTCAAAAGTAATTGATTTTTATAATGGGGTTTAGCTGCTTTTCACTGCTGTGTTTCTGCCGCTTTACACCCACTTGTCTCACTTACAGAGAGATATCAATACATAGGTTTTAAGATTCTTACTAGTCAGAAATATTCTTGGGCGGTGAATAGGGGGTGTTGAGTCCAATTCACTGAGCAAGGAGTTGGTCTTGTCTATTACATATTGGGTTTATGGAACTGTATATGAGCTAATTTGAAACCCTTGTTTTATGCATCACCCCACCTCACCTTTCCCGTTAAGCAGCCATAGTGTGTTTTCTAAACGTGTGACTCTGTTCTGTTTTGTAATTCATTTCAAGGGTAGCGTTTTTTACGTTCCCTCTATAAGTGATATCTTATGATAAGTGTCTTTTTCTGTGAGACTTATTTCACTTAGAATCGTCGTACCTAAATCCACTCATCATGCTGCTACTAGCCTTATGACGTAGATTTCATGGCTGAGTGATATTCCATTGTACATAAGGACCACAACTTCTTTATCTATTTTTCTCTTTCCTGGGATATTTAAGGTGTAACGAAGTGGAGGTTCTTGTCAAAAGAGCAGCCCTAAACTTTGGGGTGCCTGTGTCTTGCTGATTTTTAGTTTTCCCAATTTATACGCCCATGAGTGGAAGTGCCCTATGCTCTCTAAGCTGAGTTTTTTAGATGTTTCAGGACACACCGTACACTTCTCCAGAGTGGCTGTTGGCAATTTACATCCCGCCCATCAGCGTAGCCAGGCTCCCGTTTCTCCATGGCCTGTCCTGCCTTTCTGGTTTTGACACTTGATTCAGCATGGCACTTTTGACCGATGGGAAGCGAGACTTCTTTGTAGCGCTGATTTGCCTTTCCAGGTTGCTTGGTTGGCCAAAAAGGGCGTATGCGTTTTTTCCTGAATATATTCAGGAAAAAACGCATACGCCCTTTTTGGCCAAGGGCATCATTGTCGAGGTTTTGCCGCTTTTCCTGTGCTTTAAAGGCGATTCGAATCTCCCTCCTGAAATCTGTTTCCTGCAATTCTGCCTTGCTTTCAAATCCTCTTCGTTGCCTTCCCTCAATATATTTGTGGACGAGAGTCATCATTTATAAGTCTGAAGGTTTGTGAATTGCAGTGCGCCTGAGCTCCATTTTTCAACTCGCTTTCTTGGGAGCTGGCCGCAAAAGGGCAGGATTGCTTCAGACCCTATTCTGGTCCCGGGCGGCAGGCTGAGCCTGTGGTAAATTCTTCTTCCTGATGGGAAAATAGAGTGACCTGTGCCTGTCCCAACACCTAGAGCTAGTCTCTCATTGGTTCCTCCTCTTCCCGTTCATCCTCAGGACAAATTGCAACCTGTACGGAACAGGAGGTTAAAGGTGCTGATTCTCCAAGGAGGGAGATTGCTAGTAAAGTGGCTGGAATGGCGAACCCGAGCACAAGGAGATGAGAAATGAAGTGCGTTTTAGAAACCTTTCCCGATCACACGGTGTACCATCTTCTGGGTTTCTCATGCATGGTTTCGATGTAGGAAGATGCCCTTGAACCTGGAGATTTGGGACCCATGGGATGGATACCACGCAGTATTACTTTAAAGGGTCTGCGTTTGCTCACCCAACTTCACCAAAACTCTCAGCTCCAAGAGTGTCCACCCTTATGTCTCAATCAGCTGTGTGTCTAGATATGGTCAATCCAGGTGGCATCACAGCCCCTGAACGAATTTTGTAAGAATTTCTCTCTCTTTCACTTTCTTTGTTTCACGGGTATTCAAAAGTAATTGATTTTTATAATGGGGTTTACCTGCTTTTCACTGCTGTGATTTTGCCGCTTTACACCCACTTGACTCACTTACAGAGAGATATCAATGCATAGGTTTCAAGATTCTTACTAGTCAGATATATTCTTGGGCGGTGAATAGGGGGTGTTGAGTCCAATTCATTGAGCAAGGAGTAGGGCTTGTCTATTACATATTGGGTTTATGGAACGGTATCTGAGCTAATTTGAAACCCTTGTTTTATGCATCACCCCACCTCACCTTTCCCGTTAAGCAGCCATAGTGTGTTTTCTAAACGTGTGACTCTATTCTGTTTTGTAATTCAGTTCAAGGGTAGCGGTTTTTACATTCCCTGTATAAGTCATATCTTATGATAAGTGTCTTTTTCTGTGTGACTTATTTCACTTAGAATCGTCGTACCTAAATCCACTCATCATGCTGCTAGTAGCCTTATGACGTTGATTTCATGGCTGAGTGATATTCCATTGTACATAAGGACCACAACTTCTTTATCCATTTTTCTCTTTCCTGGGATATTTAAGGTGTAACGAAGTGGAAGTTCTTGTCAACAGAGCAGCCCTAAACTTTGGGGTGCCTGTGTCTTGCTGATTTTTAGTTTTCCCAATTTATACGCCCATGAGTGGAAGTGCCCTATGCTCCCTAAGCTGAGTTTTTTAGATGTTTCAGGACACACCGTGCACTTCTCCAGAGTGGCTGTTGGCAATTTACATCTCGCCCATCAGCGTAGCCAGGCTCCTGTTTCTCCATGGCCTGTCCTGCATTTCTGGTTTTCACACTGTATTCAGCATGGCCCTTTTGACCGATGGGAAGCGAGACTTCTTTGTAGCGCTGATTTGCCTTTCCAGTTTGCTTGGTTGGCCAAAAAGGGCGTATGCGTTTTTTCCTGAATATATTCAGGAAAAAACGCATACGCCCTTTTTGGCCAAGGGCATCATTGTCGAGGTTTTGCCGATTTTCCTGGGCTTTAAAGGTGATTCGAATCTCCCTCCTGAAATCTGTTTCCTGCAATTCTGCCTTGCTTTCCAATCCGCTTCGTTTCCTTCCCTCAATATATTTGTGGACGAGAGTCATCATTTATAAGTCTGCAGGTTTGTGAATTGCAGTGCCCCTGAGCTCCATTTTTCAACTCGCTTTCTTGGGAGCTGGCCGCAAAAGCGCAGGATTGCTTCAGGCCCTATTTTGGTCCCAGGCGGCAGGCTGAGCCTGTGATTAATTCTTCTTCCTAATGGGAAAATAGAGTGACCTGTGCCTGTCCCAACACCTAGAGCTAGTCTCTCATTGGTTCCCCCTCTTCCCGTTCATCCTCAGGACAAATTGCAACCTGTACGGAACAGGAGGTTAAAGGTGCTGATTCTCCAAGGACGGAGATTGTTAGTAAAGCGGCTGGATTGGCGAACCCGAGCACAAGGAGATGAGAAATGAGGTGCGTTTTGAAAACCTTTCCCGATCACACGGTGTACCAACTTCTGGGTTTCTCATGCATGTTTTTGATGTAGGAAGATGCCCTTGAACCTGGAGATTTGGGACCCATGGGATGGGTACCACGCAGTAGTACTTTAAAGGGTCTGCGTTTGCTCACCCAACCTCACCAAACCTCTCAGCCCCAAGAGTGTCCACCCTTATGTCTCAAACAGCTGTGGGTCTAGATATGGTCAATCCAGGTGGCATCACAGCCCCTGAACGAATTTTTTAAGAATTTCTCTCTCTTTCACTGTCTTTGTTTCACGGGTTTTTAAAAGTAATTGATTTTTATAATGGGGTTTTCCTGGTTTTCACTGCTCTGATTTTGCCACTTTACACCCACTTGACTCACTTACAGAGAGATATCAATGCATAGGTTTCAAGATTCTTACTAGTCAGATATATTCTTGGGCGGTGAATAGGGGGTGTTGAGTCCAATTCATTGAGCAAGGAGTAGGTCTTGTCTGTTACATATTGGGTTTATGGAACGGTATCTGAGCTAATTTGAAACCCTTGTTTTATGCATCACCCCACCTCACCTTTCCCGTAAAGCAGCCATAGTGTGTTTTCTAAACGTGTGACTCTATTCTGTTTTGTAATTCAGTTCAAGGGTAGCGGTTTTTACATTCCCTCTATAAGTGATATCTTATGATAAGTGTCTTTTTCTGTGTGACTTATTTCACTTAGAATCGTCGTACCTAAATACACTCATCATGCTGCTACTAGCCTTATGACGTTGATTTCATGGCTGAGTGATATTCCATTGTACATAAGGACCACAACTTCTTTATCCATTTTTCTCTTTCCTGGGATATTTAAGGTGTAACGAAGTGGAGGTTCTTGTCAACAGAGCAGCCCTAAACTTTGGGGTGGCTGTGTCTTGCTGATTTTTAGTTTTCCCAATTTATACGCCCATGAGTGGAAGTGCCCTATGCTCCCTAAGCTGAGTTTTTTAGATGTTTCAGGACACACCGTGCACTTCTCCAGAGTGGCTGTTGGCAAGTTACATCCCGCCCATCAGCGTAGCCAGGCTCCCGTTTCTCCATGGCCTGTCCTGCATTTCTGGTTTTGACACTGTATTCAGCATGGCCCTTTTGACCGATGGGAAGCGAGACTTCTTTGTAGCGCTGATTTGCCTTTCCAGTTTGCTTGGCTGGCCAAAAAGGGCGTATGCGTTTTTTCCTGAATATATTCAGGAAAAAACGCATACGCCCTTTTTGGCCAAGGGCATCATTGTCGAGGTTTTGCCGATTTTCCTGGGCTTTAAAGGCGATTCGAATCTCCCTCCTGAAATCTGTTTCCTGCAATTCTGCCTTGCTTTCCAATCCTCTTCGTTGCCTTCCCTCAATATATTTGTGGACGAGAGTCATCATTTATAAGTCTGCAGGTTTGTGAATTGCAGTGCCCCTGAGCTCCATTTTTCAACTCGATTTCTTGGGAGCTGGCCGCAAAAGCGCAGGATTGCTTCAGACCCTATTCTGGTCCCGGGCGGCAGACTGAGCCTGTGGTAAATTCTTCTTCCTGATGGGAAAATAGAGTGACCTGTGCCTGTCACAACACCTAGAGCTAGTCTCTCATTGGTTCCCCCTCTTCCCGTTCATCCTCAGGACAAATTGCAACCTGTACGGAACAGGAGGTTAAAGGTGCTGATTCTCCAAGGAGGGAGATTGCTAGTAAAGTGGCTGGAATGGCGAACCCGAGCACAAGGAGATGAGAAATGAGGTGCGTTTTAGAAACCTTTCCCGATCACACGGTGTACCATCTTCTGGGTTTCTCATGCATGTTTTTGATGTAGGAAGATGCCCTTGAACCTGGAGATTTGGGACCCATAGGATGGTTACCACGCAGTATTACTTTAAAGGGTCTGCGTTTGCTCACCCAACCTCACCAAACCTCTCAGCCCCAAGAGTGTCCACCCTTATGTCTCAATCAGCTGTGGGTCTAGATATGGTCAATCCAGGTGGCATCACAGCCCCTGAGCGAACTTTGTAAGAATTTCTCTCTCTTTCACTGTCTTTGTTTCACGGGTTGTTAAAAGTAATTGATTTTTATAATGGGGTTTACCTGCTTTTCAGGGCTGTGATTTTGCCACTTAACACCCACTTGACTCACTTACAGAGAGATATCAATGCATAGGTTTTAAGATTCTTACTAGTCAGATATATTCTTGGGCGGTGAATAGGGGGTGTTGAGTCCAATTCACTGAGCAAGGAGTAGGTCTTGTCTATTACATATTGGGTTTATGGAACGGTATCTGAGCTAATTTGAAACCCTTGTTTTATGCATCACCCCACCTCACCTTTCCCGTTAAGCAGCCATAGTGTGTTTTCTAAACGTGTGACTCTGTTCTGTTTTGTAATTCAGTTCAAGGGTAGCGGTTTGTACATTCCCTCTATAACTGATATCTTATGATAAGTGTCTTTTTCTGTGTGACTTATTTCACTTAGAATCTTCGTACCTCAATCCACTCATCATGCTGCTACTAGCCTTATGACGTTGATTTCATGGCTGAGTGATATTCCATTGTACATAAGGACCACAACTTCTTTATCCATTTTTCTCTTTCCTGGGATATTTAAGGTGTAACGAAGTGGAAGTTCTTGTCAACAGAGCAGCCCTAAACTTTGCGGTGCCTGTGTCTTGCTGATTTTTAGTTTTCCCAATTTATACGCCCATGAGTGGAAGTGCCCTATGCTCCCTAAGCTGAGTTTTTTAGATGTTTCACGACACACCGTGCACTTCTCCAGAGTGGCTGTTGGCAATTTACATCCCGCCCATCAGCGTAGCCAGGCTCCCGTTTCTCCATGGCCTGTCCTGCATTTCTGGTTTTGACACTTTATTCAGCATGGCCCTTTTGACCGATGGGAAGCGAGACTTCTTTGTAGCGCTGATTTGCCTTTCCAGGTTGCTTGGTTGGCCAAAAAGGGCGTATGCGTTTTTTCCTGAATATATTCAGGAAAAAACGCATACGCCCTTTTTGGCCAAGGGCATCATTGTCGAGGTTTTGCCGATTTTCCTGGGCTTTAAAGGCGATTCGAATCTCCCTCCTGAAATCTGTTTCCTGCAATTCTGCCTTGCTTTCAAATCCTCTTCGTTTCCTTCCCTCAATATATTTGTGGACGAGAGTCATCATTTATAAGTCTGCAGGTTTGTGAATTGCAGTGCCCCTGAGCTCCATTTTTCAACTCGCTTTCTTGGGAGCTGGCCGCAAAAGCGCAGGATTGCTTCAGGCCCTATTTTGGTCCCGGGCGGCAGGCTGAGCCTGTGATTAATTCTTCTTCCTGATGGGAAAATAGAGTGACCTGTGCCTGTCCCAACACCTAGAGCTAGTCTCTCATTGGTTCCCCCTCTTCCCGTTCATCCTCAGGACAAATTGCAACCTGTACGGAACAGGAGGTTAAAGGTGCTGATTCTCCAAGGACGGAGATTGTTAGTAAAGCGGCTGGATTGGCGAACCCGAGCACAAGGAGATGAGAAATGAGGTGCGTTTTGAAAACCTTTCCCGATCACACGGTGTACCATCTTCTGGGTTTCTCATGCATGTTTTTGATGTAGGAAGATGCCCTTGAACCTGGAGATTTGGGACCCATGGGATGGGTACCACGCAGTATTACTTTAAAGGGTCTGCGTTTGCTCACCCAACCTCACCAAACCTCTCAGCCCCAAGAGTGTCCACCCTTATGTCTCAAACAGCTGTGGGTCTAGATATGGTCAATCCAGGTGGCATCACAGCCCCTGAACGAATTTTGTAAGAATTTCTCTCTCTTTCACTGTCTTTGTTTCACGGGTTTTTAAAAGTAATTGATTTTTATAATGGGGTTTTCCTGGTTTTCACTGCTCTGATTTTGCCACTTTACACCCACTTGACTCACTTACAGAGAGATATCAATGCATAGGTTTCAAGATTCTTACTAGTCAGATATATTCTTGGGCGGTGAATAGGGGGTGTTGAGTCCAATTCATTGAGCAAGGAGTAGGTCTTGTCTGTTACATATTGGGTTTATGGAACGGTATCTGAGCTAATTTGAAACCCTTGTTTTATGCATCACCCCACCTCACCTTTCCCGTAAAGCAGCCATAGTGTGTTTTCTAAACGTGTGACTCTATTCTGTTTTGTAATTCAGTTCAAGGGTAGCGGTTTTTACATTCCCTCTATAAGTGATATCTTATGATAAGTGTCTTTTTCTGTGTGACTTATTTCACTTAGAATCGTCGTACCTAAATACACTCATCATGCTGCTACTAGCCTTATGACGTTGATTTCATGGCTGAGTGATATTCCATTGTACATAAGGACCACAACTTCTTTATCCATTTTTCTCTTTCCTGGGATATTTAAGGTGTAACGAAGTGGAGGTTCTTGTCAACAGAGCAGCCCTAAACTTTGGGGTGCCTGTGTCTTGCTGATTTTTAGTTTTCCCAATTTATACGCCCATGAGTGGAAGTGCCCTATGCTCCCTAAGCTGAGTTTTTTAGATGTTTCAGGACACACCGTGCACTTCTCCAGAGTGGCTGTTGGCAAGTTACATCCCGCCCATCAGCGTAGCCAGGCTCCCGTTTCTCCATGGCCTGTCCTGCATTTCTGGTTTTGACACTGTATTCAGCATGGCCCTTTTGACCGATGGGAAGCGAGACTTCTTTGTAGCGCTGATTTGCCTTTCCAGTTTGCTTGGCTGGCCAAAAAGGGCGTATGCGTTTTTTCCTGAATATATTCAGGAAAAAACGCATACGCCCTTTTTGGCCAAGGGCATCATTGTCGAGGTTTTGCCGATTTTCCTGGGCTTTAAAGGCGATTCGAATCTCCCTCCTGAAATCTGTTTCCTGCAATTCTGCCTTGCTTTCCAATCCTCTTCGTTGCCTTCCCTCAATATATTTGTGGACGAGAGTCATCATTTATAAGTCTGCAGGTTTGTGAATTGCAGTGCCCCTGAGCTCCATTTTTCAACTCGATTTCTTGGGAGCTGGCCGCAAAAGCGCAGGATTGCTTCAGACCCTATTCTGGTCCCGGGCGGCAGACTGAGCCTGTGGTAAATTCTTCTTCCTGATGGGAAAATAGAGTGACCTGTGCCTGTCACAACACCTAGAGCTAGTCTCTCATTGGTTCCCCCTCTTCCCGTTCATCCTCAGGACAAATTGCAACCTGTACGGAACAGGAGGTTAAAGGTGCTGATTCTCCAAGGAGGGAGATTGCTAGTAAAGTGGCTGGAATGGCGAACCCGAGCACAAGGAGATGAGAAATGAGGTGCGTTTTAGAAACCTTTCCCGATCACACGGTGTACCATCTTCTGGGTTTCTCATGCATGTTTTTGATGTAGGAAGATGCCCTTGAACCTGGAGATTTGGGACCCATAGGATGGGTACCACGCAGTATTACTTTAAAGGGTCTGCGTTTGCTCACCCAACCTCACCAAACCTCTCAGCCCCAAGAGTGTCCACCCTTATGTCTCAATCAGCTGTGGGTCTAGATATGGTCAATCCAGGTGGCATCACAGCCCCTGAGCGAACTTTGTAAGAATTTCTCTCTCTTTCACTGTCTTTGTTTCACGGGTTGTTAAAAGTAATTGATTTTTATAATGGGGTTTACCTGCTTTTCAGGGCTGTGATTTTGCCACTTAACACCCACTTGACTCACTTACAGAGAGATATCAATGCATAGGTTTTAAGATTCTTACTAGTCAGATATATTCTTGGGCGGTGAATAGGGGGTGTTGAGTCCAATTCACTGAGCAAGGAGTAGGTCTTGTCTATTACATATTGGGTTTATGGAACGGTATCTGAGCTAATTTGAAACCCTTGTTTTATGCATCACCCCACCTCACCTTTCCCGTTAAGCAGCCATAGTGTGTTTTCTAAACGTGTGACTCTGTTCTGTTTTGTAATTCAGTTCAAGGGTAGCGGTTTGTACATTCCCTCTATAACTGATATCTTATGATAAGTGTCTTTTTCTGTGTGACTTATTTCACTTAGAATCTTCGTACCTCAATCCACTCATCATGCTGCTACTAGCCTTATGACGTTGATTTCATGGCTGAGTGATATTCCATTGTACATAAGGACCACAACTTCTTTATCCATTTTTCTCTTTCCTGGGATATTTAAGGTGTAACGAAGTGGAAGTTCTTGTCAACAGAGCAGCCCTAAACTTTGCGGTGCCTGTGTCTTGCTGATTTTTAGTTTTCCCAATTTATACGCCCATGAGTGGAAGTGCCCTATGCTCCCTAAGCTGAGTTTTTTAGATGTTTCACGACACACCGTGCACTTCTCCAGAGTGGCTGTTGGCAATTTACATCCCGCCCATCAGCGTAGCCAGGCTCCCGTTTCTCCATGGCCTGTCCTGCATTTCTGGTTTTGACACTTTATTCAGCATGGCCCTTTTGACCGATGGGAAGCGAGACTTCTTTGTAGCGCTGATTTGCCTTTCCAGGTTGCTTGGTTGGCCAAAAAGGGCGTATGCGTTTTTTCCTGAATATATTCAGGAAAAAACGCATACGCCCTTTTTGGCCAAGGGCATCATTGTCGAGGTTTTGCCGATTTTCCTGGGCTTTAAAGGCGATTCGAATCTCCCTCCTGAAATCTGTTTCCTGCAATTCTGCCTTGCTTTCAAATCCTCTTCGTTTCCTTCCCTCAATATATTTGTGGACGAGAGTCATCATTTATAAGTCTGCAGGTTTGTGAATTGCAGTGCCCCTGAGCTCCATTTTTCAACTCGCTTTCTTGGGAGCTGGCCGCAAAAGCGCAGGATTGCTTCAGGCCCTATTTTGGTCCCGGGCGGCAGGCTGAGCCTGTGATTAATTCTTCTTCCTGATGGGAAAATAGAGTGACCTGTGCCTGTCCCAACACCTAGAGCTAGTCTCTCATTGGTTCCCCCTCTTCCCGTTCATCCTCAGGACAAATTGCAACCTGTACGGAACAGGAGGTTAAAGGTGCTGATTCTCCAAGGAGGGAGATTGCTAGTAAAGTGGCTGGAATGGCGAACCCGAGCACAAGGAGATGAGAAATGAGGTGCGTTTTAGAAACCTTTCCCGATCACACGGTGTACCATCTTCTGGGTTTCTCATGCATGTTTTTGATGTAGGAAGATGCCCTTGAACCTGGAGATTTGGGACCCATAGGATGGTTACCACGCAGTATTACTTTAAAGGGTCTGCGTTTGCTCACCCAACCTCACCAAACCTCTCAGCCCCAAGAGTGTCCACCCTTATGTCTCAATCAGCTGTGGGTCTAGATATGGTCAATCCAGGTGGCATCACAGCCCCTGAGCGAACTTTGTAAGAATTTCTCTCTCTTTCACTGTCTTTGTTTCACGGGTTGTTAAAAGTAATTGATTTTTATAATGGGGTTTACCTGCTTTTCAGGGCTGTGATTTTGCCACTTAACACCCACTTGACTCACTTACAGAGAGATATCAATGCATAGGTTTTAAGATTCTTACTAGTCAGATATATTCTTGGGCGGTGAATAGGGGGTGTTGAGTCCAATTCACTGAGCAAGGAGTAGGTCTTGTCTATTACATATTGGGTTTATGGAACGGTATCTGAGCTAATTTGAAACCCTTGTTTTATGCATCACCCCACCTCACCTTTCCCGTTAAGCAGCCATAGTGTGTTTTCTAAACGTGTGACTCTGTTCTGTTTTGTAATTCAGTTCAAGGGTAGCGGTTTGTACATTCCCTCTATAACTGATATCTTATGATAAGTGTCTTTTTCTGTGTGACTTATTTCACTTAGAATCTTCGTACCTCAATCCACTCATCATGCTGCTACTAGCCTTATGACGTTGATTTCATGGCTGAGTGATATTCCATTGTACATAAGGACCACAACTTCTTTATCCATTTTTCTCTTTCCTGGGATATTTAAGGTGTAACGAAGTGGAAGTTCTTGTCAACAGAGCAGCCCTAAACTTTGCGGTGCCTGTGTCTTGCTGATTTTTAGTTTTCCCAATTTATACGCCCATGAGTGGAAGTGCCCTATGCTCCCTAAGCTGAGTTTTTTAGATGTTTCACGACACACCGTGCACTTCTCCAGAGTGGCTGTTGGCAATTTACATCCCGCCCATCAGCGTAGCCAGGCTCCCGTTTCTCCATGGCCTGTCCTGCATTTCTGGTTTTGACACTTTATTCAGCATGGCCCTTTTGACCGATGGGAAGCGAGACTTCTTTGTAGCGCTGATTTGCCTTTCCAGGTTGCTTGGTTGGCCAAAAAGGGCGTATGCGTTTTTTCCTGAATATATTCAGGAAAAAACGCATACGCCCTTTTTGGCCAAGGGCATCATTGTCGAGGTTTTGCCGATTTTCCTGGGCTTTAAAGGCGATTCGAATCTCCCTCCTGAAATCTGTTTCCTGCAATTCTGCCTTGCTTTCAAATCCTCTTCGTTTCCTTCCCTCAATATATTTGTGGACGAGAGTCATCATTTATAAGTCTGCAGGTTTGTGAATTGCAGTGCCCCTGAGCTCCATTTTTCAACTCGCTTTCTTGGGAGCTGGCCGCAAAAGCGCAGGATTGCTTCAGGCCCTATTTTGGTCCCGGGCGGCAGGCTGAGCCTGTGATTAATTCTTCTTCCTGATGGGAAAATAGAGTGACCTGTGCCTGTCCCAACACCTAGAGCTAGTCTCTCATTGGTTCCCCCTCTTCCCGTTCATCCTCAGGACAAATTGCAACCTGTACGGAACAGGAGGTTAAAGGTGCTGATTCTCCAAGGACGGACATTGTTAGTAAAGCGGCTGGATTGGCGAACCCGAGCACAAGGAGATGAGAAATGAGGTGCGTTTTGAAAACCTTTCCCGATCACACGGTGTACCATCTTCTGGGTTTCTCATGCATGTTTTTGATGTAGGAAGATGCCCTTGAACCTGGAGATTTGGGACCCATGGGATGGGTACCACGCAGTATTACTTTAAAGGGTCTGCGTTTGCTCACCCAACCTCACCAAACCTCTCAGCCCCAAGAGTGTCCACCCTTATGTCTCAAACAGCTGTGGGTCTAGATATGGTCAATCCAGGTGGCATCACAGCCCCTGAACGAATTTTGTAAGAATTTCTCTCTCTTTCACTGTCTTTGTTACACGGGTTTTTAAAAGTAATTGATTTTTATAATGGGGTTTTCCTGGTTTTCACTGCTCTGATTTTGCCACTTTACACCCACTTGACTCACTTACAGAGAGATATCAATGCATAGGTTTCAAGATTCTTACTAGTCAGATATATTCTTGGGCGGTGAATAGGGGGTGTTGAGTCCAATTCATTGAGCAAGGAGTAGGTCTTGTCTGTTACATATTGGGTTTATGGAACGGTATCTGAGCTAATTTGAAACCCTTGTTTTATGCATCACCCCACCTCACCTTTCCCGTAAAGCAGCCATAGTGTGTTTTCTAAACGTGTGACTCTATTCTGTTTTGTAATTCAGTTCAAGGGTAGCGGTTTTTACATTCCCTCTATAAGTGATATCTTATGATAAGTGTCTTTTTCTGTGTGACTTATTTCACTTAGAATCGTCGTACCTAAATACACTCATCATGCTGCTACTAGCCTTATGACGTTGATTTCATGGCTGAGTGATATTCCATTGTACATAAGGACCACAACTTCTTTATCCATTTTTCTCTTTCCTGGGATATTTAAGGTGTAACGAAGTGGAGGTTCTTGTCAACAGAGCAGCCCTAAACTTTGGGGTGCCTGTGTCTTGCTGATTTTTAGTTTTCCCAATTTATACGCCCATGAGTGGAAGTGCCCTATGCTCCCTAAGCTGAGTTTTTTAGATGTTTCAGGACACACCGTGCACTTCTCCAGAGTGGCTGTTGGCAAGTTACATCCCGCCCATCAGCGTAGCCAGGCTCCCGTTTCTCCATGGCCTGTCCTGCATTTCTGGTTTTGACACTGTATTCAGCATGGCCCTTTTGACCGATGGGAAGCGAGACTTCTTTGTAGCGCTGATTTGCCTTTCCAGTTTGCTTGGCTGGCCAAAAAGGGCGTATGCGTTTTTTCCTGAATATATTCAGGAAAAAACGCATACGCCCTTTTTGGCCAAGGGCATCATTGTCGAGGTTTTGCCGATTTTCCTGGGCTTTAAAGGCGATTCGAATCTCCCTCCTGAAATCTGTTTCCTGCAATTCTGCCTTGCTTTCCAATCCTCTTCGTTGCCTTCCCTCAATATATTTGTGGACGAGAGTCATCATTTATAAGTCTGCAGGTTTGTGAATTGCAGTGCCCCTGAGCTCCATTTTTCAACTCGATTTCTTGGGAGCTGGCCGCAAAAGCGCAGGATTGCTTCAGACCCTATTCTGGTCCCGGGCGGCAGACTGAGCCTGTGGTAAATTCTTCTTCCTGATGGGAAAATAGAGTGACCTGTGCCTGTCACAACACCTAGAGCTAGTCTCTCATTGGTTCCCCCTCTTCCCGTTCATCCTCAGGACAAATTGCAACCTGTACGGAACAGGAGGTTAAAGGTGCTGATTCTCCAAGGAGGGAGATTGCTAGTAAAGTGGCTGGAATGGCGAACCCGAGCACAAGGAGATGAGAAATGAGGTGCGTTTTAGAAACCTTTCCCGATCACACGGTGTACCATCTTCTGGGTTTCTCATGCATGTTTTTGATGTAGGAAGATGCCCTTGAACCTGGAGATTTGGGACCCATAGGATGGGTACCACGCAGTATTACTTTAAAGGGTCTGCGTTTGCTCACCCAACCTCACCAAACCTCTCAGCCCCAAGAGTGTCCACCCTTATGTCTCAATCAGCTGTGGGTCTAGATATGGTCAATCCAGGTGGCATCACAGCCCCTGAGCGAACTTTGTAAGAATTTCTCTCTCTTTCACTGTCTTTGTTTCACGGGTTGTTAAAAGTAATTGATTTTTATAATGGGGTTTACCTGCTTTTCAGGGCTGTGATTTTGCCACTTAACACCCACTTGACTCACTTACAGAGAGATATCAATGCATAGGTTTTAAGATTCTTACTAGTCAGATATATTCTTGGGCGGTGAATAGGGGGTGTTGAGTCCAATTCACTGAGCAAGGAGTAGGTCTTGTCTATTACATATTGGGTTTATGGAACGGTATCTGAGCTAATTTGAAACCCTTGTTTTATGCATCACCCCACCTCACCTTTCCCGTTAAGCAGCCATAGTGTGTTTTCTAAACGTGTGACTCTGTTCTGTTTTGTAATTCAGTTCAAGGGTAGCGGTTTGTACATTCCCTCTATAACTGATATCTTATGATAAGTGTCTTTTTCTGTGTGACTTATTTCACTTAGAATCTTCGTACCTCAATCCACTCATCATGCTGCTACTAGCCTTATGACGTTGATTTCATGGCTGAGTGATATTCCATTGTACATAAGGACCACAACTTCTTTATCCATTTTTCTCTTTCCTGGGATATTTAAGGTGTAACGAAGTGGAAGTTCTTGTCAACAGAGCAGCCCTAAACTTTGCGGTGCCTGTGTCTTGCTGATTTTTAGTTTTCCCAATTTATACGCCCATGAGTGGAAGTGCCCTATGCTCCCTAAGCTGAGTTTTTTAGATGTTTCACGACACACCGTGCACTTCTCCAGAGTGGCTGTTGGCAATTTACATCCCGCCCATCAGCGTAGCCAGGCTCCCGTTTCTCCATGGCCTGTCCTGCATTTCTGGTTTTGACACTTTATTCAGCATGGCCCTTTTGACCGATGGGAAGCGAGACTTCTTTGTAGCGCTGATTTGCCTTTCCAGGTTGCTTGGTTGGCCAAAAAGGGCGTATGCGTTTTTTCCTGAATATATTCAGGAAAAAACGCATACGCCCTTTTTGGCCAAGGGCATCATTGTCGAGGTTTTGCCGATTTTCCTGGGCTTTAAAGGCGATTCGAATCTCCCTCCTGAAATCTGTTTCCTGCAATTCTGCCTTGCTTTCAAATCCTCTTCGTTTCCTTCCCTCAATATATTTGTGGACGAGAGTCATCATTTATAAGTCTGCAGGTTTGTGAATTGCAGTGCCCCTGAGCTCCATTTTTCAACTCGCTTTCTTGGGAGCTGGCCGCAAAAGCGCAGGATTGCTTCAGGCCCTATTTTGGTCCCGGGCGGCAGGCTGAGCCTGTGATTAATTCTTCTTCCTGATGGGAAAATAGAGTGACCTGTGCCTGTCCCAACACCTAGAGCTAGTCTCTCATTGGTTCCCCCTCTTCCCGTTCATCCTCAGGACAAATTGCAACCTGTACGGAACAGGAGGTTAAAGGTGCTGATTCTCCAAGGACGGAGATTGTTAGTAAAGCGGCTGGATTGGCGAACCCGAGCACAAGGAGATGAGAAATGAGGTGCGTTTTGAAAACCTTTCCCGATCACACGGTGTACCATCTTCTGGGTTTCTCATGCATGTTTTTGATGTAGGAAGATGCCCTTGAACCTGGAGATTTGGGACCCATGGGATGGGTACCACGCAGTATTACTTTAAAGGGTCTGCGTTTGCTCACCCAACCTCACCAAACCTCTCAGCCCCAAGAGTGTCCACCCTTATGTCTCAAACAGCTGTGGGTCTAGATATGGTCAATCCAGGTGGCATCACAGCCCCTGAACGAATTTTGTAAGAATTTCTCTCTCTTTCACTGTCTTTGTTTCACGGGTTTTTAAAAGTAATTGATTTTTATAATGGGGTTTAGCTGCTTTTCACTGCTGTGTTTCTGCCGCTTTACACCCACTTGTCTCACTTACAGAGAGATATCAATACATAGGTTTTAAGATTCTTACTAGTCAGAAATATTCTTGGGCGGTGAATAGGGGGTGTTGAGTCCAATTCACTGAGCAAGGAGTTGGTCTTGTCTATTATATATTGGGTTTATGGAACTGTATATGAGCTAATTTGAAACCCTTGTTTTATGCATCACCCCACCTCACCTTTCCCGTTAAGCAGCCATAGTGTGTTTTCTAAACGTGTGACTCTGTTCTGTTTTGTAATTCATTTCAAGGGTAGCGTTTTTTACGTTCCCTCTATAAGTGATATCTTATGATAAGTGTCTTTTTCTGTGAGACTTATTTCACTTAGAATCGTCGTACCTAAATCCACTCATCATGCTGCTACTAGCCTTATGACGTAGATTTCATGGCTGAGTGATATTCCATTGTACATAAGGACCACAACTTCTTTATCCATTTTTCTCTTTCCTGGGATATTTAAGGTGTAACGAAGTGGAGGTTCTTGTCAACAGAGCAGCCCTAAACTTTGGGGTGTCTGTGTCTTGCTGATTTTTAGTTTTCCCAATTTATACGCCCATGAGTGGAAGTGCCCTATGCTCTACAAGCTGAGTTTTTTAGATGTTTCAGGAAACACCGTACACTTCTCCAGAGTGGCTGTTGGCAATTTACATCCCACCCATCAGCGTAGCCAGGCTCCCGTTTCTCCATGGCCTGTCCTGCCTTTCTGGTTTTGACACTTGATTCAGCATGGCCCTTTTGACCGATGGGAAGCGAGAATTCTTTGTAGCGCTGATTTGCCTTTCCAGGTTGCTTGGTTGGCCAAAAAGGGCGTATGCGTTTTTTCCTGAATATATTCAGGAAAAAACGCATACGCCCTTTTTGGCCAAGGGCATCATTGTCGAGGTTTTGCCGCTTTTCCTGTGCTTTAAAGGCGATTCGAATCTCCCTCCTGAAATCTGTTTCCTGCAATTCTGCCTTGCTTTCAAATCCTCTTCGTTGCCTTCCCTCAATATATTTGTGGACGAGAGTCATCATTTATAAGTCTGCAGGTTTGTGAATTGCAGTGCCCCTGAGCTCCATTTTTCAACTCGCTTTCTTGGGAGCTGGCCGCAAAAGCGCAGGATTGCTTCAGGCCCTATTCTGGTCCCGGGCGGCAGGCTGAGCCTGTGGTTAATTCTTCTTCCTCATGGGAAAATAGAGTGACCTGTGCCTGTCTCAACACCTAGAGCTAGTCTCTCATTGGTTCCCCCTCTTCCCGTTCATCCTCAGGAAAAATTGCAACCTGTACGGAACAGGAGGTTAAAGGTGCTGATTCTCCAAGGACGGAGATTGCTAGTAAAGCGGCTGGAATGCCGAACCCGAGCACAAGGAGATGAGAAATGAGGTGCGTTTTAGAAACCTTTCCCGATCACACGGTGTACCATCTTCTGGGTTTCTCATGCATGGTTTCGATGTAGGAAGATGCCCTTGAACCTGGAGATTTGGGACCCATGGGATGGATACCACGCAGTATTACTTTAAAGGGTCTGCGTTTGCTCACCCAACTTCACCAAAACTCTCAGCTCCAAGAGTGTCCACCCTTATGTCTCAATCAGCTGTGGGTCTAGATATGGTCAATCCAGGTGGCATCACAGCCCCTGAACGAATTTTGTAAGAATTTCTCTCTCTTTCACTTTCTTTGTTTCACGGGTATTCAAAAGTAATTGATTTTTATAATGGGGTTTAGCTGCTTTTCACTGCTGTGTTTCTGCCGCTTTACACCCACTTGTCTCACTTACAGAGAGATATCAATACATAGGTTTTAAGATTCTTACTAGTCAGAAATATTCTTGGGCGGTGAATAGGGGTTGTTGAGTCCAATTCACTGAGCAAGGAGTTGGTCTTGTCTATTACATATTGGGTTTATGGAACGGTATCTGAGCTAATTTGAAACCCTTGTTTTATGCATCACCCCACCTCACCTTTCCCGTAAAGCAGCCATAGTGTGTTTTCTAAACGTGTGACTCTATTCTGTTTTGTAATTCCGTTCAAGGGTAGCGGTTTTTACATTCCCTCTATAAGTCATATCTTATGACAAGTGTCTTTTTCTGTGTGACTTATTTCACTTAGAATCGTCGTACCTAAATCCACTCATCATGCTGCTACTAGCCTTATGACGTTGATTTCATGGCTGAGTGATATTCCATTGTACATAAGGACCACAACTTCTTTATCCATTTTTCTCTTTCCTGGGATATTTAAGGTGTAACGAAGTGGAGGTTCTTGTCAACAGAGCAGCCCTAAACTTTGGGGTGCCTGTGTCTTGCTGATTTTTAGTTTTCCCAATTTATACGCCCATGAGTGGAAGTGCCCTATGCTCTCTAAGCTGAGTTTTTTAGATGTTTCAGGACACACCGTACACTTCTCCAGAGTGGCTGTTGGCAATTTACATCCCGCCCATCAGCGTAGCCAGGCTCCCGTTTCTCCATGGCCTGTCCTGCCTTTCTGGTTTTGACACTTGATTCAGCATGGCACTTTTGACCGATGGGAAGCGAGACTTCTTTGTAGCGCTGATTTGCCTTTCCAGGTTGCTTGGTTGGCCAAAAAGGGCGTATGCGTTTTTTCCTGAATATATTCAGGAAAAAACGCATACGCCCTTTTTGGCCAAGGGCATCATTGTCGAGGTTTTGCCGCTTTTCCTGTGCTTTAAAGGCGATTCGAATCTCCCTCCTGAAATCTGTTTCCTGCAATTCTGCCTTGCTTTCAAATCCTCTTCGTTGCCTTCCCTCAATATATTTGTGGACGAGAGTCATCATTTATAAGTCTGAAGGTTTGTGAATTGCAGTGCGCCTGAGCTCCATTTTTCAACTCGCTTTCTTGGGAGCTGGCCGCAAAAGGGCAGGATTGCTTCAGACCCTATTCTGGTCCCGGGCGGCAGGCTGAGCCTGTGGTAAATTCTTCTTCCTGATGGGAAAATAGAGTGACCTGTGCCTGTCCCAACACCTAGAGCTAGTCTCTCATTGGTTCCCCCTCTTCCCGTTCATCCTCAGGACAAATTGCAACCTGTACGGAACAGGAGGTTAAAGGTGCTGATTCTCCAAGGAGGGAGATTGCTAGTAAAGCGGCTGGAATGGCGAACCCGAGCACAAGGAGATGAGAAATGAGGTGCGTTTTACAAACCTTTCCCGATCACACGGTGTACCATCTTCTGGGTTTCTCATGCATGGTTTCGATGTAGGAAGATGCCCTTGAACCTGGAGATTTGGGACCCATGGGATGGATACCACGCAGTATTACTTTAAAGGGTCTGCGTTTGCTCACCCAACTTCAGCAAAACTCTCAGCTCCAAGAGTGTCCACCCTTATGTCTCAATCAGCTGTGGGTCTAGATATGGTCAATCCAGGTGGCATCACAGCCCCTGAACGAATTTTGTAAGAATTTCTCTCTGTTTCACTTTCTTTGTTTCACGGGTATTCAAAAGTAATTGATTTTTATAATGGGGTTTAGCTGCTTTTCACTGCTGTGTTTCTGCCGCTTTACACCCACTTGTCTCACTTACAGAGAGATATCAATACATAGGTTTTAAGATTCTTACTAGTCAGAAATATTCTTGGGCGGTGAATAGGGGGTGTTGAGTCCAATTCACTGAGCAAGGAGTTGGTCTTGTCTATTACATATTGGGTTTATGGAACTGTATATGAGCTAATTTGAAACCCTTGTTTTATGCATCACCCCACCTCACCTTTCCCGTTAAGCAGCCATAGTGTGTTTTCTAAACGTGTGACTCTGTTCTGTTTTGTAATTCATTTCAAGGGTAGCGTTTTTTACGTTCCCTCTATAAGTGATATCTTATGATAAGTGTCTTTTTCTGTGAGACTTATTTCACTTAGAATCGTCGTACCTAAATCCACTCATCATGCTGCTACTAGCCTTATGACGTAGATTTCATGGCTGAGTGATATTCCATTGTACATAAGGACCACAACTTCTTTATCTATTTTTCTCTTTCCTGGGATATTTAAGGTGTAACGAAGTGGAGGTTCTTGTCAAAAGAGCAGCCCTAAACTTTGGGGTGCCTGTGTCTTGCTGATTTTTAGTTTTCCCAATTTATACGCCCATGAGTGGAAGTGCCCTATGCTCTCTAAGCTGAGTTTTTTAGATGTTTCAGGACACACCGTACACTTCTCCAGAGTGGCTGTTGGCAATTTACATCCCGCCCATCAGCGTAGCCAGGCTCCCGTTTCTCCATGGCCTGTCCTGCCTTTCTGGTTTTGACACTTGATTCAGCATGGCACTTTTGACCGATGGGAAGCGAGACTTCTTTGTAGCGCTGATTTGCCTTTCCAGGTTGCTTGGTTGGCCAAAAAGGGCGTATGCGTTTTTTCCTGAATATATTCAGGAAAAAACGCATACGCCCTTTTTGGCCAAGGGCATCATTGTCGAGGTTTTGCCGCTTTTCCTGTGCTTTAAAGGCGATTCGAATCTCCCTCCTGAAATCTGTTTCCTGCAATTCTGCCTTGCTTTCAAATCCTCTTCGTTGCCTTCCCTCAATATATTTGTGGACGAGAGTCATCATTTATAAGTCTGAAGGTTTGTGAATTGCAGTGCGCCTGAGCTCCATTTTTCAACTCGCTTTCTTGGGAGCTGGCCGCAAAAGGGCAGGATTGCTTCAGACCCTATTCTGGTCCCGGGCGGCAGGCTGAGCCTGTGGTAAATTCTTCTTCCTGATGGGAAAATAGAGTGACCTGTGCCTGTCCCAACACCTAGAGCTAGTCTCTCATTGGTTCCTCCTCTTCCCGTTCATCCTCAGGACAAATTGCAACCTGTACGGAACAGGAGGTTAAAGGTGCTGATTCTCCAAGGAGGGAGATTGCTAGTAAAGTGGCTGGAATGGCGAACCCGAGCACAAGGAGATGAGAAATGAAGTGCGTTTTAGAAACCTTTCCCGATCACACGGTGTACCATCTTCTGGGTTTCTCATGCATGGTTTCGATGTAGGAAGATGCCCTTGAACCTGGAGATTTGGGACCCATGGGATGGATACCACGCAGTATTACTTTAAAGGGTCTGCGTTTGCTCACCCAACTTCACCAAAACTCTCAGCTCCAAGAGTGTCCACCCTTATGTCTCAATCAGCTGTGTGTCTAGATATGGTCAATCCAGGTGGCATCACAGCCCCTGAACGAATTTTGTAAGAATTTCTCTCTCTTTCACTTTCTTTGTTTCACGGGTATTCAAAAGTAATTGATTTTTATTATGGGGTTTACCTGCTTTTCACTGCTGTGATTTTGCCGCTTTACACCCACTTGACTCACTTACAGAGAGATATCAATGCATAGGTTTCAAGATTCTTACTAGTCAGATATATTCTTGGGCGGTGAATAGGGGGTGTTGAGTCCAATTCATTGAGCAAGGAGTAGGGCTTGTCTATTACATATTGGGTTTATGGAACGGTATCTGAGCTAATTTGAAACCCTTGTTTTATGCATCACCCCACCTCACCTTTCCCGTTAAGCAGCCATAGTGTGTTTTCTAAACGTGTGACTCTATTCTGTTTTGTAATTCAGTTCAAGGGTAGCGGTTTTTACATTCCCTGTATAAGTCATATCTTATGATAAGTGTCTTTTTCTGTGTGACTTATTTCACTTAGAATCGTCGTACCTAAATCCACTCATCATGCTGCTAGTAGCCTTATGACGTTGATTTCATGGCTGAGTGATATTCCATTGTACATAAGGACCACAACTTCTTTATCCATTTTTCTCTTTCCTGGGATATTTAAGGTGTAACGAAGTGGAAGTTCTTGTCAACAGAGCAGCCCTAAACTTTGGGGTGCCTGTGTCTTGCTGATTTTTAGTTTTCCCAATTTATACGCCCATGAGTGGAAGTGCCCTATGCTCTCTAAGCTGAGTTTTTTAGATGTTTCAGGACACACCGTACACTTCTCCAGAGTGGCTGTTGGCAATTTACATCCCGCCCATCAGCGTAGCCAGGCTCCCGTTTCTCCATGGCCTGTCCTGCCTTTCTGGTTTTGACACTTGATTCAGCATGGCACTTTTGACCGATGGGAAGCGAGACTTCTTTGTAGCGCTGATTTGCCTTTCCAGGTTGCTTGGTTGGCCAAAAAGGGCGTATGCGTTTTTTCCTGAATATATTCAGGAAAAAACGCATACGCCCTTTTTGGCCAAGGGCATCATTGTCGAGGTTTTGCCGCTTTTCCTGTGCTTTAAAGGCGATTCGAATCTCCCTCCTGAAATCTGTTTCCTGCAATTCTGCCTTGCTTTCAAATCCTCTTCGTTGCCTTCCCTCAATATATTTGTGGACGAGAGTCATCATTTATAAGTCTGAAGGTTTGTGAATTGCAGTGCGCCTGAGCTCCATTTTTCAACTCGCTTTCTTGGGAGCTGGCCGCAAAAGGGCAGGATTGCTTCAGACCCTATTCTGGTCCCGGGCGGCAGGCTGAGCCTGTGGTAAATTCTTCTTCCTGATGGGAAAATAGAGTGACCTGTGCCTGTCCCAACACCTAGAGCTAGTCTCTCATTGGTTCCTCCTCTTCCCGTTCATCCTCAGGACAAATTGCAACCTGTACGGAACAGGAGGTTAAAGGTGCTGATTCTCCAAGGAGGGAGATTGCTAGTAAAGTGGCTGGAATGGCGAACCCGAGCACAAGGAGATGAGAAATGAAGTGCGTTTTAGAAACCTTTCCCGATCACACGGTGTACCATCTTCTGGGTTTCTCATGCATGGTTTCGATGTAGGAAGATGCCCTTGAACCTGGAGATTTGGGACCCATGGGATGGATACCACGCAGTATTACTTTAAAGGGTCTGCGTTTGCTCACCCAACTTCACCAAAACTCTCAGCTCCAAGAGTGTCCACCCTTATGTCTCAATCAGCTGTGTGTCTAGATATGGTCAATCCAGGTGGCATCACAGCCCCTGAACGAATTTTGTAAGAATTTCTCTCTCTTTCACTTTCTTTGTTTCACGGGTATTCAAAAGTAATTGATTTTTATTATGGGGTTTACCTGCTTTTCACTGCTGTGATTTTGCCGCTTTACACCCACTTGACTCACTTACAGAGAGATATCAATGCATAGGTTTCAAGATTCTTACTAGTCAGATATATTCTTGGGCGGTGAATAGGGGGTGTTGAGTCCAATTCATTGAGCAAGGAGTAGGGCTTGTCTATTACATATTGGGTTTATGGAACGGTATCTGAGCTAATTTGAAACCCTTGTTTTATGCATCACCCCACCTCACCTTTCCCGTTAAGCAGCCATAGTGTGTTTTCTAAACGTGTGACTCTATTCTGTTTTGTAATTCAGTTCAAGGGTAGCGGTTTTTACATTCCCTGTATAAGTCATATCTTATGATAAGTGTCTTTTTCTGTGTGACTTATTTCACTTAGAATCGTCGTACCTAAATCCACTCATCATGCTGCTAGTAGCCTTATGACGTTGATTTCATGGCTGAGTGATATTCCATTGTACATAAGGACCACAACTTCTTTATCCATTTTTCTCTTTCCTGGGATATTTAAGGTGTAACGAAGTGGAAGTTCTTGTCAACAGAGCAGCCCTAAACTTTGGGGTGCCTGTGTCTTGCTGATTTTTAGTTTTCCCAATTTATACGCCCATGAGTGGAAGTGCCCTATGCTCCCTAAGCTGAGTTTTTTAGATGTTTCAGGACACACCGTGCACTTCTCCAGAGTGGCTGTTGGCAATTTACATCTCGCCCATCAGCGTAGCCAGGCTCCTGTTTCTCCATGGCCTGTCCTGCATTTATGGTTTTCACACTGTATTCAGCATGGCCCTTTTGACCGATGGGAAGCGAGACTTCTTTGTAGCGCTGATTTGCCTTTCCAGTTTGCTTGGTTGGCCAAAAAGGGCGTATGCGTTTTTTCCTGAATATATTCAGGAAAAAACGCATACGCCCTTTTTGGCCAAGGGCATCATTGTCGAGGTTTTGCCGATTTTCCTGGGCTTTAAAGGTGATTCGAATCTCCCTCCTGAAATCTGTTTCCTGCAATTCTGCCTTGCTTTCCAATCCGCTTCGTTTCCTTCCCTCAATATATTTGTGGAGGAGAGTCATCATTTATAAGTCTGCAGGTTTGTGAATTGCAGTGCCCCTGAGCTCCATTTTTCAACTCGCTTTCTTGGGAGCTGGCCGCAAAAGCGCAGGATTGCTTCAGGCCCTATTTTGGTCCCGGGCGGCAGGCTGAGCCTGTGGTTAATTCTTCTTCCTGAAGGGAAAATAGAGTGACCTGTGCCTGTCCCAACACCTAGAGCTAGTCTCTCATTTGTTCCCCCTCTTCCCGTTCATCCTCAGGACAAATTGCAACCTGTACGGAACAGGAGGTTAAAGGTGCTGATTCTCCAAGGAGGGAGATTGCTAGTAAAGCGGCTGGAATGGCGAACCCGAGCACAAGGAGATGAGAAATGAGGTGCGTTTTAGAAACCTTTCCCGATCACACGGTGTACCATCTTCTGGGTTTCTCATGCATGTTTTCGATGTAGGAAGATGCCCTTGAACCTGGAGATTTGGGACCCATGGGATGGGTACCACGCAGTATTTCTTTAAAGGGTCTGTGTTTGCTCACCCAACCTCACCAAACCTCTCAGCCCCAAGAGTGTCCACCCTTATGTCTCAAACAGCTGTGGGTCTAGATATGGTCAATCCAGGTGGCATCACAGCCCCTGAACGAATTTTGTAAGAATTTCTCTCTCTTTCACTGTCTTTGTTTCACGGGTTTTTAAAAGTAATTGATTTTTATAATGGGGTTTAGCAGCTTTTCACTGCTGTGTTTCTGCCGCTTTACACCCACTTGACTCACTTACAGAGAGTTATCAATACATAGGTTTTAAGATTCTTACTAGTCAGATATATTCTTGGGCGGTGAATAGGGGCTGTTGAGTCCAATTCATTGACCAAGGAGTAGGTCTTGTCTATTACATATTGGGTTTATGGAACGGTATCTGAGCTAATTTGAAACCCTTGTTTTATGCATCACCCCACCTCACCTTTCCCGTTAAGCAGCCATAGTGTGTTTTCTAAACGTGTGACTCTGTTCTGGTTTGTAATTCCGTTCAAGGGTAGCGGTTTTTACATTCCCTCTATAAGTGATATCTTATGATAAGTGTCTTTTTCTGTGTGACTTATTTCACTTAGAATCGTCGTACCTAAATCCACTCATCATGCTGCTACTAGCCTTATGACGTTGATTTCATGGCTGAGTGATATTCCATTGTACATAAGGACCACAACTTCTTTATCCATTTTTCTCTTTCCTGGGATATTTAAGGTGTAACGAAGTGGAGGTTCTTGTCAACAGAGCAGCCCTAAACTTTGGGGTGTCTGTGTCTTGCTGATTATTAGTTTTCCCAATTTATACGCCCATGAGTGGAAGTGCCCTATGCTCCCTAAGCTGAGTTTTTTAGATGTTTCAGGACACACCGTGCACTTCTCCAGAGTGGCTGTTGGCAATTTACATCCCGCCCATCAGCGTAGCCAGGCTCCCGTTTCTCCATGGCCTGTCCTGCATTTCTGGTTTTGACACTGTATTCAGCATGGCCCTTTTGACCGATGGGAAGCGAGACTTCTTTGTAGCGCTGATTTGCCTTTCCAGTTTGCTTGGTTGGCCAAAAAGGGCGTATGCGTTTTTTCCTGAATATATTCAGGAAAAAACGCATACGCCCTTTTTGGCCAAGGGCATCATTGTCGAGGTTTTGCCGATTTTCCTGGGCTTTAAAGGCGATTCGAATCTCCCTCCTTAAATCTGTTTCCTGCAATTCTGCCTTGCTTTCAAATCCTCTTCGTTGCCTTCCCTCAATATATTTGTGGACGAGAGTCATCATTTATAAGTCTGCAGGTTTGTGAATTGCAGTGCCCCTGAGCTCCATTTTTCAACTCGCTTTCTTGGGAGCTGCCGCAAAAGCGCAGGATTGCTTCAGGCCCTATTCTGGTCCCGGGCGGCAGGCTGAGCCTGTGGTTAATTCTTCTTCCTGATGGGAAAATAGAGGGACCTGTGCCTGTCCCAACACCTAGAGCTAGTCTCTCATTGTTTCCCCCTCTTCCCGTTCATCCTCAGGACAAATTGCAACCTGTACGGAACAGGAGGTTAAAGGTGCTGATTCTCCAAGGACGGAGATTGCTAGTAAAGCGGCTGGAATGGCGAACCCGAGCACAAGGAGATGAGAAATGAGGTGCGTTTTAGAAACCTTTCCCGATCACACGGTGTACCATCTTCTGGGTTTCTCATGCATGTTTCCGATGTAGGAAGATGCCCTTGAACCTGGAGATTTGGGACCCATGGGATGGGTACCACGCAGTATTACTTTAAAGGGTCTGCGTTTGCTCACCCAACCTCACCAAACCTCTCAGCCCCAAGAGTGTCCACCCTTATGTCTCAATCAGCTGTGGGTCTAGATATGGTCAATCCAGGTGGCATCACAGCCCCTGAGCGAATTTTGTAAGAATTTCTCTCTCTTTCACTGTCTTTGTTTCACGGGTTTTTAAAAGTAATTGATTTTTATAATGGGGTTTTCCTGCTTTTCAGGGCTGTGATTTTGCCACTTAACACCCACTTGACTCACTTACAGAGAGATATCAATGCATAGGTTTTAAGATTCTTACTAGTCAGATATATTCTTGGGCGGTGAATAGGGGGTGTTGAGTCCAATTCACTGAGCAAGGAGTAGGTCTTGTCTATTACATATTGGGTTTATGGAACGGTATCTGAGCTAATTTGAAACCCTTGTTTTATGCATCACCCCACCTCACCTTTCCCGTTAAGCAGCCATAGTGTGTTTTCTAAACGTGTGACTCTATTCTGTTTTGTAATTCAGTTCAAGGGTAGCGGTTTGTACATTCCCTCTATAACTGATATCTTATGATAAGTGTCTTTTTCTGTGTGACTTATTTCACTTAGAATCTTCGTACCTCAATCCACTCATCATGCTGCTACTAGCCTTATGACGTTGATTTCATGGCTGAGTGATATTCCATTGTACATAAGGACCACAACTTCTTTATCCATTTTTCTCTTTCCTGGGATATTTAAGGTGTAACGAAGTGGAAGTTCTTGTCAACAGAGCAGCCCTAAACTTTGCGGTGCCTGTGTCTTGCTGATTTTTAGTTTTCCCAATTTATACGCCCATGAGTGGAAGTGCCCTATGCTCCCTAAGCTGAGTTTTTTAGATGTTTCACGACACACCGTGCACTTCTCCAGAGTGGCTGTTGGCAATTTACATCCCGCCCATCAGCGTAGCCAGGCTCCCGTTTCTCCATGGCCTGTCCTGCATTTCTGGTTTTGACACTTTATTCAGCATGGCCCTTTTGACCAATGGGAAGCAAGACTTCTTTGTAGCGCTGATTTGCCTTTCCAGGTTGCTTGGTTGGCCAAAAAGGGCGTATGCGTTTTTTCCTGAATATATTCAGGAAAAAACGCATACGCCCTTTTTGGCCAAGGGCATCATTGTCGAGGTTTTGCCGATTTTCCTGGGCTTTAAAGGCGATTCGAATCTCCCTCCTGAAATCTGTTTCCTGCAATTCTGCCTTGCTTTCAAATCCTCTTCGTTTCCTTCCCTCAATATATTTGTGGACGAGAGTCATCATTTATAAGTCTGCAGGTTTGTGAATTGCAGTGCCCCTGAGCTCCATTTTTCAACTCGCTTTCTTGGGAGCTGGCCGCAAAAGCGCAGGATTGCTTCAGGCCCTATTTTGGTCCCGGGCGGCAGGCTGAGCCTGTGATTAATTCTTCTTCCTGATGGGAAAATAGAGTGACCTGTGCCTGTCCCAACACCTAGAGCTAGTCTCTCATTGGTTCCCCCTCTTCCCGTTCATCCTCAGGACAAATTGCAACCTGTACGGAACAGGAGGTTAAAGGTGCTGATTCTCCAAGGACGGAGATTGTTAGTAAAGCGGCTGGATTGGCGAACCCGAGCACAAGGAGATGAGAAATGAGGTGCGTTTTGAAAACCTTTCCCGATCACACGGTGTACCATCTTCTGGGTTTCTCATGCATGTTTTTGATGTAGGAAGATGCCCTTGAACCTGGAGATTTGGGACCCATGGGATGGGTACCACGCAGTATTACTTTAAAGGGTCTGCGTTTGCTCACCCAACCTCACCAAACCTCTCAGCCCCAAGAGTGTCCACCCTTATGTCTCAAACAGCTGTGGGTCTAGATATGGTCAATCCAGGTGGCATCACAGCCCCTGAACGAATTTTGTAAGAATTTCTCTCTCTTTCACTGTCTTTGTTTCACGGGTTTTTAAAAGTAATTGATTTTTATAAGGGGGTTTAGCTGCTTTTCACTGCTGTGTTTCTGCCGCTTTACACCCACTTGTCTCACTTACAGAGAGATATCAATACATAGGTTTTAAGATTCTTACTAGTCAGAAATATTCTTGGGCGGTGAATAGGGGGTGTTGAGTCCAATTCACTGAGCAAGGAGTTGGTCTTGTCTATTATATATTGGGTTTATGGAACTGTATATGAGCTAATTTGAAACCCTTGTTTTATGCATCACCCCACCTCACCTTTCCCGTTAAGCAGCCATAGTGTGTTTTCTAAACGTGTGACTCTGTTCTGTTTTGTAATTCATTTCAAGGGTAGCGTTTTTTACGTTCCCTCTATAAGTGATATCTTATGATAAGTGTCTTTTTCTGTGAGACTTATTTCACTTAGAATCGTCGTACCTAAATCCACTCATCATGCTGCTACTAGCCTTATGACGTAGATTTCATGGCTGAGTGATATTCCATTGTACATAAGGACCACAACTTCTTTATCCATTTTTCTCTTTCCTGGGATATTTAAGGTGTAACGAAGTGGAGGTTCTTGTCAACAGAGCAGCCCTAAACTTTGGGGTGTCTGTGTCTTGCTGATTTTTAGTTTTCCCAGTTTATACGCCCATGAGTGGAAGTGCCCTATGCTCTACAAGCTGAGTTTTTTAGATGTTTCAGGAAACACCGTACACTTCTCCAGAGTGGCTGTTGGCAATTTACATCCCACCCATCAGCGTAGCCAGGCTCCCGTTTCTCCATGGCCTGTCCTGCCTTTCTGGTTTTGACACTTGATTCAGCATGGCCCTTTTGACCGATGGGAAGCGAGAATTCTTTGTAGCGCTGATTTGCCTTTCCAGGTTGCTTGGTTGGCCAAAAAGGGCGTATGCGTTTTTTCCTGAATATATTCAGGAAAAAACGCATACGCCCTTTTTGGCCAAGGGCATCATTGTCGAGGTTTTGCCGCTTTTCCTGTGCTTTAAAGGCGATTCGAATCTCCCTCCTGAAATCTGTTTCCTGCAATTCTGCCTTGCTTTCAAATCCTCTTCGTTGCCTTCCCTCAATATATTTGTGGACGAGAGTCATCATTTATAAGTCTGCAGGTTTGTGAATTGCAGTGCCCCTGAGCTCCATTTTTCAACTCGCTTTCTTGGGAGCTGGCCGCAAAAGCGCAGGATTGCTTCAGGCCCTATTCTGGTCCCGGGCGGCAGGCTGAGCCTGTGGTTAATTCTTCTTCCTCATGGGAAAATAGAGTGACCTGTGCCTGTCTCAACACCTAGAGCTAGTCTCTCATTGGTTCCCCCTCTTCCCGTTCATCCTCAGGAAAAATTGCAACCTGTACGGAACAGGAGGTTAAAGGTGCTGATTCTCCAAGGACGGAGATTGCTAGTAAAGCGGCTGGAATGCCGAACCCGAGCACAAGGAGATGAGAAATGAGGTGCGTTTTAGAAACCTTTCCCGATCACACGGTGTACCATCTTCTGGGTTTCTCATGCATGGTTTCGATGTAGGAAGATGCCCTTGAACCTGGAGATTTGGGACCCATGGGATGGATACCACGCAGTATTACTTTAAAGGGTCTGCGTTTGCTCACCCAACTTCACCAAAACTCTCAGCTCCAAGAGTGTCCACCCTTATGTCTCAATCAGCTGTGGGTCTAGATATGGTCAATCCAGGTGGCATCACAGCCCCTGAACGAATTTTGTAAGAATTTCTCTCTCTTTCACTTTCTTTGTTTCACGGGTATTCAAAAGTAATTGATTTTTATAATGGGGTTTAGCTGCTTTTCACTGCTGTGTTTCTGCCGCTTTACACCCACTTGTCTCACTTACAGAGAGATATCAATACATAGGTTTTAAGATTCTTACTAGTCAGAAATATTCTTGGGCGGTGAATAGGGGTTGTTGAGTCCAATTCACTGAGCAAGGAGTTGGTCTTGTCTATTACATATTGGGTTTATGGAACGGTATCTGAGCTAATTTGAAACCCTTGTTTTATGCATCACCCCACCTCACCTTTCCCGTAAAGCAGCCATAGTGTGTTTTCTAAACGTGTGACTCTATTCTGTTTTGTAATTCCGTTCAAGGGTAGCGGTTTTTACATTCCCTCTATAAGTCATATCTTATGACAAGTGTCTTTTTCTGTGTGACTTATTTCACTTAGAATCGTCGTACCTAAATCCACTCATCATGCTGCTACTAGCCTTATGACGTTGATTTCATGGCTGAGTGATATTCCATTGTACATAAGGACCACAACTTCTTTATCCATTTTTCTCTTTCCTGGGATATTTAAGGTGTAACGAAGTGGAGGTTCTTGTCAACAGAGCAGCCCTAAACTTTGGGGTGCCTGTGTCTTGCTGATTTTTAGTTTTCCCAATTTATACGCCCATGAGTGGAAGTGCCCTATGCTCTCTAAGCTGAGTTTTTTAGATGTTTCAGGACACACCGTACACTTCTCCAGAGTGGCTGTTGGCAATTTACATCCCGCCCATCAGCGTAGCCAGGCTCCCGTTTCTCCATGGCCTGTCCTGCCTTTCTGGTTTTGACACTTGATTCAGCATGGCACTTTTGACCGATGGGAAGCGAGACTTCTTTGTAGCGCTGATTTGCCTTTCCAGGTTGCTTGGTTGGCCAAAAAGGGCGTATGCGTTTTTTCCTGAATATATTCAGGAAAAAACGCATACGCCCTTTTTGGCCAAGGGCATCATTGTCGAGGTTTTGCCGCTTTTCCTGTGCTTTAAAGGCGATTCGAATCTCCCTCCTGAAATCTGTTTCCTGCAATTCTGCCTTGCTTTCAAATCCTCTTCGTTGCCTTCCCTCAATATATTTGTGGACGAGAGTCATCATTTATAAGTCTGAAGGTTTGTGAATTGCAGTGCGCCTGAGCTCCATTTTTCAACTCGCTTTCTTGGGAGCTGGCCGCAAAAGGGCAGGATTGCTTCAGACCCTATTCTGGTCCCGGGCGGCAGGCTGAGCCTGTGGTAAATTCTTCTTCCTGATGGGAAAATAGAGTGACCTGTGCCTGTCCCAACACCTAGAGCTAGTCTCTCATTGGTTCCCCCTCTTCCCGTTCATCCTCAGGACAAATTGCAACCTGTACGGAACAGGAGGTTAAAGGTGCTGATTCTCCAAGGAGGGAGATTGCTAGTAAAGTGGCTGGAATGGCGAACCCGAGCACAAGGAGATGAGAAATGAAGTGCGTTTTAGAAACCTTTCCCGATCACACGGTGTACCATCTTCTGGGTTTCTCATGCATGGTTTCGATGTAGGAAGATGCCCTTGAACCTGGAGATTTGGGACCCATGGGATGGATACCACGCAGTATTACTTTAAAGGGTCTGCGTTTGCTCACCCAACTTCACCAAAACTCTCAGCTCCAAGAGTGTCCACCCTTATGTCTCAATCAGCTGTGTGTCTAGATATGGTCAATCCAGGTGGCATCACAGCCCCTGAACGAATTTTGTAAGAATTTCTCTCTCTTTCACTTTCTTTGTTTCACGGGTATTCAAAAGTAATTGATTTTTATAATGGGGTTTAGCTGCTTATCACTGCTGTGTTTCTGCCGCTTTACACCCACTTGTCTCACTTACAGAGAGATATCAATACATAGGTTTTAAGATTCTTACTAGTCAGAAATATTCTTGGGCGGTGAATAGGGGTTGTTGAGTCCAATTCACTGAGCAAGGAGTTGGTCTTGTCTATTACATATTGGGTTTATGGAACGGTATCTGAGCTAATTTGAAACCCTTGTTTTATGCATCACCCCACCTCACCTTTCCCGTAAAGCAGCCATAGTGTGTTTTCTAAACGTGTGACTCTATTCTGTTTTGTAATTCAGTTCAAGGGTAGCGGTTTTTACATTCCCTCTATAAGTGATATCTTATGATAAGTGTCTTTTTCTGTGTGACTTATTTCACTTAGAATCGTCGTACCTAAATCCACTCATCATGCTGCTACTAGCCTTATGACGTTGATTTCATGGCTGAGTGATATTCCATTGTACATAAGGACCACAAGTTCTTTATCCATTTTTCTCTTTCCTGGGATATTTAAGGTGTAACGAAGTGGAGGTTCTTGTCAACAGAGCAGCCCTAAACTTTGGGGTGCCTGTGTCTTGCTGACTTTTAGTTTTCCCAATTTATACGCCCATGAGTGGAAGTGCCCTATGCTCCCTAAGCTGAGTTTTTTAGATGTTTCAGGACACACAGTGCACTTCTCCAGAGTGGCTGTTGGCAATTTACATCCCGTCCATCAGCGTAGCCAGGCTCCCGTTTCTCCATGGCCTGTCCTGCATTTCTGGTTTTGACACTGTATTCAGCATGGCCCTTTTGACCGATGGGAAGCGAGACTTCTTTGTAGCGCTGATTTGCCTTTCCAGTTTGCTTGGTTGGCCAAAAAGGGCGTATGCGTTTTTGCCTGAATATATTCAGGAAAAAACGCATACGCCCTTTTTGGCCAAGGGCATCATTGTCGAGGTTTTGCCGATTTTCCTGGGCTTTAAAGGCGATTCGAATCTCCCTCCTGAAATCTGTTTCCTGCAATTCTGCCTTGCTTTCCAATCCTCTTCGTTGCCTTCCCTCAATATATTTGTGGACGAGAGTCATCTTTTATAAGTCTGCAGGTTTGTGAATTGCAGTGCCCCTGAGCTCCATTTTTCAACTCGCTTTCTTGGGAGCTGGCCGCAAAAGCGCAGGATTGCTTCAGGCCCTATTCTGGTCCCGGGCGGCAGGTTGAGCCTGTGGTTAATTCTTCTTCCTGATGGGAAAATAGAGTGACCTGTGCCTGTCCCAACACCTAGAGCTAGTCTCTCATTGGTTCCCCCTCTTCCCGTTCATCCTCAGGACAAATTGCAACCTGTACGGAAGAGGAGGTTAAAGGTGCTGATTCTCCAAGGAGGGAGATTGCTAGTAAAGCGGCTGGAATGGCGAACCCGAGCACAAGGAGATGAGAAATGAGGTGCGTTTTAGAAACCTTTCCCGATCACACGGTGTACCATCTTCTGGGTTTCTCATGCATGTTTTCGATGTAGGAAGATGCCCTTGAACCTGGAGATTTGGGACCCATGGGATGGGTACCACGCAGTATTACTTTAAAGGGTCTGCGTTTGCTCACCCAACCTCACCAAACCTCTCAGCCCCAAGAGTGTCCACCCTTATGTCTCAATCAGCTGTGGGTCTAGATATGGTCAATCCAGGTGGCATCACAGCCCCTGAACGAATTTTGTAAGAATTTCTCTCTCTTTCACTGTCTTTGTTTCACGGGTTTTTAAAAGTAATTGATTTTTATAATGGGGTTTACCTGCTTTTCACTGCTGTGATTTTGCCGCTTTACACCCACTTGACTCACTTACAGAGAGATATCAATGCATAGGTTTCAAGATTCTTACTAGTCAGATATATTCTTGGGCGGTGAATAGGGGGTGTTGAGTCCAATTCATTGAGCAAGGAGTAGGGCTTGTCTATTACATATTGGGTTTATGGAACGGTATCTGAGCTAATTTGAAACCCTTGTTTTATGCATCACCCCACCTCACCTTTCCCGTTAAGCAGCCATAGTGTGTTTTCTAAACGTGTGACTCTATTCTGTTTTGTAATTCAGTTCAAGGGTAGCGGTTTTTACATTCCCTCTATAAGTCATATCTTATGATAAGTGTCTTTTTCTGTGTGACTTATTTCACTTAGAATCGTCGTACCTAAATCCACTCATCATGCTGCTAGTAGCCTTATGACGTTGATTTCATGGCTGAGTGATATTCCATTGTACATAAGGACCACAACTTCTTTATCCATTTTTCTCTTTCCTGGGATATTTAAGGTGTAACGAAGTGGAAGTTCTTGTCAACAGAGCAGCCCTAAACTTTGGGGTGCCTGTGTCTTGCTGATTTTTAGTTTTCCCAATTTATACGCCCATGAGTGGAAGTGCCCTATGCTCCCTAAGCTGAGTTTTTTAGATGTTTCAGTACACACCGTGCACTTCTCCAGAGTGGCTGTTGGCAATTTACATCCCGCCCATCAGCGTAGCCAGGCTCCTGTTTCTCCATGGCCTGTCCTGCATTTCTGGTTTTCACACTGTATTCAGCATGGCCCTTTTGACCGATGGGAAGCGAGACTTCTTTGTAGCGCTGATTTGCCTTTCCAGGTTGCTTGGTTGGCCAAAAAGGGCGTATGCGTTTTTTCCTGAATATATTCAGGAAAAAACGCATACGCCCTTTTTGGCCAAGGGCATCATTGTCGAGGTTTTGCCGATTTTCCTGGGCTTTAAAGGTGATTCGAATCTCCCTCCTGAAATCTGTTTCCTGCAATTCTGCCTTGCTTTCCAATCCGCTTCGTTTCCTTCCCTCAATATATTTGTGGAGGAGAGTCATCATTTATAAGTCTGCAGGTTTGTGAATTGCAGTGCCCCTGAGCTCCATTTTTCAACACGCTTTCTTGGGAGCTGGCCGCAAAAGCGCAGGATTGCTTCAGGCCCTATTCTGGTCCCGGGCGGCAGGCTGAGCCTGTGCTTAATTCTTCTTCCTGATGGGAAAATAGAGTGACCTGTGCCTGTCCCAACACCTAGAGCTAGTCTCTCATTTGTTCCCCCTCTTCCCGTTCATCCTGAGGACAAATTGCAACCTGTACGGAACAGGAGGTTAAAGGTGCTGATTCTCCAAGGAGGGAGATTGCTAGTAAAGCGGCTGGAATGGCGAACCCGAGCACAAGGAGATGAGAAATGAGGTGCGTTTTAGAAACCTTTCCCGATCACACGGTGTACCATCTTCTGGGTTTCTCATGCATGTTTTCGATGTAGGAAGATGCCCTTGAACCTGGAGATTTGGGACCCATGGGATGGGTACCACGCAGTATTTCTTTAAAGGGTCTGTGTTTGCTCACCCAACCTCACCAAACCTCTCAGCCCCAAGAGTGTCCACCCTTATGTCTCAAAAAGCTGTGGGTCTAGATATGGTCAATCCAGGTGGCATCACAGCCCCTGAACGAATTTTGTAAGAATTTCTCTCTCTTTCACTGTCTTTGTTTCACGGGTTTTTAAAAGTAATTGATTTTTATAATGGGGTTTAGCAGCTTTTCACTGCTGTGTTTCTGCCGCTTTACACCCACTTGACTCACTTACAGAGAGTTATCAATACATAGGTTTTAAGATTCTTACTAGTCAGATATATTCTTGGGCGGTGAATAGGGGCTGTTGAGTCCAATTCATTGACCAAGGAGTAGGTCTTGTCTATTACATATTGGGTTTATGGAACGGTATCTGAGCTAATTTGAAACCCTTGTTTTATGCATCACCCCACCTCACCTTTCCCGTTAAGCAGCCATAGTGTGTTTTCTAAACGTGTGACTCTGTTCTGGTTTGTAATTCCGTTCAAGGGTAGCGGTTTTTACATTCCCTCTATAAGTGATATCTTATGATAAGTGTCTTTTTCTGTGTGACTTATTTCACTTAGAATCGTCGTACCTAAATCCACTCATCATGCTGCTACTAGCCTTATGACGTTGATTTCATGGCTGAGTGATATTCCATTGTACATAAGGACCACAACTTCTTTATCCATTTTTCTCTTTCCTGGGATATTTAAGGTGTAACGAAGTGGAGGTTCTTGTCAACAGAGCAGCCCTAAACTTTGGGGTGCCTGTGTCTTGCTGATTATTAGTTTTCCCAATTTATACGCCCATGAGTGGAAGTGCCCTATGCTCCCTAAGCTGAGTTTTTTAGATGTTTCAGGACACACCGTGCACTTCTCCAGAGTGGCTGTTGGCAATTTACATCCCGCCCATCAGCGTAGTCAGGCTCCCGTTTCTCCATGGCCTGTCCTGCATTTCTGGTTTTGACACTGTATTCAGCATGGCCCTTTTGACCGATGGGAAGCGAGACTTCTTTGTAGCGCTGATTTGCCTTTCCAGTTTGCTTGGTTGGCCAAAAAGGGCGTATGCGTTTTTGCCTGAATATATTCAGGAAAAAACGCATACGCCCTTTTTGGCCAAGGGCATCATTGTCGAGGTTTTGCCGATTTTCCTGGGCTTTAAAGGCGATTCGAATCTCCCTCCTGAAATCTGTTTCCTGCAATTCTGCCTTGCTTTCCAATCCTCTTCGTTGCCTTCCCTCAATATATTTGTGGACGAGAGTCATCTTTTATAAGTCTGCAGGTTTGTGAATTGCAGTGCCCCTGAGCTCCATTTTTCAACTCGCTTTCTTGGGAGCTGGCCGCAAAAGCGCAGGATTGCTTCAGGCCCTATTCTGGTCCCGGGCGGCAGGTTGAGCCTGTGGTTAATTCTTCTTCCTGATGGGAAAATAGAGTGACCTGTGCCTGTCCCAACACCTAGAGCTAGTCTCTTATTGGTTCCCCCTCTTCCCGTTCATCCTGAGGACAAATTGCAACCTGTACGGAACAGGAGGTTAAAGGTGCTGATTCTCCAAGGAGGGAGATTGCTAGTAAAGCGGCTGGAATGGCGAACCCGAGCACAAGGAGATGAGAAATGAGGTGCGTTTTAGAAACCTTTCCCGATCACACGGTGTACCATCTTCTGGGTTTCTCATGCATGTTTTCGATGTAGGAAGATGCCCTTGAACCTGGAGATTTGGGACCCATGGGATGGGTACCACACAGTATTTCTTTAAAGGGTCTGCGTTTGCTCACCCAACCTCACCAAACCTCTCAGCCCCAAGAGTGTCCACCCTTATTTCTCAAACAGCTGTGGGTCTAGATATGGTCAATCCAGGTGGCATCACAGCCCCTGAACGAATTTTGTAAGAATTTCTCTCTCTTTCACTGTCTTTGTTTCACGGGTTTTTAAAAGTAATTGATTTTTATAATGGGGTTTTCCTGCTTTTCACTGCTCTGATTTTGCCACTTTACACCCACTTGACTCACTTACAGAGAGATATCAATGCATAGGTTTCAAGATTCTTACTAGTCAGATATATTCTTGGGCGGTGAATAGGGGGTGTTGAGTCCAATTCATTGAGCAAGGAGTAGGGCTTGTGTATTACATATTGGGTTTATGGAACGGTATCTGAGCTAATTTGAAACCCTTGTTTTATGCATCACCCCACCTCACCTTTCCCGTAAAGCAGCCATAGTGTGTTTTCTAAACGTGTGACTCTATTCTGTTTTGTAATTCAGTTCAAGGGTAGCGGTTTTTACATTCCCTCTATAAGTGATATGTTATGATAAGTGTTTTTTTCTGTGTGACTTATTTCACTTAGAATCGTCGTACCTAAATCCACTCATCATGCTGCTACTAGCCTTATGACGTTGATTTCATGGCTGAGTGATATTCCATTGTACATAAGGACCACAACTTCTTTATCCATTTTTCTCTTTCCTGGGATATTTAAGGTGTAACGAAGTGGAGGTTCTTGTCAACAGAGCAGCCCTAAACTTTGGGGTGCCTGTGTCTTGCTGATTTTTAGTTTTCCCAATTTATACGCCCATGAGTGGAAGTGCCCTATGCTCCCTAAGCTGAGTTTTTTAGATGTTTCAGGACACACCGTGCACTTCTCCAGAGTGGCTGTTGGCAAGTTACATCCCGCCCATCAGCGTAGCCAGGCTCCCGTTTCTCCATGGCCTGTCCTGCATTTCTGGTTTTCACACTGTATTCAGCATGGCCATTTTGACCGATGGGAAGCGAGACTTCTTTGTAGCGCTGATTTGCCTTTCCAGTTTGCTTGGTTGGCCAAAAAGGGCGTATGCGTTTTTTCCTGAATATATTCAGGAAAAAACGCATACGCCCTTTTTGGCCAAGGGCATCATTGTCGAGGTTTTGCCGATTTTCCTGGGCTTAAAAGGTGATTCGAATCTCCCTCCTGAAATCTGTTTCCTGCAATTCTGCCTTGCTTTCCAATCCGCTTCGTTTCCTTCCCTCAATATATTTGTGGAGGAGAGTCATCATTTATAATCTGCAGGTTTGTGAATTGCAGTGCCCCTGAGCTCCATTTTTCAACTCGCTTTCTTGGGAGCTGGCCGCAAAAGCGCAGGATTGCTTCAGGCCCTATTCTGGTCCCGGGCGGCAGGCTGAGCCTGTGGTTAATTCTTCTTCCTGAAGGGAAAATAGAGTGACCTGTGCCTGTCCCAACACCTAGAGCTAGTCTCTCATTGGTTCCCCCTCTTCCCGTTCATCCTGAGGACAAATTGCAACCTGTACGGAACAGGAGGTTAAAGGTGCTGATTCTCCAAGGAGGGAGATTGCTAGTAAAGCGGCTGGAATGGCGAACCCGAGCACAAGGAGATGAGAAATGAGGTGCGTTTTAGAAACCTTTCCCGATCACACGGTGTACCATCTTCTGGGTTTCTCATGCATGTTTTCGATGTAGGAAGATGCCCTTGAACCTGGAGATTTGGGACCCATGGGATGGGTACCACGCAGTATTTCTTTAAAGGGTTTGCGTTTGCTCACCCAACCTCACCAAACCTCTCAGCCCCAAGAGTGTCCACCCTTATGTCTCAAACAGCTGTGGGTCTAGATATGGTCAATCCAGGTGGCATCACAGCCCCTGAACGAATTTTGTAAGAATTTCTCTCTCTTTCACTGTCTTTGTTTCACGGGTTTTTAAAAGTAATTGATTTTTATAATGGGGTTTTCCTGGTTTTCACTGCTCTGATTTTGCCACTTTACACCCACTTGTCTCACTTACAGAGAGATATCAATGCATAAGTTTCAAGATTCTTACTAGTCAGATATATTCTTGGGCGGTGAATAGGGGGTGTTGAGTCCAATTCATTGAGCAAGGAGTAGGTCTTGTCTGTTACATATTGGGTTTATGGAACGGTATCTGAGCTAATTTGAAACCCTTGTTTTATGCATCACCCCACCTCACCTTTCCCGTAAAGCAGCCATAGTGTGTTTTCTAAACATGTGACTCTATTCTGTTTTGTAATTCAGTTCAAGGGTAGCGGTTTTTACATTCCCTCTATAAGTGATATCTTATGATAAGTGTTTTTTTCTGTGTGACTTATTTCACTTAGAATCGTCGTACCTAAATCCACTCATCATGCTGCTACTAGCCTTATGACGTTGATTTCATGGCTGAGTGATATTCCATTGTACATAAGGACCACAACTTCTTTATCCATTTTTCTCTTTCCTGGGATATTTAAGGTGTAACAAAGTGGAGGTTCTTGTCAACAGAGCAGCCCTAAACTTTGGGGTGCCTGTGTCTTGCTGATTTTTAGTTTTCCCAATTTATACGCCCATGAGTGGAAGTGCCCTATGCTCCCTAAGCTGAGTTTTTTAGATGTTTCAGGACACACCGTGCACTTCTCCAGAGTGGCTGTTGGCAATCTACATCCCGCCCATCAGCGTAGCCAGGCTCCCGTTTCTCCATGGCCTGTCCTGCATTTCTGGTTTTGACACTGTATTCAGCATGGCCCTTTTGACCGATGGGAAGCGAGACTTCTTTGTAGCGCTGATTTTCCTTTCCAGTTTGCTTGGTTCGCCAAAAAGGGCGTATGCGTTTTTTCCTGAATATATTCAGGAAAAAACGCATACGCCCTTTTTGGCCAAGGGCATCATTGTCGAGGTTTTGCCGATTTTCCTGGGCTTTAAAGGCGATTCGAATCTCCCTCCTGAAATCTGTTTCCTGCAATTCTGCCTTGCTTTCCAATCCTCTTCGTTGCCTTCCCTCAATATATTTGTGGACGAGAGTCATCATTTATAAGTCTGCAGGTTTGTGAATTGCAGTGCCCCTGAGCTCCATTTTTCAACTCGCTTTCTTGGGAGCTGGCCGCAAAAGCGCAGGATTGCTTCAGGGCCTATTCTGGTCCCGGGCGGCAGGCTGAGCCTGTGGTTAATTCTTCTTCCTGATGGGAAAATAGAGTGACCTGTGCCTGTCCCAACACCTAGAGCTAGTCTCTTATTGGTTCCCCCTCTTCCCGTTCATCCTGAGGACAAATTGCAACCTGTACGGAACAGGAGGTTAAAGGTGCTGATTCTCCAAGGAGGGAGATTGCTAGTAAAGCGGCTGGAATGGCGAACCCGAGCACAAGGAGATGAGAAATGAGGTGCGTTTTAGAAACCTTTCCCGATCACACGGTGTACCATCTTCTGGGTTTCTCATGCATGTTTTCGATGTAGGAAGATGCCCTTGAACCTGGAGATTTGGGACCCATGGGATGGGTACCACGCAGTATTTCTTTAAAGGGTCTGCGTTTGCTCACCCAACCTCACCAAACCTCTCAGCCCCAAGAGTGTCCACCCTTATGTCTCAAACAGCTGTGGGTCTAGATATGGTCAATCCAGGTGGCATCACAGCCCCTGAACGAATTTTGTAAGAATTTCTCTCTCTTTCACTGTCTTTGTTTCACGGGTTTTTAAAAGTAATTGATTTTTATAATGGGGTTTTCCTGCTTTTCACTTCTCTGATTTTGCCACTTTACACCCACTTGACTCACTTACAGAGAGATATCAATGCATAGGTTTCAAGATTCTTACTAGTCAGATATATTCTTGGGCGGTGAATAGGGGGTGTTGAGTCCAATTCATTGAGCAAGGAGTAGGGCTTGTGTATTACATATTGGGTTTATGGAACGGTATCTGAGCTAATTTGAAACCCTTGTTTTATGCATCACCCAACCTCACCTTTCCCGTAAAGCAGCCATAGTGTGTTTTCTAAACGTGTGACTCTATTCTGTTTTGTAATTCAGTTCAAGGGTAGCGGTTTTTACATTCCCTCTATAAGTGATATCTTATGATAAGTGTCTTTTTCTGTGTGACTTATTTCACTTAGAATCGTCGTACCTAAATCCACTCATCAGGCTGCTACTAGCCTTATGACGTTGATTTCATGGCTGAGTGATATTCCATTGTACATAAGGACCACAACTTCTTTATCCATTTTTCTCTTTCCTGGGATATTTAAGGTGTAACGAAGTGGAGGTTCTTGTCAACAGAGCAGCCCTAAACTTTGGGGTGCCTGTGTCTTGCTGATTTTTAGTTTTCTCAATTTATACGCCCATGAGTGGAAGTGCCCTATGCTCTCTAAGCTGAGTTTTTTAGATGTTTCAGGACACACCGTACACTTCTCCAGAGTGGCTGTTGGCAATTTACATCCCGCCCATCAGCGTAGCCTGGCTCCCGTTTCTCCATGGCCTCTCCTGCCTTTCTGGTTTTGACACTTGATTCAGCATGGCCCTTTTGACCGATGGGAAGCGAGACTTCTTTGCAGCGCTGATTTGCCTTTCCAGGTTGCTTGGTTGGCCAAAAAGGGAGTATGCGTTTTTTCCTGAATATATTCAGGAAAAAACGCATACGCCCTTCTTGGCCAAGGGCATCATTGTCGAGGTTTTGCCGTTTTTCCTGTGCTTTAAAGACGATTCGAATCTCCCTCCTGAAATCTGTTTCCTGCAATTCTGCCTTGCTTTCAAATCCTCTTCGTTGCCTTCCCTCAATATATTTGTGGACGAGAGTCATCATTTATAAGTCTGCAGGTTTGTGAATTGCAGTGCCCCTGAGCTCCATTTTTCAACTCGCTTTCTTGGGAGCTGCTGCAAAAGCGCAGGATTGCTTCAGGCCCTATTCTGGTCCCGGGCGGCAGGCTGAGCCTGTGGTTAATTCTTCTTCCTGATGGGAAAATAGACCTGTGCCTGTCCCAACACCTAGAGTTAGTCTCTCATTTGTTCCCCCTCTTCCCATTCATCCTCAGGAAAAATTGCAACCTGTACGGAACAGGAGGTTAAGGTGCTGATTCTCCAAGGACGGAGATTGCTAGTAAAGCGGCAGGAATGGCGAACCCAAGAGCAAGGAGATGAGAAATGAGGTGCGTTTTGGAAAGCTTTCCCGATCACACGGTGTACCATCTTCTGGGTTTCTCATGCATGTTTTCGATGTAGGAAGATGCCCTTGAACCTGGAGATTTGGGACCCATGGGATGGGTACTACGCATTATTACTTTAAAAGGTCTGCGTTTGCTCACCCAACCTCACCAAACCTCTTAGCCCCAAGAGTGTCCACCCTTATGTCTCAATCAGCTGTGGGTCTAGATATGGTCAATCCAGGTGGCATCACATCCCCTGAGCGAACTTTGTAAGAATTTCTCTCTCTTTCACTGTCTTTGTTTCACGGGTTTTTAAAAGTAATTGATTTTTATAATGGGGTTTAGCAGCTTTTCACTGCTGTGTTTCTGCCGCTTTACACCCACTTGACTCACTTACAGAGAGTTATCAATACATAGGTTTTAAGATTCTTACTAGTCAGATATATTCTTGGGCGGTGAATAGGGGCTGTTGAGTCCAATTCATTGACCAAGCAGTAGGTCTTGTCTATTACATATTGGGTTTATGGAACGGTATCTGAGCTAATTTGAAACCCTTGTTTTATGCATCACCCCACCTCACCTTTCCCGTTAAGCAGCCATAGTGTGTTTTCTAAACGTGTGACTCTGTTCTGTTTTGTAATTCATTTCAAGGGTAGCGGTTTTTACATTCCCTCTATAAGTGATATCTTATGATAAGTGTCTTTTTCTGTGAGACTTATTTCACTTAGAATCGTCGTACCTAAATCCACTCATCATGCTGCTACTAGCCTTATGACGTAGATTTCATGGCTGAGTGATATTCCATTGTACATAAGGACCACAAATTCTTTATCCATTTTTCTCTTTCCTGGGATATTTAAGGTGTAACGAAGTGGAGGTTCTTGTCAACAGAGCAGCCCTAAACTTTGGGGTGCCTGTGTCTTGCTGATTTTTAGTTTTCCCAATTTATACGCCCATGAGTGGAAGTGCCCTATGCTCTCTAAGCTGAGTTTTTTAGATGTTTCAGGACACACCGTACACTTCTCCAGAGTGGCTGTTGGCAATTTACATCCCGCCCATCAGCGTAGCCAGGCTCCCGTTTCTCCATGGCCTGTCCTGCCTTTCTGGTTTTGACATTTCATTCAGCATGGCCCTTTTGACCGATGGGAAGCGAGACTTCATTGTAGCGCTGATTTGCATTTCCAGGTTGCTTGGTTGGCCAAAAAGGGCGTATGCGTTTTTTCCTGAATATATTCAGGAAAAAACGCATACGCCCTTTTAGGCCAAGGGCATCATTGTCGAGGTTTTGCCGTTTTTCCTGTGCTTTAAAGACGATTCGAATCTCCCTCCTGAAATCTGTTTCCTGCAATTCTGCCTTGCTTTCAAATCCTCTTCGTTGCCTTCCCTCAATATATTTGTGGACGAGAGTCATCATTTATAAGTCTGCAGGTTTGTGAATTGCAGTGCCCCTGAGCTCCATTTTTCAACTCGCTTTCTTGGGAGCTGGCCGCAAAAGCGCAGGATTGCTTCAGGCCCTATTCTGGTCCCGGGCGGCAGGCTGAGCCTGTGGTTAATTCTTCTTCCTGAAGGGAAAATAGAGTGACCTGTGCCTGTCCCAACACCTAGAGCTAGTCTCTCATTTGTTCCCCCTCTTCCCGTTCATCCTGAGGACAAATTGCAACCTGTACGGAACAGGAGGTTAAAGGTGCTGATTCTCCAAGGAGGGAGATTGCTAGTAAAGCGGCTGGAATGGCGAACCCGAGCACAAGGAGATGAGAAATGAGGTGCGTTTTAGAAACCTTTCCCGATCACACGGTGTACCATCTTCTGGGTTTCTCATGCATGTTTTCGATGTAGGAAGATGCCCTTGAACCTGGAGATTTGGGACCCATGGGATGGGTACCACGCAGTATTTCTTTAAAGGGTCTGCGTTTGCTCACCCAACCTCACCAAACCTCTCAGCCCCAAGAGTGTCCACCCTTATGTCTCAAACAGCTGTGGGTCTAGATATGGTCAATCCAGGTGGCATCACAGCCCCTGAACGAATTTTGTAAGAATTTCTCTCTCTTTCACTGTCTTTGTTTCACGGGTTTTTAAAAGTAATTGATTTTTATAATGGGGTTTTCCTGGTTTTCACTGCTCTGATTTTGCCACTTTACACCCACTTGACTCACTTACAGAGAGATATCAATGCATAAGTTTCAAGATTCTTACTAGTCAGATATATTCTTGGGCGGTGAATAGGGGGTGTTGAGTCCAATTCATTGAGCAAGGAGTAGGTCTTGTGTGTTACATATTGGGTTTATGGAACGGTATCTGAGCTAATTTGAAACCCTTGTTTTATGCATCACCCCACCTCACCTTTCCCGTAAAGCAGCCATAGTGTGTTTTCTAAACATGTGACTCTATTCTGTTTTGTAATTCAGTTCAAGGGTAGCGGTTTTTACATTCCCTCTATAAGTGATATCTTATGATAAGTGTTTTTTTCTGTGTGACTTATTTCACTTAGAATCGTCGTACCTAAATCCACTCATCATGCTGCTACTAGCCTTATGACGTTGATTTCATGGCTGAGTGATATTCCATTGTACATAAGGACCACAACTTCTTTATCCATTTTTCTCTTTCCTGGGATATTTAAGGTGTAACGAAGTGGAGGTTCTTGTCAACAGAGCAGCCCTAAACTTTGGGGTGCCTGTGTCTTGCTGATTTTTAGTTTTCCCAATTTATACGCCCATGAGTGGAAGTGCCCTATGCTCCCTAAGCTGAGTTTTTTAGATGTTTCAGGACACACCGTGCACTTCTCCAGAGTGGCTGTTGGCAATCTACATCCCGCCCATCAGCGTAGCCAGGCTCCCGTTTCTCCATGGCCTGTCCTGCATTTCTGGTTTTGACACTGTATTCAGCATGGCCCTTTTGACCGATGGGAAGCGAGACTTCTTTGTAGCGCTGATTTTCCTTTCCAGTTTGCTTGGTTCGCCAAAAAGGGCGTATGCGTTTTTTCCTAAATATATTCAGGAAAAAACGCATACGCCCTTTTTGGCCAAGGGCATCATTGTCGAGGTTTTGCCGATTTTCCTGGGCTTTAAAGGCGATTCGAATCTCCCTCCTGAAATCTGTTTCCTGCAATTCTGCCTTGCTTTCCAATCCTCTTCGTTGCCTTCCCTCAATATATTTGTGGACGAGAGTCATCATTTATAAGTCTGCAGGTTTGTGAATTGCAGTGCCCCTAAGCTCCATTTTGCAACTCGCTTTCTTGGGAGCTGGCCGCAAAAGCGCAGGATTGCTTCAGGGCCTATTCTGGTCCCGGGCGGCAGGCTGAGCCTGTGGTTAATTCTTTTTCCTGATGGGAAAATAGAGTGACCTGTGCCTGTCCCAACACCTAGAGCAAGTCTCTTATTGGTTCCCCCTCTTCCCGTTCATCCTGAGGACAAATTGCAACCTGTACGGAACAGGAGGTTAAAGGTGCTGATTCTCCAAGGAGGGAGATTGCTAGTAAAGCGGCTGGAATGGCGAACCCGAGCACAAGGAGATGAGAAATGAGGTGCGTTTTAGAAACCTTTCCCGATCACACGGTGTACCATCTTCTGGGTTTCTCATGCATGTTTTCGATGTAGGAAGATGCCCTTGAACCTGGAGATTTGGGACCCATGGGATGGGTACCACGCAGTATTTCTTTAAAGGGTCTGCGTTTGCTCACCCAACCTCACCAAACCTCTCAGCCCCAAGAGTGTCCACCCTTATGTCTCAAACAGCTGTGGGTCTAGATATGGTCAATCCAGGTGGCATCACAGCCCCTGAACGAATTTTGTAAGAATTTCTCTCTCTTTCACTGTGTTTGTTTCACGGGTTTTTAAAAGTAATTGATTTTTATAATGGGGTTTTCCTGCTTTTCACTGCTCTGATTTTGCCACTTTACACCCACTTGACTCACTTACAGAGAGATATCAATGCATAGGTTTCAAGATTCTTACTAGTCAGATATATTCTTGGGCGGTGAATAGGGGGTGTTGAGTCCAATTCATTGAGCAAGGAGTAGGGCTTGTGTATTACATATTGGGTTTATGGAACGGTATCTGAGCTAATTTGAAACCCTTGTTTTATGCATCACCCAACCTCACCTTTCCCGTAAAGCAGCCATAGTGTGTTTTCTAAACGTGTGACTCTATTCTGTTTTGTAATTCAGTTCAAGGGTAGCGGTTTTTACATTCCCTCTATAAGTGATATCTTATGATAAGTGTCTTTTTCTGTGTGACTTATTTCACTTAGAATCGTCGTACCTAAATCCACTCATCCTGCTGCTACTAGCCTTATGACGTTGATTTCATGGCTGAGTGATATTCCATTGTACATAAGGACCACAACTTCTTTATCCATTTTTCTCTTTCCTGGGATATTTAAGGTGTAATGAAGTGGAGGTTCTTGTCAACAGAGCAGCCCTAAACTTTGGGGTGCCTGTGTCTTGCTGATTTTTAGTTTTCCCAATTTATACGCCCATGAGTGGAAGTGCCCTATGCTCTCTAAGCTGAGTTTTTTAGATTTTTCAGGACACACCGTACACTTCTCCAGAGTGGCTGTTGGCAATTTACATCCCGCCCATCAGCGTAGCCTGGCTCCCGTTTCTCCATGGCCTCTCCTGCCTTTCTGGTTTTGACACTTGATTCAGCATGGCCCTTTTGACCGATGGGAAGCGAGACTTCTTTGCAGCGCTGATTTGCCTTTCCAGGTTGCTTGGTTGGCCAAAAAGGGCGTATGCGTTTTTTCCTCAATATATTCAGGAAAAAACGCATACGCCCTTCTTGGCCAAGGGCATCATTGTCGAGGTTTTGCCGTTTTTCCTGTGCTTTAAAGACGATTCGAATCTCCCTCCTGAAATCTGTTTCCTGCAATTCTGCCTTGCTTTCAAATCCTCTTCGTTGCCTTCCCTCAATATATTTGTGGACGAGAGTCATCATTTATAAGTCTGCAGGTTTGTGAATTGCAGTGCCCCTGAGCTCCATTTTTCAACTCGCTTTCTTGGGAGCTGCTGCAAAAGCGCAGGATTGCTTCAGGCCCTATTCTGGTCCCGGGCGGCAGGCTGAGCCTGTGGTTAATTCTTCTTCCTGATGGGAAAATAGGCCTGTGCCTGTCCCAACACCTAGAGTTAGTCTCTCATTGGTTCCCCCTCTTCCCGTTCATCCTCAGGACAAATTGCAACCTGTATGGAACAGGAGGTTAAAGGTGCTGATTCTCCAAGGAGGGAGATTGCTAGTAAAGTGGCTGGAATGGCGAACCCGAGCACAAGGAGATGAGAAATGAAGTGCGTTTTAGAAACCTTTCCCGATCACACGGTGTAACATCTTCTGGGTTTCTCATGCATGGTTTCGATGTAGGAAGATGCCGTTGAACCTGGAGATTTGGGACCCATGGGATGGATACCACGCAGTATTACTTTAAAGGGTCTGCGTTTCCTCACCCAACTTCACCAAAACTCTCAGCTCCAAGAGTGTCCACCCTTATGTCTCAATCAGCTGTGGGTCTAGATATGGTCAATCCAGGTGGCATCACAGCCCCTGCACGAATTTTGTAAGAATTTCTCTCTCTTTCACTTTCTTTGTTTCACGGGTATTCAAAAGTAATTGATTTTTATAATGGGGTTTAGCTGCTTTTCACTGCTGTGTTTCTGCCGCTTTACACCCACTTGTCTCACTTACAGAGAGATATCAATACATAGGTTTTAAGATTCTTACTAGTCAGAAATATTCTTGGGCGGTGAATAGGGGGTGTTGAGTCCAATTCACTGAGCAAGGAGTTGGTCTTGTCTATTACATATTGGGTTTATGGAACGGTATCTGAGCTAATTTGAAACCCTTGTTTTATGCATCACCCCACCTCACCTTTCCCGTTAAGCAGCCATAGTGTGTTTTCTAAACGTGTGACTCTGTTCTGTTTTGTAATTCATTTCAAGGGTAGCGGTTTTTACATTCCCTCTATAAGTGATATCTTATGATAAGTGTCTTTTTCTGTGAGACTTATTTCACTTAGAATCGTCGTACCTAAATCCACTCATCATGCTGCTACTAGCCTTATGACGTAGATTTCATGGCTGAGTGATATTCCATTGTACATAAGGACCACAACTTCTTTATCCATTTTTCTCTTTCCTGGGATATTTAAGGTGTAACGAAGTGGAGGTTCTTGTCAACAGAGCAGCCCTAAACTTTGGGGTGCCTGTGTCTTGCTGATTTTTAGTTTTCCCAATTTATACGCCCATGAGTGGAAGTGCCCTGTGCTCTCTAAGCTGAGTTTTTTAGATGTTTCAGGACACACCGTACACTTCTCCAGAGTGGCTGTTGGCAATTTACATCCCGCCCATCAGCGTAGCCAGGCTCCCGTTTCTCCATGGCCTGTCCTGCCTTTCTGGTTTTGACACTTGATTCAGCATGGCACTTTTGACCGATGGGAAGCGAGACTTCTTTGTAGCGCTGATTTGCCTTTCCAGGTTGCTTGGTTGGCCAAAAAGGGCGTATGCGTTTTTTCCTGAATATATTCAGGAAAAAACGCATACGCCCTTTTTGGCCAAGGGCATCATTGTCGAGGTTTTGCCGCTTTTCCTGTGCTTTAAAGGCGATTCGAATCTCCCTCCTGAAATCTGTTTCCTGCAATTCTGCCTTGCTTTCAAATCCTCTTCGTTGCCTTCCCTCAATATATTTGTGGACGAGAGTCATCATTTATAAGTCTGCAGGTTTGTGAATTGCAGTGCCCCTGAGCTCCATTTTTCAACTCGCTTTCTTGGGAGCTGGCCGCAAAAGCGCAGGATTGCTTCAGGCCCTATTCTGGTCCCGGGCGGCAGGCTGAGCCTGTGGTTAATTCTTCTTCCTCATGGGAAAATAGAGTGACAAGTGCCTGTCTCAACACCTAGAGCTAGTCTCTCATTGGTTCCCCCTCTTCCCGTTCATCCTCAGGACAAATTGCAACTTGTTCGGAACAGGAGGTTAAAGGTGCTGATTCTCCAAGGAGGGAGATTGCTAGTAAAGTGGCTGGAATGGCGAACCCGAGCACAAGGAGATGAGAAATGAAGTGCGTTTTAGAAACCTTTCCCGATCACACGGTGTACCATCTTCTGGGTTTCTCATGCATGGTTTCGATGTAGGAAGATGCCCTTGAACCTGGAATTTTGGGACCCATGGGATGGATACCACGCAGTATTACTTTAAAGGGTCTGCGTTTGCTCACCCAACTTCACCAAAACTCTCAGCTCCAAGAGTGTCCACCCTTATGTCTCAATCAGCTGTGGGTCTAGATATGGTCAATCCAGGTGGCATCACAGCCCCTGAACGAATTTTGTAAGAATTTCTCTCTCTTTCACTTTCTTTGTTTCACGGGTATTCAAAAGTAATTGATTTTTATAATGGGGTTTAGCTGCTTTTCACTGCTGTGTTTCTGCCGCTTTACACCCACTTGTCTCACTTACAGAGAGATATCAATACATAGGTTTTAAGATTCTTACTAGTCAGAAATATTCTTGGGCGGTGAATAGGGGGTGTTGAGTCCAATTCACTGAGCAAGGAGTTGGTCTTGTCTATTACATATTGGGTTTATGGAACGGTATCTGAGCTAATTTGAAACCCTTGTTTTATGCATCACGCCACCTCACCTTTCCCGTTAAGCAGCCATAGTGTGTTTTCTAAACGTGTGACTCTGTTCTGTTTTGTAATTCATTTCAAGGGTAGCGGTTTTTACATTCCCTCTATAAGTGATATCTTATGATAAGTGTCTTTTTCTGGGAGACTTATTTCACTTAGAATCGTCGTACCTAAATCCACTCATCATGCTGCTACTAGCCTTATGACGTAGATTTCATGGCTGAGTGATATTCCATTGTACATAAGGACCACAACTTCTTTATCCATTTTTCTCTTTCCTGGGATATTTAAGGTGTAACGAAGTGGAGGTTCTTGTCAACAGAGCAGCCCTAAACTTTGGGGTGCCTGTGTCTTGCTGATTTTTAGTTTTCCCAATTTATACGCCCATGAGTGGAAGTGCCCTATGCTCTACAAGCTGAGTTTTTTAGATGTTTCAGGAAACACCGTACACTTCTCCAGAGTGGCTGTTGGCAATTTACATCCCACCCATCAGCGTAGCCAGGCTCCCGTTTCTCCATGGCCAGTCCTGCCTTTCTGGTTTGGACACTTGATTCAGCATGGCCCTTTTGACCGATGGGAAGCGAGACTTCTTTGTAGCGCTGATTTGCCTTTCCAGGTTGCTTGGTTGGCCAAAAAGGGCGTATGCGTTTTTTCCTGAATATATTCAGGAAAAAACGCATACGCCCTTTTTGGCCAAGGGCATCATTGTCGAGGTTTTGCCGCTTTTTCTGTGCTTTAAAGGCGATTCGAATCTCCCTCCTGAAATCTGTTTCCTGCAATTCTGCCTTGCTTTCAAATCCTCTTCGTTGCCTTCCCTCAATATATTTGTGGACGAGAGTCATCATTTATAAGTCTGCAGGTTTGTGAATTGCAGTGCCCCTGAGCTCCATTTTTCAACTCGCTTTCTTGGGAGCTGGCCGCAAAAGCGCAGGATTGCTTCAGGCCCTATTCTGGTCCCGGGCGGCAGGCTGAGCCTGTGGTTAATTCTTCTTCCTCATGGGAAAATAGAGTGACCTGTGCCTGTCTCAACACCTAGAGCTAGTCTCTCATTGGTTCCCCCTCTTCCCGTTCATCCTCAGGACAAATTGCAACCTGTACGGAACAGGAGGTTAAAGGTGCTGATTCTCCAAGGAGGGAGATTGCTAGTAAAGCGGCTGGAATGGCGAACCCGAGCACAAGGAGATGAGAAATGAGGTGCGTTTTAGAAACCTTTCCCGATCACACGGTGTACCATCTTCTGGTTTTCTCATACATTGTTTCGATGTAGGAAGATGCCCTTGAACCTGGAGATTTGGGACCCATGGGATGGGTACCACGCAGTATTACTTTAAAGGGTCTGCGTTTGCTCACCCAACCTCACCAAACCTCTCAGCCCCAAGAGTGTCCACCCTTATGTCTCAATCAGCTGTGGGTCTAGATATGGTCAATCCAGGTGGCATCACAGCCCCTGAACGAATTTTGTAAGAATTTCTCTCTCTTTCACTGTCTTTGTTTCACGGGGTTTTTAAAAGTAATTGATTTCTATAATGGGGTTTGGCTGCTTTTCACTGCTGTGTTTCTGCCGCTTTACACCCACTTGACTCACTTACAGAGAGATATCAATACATAGGTTTTAAGATTCTTACTAGTCAGATATATTCTTGGGCGGTGAATAGGGGGTGTTGAGTCCAATTCACTGAACAAGGAGTAGGTCTTGTGTATTACATATTGGGTTTATGGAACGGTATCTGAGCTAATTTGAAATGCTTGTTTTATGCATCACCCCACCTCACCTTTCCCGTTAAGCAGCCATAGTGTGTTTTCTAAACGTGTGACTCTGTTCTGTTTTGTAATTCCGTTCAAGGGTAGCGGTTTTTACATTCCCTCTATAAGTGATATCTTATAACAAGTGTCTTTTTCTGTGTGACTTATTTCACTTAGAATCGTCGTACCTAAATCCACTCATCATGCTGCTACTAGCCTTATGACGTTGATTTCATGGCTGAGTGATATTCCATTGTACATAAGGACCACAGCTTCTTTATCCATTTTTCTCTTTCCTGGGATATTTAAGGTGTAACGAAGTGGAGGTTCTTGTCAACAGAGCAGCCCTAAACTGTGGGGTGCCTGTGTCTTGCTGATTTTTAGTTTTCCCAATTTATACGCCCATGAGTGGAAGTGCCCTATGCTCTACAAGCTGAGTTTTTTAGATGTTTCAGGAAACACCGTACACTTCTCCAGAGTGGCTGTTGGCAATTAACATCCCACCCATCAGCGTAGCCAGGCTCCCGTTTCTCCATGGCCTGTCCTGCCTTTCTGGTTTTGACACTTGATTCAGCATGGCCCTTTTGACCGATGGGAAGCGAGACTTCTTTGTAACGCTGATTTGCCTTTCCAGGTTGCTTGGTTGGCCAAAAAGGGCGTATGCGTTTTTTCCTGAATATATTCAGGAAAAAACGCATACGCCCTTTTTGGCCAAGGGCATCATTGTCGAGGTTTTGCCGCTTTTCCTGTGCTTTAAAGGCGATTCGAATCTCCCTCCTGAAATCTGTTTCCTGCAATTCTGCCTTGCTTTCAAATCCTCTTCGTTGCCTTCCCTCAATATATTTGTGGACGAGAGTCATCATTTATAAGTCTGCAGGTTTGTGAATTGCAGTGCCCCTGAGCTCCATTTTTCAACTCGCTTTCTTGGGAGCTGGCCGCAAAAGCGCAGGATTGCTTCAGACCCTATTCTGGTCCCGGGCGGCAGGCTGAGCCTGTGGTAAATTCTTCTTCCTGATGGGAAAATAGAGTGATCTGTGCCTGTCCCAACACCTAGAGCTAGTCTCTCATTGGTTCCCCCTCTTCCCGTTCATCCTCAGGACAAATTGCAACCTGTACGGAACAGGAGGTTAAAGGTGCTGATTCTCCAAGGAGGGAGATTTCTAGTAAAGCGGCTGGAATGGCGAACCCGAGCACAAGGAGATGAGAAATGAAGTGCGTTTTAGAAACCTTTTCCGATCACACGGTGTACCATCTTCTGGGTTTCTCATGCATGCTTTCGATGTAGGAAGATGCCCTTGAACCTGGAGATTTGGGACCCATGGGATGGATACCACGCAGTATTACTTTAAAGGGTCTGCGTTTGCTCACCCAACTTCACCAAAACTCTCAGCTCCAAGAGTGTCCACCCTTATGTCTCAATCAGCTGTGGGTCTAGATATGGTCAATCCAGGTGGCATCACAGCCCCTGAACGAATTTTGTAAGAATTTCTCTCTCTTTCACTTTCTTTGTTTCACGGGTATTCAAAAGTAATTGATTTTTATAATGGGGTTTAGCTGCTTTTCACTGCTGTGTTTCTGCCGCTTTACACCCACTTGTCTCACTTACAGAGAAATGTCAATACATAGGTTTTAAGATTCTTACTAGTCAGAAATATTCTTGGGCGGTGAATAGGGGGTGTTGAGTCCAATTCACTGAGCAAGGAGTTGGTCTTGTCTATTACATATTGGGTTTATGGAACTGTATATGAGCTAATTTGAAACCCTTGTTTTATGCATCACCCCACCTCACCTTTCCCGTTAAGCAGCCATAGAGTGTTTTCTAAACGTGTGACTCTGTTCTGTTTTGTAATTCATTTCAAGGGTAGCGGTTTTTACATTCCCTCTATAAGTGATATCTTATGATAAGTGTCTTTTTCTGTGAGACTTATTTCACTTAGAATCGTCGTACCTAAATCCACTCATCATGCTGCTACTAGCCTTATGACGTAGATTTCATGGCTGAGTGATATTCCATTGTACATAAGGACCACAACTTCTTTATCCATTTTTCTCTTTCCTGGGATATTTAAGGTGTAACGAAGTGGAGGTTCTTGTCAACAGAGCAGCCCTAAACTTTGGGCTGCCTGTGTCTTGCTGATTTTTAGTTTTCCCAATTTATACGCCCATGAGTGGAAGTGCCCTATGCTCTCTAAGCTGAGTTTTTTAGATGTTTCAGGACACACCGTACACTTCTCCAGAGTGGCTGTTGGCAATTTACATACCGCCCATCAGCGTAGCCAGGCTCCCGTTTCTCCATGGCCTGTCCTGCCTTTCTGGTTTTGACACTTGATTCAGCATAGCACTTTTGACCGATGGGAAGCGAGACTTCTTTGTAGCGCTGATTTGCCTTTCCAGGTTGCTTGGTTGGCCAAAAAGGGCGTATGCGTTTTTTCCTGAATATATTCAGGAAAAAACGCATACGCCCTTTTTGGCCAAGGGCATCATTGTCGAGGTTTTGCCGCTTTTCCTGTGCTTTAAATGCGATTCGAATCTCCCTCCTGAAATCTGTTTCCTGCAATTCTGCCTTGCTTTCAAATCCTCTTCGTTGCCTTCCCTCAATATATTTGTGGACGAGAGTCATCATTTATAAGTCTGCAGGTTTGTGAATTGCAGTGCCCCTGAGCTCCATTTTTCAACTCGCTTTCTTGGGAGCTGGCCGCAAAAGCGCAGGATTGCTTCAGGCCGTATTCTGGTCCCGGGCGGCAGGCTGAGCCTGTGGTTAATTCTTCTTCCTCATGGGAAAATAGAGTGACCTGTGCCTGTCTCAACACCTAGAGCTAGTCTCTCATTGGTTCCCCCTCTTCCCGTTCATCCTCAGGACAAATTGCAACTTGTACGGAACAGGAGGTTAAAGGTGCTGATTCTCCAAGGAGGGAGATTGCTAGTAAAGCGGCTGGAATGGCGAACCCGAGCACAAGGAGATGAGAAATGAGGTGCGTTTTAGAAACCTTTCCCGATCACACGGTGTACCATCTTCTGGGTTTCTCATGCATTGTTTCGATGTAGGAAGATGCCCTTAAACCTGGAGAATTGGGACCCATGGGATGGGTACCACGCAGTATTACTTTAAAGGGTCTGCGTTTGCTCACCCAACCTCACCAAACCTCTCAGCCCCAAGAGTGTCCACCCTTATGTCTCAATCAGCTGTGGGTCTAGATATGGTCAATCCAGGTGGCATCACAGCCCCTGAACGAATTTTGTAAGAATTTCTCTGTCTTTCACTGTCTTTGTTTCACGGGGTTTTTAAAAGTAATTAATTTCTATAATGGGGTTTAGCTGCTTTTCACTGCTGTGTTTCTGCCGCTTTACACCCACTTGACTCACTTACAGAGAGATATCAATACATAGGTTTTAAGATTCTTACTAGTCAGATATATTCTTGGGCGGGGAATAGGGGGTGTTGAGTCCAATTCACTGAGCAAGGAGTAGGTCTTGTGTATTACATATTGGGTTTATGGAACGGTATCTGAGCTAATTTGAAACGCTTGTTTTATGCATCACCCCACCTCACCTTTCCCGTTAAGCAGCCATAGTGTGTTTTCTAAACGTGTGACTCTGTTCTGTTTTGTAATTCCGTTCAAGGGTAGCGGTTTTTACATTCCCTCTATAAGTGATATCTTATGACAAGTGTCTTTTTCTGTGTGACTTATTTCACTTAGAATCGTCGTACCTAAATCCACTCATCAAGCTGCTACTAGCCTTATGACGTTGATTTCATGGCTGAGTGATATTCCATTGTACATAAGGACAATAGCTTCTTTATCCATTTTTCTCTTTCCTGGGATATTTAAGGTGTAACGAAGTGGAGGTTCTTGTCAACAGAGCAGCCCTAAACTTTGGGGTGCCTGTGTCTTGCTGATTTTTAGTTTTCCCAATTTATACGCCCATGAGTGGAAGTGCCTTATGCTCTACAAGCTGAGTTTTTTAGATGTTTCAGGACACACCGTACACTTCTCCAGAGTGGCTGTTGGCAATTTACATCCCGCCCATCAGCGTAGCCAGGCTCCCGTTTCTCCATGGCCTGTCCTGCCTTTCTGGTTTTGACACTTGATTCAGCATGGCCCTTTTGACCGATGGGAAGCGAGACTTCTTTGTAGCGCTGATTTGCCTTTCCAGGTTGCTTGGTTGGCCAAAAAGGGCGTATGCGTTTTTTCCTGAATATATTCAGGAAAAAACGCATACGCCCTTTTTGGCCAAGGGCATCATTGTCGAGGTTTTGCCGCTTTTCCTGTGCTTTAAAGGCGATTCGAATCTCCCTCCTGAAATCTGTTTCCTGCAATTCTGCCTTGCTTTCAAATCCTCTTCGTTGCCTTCCCTCAATATATTTGTGGACGAGAGTCATCATTTATAAGTCTGCAGGTTTGTGAATTGCAGTGCCCCTGAGCTCCATTTTTCAACTCGCTTTCTTGGGAGCTGGCCGCAAAAGCGCAGGATTGCTTCAGGCCCTATTCTGGTCCCGGGCGGCAGGCTGAGCCTGTGGTTAATTCTTCTTCCTCATGGGAAAATAGAGTGACCTGTGCCTGTCTCAACACCTAGAGCTAGTCTCTCATTGGTTCCCCCTCTTCCCGTTCATCCTCAGGACAAATTGCAACCTGTACGGAACAGGAGGTTAAAGGTGCTGATTCTCCAAGGAGGGAGATTGCTAGTAAAGCGGCTGGAATGGCGAACCCGAGCACAAGGAGATGAGAAATGAAGTGCGTTTTAGAAACCTTTTCCGATCACACGGTGTACCATCTTCTGGGTTTCTCATGCATGCTTTCGATGTAGGAAGATGCCCTTGAACCTGGAGATTTGGGACCCATGGGATGGATACCACGCAGTATTACTTTAAAGGGTCTGCGTTTGCTCACCCAACTTCACCAAAACTCTCAGCTCCAAGAGTGTCCACCCTTATGTCTCAATCAGCTGTGGGTCTAGATATGGTCAATCCAGGTGGCATCACAGCCCCTGAACGAATTTTGTAAGAATTTCTCTCTCTTTCACTTTCTTTGTTTCACGGGTATTCAAAAGTAATTGATTTTTATAATGGGGTTTAGCTGCTTTTCACTGCTGTGTTTCTGCCGCTTTACACCCACTTGTCTCACTTACAGAGAAATGTCAATACATAGGTTTTAAGATTCTTACTAGTCAGAAATATTCTTGGGCGGTGAATAGGGGGTGTTGAGTCCAATTCACTGAGCAAGGAGTTGGTCTTGTCTATTACATATTGGGTTTATGGAACTGTATATGAGCTAATTTGAAACCCTTGTTTTATGCATCACCCCACCTCACCTTTCCCGTTAAGCAGCCATAGAGTGTTTTCTAAACGTGTGACTCTGTTCTGTTTTGTAATTCATTTCAAGGGTAGCGGTTTTTACATTCCCTCTATAAGTGATATCTTATGATAAGTGTCTTTTTCTGTGAGACTTATTTCACTTAGAATCGTCGTACCTAAATCCACTCATCATGCTGCTACTAGCCTTATGACGTAGATTTCATGGCTGAGTGATATTCTATTGTACATAAGGACCACAACTTCTTTATCCATTTTTCTCTTTCCTGGGATATTTAAGGTGTAACGAAGTGGAGGTTCTTGTCAACAGAGCAGCCCTAAACTTTGGGCTGCCTGTGTCTTGCTGATTTTTAGTTTTCCCAATTTATACGCCCATGAGTGGAAGTGCCCTATGCTCTCTAAGCTGAGTTTTTTAGATGTTTCAGGACACACCGTACACTTCTCCAGAGTGGCTGTTGGCAATTTACATACCGCCCATCAGCGTAGCCAGGCTCCCGTTTCTCCATGGCCTGTCCTGCCTTTCTGGTTTTGACACTTGATTCAGCATAGCACTTTTGACCGATGGGAAGCGAGACTTCTTTGTAGCGCTGATTTGCCTTTCCAGGTTGCTTGGTTGGCCAAAAAGGGCGTATGCGTTTTTTCCTGAATATATTCAGGAAAAAACGCATACGCCCTTTTTGGCCAAGGGCATCATTGTCGAGGTTTTGCCGCTTTTCCTGTGCTTTAAAGGCGATTCGAATCTCCCTCCTGAAATCTGTTTCCTGCAATTCTGCCTTGCTTTCAAATCCTCTTCGTTGCCTTCCCTCAATATATTTGTGGACGAGAGTCATCATTTATAAGTCTGCAGGTTTGTGAATTGCAGTGCCCCTGAGCTCCATTTTTCAACTCGCTTTCTTGGGAGCTGGCCGCAAAAGCGCAGGATTGCTTCAGGCCGTATTCTGGTCCCGGGCGGCAGGCTGAGCCTGTGGTTAATTCTTCTTCCTCATGGGAAAATAGAGTGACCTGTGCCTGTCTCAACACCTAGAGCTAGTCTCTCATTGGTTCCCCCTCTTCCCGTTCATCCTCAGGACAAATTGCAACTTGTACGGAACAGGAGGTTAAAGGTGCTGATTCTCCAAGGAGGGAGATTGCTAGTAAAGCGGCTGGAATGGCGAACCCGAGCACAAGGAGATGAGAAATGAGGTGCGTTTTAGAAACCTTTCCCGATCACACGGTGTACCATCTTCTGGGTTTCTCATGCATTGTTTCGATGTAGGAAGATGCCCTTAAACCTGGAGAATTGGGACCCATGGGATGGGTACCACGCAGTATTACTTTAAAGGGTCTGCGTTTGCTCACCCAACCTCACCAAACCTCTCAGCCCCAAGAGTGTCCACCCTTATGTCTCAATCAGCTGTGGGTCTAGATATGGTCAATCCAGGTGGCATCACAGCCCCTGAACGAATTTTGTAAGAATTTCTCTCTCTTTCACTGTCTTTGTTTCACGGGGTTTTTAAAAGTAATTAATTTCTATAATGGGGTTTAGCTGCTTTTCACTGCTGTGTTTCTGCCGCTTTACACCCACTTGACTCACTTACAGAGAGATATCAATACATAGGTTTTAAGATTCTTACTAGTCAGATATATTCTTGGGCGGTGAATAGGGGGTGTTGAGTCCAATTCACTGAGCAAGGAGTAGGTCTTGTGTATTACATATTGGGTTTATGGAACGGTATCTGAGCTAATTTGAAACGCTTGTTTTATGCATCACCCCACCTCACCTTTCCCGTTAAGCAGCCATAGTGTGTTTTCTAAACGTGTGACTCTGTTCTGTTTTGTAATTCCGTTCAAGGGTAGCGGTTTTTACATTCCCTCTATAAGTGATATCTTATGACAAGTGTCTTTTTCTGTGTGACTTATTTCACTTAGAATCGTCGTACCTAAATCCACTCATCAAGCTGCTACTAGCCTTATGACGTTGATTTCATGGCTGAGTGATATTCCATTGTACATAAGGACAATAGCTTCTTTATCCATTTTTCTCTTTCCTGGGATATTTAAGGTGTAACGAAGTGGAGGTTCTTGTCAACAGAGCAGCCCTAAACTTTGGGGTGCCTGTGTCTTGCTGATTTTTAGTTTTCCCAATTTATACGCCCATGAGTGGAAGTGCCTTATGCTCTACAAGCTGAGTTTTTTAGATGTTTCAGGACACACCGTACACTTCTCCAGAGTGGCTGTTGGCAATTTACATCCCGCCCATCAGCGTAGCCAGGCTCCCGTTTCTCCATGGCCTGTCCTGCCTTTCTGGTTTTGACACTTGATTCAGCATGGCCCTTTTGACCGATGGGAAGCGAGACTTCTTTGTAGCGCTGATTTGCCTTTCCAGGTTGCTTGGTTGGCCAAAAAGGGCGTATGCGTTTTTTCCTGAATATATTCAGGAAAAAACGCATACGCCCTTTTTGGCCAAGGGCATCATTGTCGAGGTTTTGCCGCTTTTCCTGTGCTTTAAAGGCGATTCGAATCTCCCTCCTGAAATCTGTTTCCTGCAATTCTGCCTTGCTTTCAAATCCTCTTCGTTGCCTTCCCTCAATATATTTGTGGACGAGAGTCATCATTTATAAGTCTGCAGGTTTGTGAATTGCAGTGCCCCTGAGCTCCATTTTTCAACTCGCTTTCTTGGGAGCTGGCCGCAAAAGCGCAGGATTGCTTCAGGCCCTATTCTGGTCCCGGGCGGCAGGCTGAGCCTGTGGTTAATTCTTCTTCCTCATGGGAAAATAGAGTGACCTGTGCCTGTCTCAACACCTAGAGCTAGTCTCTCATTGGTTCCCCCTCTTCCCGTTCATCCTCAGGACAAATTGCAACCTGTACGGAACAGGAGGTTAAAGGTGCTGATTCTCCAAGGAGGGAGATTGCTAGTAAAGCGGCTGGAATGGCGAACCCGAGCACAAGGAGATGAGAAATGAGGTGCGTTTTAGAAACCTTTCCCGATCACACGGTGTACCATCTTCTGGTTTTCTCATACATTGTTTCAATGTAGGAAGATGCCCTTGAACCTGGAGATTTGGGACCCATGGGATGGGTACCACGCAGTATTACTTTAAAGGGTCTGCGTTTGCTCACCCAACCTCACCAAACCTCTCAGCCCCAAGAGTGTCCACCCTTATGTCTCAATCAGCTGTGGGTCTAGATATGGTCAATCCAGGTGGCATCACAGCCCCTGAACGAATTTTGTAAGAATTTCTCTCTCTTTCACTGTCTTTGTTTCACAGGGTTTTTAAAAGTAATTGATTTCTATAATGGGGTTTAGCTGCTTTTCACTGCTGTGTTTCTGCCGCTTTACACCCACTTGACTCACTTACAGAGAGATATCAATACATAGGTTTTAAGATTCTTACTAGTCAGATATATTCTTGGGCGGTGAATAGGGGGTGTTGAGTCCAATTCACTGAGCAAGGAGTAGGTCTTGTGTATTACATATTGGGTTTATGGAACGGTATCTGAGCTAATTTGAAATGCTTGTTTTATGCATCACCCCACCTCACCTTTCCCGTTAAGCAGCCATAGTGTGTTTTCTAAACGTGTGACTCTGTTCTGTTTTGTAATTCCGTTCAAGGGTAGCGGTTTTTACATTCCCTCTATAAGTGATATCTTATGACAAGTGTCTTTTTCTGTGTGACTTATTTCACTTAGAATCGTCGTACCTAAATCCACTCATCATGCTGCTACTAGCCTTATGACGTTGATTTCATGGCTGAGTGATATTCCATTGTACATAAGGACCACAGCTTCTTTATCCATTTTTCTCTTTCCTGGGATATTTAAGGTGTAACGAAGTGGAGGTTCTTGTCAACAGAGCAGCCCTAAACTGTGGGGTGCCTGTGTCTTGCTGATTTTTAGTTTTCCCAATTTATATGCCCATGAGTGGAAGTGCCCTATGCTCTACAAGCTGAGTTTTTTAGATGTTTCAGGAAACACCGTACACTTCTCCAGAGTGGCTGTTGGCAATTAACATCCCACCCATCAGCGTAGCCAGGCTCCCGTTTCTCCATGGCCTGTCCTGCCTTTCTGGTTTTGACACTTGATTCAGCATGGCCCTTTTGACCGATGGGAAGCGAGACTTCTTTGTAACGCTGATTTGCCTTTCCAGGTTGCTTGGTTTGCCAAAAAGGGCGTATGCGTTTTTTCCTGAATATATTCAGGAAAAAACGCATACGCCCTTTTTGGCCAAGGGCATCATTGTCGAGGTTTTGCCGCTTTTCCTGTGCTTTAAAGGCGATTCGAATCTCCCTCCTGAAATCTGTTTCCTGCAATTCTGCCTTGCTTTCAAATCCTCTTCGTTGCCTTCCCTCAATATATTTGTGGACGAGAGTCATCATTTATAAGTCTGCAGGTTTGTGAATTGCAGTGCCCCTGAGCTCCATTTTTCAACTCGCTTTCTTGGGAGCTGGCCGCAAAAGCGCAGGATTGCTTCAGACCCTATTCTGGTCCCGGGCGGCAGGCTGAGCCTGTGGTAAATTCTTCTTCCTGATGGGAAAATAGAGTGATCTGTGCCTGTCCCAACACCTAGAGCTAGTCTCTCATTGGTTCCCCCTCTTCCCGTTCATCCTCAGGACAAATTGCAACCTGTACGGAACAGGAGGTTAAAGGTGCTGATTCTCCAAGGAGGGAGATTTCTAGTAAAGCGGCTGGAATGGCGAACCCGAGCACAAGGAGATGAGAAATGAAGTGCGTTTTAGAAACCTTTCCCGATCACACGGTGTACCATCTTCTGGGTTTCTCATGCATGCTTTCGATGTAGGAAGATGCCCTTGAACCTGGAGATTTGGGACCCATGGGATGGATACCACGCAGTATTACTTTAAAGGGTCTGCGTTTGCTCACCCAACTTCACCAAAACTCTCAGCTCCAAGAGTGTCCACCCTTATGTCTCAATCAGCTGTGGGTCTAGATATGGTCAATCCAGGTGGCATCACAGCCCCTGAACGAATTTTGTAAGAATTTCTCTCTCTTTCACTTTCTTTGTTTCACGGGTATTCAAAAGTAATTGATTTTTATAATGGGGTTTAGCTGCTTTTCACTGCTGTGTTTCTGCCGCTTTACACCCACTTGTCTCACTTACAGAGAAATGTCAATACATAGGTTTTAAGATTCTTACTAGTCAGAAATATTCTTGGGCGGTGAATAGGGGGTGTTGAGTCCAATTCACTGAGCAAGGAGTTGGTCTTGTCTATTACATATTGGGTTTATGGAACTGTATATGAGCTAATTTGAAACCCTTGTTTTATGCATCACCCCACCTCACCTTTCCCGTTAAGCAGCCATAGAGTGTTTTCTAAACGTGTGACTCTGTTCTGTTTTGTAATTCATTTCAAGAGTAGCGGTTTTTACATTCCCTCTATAAGTGATATCTTATGATAAGTGTCTTTTTCTGTGAGACTTATTTCACTTAGAATCGTCGTACCTAAATCCACTCATCATGCTGCTACTAGCCTTATGACGTAGATTTCATGGCTGAGTGATATTCCATTGTACATAAGGACCACAACTTCTTTATCCATTTTTCTCTTTCCTGGGATATTTAAGGTGTAACGAAGTGGAGGTTCTTGTCAACAGAGCAGCCCTAAACTTTGGGCTGCCTGTGTCTTGCTGATTTTTAGTTTTCCCAATTTATACGCCCATGAGTGGAAGTGCCCTATGCTCTCTAAGCTGAGTTTTTTAGATGTTTCAGGACACACCGTACACTTCTCCAGAGTGGCTGTTGGCAATTTACATACCGCCCATCAGCGTAGCCAGGCTCCCGTTTCTCCATGGCCTGTCCTGCCTTTCTGGTTTTGACACTTGATTCAGCATAGCACTTTTGACCGATGGGAAGCGAGACTTCTTTGTAGCGCTGATTTGCCTTTCCAGGTTGCTTGGTTGGCCAAAAAGGGCGTATGCGTTTTTTCCTGAATATATTCAGGAAAAAACGCATACGCCCTTTTTGGCCAAGGGCATCATTGTCGAGGTTTTGCCGCTTTTCCTGTGCTTTAAAGGCGATTCGAATCTCCCTCCTGAAATCTGTTTCCTGCAATTCTGCCTTGCTTTCAAATCCTCTTCGTTGCCTTCCCTCAATATATTTGTGGACGAGAGTCATCATTTATAAGTCTGAAGGTTTGTGAATTGCAGTGCCCCTGAGCTCCATTTTTCAACTCGCTTTCTTGGGAGCTGGCCGCAAAAGCGCAGGATTGCTTCAGGCCGTATTCTGGTCCCGGGCGGCAGGCTGAGCCTGTGGTTAATTCTTCTTCCTCATGGGAAAATAGAGTGACCTGTGCCTGTCTCAACACCTAGAGCTAGTCTCTCATTGGTTCCCCCTCTTCCCGTTCATCCTCAGGACAAATTGCAACTTGTACGGAACAGGAGGTTAAAGGTGCTGATTCTCCAAGGAGGGAGATTGCTAGTAAAGCGGCTGGAATGGCGAACCCGAGCACAAGGAGATGAGAAATGAGGTGCGTTTTAGAAACCTTTCCCGATCACACGGTGTACCATCTTCTGGGTTTCTCATGCATTGTTTCAATGTAGGAAGATGCCCTTGAACCTGGAGATTTGGGACCCATGGGATGGGTACCACGCAGTATTACTTTAAAGGGTCTGCGTTTGCTCACCCAACCTCACCAAACCTCTCAGCCCCAAGAGTGTCCACCCTTATGTCTCAATCAGCTGTGGGTCTAGATATGGTCAATCCAGGTGGCATCACAGCCCCTGAACGAATTTTGTAAGAATTTCTCTCTCTTTCACTGTCTTTGTTTCACAGGGTTTTTAAAAGTAATTGATTTCTATAATGGGGTTTAGCTGCTTTTCACTGCTGTGTTTCTGCCGCTTTACACCCACTTGACTCACTTACAGAGAGATATCAATACATAGGTTTTAAGATTCTTACTAGTCAGATATATTCTTGGGCGGTGAATAGGGGGTGTTGAGTCCAATTCACTGAGCAAGGAGTAGGTCTTGTGTATTACATATTGGGTTTATGGAACGGTATCTGAGCTAATTTGAAATGCTTGTTTTATGCATCACCCCACCTCACCTTTCCCGTTAAGCAGCCATAGTGTGTTTTCTAAACGTGTGACTCTGTTCTGTTTTGTAATTCCGTTCAAGGGTAGCGGTTTTTACATTCCCTCTATAAGTGATATCTTATGACAAGTGTCTTTTTCTGTGTGACTTATTTCACTTAGAATCGTCGTACCTAAATCCACTCATCATGCTGCTACTAGCCTTATGACGTTGATTTCATGGCTGAGTGATATTCCATTGTACCTAAGGACCACAACTTCTTTATCCATTTTTCTCTTTCCTGGGATATTTAAGGTGTAACGAAGTGGAGGTTCTTGTCAACAGAGCAGCCCTAAACTTTGGGGTGCCTGTGTCTTGCTGATTTTTAGTTTTCCCAATTTATACGCCCATGAGTGGAAGTGCCCTATGCTCCCTAAGCTGAGTTTTTTAGATGTTTCAGGACACACCGTGCACTTCTCCAGAGTGGCTGTTGGCAACTTACATCCCGCCCATCAGCGTAGCCAGGCCCCCGTTTCTCCTTGGCCTGTCCTGCATTTCTGGTTTTGACACTTTATTCAGCATGGCCCTTTTGACCGATGGGAAGCGAGACTTCTTTGTAGCGCTGATTTGCCTTTCCAGGTTGCTTGGTTGGCCAAAAAGGGCGTATGCGTTTTTTCCTGAATATATTCAGGAAAAAACGCATACGCCCTTTTTGGCCAAGGGCATCATTGTCGAGGTTTTGCCGCTTTTCCTGTGCTTTAAAGGCGATTCGAATCTCCCTCCTGAAATCTGTTTCCTGCAATTCTGCCTTGCTTTCAAATCCTCTTCGTTGCCTTCCCTCAATATATTTGTGGACGAGAGTCATCATTTATAAGTCTGCAGGTTTGTGAATTGCAGTGCCCCTGAGCTCCATTTTTCAACTCGCTTTCTTGGGAGCTGGCCACAAAAGCGCAGGATTGCTTCAGGCCCTATTCTGGTCCCGGGCGGCAGGCTGAGCCTGTGGTTAATTCTTCTTCCTCATGGGAAAATAGAGTGACCTGTGCCTGTCTCAACACCTAGAGCTAGTCTCTCATTGGTTCCCCCTCTTCCCGTTCATCCTCAGGACAAATTGCAACCTGTACGGAACAGGAGGTTAAAGGTGCTGATTCTCCAAGGAGGGAGATTGCTAGTAAAGCGGCTGGAATGGCGAACCCGAGCACAAGGAGATGAGAAATGAGGTGCGTTTTAGAAACCTTTCCCGATCACACGGTGTACCATCTTCTGGTTTTCTCATACATTGTTTCGATGTAGGAAGATGCCCTTGAACCTGGAGATTTGGGACCCATGGGATGGGTACCACGCAGTATTACTTTAAAGGGTCTGCGTTTGCTCACCCAACCTCACCAAACCTCTCAGCCCCAAGAGTGTCCACCCTTATGTCTCAATCAGCTGTGGGTCTAGATATGGTCAATCCAGGTGGCATCACAGCCCCTGAACGAATTTTGTAAGAATTTCTCTCTCTTTCACTGTCTTTGTTTCACGGGGTTTTTAAAAGTAATTGATTTCTATAATGGGGTTTAGCTGCTTTTCACTGCTGTGTTTCTGCCGCTTTACACCCACTTGACTCACTTACAGAGAGATATCAATACATAGGTTTTAAGATTCTTACTAGTCAGATATATTCTTGGGCGGTGAATAGGGGGTGTTGAGTCCAATTCACTTAGCAAGGAGTAGGTCTTGTGTATTACATATTGGGTTTATGGAACGGTATCTGAGCTAATTTGAAACGCTTGTTTTATGCATCACCCCACCTCACCTTTCCCGTTAAGCAGCCATAGTGTGTTTTCTAAACGTGTGACTCTGTTCTGTTTTGTAATTCCGTTCAAGGGTAGCGGTTTTTACATTCCCTCTATAAGTGATATCTTATGACAAGTGTCTTTTTCTGTGTGACTTATTTCACTTAGAATCGTCGTACCTAAATCCACTCATCATGCTGCTACTAGCCTTATGACGTTGATTTCATGGCTGAGTGATATTCCATTGTACATAAGGACCACAACTTCTTTATCCATTTTTCTCTTTCCTGGGATATTTAAGGTGTAACGAAGTGGAGGTTCTTGTCAACAGAGCAGCCCTAAACTTTGGGGTGCCTGTGTCTTGCTGATTTTTAGTTTTCCCAATTTATACGCCCATGAGTGGAAGTTCCCTATGCTCTCTAAGCTGAGTTTTTTAGATGTTTCAGGACACACCGTACACTTCTCCAGAGTGGCTGTTGGCAATTTACATCCCGCCCATCAGCGTAGCCAGGCTCCCGTTTCTCCATGGCCTGTCCTGCCTTTCTGGTTTTGACACTTGATTCAGCATGGCCCTTTTGACCGATGGGAAGCGAGACTTCTTTGTAGCGCTGATTTGCCTTTCCAGGTTGCTTGGTTGGCCAAAAAGGGCGTATGCGTTTTTTCCTGAATATATTCAGAAAAAACCCATACGCCCTTTTTGGCCAAGGGCATCATTGTCGAGGTTTTGCCGCTTTTCCTGTGCTTTAAAGGCGATTCGAATCTCCCTCCTGAAATCTGTTTCCTGCAATTCTGCCTTGCTTTCAAATCCTCTTCGTTGCCTTCCCTCAATATATTTGTGGACGAGAGTCATCATTTATAAGTCTGCAGGTTTGTGAATTGCAGTGCCCCTGAGCTCCATTTTTCAACTCGCTTTCTTGGGAGCTGGCCGCAAAAGCGCAGGATTGCTTCAGACCCTATTCTGGTCCCGGGCGGCAGGCTGAGCCTGTGGTAAATTCTTCTTCCTGATGGGAAAATAGAGTGACCTGTGCCTGTCCCAACACCTAGAGCTAGTCTCTCATTGGTTCCCCCTCTTCCCGTTCATCCTCAGGACAAATTGCAACCTGTACGGAACAGGAGGTTAAAGGTGCTGATTCTCCAAGGAGGGAGATTGCTAGTAAAGCGGCTGGAATGGCGAACCCGAGCACAAGGAGATGAGAAATGAAGTGCGTTTTAGAAACCTTTCCCGATCACACGGTGTATCATCTTCTGGGTTTCTCATGCATGGTTTCGATGTAGGAAGATGCCCTTGAACCTGGAGATTTGGGACCCATGGGATGGGTACCACGCAGTATTACTTTAAAGGGTCTGCGTTTGCTCACCCAACCTCACCAAACCTCTCAGCCCCAAGAGTGTCCACCCTTATGTCTCAATCAGCTGTGGGTCTAGATATGGTCAATCCAGGTGGCATCACAGCCCCTGAACGAATTTTGTAAGAATTTCTCTCTCTTTCACTTTCTTTGTTTCACGGGTATTCAAAAGTAATTGATTTTTATAATGGGGTTTAGCTGCTTTTCACTGCTGTGTTTCTGCCGCTTTACACCCACTTGTCTCACTTACAGAGAGATATCAATACATAGGTTTTAAGATTCTTACTAGTCAGAAATATTCTTGGGCGGTGAATAGGGGGTGTTGAGTGCAATTCACTGAGCAAGGAGTTGGTCTTGTCTATTACATATTGGGTTTATGGAACGGTATCTGAGCTAATTTGAAACGCTTGTTTTATGCATCACCCCACCTCACCTTTCCCGTTAAGCAGCCATAGTGTGTTTTCTAAACGTGTGACTCTCTTCTGTTTTGTAATTCCGTTCAAGGGTAGCGGTTTTTACATTCCCTCTATAAGTGATATCTTATGACAAGTGTCTTTTTCTGTGTGACTTATTTCACTTAGAATCGTCGTACCTAAATCCACTCATCATGCTGCTACTAGCCTTATGACGTTGATTTCATGGCTGAGTGATATTCCATTGTACATAAGGACCACAACTTCTTTATCCATTTTTCTCTTTCCTGGGATATTTAAGGTGTAACGAAGTGGAGGTTCTTGTCAACAGAGCAGCCCTAAACTTTGGGGTGCCTGTGTCTTGCTGATTTTTAGTTTTCCCAATTTATACGCCCATGAGTGGAAGTTCCCTATGCTCTCTAAGCTGAGTTTTTTAGATGTTTCAGGACACACCGTACACTTCTCCAGAGTGGCTGTTGGCAATTTACATCCCGCCCATCAGCGTAGCCAGGCTCCCGTTTCTCCATGGCCTGTCCAGCCTTTCTGGTTTTGACACTTGATTCAGCATGGCCCTTTTGACCGATGGGAAGCGAGACTTCTTTGTAGCGCTGATTTGCCTTTCCAGGTTGCTTGGTTGGCCAAAAAGGGCGTATGCGTTTTTTCCTGAATATATTCAGGAAAAAACGCATACGCCCTTTTTGGCCAAGGGCATCATTGTCGAGGTTTTGCCGCTTTTCCTGTGCTTTAAAGGCGATTCGAATCTCCCTCCTGAAATCTGTTTCCTGCAATTCTGCCTTGCTTTCAAATCCTCTTCGTTGCCTTCCCTCAATATATTTGTGGACGAGAGTCATCATTTATAAGTCTGCAGGTTTGTGAATTGCAGTGCCCCTGAGCTCCATTTTTCAACTCGCTTTCTTGGGAGCTGGCCGCAAAAGCGCAGGATTGCTTCAGACCCTATTCTGGTCCCGGGCGGCAGGCTGAGCCTGTGGTAAATTCTTCTTCCTGATGGGAAAATAGAGTGACCTGTGCCTGTCCCAACACCTAGAGCTAGTCTCTCATTGGTTCCCCCTCTTCCCGTTCATCCTCAGGACAAATTGCAACCTGTACGGAACAGGAGGTTAAAGGTGCTGATTCTCCAAGGAGGGAGATTGCTAGTAAAGCGGCTGGAATGGCGAACCCGAGCACAAGGAGATGAGAAATGAAGTGCGTTTTAGAAACCTTTCCCGATCACACGGTGTATCATCTTCTGGGTTTCTCATGCATGGTTTCGATGTAGGAAGATGCCCTTGAACCTGGAGATTTGGGACCCATGGGATGGGTACCACGCAGTATTACTTTAAAGGGTCTGCGTTTGCTCACCCAACCTCACCAAACCTCTCAGCCCCAAGAGTGTCCACCCTTATGTCTCAATCAGCTGTGGGTCTAGATATGGTCAATCCAGGTGGCATCACAGCCCCTGAACGAATTTTGTAAGAATTTCTCTCTCTTTCACTTTCTTTGTTTCACGGGTATTCAAAAGTAATTGATTTTTATAATGGGGTTTAGCTGCTTTTCACTGCTGTGTTTCTGCCGCTTTACACCCACTTGTCTCACTTACAGAGAGATATCAATACATAGGTTTTAAGATTCTTACTAGTCAGAAATATTCTTGGGCGGTGAATAGGGGGTGTTGAGTGCAATTCACTGAGCAAGGAGTTGGTCTTGTCTATTACATATTGGGTTTATGGAACGGTATCTGAGCTAATTTGAAACCCTTGTTTTATGCATCACCCCACCTCACCTTTCCCGTTAAGCAGCCATAGTGTGTTTTCTAAACGTGTGACTCTCTTCTGTTTTGTAATTCCGTTCAAGGGTAGCGGTTTTTACATTCCCTCTATAAGTGATATCTTATGATAAGTGTCTTTTTCTGTGAGACTTATTTCACTTAGAATCGTCGTACCTAAATCCACTCATCATGCTGCTACTAGCCTTATGACGTAGATTTCATGGCTGAGTCATATTCCATTGTACATAAGGACCACAACTTCTTTATCCATTTTTCTCTTTCCTGGGATATTTAAGGTGTAACGAAGTGGAGGTTCTTGTCAACAGAGCAGCCCTAAACTTTGGGGTGCCTGTGTCTTGCTGATTTTTAGTTTTCCCAATTTATACGCCCATGAGTGGAAGTGCCCTATGCTCTACAAGCTGAGTTTTTTAGATGTTTCAGGAAACACCGTACACTTCTCCAGAGTGGCTGTTGGCAATTTACATCCCACCCATCAGCGTAGCCAGGCTCCCGTTTCTCCATGGCCTGTCCTGCCTTTCTGGTTTTGACACTTGATTCAGCATGGCCCTTTTGACCGATGGGAAGCGAGACTTCTTTGTAGCGCTGATTTGCCTTTCCAGGTTGCTTGGTTGGCCAAAAAGGGCGTATGCGTTTTTTCCTGAATATATTCAGGAAAAAACGCATACGCCCTTTTTGGCCAAGGGCATCATTGTCGAGGTTTTGCCGCTTTTCCTGTGCTTTAAAGGCGATTCGAATCTCCCTCCTGAAATCTGTTTCCTGCAATTCTGCCTTGCTTTCAAATCCTCTTCGTTGCCTTCCCTCAATATATTTGTGGACGAGAGTCATCATTTATAAGTCTGCAGGTTTGTGAATTGCAGTGCCCCTGAGCTCCATTTTTCAACTCGCTTTCTTGGGAGCTGGCCGCAAAAGCGCAGGATTGCTTCAGGCCCTATTCTGGTCCCGGGCGGCAGGCTGAGCCTGTGGTTAATTCTTCTTCCTCATGGGAAAATAGAGTGACCTGTGCCTGTCTCAACACCTAGAGCTAGTCTCTCATTGGTTCCCCCTCTTCCCGTTCATCCTCAGGACAAATTGCAACCTGTACGGAACAGGAGGTTAAAGGTGCTGATTCTCCAAGGAGGGAGATTGCTAGTAAAGCGGCTGGAATGGCGAACCCGAGCACAAGGAGATGAGAAATGAGGTGCGTTTTAGAAACCTTTCCCGATCACACGGTGTACCATCTTCTGGTTTTCTCATACATTGTTTCGATGTAGGAAGATGCCCTTGAACCTGGAGATTTGGGACCCATGGGATGGGTACCACGCAGTTTTACTTTAAAGGGTCTGCGTTTGCTCACCCAACCTCACCAAACCTCTCAGCCCCAAGAGTGTCCACCCTTATGTCTCAATCAGCTGTGGGTCTAGATATGGTCAATCCAGGTGGCATCACAGCCCCTGAACGAATTTTGTAAGAATTTCTCTCTCTTTCACTGTCTTTGTTTCACGGGGTTTTTAAAAGTAATTAATTTCTATAATGGGGTTTAGCTGCTTTTCACTGCTGTGTTTCTGCCGCTTTACACCCACTTGACTCACTTACAGAGAGATATCAATATATAGGTTTGAAGATTCTTACTAGTCAGAAATATTCTTGGGCGGTGAATAGGGGGTGTTGAGTGCAATTCACTGAGCAAGGAGTTGTTCTTGTGTATTACATATTGGGTTTATGGAACGGTATCTGAGCTAATTTGAAACCCTTGTTTTATGCATCACCCCACCTCACCTTTCCCGTTAAGCAGCCATAGTGTGTTTTCTAAACGTGTGACTCTGTTCTGTTTTGTAATTCATTTCAAGGGTAGCGGTTTTTACATTCCCTCTATAAGTGATATCTTATGATAAGTGTCTTTTTCTGTGAGACTTATTTCACTTAGAATCGTCGTACCTAAATCCACTCATCATGCTGCTACTAGCCTTATGACGTAGATTTCATGGCTGAGTGATATTCCATTGTACATAAGGACCACAACTTCTTTATCCATTTTTCTCTTTCCTGGGATATTTAAGGTGTAAGGAAGTGGAGGTTCTTGTCAACAGAGCAGCCCTAAACTTTGGGGTGCCTGTGTCTTGCTGATTTTTAGTTTTCCCAATTTATACGCCCATGAGTGGAAGTGCCCTATGCTCTCTAAGCTGAGTTTTTTAGATGTTTCAGGACACACCGTACACTTCTCCAGAGTGGCTGTTGGCAATTTACATCCCGCCCATCAGCGTAGCCAGGCTCCCGTTTCTCCATGGCCTGTCCTGCCTTTCTGGTTTTGACACTTGATTCAGCATAGCACTTTTGACCGATGGGAAGCGAGACTTCTTTGTAGCGCTGATTTGCCTTTCCAGGTTGCTTGGTTGGCCAAAAAGGGCGTATGCGTTTTTTCCTGAATATATTCAGGAAAAAACGCATACGCCCTTTTTGGCCAAGGGCATCATTGTCGAGGTTTTGCCGCTTTTCCTGTGCTTTAAAGGCGATTCGAATCTCCCTCCTGAAATCTGTTTCCTGCAATTCTGCCTTGCTTTCAAATCCTCTTCGTTGCCTTCCCTCAATATATTTGTGGACGAGAGTCATCATTTATAAGTCTGCAGGTTTGTGAATTGCAGTGCCCCTGAGCTCCATTTTTCAACTCGCTTTCTTGGGAGCTGGCCGCAAAAGCGCAGGATTGCTTCAGGCCCTATTCTGGTCCCGGGCGGCAGGCTGAGCCTGTGGTTAATTCTTCTTCCTCATGGGAAAATAGAGTGACCTGTGCCTGTCTCAACACCTAGAGCTAGTCTCTCATTGGTTCCCCCTCTTCCCGTTCATCCTCAGGACAAATTGCAACTTGTACGGAACAGGAGGTTAAAGGTGCTGATTCTCCAAGGAGGGAGATTGCTAGTAAAGCGGCTGGAATGGCGAACCCGAGCACAAGGAGATGAGAAATGAGGTGCGTTTTAGAAACCTTTCCCGATCACACGGTGTACCATCTTCTGGGTTTCTCATGCATTGTTTCGATGTAGGAAGATGCCCTTAAACCTGGAGATTTGGGACCCATGGGATGGGTACCACGCAGTATTACTTTAAAGGGTCTGCGTTTGCTCACCCAACCTCACCAAACCTCTCAGCCCCAAGAGTGTCCACCCTTATGTCTCAATCAGCTGTGGGTCCAGATATGGTCAATCCAGGTGGCATCACAGCCCCTGAACGAATTTTGTAAGAATTTCTCTCTCTTTCACTGTCTTTGTTTCACGGGGTTTTTAAAAGTAATTAATTTCTATAATGGGGTTTAGCTGGTTTTCACTGCTGTGTTTCTGCCGCTTTACACCCACTTGACTCACTTACAGAGAGATATCAATACATAGGTTTTAAGATTCTTACTAGTCAGATATATTCATGGGCGGTGAATAGGGGGTGTTGAGTCCAATTCACTGAGTAAGGAGTAGGTCTTGTGTATTACATATTGGGTTTATGGAACGGTATCTGAGCTAATTTGAAATGCTTGTTTTATGCATCACCCCACCTCACCTTTCCCGTTAAGCAGCCATAGTGTGTTTTCTAAACGTGTGACTCTGTTCTGTTTTGTAATTCCGTTCAAGGGTAGCGGTTTTTACATTCCCTCTATAAGTGATATCTTATGACAAGTGTCTTTTTCTGTGTGACTTATTTCACTTAGAATCGTCGTACCTAAATCCACTCATCATGCTGCTACTAGCCTTATGACGTTGATTTCATGGCTGAGTGATATTCCATTGTACATAAGGACCACAGCTTCTTTATCCATTTTTCTCTTTCCTGGGATATTTAAGGTGTAACGAAGTGGAGGTTCTTGTCAACAGAGCAGCCCTAAACTTTGGGGTGCCTGTGTCTTGCTGATTTTTAGTTTTCCCAATTTATACGCCCATGAGTGGAAGTGCCTTATGCTCTACAAGCTGAGTTTTTTAGATGTTTCAGGACACACCGTACACTTCTCCAGAGTGGCTGTTGGCAATTTACATCCCGCCCATCAGCGTAGCCAGGCTCCCGTTTCTCCATGGCCTGTCCAGCCTTTCTGGTTTTGACACTTGATTCAGCATGGCCCTTTTGACCGATGGGAAGCGAGACTTCTTTGTAGCGCTGATTTGCCTTTCCAGGTTGCTTGGTTGGCCAAAAAGGGCGTATGCGTTTTTTCCTGAATATATTCAGGAAAAAACGCATACGCCCTTTTTGGCCAAGGGCATCATTGTCGAGGTTTTGCCGCTTTTCCTGTGCTTTAAAGGCGATTTGAATCTCCCTCCTGAAATCTGTTTCCTGCAATTCTGCCTTGCTTTCAAATCCTCTTCGTTGCCTTCCCTGAATATATTTGTGGACGAGAGTCATCATTTATAAGTCTGCAGGTTTGTGAATTGCAGTGCCCCTGAGCTCCATTTTTCAACTCGCTTTCTTGGGAGCTGGCCGCAAAAGCGCAGGATTGCTTCAGGCCCTATTCTGGTCCCGGGCGGCAGGCTGAGCCTGTGGTTAATTCTTCTTCCTCATGGGAAAATAGAGTGACCTGTGCCTGTCTCAACACCTAGAGCTAGTCTCTCATTGGTTCCCCCTCTTCCCGTTCATCCTCAGGACAAATTGCAACCTGTACGGAACAGGAGGTTAAAGGTGCTGATTCTCCAAGGAGGGAGATTGCTAGTAAAGTGGCTGGAATGGCGAACCCGAGCACAAGGAGATGAGAAATGAGGTGCGTTTTAGAAACCTTTCCCGATCACACGGTGTACCATCTTCTGGTTTTCTCATACATTGTTTCGATGTAGGAAGATGCCCTTGAACCTGGAGATTTGGGACCCATGGGATGGGTACCACGCAGTATTACTTTAAAGGGTCTGCGTTTGCTCACCCAACCTCACCAAACCTCTCAGCCCCAAGAGTGTCCACCCTTATGTCTCAATCAGCTGTGGGTCTAGATATGGTCAATCCAGGTGGCATCACAGCCCCTGAACGAATTTTGTAAGAATTTCTCTCTGTTTCACTTTCTTTGTTTCACGGGTATTCAAAAGTAATTGATTTTTATAATGGGGTTTAGCTGCTTTTCACTGCTGTGTTTCTGCCGCTTTACACCCACTTGTCTCACTTACAGAGAGATATCAATACATAGGTTTTAAGATTCTTACTAGTCAGAAATATTCTTGGGCGGTGAATAGGGGGTGTTGAGTGCAATTCACTGAGCAAGGAGTTGGTCTTGTCTATTACATATTGGGTTTATGGAACGGTATCTGAGCTAATTTGAAACCCTTGTTTTATGCATCACCCCACCTCACCTTTCCCGTTAAGCAGCCATAGTGTGTTTTCTAAACGTGTGACTCTGTTCTGTTTTGTAATTCATTTCAAGGGTAGCGGTTTTTACATTCCCTCTATAAGTGATATCTTATGATAAGTGTCTTTTTCTGTGAGACTTATTTCACTTAGAATCGTCGTACCTAAATCCACTCATCATGCTGCTACTAGCCTTATGACGTAGATTTCATGGCTGAGTGATATTCCATTGTACATAAGGACCACAACTTCTTTATCCATTTTTCTCTTTCCTGGGATATTTAAGGTGTAACGAAGTGGAGGTTCTTGTCAACAGAGCAGCCCTAAACTTTGGGGTGCCTGTGTCTTGCTGATTTTTAGTTTTCCCAATTTATACGCCCATGAGTGGAAGTGCCCTATGCTCTACAAGCTGAGTTTTTTAGATGTTTCAGGAAACACCGTACACTTCTCCAGAGTGGCTGTTGGCAATTTACATCCCACCCATCAGCGTAGCCAGGCTCCCGTTTCTCCATGGCCTGTCCTGCCTTTCTGGTTTTGACACTTGATTCAGCATGGCCCTTTTGACCGATGGGAAGCGAGACTTCTTTGTAGCGCTGATTTGCCTTTCCAGGTTGCTTGGTTGGCCAAAAAGGGCGTATGCGTTTTTTCCTGAATATATTCAGGAAAAAACGCATACGCCCTTTTTGGCCAAGGGCATCATTGTCGAGGTTTTGCCGCTTTTCCTGTGCTTTAAAGGCGATTCGAATCTCCCTCCTGAAATCTGTTTCCTGCAATTCTGCCTTGCTTTCAAATCCTCTTCGTTGCCTTCCCTCAATATATTTGTGGACGAGAGTCATCATTTATAAGTCTGCAGGTTTGTGAATTGCAGTGCCCCTGAGCTCCATTTTTCAACTCGCTTTCTTGGGAGCTGGCCGCAAAAGCGCAGGATTGCTTCAGGCCCTATTCTGGTCCCGGGCGGCAGGCTGAGCCTGTGGTTAATTCTTCTTCCTCATGGGAAAATAGAGTGACCTGTGCCTGTCTCAACACCTAGAGCTAGTCTCTCATTGGTTCCCCCTCTTCCCGTTCATCCTCAGGACAAATTGCAACCTGTACGGAACAGGAGGTTAAAGGTGCTGATTCTCCAAGGAGGGAGATTGCTAGTAAAGTGGCTGGAATGGCGAACCCGAGCACAAGGAGATGAGAAATGAGGTGCGTTTTAGAAACCTTTCCCGATCACACGGTGTACCATCTTCTGGTTTTCTCATACATTGTTTCGATGTAGGAAGATGCCCTTGAACCTGGAGATTTGGGACCCATGGGATGGGTACCACGCAGTATTACTTTAAAGGGTCTGCGTTTGCTCACCCAACCTCACCAAACCTCTCAGCCCCAAGAGTGTCCACCCTTATGTCTCAATCAGCTGTGGGTCTAGATATGGTCAATCCAGGTGGCATCACAGCCCCTGAACGAATTTTGTAAGAATTTCTCTCTCTTTCACTTTCTTTGTTTCACGGGTATTCAAAAGTAATTGATTTTTATAATGGGGTTTAGCTGCTTTTCACTGCTGTGTTTCTGCCGCTTTACACCCACTTGTCTCACTTACAGAGAGATATCAATACATAGGTTTTAAGATTCTTACTAGTCAGTAATATTCTTGGGCGGTGAATAGGGGGTGTTGAGTGCAATTCACTGAGCAAGGAGTTGGTCTTGTCTATTACATATTGGGTTTATGGAACGGTATCTGAGCTAATTTGAAACCCTTGTTTTATGCATCACCCCACCTCACCTTTCCCGTTAAGCAGCCATAGTGTGTTTTCTAAACGTGTGACTCTGTTCTGTTTTGTAATTCATTTCAAGGGTAGCGGTTTTTACATTCCCTCTATAAGTGATATCTTATGATAAGTGTCTTTTTCTGTGAGACTTATTTCACTTAGAATCGTCGTACCTAAATCCACTCATCATGCTGCTACTAGCCTTATGACGTAGATTTCATGGCTGAGTGATATTCCATTGTACATAAGGACCACAACTTCTTTATCCATTTTTCTCTTTCCTGGGATATTTAAGGTGTAACGAAGTGGAGGTTCTTGTCAACAGAGCAGCCCTAAACTTTGGGGTGCCTGTGTCTTGCTGATTTTTAGTTTTCCCAATTTATACGCCCATGAGTGGAAGTGCCCTATGCTCTACAAGCTGAGTTTTTTAGATGTTTCAGGAAACACCGTACACTTCTCCAGAGTGGCTGTTGGCAATTTACATCCCACCCATCAGCGTAGCCAGGCTCCCGTTTCTCCATGGCCTGTCCTGCCTTTCTGGTTTTGACACTTGATTCAGCATGGCCCTTTTGACCGATGGGAAGCGAGACTTCTTTGTAGCGCTGATTTGCCTTTCCAGGTTGCTTGGTTGGCCAAAAAGGGCGTATGCGTTTTTTCCTGAATATATTCAGGAAAAAACGCATACGCCCTTTTTGGCCAAGGGCATCATTGTCGAGGTTTTGCCGCTTTTCCTGTGCTTTAAAGGCGATTCGAATCTCCCTCCTGAAATCTGTTTCCTGCAATTCTGCCTTGCTTTCAAATCCTCTTCGTTGCCTTCCCTCAATATATTTGTGGACGAGAGTCATCATTTATAAGTCTGCAGGTTTGTGAATTGCAGTGCCCCTGAGCTCCATTTTTCAACTCGCTTTCTTGGGAGCTGGCCGCAAAAGCGCAGGATTGCTTCAGGCCCTATTCTGGTCCCGGGCGGCAGGCTGAGCCTGTGGTTAATTCTTCTTCCTCATGGGAAAATAGAGTGACCTGTGCCTGTCTCAACACCTAGAGCTAGTCTCTCATTGGTTCCCCCTCTTCCCGTTCATCCTCAGGACAAATTGCAACCTGTACGGAAGAGGAGGTTAAAGGTGCTGATTCTCCAAGGAGGGAGATTGCTAGTAAAGTGGCTGGAATGGCGAACCCGAGCACAAGGAGATGAGAAATGAGGTGCGTTTTAGAAACCTTTCCCGATCACACGGTGTACCATCTTCTGGTTTTCTCATACATTGTTTCGATGTAGGAAGATGCCCTTGAACCTGGAGATTTGGGACCCATGGGATGGGTACCACGCAGTATTACTTTAAAGGGTCTGCGTTTGCTCACCCAACCTCACCAAACCTCTCAGCCCCAAGAGTGTCCACCCTTATGTCTCAATCAGCTGTGGGTCTAGATATGGTCAATCCAGGTGGCATCACAGCCCCTGAACGAATTTTGTAAGAATTTCTCTCTCTTTCACTTTCTTTGTTTCACGGGTATTCAAAAGTAATTGATTTTTATAATGGGGTTTAGCTGCTTTTCACTGCTGTGTTTCTGCCGCTTTACACCCACTTGTCTCACTTACAGAGAGATATCAATACATAGGTTTTAAGATTCTTACTAGTCAGAAATATTCTTGGGCGGTGAATAGGGGGTGTTGAGTGCAATTCACTGAGCAAGGAGTTGGTCTTGTCTATTACATATTGGGTTTATGGAACGGTATCTGAGCTAATTTGAAACCCTTGTTTTATGCATCACCCCACCTCACCTTTCCCGTTAAGCAGCCATAGTGTGTTTTCTAAACGTGTGACTCTGTTCTGTTTTGTAATTCATTTCAAGGCTAGCGGTTTTTACATTCCCTCTATAAGTGATATCTTATGATAAGTGTCTTTTTCTGTGAGACTTATTTCACTTAGAATCGTCGTACCTAAATCCACTCATCATGCTGCTACTAGCCTTATGACGTAGATTTCATGGCTGAGTGATATTCCATTGTACATAAGGACCACAACTTCTTTATCCATTTTTCTCTTTCCTGGGATATTTAAGGTGTAACGAAGTGGAGGTTCTTGTCAACAGAGCAGCCCTAAACTTTGGGGTGCCTGTGTCTTGCTGATTTTTAGTTTTCCCAATTTATACGCCCATGAGTGGAAGTGCCCTATGCTCTACAAGCTGAGTTTTTTAGATGTTTCAGGAAACACCGTACACTTCTCCAGAGTGGCTGTTGGCAATTTACATCCCACCCATCAGCGTAGCCAGGCTCCCGTTTCTCCATGGCCTGTCCTGCCTTTCTGGTTTTGACACTTGATTCAGCATGGCCCTTTTGACCGATGGGAAGCGAGACTTCTTTGTAGCGCTGATTTGCCTTTCCAGGTTGCTTGGTTGGCCAAAAAGGGCGTATGCGTTTTTTCCTGAATATATTCAGGAAAAAACGCATACGCCCTTTTTGGCCAAGGGCATCATTGTCGAGGTTTTGCCGCTTTTCCTGTGCTTTAAAGGCGATTCGAATCTCCCTCCTGAAATCTGTTTCCTGCAATTCTGCCTTGCTTTCAAATCCTCTTCGTTGCCTTCCCTCAATATATTTGTGGACGAGAGTCATCATTTATAAGTCTGCAGGTTTGTGAATTGCAGTGCCCCTGAGCTCCATTTTTCAACTCGCTTTCTTGGGAGCTGGCCGCAAAAGCGCAGGATTGCTTCAGGCCCTATTCTGGTCCCGGGCGGCAGGCTGAGCCTGTGGTAAATTTTTCTTCCTGATGGGAAAATAGAGTGACCTGTGCCTGTCTCAACACCTAGAGCTAGTCTCTCATTGGTTCCCCCTCTTCCCGTTCATCCTCAGGACAAATTGCAACCTGTACGGAACAGGAGGTTAAAGGTGCTGATTCTCCAAGGAGGGAGATTGCTAGTAAAGTGGCTGGAATGGCGAACCCGAGCACAAGGAGATGAGAAATGAAGTGCGTTTTAGAAACCTTTCCCGATCACACGGTGTACCATCTTCTGGGTTTCTCATGCATGGTTTCGATGTAGGATTATGCTCTTAAACCTGGAGATTTGGGACCCATGGGATGGATACCACGCAGTATTACTTTAAAGGGTCTGCGTTTGCTCACCCAACTTCACCAAAACTCTCAGCTCCAAGAGTGTCCACCCTTATGTCTCAATCAGCTGTGGGTCTAGATATGGTCAATCCAGGTGGCATCACAGCCCCTGAACGAATTTTGTAAGAATTTCTCTCTGTTTCACTTTCTTTGTTTCACGGGTATTCAAAAGTAATTGATTTTTATAATGGGGTTTAGCTGCTTTTCACTGCTGTGTTTCTGCCGCTTTACACCCACTTGTCTCACTTACAGAGAGATATCAATACATAGGTTTTAAGATTCTTACTAGTCAGAAATATTCTTGGGCGGTGAATAGGGGGTGTTGAGTGCAATTCACTGAGCAAGGAGTTGGTCTTGTCTATTACATATTGGGTTTATGGAACGGTATCTGAGCTAATTTGAAACCCTTGTTTTATGCATCACCCCACCTCACCTTTCCCGTTAAGCAGCCATAGTGTGTTTTCTAAACGTGTGACTCTGTTCTGTTTTGTAATTCCGTTCAAGGGTAGCGGTTTTTACATTCCCTCTATAAGTGATATCTTATGACAAGTGTCTTTTTCTGTGTGACTTATTTCACTTAGAATCGTCGTACCTAAATCCACTCATCATGCTGCTACTAGCCTTATGACGTTGATTTCATGGCTGAGTGATATTCCATTGTACATAAGGACCACAGCTTCTTTATCCATTTTTCTCTTTCCTGGGATATTTAAGGTGTAACGAAGTGGAGGTTCTTGTCAACAGAGCAGCCCTAAACTTTGGGGTGCCTGTGTCTTGCTGATTTTTAGTTTTCCCAATTTATACGCCCATGAGTGGAAGTGCCTTATGCTCTACAAGCTGAGTTTTTTAGATGTTTCAGGACACACCGTACACTTCTCCAGAGTGGCTGTTGGCAATTTACATCCCGCCCATCAGCGTAGCCAGGCTCCCGTTTCTCCATGGCCTGTCCAGCCTTTCTGGTTTTGACACTTGATTCAGCATGGCCCTTTTGACCGATGGGAAGCGAGACTTCTTTGTAGCGCTGATTTGCCTTTCCAGGTTGCTTGGTTGGCCAAAAAGGGCGTATGCGTTTTTTCCTGAATATATTCAGGAAAAAACGCATACGCCCTTTTTGGCCAAGGGCATCATTGTCGAGGTTTTGCCGCTTTTCCTGTGCTTTAAAGGCGATTTGAATCTCCCTCCTGAAATCTGTTTCCTGCAATTCTGCCTTGCTTTCAAATCCTCTTCGTTGCCTTCCCTGAATATATTTGTGGACGAGAGTCATCATTTATAAGTCTGCAGGTTTGTGAATTGCAGTGCCCCTGAGCTCCATTTTTCAACTCGCTTTCTTGGGAGCTGGCCGCAAAAGCGCAGGATTGCTTCAGGCCCTATTCTGGTCCCGGGCGGCAGGCTGAGCCTGTGGTTAATTCTTCTTCCTCATGGGAAAATAGAGTGACCTGTGCCTGTCTCAACACCTAGAGCTAGTCTCTCATTGGTTCCCCCTCTTCCCGTTCATCCTCAGGACAAATTGCAACCTGTACGGAACAGGAGGTTAAAGGTGCTGATTCTCCAAGGAGGGAGATTGCTAGTAAAGTGGCTGGAATGGCGAACCCGAGCACAAGGAGATGAGAAATGAGGTGCGTTTTAGAAACCTTTCCCGATCACACGGTGTACCATCTTCTGGTTTTCTCATACATTGTTTCGATGTAGGAAGATGCCCTTGAACCTGGAGATTTGGGACCCATGGGATGGGTACCACGCAGTATTACTTTAAAGGGTCTGCGTTTGCTCACCCAACCTCACCAAACCTCTCAGCCCCAAGAGTGTCCACCCTTATGTCTCAATCAGCTGTGGGTCTAGATATGGTCAATCCAGGTGGCATCACAGCCCCTGAACGAATTTTGTAAGAATTTCTCTCTGTTTCACTTTCTTTGTTTCACGGGTATTCAAAAGTAATTGATTTTTATAATGGGGTTTAGCTGCTTTTCACTGCTGTGTTTCTGCCGCTTTACACCCACTTGTCTCACTTACAGAGAGATATCAATACATAGGTTTTAAGATTCTTACTAGTCAGAAATATTCTTGGGCGGTGAATAGGGGGTGTTGAGTGCAATTCACTGAGCAAGGAGTTGGTCTTGTCTATTACATATTGGGTTTATGGAACGGTATCTGAGCTAATTTGAAACCCTTGTTTTATGCATCACCCCACCTCACCTTTCCCGTTAAGCAGCCATAGTGTGTTTTCTAAACGTGTGACTCTGTTCTGTTTTGTAATTCATTTCAAGGGTAGCGGTTTTTACATTCCCTCTATAAGTGATATCTTATGATAAGTGTCTTTTTCTGTGAGACTTATTTCACTTAGAATCGTCGTACCTAAATCCACTCATCATGCTGCTACTAGCCTTATGACGTAGATTTCATGGCTGAGTGATATTCCATTGTACATAAGGACCACAACTTCTTTATCCATTTTTCTCTTTCCTGGGATATTTAAGGTGTAACGAAGTGGAGGTTCTTGTCAACAGAGCAGCCCTAAACTTTGGGGTGCCTGTGTCTTGCTGATTTTTAGTTTTCCCAATTTATACGCCCATGAGTGGAAGTGCCCTATGCTCTACAAGCTGAGTTTTTTAGATGTTTCAGGAAACACCGTACACTTCTCCAGAGTGGCTGTTGGCAATTTACATCCCACCCATCAGCGTAGCCAGGCTCCCGTTTCTCCATGGCCTGTCCTGCCTTTCTGGTTTTGACACTTGATTCAGCATGGCCCTTTTGACCGATGGGAAGCGAGACTTCTTTGTAGCGCTGATTTGCCTTTCCAGGTTGCTTGGTTGGCCAAAAAGGGCGTATGCGTTTTTTCCTGAATATATTCAGGAAAAAACGCATACGCCCTTTTTGGCCAAGGGCATCATTGTCGAGGTTTTGCCGCTTTTCCTGTGCTTTAAAGGCGATTCGAATCTCCCTCCTGAAATCTGTTTCCTGCAATTCTGCCTTGCTTTCAAATCCTCTTCGTTGCCTTCCCTCAATATATTTGTGGACGAGAGTCATCATTTATAAGTCTGCAGGTTTGTGAATTGCAGTGCCCCTGAGCTCCATTTTTCAACTCGCTTTCTTGGGAGCTGGCCGCAAAAGCGCAGGATTGCTTCAGGCCCTATTCTGGTCCCGGGCGGCAGGCTGAGCCTGTGGTTAATTCTTCTTCCTCATGGGAAAATAGAGTGACCTGTGCCTGTCTCAACACCTAGAGCTAGTCTCTCATTGGTTCCCCCTCTTCCCGTTCATCCTCAGGACAAATTGCAACCTGTACGGAAGAGGAGGTTAAAGGTGCTGATTCTCCAAGGAGGGAGATTGCTAGTAAAGTGGCTGGAATGGCGAACCCGAGCACAAGGAGATGAGAAATGAGGTGCGTTTTAGAAACCTTTCCCGATCACACGGTGTACCATCTTCTGGTTTTCTCATACATTGTTTCGATGTAGGAAGATGCCCTTGAACCTGGAGATTTGGGACCCATGGGATGGGTACCACGCAGTATTACTTTAAAGGGTCTGCGTTTGCTCACCCAACCTCACCAAACCTCTCAGCCCCAAGAGTGTCCACCCTTATGTCTCAATCAGCTGTGGGTCTAGATATGGTCAATCCAGGTGGCATCACAGCCCCTGAACGAATTTTGTAAGAATTTCTCTCTCTTTCACTTTCTTTGTTTCACGGGTATTCAAAAGTAATTGATTTTTATAATGGGGTTTAGCTGCTTTTCACTGCTGTGTTTCTGCCGCTTTACACCCACTTGTCTCACTTACAGAGAGATATCAATACATAGGTTTTAAGATTCTTACTAGTCAGTAATATTCTTGGGCGGTGAATAGGGGGTGTTGAGTGCAATTCACTGAGCAAGGAGTTGGTCTTGTCTATTACATATTGGGTTTATGGAACGGTATCTGAGCTAATTTGAAACCCTTGTTTTATGCATCACCCCACCTCACCTTTCCCGTTAAGCAGCCATAGTGTGTTTTCTAAACGTGTGACTCTGTTCTGTTTTGTAATTCATTTCAAGGGTAGCGGTTTTTACATTCCCTCTATAAGTGATATCTTATGATAAGTGTCTTTTTCTGTGAGACTTATTTCACTTAGAATCGTCGTACCTAAATCCACTCATCATGCTGCTACTAGCCTTATGACGTAGATTTCATGGCTGAGTGATATTCCATTGTACATAAGGACCACAACTTCTTTATCCATTTTTCTCTTTCCTGGGATATTTAAGGTGTAACGAAGTGGAGGTTCTTGTCAACAGAGCAGCCCTAAACTTTGGGGTGCCTGTGTCTTGCTGATTTTTAGTTTTCCCAATTTATACGCCCATGAGTGGAAGTGCCCTATGCTCTACAAGCTGAGTTTTTTAGATGTTTCAGGAAACACCGTACACTTCTCCAGAGTGGCTGTTGGCAATTTACATCCCACCCATCAGCGTAGCCAGGCTCCCGTTTCTCCATGGCCTGTCCTGCCTTTCTGGTTTTGACACTTGATTCAGCATGGCCCTTTTGACCGATGGGAAGCGAGACTTCTTTGTAGCGCTGATTTGCCTTTCCAGGTTGCTTGGTTGGCCAAAAAGGGCGTATGCGTTTTTTCCTGAATATATTCAGGAAAAAACGCATACGCCCTTTTTGGCCAAGGGCATCATTGTCGAGGTTTTGCCGCTTTTCCTGTGCTTTAAAGGCGATTCGAATCTCCCTCCTGAAATCTGTTTCCTGCAATTCTGCCTTGCTTTCAAATCCTCTTCGTTGCCTTCCCTCAATATATTTGTGGACGAGAGTCATCATTTATAAGTCTGCAGGTTTGTGAATTGCAGTGCCCCTGAGCTCCATTTTTCAACTCGCTTTCTTGGGAGCTGGCCGCAAAAGCGCAGGATTGCTTCAGGCCCTATTCTGGTCCCGGGCGGCAGGCTGAGCCTGTGGTTAATTCTTCTTCCTCATGGGAAAATAGAGTGACCTGTGCCTGTCTCAACACCTAGAGCTAGTCTCTCATTGGTTCCCCCTCTTCCCGTTCATCCTCAGGACAAATTGCAACCTGTACGGAAGAGGAGGTTAAAGGTGCTGATTCTCCAAGGAGGGAGATTGCTAGTAAAGTGGCTGGAATGGCGAACCCGAGCACAAGGAGATGAGAAATGAGGTGCGTTTTAGAAACCTTTCCCGATCACACGGTGTACCATCTTCTGGTTTTCTCATACATTGTTTCGATGTAGGAAGATGCCCTTGAACCTGGAGATTTGGGACCCATGGGATGGGTACCACGCAGTATTACTTTAAAGGGTCTGCGTTTGCTCACCCAACCTCACCAAACCTCTCAGCCCCAAGAGTGTCCACCCTTATGTCTCAATCAGCTGTGGGTCTAGATATGGTCAATCCAGGTGGCATCACAGCCCCTGAACGAATTTTGTAAGAATTTCTCTCTCTTTCACTTTCTTTGTTTCACGGGTATTCAAAAGTAATTGATTTTTATAATGGGGTTTAGCTGCTTTTCACTGCTGTGTTTCTGCCGCTTTACACCCACTTGTCTCACTTACAGAGAGATATCAATACATAGGTTTTAAGATTCTTACTAGTCAGAAATATTCTTGGGCGGTGAATAGGGGGTGTTGAGTGCAATTCACTGAGCAAGGAGTTGGTCTTGTCTATTACATATTGGGTTTATGGAACGGTATCTGAGCTAATTTGAAACCCTTGTTTTATGCATCACCCCACCTCACCTTTCCCGTTAAGCAGCCATAGTGTGTTTTCTAAACGTGTGACTCTGTTCTGTTTTGTAATTCATTTCAAGGCTAGCGGTTTTTACATTCCCTCTATAAGTGATATCTTATGATAAGTGTCTTTTTCTGTGAGACTTATTTCACTTAGAATCGTCGTACCTAAATCCACTCATCATGCTGCTACTAGCCTTATGACGTAGATTTCATGGCTGAGTGATATTCCATTGTACATAAGGACCACAACTTCTTTATCCATTTTTCTCTTTCCTGGGATATTTAAGGTGTAACGAAGTGGAGGTTCTTGTCAACAGAGCAGCCCTAAACTTTGGGGTGCCTGTGTCTTGCTGATTTTTAGTTTTCCCAATTTATACGCCCATGAGTGGAAGTGCCCTATGCTCTACAAGCTGAGTTTTTTAGATGTTTCAGGAAACACCGTACACTTCTCCAGAGTGGCTGTTGGCAATTTACATCCCACCCATCAGCGTAGCCAGGCTCCCGTTTCTCCATGGCCTGTCCTGCCTTTCTGGTTTTGACACTTGATTCAGCATGGCCCTTTTGACCGATGGGAAGCGAGACTTCTTTGTAGCGCTGATTTGCCTTTCCAGGTTGCTTGGTTGGCCAAAAAGGGCGTATGCGTTTTTTCCTGAATATATTCAGGAAAAAACGCATACGCCCTTTTTGGCCAAGGGCATCATTGTCGAGGTTTTGCCGCTTTTCCTGTGCTTTAAAGGCGATTCGAATCTCCCTCCTGAAATCTGTTTCCTGCAATTCTGCCTTGCTTTCAAATCCTCTTCGTTGCCTTCCCTCAATATATTTGTGGACGAGAGTCATCATTTATAAGTCTGCAGGTTTGTGAATTGCAGTGCCCCTGAGCTCCATTTTTCAACTCGCTTTCTTGGGAGCTGGCCGCAAAAGCGCAGGATTGCTTCAGGCCCTATTCTGGTCCCGGGCGGCAGGCTGAGCCTGTGGTAAATTTTTCTTCCTGATGGGAAAATAGAGTGACCTGTGCCTGTCTCAACACCTAGAGCTAGTCTCTCATTGGTTCCCCCTCTTCCCGTTCATCCTCAGGACAAATTGCAACCTGTACGGAACAGGAGGTTAAAGGTGCTGATTCTCCAAGGAGGGAGATTGCTAGTAAAGTGGCTGGAATGGCGAACCCGAGCACAAGGAGATGAGAAATGAAGTGCGTTTTAGAAACCTTTCCCGATCACACGGTGTACCATCTTCTGGGTTTCTCATGCATGGTTTCGATGTAGGATTATGCCCTTAAACCTGGAGATTTGGGACCCATGGGATGGATACCACGCAGTATTACTTTAAAGGGTCTGCGTTTGCTCACCCAACCTCACCAAACCTCTCAGCTCCAAGAGTGTCCACCCTTATGTCTCAATCAGCTGTGGGTCTAGATATGGTCAATCCAGGTGGCATCACAGCCCCTGAACGAATTTTGTAAGAATTTCTCTCTGTTTCACTTTCTTTGTTTCACGGGTATTCAAAAGTAATTGATTTTTATAATGGGGTTTAGCTGCTTTTCACTGCTGTGTTTCTGCCGCTTTACACCCACTTGTCTCACTTACAGAGAGATATCAATACATAGGTTTTAAGATTCTTACTAGTCAGAAATATTCTTGGGCGGTGAATAGGGGGTGTTGAGTGCAATTCACTGAGCAAGGAGTTGGTCTTGTCTATTACATATTGGGTTTATGGAACGGTATCTGAGCTAATTTGAAACCCTTGTTTTATGCATCACCCCACCTCACCTTTCCCGTTAAGCAGCCATAGTGTGTTTTCTAAACGTGTGACTCTGTTCTGTTTTGTAATTCATTTCAAGGGTAGCGGTTTTTACATTCCCTCTATAAGTGATATCTTATGATAAGTGTCTTTTTCTGTGAGACTTATTTCACTTAGAATCGTCGTACCTAAATCCACTCATCATGCTGCTACTAGCCTTATGACGTAGATTTCATGGCTGAGTGATATTCCATTGTACATAAGGACCACAACTTCTTTATCCATTTTTCTCTTTCCTGGGATATTTAAGGTGTAACGAAGTGGAGGTTCTTGTCAACAGAGCAGCCCTAAACTTTGGGGTGCCTGTGTCTTGCTGATTTTTAGTTTTCCCAATTTATACGCCCATGAGTGGAAGTGCCCTATGCTCTACAAGCTGAGTTTTTTAGATGTTTCAGGAAACACCGTACACTTCTCCAGAGTGGCTGTTGGCAATTTACATCCCACCCATCAGCGTAGCCAGGCTCCCGTTTCTCCATGGCCTGTCCTGCCTTTCTGGTTTTGACACTTGATTCAGCATGGCCCTTTTGACCGATGGGAAGCGAGACTTCTTTGTAGCGCTGATTTGCCTTTCCAGGTTGCTTGGTTGGCCAAAAAGGGCGTATGCGTTTTTTCCTGAATATATTCAGGAAAAAACGCATACGCCCTTTTTGGCCAAGGGCATCATTGTCGAGGTTTTGCCGCTTTTCCTGTGCTTTAAAGGCGATTCGAATCTCCCTCCTGAAATCTGTTTCCTGCAATTCTGCCTTGCTTTCAAATCCTCTTCGTTGCCTTCCCTCAATATATTTGTGGACGAGAGTCATCATTTATAAGTCTGCAGGTTTGTGAATTGCAGTGCCCCTGAGCTCCATTTTTCAACTCGCTTTCTTGGGAGCTGGCCGCAAAAGCGCAGGATTGCTTCAGGCCCTATTCTGGTCCCGGGCGGCAGGCTGAGCCTGTGGTTAATTCTTCTTCCTCATGGGAAAATAGAGTGACCTGTGCCTGTCTCAACACCTAGAGCTAGTCTCTCATTGGTTCCCCCTCTTCCCGTTCATCCTCAGGACAAATTGCAACCTGTACGGAACAGGAGGTTAAAGGTGCTGATCCTCCAAGGAGGGAGATTGCTAGTAAAGCGGCTGGAATGGCGAACCCGAGCACAAGGAGATGAGAAATGAGGTGCGTTTTAGAAACCTTTCCCGATCACACGGTGTACCATCTTCTGGTTTTCTCATACATTGTTTCGATGTAGGAAGATGCCCTTGAACCTGGAGATTTGGGACCCATGGGATGGGTACCACGCAGTATTACTTTAAAGGGTCTGCGTTTGCTCACCCAACCTCACCAAACCTCTCAGCCCCAAGAGTGTCCACCCTTATGTCTCAATCAGCTGTGGGTCTAGATATGGTCAATCCAGGTGGCATCACAGCCCCTGAACGAATTTTGTAAGAATTTCTCTCTCTTTCACTGTCTTTGTTTCACGGGGTTTTTAAAAGTAATTAATTTCTATAATGGGGTTTAGCTGCTTTTCACTGCTGTGTTTCTGCCGCTTTACACCCACTTGTCTCACTTACAGAGAGATATCAATACATAGGTTTTAAGATTCTTACTAGTCAGAAATATTCTTGGGCGGTGAATAGGGGGTGTTGAGTGCAATTCACTGAGCAAGGAGTTGGTCTTGTCTATTACATATTGGGTTTATGGAACGGTATCTGAGCTAATTTGAAACCCTTGTTTTATGCATCACCCCACCTCACCTTTCCCGTTAAGCAGCCATAGTGTGTTTTCTAAACGTGTGACTCTGTTCTGTTTTGTAATTCATTTCAAGGGTAGCGGTTTTTACATTCCCTCTATAAGTGATATCTTATGATAAGTGTCTTTTTCTGTGAGACTTATTTCACTTAGAATCGTCGTACCTAAATCCACTCATCATGCTGCTACTAGCCTTATGACGTAGATTTCATGGCTGAGTGATATTCCATTGTACATAAGGACCACAACTTCTTTATCCATTTTTCTCTTTCCTGGGATATTTAAGGTGTAACGAAGTGGAGGTTCTTGTCAACAGAGCAGCCCTAAACTTTGGGGTGCCTGTGTCTTGCTGATTTTTAGTTTTCCCAATTTATACGCCCATGAGTGGAAGTGCCCTATGCTCTACAAGCTGAGTTTTTTAGATGTTTCAGGAAACACCGTACACTTCTCCAGAGTGGCTGTTGGCAATTTACATCCCACCCATCAGCGTAGCCAGGCTCCCGTTTCTCCATGGCCTGTCCTGCCTTTCTGGTTTTGACACTTGATTCAGCATGGCCCTTTTGACCGATGGGAAGCGAGACTTCTTTGTAGCGCTGATTTGCCTTTCCAGGTTGCTTGGTTGGCCAAAAAGGGCGTATGCGTTTTTTCCTGAATATATTCAGGAAAAAACGCATACGCCCTTTTTGGCCAAGGGCATCATTGTCGAGGTTTTGCCGCTTTTCCTGTGCTTTAAAGGCGATTCGAATCTCCCTCCTGAAATCTGTTTCCTGCAATTCTGCCTTGCTTTCAAATCCTCTTCGTTGCCTTCCCTCAATATATTTGTGGACGAGAGTCATCATTTATAAGTCTGCAGGTTTGTGAATTGCAGTGCCCCTGAGCTCCATTTTTCAACTCGCTTTCTTGGGAGCTGGCCGCAAAAGCGCAGGATTGCTTCAGGCCCTATTCTGGTCCCGGGCGGCAGGCTGAGCCTGTGGTTAATTCTTCTTCCTCATGGGAAAATAGAGTGACCTGTGCCTGTCTCAACACCTAGAGCTAGTCTCTCATTGGTTCCCCCTCTTCCCGTTCATCCTCAGGACAAATTGCAACCTGTACGGAACAGGAGGTTAAAGGTGCTGATCCTCCAAGGAGGGAGATTGCTAGTAAAGCGGCTGGAATGGCGAACCCGAGCACAAGGAGATGAGAAATGAGGTGCGTTTTAGAAACCTTTCCCGATCACACGGTGTACCATCTTCTGGTTTTCTCATACATTGTTTCGATGTAGGAAGATGCCCTTGAACCTGGAGATTTGGGACCCATGGGATGGGTACCACGCAGTATTACTTTAAAGGGTCTGCGTTTGCTCACCCAACCTCACCAAACCTCTCAGCCCCAAGAGTGTCCACCCTTATGTCTCAATCAGCTGTGGGTCTAGATATGGTCAATCCAGGTGGCATCACAGCCCCTGAACGAATTTTGTAAGAATTTCTCTCTCTTTCACTGTCTTTGTTTCACGGGGTTTTTAAAAGTAATTAATTTCTATAATGGGGTTTAGCTGCTTTTCACTGCTGTGTTTCTGCCGCTTTACACCCACTTGTCTCACTTACAGAGAGATATCAATACATAGGTTTTAAGATTCTTACTAGTCAGAAATATTCTTGGGCGGTGAATAGGGGGTGTTGAGTGCAATTCACTGAGCAAGGAGTTGGTCTTGTCTATTACATATTGGGTTTATGGAACGGTATCTGAGCTAATTTGAAACCCTTGTTTTATGCATCACCCCACCTCACCTTTCCCGTTAAGCAGCCATAGTGTGTTTTCTAAACGTGTGACTCTGTTCTGTTTTGTAATTCATTTCAAGGGTAGCGGTTTTTACATTCCCTCTATAAGTGATATCTTATGATAAGTGTCTTTTTCTGTGAGACTTATTTCACTTAGAATCGTCGTACCTAAATCCACTCATCATGCTGCTACTAGCCTTATGACGTAGATTTCATGGCTGAGTGATATTCCATTGTACATAAGGACCACAACTTCTTTATCCATTTTTCTCTTTCCTGGGATATTTAAGGTGTAACGAAGTGGAGGTTCTTGTCAACAGAGCAGCCCTAAACTTTGGGGTGCCTGTGTCTTGCTGATTTTTAGTTTTCCCAATTTATACGCCCATGAGTGGAAGTGCCCTATGCTCTACAAGCTGAGTTTTTTAGATGTTTCAGGAAACACCGTACACTTCTCCAGAGTGGCTGTTGGCAATTTACATCCCACCCATCAGCGTAGCCAGGCTCCCGTTTCTCCATGGCCTGTCCTGCCTTTCTGGTTTTGACACTTGATTCAGCATGGCCCTTTTGACCGATGGGAAGCGAGACTTCTTTGTAGCGCTGATTTGCCTTTCCAGGTTGCTTGGTTGGCCAAAAAGGGCGTATGCGTTTTTTCCTGAATATATTCAGGAAAAAACGCATACGCCCTTTTTGGCCAAGGGCATCATTGTCGAGGTTTTGCCGCTTTTCCTGTGCTTTTAAGGCGATTCGAATCTCCCTCCTGAAATCTGTTTCCTGCAATTCTGCCTTGCTTTCAAATCCTCTTCGTTGCCTTCCCTCAATATATTTGTGGACGAGAGTCATCATTTATAAGTCTGCAGGTTTGTGAATTGCAGTGCCCCTGAGCTCCATTTTTCAACTCGCTTTCTTGGGAGCTGGCCGCAAAAGCGCAGGATTGCTTCAGGCCCTATTCTGGTCCCGGGCGGCAGGCTGAGCCTGTGGTAAATTTTTCTTCCTGATGGGAAAATAGAGTGACCTGTGCCTGTCTCAACACCTAGAGCTAGTCTCTCATTGGTTCCCCCTATTCCCGTTCATCCTCAGGACAAATTGCAACCTGTACGGAACAGGAGGTTAAAGGTGCTGATTCTCCAAGGAGGGAGATTGCTAGTAAAGTGGCTGGAATGGCGAACCCGAGCACAAGGAGATGAGAAATGAGGTGCGTTTTAGAAACCTTTCCCGATCACACGGTGTACCATCTTCTGGTTTTCTCATACATTGTTTCGATGTAGGAAGATGCCCTTGAACCTGGAGATTTGGGACCCATGGGATGGGTACCACGCAGTATTACTTTAAAGGGTCTGCGTTTGCTCACCCAACCTCACCAAACCTCTCAGCCCCAAGAGTGTCCACCCTTATGTCTCAATCAGCTGTGGGTCTAGATATGGTCAATCCAGGTGGCATCACAGCCCCTGAACGAATTTTGTAAGAATTTCTCTCTCTTTCACTTTCTTTGTTTCACGGGTATTCAAAAGTAATTGATTTTTATAATGGGGTTTAGCTGCTTTTCACTGCTGTGTTTCTGCCGCTTTACACCCACTTGTCTCACTTACAGAGAGATATCAATACATAGGTTTTAAGATTCTTACTAGTCAGAAATATTCTTGGGCGGTGAATAGGGGGTGTTGAGTGCAATTCACTGAGCAAGGAGTTGGTCTTGTCTATTACATATTGGGTTTATGGAACGGTATCTGAGCTAATTTGAAACCCTTGTTTTATGCATCACCCCACCTCACCTTTCCCGTTAAGCAGCCATAGTGTGTTTTCTAAACGTGTGACTCTGTTCTGTTTTGTAATTCATTTCAAGGCTAGCGGTTTTTACATTCCCTCTATAAGTGATATCTTATGATAAGTGTCTTTTTCTGTGAGACTTATTTCACTTAGAATCGTCGTACCTAAATCCACTCATCATGCTGCTACTAGCCTTATGACGTAGATTTCATGGCTGAGTGATATTCCATTGTACATAAGGACCACAACTTCTTTATCCATTTTTCTCTTTCCTGGGATATTTAAGGTGTAACGAAGTGGAGGTTCTTGTCAACAGAGCAGCCCTAAACTTTGGGGTGCCTGTGTCTTGCTGATTTTTAGTTTTCCCAATTTATACGCCCATGAGTGGAAGTGCCCTATGCTCTACAAGCTGAGTTTTTTAGATGTTTCAGGAAACACCGTACACTTCTCCAGAGTGGCTGTTGGCAATTTACATCCCACCCATCAGCGTAGCCAGGCTCCCGTTTCTCCATGGCCTGTCCTGCCTTTCTGGTTTTGACACTTGATTCAGCATGGCCCTTTTGACCGATGGGAAGCGAGACTTCTTTGTAGCGCTGATTTGCCTTTCCAGGTTGCTTGGTTGGCCAAAAAGGGCGTATGCGTTTTTTCCTGAATATATTCAGGAAAAAACGCATACGCCCTTTTTGGCCAAGGGCATCATTGTCGAGGTTTTGCCGCTTTTCCTGTGCTTTAAAGGCGATTCGAATCTCCCTCCTGAAATCTGTTTCCTGCAATTCTGCCTTGCTTTCAAATCCTCTTCGTTGCCTTCCCTCAATATATTTGTGGACGAGAGTCATCATTTATAAGTCTGCAGGTTTGTGAATTGCAGTGCCCCTGAGCTCCATTTTTCAACTCGCTTTCTTGGGAGCTGGCCGCAAAAGCGCAGGATTGCTTCAGGCCCTATTCTGGTCCCGGGCGGCAGGCTGAGCCTGTGGTTAATTCTTCTTCCTCATGGGAAAATAGAGTGACCTGTGCCTGTCTCAACACCTAGAGCTAGTCTCTCATTGGTTCCCCCTCTTCCCGTTCATCCTCAGGACAAATTGCAACCTGTACGGAACAGGAGGTTAAAGGTGCTGATCCTCCAAGGAGGGAGATTGCTAGTAAAGCGGCTGGAATGGCGAACCCGAGCACAAGGAGATGAGAAATGAGGTGCGTTTTAGAAACCTTTCCCGATCACACGGTGTACCATCTTCTGGTTTTCTCATACATTGTTTCGATGTAGGAAGATGCCCTTGAACCTGGAGATTTGGGACCCATGGGATGGGTACCACGCAGTATTACTTTAAAGGGTCTGCGTTTGCTCACCCAACCTCACCAAACCTCTCAGCCCCAAGAGTGTCCACCCTTATGTCTCAATCAGCTGTGGGTCTAGATATGGTCAATCCAGGTGGCATCACAGCCCCTGAACGAATTTTGTAAGAATTTCTCTCTCTTTCACTGTCTTTGTTTCACGGGGTTTTTAAAAGTAATTAATTTCTATAATGGGGTTTAGCTGCTTTTCACTGCTGTGTTTCTGCCGCTTTACACCCACTTGTCTCACTTACAGAGAGATATCAATACATAGGTTTTAAGATTCTTACTAGTCAGAAATATTCTTGGGCGGTGAATAGGGGGTGTTGAGTGCAATTCACTGAGCAAGGAGTTGGTCTTGTCTATTACATATTGGGTTTATGGAACGGTATCTGAGCTAATTTGAAACCCTTGTTTTATGCATCACCCCACCTCACCTTTCCCGTTAAGCAGCCATAGTGTGTTTTCTAAACGTGTGACTCTGTTCTGTTTTGTAATTCATTTCAAGGGTAGCGGTTTTTACATTCCCTCTATAAGTGATATCTTATGATAAGTGTCTTTTTCTGTGAGACTTATTTCACTTAGAATCGTCGTACCTAAATCCACTCATCATGCTGCTACTAGCCTTATGACGTAGATTTCATGGCTGAGTGATATTCCATTGTACATAAGGACCACAACTTCTTTATCCATTTTTCTCTTTCCTGGGATATTTAAGGTGTAACGAAGTGGAGGTTCTTGTCAACAGAGCAGCCCTAAACTTTGGGGTGCCTGTGTCTTGCTGATTTTTAGTTTTCCCAATTTATACGCCCATGAGTGGAAGTGCCCTATGCTCTACAAGCTGAGTTTTTTAGATGTTTCAGGAAACACCGTACACTTCTCCAGAGTGGCTGTTGGCAATTTACATCCCACCCATCAGCGTAGCCAGGCTCCCGTTTCTCCATGGCCTGTCCTGCCTTTCTGGTTTTGACACTTGATTCAGCATGGCCCTTTTGACCGATGGGAAGCGAGACTTCTTTGTAGCGCTGATTTGCCTTTCCAGGTTGCTTGGTTGGCCAAAAAGGGCGTATGCGTTTTTTCCTGAATATATTCAGGAAAAAACGCATACGCCCTTTTTGGCCAAGGGCATCATTGTCGAGGTTTTGCCGTTTTTCCTGTGCTTTAAAGGCGATTCGAATCTCCCTCCTGAAATCTGTTTCCTGCAATTCTGCCTTGCTTTCAAATCCTCTTCGTTGCCTTCCCTCAATATATTTGTGGACGAGAGTCATCATTTATAAGTCTGCAGGTTTGTGAATTGCAGTGCCCCTGAGCTCCATTTTTCAACTCGCTTTCTTGGGAGCTGGCCGCAAAAGCGCAGGATTGCTTCAGGCCCTATTCTGGTCCCGGGCGGCAGGCTGAGCCTGTGGTTAATTCTTCTTCCTCATGGGAAAATAGAGTGACCTGTGCCTGTCTCAACACCTAGAGCTAGTCTCTCATTGGTTCCCCCTCTTCCCGTTCATCCTCAGGACAAATTGCAACCTGTACGGAACAGGAGGTTAAAGGTGCTGATCCTCCAAGGAGGGAGATTGCTAGTAAAGCGGCTGGAATGGCGAACCCGAGCACAAGGAGATGAGAAATGAGGTGCGTTTTAGAAACCTTTCCCGATCACACGGTGTACCATCTTCTGGTTTTCTCATACATTGTTTCGATGTAGAAAGATGCCCTTGAACCTGGAGATTTGGGACCCATGGGATGGGTACCACGCAGTATTACTTTAAAGGGTCTGCGTTTGCTCACCCAACCTCACCAAACCTCTCAGCCCCAAGAGTGTCCACCCTTATGTCTCAATCAGCTGTGGGTCTAGATATGGTCAATCCAGGTGGCATCACAGCCCCTGAACGAATTTTGTAAGAATTTCTCTCTCTTTCACTGTCTTTGTTTCACGGGGTTTTTAAAAGTAATTAATTTCTATAATGGGGTTTAGCTGCTTTTCACTGCTGTGTTTCTGCCGCTTTACACCCACTTGACTCACTTACAGAGAGATATCAATACATAGGTTTGAAGATTCTTACTAGTCAGAAATATTCTTGGGCGGTGAATAGGGGGTGTTGAGTGCAATTCACTGAGCAAGGAGTTGGTCTTGTGTATTACATATTGGGTTTATGGAACGGTATCTGAGCTAATTTGAAACCCTTGTTTTATGCATCACCCCACCTCACCTTTCCCGTTAAGCAGCCATAGTGTGTTTTCTAAACGTGTGACTCTGTTCTGTTTTGTAATTCATTTCAAGGGTAGCGGTTTTTACATTCCCTCTATAAGTGATATCTTATGATAAGTGTCTTTTTCTGTGAGACTTATTTCACTTAGAATCGTCGTACCTAAATCCACTCATCATGCTGCTACTAGCCTTATGACGTAGATTTCATGGCTGAGTGATATTCCATTGTACATAAGGACCACAACTTCTTTATCCATTTTTCTCTTTCCTGGGATATTTAAGGTGTAACGAAGTGGAGGTTCTTGTCAACAGAGCAGCCCTAAACTTTGGGGTGCCTGTGTCTTGCTGATTTTTAGTTTTCCCAATTTATACGCCCATGAGTGGAAGTGCCCTATGCTCTACAAGCTGAGTTTTTTAGATGTTTCAGGAAACACCGTACACTTCTCCAGAGTGGCTGTTGGCAATTTACATCCCACCCATCAGCGTAGCCAGGCTCCCGTTTCTCCATGGCCTGTCCTGCCTTTCTGGTTTTGACACTTGATTCAGCATGGCCCTTTTGACCGATGGGAAGCGAGACTTCTTTGTAGCGCTGATTTGCCTTTCCAGGTTGCTTGGTTGGCCAAAAAGGGCGTATGCGTTTTTTCCTGAATATATTCAGGAAAAAACGCATACGCCCTTTTTGGCCAAGGGCATCATTGTCGAGGTTTTGCCGCTTTTCCTGTGCTTTAAAGGCGATTCGAATCTCCCTCCTGAAATCTGTTTCCTGCAATTCTGCCTTGCTTTCAAATCCTCTTCGTTGCCTTCCCTCAATATATTTGTGGACGAGAGTCATCATTTATAAGTCTGCAGGTTTGTGAATTGCAGTGCCCCTGAGCTCCATTTTTCAACTCGCTTTCTTGGGAGCTGGCCACAAAAGCGCAGGATTGCTTCAGGCCCTATTCTGGTCCCGGGCGGCAGGCTGAGCCTGTGGTTAATTCTTCTTCCTCATGGGAAAATAGAGTGACCTGTGCCTGTCTCAACACCTAGAGCTAGTCTCTCATTGGTTCCCCCTCTTCCCGTTCATCCTCAGGACAAATTGCAACCTGTACGGAACAGGAGGTTAAAGGTGCTGATTCTCCAAGGAGGGAGATTGCTAGTAAAGCGGCTGGAATGGCGAACCCGAGCACAAGGAGATGAGAAATGAGGTGCGTTTTAGAAACCTTTCCCGATCACACGGTGTACCATCTTCTGGTTTTCTCATACATTGTTTCGATGTAGGAAGATGCCCTTGAACCTGGAGATTTGGGACCCATGGGATGGGTACCACGCAGTATTACTTTAAAGGGTCTGCGTTTGCTCACCCAACCTCACCAAACCTCTCAGCCCCAAGAGTGTCCACCCTTATGTCTCAATCAGCTGTGGGTCTAGATATGGTCAATCCAGGTGGCATCACAGCCCCTGAACGAATTTTGTAAGAATTTCTCTCTCTTTCACTGTCTTTGTTTCACGGGGTTTTTAAAAGTAATTGATTTCTATAATGGGGTTTAGCTGCTTTTCACTGCTGTGTTTCTGCCGCTTTACACCCACTTGACTCACTTACAGAGAGATATCAATACATAGGTTTTAAGATTCTTACTAGTCAGATATATTCTTGGGCGGTGAATAGGGGGTGTTGAGTCCAATTCACTTAGCAAGGAGTAGGTCTTGTGTATTACATATTGGGTTTATGGAACGGTATCTGAGCTAATTTGAAACGCTTGTTTTATGCATCACCCCACCTCACCTTTCCCGTTAAGCAGCCATAGTGTGTTTTCTAAACGTGTGACTCTGTTCTGTTTTGTAATTCCGTTCAAGGGTAGCGGTTTTTACATTCCCTCTATAAGTGATATCTTATGACAAGTGTCTTTTTCTGTGTGACTTATTTCACTTAGAATCGTCGTACCTAAATCCACTCATCATGCTGCTACTAGCCTTATGACGTTGATTTCATGGCTGAGTGATATTCCATTGTACATAAGGACCACAACTTCTTTATCCATTTTTCTCTTTCCTGGGATATTTAAGGTGTAACGAAGTGGAGGTTCTTGTCAACAGAGCAGCCCTAAACTTTGGGGTGCCTGTGTCTTGCTGATTTTTAGTTTTCCCAATTTATACGCCCATGAGTGGAAGTGCCCTATGCTCTCTAAGCTGAGTTTTTTAGATGTTTCAGGACACACCGTACACTTCTCCAGAGTGGCTGTTGGCAATTTACATCCCGCCCATCAGCGTAGCCAGGCTCCCGTTTCTCCATGGCCTGTCCTGCCTTTCTGGTTTTGACACTTGATTCACCATGGCACTTTTGACCGATGGGAAGCGAGACTTCTTTGTAGCGCTGATTTGCCTTTCCAGGTTGCTTGGTTGGCCAAAAAGGGCGTATGCGTTTTTTCCTGAATATATTCAGGAAAAAACGCATACGCCCTTTTTGGCCAAGGGCATCATTGTCGAGGTTTTGCCGCTTTTCCTGTGCTTTAAAGGCGATTCGAATCTCCCTCCTGAAATCTGTTTCCTGCAATTCTGCCTTGCTTTCAAATCCTCTTCGTTGCCTTCCCTCAATATATTTGTGGACGAGAGTCATCATTTATAAGTCTGCAGGTTTGTGAATTGCAGTGCCCCTGAGCTCCATTTTTCAACTCGCTTTCTTGGGAGCTGGCCGCAAAAGCGCAGGATTGCTTCAGACCCTATTCTGGTCCCGGGCGGCAGGCTGAGCCTGTGGTAAATTCTTCTTCCTGATGGGAAAATAGAGTGACCTGTGCCTGTCCCAACACCTAGAGCTAGTCTCTCATTGGTTCCCCCTCTTCCCGTTCATCCTCAGGACAAATTGCAACCTGTACGGAACAGGAGGTTAAAGGTGCTGATTCTCCAAGGAGGGAGATTGCTAGTAAAGCGGCTGGAATGGCGAACCCGAGCACAAGGAGATGAGAAATGAAGTGCGTTTTAGAAACCTTTCCCGATCACACGGTGTATCATCTTCTGGGTTTCTCATGCATGGTTTCGATGTAGGAAGATGCCCTTGAACCTGGAGATTTGGGACCCATGGGATGGGTACCACGCAGTATTACTTTAAAGGGTCTGCGTTTGCTCACCCAACCTCACCAAACCTCTCAGCCCCAAGAGTGTCCACCCTTATGTCTCAATCAGCTGTGGGTCTAGATATGGTCAATCCAGGTGGCATCACAGCCCCTGAACGAATTTTGTAAGAATTTCTCTCTCTTTCACTGTCTTTGTTTCACGGGGTTTTTAAAAGTAATTAATTTCTATAATGGGGTTTAGCTGCTTTTCACTGCTGTGTTTCTGCCGCTTTACACCCACTTGACTCACTTACAGAGTGATATCAATACATAGGTTTTAAGATTCTTACTAGTCAGAAATATTCTTGGGCGGTGAATAGGGGGTGTTGAGTGCAATTCACTGAGCAAGGAGTTGGTCTTGTCTATTACATATTGGGTTTATGGAACGGTATCTGAGCTAATTTGAAACCCTTGTTTTATGCATCACCCCACCTCACCTTTCCCGTTAAGCAGCCATAGTGTGTTTTCTAAACGTGTGACTCTGTTCTGTTTTGTAATTCATTTCAAGGGTAGCGGTTTTTACATTCCCTCTATAAGTGATATCTTATGATAAGTGTCTTTTTCTGTGAGACTTATTTCACTTAGAATCGTCGTACCTAAATCCACTCATCATGCTGCTACTAGCCTTATGACGTAGATTTCATGGCTGAGTGATATTCCATTGTACATAAGGACCACAACTTCTTTATCCATTTTTCTCTTTCCTGGGATATTTAAGGTGTAACGAAGTGGAGGTTCTTGTCAACAGAGCAGCCCTAAACTTTGGGGTGCCTGTGTCTTGCTGATTTTTAGTTTTCCCAATTTATACGCCCATGAGTGGAAGTGCCCTATGCTCTACAAGCTGAGTTTTTTAGATGTTTCAGGAAACACCGTGCACTTCTCCAGAGTGGCTGTTGGCAATTTACATCCCACCCATCAGCGTAGCCAGGCTCCCGTTTCTCCATGGCCTGTCCTGCCTTTCTGGTTTTGACACTTGATTCAGCATGGCACTTTTGACCGATGGGAAGCGAGACTTCTTTGTAGCGCTGATTTGCCTTTCCAGGTTGCTTGGTTGGCCAAAAAGGGCGTATGCGTTTTTTCCTGAATATATTCAGGAAAAAACGCATACGCCCTTTTTGGCCAAGGGCATCATTGTCGAGGTTTTGCCGCTTTTCCTGTGCTTTAAAGGCGATTCGAATCTCCCTCCTGAAATCTGTTTCCTGCAATTCTGCCTTGCTTTCAAATCCTCTTCGTTGCCTTCCCTCAATATATTTGTGGACGAGAGTCATCATTTATAAGTCTGCAGGTTTGTGAATTGCAGTGCCCCTGAGCTCCATTTTTCAACTCGCTTTCTTGGGAGCTGGCCGCAAAAGCGCAGGATTGCTTCAGGCCCTATTCTGGTCCCGGGCGGCAGGCTGAGCCTGTGGTAAATTCTTCTTCCTGATGGTAAAATAGAGTGACCTGGGCCTGTCCCAACACCTAGAGCTAGTCTCTCATTGGTTCCCCCTCTTCCCGTTCATCCTCAGGACAAATTGCAACCTGTACGGAACAGGAGGTTAAAGGTGCTGATTCTCCAAGGAGGGAGATTGCTAGTAAAGCGGCTGGAATGGCGAACCCGAGCACAAGGAGATGAGAAATGAAGTGCGTTTTAGAAACCTTTCCCGATCACACGGTGTATCATCTTCTGGGTTTCTCATGCATGGTTTCGATGTAGGAAGATGCCCTTGAACCTGGAGATTTGGGACCCATGGGATGGGTACCACGCAGTATTACTTTAAAGGGTCTGCGTTTGCTCACCCAACCTCACCAAACCTCTCAGCCCCAAGAGTGTACACCCTTATGTCTCAATCAGCTGTGGGTCTAGATATGGTCAATCCAGGTGGCATCACAGCCCCTGAACGAATTTTGTAAGAATTTCTCTCTCTTTCACTGTCTTTGTTTCACGGGGTTTTTAAAAGTAATTAATTTCTATAATGGGGTTTAGCTGCTTTTCACTGCTGTGTTTCTGCCGCTTTACACCCACTTGACTCACTTACAGAGAGATATCAATACATAGGTTTTAAGATTCTTACTAGTCAGAAATATTCTTGGGCGGTGAATAGGGGGTGTTGAGTGCAATTCACTGAGCAAGGAGTTGGTCTTGTCTATTACATATTGGGTTTATGGAACGGTATCTGAGCTAATTTGAAACCCTTGTTTTATGCATCACCCCACCTCACCTTTCCCGTTAAGCAGCCATAGTGTGTTTTCTAAACGTGTGACTCTGTTCTGTTTTGTAATTCATTTCAAGGGTAGCGGTTTTTACATTCCCTCTATAAGTGATATCTTATGATAAGTGTCTTTTTCTGTGAGACTTATTTCACTTAGAATCGTCGTACCTAAATCAACTCATCATGCTGCTACTAGCCTTATGACGTAGATTTCATGGCTGAGTGATATTCCATTGTACATAAGGACCACAACTTCTTTATCCATTTTTCTCTTTCCTGGGATATTTAAGGTGTAACGAAGTGGAGGTTCTTGTCAACAGAGCAGCCCTAAACTTTGGGGTGCCTGTGTCTTGCTGATTTTTAGTTTTCCCAATTTATACGCCCATGAGTGGAAGTGCCCTATGCTCTCTAAGCTGAGTTTTTTAGATGTTTCAGGACACACCGTACACTTCTCCAGAGTGGCTGTTGGCAATTTACATCCCGCCCATCAGCGTAGCCAGGCTCCCGTTTCTCCATGGCCTGTCCTGCCTTTCTGGTTTTGACACTTGATTCAGCATAGCACTTTTGACCGATGGGAAGCGAGACTTCTTTGTAGCGCTGATTTGCCTTTCCAGGTTGCTTGGTTGGCCAAAAAGGGCGTATGCGTTTTTTCCTGAATATATTCAGGAAAAAACGCATACGCCCTTTTTGGCCAAGGGCATCATTGTCGAGGTTTTGCCGCTTTTCCTGTGCTTTAAAGGCGATTCGAATCTCCCTCCTGAAATCTGTTTCCTGCAATTCTGCCTTGCTTTCAAATCCTCTTCGTTGCCTTCCCTCAATATATTTGTGGACGAGAGTCATCATTTATAAGTCTGCAGGTTTGTGAATTGCAGTGCCCCTGAGCTCCATTTTTCAACTCGCTTTCTTGGGAGCTGGCTGCAAAAGCGCAGGATTGCTTCAGGCCCTATTCTGGTCCCGGGCGGCAGGCTGAGCCTGTGGTTAATTCTTCTTCCTGATAGGAAAATAGAGTGACCTGTTCCTGTCCCAACACCTAGAGCTAGTCTCTCATTGGTTGCCCCTCTTCCCGTTCATCCTCAGGACAAATTGCAACCTGTACGGAACAGGAGGTTAAAGGTGCTGATTCTCCAAGGAGGGAGATTTCTAGTAAAGCGGCTGGAATGGCGAACCCGAGCACAAGGAGATGAGAAATGAAGTGCGTTTTAGAAACCTTTCCCGATCACACGGTGTACCATCTTCTGGGTTTCTCATGCATGGTTTCGATGTAGGAAGATGCCCTTGAACCTGGAGATTTGGGACCCATGGGATGGATACCACGCAGTATTACTTTAAAGGGTCTGCGTTTGCTCACCCAACTTCACCAAAACTCTCAACTCCAAGAGTGTCCACCCTTATGTCTCAATCAGCTGTGGGTCTAGATATGGTCAATCCAGGTGGCATCACAGCCCCTGAACGAATTTTGTAAGAATTTCTCTCTGTTTCACTTTCTTTGTTTCACGGGTATTCAAAAGTAATTGATTTTTATAATGGGGTTTAGCTGCTTTTCACTGCTGTGTTTCTGCCGCTTTACACCCACTTGTCTCACTTACAGAGAGATATCAATACATAGGTTTTAAGATTCTTACTAGTCAGAAATATTCTTGGGCGGTGAATAGAGGGTGTTGAGTGCAATTCACTGAGCAAGGAGTTGGTCTTGTCTATTACATATTGGGTTTATGGAACGGTATCTGAGCTAATTTGAAACCCTTGTTTTATGCATCACCCCGCCTCACCTTTCCCGTTAAGCAGCCATAGTGTGTTTTCTAAACGTGTGACTCTGTTCTGTTTTGTAATTCCGTTCAAGGGTAGCGGTTTTTACATTCCCTCTATAAGTGATATCTTATGATAAGTGTCTTTTTCTGTGAGACTTATTTCACTTAGAATCGTCGTACCTAAATCCACTCATCATGCTGCTACTAGCCTTATGACGTAGATTTCATGGCTGAGTGATATTCCATTGTACATAAGGACCACAACTTCTTTATCCATTTTTCTCTTTCCTGGGATATTCAAGGTGTAACGAAGTGGAGGTTCTTGTCAACAGAGCAGCCCTAAACTTTGGGGTGCCTGTGTCTTGCTGATTTTTAGTTTTCCCAATTTATACGCCCATGAGTGGAAGTGCCCTATGCTCTCTAAGCTGAGTTTTTTAGATGTTTCAGGACACACCGTACACTTCTCCAGAGTGGCTGTTGGCAATTTACATCCCACCCATCAGCGTAGCCAGGCTCCCGTTTCTCCATGGCCTGTCCTGCCTTTCTGGTTTTGACACTTGATTCAGCATGGCCCTTTTGACCGATGGGAAGCGAGACTTCTTTGTAACGCTGATTTGCCTTTCCAGGTTGCTTGGTTGGCCAAAAAGGGCGTATGCGTTTTTTCCTGAATATATTCAGGAAAAAACGCATACGCCCTTTTTGGCCAAGGGCATCATTGTCGAGGTTTTGCCGCTTTTCCTGTGCTTTAAAGGCGATTCGAATCTCCCTCCTGAAATCTGTTTCCTGCAATTCTGCCTTGCTTTCAAATCCTCTTCGTTGCCTTCCCTCAATATATTTGTGGACGAGAGTCATCATTTATAAGTCTGCAGGTTTGTGAATTGCAGTGCCCCTGAGCTCCATTTTTCAACTCGCTTTCTTGGGAGCTGGCCGCAAAAGCGCAGGATTGCTTCAGGCCCTATTCTGGTCCCGGGCGGCAGGCTGAGCCTGTGGTTAATTCTTCTTCCTCATGGGAAAATAGAGTGACCTGTGCCTGTCTCAACACCTAGAGCTAGTCTCTCATTGGTTCCCCCTCTTCCCGTTCATCCTCAGGACAAATTGCAACCTGTACGGAACAGGAGGTTAAAGGTGCTGATTCTCCAAGGAGGGAGATTGCTAGTAAAGTGGCTGGAATGGCAAACCCGAGCACAAGGAGATGAGAAATGAGGTGCGTTTTAGAAACCTTTCCCGATCACACGGTGTACCATCTTCTGGTTTTCTCATACATTGTTTCGATGTAGGAAGATGCCCTTGAACCTGGAGATTTGGGACCCATGGGATGGGTACCACGCAGTATTACTTTAAAGGGTCTGCGTTTGCTCACCCAACCTCACCAAACCTCTCAGCCCCAAGAGTGTCCACCCTTATGTCTCAATCAGCTGTGGGTCTAGATATGGTCAATCCAGGTGGCATCACAGCCCCTGAACGAATTTTGTAAGAATTTCTCTCTCTTTCACTTTCTTTGTTTCACGGGTATTCAAAAGTAATTGATTTTTATAATGGGGTTTAGCTGCTTTTCACTGCTGTGTTTCTGCCGCTTTACACCCACTTGTCTCACTTACAGAGAGATATCAATACATAGGTTTTAAGATTCTTACTAGTCAGAAATATTCTTGGGCGGTGAATAGGGGGTGTTGAGTGCAATTCACTGAGCAAGGAGTTGGTCTTGTCTATTACATATTGGGTTTATGGAACGGTATCTGAGCTAATTTGAAACCCTTGTTTTATGCATCACCCCACCTCACCTTTCCCGTTAAGCAGCCATAGTGTGTTTTCTAAACGTGTGACTCTGTTCTGTTTTGTAATTCATTTCAAGGGTAGCGGTTTTTACATTCCCTCTATAAGTGATATCTTATGATAAGTGTCTTTTTCTGTGAGACTTATTTCACTTAGAATCGTCGTACCTAAATCCACTCATCATGCTGCTACTAGCCTTATGACGTAGATTTCATGGCTGAGTGATATTCCATTGTACATAAGGACCACAACTTCTTTATCCATTTTTCTCTTTCCTGGGATATTTAAGGTGTAACGAAGTGGAGGTTCTTGTCAACAGAGCAGCCCTAAACTTTGGGGTGCCTGTGTCTTGCTGATTTTTAGTTTTCCCAATTTATACGCCCATGAGTGGAAGTGCCCTATGCTCTACAAGCTGAGTTTTTTAGATGTTTCAGGAAACACCGTACACTTCTCCAGAGTGGCTGTTGGCAATTTACATCCCACCCATCAGCGTAGCCAGGCTCCCGTTTCTCCATGGCCTGTCCTGCCTTTCTGGTTTTGACACTTGATTCAGCATGGCCCTTTTGACCGATGGGAAGCGAGACTTCTTTGTAGCGCTGATTTGCCTTTCCAGGTTGCTTGGTTGGCCAAAAAGGGCGTATGCGTTTTTTCCTGAATATATTCAGGAAAAAACGCATACGCCCTTTTTGGCCAAGGGCATCATTGTCGAGGTTTTGCCGCTTTTCCTGTGCTTTAAAGGCGATTCGAATCTCCCTCCTGAAATCTGTTTCCTGCAATTCTGCCTTGCTTTCAAATCCTCTTCGTTGCCTTCCCTCAATATATTTGTGGACGAGAGTCATCATTTATAAGTCTGCAGGTTTGTGAATTGCAGTGCCCCTGAGCTCCATTTTTCAACTCGCTTTCTTGGGAGCTGGCCGCAAAAGCGCAGGATTGCTTCAGGCCCTATTCTGGTCCCGGGCGGCAGGCTGAGCCTGTGGTTAATTCTTCTTCCTCATGGGAAAATAGAGTGACCTGTGCCTGTCTCAACACCTAGAGCTAGTCTCTCATTGGTTCCCCCTCTTCCCGTTCATCCTCAGGACAAATTGCAACCTGTACGGAACAGGAGGTTAAAGGTGCTGATTCTCCAAGGAGGGAGATTGCTAGTAAAGTGGCTGGAATGGCGAACCCGAGCACAAGGAGATGAGAAATGAGGTGCGTTTTAGAAACCTTTCCCGATCACACGGTGTACCATCTTCTGGTTTTCTCATACATTGTTTCGATGTAGGAAGATGCCCTTGAACCTGGAGATTTGGGACCCATGGGATGGGTACCACGCAGTATTACTTTAAAGGGTCTGCGTTTGCTCACCCAACCTCACCAAACCTCTCAGCCCCAAGAGTGTCCACCCTTATGTCTCAATCAGCTGTGGGTCTAGATATGGTCAATCCAGGTGGCATCACAGCCCCTGAACGAATTTTGTAAGAATTTCTCTCTCTTTCACTTTCTTTGTTTCACGGGTATTCAAAAGTAATTGATTTTTATAATGGGGTTTAGCTGCTTTTCACTGCTGTGTTTCTGCCGCTTTACACCCACTTGTCTCACTTACAGAGAGATATCAATACATAGGTTTTAAGATTCTTACTAGTCAGAAATATTCTTGGGCGGTGAATAGGGGGTGTTGAGTGCAATTCACTGAGCAAGGAGTTGGTCTTGTCTATTACATATTGGGTTTATGGAACGGTATCTGAGCTAATTTGAAACCCTTGTTTTATGCATCACCCCACCTCACCTTTCCCGTTAAGCAGCCATAGTGTGTTTTCTAAACGTGTGACTCTGTTCTGTTTTGTAATTCATTTCAAGGGTAGCGGTTTTTACATTCCCTCTATAAGTGATATCTTATGATAAGTGTCTTTTTCTGTGAGACTTATTTCACTTAGAATCGTCGTACCTAAATCCACTCATCATGCTGCTACTAGCCTTATGACGTAGATTTCATGGCTGAGTGATATTCCATTGTACATAAGGACCACAACTTCTTTATCCATTTTTCTCTTTCCTGGGATATTTAAGGTGTAACGAAGTGGAGGTTCTTGTCAACAGAGCAGCCCTAAACTTTGGGGTGCCTGTGTCTTGCTGATTTTTAGTTTTCCCAATTTATACGCCCATGAGTGGAAGTGCCCTATGCTCTACAAGCTGAGTTTTTTAGATGTTTCAGGAAACACCGTACACTTCTCCAGAGTGGCTGTTGGCAATTTACATCCCACCCATCAGCGTAGCCAGGCTCCCGTTTCTCCATGGCCTGTCCTGCCTTTCTGGTTTTGACACTTGATTCAGCATGGCCCTTTTGACCGATGGGAAGCGAGACTTCTTTGTAGCGCTGATTTGCCTTTCCAGGTTGCTTGGTTGGCCAAAAAGGGCGTATGCGTTTTTTCCTGAATATATTCAGGAAAAAACGCATACGCCCTTTTTGGCCAAGGGCATCATTGTCGAGGTTTTGCCGCTTTTCCTGTGCTTTAAAGGCGATTCGAATCTCCCTCCTGAAATCTGTTTCCTGCAATTCTGCCTTGCTTTCAAATCCTCTTCGTTGCCTTCCCTCAATATATTTGTGGACGAGAGTCATCATTTATAAGTCTGCAGGTTTGTGAATTGCAGTGTCCCTGAGCTCCATTTTTCAACTCGCTTTCTTGGGCGCTGGCCGCAAAAGCGCAGGATTGCTTCAGACCCTATTCTGGTCCCGGGCGGCAGGCTGAGCCTGTGGTAAATTCTTCTTCCTGATGGGAAAATAGAGTGATCTGTGCCTGTCCCAACACCTAGAGCTAGTCTCTCATTGGTTCCCCCTCTTCCCGTTCATCCTCAGGACAAATTGCAACCTGTACGGAACAGGAGGTTAAAGGTGCTGATTCTCCAAGGAGGGAGATTGCTAGTAAAGTGGCTGGAATGGCGAACCCGAGCACAAGGAGATGAGAAATGAAGTGCGTTTTAGAAACCTTTCCCGATCACACGGTGTACCATCTTCTGGGTTTCTCATGCATTGTTTCGATGTAGGAAGATGCCCTTAAACCTGGAGAATTGGGACCCATGGGATGGGTACCACGCAGTATTACTTTAAAGGGTCTGCGTTTGCTCACCCAACCTCACCAAACCTCTCAGCCCCAAGAGTGTCCACCCTTATGTCTCAATCAGCTGTGGGTCTAGATATGGTCAATCCAGGTGGCATCACAGCCCCTGAACGAATTTTGTAAGAATTTCTCTCTCTTTCACTGTCTTTGTTTCACGGGGTTTTTAAAAGTAATTAATTTCTATAATGGGGTTTAGCTGCTTTTCACTGCTGTGTTTCTGCCGCTTTACACCCACTTGACTCACTTACAGAGAGATATCAATACATAGGTTTTAAGATTCTTACTAGTCAGATATATTCTTGGGCGGTGAATAGGGGGTGTTGAGTCCAATTCACTGAGCAAGGAGTAGGTCTTGTGTATTACATATTGGGTTTATGGAACGGTATCTGAGCTAATTTGAAACGCTTGTTTTATGCATCACCCCACCTCACCTTTCCCGTTAAGCAGCCATAGTGTGTTTTCTAAACGTGTGACTCTGTTCTGTTTTGTAATTCCGTTCAAGGGTAGCGGTTTTTACATTCCCTCTATAAGTGATATCTTATGACAAGTGTCTTTTTCTGTGTGACTTATTTCACTTAGAATCGTCGTACCTAAATCCACTCATCAAGCTGCTACTAGCCTTATGACGTTGATTTCATGGCTGAGTGATATTCCATTGTACATAAGGACAATAGCTTCTTTATCCATTTTTCTCTTTCCTGGGATATTTAAGGTGTAACGAAGTGGAGGTTCTTGTCAACAGAGCAGCCCTAAACTTTGGGGTGCCTGTGTCTTGCTGATTTTTAGTTTTCCCAATTTATACGCCCATGAGTGGAAGTGCCTTATGCTCTACAAGCTGAGTTTTTTAGATGTTTCAGGACACACCGTACACTTTTCCAGAGTGGCTGTTGGCAATTTACATCCCGCCCATCAGCGTAGCCAGGCTCCCGTTTCTCCATGGCCTGTCCTGCCTTTCTGGTTTTGACACTTGATTCAGCATGGCACTTTTGACCGATGGGAAGCGAGACTTCTTTGTAGCGCTGATTTGCCTTTCCAGGTTGCTTGGTTGGCCAAAAAGGGCGTATGCGTTTTTTCCTGAATATATTCAGGAAAAAACGCATACGCCCTTTTTGGCCAAGGGCATCATTGTCGAGGTTTTGCCGCTTTTCCTGTGCTTTAAAGGCGATTTGAATCTCCCTCCTGAAATCTGTTTCCTGCAATTCTGCCTTGCTTTCAAATCCTCTTCGTTGCCTTCCCTCAATATATTTGTGGACGAGAGTCATCATTTATAAGTCTGCAGGTTTGTGAATTGCAGTGCCCCTGAGCTCCATTTTTCAACTCGCTTTCTTGGGAGCTGGCCGCAAAAGCGCAGGATTGCTTCAGGCCCTATTCTGGTCCCGGGGGGCAGGCTGAGCCTGTGGTTAATTCTTCTTCCTCATGGGAAAATAGAGTGACCTGTGCCTGTCTCAACACCTAGAGCTAGTCTCTCATTGGTTCCCCCTCTTCCCGTTCATCCTCAGGACAAATTGCAACCTGTACGGAACAGGAGGTTAAAGGTGCTGATTCTCCAAGGAGGGAGATTGCTAGTAAAGTGGCTGGAATGGCGAACCCGAGCACAAGGAGATGAGAAATGAGGTGCGTTTTAGAAACCTTTCCCGATCACACGGTGTACCATCTTCTGGTTTTCTCATACATTGTTTCGATGTAGGAAGATGCCCTTGAACCTGGAGATTTGGGACCCATGGGATGGGTACCACGCAGTATTACTTTAAAGGGTCTGCGTTTGCTCACCCAACCTCACCAAACCTCTCAGCCCCAAGAGTGTCCACCCTTATGTCTCAATCAGCTGTGGGTCTAGATATGGTCAATCCAGGTGGCATCACAGCCCCTGAACGAATTTTGTAAGAATTTCTCTCTCTTTCACTTTCTTTGTTTCACGGGTATTCAAAAGTAATTGATTTTTATAATGGGGTTTAGCTGCTTTTCACTGCTGTGTTTCTGCCGCTTTACACCCACTTGTCTCACTTACAGAGAGATATCAATACATAGGTTTTAAGATTCTTACTAGTCAGAAATATTCTTGGGCGGTGAATAGGGGGTGTTGAGTGCAATTCACTGAGCAAGGAGTTGGTCTTGTCTATTACATATTGGGTTTATGGAACGGTATCTGAGCTAATTTGAAACCCTTGTTTTATGCATCACCCCACCTCACCTTTCCCGTTAAGCAGCCATAGTGTGTTTTCTAAACGTGTGACTCTGTTCTGTTTTGTAATTCATTTCAAGGGTAGCGGTTTTTACATTCCCTCTATAAGTGATATCTTATGATAAGTGTCTTTTTCTGTGAGACTTATTTCACTTAGAATCGTCGTACCTAAATCCACTCATCATGCTGCTACTAGCCTTATGACGTAGATTTCATGGCTGAGTGATATTCCATTGTACATAAGGACCACAACTTCTTTATCCATTTTTCTCTTTCCTGGGATATTTAAGGTGTAACGAAGTGGAGGTTCTTGTCAACAGAGCAGCCCTAAACTTTGGGGTGCCTGTGTCTTGCTGATTTTTAGTTTTCCCAATTTATACGCCCATGAGTGGAAGTGCCCTATGCTCTACAAGCTGAGTTTTTTAGATGTTTCAGGAAACACCGTACACTTCTCCAGAGTGGCTGTTGGCAATTTACATCCCACCCATCAGCGTAGCCAGGCTCCCGTTTCTCCATGGCCTGTCCTGCCTTTCTGGTTTTGACACTTGATTCAGCATGGCCCTTTTGACCGATGGGAAGCGAGACTTCTTTGTAGCGCTGATTTGCCTTTCCAGGTTGCTTGGTTGGCCAAAAAGGGCGTATGCGTTTTTTCCTGAATATATTCAGGAAAAAACGCATACGCCCTTTTTGGCCAAGGGCATCATTGTCGAGGTTTTGCCGCTTTTCCTGTGCTTTAAAGGCGATTCGAATCTCCCTCCTGAAATCTGTTTCCTGCAATTCTGCCTTGCTTTCAAATCCTCTTCGTTGCCTTCCCTCAATATATTTGTGGACGAGAGTCATCATTTATAAGTCTGCAGGTTTGTGAATTGCAGTGCCCCTGAGCTCCATTTTTCAACTCGCTTTCTTGGGCGCTGGCCGCAAAAGCGCAGGATTGCTTCAGACCCTATTCTGGTCCCGGGCGGCAGGCTGAGCCTGTGGTAAATTCTTCTTCCTGATGGGAAAATAGAGTGATCTGTGCCTGTCCCAACACCTAGAGCTAGTCTCTCATTGGTTCCCCCTCTTCCCGTTCATCCTCAGGACAAATTGCAACCTGTACGGAACAGGAGGTTAAAGGTGCTGATTCTCCAAGGAGGGAGATTGCTAGTAAAGTGGCTGGAATGGCGAACCCGAGCACAAGGAGATGAGAAATGAGGTGCGTTTTAGAAACCTTTCCCGATCACACGGTGTACCATCTTCTGGTTTTCTCATACATTGTTTCGATGTAGGAAGATGCCCTTGAACCTGGAGATTTGGGACCCATGGGATGGGTACCACGCAGTATTACTTTAAAGGGTCTGCGTTTGCTCACCCAACCTCACCAAACCTCTCAGCCCCAAGAGTGTCCACCCTTATGTCTCAATCAGCTGTGGGTCTAGATATGGTCAATCCAGGTGGCATCACAGCCCCTGAACGAATTTTGTAAGAATTTCTCTCTCTTTCACTTTCTTTGTTTCACGGGTATTCAAAAGTAATTGATTTTTATAATGGGGTTTAGCTGCTTTTCACTGCTGTGTTTCTGCCGCTTTACACCCACTTGTCTCACTTACAGAGAGATATCAATACATAGGTTTTAAGATTCTTACTAGTCAGAAATATTCTTGGGCGGTGAATAGGGGGTGTTGAGTGCAATTCACTGAGCAAGGAGTTGGTCTTGTCTATTACATATTGGGTTTATGGAACGGTATCTGAGCTAATTTGAAACCCTTGTTTTATGCATCACCCCACCTCACCTTTCCCGTTAAGCAGCCATAGTGTGTTTTCTAAACGTGTGACTCTGTTCTGTTTTGTAATTCATTTCAAGGGTAGCGGTTTTTACATTCCCTCTATAAGTGATATCTTATGATAAGTGTCTTTTTCTGTGAGACTTATTTCACTTAGAATCGTCGTACCTAAATCCACTCATCATGCTGCTACTAGCCTTATGACGTAGATTTCATGGCTGAGTGATATTCCATTGTACATAAGGACCACAACTTCTTTATCCATTTTTCTCTTTCCTGGGATATTTAAGGTGTAACGAAGTGGAGGTTCTTGTCAACAGAGCAGCCCTAAACTTTGGGGTGCCTGTGTCTTGCTGATTTTTAGTTTTCCCAATTTATACGCCCATGAGTGGAAGTGCCCTATGCTCTACAAGCTGAGTTTTTTAGATGTTTCAGGAAACACCGTACACTTCTCCAGAGTGGCTGTTGGCAATTTACATCCCGCCCATCAGCGTAGCCAGGCTCCCGTTTCTCCATGGCCTGTCCTGCCTTTCTGGTTTTGACACTTGATTCAGCATGGCCCTTTTGACCGATGGGAAGCGAGACTTCTTTGTAGCGCTGATTTGCCTTTCCAGGTTGCTTGGTTGGCCAAAAAGGGCGTATGCGTTTTTTCCTGAATATATTCAGGAAAAAACGCATACGCCCTTTTTGGCCAAGGGCATCATTGTCGAGGTTTTGCCGCTTTTCCTGTGCTTTAAAGGCGATTCGAATCTCCCTCCTGAAATCTGTTTCCTGCAATTCTGCCTTGCTTTCAAATCCTCTTCGTTGCCTTCCCTCAATATATTTGTGGACGAGAGTCATCATTTATAAGTCTGCAGGTTTGTGAATTGCAGTGCCCCTGAGCTCCATTTTTCAACTCGCTTTCTTGGGCGCTGGCCGCAAAAGCGCAGGATTGCTTCAGACCCTATTCTGGTCCCGGGCGGCAGGCTGAGCCTGTGGTAAATTCTTCTTCCTGATGGGAAAATAGAGTGATCTGTGCCTGTCCCAACACCTAGAGCTAGTCTCTCATTGGTTCCCCCTCTTCCCGTTCATCCTCAGGACAAATTGCAACCTGTACGGAACAGGAGGTTAAAGGTGCTGATTCTCCAAGGAGGGAGATTGCTAGTAAAGTGGCTGGAATGGCGAACCCGAGCACAAGGAGATGAGAAATGAAGTGCGTTTTAGAAACCTTTCCCGATCACACGGTGTACCATCTTCTGGGTTTCTCATGCATTGTTTCGATGTAGGAAGATGCCCTTAAACCTGGAGAATTGGGACCCATGGGATGGGTACCACGCAGTATTACTTTAAAGGGTCTGCGTTTGCTCACCCAACCTCACCAAACCTCTCAGCCCCAAGAGTGTCCACCCTTATGTCTCAATCAGCTGTGGGTCTAGATATGGTCAATCCAGGTGGCATCACAGCCCCTGAACGAATTTTGTAAGAATTTCTCTCTCTTTCACTGTCTTTGTTTCACGGGGTTTTTAAAAGTAATTAATTTCTATAATGGGGTTTAGCTGCTTTTCACTGCTGTGTTTCTGCCGCTTTACACCCACTTGACTCACTTACAGAGAGATATCAATACATAGGTTTTAAGATTCTTACTAGTCAGATATATTCTTGGGCGGTGAATAGGGGGTGTTGAGTCCAATTCACTGAGCAAGGAGTAGGTCTTGTGTATTACATATTGGGTTTATGGAACGGTATCTGAGCTAATTTGAAACGCTTGTTTTATGCATCACCCCACCTCACCTTTCCCGTTAAGCAGCCATAGTGTGTTTTCTAAACGTGTGACTCTGTTCTGTTTTGTAATTCCGTTCAAGGGTAGCGGTTTTTACATTCCCTCTATAAGTGATATCTTATGACAAGTGTCTTTTTCTGTGTGACTTATTTCACTTAGAATCGTCGTACCTAAATCCACTCATCAAGCTGCTACTAGCCTTATGACGTTGATTTCATGGCTGAGTGATATTCCATTGTACATAAGGACAATAGCTTCTTTATCCATTTTTCTCTTTCCTGGGATATTTAAGGTGTAACGAAGTGGAGGTTCTTGTCAACAGAGCAGCCCTAAACTTTGGGGTGCCTGTGTCTTGCTGATTTTTAGTTTTCCCAATTTATACGCCCATGAGTGGAAGTGCCTTATGCTCTACAAGCTGAGTTTTTTAGATGTTTCAGGACACACCGTACACTTTTCCAGAGTGGCTGTTGGCAATTTACATCCCGCCCATCAGCGTAGCCAGGCTCCCGTTTCTCCATGGCCTGTCCTGCCTTTCTGGTTTTGACACTTGATTCAGCATGGCACTTTTGACCGATGGGAAGCGAGACTTCTTTGTAGCGCTGATTTGCCTTTCCAGGTTGCTTGGTTGGCCAAAAAGGGCGTATGCGTTTTTTCCTGAATATATTCAGGAAAAAACGCATACGCCCTTTTTGGCCAAGGGCATCATTGTCGAGGTTTTGCCGCTTTTCCTGTGCTTTAAAGGCGATTTGAATCTCCCTCCTGAAATCTGTTTCCTGCAATTCTGCCTTGCTTTCAAATCCTCTTCGTTGCCTTCCCTCAATATATTTGTGGACGAGAGTCATCATTTATAAGTCTGCAGGTTTGTGAATTGCAGTGCCCCTGAGCTCCATTTTTCAACTCGCTTTCTTGGGAGCTGGCCGCAAAAGCGCAGGATTGCTTCAGGCCCTATTCTGGTCCCGGGCGGCAGGCTGAGCCTGTGGTTAATTCTTCTTCCTCATGGGAAAATAGAGTGACCTGTGCCTGTCTCAACACCTAGAGCTAGTCTCTCATTGGTTCCCCCTCTTCCCGTTCATCCTCAGGACAAATTGCAACCTGTACGGAACAGGAGGTTAAAGGTGCTGATTCTCCAAGGAGGGAGATTGCTAGTAAAGTGGCTGGAATGGCGAACCCGAGCACAAGGAGATGAGAAATGAGGTGCGTTTTAGAAACCTTTCCCGATCACACGGTGTACCATCTTCTGGTTTTCTCATACATTGTTTCGATGTAGGAAGATGCCCTTGAACCTGGAGATTTGGGACCCATGGGATGGGTACCACGCAGTATTACTTTAAAGGGTCTGCGTTTGCTCACCCAACCTCACCAAACCTCTCAGCCCCAAGAGTGTCCACCCTTATGTCTCAATCAGCTGTGGGTCTAGATATGGTCAATCCAGGTGGCATCACAGCCCCTGAACGAATTTTGTAAGAATTTCTCTCTCTTTCACTTTCTTTGTTTCACGGGTATTCAAAAGTAATTGATTTTTATAATGGGGTTTAGCTGCTTTTCACTGCTGTGTTTCTGCCGCTTTACACCCACTTGTCTCACTTACAGAGAGATATCAATACATAGGTTTTAAGATTCTTACTAGTCAGAAATATTCTTGGGCGGTGAATAGGGGGTGTTGAGTGCAATTCACTGAGCAAGGAGTTGGTCTTGTCTATTACATATTGGGTTTATGGAACGGTATCTGAGCTAATTTGAAACCCTTGTTTTATGCATCACCCCACCTCACCTTTCCCGTTAAGCAGCCATAGTGTGTTTTCTAAACGTGTGACTCTGTTCTGTTTTGTAATTCATTTCAAGGGTAGCGGTTTTTACATTCCCTCTATAAGTGATATCTTATGATAAGTGTCTTTTTCTGTGAGACTTATTTCACTTAGAATCGTCGTACCTAAATCCACTCATCATGCTGCTACTAGCCTTATGACGTAGATTTCATGGCTGAGTGATATTCCATTGTACATAAGGACCACAACTTCTTTATCCATTTTTCTCTTTCCTGGGATATTTAAGGTGTAACGAAGTGGAGGTTCTTGTCAACAGAGCAGCCCTAAACTTTGGGGTGCCTGTGTCTTGCTGATTTTTAGTTTTCCCAATTTATACGCCCATGAGTGGAAGTGCCCTATGCTCTACAAGCTGAGTTTTTTAGATGTTTCAGGAAACACCGTACACTTCTCCAGAGTGGCTGTTGGCAATTTACATCCCACCCATCAGCGTAGCCAGGCTCCCGTTTCTCCATGGCCTGTCCTGCCTTTCTGGTTTTGACACTTGATTCAGCATGGCCCTTTTGACCGATGGGAAGCGAGACTTCTTTGTAGCGCTGATTTGCCTTTCCAGGTTGCTTGGTTGGCCAAAAAGGGCGTATGCGTTTTTTCCTGAATATATTCAGGAAAAAACGCATACGCCCTTTTTGGCCAAGGGCATCATTGTCGAGGTTTTGCCGCTTTTCCTGTGCTTTAAAGGCGATTCGAATCTCCCTCCTGAAATCTGTTTCCTGCAATTCTGCCTTGCTTTCAAATCCTCTTCGTTGCCTTCCCTCAATATATTTGTGGACGAGAGTCATCATTTATAAGTCTGCAGGTTTGTGAATTGCAGTGCCCCTGAGCTCCATTTTTCAACTCGCTTTCTTGGGCGCTGGCCGCAAAAGCGCAGGATTGCTTCAGACCCTATTCTGGTCCCGGGCGGCAGGCTGAGCCTGTGGTAAATTCTTCTTCCTGATGGGAAAATAGAGTGATCTGTGCCTGTCCCAACACCTAGAGCTAGTCTCTCATTGGTTCCCCCTCTTCCCGTTCATCCTCAGGACAAATTGCAACCTGTACGGAACAGGAGGTTAAAGGTGCTGATTCTCCAAGGAGGGAGATTGCTAGTAAAGTGGCTGGAATGGCGAACCCGAGCACAAGGAGATGAGAAATGAAGTGCGTTTTAGAAACCTTTCCCGATCACACGGTGTACCATCTTCTGGGTTTCTCATGCATTGTTTCGATGTAGGAAGATGCCCTTAAACCTGGAGAATTGGGACCCATGGGATGGGTACCACGCAGTATTACTTTAAAGGGTCTGCGTTTGCTCACCCAACCTCACCAAACCTCTCAGCCCCAAGAGTGTCCACCCTTATGTCTCAATCAGCTGTGGGTCTAGATATGGTCAATCCAGGTGGCATCACAGCCCCTGAACGAATTTTGTAAGAATTTCTCTCTCTTTCACTGTCTTTGTTTCACGGGGTTTTTAAAAGTAATTAATTTCTATAATGGGGTTTAGCTGCTTTTCACTGCTGTGTTTCTGCCGCTTTACACCCACTTGACTCACTTACAGAGAGATATCAATACATAGGTTTTAAGATTCTTACTAGTCAGATATATTCTTGGGCGGTGAATAGGGGGTGTTGAGTCCAATTCACTGAGCAAGGAGTAGGTCTTGTGTATTACATATTGGGTTTATGGGACGGTATCTGAGCTAATTTGAAACGCTTGTTTTATGCATCACCCCACCTCACCTTTCCCGTTAAGCAGCCATAGTGTGTTTTCTAAACGTGTGACTCTGTTCTGTTTTGTAATTCCGTTCAAGGGTAGCGGTTTTTACATTCCCTCTATAAGTGATATCTTATGACAAGTGTCTTTTTCTGTGTGACTTATTTCACTTAGAATCGTCGTACCTAAATCCACTCATCAAGCTGCTACTAGCCTTATGACGTTGATTTCATGGCTGAGTGATATTCCATTGTACATAAGGAACACAACTTCTTTATCCATTTTTCTCTTTCCTGGGATATTTAAGGTGTAACGAAGTGGAGGTTCTTGTCAACAGAGCAGCCCTAAACTTTGGGGTGCCTGTGTCTTGCTGATTTTTAGTTTTCCCAATTTATACGCCCATGAGTGGAAGTGCCTTATGCTCTACAAGCTGAGTTTTTTAGATGTTTCAGGACACACCGTACACTTTTCCAGAGTGGCTGTTGGCAATTTACATCCCGCCCATCAGCGTAGCCAGGCTCCCGTTTCTCCATGGCCTGTCCTGCCTTTCTGGTTTTGACACTTGATTCAGCATGGCACTTTTGACCGATGGGAAGCGAGACTTCTTTGTAGCGCTGATTTGCCTTTCCAGGTTGCTTGGTTGGCCAAAAAGGGCGTATGCGTTTTTTCCTGAATATATTCAGGAAAAAACGCATACGCCCTTTTTGGCCAAGGGCATCATTGTCGAGGTTTTGCCGCTTTTCCTGTGCTTTAAAGGCGATTTGAATCTCCCTCCTGAAATCTGTTTCCTGCAATTCTGCCTTGCTTTCAAATCCTCTTCGTTGCCTTCCCTCAATATATTTGTGGACGAGAGTCATCATTTATAAGTCTGCAGGTTTGTGAATTGCAGTGCCCCTGAGCTCCATTTTTCAACTCGCTTTCTTGGGAGCTGGCCGCAAAAGCGCAGGATTGCTTCAGGCCCTATTCTGGTCCCGGGCGGCAGGCTGAGCCTGTGGTTAATTCTTCTTCCTCATGGGAAAATAGAGTGACCTGTGCCTGTCTCAACACCTAGAGCTAGTCTCTCATTGGTTCCCCCTCTTCCCGTTCATCCTCAGGACAAATTGCAACCTGTACGGAACAGGAGGTTAAAGGTGCTGATTCTCCAAGGAGGGAGATTGCTAGTAAAGTGGCTGGAATGGCGAACCCGAGCACAAGGAGATGAGAAATGAGGTGCGTTTTAGAAACCTTTCCCGATCACACGGTGTACCATCTTCTGGTTTTCTCATACATTGTTTCGATGTAGGAAGATGCCCTTGAACCTGGAGATTTGGGACCCATGGGATGGGTACCACGCAGTATTACTTTAAAGGGTCTGCGTTTGCTCACCCAACCTCACCAAACCTCTCAGCCCCAAGAGTGTCCACCCTTATGTCTCAATCAGCTGTGGGTCTAGATATGGTCAATCCAGGTGGCATCACAGCCCCTGAACGAATTTTGTAAGAATTTCTCTCTCTTTCACTTTCTTTGTTTCACGGGTATTCAAAAGTAATTGATTTTTATAATGGGGTTTAGCTGCTTTTCACTGCTGTGTTTCTGCCGCTTTACACCCACTTGTCTCACTTACAGAGAGATATCAATACATAGGTTTTAAGATTCTTACTAGTCAGAAATATTCTTGGGCGGTGAATAGGGGGTGTTGAGTGCAATTCACTGAGCAAGGAGTTGGTCTTGTCTATTACATATTGGGTTTATGGAACGGTATCTGAGCTAATTTGAAACCCTTGTTTTATGCATCACCCCACCTCACCTTTCCCGTTAAGCAGCCATAGTGTGTTTTCTAAACGTGTGACTCTGTTCTGTTTTGTAATTCATTTCAAGGGTAGCGGTTTTTACATTCCCTCTATAAGTGATATCTTATGATAAGTGTCTTTTTCTGTGAGACTTATTTCACTTAGAATCGTCGTACCTAAATCCACTCATCATGCTGCTACTAGCCTTATGACGTAGATTTCATGGCTGAGTGATATTCCATTGTACATAAGGACCACAACTTCTTTATCCATTTTTCTCTTTCCTGGGATATTTAAGGTGTAACGAAGTGGAGGTTCTTGTCAACAGAGCAGCCCTAAACTTTGGGGTGCCTGTGTCTTGCTGATTTTTAGTTTTCCCAATTTATACGCCCATGAGTGGAAGTGCCCTATGCTCTACAAGCTGAGTTTTTTAGATGTTTCAGGAAACACCGTACACTTCTCCAGAGTGGCTGTTGGCAATTTACATCCCACCCATCAGCGTAGCCAGGCTCCCGTTTCTCCATGGCCTGTCCTGCCTTTCTGGTTTTGACACTTGATTCAGCATGGCCCTTTTGACCGATGGGAAGCGAGACTTCTTTGTAGCGCTGATTTGCCTTTCCAGGTTGCTTGGTTGGCCAAAAAGGGCGTATGCGTTTTTTCCTGAATATATTCAGGAAAAAACGCATACGCCCTTTTTGGCCAAGGGCATCATTGTCGAGGTTTTGCCGCTTTTCCTGTGCTTTAAAGGCGATTCGAATCTCCCTCCTGAAATCTGTTTCCTGCAATTCTGCCTTGCTTTCAAATCCTCTTCGTTGCCTTCCCTCAATATATTTGTGGACGAGAGTCATCATTTATAAGTCTGCAGGTTTGTGAATTGCAGTGCCCCTGAGCTCCATTTTTCAACTCGCTTTCTTGGGAGCTGGCCGCAAAAGCGCAGGATTGCTTCAGGCCCTATTCTGGTCCCGGGCGGCAGGCTGAGCCTGTGGTAAATTTTTCTTCCTGATGGGAAAATAGAGTGACCTGTGCCTGTCTCAACACCTAGAGCTAGTCTCTCATTGGTTCCCCCTCTTCCCGTTCATCCTCAGGACAAATTGCAACCTGTACGGAACAGGAGGTTAAAGGTGCTGATTCTCCAAGGAGGGAGATTGCTAGTAAAGTGGCTGGAATGGCGAACCCGAGCACAAGGAGATGAGAAATGAAGTGCGTTTTAGAAACCTTTCCCGATCACACGGTGTACCATCTTCTGGGTTTCTCATGCATGGTTTCGATGTAGGATTATGCCCTTAAACCTGGAGATTTGGGACCCATGGGATGGATACCACGCAGTATTACTTTAAAGGGTCTGCGTTTGCTCACCCAACTTCACCAAAACTCTCAGCTCCAAGAGTGTCCACCCTTATGTCTCAATCAGCTGTGGGTCTAGATATGGTCAATCCAGGTGGCATCACAGCCCCTGAACGAATTTTGTAAGAATTTCTCTCTGTTTCACTTTCTTTGTTTCACGGGTATTCAAAAGTAATTGATTTTTATAATGGGGTTTAGCTGCTTTTCACTGCTGTGTTTCTGCCGCTTTACACCCACTTGTCTCACTTACAGAGAGATATCAATACATAGGTTTTAAGATTCTTACTAGTCAGAAATATTCTTGGGCGGTGAATAGGGGGTGTTGAGTGCAATTCACTGAGCAAGGAGTTGGTCTTGTCTATTACATATTTGGTTTATGGAACGGTATCTGAGCTAATTTGAAACCCTTGTTTTATGCATCACCCCACCTCACCTTTCCCGTTAAGCAGCCATAGTGTGTTTTCTAAACGTGTGACTCTGTTCTGTTTTGTAATTCATTTCAAGGGTAGCGGTTTTTACATTCCCTCTATAAGTTATATCTTATGATAAGTGTCTTTTTCTGTGAGACTTATTTCACTTAGAATGTCGTACCTAAATCCACTCATCATGCTGCTACTAGCCTTATGACGTAGATTTCATGGCTGAGTGATATTCCATTGTACATAAGGACCACAACTTCTTTATCCATTTTTCTCTTTCCTGGGATATTTAAGGTGTAACGAAGTGGAGGTTCTTGTCAACAGAGCAGCCCTAAACTTTGGGGTGCCTGTGTCTTGCTGATTTTTAGTTTTCCCAATTTATACGCCCATGAGTGGAAGTGCCCTATGATCTACAAGCTGAGTTTTTTAGATGTTTCAGGAAACACCGTACACTTCTCCAGAGTGGCTGTTGGCAATTTACATCCCACCCATCAGCGTAGCCAGGCTCCCGTTTCTCCATGGCCTGTCCTGCCTTTCTGGTTTTGACACTTGATTCAGCATGGCCCTTTTGACCGATGGGAAGCGAGACTTCTTTGTAGCGCTGATTTGCCTTTCCAGGTTGCTTGGTTGGCCAAAAAGGGCGTATGCGTTTTTTCCTGAATATATTCAGGAAAAAACGCATACGCCCTTTTTGGCCAAGGGCATCATTGTCGAGGTTTTGCCGCTTTTCCTGTGCTTTAAAGGCGATTCGAATCTCCCTCCTGAAATCTGTTTCCTGCAATTCTGCCTTGCTTTCAAATCCTCTTCGTTGCCTTCCCTCAATATATTTGTGGACGAGAGTCATCATTTATAAGTCTGCAGGTTTGTGAATTGCAGTGCCCCTGAGCTCCATTTTTCAACTCGCTTTCTTGGGAGCTGGCCGCAAAAGCGCAGGATTGCTTCAGGCCCTATTCTGGTCCCGGGCGGCAGGCTGAGCCTGTGGTAAATTTTTCTTCCTGATGGGAAAATAGAGTGACCTGTGCCTGTCTCAACACCTAGAGCTAGTCTCTCATTGGTTCCCCCTCTTCCCGTTCATCCTCAGGACAAATTGCAACCTGTACGGAACAGGAGGTTAAAGGTGCTGATTCTCCAAGGAGGGAGATTGCTAGTAAAGTGGCTGGAATGGCGAACCCGAGCACAAGGAGATGAGAAATGAAGTGCGTTTTAGAAACCTTTCCCGATCACACGGTGTACCATCTTCTGGGTTTCTCATGCATGGTTTCGATGTAGGATTATGCCCTTAAACCTGGAGATTTGGGACCCATGGGATGGATACCACGCAGTATTACTTTAAAGGGTCTGCGTTTGCTCACCCAACTTCACCAAAACTCTCAGCTCCAAGAGTGTCCACCCTTATGTCTCAATCAGCTGTGGGTCTAGATATGGTCAATCCAGGTGGCATCACAGCCCCTGAACGAATTTTGTAAGAATTTCTCTCTGTTTCACTTTCTTTGTTTCACGGGTATTCAAAAGTAATTGATTTTTATAATGGGGTTTAGCTGCTTTTCACTGCTGTGTTTCTGCCGCTTTACACCCACTTGTCTCACTTACAGAGAGATATCAATACATAGGTTTTAAGATTCTTACTAGTCAGAAATATTCTTGGGCGGTGAATAGGGGGTGTTGAGTGCAATTCACTGAGCAAGGAGTTGGTCTTGTCTATTACATATTTGGTTTATGGAACGGTATCTGAGCTAATTTGAAACCCTTGTTTTATGCATCACCCCACCTCACCTTTCCCGTTAAGCAGCCATAGTGTGTTTTCTAAACGTGTGACTCTGTTCTGTTTTGTAATTCCGTTCAAGGGTAGCGGTTTTTACATTCCCTCTATAAGTGATATCTTATGACAAGTGTCTTTTTCTGTGTGACTTATTTCACTTAGAATCGTCGTACCTAAATCCACTCATCATGCTGCTACTAGCCTTATGACGTTGATTTCATGGCTGAGTGATATTCCATTGTACATAAGGACCACAACTTCTTTATCCATTTTTCTCTTTCCTGGGATATTTAAGGTGTAACGAAGTGGAGGTTCTTGTCAACAGAGCAGCCCTAAACTTTGGGGTGCCTGTGTCTTGCTGATTTTTAGTTTTCCCAATTTATACGCCCATGAGTGGAAGTGCCCTATGCTCTCTAAGCTGAGTTTTTTAGATGTTTCAGGACACACCGTACACTTCTCCAGAGTGGCTGTTGGCAATTTACATCCCGCCCATCAGCGTAGCCAGGCTCCCGTTTCTCCATGGCCTGTCCTGCCTTTCTGGTTTTGACACTTGATTCAGCATGGCACTTTTGACCGATGGGAAGCGAGACTTCTTTGTAGCGCTGATTTGCCTTTCCAGGTTGCTTGGTTGGCCAAAAAGGGCGTATGCGTTTTTTCCTGAATATATTCAGGAAAAAACGCATACGCCCTTTTTGGCCAAGGGCATCATTGTCGAGGTTTTGCCGCTTTTCCTGTGCTTTAAAGGCGATTCGAATCTCCCTCCTGAAATCTGTTTCCTGCAATTCTGCCTTGCTTTCAAATCCTCTTCGTTGCCTTCCCTCAATATATTTGTGGACGAGAGTCATCATTTATAAGTCTGCAGGTTTGTGAATTGCAGTGCCCCTGAGCTCCATTTTTCAACTCGCTTTCTTGGGAGCTGGCCGCAAAAGCGCAGGATTGCTTCAGACCCTATTCTGGTCCCGGGCGGCAGGCTGAGCCTGTGGTAAATTCTTCTTCCTGATGGGAAAATAGAGTGACCTGTGCCTGTCCCAACACCTAGAGCTAGTCTCTCATTGGTTCCCCCTCTTCCCGTTCATCCTCAGGACAAATTGCAACCTGTACGGAACAGGAGGTTAAAGGTGCTGATTCTCCAAGGAGGGAGATTGCTAGTAAAGCGGCTGGAATGGCGAACCCGAGCACAAGGAGATGAGAAATGAAGTGCGTTTTAGAAACCTTTCCCGATCACACGGTGTATCATCTTCTGGGTTTCTCATGCATGGTTTCGATGTAGGAAGATGCCCTTGAACCTGGAGATTTGGGACCCATGGGATGGGTACCACGCAGTATTACTTTAAAGGGTCTGCGTTTGCTCACCCAACCTCACCAAACCTCTCAGCCCCAAGAGTGTACACCCTTATGTCTCAATCAGCTGTGGGTCTAGATATGGTCAATCCAGGTGGCATCACAGCCCCTGAACGAATTTTGTAAGAATTTCTCTCTCTTTCACTGTCTTTGTTTCACGGGGTTTTTAAAAGTAATTAATTTCTATAATGGGGTTTAGCTGCTTTTCACTGCTGTGTTTCTGCCGCTTTACACCCACTTGACTCACTTACAGAGAGATATCAATACATAGGTTTTAAGATTCTTACTAGTCAGAAATATTCTTGGGCGGTGAATAGGGGGTGTTGAGTGCAATTCACTGAGCAAGGAGTTGGTCTTGTCTATTACATATTGGGTTTATGGAACGGTATCTGAGCTAATTTGAAACCCTTGTTTTATGCATCACCCCACCTCACCTTTCCCGTTAAGCAGCCATAGTGTGTTTTCTAAACGTGTGACTCTGTTCTGTTTTGTAATTCATTTCAAGGGTAGCGGTTTTTACATTCCCTCTATAAGTGATATCTTATGATAAGTGTCTTTTTCTGTGAGACTTATTTCACTTAGAATCGTCGTACCTAAATCCACTCATCATGCTGCTACTAGCCTTATGACGTAGATTTCATGGCTGAGTGATATTCCATTGTACATAAGGACCACAACTTCTTTATCCATTTTTCTCTTTCCTGGGATATTTAAGGTGTAACGAAGTGGAGGTTCTTGTCAACAGAGCAGCCCTAAACTTTGGGGTGCCTGTGTCTTGCTGATTTTTAGTTTTCCCAATTTATACGCCCATGAGTGGAAGTGCCCTATGCTCTACAAGCTGAGTTTTTTAGATGTTTCAGGAAACACCGTGCACTTCTCCAGAGTGGCTGTTGGCAATTTACATCCCGCCCATCAGCGTAGCCAGGCTCCCGTTTCTCCATGGCCTGTCCTGCCTTTCTGGTTTTGACACTTGATTCAGCATGGCACTTTTGACCGATGGGAAGCGAGACTTCTTTGTAGCGCTGATTTGCCTTTCCAGGTTGCTTGGTTGGCCAAAAAGGGCGTATGCGTTTTTTCCTGAATATATTCAGGAAAAAACGCATACGCCCTTTTTGGCCAAGGGCATCATTGTCGAGGTTTTGCCGCTTTTCCTGTGCTTTAAAGGCGATTCGAATCTCCCTCCTGAAATCTGTTTCCTGCAATTCTGCCTTGCTTTCAAATCCTCTTCGTTGCCTTCCCTCAATATATTTGTGGACGAGAGTCATCATTTATAAGTCTGCAGGTTTGTGAATTGCAGTGCCCCTGAGCTCCATTTTTCAACTCGCTTTCTTGGGAGCTGGCCGCAAAAGCGCAGGATTGCTTCAGACCCTATTCTGGTCCCGGGCGGCAGGCTGAGCCTGTGGTAAATTCTTCTTCCTGATGGGAAAATAGAGTGACCTGTGCCTGTCCCAACACCTAGAGCTAGTCTCTCATTGGTTCCCCCTCTTCCCGTTCATCCTCAGGACAAATTGCAACCTGTACGGAACAGGAGGTTAAAGGTGCTGATTCTCCAAGGAGGGAGATTGCTAGTAAAGCGGCTGGAATGGCGAACCCGAGCACAAGGAGATGAGAAATGAAGTGCGTTTTAGAAACCTTTCCCGATCACACGGTGTATCATCTTCTGGGTTTCTCATGCATGGTTTCGATGTAGGAAGATGCCCTTGAACCTGGAGATTTGGGACCCATGGGATGGGTACCACGCAGTATTACTTTAAAGGGTCTGCGTTTGCTCACCCAACCTCACCAAACCTCTCAGCCCCAAGAGTGTCCACCCTTATGTCTCAATCAGCTGTGGGTCTAGATATGGTCAATCCAGGTGGCATCACAGCCCCTGAACGAATTTTGTAAGAATTTCTCTCTCTTTCACTGTCTTTGTTTCACGGGGTTTTTAAAAGTAATTAATTTCTATAATGGGGTTTAGCTGCTTTTCACTGCTGTGTTTCTGCCGCTTTACACCCACTTGACTCACTTACAGAGAGATATCAATACATAGGTTTTAAGATTCTTACTAGTCAGAAATATTCTTGGGCGGTGAATAGGGGGTGTTGAGTGCAATTCACTGAGCAAGGAGTTGGTCTTGTCTATTACATATTGGGTTTATGGAACGGTATCTGAGCTAATTTGAAACCCTTGTTTTATGCATCACCCCACCTCACCTTTCCCGTTAAGCAGCCATAGTGTGTTTTCTAAACGTGTGACTCTGTTCTGTTTTGTAATTCATTTCAAGGGTAGCGGTTTTTACATTCCCTCTATAAGTGATATCTTATGATAAGTGTCTTTTTCTGTGAGACTTATTTCACTTAGAATCGTCGTACCTAAATCCACTCATCATGCTGCTACTAGCCTTATGACGTAGATTTCATGGCTGAGTGATATTCCATTGTACATAAGGACCACAACTTCTTTATCCATTTTTCTCTTTCCTGGGATATTTAAGGTGTAACGAAGTGGAGGTTCTTGTCAACAGAGCAGCCCTAAACTTTGGGGTGCCTGTGTCTTGCTGATTTTTAGTTTTCCCAATTTATACGCCCATGAGTGGAAGTGCCCTATGCTCTACAAGCTGAGTTTTTTAGATGTTTCAGGAAACACCGTGCACTTCTCCAGAGTGGCTGTTGGCAATTTACATCCCGCCCATCAGCGTAGCCAGGCTCCCGTTTCTCCATGGCCTGTCCTGCCTTTCTGGTTTTGACACTTGATTCAGCATGGCACTTTTGACCGATGGGAAGCGAGACTTCTTTGTAGCGCTGATTTGCCTTTCCAGGTTGCTTGGTTGGCCAAAAAGGGCGTATGCGTTTTTTCCTGAATATATTCAGGAAAAAACGCATACGCCCTTTTTGGCCAAGGGCATCATTGTCGAGGTTTTGCCGCTTTTCCTGTGCTTTAAAGGCGATTCGAATCTCCCTCCTGAAATCTGTTTCCTGCAATTCTGCCTTGCTTTCAAATCCTCTTCGTTGCCTTCCCTCAATATATTTGTGGACGAGAGTCATCATTTATAAGTCTGCAGGTTTGTGAATTGCAGTGCCCCTGAGCTCCATTTTTCAACTCGCTTTCTTGGGAGCTGGCCGCAAAAGCGCAGGATTGCTTCAGACCCTATTCTGGTCCCGGGCGGCAGGCTGAGCCTGTGGTAAATTCTTCTTCCTGATGGGAAAATAGAGTGACCTGTGCCTGTCCCAACACCTAGAGCTAGTCTCTCATTGGTTCCCCCTCTTCCCGTTCATCCTCAGGACAAATTGCAACCTGTACGGAACAGGAGGTTAAAGGTGCTGATTCTCCAAGGAGGGAGATTGCTAGTAAAGCGGCTGGAATGGCGAACCCGAGCACAAGGAGATGAGAAATGAAGTGCGTTTTAGAAACCTTTCCCGATCACACGGTGTATCATCTTCTGGGTTTCTCATGCATGGTTTTGATGTCGGAAGATGCCCTTGAACCTGGAGATTTGGGACCCATGGGATGGGTACCACGCAGTATTACTTTAAAGGGTCTGCGTTTGCTCACCCAACCTCACCAAACCTCTCAGCCCCAAGAGTGTACACCCTTATGTCTCAATCAGCTGTGGGTCTAGATATGGTCAATCCAGGTGGCATCACAGCCCCTGAACGAATTTTGTAAGAATTTCTCTCTCTTTCACTGTCTTTGTTTCACGGGGTTTTTAAAAGTAATTAATTTCTATAATGGGGTTTAGCTGCTTTTCACTGCTGTGTTTCTGCCGCTTTACACCCACTTGACTCACTTACAGAGAGATATCAATACATAGGTTTTAAGATTCTTACTAGTCAGAAATATTCTTGGGCGGTGAATAGGGGGTGTTGAGTGCAATTCACTGAGCAAGGAGTTGGTCTTGTCTATTACATATTGGGTTTATGGAACGGTATCTGAGCTAATTTGAAACCCTTGTTTTATGCATCACCCCACCTCACCTTTCCCGTTAAGCAGCCATAGTGTGTTTTCTAAACGTGTGACTCTGTTCTGTTTTGTAATTCATTTCAAGGGTAGCGGTTTTTACATTCCCTCTATAAGTGATATCTTATGATAAGTGTCTTTTTCTGTGAGACTTATTTCACTTAGAATCGTCGTACCTAAATCCACTCATCATGCTGCTTCTAGCCTTATGACGTAGATTTCATGGCTGAGTGATATTCCATTGTACATAAGGACCACAACTTCTTTATCCATTTTTCTCTTTCCTGGGATATTTAAGGTGTAACGAAGTGGAGGTTCTTGTCAACAGAGCAGCCCTAAACTTTGGGGTGCCTGTGTCTTGCTGATTTTTAGTTTTCCCAATTTATACGCCCATGAGTGGAAGTGCCCTATGCTCTACAAGCTGAGTTTTTTAGATGTTTCAGGAAACACCGTGCACTTCTCCAGAGTGGCTGTTGGCAATTTACATCCCACCCATCAGCGTAGCCAGGCTCCCGTTTCTCCATGGCCTGTCCTGCCTTTCTGGTTTTGACACTTGATTCAGCATGGCACTTTTGACCGATGGGAAGCGAGACTTCTTTGTAGCGCTGATTTGCCTTTCCAGGTTGCTTGGTTGGCCAAAAAGGGCGTATGCGTTTTTTCCTGAATATATTCAGGAAAAAACGCATACGCCCTTTTTGGCCAAGGGCATCATTGTCGAGGTTTTGCCGCTTTTCCTGTGCTTTAAAGGCGATTCGAATCTCCCTCCTGAAATCTGTTTCCTCCAATTCTGCCTTGCTTTCAAATCCTCTTCGTTGCCTTCCCTCAATATATTTGTGGACGAGAGTCATCATTTATAAGTCTGCAGGTTTGTGAATTGCAGTGCCCCTGAGCTCCATTTTTCAACTCGCTTTCTTGGGAGCTGGCCGCAAAAGCGCAGGATTGCTTCAGGCCCTATTCTGGTCCCGGGCGGCAGGCTGAGCCTGTGGTTAATTCTTCTTCCTCATGGGAAAATAGAGTGACCTGTGCCTGTCTCAACACCTAGAGCTAGTCTCTCATTGGTTCCCCCTCTTCCCGTTCATCCTCAGGACAAATTGCAACCTGTACGGAACAGGAGGTTAAAGGTGCTGATTCTCCAAGGAGGGAGATTGCTAGTAAAGCGGCTGGAATGGCGAACCCGAGCACAAGGAGATGAGAAATGAGGTGCGTTTTAGAAACCTTTCCCGATCACACGGTGTACCATCTTCTGGTTTTCTCATACATTGTTTCGATGTAGGAAGATGCCCTTGAACCTGGAGATTTGGGACCCATGGGATGGGTACCACGCAGTATTACTTTAAAGGGTCTGCGTTTGCTCACCCAACCTCACCAAACCTCTCAGCCCCAAGAGTGTCCACCCTTATGTCTCAATCAGCTGTGGGTCTAGATATGGTCAATCCAGGTGGCATCACAGCCCCTGAACGAATTTTGTAAGAATTTCTCTCTCTTTCACTGTCTTTGTTTCACGGGGTTTTTAAAAGTAATTGATTTCTATAATGGGGTTTAGCTGCTTTTCACTGCTGTGTTTCTGCCGCTTTACACCCACTTGACTCACTTACAGAGAGATATCAATACATAGGTTTTAAGATTCTTACTAGTCAGATATATTCTTGGGCGGTGAATAGGCGGTGTTGAGTCCAATTCACTTAGCAAGGAGTAGGTCTTGTGTATTACATATTGGGTTTATGGAACGGTATCTGAGCTAATTTGAAACGCTTGTTTTATGCATCACCCCACCTCACCTTTCCCGTTAAGCAGCCATAGTGTGTTTTCTAAACGTGTGACTCTGTTCTGTTTTGTAATTCCGTTCAAGGGTAGCGGTTTTTACATTCCCTCTATAAGTGATATCTTATGACAAGTGTCTTTTTCTGTGTGACTTATTTCACTTAGAATCGTCGTACCTAAATCCACTCATCATGCTGCTACTAGCCTTATGACGTTGATTTCATGGCTGAGTGATATTCCATTGTACATAAGGACCACAACTTCTTTATCCATTTTTCTCTTTCCTGGGATATTTAAGGTGTAACGAAGTGGAGGTTCTTGTCAACAGAGCAGCCCTAAACTTTGGGGTGCCTGTGTCTTGCTGATTTTTAGTTTTCCCAATTTATACGCCCATGAGTGGAAGTGCCCTATGCTCTCTAAGCTGAGTTTTTTAGATGTTTCAGGACAAACCGTACACTTCTCCAGAGTGGCTGTTGGCAATTTACATCCCGCCCATCAGCGTAGCCAGGCTCCCGTTTCTCCATGGCCTGTCCTGCCTTTCTGGTTTTGACACTTGATTCAGCATGGCACTTTTGACCGATGGGAAGCGAGACTTCTTTGTAGCGCTGATTTGCCTTTCCAGGTTGCTTGGTTGGCCAAAAAGGGCGTATGCGTTTTTTCCTGAATATATTCAGGAAAAAACGCATACGCCCTTTTTGGCCAAGGGCATCATTGTCGAGGTTTTGCCGCTTTTCCTGTGCTTTAAAGGCGATTCGAATCTCCCTCCTGAAATCTGTTTCCTGCAATTCTGCCTTGCTTTCAAATCCTCTTCGTTGCCTTCCCTCAATATATTTGTGGACGAGAGTCATCATTTATAAGTCTGCAGGTTTGTGAATTGCAGTGCCCCTGAGCTCCATTTTTCAACTCGCTTTCTTGGGAGCTGGCCGCAAAAGCGCAGGATTGCTTCAGACCCTATTCTGGTCCCGGGCGGCAGGCTGAGCCTGTGGTAAATTCTTCTTCCTGATGGTAAAATAGAGTGACCTGGGCCTGTCCCAACACCTAGAGCTAGTCTCTCATTGGTTCCCCCTCTTCCCGTTCATCCTCAGGACAAATTGCAACCTGTACGGAACAGGAGGATAAAGGTGCTGATTCTCCAAGGAGGGAGATTGCTAGTAAAGCGGCTGGAATGGCGAACCCGAGCACAAGGAGATGAGAAATGAAGTGCGTTTTAGAAACCTTTCCCGATCACACGGTGTATCATCTTCTGGGTTTCTCATGCATGGTTTCGATGTAGGAAGATGCCCTTGAACCTGGAGATTTGGGACCCATGGGATGGGTACCACGCAGTATTACTTTAAAGGGTCTGCGTTTGCTCACCCAACCTCACCAAACCTCTCAGCCCCAAGAGTGTACACCCTTATGTCTCAATCAGCTGTGGGTCTAGATATGGTCAATCCAGGTGGCATCACAGCCCCTGAACGAATTTTGTAAGAATTTCTCTCTCTTTCACTGTCTTTGTTTCACGGGGTTTTTAAAAGTAATTAATTTCTATAATGGGGTTTAGCTGCTTTTCACTGCTGTGTTTCTGCCGCTTTACACCCACTTGACTCACTTACAGAGAGATATCAATACATAGGTTTTAAGATTCTTACTAGTCAGAAATATTCTTGGGCGGTGAATAGGGGGTGTTGAGTGCAATTCACTGAGCAAGGAGTTGGTCTTGTCTATTACATATTGGGTTTATGGAACGGTATCTGAGCTAATTTGAAACCCTTTTTTTATGCATCACCCCACCTCACCTTTCCCGTTAAGCAGCCATAGTGTGTTTTCTAAACGTGTGACTCTGTTCTGTTTTGTAATTCATTTCAAGGGTAGCGGTTTTTACATTCCCTCTATAAGTGATATCTTATGATAAGTGTCTTTTTCTGTGAGACTTATTTCACTTAGAATCGTCGTACCTAAATCAACTCATCATGCTGCTACTAGCCTTATGACGTAGATTTCATGGCTGAGTGATATTCCATTGTACATAAGGACCACAACTTCTTTATCCATTTTTCTCTTTCCTGGGATATTTAAGGTGTAACGAAGTGGAGGTTCTTGTCAACAGAGCAGCCCTAAACTTTGGGGTGCCTGTGTCTTGCTGATTTTTAGTTTTCCCAATTTATACGCCCATGAGTGGAAGTGCCCTATGCTCTCTAAGCTGAGTTTTTTAGATGTTTCAGGACACACCGTACACTTCTCCAGAGTGGCTGTTGGCAATTTACATCCCGCCCATCAGCGTAGCCAGGCTCCCGTTTCTCCATGGCGTGTCCTGCCTTTCTGGTTTTGACACTTGATTCAGCATAGCACTTTTGACCGATGGGAAGCGAGACTTCTTTGTAGCGCTGATTTGCCTTTCCAGGTTGCTTGGTTGGCCAAAAAGGGCGTATGCGTTTTTTCCTGAATATATTCAGGAAAAAACGCATACGCCCTTTTCGGCCAAGGGCATCATTGTCGAGGTTTTGCCGCTTTTCCTGTGCTTTAAAGGCGATTCGAATCTCCCTCCTGAAATCTGTTTCCTGCAATTCTGCCTTGCTTTCAAATCCTCTTCGTTGCCTTCCCTCAATATATTTGTGGACGAGAGTCATCATTTATAAGTCTGCAGGTTTGTGAATTGCAGTGCCCCTGAGCTCCATTTTTCAACTCGCTTTCTTGGGAGCTGGCTGCAAAAGCGCAGGATTGCTTCAGGCCCTATTCTGGTCCCGGGCGGCAGGCTGAGCCTGTGGTTAATTCTTCTTCCTGATAGGAAAATAGAGTGACCTGTTCCTGTCCCAACACCTAGAGCTAGTCTCTCATTGGTTCCCCCTCTTCCCGTTCATCCTCAGGACAAATTGCAACCTGTACGGAACAGGAGGTTAAAGGTGCTGATTCTCAAAGGAGGGAGATTGCTAGTAAAGTGGCTGGAATGGCGAACCCGAGCACAAGGAGATGAGAAATGAAGTGCGTTTTAGAAACCTTTCCCGATCACACGGTGTACCATCTTCTGGGTTTCTCATGCATGGTTTCGATGTAGGAAGATGCCCTTGAACCTGGAGATTTGGGACCCATGGGATGGGTACCACGCAGTATTACTTTAAAGGGTCTGCGTTTGCTCACCCAACCTCACCAAACCTCTCAGCCCCAAGAGTGTCCACCCTTATGTCTCAATCAGCTGTGGGTCTAGATATGGTCAATCCAGGTGGCATCACAGCCCCTGAACGAATTTTGTAAGAATTTCTCTCTCTTTCACTGTCTTTGTTTCACGGGGTTTTTAAAAGTAATTAATTTCTATAATGGGGTTTAGCTGCTTTTCACTGCTGTGTTTCTGCCGCTTTACACCCACTTGACTCACTTACAGAGAGATATCAATACATAGGTTTTAAGATTCTTACTAGTCAGATATATTCTTGGGCGGTGAATAGGGGGTGTTGAGTCCAATTCACTGAACAAGGAGTAGGTCTTGTGTATTACATATTGGGTTTATGGAACGGTATCTGAGCTAATTTGAAATGCTTGTTTTATGCATCACCCCACCTCACCTTTCCCGTTAAGCAGCCATAGTGTGTTTTCTAAACGTGTGACTCTGTTCTGTTTTGTAATTCCGTTCAAGGGTAGCGGTTTTTACATTCCCTCTATAAGTGATATCTTATGACAAGTGTCTTTTTCTGTGTGACTTATTTCACTTAGAATCGTCGTACCTAAATCCACTCATCATGCTGCTACTAGCCTTATGACGTTGATTTCATGGCTGAGTGATATTCCATTGTACATAAGGACCACAACTTCTTTATCCATTTTTCTCTTTCCTGGGATATTTAAGGTGTAACGAAGTGGAGGTTCTTGTCAACAGAGCAGCCCTAAACTTTGGGGTGCCTGTGTCTTGCTGATTTTTAGTTTTCCCAATTTATACGCCCATGAGTGGAAGTGCCCTATGCTCTCTAAGCTGAGTTTTTTAGATGTTTCAGGACACACCGTACACTTCTCCAGAGTGGCTGTTGGCAATTTACATCCCGCCCATCAGCGTAGCCAGGCTCCCGTTTCTCCATGGCCTGTCCTGCCTTTCTGGTTTTGACACTTGATTCAGCATGGCACTTTTGACCGATGGGAAGCGAGACTTCTTTGTAGCGCTGATTTGCCTTTCCAGGTTGCTTGGTTGGCCAAAAAGGGCGTATGCGTTTTTTCCTGAATATATTCAGGAAAAAACGCATACGCCCTTTTTGGCCAAGGGCATCATTGTCGAGGTTTTGCCGCTTTTCCTGTGCTTTAAAGGCGATTCGAATCTCCCTCCTGAAATCTGTTTCCTGCAATTCTGCCTTGCTTTCAAATCCTCTTCGTTGCCTTCCCTCAATATATTTGTGGACGAGAGTCATCATTTATAAGTCTGCAGGTTTGTGAATTGCAGTGCCCCTGAGCTCCATTTTTCAACTCGCTTTCTTGGGAGCTGTCCGCAAAAGTGCAGGATTGCTTCAGACCCTATTCTGGTCCCGGGCGGCAGGCTGAGCCTGTGGTAAATTCTTCTTCCTGATGGGAAAATAGAGTGACCTGTGCCTGTCCCAACACCTAGAGCTAGTCTCTCATTGGTTCCCCCTCTTCCCGTTCATCCTCAGGACAAATTGCAACCTGTACGGAACAGGAGGTTAAAGGTGCTGATTCTCCAAGGAGGGAGATTGCTAGTAAAGTGGCTGGAATGGCGAACCCGAGCACAAGGAGATGAGAAATGAAGTGCGTTTTAGAAACCTTTCCCGATCACACGGTGTACCATCTTCTGGGTTTCTCATGCATGGTTTCGATGTAGGAAGATGCCCTTGAACCTGGAGATTTGGGACCCATGGGATGGATACCACGCAGTATTACTTTAAAGGGTCTGCGTTTGCTCACCCAACTTCACCAAAACTCTCAGCTCCAAGAGTGTCCACCCTTATGTCTCAATCAGCTGTGGGTCTAGATATGGTCAATCCAGGGGGCATCACAGCCCCTGAACGAATTTTGTAAGAATTTCTCTCTCTTTCACTTTCTTTGTTTCACGGGTATTCAAAAGTAATTGATTTTTATAATGGGGTTTAGCTGCTTTTCACTGCTGTGTTTCTGCCGCTTTACACCCACTTGTCTCACTTACAGAGAGATATCAATACATAGGTTTTAAGATTCTTACTAGTCAGAAATATTCTTGGGCGGTGAATAGGGGGTGTTGAGTCCAATTCACTGAGCAAGGAGTTGGTCTTGTCTATTACATATTGGGTTTATGGAACGGTATCTGAGCTAATTTGAAACCCTTGTTTTATGCATCACCCCACCTCACCTTTCCCGTTAAGCAGCCATAGTGTGTTTTCTAAACGTGTGACTCTGTTCGGTTTTGTAATTCATTTCAAGGGTAGCGGTTTTTACATTCCCTCTATAAGTGATATCTTATGATAAGTGTCTTTTTCTGTGAGACTTATTTCACTTAGAATCGTCGTACCTAAATCCACTCATCATGCTGCTACTAGCCTTATGACGTAGATTTCATGGCTGAGTGATATTCCATTGTACATAAGGACCACAACTTCTTTATCCATTTTTCTCTTTTCTGGGATATTTAAGGTGTAACGAAGTGGAGGTTCTTGTCAACAGAGCAGCCCTAAACTTTGGGGTGCCTGTGTCTTGCTGATTTTTAGTTTTCCCAATTTATACGCCCATGAGTGGAAGTGCCCTATGCTCTCTAAGCTGAGTTTTTTAGATGTTTCAGGACACACCGTACACTTCTCCAGAGTGGCTGTTGGCAATTTACATCCCGCCCATCAGCGTAGCCAGGCTCCCGTTTCTCCATGGCCTGTCCTGCCTTTCTGGTTTTGACACTTGATTCAGCATAGCACTTTTGACCGATGGGAAGCGAGACTTCTTTGTAGCGCTGATTTGCCTTTCCAGGTTGCTTGGTTGGCCAAAAAGGGCGTATGCGTTTTTTCCTGAATATATTCAGGAAAAAACGCATACGCCCTTTTTGGCCAAGGGCATCATTTTCGAGGTTTTGCCGCTTTTCCTGTGCTTTAAAGGCGATTCGAATCTCCCTCCTGAAATCTGTTTCCTGCAATTCTGCCTTGCTTTCAAATCCTCTTCGTTGCCTTCCCTCAATATATTTGTGGACGAGAGTCATCATTTATAAGTCTGCAGGTTTGTGAATTGCAGTGCCCCTGAGCTCCATTTTTCAACTCGCTTTCTTGGGAGCTGGCCGCAAAAGCGCAGGATTGCTTCAGGCCCTATTCTGGTCCCGGGCGGCAGGCTGAGCCTGTGGTTAATTCTTCTTCCTCATGGGAAAATAGAGTGACCTGTGCCTGTCTCAACACCTAGAGCTAGTCTCTCATTGGTTCCCCCTCTTCCCGTTCATCCTCAGGACAAATTGCAACTTGTACGGAACAGGAGGTTAAAGGTGCTGATTCTCCAAGGAGGGAGATTGTTGGAAAGCGGCTGGAATGGCGAACCCGAGCACAAGGAGATGAGAAATGAGGTGCGTTTTAGAAACCTTTCCCAATCACACGGTGTACCATCTTCTGGGTTTCTCATGCATTGTTTCGGTGTAGGAAGATGCCCTTGAACCTGGAGATTTGGGACCCATGGGATGGGTACCACGCAGTATTACTTTAAAGGGTCTGCGTTTGCTCACCCAACCTCACCAAACCTCTCAGCCCCAAGAGTGTCCACCCTTATGTCTCAATCAGCTGTGGGTTTAGATATGGTCAATCCAGGTGGCATCACAGCCCCTGAGCGAACTTTGTAAGAATTTCTCTCTCTTTCACTGTCTTTGTTTCACGGGTTTTTAAAAGTAATTGATTTTTATAATGGGGTTTAGCAGCTTTTCACTGCTGGGTTTCTGCCGCTTTACACCCACTTGACTCACTTACAGAGAGTTATCAATACATAGGTTTTAAGATTCTTACTAGTCAGATATATTCTTGGGCGGTGAATAGGGGGTGTTGAGTCCAATTCATTGACCAAGGAGTAGGTCTTGTCTATTACATATTGGGTTTATGGAACGGTATCTGAGCTAATTTGAAACCCTTGTTTTATGCATCACCCCACCTCACCTTTCCCGTTAAGCAGCCATAGTGTGTTTTCTAAACGTGTGACTCTATTCTGTTTTGTAATTCAGTTCAAGGGTAGCGGTTTGTACATTCCCTCTATAAGTGATATCTTATGATAAGTGTCTTTTTCTGTGTGACTTATTTCACTTAGAATCGTCGTACCTAAATCCACTCATCATGCTGCTTCTAGCCTTATGACGTTGATTTCATGGCTGAGTGATATTCCATTGTACATAAGGAACACAACTTCTTTATCCATTTTTCTCTTTCCTGGGATATTTAAGGTGTAACGAAGTGGAGGTTCTTGTCAACAGAGCAGCCCTAAACTTTGCGGTGCCTGTGTCTTGCTGATTTTTAGTTTTCCCAATTTATACGCCCATGAGTGGAAGTGCCCTATGCTCCCTAAGCTGAGTTTTTTAGATGTTTCAGGACACACCGTGCACTTCTCCAGAGTGGCTGTTGGCAATTTACATCCCGCCCATCAGCGTAGCCACGCCCCCGTTTCTCCTTGGCCTGTCCTGCATTTCTGGTTTTGACACTTTATTCAGCATGGCCCTTTTGACCGATGGGAAGCGAGACTTCTTTGTAGCGCTGATTTGCCTTTCCAGGTTGCTTGGTTGGCCAAAAAGGGCGTATGCGTTTTTTCCTGAATATATTCAGGAAAAAACGCATACGCCCTTTTTGGCCAAGGGCATCATTGTCGAGGTTTTGCCGCTTTTCCTGTGCTTTAAAGGCGATTCGAATCTCCCTCCTGAAATCTGTTTCCTGCAATTCTGCCTTGCTTTCAAATCCTCTTCGTTGCCTTCCCTCAATATATTTGTGGACGAGAGTCATCATTTATAAGTCTGCAGGTTTGTGAATTGCCATGCCCCTGAGCTCCATTTTTCAACTCGCTTTCTTGGGAGCTGGCCGCAAAAGCGCAGGATTGCTTCAGGCCCTATTCTGGTCCTGGGCGGCAGGCTGAGCCTGTGGTTAATTCTTCTTACTGATGGGAAAATAGAGGGACCTGTGCCTGTCCCAACACCTAGAGCTAGCCTCTCATTGGTTCCCCCTCTTCCCGTTCATCCTCAGGACAAATTGCAACCTGTACGGAACAGGAGGTTAAAGGTGCTGATTCTCCAAGGACGGAGATTGTTAGTAAAGCGGCTGGAATGGCGAACCCGAGCACAAGGAGATGAGAAATGAGGTGCGTTTTGAAAACCTTTCCCGATCACACGGTGTACCATCTTCTGGGTTTCTCATGCATGTTTTTGATGTAGGAAGATGCCCTTGAACCTGGAGATTTGGGACCCATGGGATGGGTACCACGCAGTATTACTTTAAAGGGTCTGCGTTTGCTCACCCAACCTCACCAAACCTCTCAGCCCCAAGAGTGTCCACCCTTATGTCTCAATCAGCTGTGGGTCTAGATATGGTCAATCCAGGTGGCATCACAGCCCCTGAGCGAACTTTGTAAGAATTTCTCTCTCTTTCACTGTCTTTGTTTCACGGTTTTTTAAAAGTAATTGATTTTTATAATGGGGTTTACCTGCTTTTCACTGCTGTGATTTTGCCGCTTAACACCCACTTGACTCACTTACAGAGAGATATCAATGCATAGGTTTCAAGATTCTTACTAGTCAGATATATTCTTGGGCGGTGAATAGGGGGTGTTGAGTCCAATTCATTGAGCAAGGAGTAGGTCTTGTCTATTACATATTGGGTTTATGGAACGGTATCTGAGCTAATTTGAAACCCTTGTTTTATGCATCACCCCACCTCACCTTTCCCGTTAAGCAGCCGTAGTGTGTTTTCTAAACGTGTGACTCTATTCTGTTTTGTAATTCAGTTCAAGGGTAGCGGTTTGTACATTCCCTCTATAAGTGATATCTTATGATAAGTGTCTTTTTCTGTGTGACTTATTTCACTTAGAATCGTCGTACCTCAATCCACTGATCATGCTGCTACTAGCCTTATGACGTTGATTTCATGGCTGAGTGATATTCCATTGTACATAAGGAACACAACTTCTTTATCCATTTTTCTCTTTCCTGGGATATTTAAGGTGTAACGAAGTGGAGGTTCTTGTCAACAGAGCAGCCCTAAACTTTGCGGTGCCTGTGTCTTGCTGATTTTTAGTTTTCCCAATTTATACGCCCATGAGTGGAAGTGCCCTATGCTCCCTAAGCTGAGTTTTTTAGATGTTTCAGGACACACCGTGCACTTCTCCAGAGTGGCTGTTGGCAACTTACATCCCGCCCATCAGCGTAGCCACGCCCCCGTTTCTCCTTGGCCTGTCCTGCATTTCTGGTTTTGACACTTTATTCAGCATGGCCCTTTTGACCGATGGGAAGCGAGACTTCTTTGTAGCGCTGATTTGCCTTTCCAGGTTGCTTGGTTGGCCAAAAAGGGCGTATGCGTTTTTTCCTGAATATATTCAGGAAAAAACGCATACGCCCTTTTTGGCCAAGGGCATCATTGTCGAGGTTTTGCCGCTTTTCCTGTGTTTTAAAGGCGATTCGAATCTCCCTCCTGAAATCTGTTTCCTGCAATTCTGCCTTGCTTTCAAATCCTCTTCGTTGCCTTCCCTCAATATATTTGTGGACGAGAGTCATCATTTATAAGTCTGCAGGTTTGTGAATTGCAGTGCCCCTGAGCTCCATTTTTCAAGTCGCTTTCTTGGGAGCTGGCCGCAAAAGCGCAGGATTGCTTCAGGCCCTATTCTGGTCCCGGGCGGCAGGCTGAGCCTGTGGTTAATTCTTCTTCCTGATGCTAAAATAGAGTGACCTGTGCCTGTCTCAACACCTAGAGCTAGTCTCTCATTGGTTCCCCCTCTTCCCGTTCATCCTCAGGACAAATTGCAACCTGTACGGAACAGGAGGTTAAAGGTGCTGATTCTCCAAGGAGGGAGATTGCTAGTAAAGCGGCTGGAATGGCGAACCCGAGCACAAGGAGATGAGAAATGAGGTGCGTTTTAGAAACCTTTCCCGATCACACGGTGTACCATCTTCTGGTTTTCTCATACATTGTTTCGATGTAGGAAGATGCCCTTGAACCTGGAGATTTGGGACCCATGGGATGGGTACCACGCAGTATTACTTTAAAGGGTCTGCGTTTGCTCACCCAACCTCACCAAACCTCTCAGCCCCAAGAGTGTCCACCCTTATGTCTCAATCAGCTGTGGGTCTAGATATGGTCAATCCAGGTGGCATCACAGCCCCTGAACGAATTTTGTAAGAATTTCTCTCTCTTTCACTGTCTTTGTTTCACGGGGTTTTTAAAAGTAATTGATTTCTATAATGGGGTTTAGCTGCTTTTCACTGCTGTGTTTCTGCCGCTTTACACCCACTTGACTCACTTACAGAGAGATATCAATACATAGGTTTTAAGATTCTTACTAGTCAGATATATTCTTGGGCGGTGAATAGGGGGTGTTGAGTCCAATTCACTGAGCAAGGAGTAGGTCTTGTGTATTACATATTGGGTTTATGGAACGGTATCTGAGCTAATTTGAAATGCTTGTTTTATGCATCACCCCACCTCACTTTTCCCGTTAAGCAGCCATAGTGTGTTTTCTAAACGTGTGACTCTGTTCTGTTTTGTAATTCCGTTCAAGGGTAGCGGTTTTTACATTCCCTCTATAAGTGATATCTTATGACAAGTGTCTTTTTCTGTGTGACTTATTTCACTTAGAATCGTCGTACCTAAATCCACTCATCATGCTGCTACTAGCCTTATGACGTTGATTTCATGGCTGAGTGATATTCCATTGTACCTAAGGACCACAACTTCTTTATCCATTTTTCTCTTTCCTGGGATATTTAAGGTGTAACGAAGTGGAGGTTCTTGTCAACAGAGCAGCCCTAAACTTTGGGGTGCCTGTGTCTTGCTGATTTTTAGTTTTCCCAATTTATACACCCATGAGTGGAAGTGCCCTATGCTCTCTAAGCAGAGTTTTTTAGATGTTTCAGGACACACCGTACACTTCTCCAGATTGGCTGTTGGCAATTTACATCCCGCCCATCAGCGTAGCCAGGCTCCCGTTTCTCCATGGCCTGTCCTGCCTTTCTGGTTTTGACACTTGATTCAGCATGGCCCTTTTGACCGATGGGAAGCGAGACTTCTTTGTAGCGCTGATTTGCCTTTCCAGGTTGCTTGGTTGGCCAAAAAGGGCGTATGCGTTTTTTCCTGAATATATTCAGGAAAAAACGCATACGCCCTTTTTGGCCAAGGGCATCATTGTCGAGGTTTTGCCGCTTTTCCTGTGCTTTAAAGGCGATTCGAATCTCCCTCCTGAAATCTGTTTCCTGCAATTCTGCCTTGCTTTCAAATCCTCTTCGTTGCCTTCCCTCAATATATTTGTGGACGAGAGTCATCATTTATAAGTCTGCAGGTTTGTGAATTGCAGTGCCCCTGAGCTCCATTTTTCAACTCGCTTTCTTGGGAGCTGGCCGCAAAAGCGCAGGATTGCTTCAGGCCCTATTCTGGTCCCGGGCGGCAGGCTGAGCCTGTGGTTAATTCTTCTTCCTGATGGGAAAATAGAGGGACCTGTGCCTGTCCCAACACCTAGAGCTAGTCTCTCATTGGTTCCCCCTCTTCCCGTTCATCCTCAGGACAAATTGCAACCTGTACGGAAGAGGAGGTTAAAGGTGCTGATTCTCCAAGGAAGGAGATTGTTAGTAAAGCGGCTGGAATGGCGAACCCGAGCACAAGGAGATGAGAAATGAGGTGCGTTTTGAAAACCTTTCCCGATCACACGGTGTACCATCTTCTGGGTTTCTCCTGCATGTTTTCGATGTAGGAAGATGCCCTTGAACCTGGAGATTTGGGACCCATGGGATGGGTACCACGCAGTATTACTTTAAAGGGTCTGCGTTTGCTCACCCAACCTCACCAAACCTCTCAGCCCCAAGAGTGTCCACCCTTATGTCTCAATCAGCTGTGGGTCTAGATATGGTCAATCCAGGTGGCATCACAGCCCCTGAGCGAACTTGTTAAGAATTTCTCTCTCTTTCACTGTCTTTGTTTCACGGGTTTTTAAAAGTAATTGATTTTTATAATGGGGTTTACCTGCTTTTCACTGCTGTGATTTTGCCGCTTTACACCCACTTGACTCACTTACAGAGAGATATCAATGCATAGGTTTTAAGATTCTTACTAGTCAGATATATTCTTGGGCGGTGAATAGGGGGTGTTGAGTCCAATTCATTGAGCAAGGAGTAGGTCTTATCTATTACATATTGGGTTTATGGAACGGTATCTGAGCTAATTTGAAACCCTTGTTTTATGCATCACCCCACCTCACCTTTCCCGTTAAGCAGCCATAGTGTGCTTTCTAAACGTGTGACTCTATTCTGTTTTGTAATTCAGTTCAAGGGTAGCGGTTTGTACATTCCCTCTATAAGTGATATCTTATGATAAGTGTCTTTTTCTGTGTGACTTATTTCACTTAGAATAGTCGTACCTAAATCCACTCATCATGCTGCTACTAGCCTAATGACGTTGATTTCATGGCTGAGTGATAGTCCATTGTACATAAGGAACACAACTTCTTTATCCATTTTTCTCTTTCCTGGGATATTTAAGGTGTAACGAAGTGGAGGTTCTTGTCAACAGAGCAGCCCTAAACTTTGGGGTGCCTGTGTCTTGCTGATTTTTAGTTTTCCCAATTTATACACCCATGAGTGGAAGTGCCCTATGCTCTCTAAGCTGAGTTTTTTAGATGTTTCAGGACACACCGTACACTTCTCCAGATTGGCTGTTGGCAATTTACATCCCGCCCATCAGCGTAGCCAGGCTCCCGTTTCTCCATGGCCTGTCCTGCCTTTCTGGTTTTGACACTTGATTCAGCATGGCCCTTTTGACCGATGGGAAGCGAGACTTCTTTGTAGCGCTGATTTGCCTTTCCAGGTTGCTTGGTTGGCCAAAAAGGGCGTATGCGTTTTTTCCTGAATATATTCAGGAAAAAACGCATACGCCCTTTTTGGCCAAGGGCATCATTGTCGAGGTTTTGCCGCTTTTCCTGTGCTTTAAAGGCGATTCGAATCTCCCTCCTGAAATCTGATTCCTGTAATTCTGCCTTGCTTTCAAATCCTCTTCGTTGCCTTCCCTCAATATATTTGTGGACGAGAGTCATCATTTATAAATCTGCAGGTTTGTGAATTGCAGTGCCCCTGAGCTCCATTTTTCAACTCGCTTTCTTGGGAGCTGGCCGCAAAAGCGCAGGATTGCTTCAGGCCCTATTCTGGTCCCGGGCGGCAGGCTGAGCCTGTGGTTAATTCTTCTTCCTGATGGGAAAATAGAGTGACCTGTGCCTGTCTCAACACCTAGAGCTAGTCTCTCATTGGTTCCCCCTCTTCCCGTTCATCCTCAGGACAAATTGCAACCTGTACGGAACAGGAGGTTAAAGGTGCTGATTCTCCAAGGAGGGAGATTGCTAGTAAAGCGGCTAGAATGGCGAACCCGAGCACAAGGAGATGAGAAATGAGGTGCGTTTTAGAAACCTTTCCCAATCACACGGTGTACCATCTTCTGGGTTTCTCATGCATTGTTTCGGTGTAGGAAGATGCCCTTGAACCTGGAGATTTGGGACCCATGGGATGGGTACCACGCAGTATTACTTTAAAGGGTCTGCGTTTGCTCACCCAACCTCACCAAACCTCTCAGCCCCAAGAGTGTCCACCCTTATGTCTCAATCAGCTGTGGGTCTAGATATGGTCAATCCAGGTGGCATCACAGCCTCTGAACGAATTTTGTAAGAATTTCTCTCTCTTTCACTGTCTTTGTTTCACGGGGTTTTTAAAACTAATTGATTTCTATAATGGGGTTTAGCTGCTTTTCACTGCTGTGTTTCTGCCGCTTTACACCCACTTGACTCACTTACAGAGAGATATCAATACATAGGTTTTAAGATTCTTACTAGTCAGATATATTCTTGGGCGGTGAATAGGGGGTGTTGAGTCCAATTCACTGAGCAAGGAGTAGGTCTTGTGTATTACATATTGGGTTTATGGAACGGTATCTGAGCTAATTTGAAACGCTTGTTTTATGCATCACCCCACCTCACCTTTCCCGTTAAGCAGCCATAGTGTGTTTTCTAAACGTGTGACTCTGTTCTGTTTTGTAATTCCGTTCAAGGGTAGCGGTTTTTACATTCCCTCTATAAGTGATATCTTATGACAAGTGTCTTTTTCTGTGTGACTTATTTCACTTAGAATCGTCGTACCTAAATCCACTCATCATGCTGCTACTAGCCTTATGACGTTGATTTCATGGATGAGTGATATTCCATTGTACATAAAGACCACAACTTCTTTATCCATTTTTCTCTTTCCTGGGATATTTAAGGTGTAACGAAGTGGAGGTTCTTGTCAACAGAGCAGCCCTAAACTTTGGGGTGCCTGTGTCTTGCTGATTTTTAGTTTTCCCAATTTATACACCCATGAGTGGAAGTGCCCTATGCTCTCTAAGCTGAGTTTTTTAGATGTTTCAGGACACACCGTGCACTTCTCCAGATTGGCTGTTGGCAATTTACATCCCGCCCATCAGCGTAGCCAGGCTCCCGTTTCTCCATGGCCTGTCCTGCCTTTCTGGTTTTGACACTTGATTCAGCATGGCCCTTTTGACCGATGGGAAGCGAGACTTCTTTGTAGCGCTGATTTGCCTTTCCAGGTTGCTTGGTTGGCCAAAAAGGGCGTATGCGTTTTTTCCTGAATATATTCAGGAAAAAACGCATACGCCCTTTTTGGCCAAGGGCATCATTGTCGAGGTTTTGCCGCTTTTCCTGGGCTTTAAAGGCGATTCGAATCTCCCTCCTGAAATCTGATTCCTGCAATTCTGCCTTGCTTTCAAATCCTCTTCGTTGCCTTCCCTCAATATATTTGTGGACGAGAGTCATCATTTATAAATCTGCAGGTTTGTGAATTGCAGTGCCCCTGAGCTCCATTTTTCAACTCGCTTTCTTGGGAGCTGGCCGCAAAAGCGCAGGATTGCTTCAGGCCCTATTCTGGTCCCGGGCGGCAGGCTGAGCCTGTGGTTAATTCTTCTTCCTGATGGGAAAATAGAGTGACCTGTGCCTGTCTCAACACCTAGAGCTAGTCTCTCATTGGTTCCCCCTCTTCCCGTTCATCCTCAGGACAAATTGCAACCTGTACGGAACAGGAGGTTAAAGGTGCTGATTCTCCAAGGAGGGAGATTGCTAGTAAAGCGGCTAGAATGGCGAACCCGAGCACAAGGAGATGAGAAATGAGGTGCGTTTTAGAAACCTTTCCCAATCACACGGTGTACCATCTTCTGGGTTTCTCATGCATTGTTTCGGTGTAGGAAGATGCCCTTGAACCTGGAGATTTGGGACCCATGGGATGGGTACCACGCAGTATTACTTTAAAGGGTCTGCGTTTGCTCACCCAACCTCACCAAACCTCTCAGCCCCAAGAGTGTCCACCCTTATGTCTCAATCAGCTGTGGGTCTAGATATGGTCAATCCAGGTGGCATCACAGCCCCTGAGCGAACTTTGTAAGAATTTCTCTCTCTTTCACTGTCTTTGTTTCACGGTTTTTTAAAAGTAATTGATTTTTATAATGGGGTTTACCTGCTTTTCACTGCTGTGATTTTGCCGCTTAACACCCACTTGACTCACTTACAGAGAGATATCAATGCATAGATTTTAAGATTCTTACTAGTCAGATATATTCTTGGGCGGTGAATAGGGGGTGTTGAGTCCAATTCATTGAGCAAGGAGTAGGTCTTGTCTATTACATATTGGGTTTATGGAACGGTATCTGAGCTAATTTGAAACCCTTGTTTTATGCATCACCCCACCTCACCTTTCCCGTTAAGCAGCCGTAGTGTGTTTTCTAAACGTGTGACTCTATTCTGTTTTGTAATTCAGTTCAAGGGTAGCGGTTTGTACATTTCCTCTATAAGTGATATCTTATGATAAGTGTCTTTTTCTGTGTGACTTATTTCACTTAGAATCGTCGTACCTAAATCCACTCATCATGCTGCTACTAGCCTTATGACGTTGATTTCATGGCTGAGTGATATTCCATTGTACATAAGGACCACAACTTCTTTATCCATTTTTCTCTTTCCTGGGATATTTAAGGTGTAACGAAGTGGAAGTTCTTGTCAACAGAGCAGCCCTAAACTTTGCGGTGCCTGTGTCTTGCTGATTTTTAGTTTTCCCAATTTATACGCCCATGAGTGGAAGTGCCCTATGCTCCCTAAGCTGAGTTTTTTAGATGTTTCAGGACACACCGTGCACTTCTCCAGAGTGGCTGTTGGCAACTTACATCCCGCCCATCAGCGTAGCCACGCCCCCGTTTCTCCTTGGCCTGTCCTGCATTTCTGGTTTTGACACTTTATTCAGCATGGCCCTTTTGACCGATGGGAAGCGAGACTTCTTTGTAGCGCTGATTTGCCTTTCCAGGTTGCTTGGTTGGCCAAAAAGGGCGTATGCGTTTTTTCCTGAATATATTCAGGAAAAAACGCATACGCCCTTTTTGGCCAAGGGCATCATTGTCGAGGTTTTGCCGCTTTTCCTGGGCTTTAAAGGCGATTCGAATCTCCCTCCTGAAATCTGTTTCCTGCAATTCTGCCTTGCTTTCAAATCCTCTTCGTTGCCTTCCCTCAATATATTTGTGGACGAGAGTCATCATTTATAAGTCTGCAGTTTTGTGAATTGCCGTGCCCCTGAGCTCCATTTTTCAACTCGCTTTCTTGGGAGCTGGCCGCAAAAGCGCAGGATTGCTTCAGGCCCGATTCTGGTCCTGGGCGGCAGGCTGAGCCTGTGGTTAATTCTTCTTCCTGATGGGAAAATAGAGGGACCTGTGCCTGTTCCAACACCTAGAGCTAGTCTCTCATTGGTTCCCCCTCTTCCCGTTCATCCTCAGGACAAATTGCAACCTGTACGGAACAGGAGGTTAAAGGTGCTGATTCTCCAAGGACGGAGATTGTTAGTAAAGCGGCTGGAATGGCGATCCCGAGCACAAGGAGATGAGAAATGAGGTGCGTTTTGAAAACCTTTCCCGATCACACGGTGTACCATCTTCTGGGTTTCTCATGCATGTTTTTGATGTAGGAAGATGCCCTTGAACCTGGAGATTTGGGACCCATGGGATGGGTACCACGCAGTATTACTTTAAAGGGTCTGCGTTTGCTCACCCAACCTCACCAAACCTCTCAGCCCCAAGAGTGTCCACCCTTATGTCTCAATCAGCTGTGGGTCTAGATATGGTCAATCCAGGTGGCATCACAGCCCCTGAGCGAACTTTGTAAGAATTTCTCTCTCTTTCACTGTCTTTGTTTCACGGGTTTTTAAAAGTAATTGATTTTTATAATGGGGTTTACCTGCTTTTCACTGCTGTGATTTTGCCGCTTAACACCCACTTGACTCACTTACAGAGAGATATCAATGCATAGGTTTTAAGATTCTTACTAGTCAGATATATTCTTGGGCGGTGAATAGGGGGTGTTGAGTCCAATTCATTGAGCAAGGAGTAGGTCTTGTCTATTACATATTGGGTTTATGGAACGGTATCTGAGCTAATTTGAAATGCTTGTTTTATGCATCACCCCACCTCACCTTTCCCGTTAAGCAGCCATAGTGTGTTTTCTAAACGGGTGACTCTGTTCTGTTTTGTAATTCCGTTCAAGGGTAGCGGTTTTTACATTCCCTCTATAAGTGATATCTTATGACAAGTGTCTTTTTCTGTGTGACTTATTTCACTTAGAATCGTCGTACTTAAATCCACTCATCATGCTGCTACTAGCCTTATGACGTTGATTTCATGGCTGAGTGATATTCCATTGTACATAAGGACCACAGCTTCTTTATCCATTTTTCTCTTTCCTGGGATATTTAAGGTGTAACGAAGCGGAGGTTCTTGTCAACAGAGCAGCCCTAAACTTTGGGGTGCCTGTGTCTTGCTGATTTTTAGTTTTCCCAATTTATACGCCCATGAGTGGAAGTGCCCTATGCTCTACAAGCTGAGTTTTTTAGATGTTTCAGGAAACACCGTACACTTCTCCAGAGTGGCTGTTGGCAATTAACATCCCACCCATCAGCGTAGCCAGGCTCCCGTTTCTCCATGGCCTGTCCTGCCTTTCTGGTTTTGACACTTGATTCAGCATGGCCCTTTTGACCGATGGGAAGCGAGACTTCCTTGTAACGCTGATTTGCCTTTCCAGGTTGCTTGGTTGGCCAAAGAGGGCGTATGCGTTTTTTCCTGAATATATTCAGGAAAAAACGCATACGCCCTCTTTGGCCAAGGGCATCATTGTCGAGGTTTTGCCGCTTTTCCTGTGCTTTAAAGGCGATTCGAATCTCCCTCCTGAAATCTGTTTCCTGCAATTCTGCCTTGCTTTCAAATCCTCTTCGTTGCCTTCCCTCAATATATTTGTGGACGAGAGTCATCATTTATAAGTCTGCAGGTTTGTGAATTGCAGTGCCCCTGAGCTCCATTTTTCAACTCGCTTTCTTGGGAGCTGGCCGCAAAAGCGCAGGATTGCTTCAGGCCCTATTCTGGTCCCGGGCGGCAGGCTGAGCCTGTGGTTAATTCTTCTTCCTGATGGGAAAATAGAGTGACCTGTGCCTGTCTCAACACCTAGAGCTAGTCTCTCATTGGTTCCCCCTCTTCCCGTTCATCCTCAGTACAAATTGCAACCTGTACGGAACAGGAGGTTAAAGGTGCTGATTCTCCAAGGAGGGAGATTGCTAGTAAAGCGGCTGGAATGGCGAACCCGAGCACAAGGAGATGAGAAATGAGGTGCGTTTTAGAAACCTTTCCCGATCACACGGTGTACCATCTTCTGGTTTTCTCATGCATTGTTTCGATGTAGGAAGATGCCCTTGAACCTGGAGATTTGGGACCCATGGGATGGGTACCACGCAGTATTACTTTAAAGGGTCTGCATTTGCTCACCCAACCTCACCAAACCTCTCAGCCCCAAGAGTGTCCACCCTTATGTCTCAATCAGCTGTGGGTCTAGATATGGTCAATCCAGGTGGCATCACAGCCTCTGAACGAATTTTGTAAGAATTTCTCTCTCTTTCACTGTCTTTGTTTCACGGGGTTTTTAAAAGTAATTGATTTCTATAATGGGGTTTAGCTGCTTTTCACTGCTGTGTTTCTGCCGCTTTACACCCACTTGACTCACTTACAGAGAGATATCAATACATAGGTTTTAAGATTCTTACTAGTCAGATATATTCTTGGGCGGTGAATAGGGGGTGTTGAGTCCAATTCACTGAGCAAGGAGTAGGTCTTGTGTATTACATATTGGGTTTATGGAACGGTATCTGAGCTAATTTGAAACGCTTGTTTTATGCATCACCCCACCTCACCTTTCCCGTTAAGCAGCCATAGTGTGTTTTCTAAACGTATGACTCTGTTCTGTTTTGTAATTCCGTTCAAGGGTAGCGGTTTTTACATTCCCTCTATAAGTTATATCTTATGACAAGTGTCTTTTTCTGTGTGACTTATTTCACTTAGAATCGTCGTACCTAAATCCACTCATCATGCTGCTACTAGCCTTATGACGTTGATTTCATGGCTGAGTGATATTCCATTGTACATAAGGACCACAGCTTCTTTATCCATTTTTCTCTTTCCTGGGATATTTAAGGTGTAACGAAGTGGAGGTTCTTGTCAACAGAGCAGCCCTAAACTTTGGGGTGCCTGTGTCTTGCTGATTTTTAGTTTACCCAATTTATACGCCCATGAGTGGAAGTGCCCTATGCTCTACAAGCTGAGTTTTTTAGATGTTTCAGGAAACACCGTACACTTCTCCAGAGTGGCTGTTGGCAATTTACATCCCACCCATCAGCGTAGCCAGGCTCCCGTTTCTCCATGGCCTGTCCTGCCTTTCTGGTTTTGACACTTGATTCAGCATGGCCCTTTTGACCGATGGGAAGCGAGACTTCTTTGTAGCGCTGATTTGCCTTTCCAGGTTGCTTGGTTGGCCAAAAAGGGCGTATGCGTTTTTTCCTGAATATATTCAGGAAAAAACGCATACGCCCTTTTTGGCCAAGGGCATCATTGTCGAGGTTTTGCCGCTTTTCCTGGGCTTTAAAGGCGATTCGAATCTCCCTCCTGAAATCTGTTTCCTGCAATTCTGCCTTGCTTTCAAATCCTCTTCGTTGCCTTCCCTCAATATATTTGTGGACGAGAGTCATCATTTATAAGTCTGCAGTTTTGTGAATTGCCGTGCCCCTGAGCTCCATTTTTCAACTCGCTTTCTTGGGAGCTGGCCGCAAAAGCGCAGGATTGCTTCAGGCCCGATTCTGGTCCTGGGCGGCAGGCTGAGCCTGTGGTTAATTCTTCTTCCTGATGGGAAAATAGAGGGACCTGTGCCTGTTCCAACACCTAGAGCTAGTCTCTCATTGGTTCCCCCTCTTCCCGTTCATCCTCAGGACAAATTGCAACCTGTACGGAACAGGAGGTTAAAGGTGCTGATTCTCCAAGGACGGAGATTGTTAGTAAAGCGGCTGGAATGGCGATCCCGAGCACAAGGAGATGAGAAATGAGGTGCGTTTTGAAAACCTTTCCCGATCACACGGTGTACCATCTTCTGGGTTTCTCATGCATGTTTTTGATGTAGGAAGATGCCCTTGAACCTGGAGATTTGGGACCCATGGGATGGGTACCACGCAGTATTACTTTAAAGGGTCTGCGTTTGCTCACCCAACCTCACCAAACCTCTCAGCCCCAAGAGTGTCCACCCTTATGTCTCAATCAGCTGTGGGTCTAGATATGGTCAATCCAGGTGGCATCACAGCCCCTGAGCGAACTTTGTAAGAATTTCTCTCTCTTTCACTGTCTTTGTTTCACGGGTTTTTAAAAGTAATTGATTTTTATAATGGGGTTTACCTGCTTTTCACTGCTGTGATTTTGCCGCTTAACACCCACTTGACTCACTTACAGAGAGATATCAATGCATAGGTTTTAAGATTCTTACTAGTCAGATATATTCTTGGGCGGTGAATAGGGGGTGTTGAGTCCAATTCATTGAGCAAGGAGTAGGTCTTGTCTATTACATATTGGGTTTATGGAACGGTATCTGAGCTAATTTGAAATGCTTGTTTTATGCATCACCCCACCTCACCTTTCCCGTTAAGCAGCCATAGTGTGTTTTCTAAACGGGTGACTCTGTTCTGTTTTGTAATTCCGTTCAAGGGTAGCGGTTTTTACATTCCCTCTATAAGTGATATCTTATGACAAGTGTCTTTTTCTGTGTGACTTATTTCACTTAGAATCGTCGTACTTAAATCCACTCATCATGCTGCTACTAGCCTTATGACGTTGATTTCATGGCTGAGTGATATTCCATTGTACATAAGGACCACAGCTTCTTTATCCATTTTTCTCTTTCCTGGGATATTTAAGGTGTAACGAAGCGGAGGTTCTTGTCAACAGAGCAGCCCTAAACTTTGGGGTGCCTGTGTCTTGCTGATTTTTAGTTTTCCCAATTTATACGCCCATGAGTGGAAGTGCCCTATGCTCTACAAGCTGAGTTTTTTAGATGTTTCAGGAAACACCGTACACTTCTCCAGAGTGGCTGTTGGCAATTAACATCCCACCCATCAGCGTAGCCAGGCTCCCGTTTCTCCATGGCCTGTCCTGCCTTTCTGGTTTTGACACTTGATTCAGCATGGCCCTTTTGACCGATGGGAAGCGAGACTTCCTTGTAACGCTGATTTGCCTTTCCAGGTTGCTTGGTTGGCCAAAGAGGGCGTATGCGTTTTTTCCTGAATATATTCAGGAAAAAACGCATACGCCCTCTTTGGCCAAGGGCATCATTGTCGAGGTTTTGCCGCTTTTCCTGTGCTTTAAAGGCGATTCGAATCTCCCTCCTGAAATCTGTTTCCTGCAATTCTGCCTTGCTTTCAAATCCTCTTCGTTGCCTTCCCTCAATATATTTGTGGACGAGAGTCATCATTTATAAGTCTGCAGGTTTGTGAATTGCAGTGCCCCTGAGCTCCATTTTTCAACTCGCTTTCTTGGGAGCTGGCCGCAAAAGCGCAGGATTGCTTCAGGCCCTATTCTGGTCCCGGGCGGCAGGCTGAGCCTGTGGTTAATTCTTCTTCCTGATGGGAAAATAGAGTGACCTGTGCCTGTCTCAACACCTAGAGCTAGTCTCTCATTGGTTCCCCCTCTTCCCGTTCATCCTCAGTACAAATTGCAACCTGTACGGAACAGGAGGTTAAAGGTGCTGATTCTCCAAGGAGGGAGATTGCTAGTAAAGCGGCTGGAATGGCGAACCCGAGCACAAGGAGATGAGAAATGAGGTGCGTTTTAGAAACCTTTCCCGATCACACGGTGTACCATCTTCTGGTTTTCTCATGCATTGTTTCGATGTAGGAAGATGCCCTTGAACCTGGAGATTTGGGACCCATGGGATGGGTACCACGCAGTATTACTTTAAAGGGTCTGCATTTGCTCACCCAACCTCACCAAACCTCTCAGCCCCAAGAGTGTCCACCCTTATGTCTCAATCAGCTGTGGGTCTAGATATGGTCAATCCAGGTGGCATCACAGCCTCTGAACGAATTTTGTAAGAATTTCTCTCTCTTTCACTGTCTTTGTTTCACGGGGTTTTTAAAAGTAATTGATTTCTATAATGGGGTTTAGCTGCTTTTCACTGCTGTGTTTCTGCCGCTTTACACCCACTTGACTCACTTACAGAGAGATATCAATACATAGGTTTTAAGATTCTTACTAGTCAGATATATTCTTGGGCGGTGAATAGGGGGTGTTGAGTCCAATTCACTGAGCAAGGAGTAGGTCTTGTGTATTACATATTGGGTTTATGGAACGGTATCTGAGCTAATTTGAAACGCTTGTTTTATGCATCACCCCACCTCACCTTTCCCGTTAAGCAGCCATAGTGTGTTTTCTAAACGTATGACTCTGTTCTGTTTTGTAATTCCGTTCAAGGGTAGCGGTTTTTACATTCCCTCTATAAGTTATATCTTATGACAAGTGTCTTTTTCTGTGTGACTTATTTCACTTAGAATCGTCGTACCTAAATCCACTCATCATGCTGCTACTAGCCTTATGACGTTGATTTCATGGCTGAGTGATATTCCATTGTACATAAGGACCACAGCTTCTTTATCCATTTTTCTCTTTCCTGGGATATTTAAGGTGTAACGAAGTGGAGGTTCTTGTCAACAGAGCAGCCCTAAACTTTGGGGTGCCTGTGTCTTGCTGATTTTTAGTTTACCCAATTTATACGCCCATGAGTGGAAGTGCCCTATGCTCTACAAGCTGAGTTTTTTAGATGTTTCAGGAAACACCGTACACTTCTCCAGAGTGGCTGTTGGCAATTTACATCCCACCCATCAGCGTAGCCAGGCTCCCGTTTCTCCATGGCCTGTCCTGCCTTTCTGGTTTTGACACTTGATTCAGCATGGCCCTTTTGACCGATGGGAAGCGAGACTTCTTTGTAGCGCTGATTTGCCTTTCCAGGTTGCTTGGTTGGCCAAAAAGGGCGTATGCGTTTTTTCCTGAATATATTCAGGAAAAAACGCATACGCCCTTTTTGGCCAAGGGCATCATTGTCGAGGTTTTGCCGCTTTTCCTGTGCTTTAAAGGCGATTCGAATCTCCCTCCTGAAATCTGTTTCCTGCAATTCTGCCTTGCTTTCAAATCCTCTTCGTTGCCTTCCCTCAATATATTTGTGGACGAGAGTCATCATTTATAAGTCTGCAGGTTTGTGAATTGCAGTGCCCCTGAGCTCCATTTTTCAACTCGCTTTCTTGCGAGCTGGCCACAAAAGCGCAGGATTGCTTCAGGCCCTATTCTTGTCCCGGGCGGCAGGCTGAGCCTGTGGTTAATTCTTCTTCCTGATGGGAAAATAGAGTGACCTGTGCCTGTCTCAACACCTAGAGCTAGTCTCTCATTGGTTCCCCCTCTTCCCGTTCATCCTCAGGACAAATTGCAACCTGTACGGAACAGGAGGTTAAAGGTGCTGATTCTCCAAGGAGGGAGATTGCTAGTAAAGCGGCTGGAATGGCGAACCCGAGCACAAGGAGATGAGAAATGAGGTGCGTTTTAGAAACCTTTCCCGATCACACGGTGTACCATCTTCTGGTTTTCTCATACATTGTTTCGATGTAGGAAGATGCCCTTGAACCTGGAGATTTGGGACCCATGGGATGGGTACCACGCAGTATTACTTTAAAGGGTCTGCGTTTGCTCACCCAACCTCACCAAACCTCTCAGCCCCAAGAGTGTCCACCCTTATGTCTCAATCAGCTGTGGGTCTAGATATGGTCAATCCAGGTGGCATCACAGCCCCTGAACGAATTTTGTAAGAATTTCTCTCTCTTTCACTGTCTTTGTTTCACGGGGTTTTTAAAAGTAATTGATTTCTATAATGGGGTTTAGCTGCTTTTCACTGCTGTGTTTCTGCCGCTTTACACCCACTTGACTCACTTACAGAGAGATATCAATACATAGGTTTTAAGATTCTTACTAGTCAGATATATTCTTGGGCGGTGAATAGGGGGTGTTGAGTCCAATTCACTGAGCAAGGAGTAGGTCTTGTGTATTACATATTGGGTTTATGGAACGGTATCTGAGCTAATTTGAAACGCTTGTTTTATGCATCACCCCACCTCACCTTTCCCGTTAAGCAGCCATAGTGTGTTTTCTAAACGTGTGACTCTGTTCTGTTTTGTAATTCCGTTCAAGGGTAGCGGTTTTTACATTCCCTCTATAAGTGATATCTTATGACAAGTGTCTTTTTCTGTGTGACTTATTTCACTTAGAATCGTCGTACCTAAATCCACTCATCATGCTGCTACTAGCCTTATGACGTTGATTTCATGGCTGAGTGATATTCCATTGTACATAAGGACCACAACTTCTTTATCCATTTTTCTCTTTCCTGGGATATTTAAGGTGTAACGAAGTGGAGGTTCTTGTCAACAGAGCAGCCCTAAACTTTGGGGTGCCTGTGTCTTGCTGATTTTTAGTTTTCCCAATTTATACGCCCATGAGTGGAAGTGCCCTATGCTCTACAAGCTGAGTTTTTTAGATGTTTCAGGAAACACCGTACACTTCTCCAGAGTGGCTGTTGGCAATTTACATCCCACCCATCAGCGTAGCCAGGCTCCCGTTTCTCCATGGCCTGTCCTGCCTTTCTGGTTTTGACACTTGATTCAGCATGGCCCTTTTGACCGATGGGAAGCGAGACTTCTTTGTAGCGCTGATTTGCCTTTCCAGGTTGCTTGGTTGGCCAAAGAGGGCGTATGCGTTTTTTCCTGAATATATTCAGGAAAAAACGCATACGCCCTTTTTGGCCAAGGGCATCATTGTCGAGGTTTTGCCGCTTTTCCTGTGCTTTAAAGGCGATTCGAATCTCCCTCCTGAAATCTGTTTCCTGCAATTCTGCCTTGCTTTCAAATCCTCTTCGTTGCCTTCCCTCAATATATTTGTGGACGAGAGTCATCATTTATAAGTCTGCAGGTTTGTGAATTGCAGTGCCCCTGAGCTCCATTTTTCAACTCGCTTTCTTGGGAGCTGGCCACAAAAGCGCAGGATTGCTTCAGGCCCTATTCTGGTCCCGGGCGGCAGGCTGAGCCTGTGGTTAATTCTTCTTCCTGATGGGAAAATAGAGTGACCTGTGCCTGTCTCAACACCTAGAGCTAGTCTCTCATTGGTTCCCCCTCTTCCCGTTCATCCTCAGGACAAATTGCAACCTGTACGGAACAGGAGGTTAAAGGTGCTGATTCTCCAAGGAGGGAGATTGCTAGTAAAGCGGCTGGAATGGCGAACCCGAGCACAAGGAGATGAGAAATGAGGTGCGTTTTAGAAACCTTTCCCGATCACACGGTGTACCATCTTCTGGTTTTCTCATACATTGTTTCGATGTAGGAAGATGCCCTTGAACCTGGAGATTTGGGACCCATGGGATGGGTACCACGCAGTATTACTTTAAAGGGTCTGCGTTTGCTCACCCAACCTCACCAAACCTCTCAACCCCAAGAGTGTCCACCCTTATGTCTCAATCAGCTGTGGGTCTAGATATGGTCAATCCAGGTGGCATCACAGCCCCTGAACGAATTTTGTAAGAATTTCTCTCTCTTTCACTTTCTTTGTTTCACGGGTATTCAAAAGTAATTGATTTTTATAATGGGGTTTAGCTGCTTTTCACTGCTGTGTTTCTGCCGCTTTACACCCACTTGTCTCACTTACAGAGAGATATCAATACATAGATTTTAAGATTCTTACTAGTCAGAAATATTCTTGGGCGGTGAATAGGGGGTGTTGAGTGCAATTCACTGAGCAAGGAGTTGGTCTTGTCTATTACATATTGGGTTTATGGAACGGTATCTGAGCTAATTTGAAACCCTTGTTTTATGCATCACCCCACCTCACCTTTCCCGTTAAGCAGCCATAGTGTGTTTTCTAAACGTGTGACTCTGTTCTGTTTTGTAATTCATTTCAAGGGTAGCGGTTTTTACATTCCCTCTATAAGTGATATCTTATGATAAGTGTCGTTTTCTGTGAGACTTATTTCACTTAGAATCGTCGTACCTAAATCCACTCATCATGCTGCTACTAGCCTTATGACGTAGATTTCATGGCTGAGTGATATTCCATTGTACATAAGGACCACAACTTCTTTATCCATTTTTCTCTTTCCTGGGATATTTAAGGTGTAACGAAGTGGAGGTTCTTGTCAACAGAGCAGCCCTAAACTTTGGGGTGCCTGTGTCTTGCTGATTTTTAGTTTTCCCAATTTATACGCCCATGAGTGGAAGTGCCCTATGCTCTACAAGCTGAGTTTTTTAGATGTTTCAGGAAACACCGTACACTTCTCCAGAGTGGCTGTTGGCAATTTACATCCCACCCATCAGCGTAGCCAGGCTCCCGTTTCTCCATGGCCTGTCCTGCCTTTCTGGTTTTGACACTTGATTCAGCATGGCCCTTTTGACCGATGGGAATCGAGACTTCTTTGTAGCGCTGATTTGCCTTTCCAGGTTGCTTGGTTGGCCAAAAAGGGCGTATGCGTTTTTTCCTGAATATATTCAGGAAAAAACGCATACGCCCTTTTTGGCCAAGGGCATCATTGTCGAGGTTTTGCCGCTTTTCCTGTGCTTTAAAGGCGATTCGAATCTCCCTCCTGAAATCTGTTTCCTGCCATTCTGCCTTGCTTTCAAATCCTCTTCGTTGCCTTCCCTCAATATATTTGTGGACGAGAGTCATCATTTATAAGTCTGCAGGTTTGTGAATTGCAGTGCCCCTGAGCTCCATTTTTCAACTCGCTTTCTTGGGAGCTGGCCGCAAAAGCGCAGGATTGCTTCAGGCCCTATTCTGGTCCCGGGCGGCAGGCTGAGCCTGTGGTTAATTCTTCTTCCTCATGGGAAAATAGAGTGACCTGTGCCTGTCTCAACACCTAGAGCTAGTCTCTCATTGGTTCCCCCTCTTCCCGTTCATCCTCAGGACAAATTGCAACCTGTACGGAACAGGAGGTTAAAGGTGCTGATTCTCCAAGGAGGGAGATTGCTAGTAAAGCGGCTGGAATGGCGAACCCGAGCACAAGGAGATGAGAAATGAGGTGCGTTTTAGAAACCTTTCCCGATCACACGGTGTACCATCTTCTGGTTTTCTCATACATTGTTTCGATGTAGGAAGATGCCCTTGAACCTGGAGATTTGGGACCCATGGGATGGGTACCACGCAGTATTACTTTAAAGGGTCTGCGTTTGCTCACCCAACCTCACCAAACATCTTAGCCCCAAGAGTGTCCACCCTTATGTCTCAATCAGCTGTGGGTCTAGATATGGTCAATCCAGGTGGCATCACAGCCCCTGAACGAATTTTGTAAGAATTTCTCTCTCTTTCACTGTCTTTGTTTCACGGGGTTTTTAAAAGTAATTGATTTCTATAATGGGGTTTAGCTGCTTTTCACTGCTGTGTTTCTGCCGCTTTACACCCACTTGACTCACTTACAGAGTGATATCAATACATAGGTTTTAAGATTCTTACTAGTCAGATATATTCTTGGGCGGTGAATAGGGGGTGTTGAGTCCAATTCACTGAACAAGGAGTAGGTCTTGTGTATTACATATTGGGTTTATGGAACGGTATCTGAGCTAATTTGAAATGCTTGTTTTATGCATCACCCCACCTCACCTTTCCCGTTAAGCAGCCATAGTGTGTTTTCTAAACGTGTGACTCTGTTCTGTTTTGTAATTCCGGTCAAGGGTAGCGGTTTTTACATTCCCTCTATAAGTGATATCTTATGACAAGTGTCTTTTTCTGTGTGACTTATTTCACTTAGAGTCGTCGTACCTAAATCCACTCATCATGCTGCTACTAGCCTTATGACGTTGATTTCATGGCTGAGTGATATTCCATTGTACATAAGGACCACAACTTCTTTATCCATTTTTCTCTTTCCTGGGATATTTAAGGTGTAACGAAGTGGAGGTTCTTGTCAACAGAGCAGCCCTTAACTTTGGGGTGCCTGTGTCTTGCTGATTTTTAGTTTTCCCAATTTATACGCCCATGAGTGGAAGTGCCCTATGCTCTCTAAGCTGAGTTTTTTAGATGTTTCAGGACCCACCGTACACTTCTCCAGAGTGGCTGTTGGCAATTTACATCCCGCCCATCAGCGTAGCCAGGCTCCCGTTTCTCCATGGCCTGTCCTGCCTTTCTGGTTTTGACACTTGATTCAGCATGGCACTTTTGACCGATGGGAAGCGAGACTTCTTTGTAACGCTGATTTGCCTTTCCAGGTTGCTTGGTTGGCCAAAAAGGGCGTATGCGTTTTTTCCTGAATATATTCAGGAAAAAACGCATACGCCCTTTTTGGCCAAGGGCATCATTGTCGAGGTTTAGCCGCTTTTCCTGTGCTTTAAAGGCGATTCGAATCTCCCTCCTGAAATCTGTTTCCTGCAATTCTGCCTTGCTTTCAAATCCTCTTCGTTTCCTTCCCTCAATATATTTGTGGACGAGAGTCATCATTTATAAGTCTGCAGGTTTGTGAATTGCAGTGCCCCTGAGCTCCATTTTTCAACTCGCTTTCTTGGGAGCTGGCCGCAAAAGCGCAGGATTGCTTCAGGCCCTATTCTGGTCCCGGGCGGCAGGCTGAGCCTGTGGTTAATTCTTCTTCCTGATGGGAAAATAGAGGGACCTGTGCCTGTCCCAACACCTAGAGCTAGTCTCTCATTTGTTCCCCCTCTTCCCGTTCATCCTCAGGACATATTGCAACCTGTACGGAACAGGAGGTTAAAGGTGCTGATTCTCCAAGGAGGGAGATTGCTAGTAAAGTGGCTGGAATGGCGAACCCGAGCACAAGGAGATGAGAAATGAAGTGCGTTTTAGAAACCTTTCCCGATCACACGGTGTACCATCTTCTGGGTTTCTCATGCATGGTTTCGATGTAGGAAGATGCCCTTGAACCTGGAGATTTGGGACCCATGGGATGGATACCACACAGTATTACTTTAAAGGGTCTGCGTTTGCTCACCCAACTTCACCAAAACTCTCAGCTCCAAGAGTGTCCACCCTTATGTCTCAATCAGCTGTGGGTCTAGATATGGTCAATCCAGGTGGCATCACAGCCCCTGAACGAATTTTGTAAGAATTTCTCTCTCTTTCACTTTTTTGTTTCACGGGTATTCAAAAGTAATTGATTTTTATAATGGGGTTTAGCTGCTTTTCACTGCTGTGTTTCTGCCGCTTTACACCCACTTGTCTCACTTACAGGGAGATATCAATACATAGGTTTTAAGATTCTTACTAGTCAGAAATATTCTTGGGCGGTGAATAGGGGGTGTTGAGTGCAATTCACTGAGCAAGGAGTTGGTCTTGTCTATTACATATTGGGTTTATGGAACGGTATCTGAGCTAATTTGAAATGCTTGTTTTATGCATCACCCCACCTCACCTTTCCCGTTAAGCAGCCATAGTGTGTTTTCTAAACGTGTGACTCTGTTCTGTTTTGTAATTCCGTTCAAGGGTAGCGGTTTTTACATTCCCTCTATAAGTGATATCTTATGACAAGTGTCTTTTTCTGTGTGACTTATTTCACTTAGAATCGTCGTACCTAAATCCACTCATCAAGCTGCTACTAGCCTTATGACGTTGATTTCATGGCTGAGTGATATTCCATTGTACATAAGGACCACAGCTTCTTTATCCATTTTTCTCTTTCCTGGGATATTTAAGGTGTAACGAAGTGGAGGTTCTTGTCAACAGAGCAGCCCTAAACTTTGGGGTGCCTGTGTCTTGCTGATTTTTAGTTTTCCTAATTTATACGCCCATGAGTGGAAGTGCCCTATGCTCTCTAAGCTGAGTTTTTTAGATGTTTCAGGACACACCGTACACTTCTCCAGAGTGGCTGTTGGCAATTTACATCCCGCCCATCAGCGTAGCCAGGCTCCCGTTTCTCCATGGCCTGTCCTGCCTTTCTGGTTTTGACACTTGATTCAGCATGGCACTTTTGACCGATGGGAAGCGAGACTTCTTTGTAGCGCTGATTTGCCTTTCCAGGTTGCTTGGTTGGCCAAAAAGGGCGTATGCGTTTTTTCCTGAATATATTCAGGAAAAAACGCATACGCCCTTTTTGGCCAAGGGCATCATTGTCGAGGTTTTGCCGCTTTTCCTGTGCTTTAAAGGCGATTCGAATCTCCCTCCTGAAATCTGTTTCCTGCAATTCTGCCTTGCTTTCAAATCCTCTTCGTTGCCTTCCCTCAATATATTTGTGGACGAGAGTCATCATTTATAAGTCTGCAGGTTTGTGAATTGCAGTGCCCCTGAGCTCCAGTTTTCAACTCGCTTTCTTGGGAGCTGGCCGCAAAAGCGCAGGATTGCTTCAGGCCCTATTCTGGTCCCGGGCGGCAGGCTGAGCCTGTGGTTAATTCTTCTTCCTCATGGGAAAATAGAGTGACCTGTGCCTGTCTCAACACCTAGAGCTAGTCTCTCATTGGTTCCCCCTCTTCCCGTTCATCCTCAGGACAAATTGCAACTTGTACGGAACAGGAGGTTAAAGGTGCTGATTCTCCAAGGAGGGCGATTGCTAGTAAAGCGGCTGGAATGGCGAACCCGAGCACAAGGAGATGAGAAATGAGGTGCGTTTTAGAAACCTTTCCCGATCACACGGTGTACCATCTTCTGGGTTTCTCATGCATTGTTTCGATGTAGGAAGATGCCCTTAAACCTGGAGATTTGGGACCCATGGGATGGGTACCACGCAGTATTACTTTAAAGGGTCTGCGTTTGCTCACCCAACCTCACCAAACCTCTCAGCCCCAAGAGTGTCCACCCTTATGTCTCAATCAGCTGTGGGTCTAGATATGGTCAATCCAGGTGGCATCACAGCCCCTGAACGAATTTTGTAAGAATTACTCTCTCTTTCACTGTCTTTGTTTCACGGGGTTTTTAAAAGTAATTGATTTCTATAATGGGGTTTAGCTGCTTTTCACTGCTGTGTTTCTGCCGCTTTACACCCACTTGTCTCACTTACAGAGAGATATCAATACATAGGTTTTAAGATTCTTACTAGTCAGAAATATTCTTGGGCGGTGAATAGGGGGTGTTGAGTGCAATTCACTGAGCAAGGAGTTGGTCTTGTCTATTACATATTGGGTTTATGGAACGGTATCTGAGCTAATTTGAAATGCTTGTTTTATGCATCACCCCACCTCACCTTTCCCGTTAAGCAGCCATAGTGTGTTTTCTAAACGTGTGACTCTGTTCTGTTTTGTAATTCCGGTCAAGGGTAGCGGTTTTTACATTCCCTCTATAAGTGATATCTTATGACAAGTGTCTTTTTCTGTGTGACTTATTTCACTTAGAATCGTCGTACCTAAATCCACTCATCATGCTGCTACTAGCCTTATGACGTTGATTTCATGGCTGAGTGATATTCCATTGTACATAAGGACCACAACTTCTTTATCCATTTTTCTCTTTCCTGGGATATTTAAGGTGTAACGAAGTGGAGGTTCTTGTCAACAGAGCAGCCCTTAACTTTGGGGTGCCTGTTTCTTGCTGATTTTTAGTTTTCCCAATTTATACGCCCGTGAGTGGAAGTGCCCTATGCTCTCTAAGCTGAGTTTTTTAGATGTTTCAGGACCCACCGTACACTTCTCCAGAGTGGCTGTTGGCAATTTACATCCCGCCCATCAGCGTAGCCAGGCTCCCGTTTCTCCATGGCCTGTCCTGCCTTTCTGGTTTTGACACTTGATTCAGCATGGCCCTTTTGACCGATGGGAAGCGAGACTTCTTTGTAGCGCTGATTTGCCTTTCCAGGTTGCTTGGTTGGCCAAAAAGGGCGTATGCGTTTTTTCCTGAATATATTCAGGAAAAAACGCATACGCCCTTTTTGGCCAAGGGCATCATTGTCGAGGTTTTGCCGCTTTTCCTGTGCTTTAAAGGCGATTCGAATCTCCCTCCTGAAATCTGTTTCCTGCAATTCTGCCTTGCTTTCAAATCCTCTTCGTTGCCTTCCCTCAATATATTTGTGGACGAGAGTCATCATTTATAAGTCTGCAGGTTTGTGAATTGCAGTGCCCCTGAGCTCCATTTTTCAACTCGCTTTCTTGGGAGCTGGCCGCAAAAGCGCAGGATTGCTTCAGGCCCTATTCTGGTCCCGGGCGGCAGGCTGAGCCTGTGGTTAATTCTTCTTCCTGATGGGAAAATAGAGGGACCTGTGCCTGTCCCAACACCTAGAGCTAGTCTCTCATTTGTTCCCCCTCTTCCCGTTCATCCTCAGGACATATTGCAACCTGTACGGAACAGGAGGTTAAAGGTGCTGATTCTCCAAGGAGGGAGATTGCTAGTAAAGTGGCTGGAATGGCGAACCCGAGCACAAGGAGATGAGAAATGAAGTGCGTTTTAGAAACCTTTCCCGATCACACGGTGTACCATCTTCTGGGTTTCTCATGCATGGTTTCGATGTAGGAAGATGCCCTTGAACCTGGAGATTTGGGACCCATGGGATGGATACCACACAGTATTACTTTAAAGGGTCTGCGTTTGCTCACCCAACTTCACCAAAACTCTCAGCTCCAAGAGTGTCCACCCTTATGTCTCAATCAGCTGTGGGTCTAGATATGGTCAATCCAGGTGGCATCACAGCCCCTGAACGAATTTTGTAAGAATTTCTCTCTCTTTCACTTTTTTGTTTCACGGGTATTCAAAAGTAATTGATTTTTATAATGGGGTTTAGCTGCTTTTCACTGCTGTGTTTCTGCCGCTTTACACCCACTTGTCTCACTTACAGGGAGATATCAATACATAGGTTTTAAGATTCTTACTAGTCAGAAATATTCTTGGGCGGTGAATAGGGGGTGTTGAGTGCAATTCACTGAGCAAGGAGTTGGTCTTGTCTATTACATATTGGGTTTATGGAACGGTATCTGAGCTAATTTGAAATGCTTGTTTTATGCATCACCCCACCTCACCTTTCCCGTTAAGCAGCCATAGTGTGTTTTCTAAACGTGTGACTCTGTTCTGTTTTGTAATTCCGTTCAAGGGTAGCGGTTTTTACATTCCCTCTATAAGTGATATCTTATGACAAGTGTCTTTTTCTGTGTGACTTATTTCACTTAGAATCGTCGTACCTAAATCCACTCATCAAGCTGCTACTAGCCTTATGACGTTGATTTCATGGCTGAGTGATATTCCATTGTACATAAGGACCACAGCTTCTTTATCCATTTTTCTCTTTCCTGGGATATTTAAGGTGTAACGAAGTGGAGGTTCTTGTCAACAGAGCAGCCCTAAACTTTGGGGTGCCTGTGTCTTGCTGATTTTTAGTTTTCCTAATTTATACGCCCATGAGTGGAAGTGCCCTATGCTCTCTAAGCTGAGTTTTTTAGATGTTTCAGGACACACCGTACACTTCTCCAGAGTGGCTGTTGGCAATTTACATCCCGCCCATCAGCGTAGCCAGGCTCCCGTTTCTCCATGGCCTGTCCTGCCTTTCTGGTTTTGACACTTGATTCAGCATGGCACTTTTGACCGATGGGAAGCGAGACTTCTTTGTAGCGCTGATTTGCCTTTCCAGGTTGCTTGGTTGGCCAAAAAGGGCGTATGCGTTTTTTCCTGAATATATTCAGGAAAAAACGCATACGCCCTTTTTGGCCAAGGGCATCATTGTCGAGGTTTTGCCGCTTTTCCTGTGCTTTAAAGGCGATTCGAATCTCCCTCCTGAAATCTGTTTCCTGCAATTCTGCCTTGCTTTCAAATCCTCTTCGTTGCCTTCCCTCAATATATTTGTGGACGAGAGTCATCATTTATAAGTCTGCAGGTTTGTGAATTGCAGTGCCCCTGAGCTCCAGTTTTCAACTCGCTTTCTTGGGAGCTGGCCGCAAAAGCGCAGGATTGCTTCAGGCCCTATTCTGGTCCCGGGCGGCAGGCTGAGCCTGTGGTTAATTCTTCTTCCTCATGGGAAAATAGAGTGACCTGTGCCTGTCTCAACACCTAGAGCTAGTCTCTCATTGGTTCCCCCTCTTCCCGTTCATCCTCAGGACAAATTGCAACTTGTACGGAACAGGAGGTTAAAGGTGCTGATTCTCCAAGGAGGGCGATTGCTAGTAAAGCGGCTGGAATGGCGAACCCGAGCACAAGGAGATGAGAAATGAGGTGCGTTTTAGAAACCTTTCCCGATCACACGGTGTACCATCTTCTGGGTTTCTCATGCATTGTTTCGATGTAGGAAGATGCCCTTAAACCTGGAGATTTGGGACCCATGGGATGGGTACCACGCAGTATTACTTTAAAGGGTCTGCGTTTGCTCACCCAACCTCACCAAACCTCTCAGCCCCAAGAGTGTCCACCCTTATGTCTCAATCAGCTGTGGGTCTAGATATGGTCAATCCAGGTGGCATCACAGCCCCTGAACGAATTTTGTAAGAATTACTCTCTCTTTCACTGTCTTTGTTTCACGGGGTTTTTAAAAGTAATTGATTTCTATAATGGGGTTTAGCTGCTTTTCACTGCTGTGTTTCTGCCGCTTTACACCCACTTGTCTCACTTACAGAGAGATATCAATACATAGGTTTTAAGATTCTTACTAGTCAGAAATATTCTTGGGCGGTGAATAGGGGGTGTTGAGTGCAATTCACTGAGCAAGGAGTTGGTCTTGTCTATTACATATTGGGTTTATGGAACGGTATCTGAGCTAATTTGAAATGCTTGTTTTATGCATCACCCCACCTCACCTTTCCCGTTAAGCAGCCATAGTGTGTTTTCTAAACGTGTGACTCTGTTCTGTTTTGTAATTCCGGTCAAGGGTAGCGGTTTTTACATTCCCTCTATAAGTGATATCTTATGACAAGTGTCTTTTTCTGTGTGACTTATTTCACTTAGAATCGTCGTACCTAAATCCACTCATCATGCTGCTACTAGCCTTATGACGTTGATTTCATGGCTGAGTGATATTCCATTGTACATAAGGACCACAACTTCTTTATCCATTTTTCTCTTTCCTGGGATATTTAAGGTGTAACGAAGTGGAGGTTCTTGTCAACAGAGCAGCCCTTAACTTTGGGGTGCCTGTTTCTTGCTGATTTTTAGTTTTCCCAATTTATACGCCCGTGAGTGGAAGTGCCCTATGCTCTCTAAGCTGAGTTTTTTAGATGTTTCAGGACCCACCGTACACTTCTCCAGAGTGGCTGTTGGCAATTTACATCCCGCCCATCAGCGTAGCCAGGCTCCCGTTTCTCCATGGCCTGTCCTGCCTTTCTGGTTTTGACACTTGATTCAGCATGGCCCTTTTGACCGATGGGAAGCGAGACTTCTTTGTAGCGCTGATTTGCCTTTCCAGGTTGCTTGGTTGGCCAAAAAGGGCGTATGCGTTTTTTCCTGAATATATTCAGGAAAAAACGCATACGCCCTTTTTGGCCAAGGGCATCATTGTCGAGGTTTTGCCGCTTTTCCTGTGCTTTAAAGGCGATTCGAATCTCCCTCCTGAAATCTGTTTCCTGCAATTCTGCCTTGCTTTCAAATCCTCTTCGTTGCCTTCCCTCAATATATTTGTGGACGAGAGTCATCATTTATAAGTCTGCAGGTTTGTGAATTGCAGTGCCCCTGAGCTCCATTTTTCAACTCGCTTTCTTGGGAGCTGGCCGCAAAAGCGCAGGATTGCTTCAGGCCCTATTCTGGTCCCGGGCGGCAGGCTGAGCCTGTGGTTAATTCTTCTTCCTGATGGGAAAATAGAGGGACCTGTGCCTGTCCCAACACCTAGAGCTAGTCTCTCATTTGTTCCCCCTCTTCCCGTTCATCCTCAGGACATATTGCAACCTGTACGGAACAGGAGGTTAAAGGTGCTGATTCTCCAAGGAGGGAGATTGCTAGTAAAGTGGCTGGAATGGCGAACCCGAGCACAAGGAGATGAGAAATGAAGTGCGTTTTAGAAACCTTTCCCGATCACACGGTGTACCATCTTCTGGGTTTCTCATGCATGGTTTCGATGTAGGAAGATGCCCTTGAACCTGGAGATTTGGGACCTATGGGATGGATACCACGCAGTATTACTTTAAAGGGTCTGCGTTTGCTCACCCAACTTCACCAAAACTCTAAGCTCCAAGAGTGTCCACCCTTATGTCTCAATCAGCTGTGGGTCTAGATATGGTCAATCCAGGTGGCATCACAGCCCCTGAACGAATTTTGTAAGAATTTCTCTCTCTTTCACTGTCTTTGTTTCACGGGGTTTTTAAAAGTAATTAATTTCTATAATGGGGTTTAGCTGCTTTTCACTGCTGTGTTTCTGCCGCTTTACACCCACTTGACTCACTTACAGAGAGATATCAATGCATAGGTTTTAAGATTCTTACTAGTCAGATATATTCTGGGGCGGTGAATAGGGGGTGTTGAGTCCAATTCACTGAGCAAGGAGTAGGTCTTGTGTATTACATATTGGGTTTATGGAACGGTATCTGAGCTAATTTGAAATGCTTGTTTTATGCATCACCCCACCTCACCTTTCCCGTTAAGCAGTCATAGTGTGTTTTCTAAACGTGTGACTCTGTTCTGTTTTGTAATTCCGTTCAAGGGTAGCGGTTTTTACATTCCCTCTATAAGTGATATCTTATGACAAGTGTCTTTTTCTGTGTGACTTATTTCACTTAGAATCGTCGTACCTAAATCCACTCATCATGCTGCTACTAGCCTTATGATGTTGATTTCATGGCTGAGTGATATTCCATTGTACATAAGGACCACAGCTTCTTTATCCATTTTTCTCTTTCCTGGGATATTTAAGGTGTAACGAAGTGGAGGTTCTTGTCAACAGAGCAGCCCTAAACTTTGGGGTGCCTGTGTCTTGCTGATTTTTAGTTTTCCCAATTTATACGCCCATGAGTGGAAGTGCCCTATGCTCTACAAGCTGAGTTTTTTAGATGTTTCAGGAAACACCGTACACTTCTCCAGAGTGGCTGTTGGCAATTAACATCCCACCCATCAGTGTAGCCAGGCTCCCGTTTCTCCATGGCCTGTCCTGCCTTTCTGGTTTTGACACTTGATTCAGCATGGCCCTTTTGACCGATGGGAAGCGAGACTTCTTTGTAACGCTGATTTGCCTTTCCAGGTTGCTTGGTTGGCCAAAAAGGGCGTATGCGTTTTTTCCTGAATATATTCAGGAAAAAACGCATACGCCCTTTTTGGCCAAGGGCATCATTGTCGAGGTTTTGCCGCTTTTCCTGTGCTTTAAAGGCGATTCGAATCTCCCTCCTGAAATCTGTTTCCTGCAATTCTGCCTTGCTTTCAAATCCTCTTCGTTGCCTTCCCTCAATATATTTGTGGACGAGAGTCATCATTTATAAGTCTGCAGGTTTGTGAATTGCAGTGCCCCTGAGCTCCATTTTTCAACTCGCTTTCTTGGGAGCTGGCCGCAAAAGCGCAGGATTGCTTCAGACCCTATTCTGGTCCCGGGCGGCAGGCTGAGCCTGTGGTAAATTCTTCTTCCTGATGGGAAAATAGAGTGACCTGTGCCTGTCCCAACACCTAGAGCTAGTCTCTCATTGGTTCCCCCTCTTCCCGTTCATCCTCAGGACAAATTGCAACCTGTACGGAACAGGAGGTTAAAGGTGCTGATTCTCCAAGGAGGGAGATTGCTAGTAAAGTGGCTGGAATGGCGAACCCGAGCACAAGGAGATGAGAAATGAAGTGCGTTTTAGAAACCTTTCCCGATCACACGGTGTACCATCTTCTGGGTTTCTCATGCATGGTTTCGATGTAGGAAGATGCCCTTGAACCTGGAGATTTGGGACCCATGGGATGGATACCACGCAGTATTACTTTAAAGGGTCTGCGTTTGCTCACCCAACTTCACCAAAACTCTCAGCTCCAAGAGTGTCCACCCTTATGTCTCAGTCAGCTGTGGGTCTAGATATGGTCAATCCAGGTGGCATCACAGCCCCTGAACGAATTTTGTAAGAATTTCTCTCTCTTTCACTTTCTTTGTTTCACGGGTATTCAAAAGTAATTGATTTTTATAATGGGGTTTAGCTGCTTTTCACTGCTGTGTTTCTGCCGCTTTACACCCACTTGTCTCACTTACAGAGAGATATGAATACATAGGTTTTAAGATTCTTACTAGTCAGAAATATTCTTGGGCGGTGAATAGGGGGTGTTGAGTCCAATTCACTGAGCAAGGAGTTGGTCTTGTCTATTACATATTGGGTTTATGGAACGGTATCTGAGCTAATTTGAAACCCTTGTTTTATGCATCACCCCACCTCACCTTTCCCGTTAAGCAGCCATAGTGTGTTTTCTAAACGTGTGACTCTGTTCTGTTTTGTAATTCATTTCAAGGGTAGCGGTTTTTACATTCCCTCTATAAGTGATATCTTATGATAAGTGTCTTTTTCTGTGAGACTTATTTCACTTAGAATCGTCGTACCTAAATCCACTCATCATGCTGCTACTAGCCTTATGACGTAGATTTCATGGCTGAGTGATATTCCATTGTACATAAGGACCACAACTTCTTTATCCATTTTTCTCTTTCCTGGGATATTTAAGGTGTAACGAAGTGGAGGTTCTTGTCAACAGAGCAGCCCTAAACTTTGGGGTGCCTGTGTCTTGCTGATTTTTAGTTTTCCCAATTTATATGCCCATGAGTGGAAGTTCCCTATGCTCTACAAGCTGAGTTTTTTAGATGTTTCAGGAACCACCGTACACTTCTCCAGAGTGGCTGTTGGCAATTTACATCCCACCCATCAGCGTAGCCAGGCTCCCGTTTCTCCATGGCCTGTCCTGCCTTTCTGGTTTTGACACTTGATTCAGCATGGCCCTTTTGACCGATGGGAAGCGAGACTTCTTTGTAGCGCTGATTTGCCTTTCCAGGTTGCTTGGTTGGCCAAAAAGGGCGTATGCGTTTTTTCCTGAATATATTCAGGAAAAAACGCATACGCCCTTTTTGGCCAAGGGCATCATTGTCGAGGTTTTGCCGCTTTTCCTGTGCTTTAAAGGCGATTCGAATCTCCCTCCTGAAATCTGTTTCCTGCAATTCTGCCTTGCTTTCAAATCCTCTTCGTTGCCTTCCCTCAATATATTTGTGGACGAGAGTCATCATTTATAAGTCTGCAGGTTTGTGAATTGCAGTGCCCCTGAGCTCCATTTTTCAACTCGCTTTCTTGGGAGCTGGCCGCAAAAGCACAGGATTGCTTCAGGCCCTATTCTGGTCCCGGGCGGCAGGCTGAGCCTGTGGTTAATTCTTCTTCCTCATGGGAAAATAGAGTGACCTGTGCCTGTCTCAACACCTAGAGCTAGTCTCTCATTGGTTCCCCCTCTTCCCGTTCATCCTCAGGACAAATTGCAACCTGTACGGAACAGGAGGTTAAAGGTGCTGATTCTCCAAGGAGGGAGATTGCTAGTAAAGCGGCTGGAATGGCGAACCCGAGCACAAGGAGATGAGAAATGAGGTGCGTTTTAGAAACCTTTCCCGATCACACGGTGTACCATCTTCTGGTTTTCTCATACATTGTTTCGATGTAGGAAGATGCCCTTGAACCTGGAGATTTGGGACCCATGGGATGGGTACCACGCAGTATTACTTTAAAGGGTCTGCGTTTGCTCACCCAACCTCACCAAACCTCTCAGCCCCAAGAGTGTCCACCCTTATGTCTCAATCAGCTGTGGGTCTAGATATGGTCAATCCAGGTGGCATCACAGCCCCTGAACGAATTTTGTAAGAATTTCTCTCTCTTTCACTTTCTTTGTTTCACGGGTATTCAAAAGTAATTGATTTTTATAATGGGGTTTAGCTGCTTTTCACTGCTGTGTTTCTGCCGCTTTACACCCACTTGTCTCACTTACAGAGAGATATCAATACATAGGTTTTAAGATTCTTACTAGTCAGAAATATTCTTGGGCGGTGAATAGGGGGTGTTGAGTGCAATTCACTGAGCAAGGAGTTGGTCTTGTCTATTACATATTGGGTTTATGGAACGGTATCTGAGCTAATTTGAAACCCTTGTTTTATGCATCACCCCACCTCACCTTTCCCGTTAAGCAGCCATAGTGTGTTTTCTAAACGTGTGACTCTGTTCTGTTTTGTAATTCATTTCAAGGGTAGCGGTTTTTACATTCCCTCTATAAGTGATATCTTATGATAAGTGTCGTTTTCTGTGAGACTTATTTCACTTAGAATCGTCGTACCTAAATCCACTCATCATGCTGCTACTAGCCTTATGACGTAGATTTCATGGCTGAGTGATATTCCATTGTACATAAGGACCACAACTTCTTTATCCATTTTTCTCTTTCCTGGGATATTTAAGGTGTAACGAAGTGGAGGTTCTTTTCAACAGAGCAGCCCTAAACTTTGGGGTGCCTGTGTCTTGCTGATTTTTAGTTTTCCCAATTTATACGCCCATGAGTGGAAGTGCCCTATGCTCTACAAGCTGAGTTTTTTAGATGTTTCAGGAAACACCGTACACTTCTCCAGAGTGGCTGTTGGCAATTTACATCCCACCCATCAGCGTAGCCAGGCTCCCGTTTCTCCATGGCCTGTCCTGCCTTTCTGGTTTTGACACTTGATTCAGCATGGCCCTTTTGACCGATGGGAATCGAGACTTCTTTGTAGCGCTGATTTGCCTTTCCAGGTTGCTTGGTTGGCCAAAAAGGGCGTATGCGTTTTTTCCTGAATATATTCAGGAAAAAACGCATACGCCCTTTTTGGCCAAGGGCATCATTGTCGAGGTTTTGCCGCTTTTCCTGTGCTTTAAAGGCGATTCGAATCTCCCTCCTGAAATCTGTTTCCTGCCATTCTGCCTTGCTTTCAAATCCTCTTCGTTGCCTTCCCTCAATATATTTGTGGACGAGAGTCATCATTTATAAGTCTGCAGGTTTGTGAATTGCAGTGCCCCTGAGCTCCATTTTTCAACTCGCTTTCTTGGGAGCTGGCCGCAAAAGCGCAGGATTGCTTCAGGCCCTATTCTGGTCCCGGGCGGCAGGCTGAGCCTGTGGTTAATTCTTCTTCCTCATGGGAAAATAGAGTGACCTGTGCCTGTCTCAACACCTAGAGCTAGTCTCTCATTGGTTCCCCCTCTTCCCGTTCATCCTCAGGACAAATTGCAACCTGTACGGAACAGGAGGTTAAAGGTGCTGATTCTCCAAGGAGGGAGATTGCTAGTAAAGCGGCTGGAATGGCGAACCCGAGCACAAGGAGATGAGAAATGAGGTGCGTTTTAGAAACCTTTCCCGATCACACGGTGTACCATCTTCTGGTTTTCTCATACATTGTTTCGATGTAGGAAGATGCCCTTGAACCTGGAGATTTGGGACCCATGGGATGGGTACCACGCAGTATTACTTTAAAGGGTCTGCGTTTGCTCACCCAACCTCACCAAACCTCTTAGCCCCAAGAGTGTCCACCCTTATGTCTCAATCAGCTGTGGGTCTAGATATGGTCAATCCAGGTGGCATCACAGCCCCTGAACGAATTTTGTAAGAATTTCTCTCTCTTTCACTGTCTTTGTTTCACGGGGTTTTTAAAAGTAATTGATTTCTATAATGGGGTTTAGCTGCTTTTCACTGCTGTGTTTCTGCCGCTTTACACCCACTTGACTCACTTACAGAGAGATATCAATACATAGGTTTTAAGATTCTTACTAGTCAGATATATTCTTGGGCGGTGAATAGGGGGTGTTGAGTCCAATTCACTGAACAAGGAGTAGGTCTTGTGTATTACATATTGGGTTTATGGAACGGTATCTGAGCTAATTTGAAATGCTTGTTTTATGCATCACCCCACCTCACCTTTCCCGTTAAGCAGCCATAGTGTGTTTTCTAAACGTGTGACTCTGTTCTGTTTTGTAATTCCGGTCAAGGGTAGCGGTTTTTACATTCCCTCTATAAGTGATATCTTATGACAAGTGTCTTTTTCTGTGTGACTTATTTCACTTAGAATCGTCGTACCTAAATCCACTCATCATGCTGCTACTAGCCTTATGACGTTGATTTCATGGCTGAGTGATATTCCATTGTACATAAGGACCACAACTTCTTTATCCATTTTTCTCTTTCCTGGGATATTTAAGGTGTAACGAAGTGGAGGTTCTTGTCAACAGAGCAGCCCTTAACTTTGGGGTGCCTGTGTCTTGCTGATTTTTAGTTTTCCCAATTTATACGCCCATGAGTGGAAGTGCCCTATGCTCTCTAAGCTGAGTTTTTTAGATGTTTCAGGACCCACCGTACACTTCTCCAGAGTGGCTGTTGGCAATTTACATCCCGCCCATCAGCGTAGCCAGGCTCCCGTTTCTCCATGGCCTGTCCTGCCTTTCTGGTTTTGACACTTGATTCAGCATTGCCCTTTTGACCGATGGGAATCGAGACTTCTTTGTAGCGCTGATTTGCCTTTCCAGGTTGCTTGGTTGGCCAAAAAGGGCGTATGCGTTTTTTCCTGAATATATTCAGGAAAAAACACATACGCCCTTTTTGGCCAAGGGCATCATTGTCGAGGTTTTGCCGCTTTTCCTGTGCTTTAAAGGCGATTCGAATCTCCCTCCTGAAATCTGTTTCCTGCCATTCTGCCTTGCTTTCAAATCCTCTTCGTTGCCTTCCCTCAATATATTTGTGGACGAGAGTCATCATTTATAAGTCTGCAGGTTTGTGAATTGCAGTGCCCCTGAGCTCCATTTTTCAACTCGCTTTCTTGGGAGCTGGCCGCAAAAGCGCAGGATTGCTTCAGGCCCTATTCTGGTCCCGGGCGGCAGGCTGAGCCTGTGGTTAATTCTTCTTCCTCATGGGAAAATAGAGTGACCTGTGCCTGTCTCAACACCTAGAGCTAGTCTCTCATTGGTTCCCCCTCTTCCCGTTCATCCTCAGGACAAATTGCAACCTGTACGGAACAGGAGGTTAAAGGTGCTGATTCTCCAAGGAGGGAGATTGCTAGTAAAGCGGCTGGAATGGCGAACCCGAGCACAAGGAGATGAGAAATGAGGTGCGTTTTAGAAACCTTTCCCGATCACACGGTGTACCATCTTCTGGTTTTCTCATACTTTGTTTCGATGTAGGAAGATGCCCTTGAACCTGGAGATTTGGGACCCATGGGATGGGTACCACGCAGTATTACTTTAAAGGGTCTGCGTTTGCTCACCCAACCTCACCAAACCTCTTAGCCCCAAGAGTGTCCACCCTTATGTCTCAATCAGCTGTGGGTCTAGATATGGTCAATCCAGGTGGCATCACAGCCCCTGAACGAATTTTGTAAGAATTTCTCTCTCTTTCACTGTCTTTGTTTCACGGGGTTTTTAAAAGTAATTGATTTCTATAATGGGGTTTAGCTGCTTTTCACTGCTGTGTTTCTGCCGCTTTACACCCACTTGACTCACTTACAGAGAGATATCAATACATAGGTTTTAAGATTCTTACTAGTCAGATATATTCTTGGGCGGTGAATAGGGGGTGTTGAGTCCAATTCACTGAACAAGGAGTAGGTCTTGTGTATTACATATTGGGTTTATGGAACGGTATCTGAGCTAATTTGAAATGCTTGTTTTATGCATCACCCCACCTCACCTTTCCCGTTAAGCAGCCATAGTGTGTTTTCTAAACGTGTGACTCTGTTCTGTTTTGTAATTCCGGTCAAGGGTAGCGGTTTTTACATTCCCTCTATAAGTGATATCTTATGACAAGTGTCTTTTTCTGTGTGACTTATTTCACTTAGAATCGTCGTACCTAAATCCACTCATCATGCTGCTACTAGCCTTATGACGTTGATTTCATGGCTGAGTGATATTCCATTGTACATAAGGACCACAACTTCTTTATCCATTTTTCTCTTTCCTGGGATATTTAAGGTGTAACGAAGTGGAGGTTCTTGTCAACAGAGCAGCCCTTAACTTTGGGGTGCCTGTGTCTTGCTGATTTTTAGTTTTCCCAATTTATACGCCCATGAGTGGAAGTGCCCTATGCTCTCTAAGCTGAGTTTTTTAGATGTTTCAGGACCCACCGTACACTTCTCCAGAGTGGCTGTTGGCAATTTACATCCCGCCCATCAGCGTAGCCAGGCTCCCGTTTCTCCATGGCCTGTCCTGCCTTTCTGGTTTTGACACTTGATTCAGCATGGCACTTTTGACCGATGGGAAGCGAGACTTCTTTGTAACGCTGATTTGCCTTTCCAGGTTGCTTGGTTGGCCAAAAAGGGCGTATGCGTTTTTTCCTGAATATATTCAGGAAAAAACGCATACGCCCTTTTTGGCCAAGGGCATCATTGTCGAGGTTTTGCCGCTTTTCCTGTGCTTTAAAGGCGATTCGAATCTCCCTCCTGAAATCTGTTTCCTGCAATTCTGCCTTGCTTTCAAATCCTCTTCGTTGCCTTCCCTCAATATATTTGTGGACGAGAGTCATCATTTATAAGTCTGCAGGTTTGTGAATTGCAGTGCCCCTGAGCTCCATTTTTCAACTCGCTTTCTTGGGAGCTGGCCGCAAAAGCGCAGGATTGCTTCAGGCCCTATTCTGGTCCCGGGCGGCAGGCTGAGCCTGTGGTTAATTCTTCTTCCTGATGGGAAAATAGAGGGACCTGTGCCTGTCCCAACACCTAGAGCTAGTCTCTCATTTGTTCCCCCTCTTCCCGTTCATCCTCAGGACATATTGCAACCTGTACGGAACAGGAGGTTAAAGGTGCTGATTCTCCAAGGAGGGAGATTGCTAGTAAAGTGGCTGGAATGGCGAACCCGAGCACAAGGAGATGAGAAATGAAGTGCGTTTTAGAAACCTTTCCCGATCACACGGTGTACCATCTTCTGGGTTTCTCATGCATGGTTTCGATGTAGGAAGATGCCCTTGAACCTGGAGATTTGGGACCCATGGGATGGATACCACGCAGTATTACTTTAAAGGGTCTGCGTTTGCTCACCCAACTTCACCAAAACTCTCAGCTCCAAGAGTGTCCACCCTTATGTCTCAATCAGCTGTGGGTCTAGATATGGTCAATCCAGGTGGCATCACAGCCCCTGAACGAATTTTGTAAGAATTTCTCTCTCTTTCACTTTCTTTGTTTCACGGGTATTCAAAAGTAATTGATTTTTATAATGGGGTTTAGCTGCTTTTCACTGCTGTGTTTCTGCCGCTTTACACCCACTTGTCTCACTTACAGGGAGATATCAATACATAGGTTTTAAGATTCTTACTAGTCAGAAATATTCTTGGGCGGTGAATAGGGGGTGTTGAGTGCAATTCACTGAGCAAGGAGTTGGTCTTGTCTATTACATATTGGGTTTATGGAACGGTATCTGAGCTAATTTGAAATGCTTGTTTTATGCATCACCCCACCTCACCTTTCCCGTTAAGCAGCCATAGTGTGTTTTCTAAACGTGTGACTCTGTTCTGTTTTGTAATTCCGTTCAAGGGTAGCGGTTTTTACATTCCCTCTATAAGTGATATCTTATGACAAGTGTCTTTTTCTGTGTGACTTATTTCACTTAGAATCGTCGTACCTAAATCCACTCATCAAGCTGCTACTAGCCTTATGACGTTGATTTCATGGCTGAGTGATATTCCATTGTACATAAGGACCACAGCTTCTTTATCCATTTTTCTCTTTCCTGGGATATTTAAGGTGTAACGAAGTGGAGGTTCTTGTCAACAGAGCAGCCCTAAACTTTGGGGTGCCTGTGTCTTGCTGATTTTTAGTTTTCCCAATTTATACGCCCATGAGTGGAAGTGCCCTATGCTCTCTAAGCTGAGTTTTTTAGATGTTTCAGGACACACCGTACACTTCTCCAGAGTGGCTGTTGGCAATTTACATCCCGCCCATCAGCGTAGCCAGGCTCCCGTTTCTCCATGGCCTGTCCTGCCTTTCTGGTTTTGACACTTGATTCAGCATGGCACTTTTGACCGATGGGAAGCGAGACTTCTTTGTAGCGCTGATTTGCCTTTCCAGGTTGCTTGGTTGGCCAAAAAGGGCGTATGCGTTTTTTCCTGAATATATTCAGGAAAAAACGCATACGCCCTTTTTGGCCAAGGGCATCATTGTCGAGGTTTTGCCGCTTTTCCTGTGCTTTAAAGGCGATTCGAATCTCCCTCCTGAAATCTGTTTCCTGCAATTCTGCCTTGCTTTCAAATCCTCTTCGTTGCCTTCCCTCAATATATTTGTGGACGAGAGTCATCATTTATAAGTCTGCAGGTTTGTGAATTGCAGTGCCCCTGAGCTCCATTTTTCAACTCGCTTTCTTGGGAGCTGGCCGCAAAAGCGCAGGATTGCTTCAGGCCCTATTCTGGTCCCGGGCGGCAGGCTGAGCCTGTGGTTAATTCTTCTTCCTCATGGGAAAATAGAGTGACCTGTGCCTGTCTCAACACCTAGAGCTAGTCTCTCATTGGTTCCCCCTCTTCCCGTTCATCCTCAGGACAAATTGCAACTTGTACGGAACAGGAGGTTAAAGGTGCTGATTCTCCAAGGAGGGAGATTGCTAGTAAAGCGGCTGGAATGGCGAACCCGAGCACAAGGAGATGAGAAATGAGGTGCGTTTTAGAAACCTTTCCCGATCACACGGTGTACCATCTTCTGGGTTTCTCATGCATTGTTTCGATGTAGGAAGATGACCTTAAACCTGGAGATTTGGGACCCATGGGATGGGTACCACGCAGTATTACTTTAAAGGGTCTGCGTTTGCTCACCCAACCTCACCAAACCTCTCAGCCCCAAGAGTGTCCACCCTTATGTCTCAATCAGCTGTGGGTCTAGATATGGTCAATCCAGGTGGCATCACAGCCCCTGAACGAATTTTGTAAGAATTTCTCTCTCTTTCACTGTCTTTGTTTCACGGGGTTTTTAAAAGTAATTAATTTCTATAATGGGGTTTAGCTGCTTTTCACTGCTGTGTTTCTGCCGCTTTACACCCACTTGACTCACTTACAGAGAGATATCAATGCATAGGTTTTAAGATTCTTACTAGTCAGATATATTCTGGGGCGGTGAATAGGGGGTGTTGAGTCCAATTCACTGAGCAAGGAGTAGGTCTTGTGTATTACATATTGGGTTTATGGAACGGTATCTGAGCTAATTTGAAATGCTTGTTTTATGCATCACCCCACCTCACCTTTCCCGTTAAGCAGTCATAGTGTGTTTTCTAAACGTGTGACTCTGTTCTGTTTTGTAATTCCGTTCAAGGGTAGCGGTTTTTACATTCTCTCTATAAGTGATATCTTATGACAAGTGTCTTTTTCTGTGTGACTTATTTCACTTAGAATCGTCGTACCTAAATCCACTCATCATGCTGCTACTAGCCTTATGACGTTGATTTCATGGCTGAGTGATATTCCATTGTACATAAGGACCACAGCTTCTTTATCCATTTTTCTCTTTCCTGGGATATTTAAGGTGTAACGAAGTGGAGGTTCTTGTCAACAGAGCAGCCCTAAACTTTGGGGTGCCTGTGTCTTGCTGATTTTTAGTTTTCCCAATTTATACGCCCATGAGTGGAAGTGCCCTATGCTCTACAAGCTGAGTTTTTTAGATGTTTCAGGAAACACCGTACACTTCTCCAGAGTGGCTGTTGGCAATTAACATCCCACCCATCAGTGTAGCCAGGCTCCCGTTTCTCCATGGCCTGTCCTGCCTTTCTGGTTTTGACACTTGATTCAGCATGGCCCTTTTGACCGATGGGAAGCGAGACTTCTTTGTAACGCTGATTTGCCTTTCCAGGTTGCTTGGTTGGCCAAAAAGGGCGTATGCGTTTTTTCCTGAATATATTCAGGAAAAAACGCATACGCCCTTTTTGGCCAAGGGCATCATTGTCGAGGTTTTGCCGCTTTTCCTGTGCTTTAAAGGCGATTCGAATCTCCCTCCTGAAATCTGTTTCCTGCAATTCTGCCTTGCTTTCAAATCCTCTTCGTTGCCTTCCCTCAATATATTTGTGGACGAGAGTCATCATTTATAAGTCTGCAGGTTTGTGAATTGCAGTGCCCCTGAGCTCCATTTTTCAACTCGCTTTCTTGGGAGCTGGCCGCAAAAGCGCAGGATTGCTTCAGACCCTATTCTGGTCCCGGGCGGCAGGCTGAGCCTGTGGTAAATTCTTCTTCCTGATGGGAAAATAGAGTGACCTGTGCCTGTCCCAACACCTAGAGCTAGTCTCTCATTGGTTCCCCCTCTTCCCGTTCATCCTCAGGACAAATTGCAACCTGTACGGAACAGGAGGTTAAAGGTGCTGATTCTCCAAGGAGGGAGATTGCTAGTAAAGTGGCTGGAATGGCGAACCCGAGCACAAGGAGATGAGAAATGAAGTGCGTTTTAGAAACCTTTCCCGATCACACGGTGTACCATCTTCTGGGTTTCTCATGCATGGTTTCGATGTAGGAAGATGCCCTTGAACCTGGAGATTTGGGACCCATGGGATGGATACCACGCAGTATTACTTTAAAGGGTCTGCGTTTGCTCACCCAACTTCACCAAAACTCTCAGCTCCAAGAGTGTCCACCCTTATGTCTCAGTCAGCTGTGGGTCTAGATATAGTCAATCCAGGTGGCATCACAGCCCCTGAACGAATTTTGTAAGAATTTCTCTCTCTTTCACTGTCTTTGTTTCACGGGTATTCAAAAGTAATTGATTTTTATAATGGGGTTTAGCTGCTTTTCACTGCTGTGTTTCTGCCGCTTTACACCCACTTGTCTCACTTACAGAGAGATATGAATACATAGGTTTTAAGATTCTTACTAGTCAGAAATATTCTTGGGCGGTGAATAGGGGGTGTTGAGTCCAATTCACTGAGCAAGGAGTTGGTCTTGTCTATTACATATTGGGTTTATGGAACGGTATCTGAGCTAATTTGAAATGCTTGTTTTATGCATCACCCCACCTCACCTTTCCCGTTAAGCAGCCATAGTGTGTTTTCTAAACGTGTGACTCTGTTCTGTTTTGTAATTCATTTCAAGGGTAGCGGTTTTTACATTCCCTCTATAAGTGATATCTTATGATAAGTGTCTTTTTCTGTGAGACTTATTTCACTTAGAATCGTCGTACCTAAATCCACTCATCATGCTGCTACTAGCCTTATGACGTAGATTTCATGGCTGAGTGATATTCCATTGTACATAAGGACCACAACTTCTTTATCCATTTTTCTCTTTCCTGGGATATTTAAGGTGTAACGAAGTGGAGGTTCTTGTCAACAGAGCAGCCCTAAACTTTGGGGTGCCTGTGTCTTGCTGATTTTTAGTTTTCCCAATTTATATGCCCATGAGTGGAAGTTCCCTATGCTCTACAAGCTGAGTTTTTTAGATGTTTCAGGAACCACCGTACACTTCTCCAGAGTGGCTGTTGGCAATTTACATCCCACCCATCAGCGTAGCCAGGCTCCCGTTTCTCCATGGCCTGTCCTGCCTTTCTGGTTTTGACACTTGATTCAGCATGGCCCTTTTGACCGATGGGAAGCGAGACTTCTTTGTAGCGCTGATTTGCCTTTCCAGGTTGCTTGGTTGGCCAAAAAGGGCGTATGCGTTTTTTCCTGAATATATTCAGGAAAAAACGCATACGCCCTTTTTGGCCAAGGGCATCATTGACGAGGTTTTGCCGCTTTTCCTGTGCTTTAAAGGCGATTCGAATCTCCCTCCTGAAATCTGTTTCCTGCAATTCTGCCTTGCTTTCAAATCCTCTTCGTTGCCTTCCCTCAATATATTTGTGGACGATAGTCATCATTTATAAGTCTGCAGGTTTGTGAATTGCAGTGCCCCTGAGCTCCATTTTTCAACTCGCTTTCTTGGGAGCTGGCCGCAAAAGCACAGGATTGCTTCAGGCCCTATTCTGGTCCCGGGCGGCAGGCTGAGCCTGTGGTTAATTCTTCTTCCTCATGGGAAAATAGAGTGACCTGTGCCTGTCACAACACCTAGAGCTAGTCTCTCATTGGTTCCCCCTCTTCCCGTTCATCCTCAGGACAAATTGCAACCTGTACGGAACAGGAGGTTAAAGGTGCTGATTCTCCAAGGAGGGAGATTGCTAGTAAAGCGGCTGGAATGGCGAACCCGAGCACAAGGAGATGAGAAATGAGGTGCGTTTTAGAAACCTTTCCCGATCACACGGTGTACCATCTTCTGGTTTTCTCATACATTGTTTCGATGTAGGAAGATGCCCTTGAACCTGGAGATTTGGGACCCATGGGATGGGTACCACGCAGTATTACTTTAAAGGGTCTGCGTTTGCTCACCCAACCTCACCAAACCTCTCAGCCCCAATAGTGTCCACCCTTATGTCTCAATCAGCTGTGGGTCTAGATATGGTCAATCCAGGTGGCATCACAGCCCCTGAACGAATTTTGTAAGAATTTCTCTCTCTTTCACTGTCTTTGTTTCACGGGGTTTTTAAAAGTAATTGATTTCTATAATGGGGTTTAGCTGCTTTTCACTGCTGTGTTTCTGCCGCTTTACACCCACTTGACTCACTTACAGAGAGATATCAATACATAGGTTTTAAGATTCTTACTAGTCAGATATATTCTTGGGCGGTGAATAGGGGGTGTTGAGTCCAATTCACTGAGCAAGGAGTAGGTCTTGTGTATTACATATTGGGTTTATGGAACGGTATCTGAGCTAATTTGAAACGCTTGTTTTATGCATCACCCCACCTCACCTTTCCCGTTAAGCAGCCATAGTGTGTTTTCTAAACGTGTGACTCTGTTCTGTTTTGTAATTCCGTTCAAGGGTAGCGGTTTTTACATTCCCTCTATAAGTGATATCTTATGACAAGTGTCTTTTTCTGTGTGACTTATTTCACTTAGAATCGTCGTACCTAAATCCACTCATCATGCTGCTACTAGCCTTATGACGTTGATTTCATGGCTGAGTGATATTCCATTGTACATAAGGACCACAACTTCTTTATCCATTTTTCTCTTTCCTGGGATATTTAAGGTGTAACGAAGTGGAGGTTCTTGTCAACAGAGCAGCCCTAAACTTTGGGGTGCCTGTGTCTTGCTGATTTTTAGTTTTCCCAATTTATACGCCCATGAGTGGAAGTGCCCTATGCTCTACAAGCTGAGTTTTTTAGATGTTTCAGGAAACACCGTACACTTCTCCAGAGTGGCTGTTGGCAATTTACATCCCACCCATCAGCGTAGCCAGGCTCCCGTTTCTCCATGGCCTGTCCTGCCTTTCTGGTTTTGACACTTGATTCAGCATGGCCCTTTTGACCGATGGGAAGCGAGACTTCTTTGTAGCGTTGATTTGCCTTTCCAGGTTGCTTGGTTGGCCAAAAAGGGCGTATGCGTTTTTTCCTGAATATATTCAGGAAAAAACGCATACGCCCTTTTTGGCCAAGGGCATCATTGTCGAGGTTTTGCCGCTTTTCCTGTGCTTTAAAGGCGATTCGAATCTCCCTCCTGAAATCTGTTTCCTGCAATTCTGCCTTGCTTTCAAATCCTCTTCGTTGCCTTCCCTCAATATATTTGTGGACGAGAGTCATCATTTATAAGTCTGCAGGTTTGTGAATTGCAGTGCCCCTGAGCTCCATTTTTCAACTCGCTTTCTTGGGAGCTGGCCACAAAAGCGCAGGATTGCTTCAGGCCCTATTCTTGTCCCGGGCGGCAGGCTGAGCCTGTGGTTAATTCTTCTTCCTGATGGGAAAATAGAGTGACCTGTGCCTGTCTCAACACCTAGAGCTAGTCTCTCATTGGTTCCCCCTCTTCCCGTTCATCCTCAGGACAAATTGCAACCTGTACGGAACAGGAGGTTAAAGGTGCTGATTCTCCAAGGAGGGAGATTGCTAGTAAAGCGGCTGGAATGGCGAACCCGAGCACAAGGAGATGAGAAATGAGGTGCGTTTTAGAAACCTTTCCCGATCACACGGTGTACCATCTTCTGGTTTTCTCATACATTGTTTCGATGTAGGAAGATGCCCTTGAACCTGGAGATTTGGGACCCATGGGATGGGTACCACGCAGTATTACTTTAAAGGGTCTGCGTTTGCTCACCCAACCTCACCAAACCTCTTAGCCCCAAGAGTGTCCACCCTTATGTCTCAATCAGCTGTGGGTCTAGATATGGTCAATCCAGGTGGCATCACAGCCCCTGAACGAATTTTGTAAGAATTTCTCTCTCTTTCACTTTCTTTGTTTCACGGGTATTCAAAAGTAATTGATTTTTATAATGGGGTTTAGCTGCTTTTCACTGCTGTGTTTCTGCCGCTTTACACCCACTTGTCTCACTTACAGGGAGATATCAATACATAGGTTTTAAGATTCTTACTAGTCAGAAATATTCTTGGGCGGTGAATAGGGGGTGTTGAGTGCAATTCACTGAGCAAGGAGTTGGTCTTGTCTATTACATATTGGGTTTATGGAACGGTATCTGAGCTAATTTGAAATGCTTGTTTTATGCATCACCCCACCTCACCTTTCCCGTTAAGCAGCCATAGTGTGTTTTCTAAACGTGTGACTCTGTTCTGTTTTGTAATTCCGTTCAAGGGTAGCGGTTTTTACATTCCCTCTATAAGTGATATCTTATGACAAGTGTCTTTTTCTGTGTGACTTATTTCACTTAGAATCGTCGTACCTAAATCCACTCATCAAGCTGCTACTAGCCTTATGACGTTGATTTCATGGCTGAGTGATATTCCATTGTACATAAGGACCACAGCTTCTTTATCCATTTTTCTCTTTCCTGGGATATTTAAGGTGTAACGAAGTGGAGGTTCTTGTCAACAGAGCAGCCCTAAACTTTGGGGTGCCTGTGTCTTGCTGATTTTTAGTTTTCCCAATTTATATGCCCATGAGTGGAAGTTCCCTATGCTCTACAAGCTGAGTTTTTTAGATGTTTCAGGAACCACCGTACACTTCTCCAGAGTGGCTGTTGGCAATTTACATCCCACCCATCAGCGTAGCCAGGCTCCCGTTTCTCCATGGCCTGTCCTGCCTTTCTGGTTTTGACACTTGATTCAGCATGGCCCTTTTGACCGATGGGAAGCGAGACTTCTTTGTAGCGCTGATTTGCCTTTCCAGGTTGCTTGGTTGGCCAAAAAGGGCGTATGCGTTTTTTCCTGAATATATTCAGGAAAAAACGCATACGCCCTTTTTGGCCAAGGGCATCATTGACGAGGTTTTGCCGCTTTTCCTGTGCTTTAAAGGCGATTCGAATCTCCCTCCTGAAATCTGTTTCCTGCAATTCTGCCTTGCTTTCAAATCCTCTTCGTTGCCTTCCCTCAATATATTTGTGGACGATAGTCATCATTTATAAGTCTGCAGGTTTGTGAATTGCAGTGCCCCTGAGCTCCATTTTTCAACTCGCTTTCTTGGGAGCTGGCCGCAAAAGCACAGGATTGCTTCAGGCCCTATTCTGGTCCCGGGCGGCAGGCTGAGCCTGTGGTTAATTCTTCTTCCTCATGGGAAAATAGAGTGACCTGTGCCTGTCACAACACCTAGAGCTAGTCTCTCATTGGTTCCCCCTCTTCCCGTTCATCCTCAGGACAAATTGCAACCTGTACGGAACAGGAGGTTAAAGGTGCTGATTCTCCAAGGAGGGAGATTGCTAGTAAAGCGGCTGGAATGGCGAACCCGAGCACAAGGAGATGAGAAATGAGGTGCGTTTTAGAAACCTTTCCCGATCACACGGTGTACCATCTTCTGGTTTTCTCATACATTGTTTCGATGTAGGAAGATGCCCTTGAACCTGGAGATTTGGGACCCATGGGATGGGTACCACGCAGTATTACTTTAAAGGGTCTGCGTTTGCTCACCCAACCTCACCAAACCTCTCAGCCCCAATAGTGTCCACCCTTATGTCTCAATCAGCTGTGGGTCTAGATATGGTCAATCCAGGTGGCATCACAGCCCCTGAACGAATTTTGTAAGAATTTCTCTCTCTTTCACTGTCTTTGTTTCACGGGGTTTTTAAAAGTAATTGATTTCTATAATGGGGTTTAGCTGCTTTTCACTGCTGTGTTTCTGCCGCTTTACACCCACTTGACTCACTTACAGAGAGATATCAATACATAGGTTTTAAGATTCTTACTAGTCAGATATATTCTTGGGCGGTGAATAGGGGGTGTTGAGTCCAATTCACTGAGCAAGGAGTAGGTCTTGTGTATTACATATTGGGTTTATGGAACGGTATCTGAGCTAATTTGAAACGCTTGTTTTATGCATCACCCCACCTCACCTTTCCCGTTAAGCAGCCATAGTGTGTTTTCTAAACGTGTGACTCTGTTCTGTTTTGTAATTCCGTTCAAGGGTAGCGGTTTTTACATTCCCTCTATAAGTGATATCTTATGACAAGTGTCTTTTTCTGTGTGACTTATTTCACTTAGAATCGTCGTACCTAAATCCACTCATCATGCTGCTACTAGCCTTATGACGTTGATTTCATGGCTGAGTGATATTCCATTGTACATAAGGACCACAACTTCTTTATCCATTTTTCTCTTTCCTGGGATATTTAAGGTGTAACGAAGTGGAGGTTCTTGTCAACAGAGCAGCCCTAAACTTTGGGGTGCCTGTGTCTTGCTGATTTTTAGTTTTCCCAATTTATACGCCCATGAGTGGAAGTGCCCTATGCTCTACAAGCTGAGTTTTTTAGATGTTTCAGGAAACACCGTACACTTCTCCAGAGTGGCTGTTGGCAATTTACATCCCACCCATCAGCGTAGCCAGGCTCCCGTTTCTCCATGGCCTGTCCTGCCTTTCTGGTTTTGACACTTGATTCAGCATGGCCCTTTTGACCGATGGGAAGCGAGACTTCTTTGTAGCGTTGATTTGCCTTTCCAGGTTGCTTGGTTGGCCAAAAAGGGCGTATGCGTTTTTTCCTGAATATATTCAGGAAAAAACGCATACGCCCTTTTTGGCCAAGGGCATCATTGTCGAGGTTTTGCCGCTTTTCCTGTGCTTTAAAGGCGATTCGAATCTCCCTCCTGAAATCTGTTTCCTGCAATTCTGCCTTGCTTTCAAATCCTCTTCGTTGCCTTCCCTCAATATATTTGTGGACGAGAGTCATCATTTATAAGTCTGCAGGTTTGTGAATTGCAGTGCCCCTGAGCTCCATTTTTCAACTCGCTTTCTTGGGAGCTGGCCACAAAAGCGCAGGATTGCTTCAGGCCCTATTCTTGTCCCGGGCGGCAGGCTGAGCCTGTGGTTAATTCTTCTTCCTGATGGGAAAATAGAGTGACCTGTGCCTGTCTCAACACCTAGAGCTAGTCTCTCATTGGTTCCCCCTCTTCCCGTTCATCCTCAGGACAAATTGCAACCTGTACGGAACAGGAGGTTAAAGGTGCTGATTCTCCAAGGAGGGAGATTGCTAGTAAAGCGGCTGGAATGGCGAACCCGAGCACAAGGAGATGAGAAATGAGGTGCGTTTTAGAAACCTTTCCCGATCACACGGTGTACCATCTTCTGGTTTTCTCATACATTGTTTCGATGTAGGAAGATGCCCTTGAACCTGGAGATTTGGGACCCATGGGATGGGTACCACGCAGTATTACTTTAAAGGGTCTGCGTTTGCTCACCCAACCTCACCAAACCTCTTAGCCCCAAGAGTGTCCACCCTTATGTCTCAATCAGCTGTGGGTCTAGATATGGTCAATCCAGGTGGCATCACAGCCCCTGAACGAATTTTGTAAGAATTTCTCTCTCTTTCACTTTCTTTGTTTCACGGGTATTCAAAAGTAATTGATTTTTATAATGGGGTTTAGCTGCTTTTCACTGCTGTGTTTCTGCCGCTTTACACCCACTTGTCTCACTTACAGGGAGATATCAATACATAGGTTTTAAGATTCTTACTAGTCAGAAATATTCTTGGGCGGTGAATAGGGGGTGTTGAGTGCAATTCACTGAGCAAGGAGTTGGTCTTGTCTATTACATATTGGGTTTATGGAACGGTATCTGAGCTAATTTGAAATGCTTGTTTTATGCATCACCCCACCTCACCTTTCCCGTTAAGCAGCCATAGTGTGTTTTCTAAACGTGTGACTCTGTTCTGTTTTGTAATTCCGTTCAAGGGTAGCGGTTTTTACATTCCCTCTATAAGTGATATCTTATGACAAGTGTCTTTTTCTGTGTGACTTATTTCACTTAGAATCGTCGTACCTAAATCCACTCATCAAGCTGCTACTAGCCTTATGACGTTGATTTCATGGCTGAGTGATATTCCATTGTACATAAGGACCACAGCTTCTTTATCCATTTTTCTCTTTCCTGGGATATTTAAGGTGTAACGAAGTGGAGGTTCTTGTCAACAGAGCAGCCCTAAACTTTGGGGTGCCTGTGTCTTGCTGATTTTTAGTTTTCCCAATTTATACGCCCATGAGTGGAAGTGCCCTATGCTCCCTAAGCTGAGTTTTTTAGATGTTTCAGGACACACCGAGCACTTCTCCAGAGTGGCTGTTGGCAATTTACATCCCGCCCATCAGCGTAGCCAGGCTCCCGTTTCTCCATGGCCTGTCCTGCCTTTCTGGTTTTGACACTTGATTCAGCATGGCCCTTTTGACCGATGGGAAGCGAGACTTCTTTGTAGCGCTGATTTGCCTTTCCAGGTTGCTTGGTTGGCCAAAAAGGGCGTATGCGTTTTTTCCTGAATATATTCAGGAAAAAACGCATACGCCCTTTTTGGCCAAGGGCATCATTGTCGAGGTTTTGCCGCTTTTCCTGTGCTTTAAAGGCGATTCGAATCTCCCTCCTGAAATCTGTTTCCTGCAATTCTGCCTTGCTTTCAAATCCTCTTCGTTGCCTTCCCTCAATATATTTGTGGACGAGAGTCATCATTTATAAGTCTGCAGGTTTGTGAATTGCAGTGCCCCTGAGCTCCATTTTTCAACTCGCTTTCTTGGGAGTTGGCCGCAAAAGCGCAGGATTGCTTCAGGCCCTATTCTGGTCCCGGGCGGCAGGCTGAGCCTGTGGTTAATTCTTCTTCCTGATGGGAAAATAGAGTGACCTGTGCCTGTCTCAACACCTAGAGCTAGTCTCTCATTGGTTCCCCCTCTTCCCGTTCATCCTCAGGACAAATTGCAACCTGTACGGAACAGGAGGTTAAAGGTGCTGATTCTCCAAGGAGGGAGATTGCTAGTAAAGCGGCTGGAATGGCGAACCCGAGCACAAGGAGATGAGAAATGAGGTGCGTTTTAGAAACCTTTCCCGATCACACGGTGTACCATCTTCTGGTTTTCTCATACATTGTTTCGATGTAGGAAGATGCCCTTGAACCTGGAGATTTGGGACCCATGGGATGGGTACCACGCAGTATTACTTTAAAGGGTCTGCGTTTGCTCACCCAACCTCACCAAACCTCTCAGCCCCAAGAGTGTCCACCCTTATGTCTCAATCAGCTGTGGGTCTAGATATGGTCAATCCAGGTGGCATCACAGCCCCTGAATGAATTTTGTAAGAATTTCTCTCTCTTTCACTGTCTTTGTTTCACAGGGTTTTTAAAAGTAATTGATTTCTATAATGGGGTTTAGCTGCTTTTCACTGCTGTGTTTCTGCCGCTTTACACCCACTTGACTCACTTACAGAGAGATATCAATACATAGGTTTTAAGATTCTTACTAGTCAGATATATTCTTGGGCGGTGAATAGGGGGTGTTGAGTCCAATTCACTGAACAAGGAGTAGGTCTTGTGTATTACATATTGGGTTTATGGAACGGTATCTGAGCTAATTTGAAATGCTTGTTTTATGCATCACCCCACCTCACCTTTCCCGTTAAGCAGCCATAGTGTGTTTTCTAAACGTGTGACTCTGTTGTGTTTTGTAATTCCGTTCAAGGGTAGCGGTTTTTACATTCCCTCTATAAGTGATATCTTATGACAAGTGTCTTTTTCTGTGTGACTTATTTCACTTAGAATCGTCGTACCTAAATCCACTCATCATGCTGCTACTAGCCTTATGACGTTGATTTCATGGCTGAGTGATATTCCATTGTACATAAGGACCACAACTTCTTTATCCATTTTTCTCTTTCCTGGGATATTTAAGGTGTAACGAAGTGGAGGTTCTTGTCAACAGAGCAGCCCTAAACTTTGGGGTGCCTGTGTCTTGCTGATTTTTAGTTTTCCCAATTTATACGCCCATGAGTGGAAGTGCCCTATGCTCCCTAAGCTGAGTTTTTTAGATGTTTCAGGACACACCGAGCACTTCTCCAGAGTGGCTGTTGGCAATTTACATCCCGCCCATCAGCGTAGCCAGGCTCCCGTTTCTCCATGGCCTGTCCTGCCTTTCTGGTTTTGACACTTGATTCAGCATGGCACTTTTGACCGATGGGAAGCGAGACTTCTTTGTAGCGCTGATTTGCCTTTCCAGGTTGCTTGGTTGGCCAAAAAGGGCGTATGCGTTTTTTCCTGAATATATTCAGGAAAAAACGCATACGCCCTTTTTGGCCAAGGGCATCATTGTCGAGGTTTTGCCGCTTTTCCTGTGCTTTAAAGGCGATTCGAATCTCCCTCCTGAAATCTGTTTCCTGCAATTCTGCCTTGCTTTCAAATCCTCTTCGTTGCCTTCCCTCAATATATTTGTGGACGAGAGTCATCATTTATAAGTCTGCAGGTTTGTGAATTGCAGTGCCCCTGAGCTCCATTTTTCAACTCGCTTTCTTGGGAGCTGGCCGCAAAAGCGCAGGATTGCTTCAGGCCCTATTCTGGTCCCGGGCGGCAGGCTGAGCCTGTGGTAAATTCTTCTTCCTGATGGGAAAATAGAGTGACCTGTGCCTGTCCCAACACCTAGAGCTAGTCTCTCATTGGTTCCCCCTCTTCCCGTTCATCCTCAGGACAAATTGCAACCTGTACGGAACAGGAGGTTAAAGGTGCTGATTCTCCAAGGAGGGAGATTGCTAGTAAAGTGGCTGGAATGGCGCACCCTAGCACAAGGAGATGAGAAATGAAGTGTGTTTTAGAAACCTTTCCCGATCACACGGTGTACCATCTTCTGGGTTTCTCATGCATGGTTTCGATGTAGGAAGATGCCCTTGAACCTGGAGATTTGGGACCCATGGGATGGATACCACGCAGTATTACTTTAAAGGGTCTGCGTTTGCTCACCGAACTTCACCAAAACTCTCAGCTCCAAGAGTGTCCACCCTTATGTCTCAATCAGCTGTGGGTCTAGATATGGTCAATCCAGGTGGCATCACAGCCCCTGAACGAATTTTGTAAGAATTTCTCTCTCTTTCACTTTCTTTGTTTCACGGGTATTCAAAAGTAATTGATTTTTATAATGGGGTTTAGCTGCTTTTCACTGCTGTGTTTCTGCCGCTTTACACCCACTTGTCTCACTTACAGAGAGATATCAATACATAGGTTTTAAGATTCTTACTAGTCAGAAATATTCTTGGGTTGTGAATAGGGGGTGTTGAGTGCAATTCACTGAGCAAGGAGTTGGTCTTGTCTATTACATATTGGGTTTATGGAACGGTATCTGAGCTAATTTGAAACTCTTGTTTTATGCATCACCCCACCTCACCTTTCCCGTTAAGCAGCCATAGTGTGTTTTCTAAACGTGTGACTCTGTTCTGTTTTGTAATTCATTTCAAGAGTAGCGGTTTTTACATTCCCTCTATAAGTGATATCTTATGATAAGTGTCTTTTTCTGTGAGACTTATTTCACTTAAAATCGTCGTACCTAAATCCACTCATCATGCTGCTACTACCCTTATGACGTAGATTTCATGGCTGAGTGATATTCCATTGTACATAAGGACCACAACTTCTTTATCCATTTTTCTCTTTCCTGGGATATTTAAGGTGTAACGAAGTGGAGGTTCTTGTCAACAGAGCATCCCTAAACTTTGGGGTGCCTGTGTCTTGCTGATTTTTAGTTTTCCCAATTTATACGCCCATGAGTGGAAGTGCCCTGTGGTCTCTAAGCTGAGTTTTTTAGATGTTTCAGGACACACCGTACACTTCTCCAGAGTGGCTGTTGGCAATTTACATCCCGCCCATCAGCGTAGCCAGGCTCCCGTTTCTCCATGGACTGTCCTGCCTTTCTGGTTTTGACACTTGATTCAGCATGGCACTTTTGACCGATGGGAAGCGAGACTTCTTTGTAGCGCTGATTTGCCTTTCCAGGTTGCTTGGTTGGCCAAAAAGGGCGTATGCGTTTTTTCCTGAATATATTCAGGAAAAAACGCATACGCCCTTTTTGGCCAAGGGCATCATTGTCGAGGTTTTGCCGCTTTTCCTGTGCTTTAAAGGCGATTCGAATCTCCCTCCTGAAATCTGTTTCCTGCAATTCTGCCTTGCTTTCAAATCCTCTTCGTTGCCTTCCCTCAATATATTTGTGGACGAGAGTCACCATTTATAAGTCTGCAGGTTTGTGAATTGCAGTGGCCCTGAGCTCCATTTTTCAACTCGCTTTCTTGGGAGTGGGCCGCAAAAGCGCAGGATTGCTTCAGGCCCTATTCTGGTCCCGGGCGGCAGGCTGAGCCTGTGGTTAATTCTTCTTCCTCATGGGAAAATAGAGTGACCTGTGCCTGTCTCAACACCTAGAGCTAGTCTCTCATTGGTTCCCCCTCTTCCCGTTCATCCTCAGGACAAATTGCAACTTGTACGGAACAGGAGGTTAAAGGTGCTGATTCTCCAAGGAGGGAGATTGCTAGTAAAGCGGCTGGAATGGCGAACCCGAGCACAAGGAGATGAGAAATGAGGTGCGTTTTAGAAACCTTTCCCGATCACACGGTGTACCATCTTCTGGGTTTCTCATGCATTGTTTCGATGTAGGAAGATGCCCTTAAACCTGGAGATTTGGGACCCATGGGATGGGTACCACGCAGTATTACTTTAAAGGGTCTGCGTTTGCTCACCCAACCTCACCAAACCTCTCAGCCCCAAGAGTGTCCACCCTTATGTCTCAATCAGCTGTGGGTCTAGATATGGTCAATCCAGGTGGCATCACAGCCCCTGAACGAATTTTGTAAGAATTTCTCTCTCTTTCACTGTCTTTGTTTCACGGGGTTTTTAAAAGTAATTAATTTCTATAATGGGGTTTAGCTGCTTTTCACTGCTGTGTTTCTGCCGCTTTACACCCACTTGACTCACTTACAGAGAGATATCAATACATAGGTTTTAAGATTCTTACTAGTCAGATATATTCTTGGGCGGTGAATAGGGGGTGTTGAGTCCAATTCACTGAGCAAGGAGTAGGTCTTGTGTATTACATATTGGGTTTATGGAACGGTATATGAGCTAATTTGAAATGCTTGTTTTATGCATCATCCCACCTCACCTTTCCCGTTAAGCAGCCATAGTGTGTTTTCTAAACGTGTGACTCTGGTCTGTTTTGTAATTCCGTTCAAGGGTAGCGGTTTTTACATTCCCCCTATAAGTGATATCTTATGACAAGTGTCTTTTTCTGTGTGACTTATTTCACTTAGAATCGTCGTACCTAAATCCAATCATCATGCTGCTACTAGCCTTATGACGTTGATTTCATGGCTGAGTGATATTCCATTGTACATAAGGACCACAACTTCTTTATCCATTTTTCTCTTTCCTGGGATATTTAAGGTGTAACGAAGTGGAGGTTCTTGTCAACAGAGCAGCCCTAAACTTTGGGGTGCCTGTGTCTTGCTGATTTTTAGTTTTCCCAATTTATGCGCCCATGAGTGGAAGTGCCCTATGCTCTCTAAGCTGAGTTCTTTAGATGTTTCAGGACACACCGTACACTTCTCCAGAGTGGCTGTTGTCAATTTACATCCCGCCCATCAGCGTAGCCAGGCTCCCGTTTCTCCATGGCCTGTCCTGCCTTTCTGGTTTTGACACTTGATTCAGCATGGCCCTTTTGACCGATGGGAAGCGAGACTTCTTTGTAGCGCTGATTTGCCTTTCCAGGTTGCTTGGTTGGCCAAAAAGGGCGTATGCGTTTTTTCCTGAATATATTCAGGAAAAAACGCATACGCGCTTTTTGGCCAAGGGTATCATTGTCCAGGTTTTGCCGCTTTTCCTGTGCTTTAAAGGCGATTCGAATCTCCCTCCTGAAATCTGTTTCCTGCAATTCTGCCTTGCTTTCAAATCCTCTTCGTTGCCTTCCCTCAATATATTTGTGGACGAGAGTCATCATTTATAAGTCTGCAGGTTTGTGAATTGCAGTGCCCCTGAGCTCCATTTTTCAACTCGCTTTCTTGGGAGCTGTCCGCAAAAGCGCAGGATTGCTTCAGGCCCTATTCTGGTCCCGGGCGGCAGGCTGAGCCTGTGGTTAATTCTTCTTCCTGATGGGAAAATAGAGTGACCTGTGCCTGTCTCAACACCTAGAGCTAGTCTCTCATTGGTTCCCCCTCTTCCCGTTCATCCTCAGGACAAATTGCAACCTGTACGGAACAGGAGGTTAAAGGTGCTGATTCTCCAAGGAGGGAGATTGCTAGTAAAGCGGCTAGAATGGCGAACCCGAGCACAAGGAGATGAGAAATGAGGTTCGTTTTAGAAACCTTTCCCAATCACACGGTGTACCATCTTCTGGGTTTCTCATGCATTGTTTCGATGTAGGAAGATGCCCTTGAACCTGGAGATTTGGGACCCATGGGATGGGTACCACGCAGTATTACTTTAAAGGGTCTGCGTTTGCTCACCCAACCTCACCAAAACTCTCAGCTCCAAGAGTGTCCACCCTTATGTCTCAATCAGCTGTGGGTCTAGATATGGTCAATCCAGGTGGCATCACAGCCCCTGAACGAATTTTGTAAGAATTTCTCTCTCTTTCACTTTCTTTGTTTCACGGGTATTCAAAAGTAATTGATTTTTATAATGGGGTTTAGCTGCTTTTCACTGCTGTGTTTCTGCCGCTTTACACCCACTTGTCTCACTTACAGAGAGATATCAATACATAGGTTTTAAGATTCTTACTAGTCAGAAATATTCTTGGGCGGTGAATAGGGGGTGTTGAGTGCAATTCACTGAGCAAGGAGTTGGTCTTGTCTATTACATATTGGGTTTATGGAACGGTATCTGAGCTAATTTGAAACCCTTGTTTTATGCATCACCCCACCTCACCTTTCCCGTTAAGCAGCCATAGTGTGTTTTCTAAACGTGTGACTCTGTTCTGTTTTGTAATTCATTTCAAGGGTAGCGGTTTTTACGTTCCCTCTATAAGTGATATCTTATGATAAGTGTCTTTTTCTGTGAGACTTATTTCACTTAGAATCGTCGTACCTAAATCCACTCATCATGCTGCTACTAGCCTTATGACGTAGATTTCATGGCTGAGTGATATTCCATTGTACATAAGGACCACAACTTCTTTATCCATTTTTCTCTTTCCTGGGATATTTAAGGTGTAACGAAGTGGAGGTTCTTGTCAACAGAGCAGCCCTAAACTTTGGGGTGCCTGTGTCTTGCTGATTTTTAGTTTTCCCAATTTATACGCCCATGAGTGGAAGTGCCCTATGCTCTCTAAGCTGAGTTTTTTAGATGTTTCAGGACACACCGTACACTTCTCCAGAGTGGCTGTTGGCAATTTACATCCCGCCCATCAGCGTAGCCAGGCTCCCGTTTCTCCATGGCCTGTCCTGCCTTTCTGGTTTTGACACTTGATTCAGCATAGCACTTTTGACCGATGGGAAGCGAGACTTCTTTGTAGCGCTGATTTGCCTTTCCAGGTTGCTTGGTTGGCCAAAAAGGGCGTATGCGTTTTTTCCTGAATATATTCAGGAAAAAACGCATACGCCCTTTTTGGCCAAGGGCATCATTGTCGAGGTTTTGCCGCTTTTCCTGTGCTTTAAAGGCGATTCGAATCTCCCTCCTGAAATCTGTTTCCTGCAATTCTGCCTTGCTTTCAAATCCTCTTCTTTGCCTTCCCTCAATATATTTGTGGACGAGAGTCATCATTTATAAGTCTGCAGGTTTGTGAATTGCAGTGCCCCTGAGCTCCATTTTTCAACTCGCTTTCTTGGGAGCTGTCCGCAAAAGCGCAGGATTGCTTCAGGCCCTATTCTGGTCCCGGGCGGCAGGCTGAGCCTGTGGTTAATTCTTCTTCCGCATGGGAAAATAGAGTGACCTGTGCCTGTCTCAACACCTAGAGCTAGTCTCTCATTGGTTCCCCCTCTTCCCGTTCATCCTCAGGACAAATTGCAACTTGTACGGAACAGGAGGTTAAAGGTGCTGATTCTCCAAGGAGGGAGATTGCTAGTAAAGCGGCTGGAATGGCGAACCCGAGCACAAGGAGATGAGAAATGAGGTGCGTTTTAGAAACCTTTCCCGATCACACGGTGTACCATCTTCTGGGTTTCTCATGCATTGTTTCGATGTAGGAAGATGCCCTTAAACCTGGAGATTTGGGACCCATGGGATGGGTACCACGCAGTATTACTTTAAAGGGTCTGCGTTTGCTCACCCAACCTCACCAAACCTCTCAGCCCCAAGAGTGTCCACCCTTATGTCTCAATCAGCTGTGGGTCTAGATATGGTCAATCCAGGTGGCATCACAGCCCCTGAACGAATTTTGTAAGAATTTCTCTCTCTTTCACTGTCTTTGTTTCACGGGGTTTTTAAAAGTAATTAATTTCTATAATGGGGTTTAGCTGCTTTTCACTGCTGTGTTTCTGCCGCTTTACACCCACTTGACTCACTTACAGAGAGATATCAATACATAGGTTTTAAGATTCTTACTAGTCAGATATATTCTTGGGCGGTGAATAGGGGGTGTTGAGTCCAATTCACTGAGCAAGGAGTAGGTCTTGTGTATTACATATTGGGTTTATGGAACGGTATCTGAGCTAATTTGAAATGCTTGTTTTATGCATCACCCCACCTCACCTTTCCCGTTAAGCAGCCATAGTGTGTTTTCTAAACGTGTGACTCTGTTCTGTTTTGTAATTCCGTTCAAGGGTAGCGGTTTTTACATTCCCTCTATAAGTGATATCTTATGACAAGTGTCTTTTTCTGTGTGACTTATTTCACTTAGAATCGTCGTACCTAAATCCACTCATCAAGCTGCTACTAGCCTTATGACGTTGATTTCATGGCTGAGTGATATTCCATTGTACATAAGGACCTCAGCTTCTTTATCCATTTTTCTCTTTCCTGGGATATTTAAGGTGTAACGAAGTGGAGGTTCTTGTCAACAGAGCATCCCTAAACTTTGGGGTGCCTGTGTCTTGCTGATTTTTAGTTTTCCCAATTTATACGCCCATGAGTGGAAGTGCCCTGTGGTCTCTAAGCTGAGTTTTTTAGATGTTTCAGGACACACCGTACACTTCTCCAGAGTGGCTGTTGGCAATTTACATCCCGCCCATCAGCGTAGCCAGGCTCCCGTTTCTCCATGGACTGTCCTGCCTTTCTGGTTTTGACACTTGATTCAGCATGGCACTTTTGACCGATGGGAAGCGAGACTTCTTTGTAGCGCTGATTTGCCTTTCCAGGTTGCTTGGTTGGCCAAAAAGGGCGTATGCGTTTTTTCCTGAATATATTCAGGAAAAAACGCATACGCCCTTTTTGGCCAAGGGCATCATTGTCGAGGTTTTGCCGCTTTTCCTGTGCTTTAAAGGCGATTCGAATCTCCCTCCTGAAATCTGTTTCCTGCAATTCTGCCTTGCTTTCAAATCCTCTTCGTTGCCTTCCCTCAATATATTTGTGGACGAGAGTCACCATTTATAAGTCTGCAGGTTTGTGAATTGCAGTGGCCCTGAGCTCCATTTTTCAACTCGCTTTCTTGGGAGTGGGCCGCAAAAGCGCAGGATTGCTTCAGGCCCTATTCTGGTCCCGGGCGGCAGGCTGAGCCTGTGGTTAATTCTTCTTCCTCATGGGAAAATAGAGTGACCTGTGCCTGTCTCAACACCTAGAGCTAGTCTCTCATTGGTTCCCCCTCTTCCCGTTCATCCTCAGGACAAATTGCAACTTGTACGGAACAGGAGGTTAAAGGTGCTGATTCTCCAAGGAGGGAGATTGCTAGTAAAGCGGCTGGAATGGCGAACCCGAGCACAAGGAGATGAGAAATGAGGTGCGTTTTAGAAACCTTTCCCGATCACACGGTGTACCATCTTCTGGGTTTCTCATGCATTGTTTCGATGTAGGAAGATGCCCTTAAACCTGGAGATTTGGGACCCATGGGATGGGTACCACGCAGTATTACTTTAAAGGGTCTGCGTTTGCTCACCCAACCTCACCAAACCTCTCAGCCCCAAGAGTGTCCACCCTTATGTCTCAATCAGCTGTGGGTCTAGATATGGTCAATCCAGGTGGCATCACAGCCCCTGAACGAATTTTGTAAGAATTTCTCTCTCTTTCACTGTCTTTGTTTCACGGGGTTTTTAAAAGTAATTAATTTCTATAATGGGGTTTAGCTGCTTTTCACTGCTGTGTTTCTGCCGCTTTACACCCACTTGACTCACTTACAGAGAGATATCAATACATAGGTTTTAAGATTCTTACTAGTCAGATATATTCTTGGGCGGTGAATAGGGGGTGTTGAGTCCAATTCACTGAGCAAGGAGTAGGTCTTGTGTATTACATATTGGGTTTATGGAACGGTATATGAGCTAATTTGAAATGCTTGTTTTATGCATCATCCCACCTCACCTTTCCCGTTAAGCAGCCATAGTGTGTTTTCTAAACGTGTGACTCTGGTCTGTTTTGTAATTCCGTTCAAGGGTAGCGGTTTTTACATTCCCCCTATAAGTGATATCTTATGACAAGTGTCTTTTTCTGTGTGACTTATTTCACTTAGAATCGTCGTACCTAAATCCAATCATCATGCTGCTACTAGCCTTATGACGTTGATTTCATGGCTGAGTGATATTCCATTGTACATAAGGACCACAACTTCTTTATCCATTTTTCTCTTTCCTGGGATATTTAAGGTGTAACGAAGTGGAGGTTCTTGTCAACAGAGCAGCCCTAAACTTTGGGGTGCCTGTGTCTTGCTGATTTTTAGTTTTCCCAATTTATGCGCCCATGAGTGGAAGTGCCCTATGCTCTCTAAGCTGAGTTCTTTAGATGTTTCAGGACACACCGTACACTTCTCCAGAGTGGCTGTTGGCAATTTACATCCCGCACATCAGCGTAGCCAGGCTCCCGTTTCTCCATGGCCTGTCCTGCCTTTCTGGTTTTGACACTTGATTCAGCATAGCACTTTTGACCGATGGGAAGCGAGACTTCTTTGTAGCACTGATTTGCCTTTCCAGGTTGCTTGGTTGGCCAAAAAGGGCGTATGCGTTTTTTCCTGAATATATTCAGGAAAAAACGCATACGCCCTTTTTGGCCAAGGGCATCATTGTCGAGGTTTTGCCGCTTTTCCTGTGCTTTAAAGGCGATTCGAATCTCCCTCCTGAAATCTGTTTCCTGCAATTCTGCCTTGCTTTCAAATCCTCTTCGTTGCCTTCCCTCAATATATTTGTGGACGAGAGTCATCATTTATAAGTCTGCAGGTTTGTGAATTGCAGTGCCCCTGAGCTCCATTTTTCAACTCGCTTTCTTGGGAGCTGGCCGCAAAAGCGCAGGATTGCTTCAGGCCCTATTCTGGTCCCGGGCGGCAGGCTGAGCCTGTGGTTAATTCTTCTTCCTCATGGGAAAATAGAGTGACCTGTGCCTGTCTCAACACCTAGAGCTAGTCTCTCATTGGTTCCCCCTCTTCCCGTTCATCCTCAGGACAAATTGCAACTTGTACGGAACAGGAGGTTAAAGGTGCTGATTCTCCAAGGAGGGAGATTGCTAGTAAAGCGGCTGGAATGGCGAACCCGAGCACAAGGAGATGAGAAATGAGGTGCGTTTTAGAAACCTTTCCCGATCACACGGTGTACCATCTTCTGGGTTTCTCATGCATTGTTTCGATGTAGGAAGATGCCCTTAAACCTGGAGATTTGGGACCCATGGGATGGGTACCACGCAGTATTACTTTAAAGGGTCTGCGTTTGCTCACCCAACCTCACCAAACCTCTCAGCCCCAAGAGTGTCCACCCTTATGTCTCAATCAGCTGTGGGTCTAGATATGGTCAATCCAGGTGGCATCACAGCCCCTGAACGAATTTTGTAAGAATTTCTCTCTCTTTCACTGTCTTTGTTTCACGGGGTTTTTAAAAGTAATTAATTTCTATAATGGGGTTTAGCTGCTTTTCACTGCTGTGTTTCTGCCGCTTTACACCCACTTGACTCACTTACAGAGAGATATCAATATATAGGTTTTAAGATTCTTACTAGTCAGATATATTCTTGGGCGGTGAATAGGGGGTGTTGAGTCCAATTCACTGAGCAAGGAGTAGGTCTTGTGTATTACATATTGGGTTTATGGAACGGTATCTGAGCTAATTTGAAATGCTTGTTTTATGCATCACCCCACCTCACCTTTCCCGTTAAGCAGCCATAGTGTGTTTTCTAAACGTGTGACTCTGTTCTGTTTTGTAATTCCGTTCAAGGGTAGCGGTTTTTACATTCCCCCTATAAGTGATATCTTATGACAAGTGTCTTTTTCTGTGTGACTTATTTCACTTAGAATCGTCGTACCTAAATCCAATCATCATGCTGCTACTAGCCTTATGACGTTGATTTCATGGCTGAGTGATATTCCATTGTACATAAGGACCACAACTTCTTTATCCATTTTTCTCTTTCCTGGGATATTTAAGGTGTAACGAAGTGGAGGTTCTTGTCAACAGAGCAGCCCTAAACTTTGGGGTGCCTGTGTCTTGCTGATTTTTAGTTTTCCCAATTTATGCGCCCATGAGTGGAAGTGCCCTATGCTCTCTAAGCTGAGTTCTTTAGATGTTTCAGGACACACCGTACACTTCTCCAGAGTGGCTGTTGTCAATTTACATCCCGCCCATCAGCGTAGCCAGGCTCCCGTTTCTCCATGGCCTGTCCTGCCTTTCTGGTTTTGACACTTGATTCAGCATGGCCCTTTTGACCGATGGGAAGCGAGACTTCTTTGTAGCGCTGATTTGCCTTTCCAGGTTGCTTGGTTGGCCAAAAAGGGCGTATGCGTTTTTTCCTGAATATATTCAGGAAAAAACGCATACGCGCTTTTTGGCCAAGGGTATCATTGTCCAGGTTTTGCCGCTTTTCCTGTGCTTTAAAGGCGATTCGAATCTCCCTCCTGAAATCTGTTTCCTGCAATTCTGCCTTGCTTTCAAATCTTCTTCGTTGCCTTCCCTCAATATATTTGTGGACGAGAGTCATCATTTATAAGTCTGCAGGTTTGTGAATTGCAGTGCCCCTGAGCTCCATTTTTCAACTCGCTTTCTTGGGAGCTGTCCGCAAAAGCGCAGGATTGCTTCAGGCCCTATTCTGGTCCCGGGCGGCAGGCTGAGCCTGTGGTTAATTCTTCTTCCTGATGGGAAAATAGAGTGACCTGTGCCTGTCTCAACACCTAGAGCTAGTCTCTCATTGGTTCCCCCTCTTCCCGTTCATCCTCAGGACAAATTGCAACCTGTACGGAACAGGAGGTTAAAGGTGCTGATTCTCCAAGGAGGGAGATTGCTAGTAAAGCGGCTAGAATGGCGAACCCGAGCACAAGGAGATGAGAAATGAGGTTCGTTTTAGAAACCTTTCCCAATCACACGGTGTACCATCTTCTGGGTTTCTCATGCATTGTTTCGATGTAGGAAGATGCCCTTGAACCTGGAGATTTGGGACCCATGGGATGGGTACCACGCAGTATTACTTTAAAGGGTCTGCGTTTGCTCACCCAACCTCACCAAAACTCTCAGCTCCAAGAGTGTCCACCCTTATGTCTCAATCAGCTGTGGGTCTAGATATGGTCAATCCAGGTGGCATCACAGCCCGTGAACGAATTTTGTAAGAATTTCTCTCTCTTTCACTTTCTTTGTTTCACGGGTATTCAAAAGTAATTGATTTTTATAATGGGGTTTAGCTGCTTTTCACTGCTGTGTTTCTGCCGCTTTACACCCACTTGTCTCACTTACAGAGAGATATCAATACATAGGTTTTAAGATTCTTACTAGTCAGAAATATTCTTGGGCGGTGAATAGGGGGTGTTGAGTGCAATTCACTGAGCAAGGAGTTGGTCTTGTCTATTACATATTGGGTTTATGGAACGGTATCTGAGCTAATTTGAAACCCTTGTTTTATGCATCACCCCACCTCACCTTTCCCGTTAAGCAGCCATAGTGTGTTTTCTAAACGTGTGACTCTGTTCTGTTTTGTAATTCATTTCAAGGGTAGCGGTTTTTACGTTCCCTCTATAAGTGATATCTTATGATAAGTGTCTTTTTCTGTGAGACTTATTTCACTTAGAATCGTCGTACCTAAATCCACTCATCATGCTGCTACTAGCCTTATGACGTAGATTTCATGGCTGAGTGATATTCCATTGTACATAAGGACCACAACTTCTTTATCCATTTTTCTCTTTCCTGGGATATTTAAGGTGTAACGAAGTGGAGGTTCTTGTCAACAGAGCAGCCCTAAACTTTGGGGTGCCTGTGTCTTGCTGATTTTTAGTTTTCCCAATTTATACGCCCATGAGTGGAAGTGCCCTATGCTCTCTAAGCTGAGTTTTTTAGATGTTTCAGGACACACCGTACACTTCTCCAGAGTGGCTGTTGGCAATTTACATCCCGCCCATCAGCGTAGCCAGGCTCCCGTTTCTCCATGGCCTGTCCTGCCTTTCTGGTTTTGACACTTGATTCAGCATAGCACTTTTGACCGATGGGAAGCGAGACTTCTTTGTAGCGCTGATTTGCCTTTCCAGGTTGCTTGGTTGGCCAAAAAGGGCGTATGCGTTTTTTCCTGAATATATTCAGGAAAAAACGCATACGCCCTTTTTGGCCAAGGGCATCATTGTCGAGGTTTTGCCGCTTTTCCTGTGCTTTAAAGGCGATTCGAATCTCCCTCCTGAAATCTGTTTCCTGCAATTCTGCCTTGCTTTCAAATCCTCTTCTTTGCCTTCCCTCAATATATTTGTGGACGAGAGTCATCATTTATAAGTCTGCAGGTTTGTGAATTGCAGTGCCCCTGAGCTCCATTTTTCAACTCGCTTTCTTGGGAGCTGTCCGCAAAAGCGCAGGATTGCTTCAGGCCCTATTCTGGTCCCGGGCGGCAGGCTGAGCCTGTGGTTAATTCTTCTTCCGCATGGGAAAATAGAGTGACCTGTGCCTGTCTCAACACCTAGAGCTAGTCTCTCATTGGTTCCCCCTCTTCCCGTTCATCCTCAGGACAAATTGCAACTTGTACGGAACAGGAGGTTAAAGGTGCTGATTCTCCAAGGAGGGAGATTGCTAGTAAAGCGGCTGGAATGGCGAACCCGAGCACAAGGAGATGAGAAATGAGGTGCGTTTTAGAAACCTTTCCCGATCACACGGTGTACCATCTTCTGGGTTTCTCATGCATTGTTTCGATGTAGGAAGATGCCCTTAAACCTGGAGATTTGGGACCCATGGGATGGGTACCACGCAGTATTACTTTAAAGGGTCTGCGTTTGCTCACCCAACCTCACCAAACCTCTCAGCCCCAAGAGTGTCCACCCTTATGTCTCAATCAGCTGTGGGTCTAGATATGGTCAATCCAGGTGGCATCACAGCCCCTGAACGAATTTTGTAAGAATTTCTCTCTCTTTCACTGTCTTTGTTTCACGGGGTTTTTAAAAGTAATTAATTTCTATAATGGGGTTTAGCTGCTTTTCACTGCTGTGTTTCTGCCGCTTTACACCCACTTGACTCACTTACAGAGAGATATCAATACATAGGTTTTAAGATTCTTACTAGTCAGATATATTCTTGGGCGGTGAATAGGGGGTGTTGAGTCCAATTCACTGAGCAAGGAGTAGGTCTTGTGTATTATATATTGGGTTTATGGAACGGTATCTGAGCTAATTTGAAATGCTTGTTTTATGCATCACCCCACCTCACCTTTCCCGTTAAGCAGCCATAGTGTGTTTTCTAAACGTGTGACTCTGTTCTGTTTTGTAATTCCGTTCAAGGGTAGCGGTTTTTACATTCCCTCTATAAGTGATATCTTATGACAAGTGTCTTTTTCTGTGTGACTTATTTCACTTAGAATCGTCGTACCTAAATCCACTCATCAAGCTGCTACTAGCCTTATGACGTTGATTTCATGGCTGAGTGATATTCCATTGTACATAAGGACCTCAGCTTCTTTATCCATTTTTCTCTTTCCTGGGATATTTAAGGTGTAACGAAGTGGAGGTTCTTGTCAACAGAGCAGCCCTAAACTTTGGGGTGCCTGTGTCTTGCTGATTTTTAGTTTTCCCAATTTATACGCCCATGAGTGGAAGTGCCCTATGCTCTCTAAGCTGAGTTTTTTAGATGTTTCAGGACACACCGTACACTTCTCCAGAGTGGCTGTTGGCAATTTACATCCCGCACATCAGCGTAGCCAGGCTCCCGTTTCTCCATGGCCTGTCCTGCCTTTCTGGTTTTGACACTTGATTCAGCATAGCACTTTTGACCGATGGGAAGCGAGACTTCTTTGTAGCACTGATTTGCCTTTCCAGGTTGCTTGGTTGGCCAAAAAGGGCGTATGCGTTTTTTCCTGAATATATTCAGGAAAAAACGCATACGCCCTTTTTGGCCAAGGCCATCATTGTCGAGGTTTTGCCGCTTTTCCTGTGCTTTAAAGGCGATTCGAATCTCCCTCCTGAAATCTGTTTCCTGCAATTCTGCCTTGCTTTCAAATCCTCTTCGTTGCCTTCCCTCAATATATTTGTGGACGAGAGTCATCATTTATAAGTCTGCAGGTTTGTGAATTGCAGTGCCCCTGAGCTCCATTTTTCAACTCGCTTTCTTGGGAGCTGGCCGCAAAAGCGCAGGATTGCTTCAGGCCCTATTCTGGTCCCGGGCGGCAGGCTGAGCCTGTGGTTAATTCTTCTTCCTCATGGGAAAATAGAGTGACCTGTGCCTGTCTCAACACCTAGAGCTAGTCTCTCATTGGTTCCCCCTCTTCCCGTTCATCCTCAGGACAAATTGCAACTTGTACGGAACAGGAGGTTAAAGGTGCTGATTCTCCAAGGAGGGAGATTGCTAGTAAAGCGGCTGGAATGGCGAACCCGAGCACAAGGAGATGAGAAATGAGGTGCGTTTTAGAAACCTTTCCCGATCACACGGTGTACCATGTTCTGGGTTTCTCATGCATTGTTTCGATGTAGGAAGATGCCCTTAAACCTGGAGATTTGGGACCCATGGGATGGGTACCACGCAGTATTACTTTAAAGGGTCTGCGTTTGCTCACCCAACCTCACCAAACCTCTCAGCCCCAAGAGTGTCCACCCTTATGTCTCAATCAGCTGTGGGTCTAGATATGGTCAATCCAGGTGGCATCACAGCCCCTGAACGAATTTTGTAAGAATTTCTCTCTCTTTCACTGTCTTTGTTTCACGGGGTTTTTAAAAGTAATTAATTTCTATAATGGGGTTTAGCTGCTTTTCACTGCTGTGTTTCTGCCGCTTTACACCCACTTGACTCACTTACAGAGAGATATCAATATATAGGTTTTAAGATTCTTACTAGTCAGATATATTCTTGGGCGGTGAATAGGGGGTGTTGAGTCCAATTCACTGAGCAAGGAGTAGGTCTTGTGTATTACATATTGGGTTTATGGAACGGTATCTGAGCTAATTTGAAATGCTTGTTTTATGCATCACCCCACCTCACCTTTCCCGTTAAGCAGCCATAGTGTGTTTTCTAAACGTGTGACTCTGTTCTGTTTTGTAATTCCGTTCAAGGGTAGCGGTTTTTACATTCCCCCTATAAGTAATATCTTATGACAAGTGTCTTTTTCTGTGTGACTTATTTCACTTAGAATCGTCGTACCTAAATCCAATCATCATGCTGCTACTAGCCTTATGACGTTGATTTCATGGCTGAGTGATATTCCATTGTACATAAGGACCACAACTTCTTTATCCATTTTTCTCTTTCCTGGGATATTTAAGGTGTAACGAAGTGGAGGTTCTTGTCAACAGAGCAGCCCTAAACTTTGGGGTGCCTGTGTCTTGCTGATTTTTAGTTTTCCCAATTTATGCGCCCATGAGTGGAAGTGCCCTATGCTCTCTAAGCTGAGTTCTTTAGATGTTTCAGGACACACCGTACACTTCTCCAGAGTGGCTGTTGTCAATTTACATCCCGCCCATCAGCGTAGCCAGGCTCCCGTTTCTCCATGGCCTGTCCTGCCTTTCTGGTTTTGACACTTGATTCAGCATGGCCCTTTTGACCGATGGGAAGCGAGACTTCTTTGTAGCGCTGATTTGCCTTTCCAGGTTGCTTGGTTGGCCAAAAAGGGCGTATGCGTTTTTTCCTGAATATATTCAGGAAAAAACGCATACGCGCTTTTTGGCCAAGGGTATCATTGTCCAGGTTTTGCCGCTTTTCCTGTGCTTTAAAGGCGATTCGAATCTCCCTCCTGAAATCTGTTTCCTGCAATTCTGCCTTGCTTTCAAATCTTCTTCGTTGCCTTCCCTCAATATATTTGTGGACGAGAGTCATCATTTATAAGTCTGCAGGTTTGTGAATTGCAGTGCCCCTGAGCTCCATTTTTCAACTCGCTTTCTTGGGAGCTGTCCGCAAAAGCGCAGGATTGCTTCAGGCCCTATTCTGGTCCCGGGCGGCAGGCTGAGCCTGTGGTTAATTCTTCTTCCTGATGGGAAAATAGAGTGACCTGTGCCTGTCTCAACACCTAGAGCTAGTCTCTCATTGGTTCCCCCTCTTCCCGTTCATCCTCAGGACAAATTGCAACCTGTACGGAACAGGAGGTTAAAGGTGCTGATTCTCCAAGGAGGGAGATTGCTAGTAAAGCGGCTAGAATGGCGAACCCGAGCACAAGGAGATGAGAAATGAGGTTCGTTTTAGAAACCTTTCCCAATCACACGGTGTACCATCTTCTGGGTTTCTCATGCATTGTTTCGATGTAGGAAGATGCCCTTGAACCTGGAGATTTGGGACCCATGGGATGGGTACCACGCAGTATTACTTTAAAGGGTCTGCGTTTGCTCACCCAACCTCACCAAAACTCTCAGCTCCAAGAGTGTCCACCCTTATGTCTCAATCAGCTGTGGGTCTAGATATGGTCAATCCAGGTGGCATCACAGCCCCTGAACGAATTTTGTAAGAATTTCTCTCTCTTTCACTTTCTTTGTTTCACGGGTATTCAAAAGTAATTGATTTTTATAATGGGGTTTAGCTGCTTTTCACTGCTGTGTTTCTGCCGCTTTACACCCACTTGTCTCACTTACAGAGAGATATCAATACATAGGTTTTAAGATTCTTACTAGTCAGAAATATTCTTGGGCGGTGAATAGGGGGTGTTGAGTGCAATTCACTGAGCAAGGAGTTGGTCTTGTCTATTACATATTGGGTTTATGGAACGGTATCTGAGCTAATTTGAAACCCTTGTTTTATGCATCACCCCACCTCACCTTTCCCGTTAAGCAGCCATAGTGTGTTTTCTAAACGTGTGACTCTGTTCTGTTTTGTAATTCATTTCAAGGGTAGCGGTTTTTACGTTCCCTCTATAAGTGATATCTTATGATAAGTGTCTTTTTCTGTGAGACTTATTTCACTTAGAATCGTCGTACCTAAATCCACTCATCATGCTGCTACTAGCCTTATGACGTAGATTTCATGGCTGAGTGATATTCCATTGTACATAAGGACCACAACTTCTTTATCCATTTTTCTCTTTCCTGGGATATTTAAGGTGTAACGAAGTGGAGGTTCTTGTCAACAGAGCAGCCCTAAACTTTGGGGTGCCTGTGTCTTGCTGATTTTTAGTTTTCCCAATTTATACGCCCATGAGTGGAAGTGCCCTATGCTCTCTAAGCTGAGTTTTTTAGATGTTTCAGGACACACCGTACACTTCTCCAGAGTGGCTGTTGGCAATTTACATCCCGCCCATCAGCGTAGCCAGGCTCCCGTTTCTCCATGGCCTGTCCTGCCTTTCTGGTTTTGACACTTGATTCAGCATAGCACTTTTGACTGATGGGAAGCGAGACTTCTTTGTAGCGCTGATTTGCCTTTCCAGGTTGCTTGGTTGGCCAAAAAGGGCGTATGCGTTTTTTCCTGAATATATTCAGGAAAAAACGCATACGCGCTTTTTGGCCAAGGGCATCATTGTCGAGGATTTGCCGCTTTTCCTGTGCTTTAAAGGCGATTCGAATCTCCCTCCTGAAATCTGTTTCCTGCAATTCTGCCTTGCTTTCAAATCCTCTTCGTTGCCTTCCCTCAATATATTTGTGGACGAGAGTCATCATTTATAAGTCTGCAGGTTTGTGAATTGCAGTGCCCCTGAGCTCCATTTTTCAACTCGCTTTCTTGGGAGCTGGCCGCAAAAGCGCAGGATTGCTTCAGGCCCTATTCTGGTCCCGGGCGGCAGGCTGAGCCTGTGGTTAATTCTTCTTCCTCATGGGAAAATAGAGTGACCTGTGCCTGTCTCAACACCTAGAGCTAGTCTCTCATTGGTTCCCCCTCTTCCCGTTCATCCTCAGGACAAATTGCAACTTGTACGGAACAGGAGGTTAAAGGTGCTGATTCTCCAAGGAGGGAGATTGCTAGTAAAGCGGCTGGAATGGCGAACCCGAGCACAAGGAGATGAGAAATGAGGTGCATTTTAGAAACCTTTCCCGATCACACGGTGTACCATCTTCTGGGTTTCTCATGCATTGTTTCGATGTAGGAAGATGCCCTTAAACCTGGAGATTTGGGACCCATGGGATGGGTACCACGCAGTATTACTTTAAAGGGTCTGCGTTTGCTCACCCAACCTCACCAAACCTCTCAGCCCCAAGAGTGTCCACCCTTATGTCTCAATCAGCTGTGGGTCTAGATACGGTCAATCCAGGTGGCATCACAGCCCCTGAACGAATTTTGTAAGAATTTCTCTCTCTTTCACTGTCTTTGTTTCACGGTGTTTTTAAAAGTAATTAATTTCTATAATGGGGTTTAGCTGCTTTTCACTGCTGTGTTTCTGCCGCTTTACACCCACTTGACTCACTTACAGAGAGATATCAATACATAGGTTTTAAGATTCTTACTAGTCAGATATATTCTGGGGCGGTGAATAGGGGGTGTTGAGTCCAATTCACTGAGCAAGGAGTAGGTCTTGTGTATTACATATTGGGTTTATGGAACGGTATCTGAGCTAATTTGAAATGCTTGTTTTATGCATCACCCCACCTCACCTTTCCCGTTAAGCAGCCATAGTGTGTTTTCTAAACGTGTGACTCTGTTCTGTTTTGTAATTCCGTTCAAGGGTAGCGGTTTTTACATTCCCTCTATAAGTGATATCTTATGACAAGTGTCTTTTTCTGTGTGACTTATTTCACTTAGAATCGTCGTACCTAAATCCACTCATCATGCTGCTACTAGCCTTATGACGTTGATTTCATGGCTGAGTGATATTCCATTGTACATAAGGACCACAGCTTCTTTATCCATTTTTCTCTTTCCTGGGATATTTAAGGTGTAACGAAGTGGAGGTTCTTGTCAACAGAGCAGCCCTAAACTTTGGGGTGCCTGTGTCTTGCTGATTTTTAGTTTTCCCAATTTATACGCCCATGAGTGGAAGTGCCCTATGCTCTACAAGCTGAGTTTTGTAGATGTTTCAGGAAACACCGTACACTTCTCCAGAGTGGCTGTTGGCAATTTACATCCCACCCATCAGCGTAGCCAGGCTCCCGTTTCTCCATGGCCTGTCCTGCCTTTCTGGTTTTGACACTTGATTCAGCATGGCCCTTTTGACCGATGGGAAGCGAGACTTCTTTGTAGCGCTGATTTGCCTTTCCAGGTTGCTTGGTTGGCCAAAAAGGGCGTATGCGTTTTTTCCTGAATATATTCAGGAAAAAACGCATACGCCCTTTTTGGCCAAGGGCATCATTGTCGAGGTTTTGCCGCTTTTCCTGTGCTTTAAAGGCGATTCGAATCTCCCTCCTGAAATCTGTTTCCTGCAATTCTGCCTTGCTTTCAAATCCTCTTCGTTGCCTTCCCTCAATATATTTGTGGACGAGAGTCATCATTTATAAGTCTGCAGGTTTGTGAATTGCAGTGCCCCTGAGCTCCATTTTTCAACTCGCTTTCTTGGGAGCTGGCCGCAAAAGCGCAGGATTGCTTCAGGCCCTATTCTGGTCCCGGGCGGCAGGCTGAGCCTGTGGTTAATTCTTCTTCCTCATGGGAAAATAGAGTGACCTGTGCCTGTCTCAACACCTAGAGCTAGTCTCTCATTGGTTCCCCCTCTTCCCGTTCATCCTCAGGACAAATTGCAACCTGTACGGAACAGGAGGTTAAAGGTGCTGATTCTCCAAGGAGGGAGATTGCTAGTAAAGCGGCTGGAATGGCGAACCCGAGCACAAGGAGATGAGAAATGAGGTGCGTTTTAGAAACCTTTCCCGATCACACGGTGTACCATCTTCTGGTTTTCTCATACATTGTTTCGATGTAGGAAGATGCCCTTGAACCTGGAGATTTGGGACCCATGGGATGGGTACCACGCAGTATTACTTTAAAGGGTCTGCGTTTGCTCACCCAACCTCACCAAACCTCTCAGCCCCAAGAGTGTCCACCCTTATGTCTCAATCAGCTGTGGGTCTAGATATGGTCAATCCAGGTGGCATCACAGCCCCTGAACGAATTTTGTAAGAATTTCTCTCTCTTTCACTGTCTTTGTTTCACGGTGTTTTTAAAAGTAATTAATTTCTATAATGGGGTTTAGCTGCTTTTCACTGCTGTGTTTCTGCCGCTTTACACCCACTTGACTCACTTACAGAGAGATATCAATACATAGGTTTTAAGATTCTTACTAGTCAGATATATTCTGTGGCGGTGAATAGGGGGTGTTGAGTCCAATTCACTGAGCAAGGAGTAGGTCTTGTGTATTACATATTGGGTTTATGGAACGGTATCTGAGCTAATTTGAAATGCTTGTTTTATGCATCACCCCACCTCACCTTTCCCGTTAAGCAGCCATAGTGTGTTTTCTAAACGTGTGACTCTGTTCTGTTTTGTAATTCCGTTCAAGGGTAGCGGTTTTTACATTCCCTCTATAAGTGATATCTTATGACAAGTGTCTTTTTCTGTGTGACTTATTTCACTTAGAATCGTCGTACCTAAATCCACTCATCATGCTGCTACTAGCCTTATGACGTTGATTTCATGGCTGAGTGATATTCCATTGTACATAAGGACCACAGCTTCTTTATCCATTTTTCTCTTTCCTGGGATATTTAAGGTGTAACGAAGTGGAGGTTCTTGTCAACAGAGCAGCCCTAAACTTTGGGGTGCCTGTGTCTTGCTGATTTTTAGTTTTCCCAATTTATACGCCCATGAGTGGAAGTGCCCTATGCTCTACAAGCTGAGTTTTGTAGATGTTTCAGGAAACACCGTACACTTCTCCAGAGTGGCTGTTGGCAATTTACATCCCACCCATCAGCGTAGCCAGGCTCCCGTTTCTCCATGGCCTGTCCTGCCTTTCTGGTTTTGACACTTGATTCAGCATGGCCCTTTTGACCGATGGGAAGCGAGACTTCTTTGTAGCGCTGATTTGCCTTTCCAGGTTGCTTGGTTGGCCAAAAAGGGCGTATGCGTTTTTTCCTGAATATATTCAGGAAAAAACGCATACGCCCTTTTTGGCCAAGGGCATCATTGTCGAGGTTTTGCCGCTTTTCCTGTGCTTTAAAGGCGATTCGAATCTCCCTCCTGAAATCTGTTTCCTGCAATTCTGCCTTGCTTTCAAATCCTCTTCGTTGCCTTCCCTCAATATATTTGTGGACGAGAGTCATCATTTATAAGTCTGCAGGTTTGTGAATTGCAGTGCCCCTGAGCTCCATTTTTCAACTCGCTTTCTTGGGAGCTGGCCGCAAAAGCGCAGGATTGCTTCAGGCCCTATTCTGGTCCCGGGCGGCAGGCTGAGCCTGTGGTTAATTCTTCTTCCTCATGGGAAAATAGAGTGACCTGTGCCTGTCTCAACACCTAGAGCTAGTCTCTCATTGGTTCCCCCTCTTCCCGTTCATCCTCAGGACAAATTGCAACCTGTACGGAACAGGAGGTTAAAGGTGCTGATTCTCCAAGGAGGGAGATTGCTAGTAAAGCGGCTGGAATGGCGAACCCGAGCACAAGGAGATGAGAAATGAGGTGCGTTTTAGAAACCTTTCCCGATCACACGGTGTACCATCTTCTGGTTTTCTCATACATTGTTTCGATGTAGGAAGATGCCCTTGAACCTGGAGATTTGGGACCCATGGGATGGGTACCACGCAGTATTACTTTAAAGGGTCTGCGTTTGCTCACCCAACCTCACCAAACCTCTCAGCCCCAAGAGTGTCCACCCTTATGTCTCAATCAGCTGTGGGTCTAGATATGGTCAATCCAGGTGGCATCACAGCCCCTGAACGAATTTTGTAAGAATTTCTCTCTCTTTCACTGTCTTTGTTTCACGGGGTTTTTAAAAGTAATTGATTTCTATAATGGGGTTTAGCTGCTTTTCACTGCTGTGTTTCTGCCGCTTTACACCCACTTGACTCACTTACAGAGAGATATCAATACATAGGTTTTAAGATTCTTACTAGTCAGATATATTCTTGGGCGGTGAATAGGGGGTGTTGAGTCCAATTCACTGAACAAGGATTAGGTCTTGTGTATTACATATTGGGTTTATGGAACGGTATCTGAGCTAATTTGAAATGCTTGTTTTATGCATCACCCCACCTCACCTTTCCCGTTAAGCAGCCATAGTGTGTTTTCTAAACGTGTGACTCTGTTCTGTTTTGTAATTCCGTTCAAGGGTAGCGGTTTTTACATTCCCTCTATAAGTGATATCTTATGACAAGTGTCTTTTTCTGTGTGACTTATTTCACTTAGAATCGTCGTACCTAAATCCACTCATCAAGCTGCTACTAGCCTTATGACGTTGATTTCATGGCTGAGTGATATTCCATTGTACATAAGGACCTCAGCTTCTTTATCCATTTTTCTCTTTCCTGGGATATTTAAGGTGTAACGAAGTGGAGGTTCTTGTCAACAGAGCAGCCCTAAACTTTGGGGTGCCTGTGTCTTGCTGATTTTTAGTTTTCCCAATTTATACGCCCATGAGTGGAAGTGCCCTATGCTCTCTAAGCTGAGTTTTTTAGATGTTTCAGGACACACCGTACACTTCTCCAGAGTGGCTGTTGGCAATTTACATCTCGCCCATCAGCGTAGCCAGGCTCCCGTTTCTCCATGGCCTGTCCTGCCTTTCTGGTTTTGACACTTGATTCAGCATAGCACTTTTGACCGATGGGAAGCGAGACTTCTTTGTAGCACTGATTTGCCTTTCCAGGTTGCTTGGTTGGCCAAAAAGGGCGTATGCGTTTTTTCCTGAATATATTCAGGAAAAAACGCATACGCCCTTTTTGGCCAAGGGCATCATTGTCGAGGTTTTGCCGCTTTTCCTGTGCTTTAAAGGCGATTCGAATCTCCCTCCTGAAATCTGTTTCCTGCAATTCTGCCTTGCTTTCAAATCCTCTTCGTTGCCTTCCCTCAATATATTTGTGGACGAGAGTCATCATTTATAAGTCTGCAGGTTTGTGAATTGCAGTGCCCCTGAGCTCCATTTTTCAACTCGCTTTCTTGGGAGCTGGCCGCAAAAGCGCAGGATTGCTTCAGGCCCTATTCTGGTCCCGGGCGGCAGGCTGAGCCTGTGGTTAATTCTTCTTCCTCATGGGAAAATAGAGTGATCTGTGCCTGTCCCAACACCTAGAGCTAGTCTCTCATTGGTTCCCCCTCTTCCCGTTCATCCTCAGGACAAATTGCAACCTGTACGGAACAGGAGGTTAAAGGTGCTGATTCTCCAAGGAGGGAGATGGCTAGTAAAGCGGCTGGAATGGCGAACCCGAGCACAAGGAGATGAGAAATGAGGTGCGTTTTAGAAACCTTTCCCGATCACACGGTGTACCATCTTCTGGTTTTCTCATACATTGTTTCGATGTAGGAAGATGCCCTTGAACCTGGAGATTTGGGACCCATGGGATGTGTACCACGCAGTATTACTTTAAAGGGTCTGCGTTTGCTCACCCAACCTCACCAAACCTCTCAGCCCCAAGAGTGTCCACCCTTATGTCTCAATCAGCTGTGGGTCTAGATATGGTCAATCCAGGTGGCATCACAGCCCCTGAACGAATTTTGTAAGAATTTCTCTCTCTTTCACTGTCTTTGTTTCACGGGGTTTTTAAAAGTAATTGATTTCTATAATGGGGTTTAGCTGCTTTTCACTGCTGTGTTTCTGCCGCTTTACACCCACTTGACTCACTTACAGAGAGATATCAATACATAGGTTTTAAGATTCTTACTAGTCAGATATATTCTTGGGCGGTGAATAGGGGGTGTTGAGTCCAATTTACTGAACAAGGATTAGGTCTTGTGTATTACATATTGGGTTTATGGAACGGTATCTGAGCTAATTTGAAATGCTTGTTTTATGCATCACCCCACCTCACCTTTCCCGTTAAGCAGCCATAGTGTGTTTTCTAAACGTGTGACTCTGTTCTGTTTGGTAATTCCGTTCAAGGGTAGCGGTTTTTACATTCCCTCTATAAGTGATATCTTATGACAAGTGTTTTTTTCTGTGTGACTTATTTCACTTAGAATCGTCCTACCTAAATCCACTCATCATGCTGCTACTAGCCTTATGACGTTGATTTCATGGCTGAGTGATATTCCATTGTACATAAGGACCACAACTTCTTTATCCATTTTTCTCTTTCCTGGGATATTTAAGGTGTAACGAAGTGGAGGTTCTTGTCAACAGAGCAGCCCTAAACTTTGGGGTGCCTGTGTCTTGCTGATTTTTAGTTTTCCCAATTTATACGCCCATGAGTGGAAGTGCCCTATGCTCTACAAGCTGAGTTTTTTAGATGTTTCAGGACACACCGTACACTTCTCCAGAGTGGCTGTTGGCAATTTACATCCCGCCCATCAGCGTAGCCAGGCTCCCGTTTCTCCATGGCCTGTCCTGCCTTTCTGGTTTTGACACTTGATTCAGCATGGCACTTTTGACCGATGGGAAGCGAGACTTCTTTGTAGCGCTGATTTGCCTTTCCAGGTTGCTTGGTTGGCCAAAAAGGGCGTATGCGTTTTTTCCTGAATATATTCAGGAAAAAACGCATACGCCCTTTTTGGCCAAGGGCATCATTGTCGAGGTTTTGCCGCTTTTCCTGTGCTTTAAAGGCGATTCGAATTTCCCTCCTGAAATCTGGTTCCTGCAATTCTGCCTTGCTTTCAAATCCTCTTCGTTGCCTTCCCTCAATATATTTGTGGACGAGAGTCATCATTTATAAGTCTGCAGGTTTGTGAATTGCAGTGCCCCTGAGCTCCATTTTTCAACTCGCTTTCTTGGGAGCTGGCCGCAAAAGCGCAGGATTGCTTCAGGCTCTATTCTGGTCCCGGGCGGCAGGCTGAGCCTGTGGTTAATTCTTCTTCCTCATGGGAAAATAGAGTGACCTGTGCCTGTCTCAAAACCTAGAGCTAGTCTCTCATTGGTTCCCCCTCTTCCCGTTCATCCTCAGGACAAATTGCAACCTGTACGGAACAGGAGGTTAAAGGTGCTGATTCTCCAAGGAGGGAGATTGCTAGTAAAGCGGCTGGAATGGCGAACCCGAGCACAAGGAGATGAGAAATGAGGTGCGTTTTAGAAACCTTTCCCGATCACACGGTGTACCATCTTCTGGTTTTCTCATACATTGTTTCGATGTAGGAAGATGCCCTTGAACCTGGAGATTTGGGACCCATGGGATGGGTACCACGCAGTATTACTTTAAAGGGTCTGCGTTTGCTCACCCAACCTCACCAAACCTCTCAGCCCCAAGAGTGTCCACCCTTATGTCTCAATCAGCTGTGGGTCTAGATATGGTCAATCCAGGTGGCATCACAGCCCCTGAACGAATTTTGTAAGAATTTCTCTCTCTTTCACTGTCTTTGTTTCACGGGGTTTTTAAAAGTAATTGATTTCTATAATGGGGTTTAGCTGCTTTTCACTGCTGTGTTTCTGCCGCTTTACACCCACTTGACTCACTTACAGAGAGATATCAATACATAGGTTTTAAGATTCTTACTAGTCAGATATATTCTTGGGCGGTGAATAGGGGGTGTTGAGTCCAATTCACTGAGCAAGGAGTAGGTCTTGTGTATTACATATTGGGTTTATGGAACGGTATCTGAGCTAATTTGAAATGCTTGTTTTATGCATCACCCCACCTCACCTTTCCCGTTAAACAGCCATAGTGTGTTTTCTAAACGTGTGACTCTGTTCTGTTTTGTAATTCCGTTCAAGGGTAGCGGTTTTTACATTCCCCCTATAAGTGATATCTTATGACAAGTGTCTTTTTCTGTGTGACTTATTTCACTTAGAATCGTCGTACCTAAATCCAATCATCATGCTGCTACTAGCCTTATGACGTTGATTTCATGGCTGAGTGATATTCCATTGTACATAAGGACCACAACTTCTTTATCCATTTTTCTCTTTCCTGGGATATTTAAGGTGTAACGAAGTGGAGGTTCTTGTCAACAGAGCAGCCCTAAACTTTGGGGTGCCTGTGTCTTGCTGATTTTTAGTTTTCCCAATTTATGCGCCCATGAGTGGAAGTGCCCTATGCTCTCTAAGCTGAGTTCTTTAGATGTTTCAGGACACACCGTACACTTCTCCAGAGTGGCTGTTGTCAATTTACATCCTGCCCATCAGCGTAGCCAGGCTCCCGTTTCTCCATGGCCTGTCCTGCCTTTCTGGTTTTGACACTTGATTCAGCATGGCCCTTTTGACCGATGGGAAGCGAGACTTCTTTGTAGCGCTGATTTGCCTTTCCAGGTTGCTTGGTTGGCCAAAAAGGGCGTATGCGTTTTTTCCTGAATATATTCAGGAAAAAACGCATACGCCCTTTTGGGCCAAGGGTATCATTGTCCAGGTTTTGCCGCTTTTCCTGTGCTTTAAAGGCGATTCGAATCTCCCTCCTGAAATCTGTTTCCTGCAATTCTGCCTTGCTTTCAAATCCTCTTCGTTGCCTTCCCTCAATATATTTGTGGACGAGAGTCACCATTTATAAGTCTGCAGGTTTGTGAATTGCAGTGGCCCTGAGCTCCATTTTTCAACTCGCTTTCTTGGGAGTGGGCCGCAAAAGCGCAGGATTGCTTCAGGCCCTATTCTGGTCCCGGGCGGCAGGCTGAGCCTGTGGTTAATTCTTCTTCCTCATGGGAAAATAGAGTGACCTGTGCCTGTCTCAACACCTAGAGCTAGTCTCTCATTGGTTCCCCCTCTTCCCGTTCATCCTCAGGACAAATTGCAACTTGTACGGAACAGGAGGTTAAAGGTGCTGATTATCCAAGGAGGGAGATTGCTAGTAAAGCGGCTGGAATGGCGAACCCGAGCACAAGGAGATGAGAAATGAGGTGCGTTTTAGAAACCTTTCCCGATCACACGGTGTACCATCTTCTGGGTTTCTCATGCATTGTTTCGATGTAGGAAGATGCCCTTAAACCTGGAGATTTGGGACCCATGGGATGGGTACCACGCAGTATTACTTTAAAGGGTCTGCGTTTGCTCACCCAACCTCACCAAACCTCTCAGCCCCAAGAGTGTCCACCCTTATGTCTCAATCAGCTGTGGGTCTAGATATGGTCAATCCAGGTGGCATCACAGCCCCTGAACGAATTTTGTAAGAATTTCTCTCTCTTTCACTGTCTTTGTTTCACGGGGTTTTTAAAAGTAATTAATTTCTATAATGGGGTTTAGCTGCTTTTCACTGCTGTGTTTCTGCCGCTTTACACCCACTTGACTCACTTACAGAGAGATATCAATACATAGGTTTTAAGATTCTTACTAGTCAGATATATTCTTGGGCGGTGAATAGGGGGTGTTGAGTCCAATTCACTGAGCAAGGAGTAGGTCTTGTGTATTACATATTGGGTTTATGGAACGGTATATGAGCTAATTTGAAATGCTTGTTTTATGCATCATCCCACCTCACCTTTCCCGTTAAGCAGCCATAGTGTGTTTTCTAAACGTGTGACTCTGGTCTGTTTTGTAATTCCGTTCAAGGGTAGCGGTTTTTACATTCCCCCTATAAGTGATATCTTATGACAAGTGTCTTTTTCTGTGTGACTTATTTCACTTAGAATCGTCGTACCTAAATCCAATCATCATGCTGCTACTAGCCTTATGACGTTGATTTCATGGCTGAGTGATATTCCATTGTACATAAGGACCACAACTTCTTTATCCATTTTTCTCTTTCCTGGGATATTTAAGGTGTAACGAAGTGGAGGTTCTTGTCAACAGAGCAGCCCTAAACTTTGGGGTGCCTGTGTCTTGCTGATTTTTAGTTTTCCCAATTTATGCGCCCATGAGTGGAAGTGCCCTATGCTCTCTAAGCTGAGTTCTTTAGATGTTTCAGGACACACCGTACACTTCTCCAGAGTGGCTGTTGTCAATTTACATCCCGCCCATCAGCGTAGCCAGGCTCCCGTTTCTCCATGGCCTGTCCTGCCTTTCTGGTTTTGACACTTGATTCAGCATGGCCCTTTTGACCGATGGGAAGCGAGACTTCTTTGTAGCGCTGATTTGCCTTTCCAGGTTGCTTGGTTGGCCAAAAAGGGCGTATGCGTTTTTTCCTGAATATATTCAGGAAAAAACGCATACGCGCTTTTTGGCCAAGGGTATCATTGTCCAGGTTTTGCCGCTTTTCCTGTGCTTTAAAGGCGATTCGAATCTCCCTCCTGAAATCTGTTTCCTGCAATTCTGCCTTGCTTTCAAATCTTCTTCGTTGCCTTCCCTCAATATATTTGTGGACGAGAGTCATCATTTATAAGTCTGCAGGTTTGTGAATTGCAGTGCCCCTGAGCTCCATTTTTCAACTCGCTTTCTTGGGAGCTGTCCGCAAAAGCGCAGGATTGCTTCAGGCCCTATTCTGGTCCCGGGCGGCAGGCTGAGCCTGTGGTTAATTCTTCTTCCTCATGGGAAAATAGAGTGACCTGTGCCTGTCTCAACACCTAGAGCTAGTCTCTCATTGGTTCCCCCTCTTCCCGTTCATCCTCAGGACAAATTGCAACCTGTACGGAACAGGAGGTTAAAGGTGCTGATTCTCCAAGGAGGGAGATTGCTAGTAAAGCGGCTAGAATGGCGAACCCGAGCACAAGGAGATGAGAAATGAGGTTCGTTTTAGAAACCTTTCCCAATCACACGGTGTACCATCTTCTGGGTTTCTCATGCATTGTTTCGATGTAGGAAGATGCCCTTGAACCTGGAGATTTGGGACCCATGGGATGGGTACCACGCAGTATTACTTTAAAGGGTCTGCGTTTGCTCACCCAACCTCACCAAAACTCTCAGCTCCAAGAGTGTCCACCCTTATGTCTCAATCAGCTGTGGGTCTAGATATGGTCAATCCAGGTGGCATCACAGCCCCTGAACGAATTTTGTAAGAATTTCTCTCTCTTTCACTTTCTTTGTTTCACGGGTATTCAAAAGTAATTGATTTTTATAATGGGGTTTAGCTGCTTTTCACTGCTGTGTTTCTGCCGCTTTACACCCACTTGTCTCACTTACAGAGAGATATCAATACATAGGTTTTAAGATTCTTACTAGTCAGAAATATTCTTGGGCGGTGAATAGGGGGTGTTGAGTGCAATTCACTGAGCAAGGAGTTGGTCTTGTCTATTACATATTGGGTTTATGGAACGGTATCTGAGCTAATTTGAAACCCTTGTTTTATGCATCACCCCACCTCACCTTTCCCGTTAAGCAGCCATAGTGTGTTTTCTAAACGTGTGACTCTGTTCTGTTTTGTAATTCATTTCAAGGGTAGCGGTTTTTACGTTCCCTCTATAAGTGATATCTTATGATAAGTGTCTTTTTCTGTGAGACTTATTTCACTTAGAATCGTCGTACCTAAATCCACTCATCATGCTGCTACTAGCCTTATGACGTAGATTTCATGGCTGAGTGATATTCCATTGTACATAAGGACCACAACTTCTTTATCCATTTTTCTCTTTCCTGGGATATTTAAGGTGTAACGAAGTGGAGGTTCTTGTCAACAGAGCAGCCCTAAACTTTGGGGTGCCTGTGTCTTGCTGATTTTTAGTTTTCCCAATTTATACGCCCATGAGTGGAAGTGCCCTATGCTCTCTAAGCTGAGTTTTTTAGATGTTTCAGGACACACCGTACACTTCTCCAGAGTGGCTGTTGGCAATTTACATCCCGCCCATCAGCGTAGCCAGGCTCCCGTTTCTCCATGGCCTGTCCTGCCTTTCTGGTTTTGACACTTGATTCAGCATAGCACTTTTGACCGATGGGAAGCGAGACTTCTTTGTAGCGCTGATTTGCCTTTCCAGGTTGCTTGGTTGGCCAAAAAGGGCGTATGCGTTTTTTCCTGAATATATTCAGGAAAAAACGCATACGCCCTTTTTGGCCAAGGGCATCATTGTCGAGGTTTTGCCGCTTTTCCTGTGCTTTAAAGGCGATTCGAATCTCCCTCCTGAAATCTGTTTCCTGCAATTCTGCCTTGCTTTCAAATCCTCTTCTTTGCCTTCCCTCAATATATTTGTGGACGAGAGTCATCATTTATAAGTCTGCAGGTTTGTGAATTGCAGTGCCCCTGAGCTCCATTTTTCAACTCGCTTTCTTGGGAGCTGTCCGCAAAAGCGCAGGATTGCTTCAGGCCCTATTCTGGTCCCGGGCGGCAGGCTGAGCCTGTGGTTAATTCTTCTTCCGCATGGGAAAATAGAGTGACCTGTGCCTGTCTCAACACCTAGAGCTAGTCTCTCATTGGTTCCCCCTCTTCCCGTTCATCCTCAGGACAAATTGCAACTTGTACGGAACAGGAGGTTAAAGGTGCTGATTCTCCAAGGAGGGAGATTGCTAGTAAAGCGGCTGGAATGGCGAACCCGAGCACAAGGAGATGAGAAATGAGGTGCGTTTTAGAAACCTTTCCCGATCACACGGTGTACCATCTTCTGGGTTTCTCATGCATTGTTTCGATGTAGGAAGATGCCCTTAAACCTGGAGATTTGGGACCCATGGGATGGGTACCACGCAGTATTACTTTAAAGGGTCTGCGTTTGCTCACCCAACCTCACCAAACCTCTCAGCCGCAAGAGTGTCCACCCTTATGTCTCAATCAGCTGTGGGTCTAGATATGGTCAATCCAGGTGGCATCACAGCCCCTGAACGAATTTTGTAAGAATTTCTCTCTCTTTCACTGTCTTTGTTTCACGGGGTTTTTAAAAGTAATTAATTTCTATAATGGGGTTTAGCTGCTTTTCACTGCTGTGTTTCTGCCGCTTTACACCCACTTGACTCACTTACAGAGAGATATCAATACATAGGTTTTAAGATTCTTACTAGTCAGATATATTCTTGGGCGGTGAATAGGGGGTGTTGAGTCCAATTCACTGAGCAAGGAGTAGGTCTTGTGTATTACATATTGGGTTTATGGAACGGTATCTGAGCTAATTTGAAATGCTTGTTTTATGCATCACCCCACCTCACCTTTCCCGTTAAGCAGCCATAGTGTGTTTTCTAAACGTGTGACTCTGTTCTGTTTTGTAATTCCGTTCAAGGGTAGCGGTTTTTACATTCCCTCTATAAGTGATATCTTATGACAAGTGTCTTTTTCTGTGTGACTTATTTCACTTAGAATCGTCGTACCTAAATCCACTCATCAAGCTGCTACTAGCCTTATGACGTTGATTTCATGGCTGAGTGATATTCCATTGTACATAAGGACCTCAGCTTCTTTATCCATTTTTCTCTTTCCTGGGATATTTAAGGTGTAACGAAGTGGAGGTTCTTGTCAACAGAGCAGCCCTAAACTTTGGGGTGCCTGTGTCTTGCTGATTTTTACTTTTCCCAATTTATACGCCCATGAGTGGAAGTGCCCTATGCTCTCTAAGCTGAGTTTTTTAGATGTTTCAGGACACACCGTACACTTCTCCAGAGTGGCTGTTGGCAATTTACATCCCGCACATCAGCGTAGCCAGGCTCCCGTTTCTCCATGGCCTGTCCTGCCTTTCTGGTTTTGACACTTGATTCAGCATAGCACTTTTGACCGATGGGAAGCGAGACTTCTTTGTAGCACTGATTTGCCTTTCCAGGTTGCTTGGTTGGCCAAAAAGGGCGTATGCGTTTTTTCCTGAATATATTCAGGAAAAAACGCATACGCCCTTTTTGGCCAAGGGCATCATTGTCGAGGTTTTGCCGCTTTTCCTGTGCTTTAAAGGCGATTCGAATCTCCCTCCTGAAATCTGTTTCCTGCAATTCTGCCTTGCTTTCAAATCCTCTTCGTTGCCTTCCCTCAATATATTTGTGGACGAGAGTCATCATTTATAAGTCTGCAGGTTTGTGAATTGCAGTGCCCCTGAGCTCCATTTTTCAACTCGCTTTCTTGGGAGCTGGCCGCAAAAGCGCAGGATTGCTTCAGGCCCTATTCTGGTCCCGGGCGGCAGGCTGAGCCTGTGGTTAATTCTTCTTCCTCATGGGAAAATAGAGTGACCTGTGCCTGTCTCAACACCTAGAGCTAGTCTCTCATTGGTTCCCCCTCTTCCCGTTCATCCTCAGGACAAATTGCAACTTGTACGGAACAGGAGGTTAAAGGTGCTGATTCTCCAAGGAGGGAGATTGCTAGTAAAGCGGCTGGAATGGCGAACCCGAGCACAAGGAGATGAGAAATGAGGTGCGTTTTAGAAACCTTTCCCGATCACACGGTGTACCATCTTCTGGGTTTCTCATGCATTGTTTCGATGTAGGAAGATGCCCTTAAACCTGGAGATTTGGGACCCATGGGATGGGTACCACGCAGTATTACTTTAAAGGGTCTGCGTTTGCTCACCCAACCTCACCAAACCTCTCAGCCCCAAGAGTGTCCACCCTTATGTCTCAATCAGCTGTGGGTCTAGATATGGTCAATCCAGGTGGCATCACAGCCCCTGAACGAATTTTGTAAGAATTTCTCTCTCTTTCACTGTCTTTGTTTCACGGGGTTTTTAAAAGTAATTAATTTCTATAATGGGGTTTAGCTGCTTTTCACTGCTGTGTTTCTGCCGCTTTACACCCACTTGACTCACTTACAGAGAGATATCAATATATAGGTTTTAAGATTCTTACTAGTCAGATATATTCTTGGGCGGTGAATAGGGGGTGTTGAGTCCAATTCACTGAGCAAGGAGTAGGTCTTGTGTATTACATATTGGGTTTATGGAACGGTATCTGAGCTAATTTGAAATGCTTGTTTTATGCATCACCCCACCTCACCTTTCCCGTTAAGCAGCCATAGTGTGTTTTCTAAACGTGTGACTCTGTTCTGTTTTGTAATTCCGTTCAAGGGTAGCGGTTTTTACATTCCCCCTATAAGTGATATCTTATGACAAGTGTCTTTTTCTGTGTGACTTATTTCACTTAGAATCGTCGTACCTAAATCCAATCATCATGCTGCTACTAGCCTTATGACGTTGATTTCATGGCTGAGTGATATTCCATTGTACATAAGGACCACAACTTCTTTATCCATTTTTCTCTTTCCTGGGATATTTAAGGTGTAACGAAGTGGAGGTTCTTGTCAACAGAGCAGCCCTAAACTTTGGGGTGCCTGTGTCTTGCTGATTTTTAGTTTTCCCAATTTATGCGCCCATGAGTGGAAGTGCCCTATGCTCTCTAAGCTGAGTTCTTTAGATGTTTCAGGACACACCGTACACTTCTCCAGAGTGGCTGTTGTCAATTTACATCCCGCCCATCAGCGTAGCCAGGCTCCCGTTTCTCCATGGCCTGTCCTGCCTTTCTGGTTTTGACACTTGATTCAGCATGGCCCTTTTGACCGATGGGAAGCGAGACTTCTTTGTAGCGCTGATTTGCCTTTCCAGGTTGCTTGGTTGGCCAAAAAGGGCGTATGCGTTTTTTCCTGAATATATTCAGGAAAAAACGCATACGCGCTTTTTGGCCAAGGGTATCATTGTCCAGGTTTTGCCGCTTTTCCTGTGCTTTAAAGGCGATTCGAATCTCCCTCCTGAAATCTGTTTCCTGCAATTCTGCCTTGCTTTCAAATCTTCTTCGTTGCCTTCCCTCAATATATTTGTGGACGAGAGTCATCATTTATAAGTCTGCAGGTTTGTGAATTGCAGTGCCCCTGAGCTCCATTTTTCAACTCGCTTTCTTGGGAGCTGTCCGCAAAAGCGCAGGATTGCTTCAGGCCCTATTCTGGTCCCGGGCGGCAGGCTGAGCCTGTGGTTAATTCTTCTTCCTGATGGGAAAATAGAGTGACCTGTGCCTGTCTCAACACCTAGAGCTAGTCTCTCATTGGTTCCCCCTCTTCCCGTTCATCCTCAGGACAAATTGCAACCTGTACGGAACAGGAGGTTAAAGGTGCTGATTCTCCATGGAGGGAGATTGCTAGTAAAGCGGCTAGAATGGCGAACCCGAGCACAAGGAGATGAGAAATGAGGTTCGTTTTAGAAACCTTTCCCAATCACACGGTGTACCATCTTCTGGGTTTCTCATGCATTGTTTCGATGTAGGAAGATGCCCTTGAACCTGGAGATTTGGGACCCATGGGATGGGTACCACGCAGTATTACTTTAAAGGGTCTGCGTTTGCTCACCCAACCTCACCAAAACTCTCAGCTCCAAGAGTGTCCACCCTTATGTCTCAATCAGCTGTGGGTCTAGATATGGTCAATCCAGGTGGCATCACAGCCCCTGAACGAATTTTGTAAGAATTTCTCTCTCTTTCACTTTCTTTGTTTCACGGGTATTCAAAAGTAATTGATTTTTATAATGGGGTTTAGCTGCTTTTCACTGCTGTGTTTCTGCCGCTTTACACCCACTTGTCTCACTTACAGAGAGATATCAATACATAGGTTTTAAGATTCTTACTAGTCAGAAATATTCTTGGGCGGTGAATAGGGGGTGTTGAGTGCAATTCACTGAGCAAGGAGTTGGTCTTGTCTATTACATATTGGGTTTATGGAACGGTATCTGAGCTAATTTGAAACCCTTGTTTTATGCATCACCCCACCTCACCTTTCCCGTTAAGCAGCCATAGTGTGTTTTCTAAACGTGTGACTCTGTTCTGTTTTGTAATTCATTTCAAGGGTAGCGGTTTTTACGTTCCCTCTATAAGTGATATCTTATGATAAGTGTCTTTTTCTGTGAGACTTATTTCACTTAGAATCGTCGTACCTAAATCCACTCATCATGCTGCTACTAGCCTTATGACGTAGATTTCATGGCTGAGTGATATTCCATTGTACATAAGGACCACAACTTCTTTATCCATTTTTCTCTTTCCTGGGATATTTAAGGTGTAACGAAGTGGAGGTTCTTGTCAACAGAGCAGCCCTAAACTTTGGGGTGCCTGTGTCTTGCTGATTTTTAGTTTTCCCAATTTATACGCCCATGAGTGGAAGTGCCCTATGCTCTCTAAGCTGAGTTTTTTAGATGTTTCAGGACACACCGTACACTTCTCCAGAGTGGCTGTTGGCAATTTACATCCCGCCCATCAGCGTAGCCAGGCTCCCGTTTCTCCATGGCCTGTCCTGCCTTTCTGGTTTTGACACTTGATTCAGCATAGCACTTTTGACCGATGGGAAGCGAGACTTCTTTGTAGCGCTGATTTGCCTTTCCAGGTTGCTTGGTTGGCCAAAAAGGGCGTATGCGTTTTTTCCTGAATATATTCAGGAAAAAACGCATACGCCCTTTTTGGCCAAGGGCATCATTGTCGAGGTTTTGCCGCTTTTCCTGTGCTTTAAAGGCGATTCGAATCTCCCTCCTGAAATCTGTTTCCTGCAATTCTGCCTTGCTTTCAAATCCTCTTCTTTGCCTTCCCTCAATATATTTGTGGACGAGAGTCATCATTTATAAGTCTGCAGGTTTGTGAATTGCAGTGCCCCTGAGCTCCATTTTTCAACTCGCTTTCTTGGGAGCTGTCCGCAAAAGCGCAGGATTGCTTCAGGCCCTATTCTGGTCCCGGGCGGCAGGCTGAGCCTGTGGTTAATTCTTCTTCCGCATGGGAAAATAGAGTGACCTGTGCCTGTCTCAACACCTAGAGCTAGTCTCTCATTGGTTCCCCCTCTTCCCGTTCATCCTCAGGACAAATTGCAACTTGTACGGAACAGGAGGTTAAAGGTGCTGATTCTCCAAGGAGGGAGATTGCTAGTAAAGCGGCTGGAATGGCGAACCCGAGCACAAGGAGATGAGAAATGAGGTGCGTTTTAGAAACCTTTCCCGATCACACGGTGTACCCATCTTCTGGGTTTCTCATGCATTGTTTCGATGTAGGAAGATGCCCTTAAACCTGGAGATTTGGGACCCATGGGATGGGTACCACGCAGTATTACTTTAAAGGGTCTGCGTTTGCTCACCCAACCTCACCAAACCTCTCAGCCCCAAGAGTGTCCACCCTTATGTCTCAATCAGCTGTGGGTCTAGATATGGTCAATCCAGGTGGCATCACAGCCCCTGAACGAATTTTGTAAGAATTTCTCTCTCTTTTCACTGTCTTTGTTTCACGGGGTTTTTAAAAGTAATTAATTTCTATAATGGGGTTTAGCTGCTTTTCACTGCTGTGTTTCTGCCGCTTTACACCCACTTGACTCACTTACAGAGAGATATCAATACATAGGTTTTAAGATTCTTACTAGTCAGATATATTCTTGGGCGGTGAATAGGGGTGTTGAGTCCAATTCACTGAGCAAGGAGTAGGTCTTGTGTATTACATATTGGGTTTATGGAACGGTATCTGAGCTAATTTGAAATGCTTGTTTTATGCATCACCCCACCTCACCTTTCCCGTTAAGCAGCCATAGTGTGTTTTCTAAACGTGTGACTCTGTTCTGTTTTGTAATTCCGTTCAAGGGTAGCGGTTTTTACATTCCCTCTATAAGTGATATCTTATGACAAGTGTCTTTTTCTGTGTGACTTATTTCACTTAGAATCGTCGTACCTAAATCCACTCATCAAGCTGCTACTAGCCTTATGACGTTGATTTCATGGCTGAGTGATATTCCATTGTACATAAGGACCTCAGCTTCTTTATCCATTTTTCTCTTTCCTGGGATATTTAAGGTGTAACGAAGTGGAGGTTCTTGTCAACAGAGCAGCCCTAAACTTTGGGGTGCCTGTGTCTTGCTGATTTTTAGTTTTCCCAATTTATACGCCCATGAGTGGAAGTGCCCTATGCTCTCTAAGCTGAGTTTTTTAGATGTTTCAGGACACACCGTACACTTCTCCAGAGTGGCTGTTGGCAATTTACATCCCGCACATCAGCGTAGCCAGGCTCCCGTTTCTCCATGGCCTGTCCTGCCTTTCTGGTTTTGACACTTGATTCAGCATAGCACTTTTGACCGATGGGAAGCGAGACTTCTTTGTAGCACTGATTTGCCTTTCCAGGTTGCTTGGTTGGCCAAAAAGGGCGTATGCGTTTTTTCCTGAATATATTCAGGAAAAAACGCATACGCCCTTTTTGGCCAAGGCCATCATTGTCGAGGTTTTGCCGCTTTTCCTGTGCTTTAAAGGCGATTCGAATCTCCCTCCTGAAATCTGTTTCCTGCAATTCTGCCTTGCTTTCAAATCCTCTTCGTTGCCTTCCCTCAATATATTTGTGGACGAGAGTCATCATTTATAAGTCTGCAGGTTTGTGAATTGCAGTGCCCCTGAGCTCCATTTTTCAACTCGCTTTCTTGGGAGCTGGCCGCAAAAGCGCAGGATTGCTTCAGGCCCTATTCTGGTCCCGGGCGGCAGGCTGAGCCTGTGGTTAATTCTTCTTCCTCATGGGAAAATAGAGTGACCTGTGCCTGTCTCAACACCTAGAGCTAGTCTCTCATTGGTTCCCCCTCTTCCCGTTCATCCTCAGGACAAATTGCAACTTGTACGGAACAGGAGGTTAAAGGTGCTGATTCTCCAAGGAGGGAGATTGCTAGTAAAGCGGCTGGAATGGCGAACCCGAGCACAAGGAGATGAGAAATGAGGTGCGTTTTAGAAACCTTTCCCGATCACACGGTGTACCATGTTCTGGGTTTCTCATGCATTGTTTCGATGTAGGAAGATGCCCTTAAACCTGGAGATTTGGGACCCATGGGATGGGTACCACGCAGTATTACTTTAAAGGGTCTGCGTTTGCTCACCCAACCTCACCAAACCTCTCAGCCCCAAGAGTGTCCACCCTTATGTCTCAATCAGCTGTGGGTCTAGATATGGTCAATCCAGGTGGCATCACAGCCCCTGAACGAATTTTGTAAGAATTTCTCTCTCTTTCACTGTCTTTGTTTCACGGGGTTTTTAAAAGTAATTAATTTCTATAATGGGGTTTAGCTGCTTTTCACTGCTGTGTTTCTGCCGCTTTACACCCACTTGACTCACTTACAGAGAGATATCAATATATAGGTTTTAAGATTCTTACTAGTCAGATATATTCTTGGGCGGTGAATAGGGGGTGTTGAGTCCAATTCACTGAGCAAGGAGTAGGTCTTGTGTATTACATATTGGGTTTATGGAACGGTATCTGAGCTAATTTGAAATGCTTGTTTTATGCATCACCCCACCTCACCTTTCCCGTTAAGCAGCCATAGTGTGTTTTCTAAACGTGTGACTCTGTTCTGTTTTGTAATTCCGTTCAAGGGTAGCGGTTTTTACATTCCCCCTATAAGTGATATCTTATGACAAGTGTCTTTTTCTGTGTGACTTATTTCACTTAGAATCGTCGTACCTAAATCCAATCATCATGCTGCTACTAGCCTTATGACGTTGATTTCATGGCTGAGTGATATTCCATTGTACATAAGGACCACAACTTCTTTATCCATTTTTCTCTTTCCTGGGATATTTAAGGTGTAACGAAGTGGAGGTTCTTGTCAACAGAGCAGCCCTAAACTTTGGGGTGCCTGTGTCTTGCTGATTTTTAGTTTTCCCAATTTATGCGCCCATGAGTGGAAGTGCCCTATGCTCTCTAAGCTGAGTTCTTTAGATGTTTCAGGACACACCGTACACTTCTCCAGAGTGGCTGTTGTCAATTTACATCCCGCCCATCAGCGTAGCCAGGCTCCCGTTTCTCCATGGACTGTCCTGCCTTTCTGGTTTTGACACTTGATTCAGCATGGCCCTTTTGACCGATGGGAAGCGAGACTTCTTTGTAGCGCTGATTTGCCTTTCCAGGTTGCTTGGTTGGCCAAAAAGGGCGTATGCGTTTTTTCCTGAATATATTCAGGAAAAAACGCATACGCGCTTTTTGGCCAAGGGTATCATTGTCCAGGTTTTGCCGCTTTTCCTGTGCTTTAAAGGCGATTCGAATCTCCCTCCTGAAATCTGTTTCCTGCAATTCTGCCTTGCTTTCAAATCTTCTTCGTTGCCTTCCCTCAATATATTTGTGGACGAGAGTCATCATTTATAAGTCTGCAGGTTTGTGAATTGCAGTGCCCCTGAGCTCCATTTTTCAACTCGCTTTCTTGGGAGCTGTCCGCAAAAGCGCAGGATTGCTTCAGGCCCTATTCTGGTCCCGGGCGGCAGGCTGAGCCTGTGGTTAATTCTTCTTCCTGATGGGAAAATAGAGTGACCTGTGCCTGTCTCAACACCTAGAGCTAGTCTCTCATTGGTTCCCCCTCTTCCCGTTCATCCTCAGGACAAATTGCAACCTGTACGGAACAGGAGGTTAAAGGTGCTGATTCTCCAAGGAGGGAGATTGCTAGTAAAGCGGCTAGAATGGCGAACCCGAGCACAAGGAGATGAGAAATGAGGTTCGTTTTAGAAACCTTTCCCAATCACACGGTGTACCATCTTCTGGGTTTCTCATGCATTGTTTCGATGTAGGAAGATGCCCTTGAACCTGGAGATTTGGGACCCATGGGATGGGTACCACGCAGTATTACTTTAAAGGGTCTGCGTTTGCTCACCCAACCTCACCAAAACTCTCAGCTCCAAGAGTGTCCACCCTTATGTCTCAATCAGCTGTGGGTCTAGATATGGTCAATCCAGGTGGCATCACAGCCCCTGAACGAATTTTGTAAGAATTTCTCTCTCTTTCACTTTCTTTGTTTCACGGGTATTCAAAAGTAATTGATTTTTATAATGGGGTTTAGCTGCTTTTCACTGCTGTGTTTCTGCCGCTTTACACCCACTTGTCTCACTTACAGAGAGATATCAATACATAGGTTTTAAGATTCTTACTAGTCAGAAATATTCTTGGGCGGTGAATAGGGGGTGTTGAGTGCAATTCACTGAGCAAGGAGTTGGTCTTGTCTATTACATATTGGGTTTATGGAACGGTATCTGAGCTAATTTGAAACCCTTGTTTTATGCATCACCCCACCTCACCTTTCCCGTTAAGCAGCCATAGTGTGTTTTCTAAACGTGTGACTCTGTTCTGTTTTGTAATTCATTTCAAGGGTAGCGGTTTTTACGTTCCCTCTATAAGTGATATCTTATGATAAGTGTCTTTTTCTGTGAGACTTATTTCACTTAGAATCGTCGTACCTAAATCCACTCATCATGCTGCTACTAGCCTTATGACGTAGATTTCATGGCTGAGTGATATTCCATTGTACATAAGGACCACAACTTCTTTATCCATTTTTCTCTTTCCTGGGATATTTAAGGTGTAACGAAGTGGAGGTTCTTGTCAACAGAGCAGCCCTAAACTTTGGGGTGCCTGTGTCTTGCTGATTTTTAGTTTTCCCAATTTATACGCCCATGAGTGGAAGTGCCCTATGCTCTCTAAGCTGAGTTTTTTAGATGTTTCAGGACACACCGTACACTTCTCCAGAGTGGCTGTTGGCAATTTACATCCCGCCCATCAGCGTAGCCAGGCTCCCGTTTCTCCATGGCCTGTCCTGCCTTTCTGGTTTTGACACTTGATTCAGCATAGCACTTTTGACTGATGGGAAGCGAGACTTCTTTGTAGCGCTGATTTGCCTTTCCAGGTTGCTTGGTTGGCCAAAAAGGGCGTATGCGTTTTTTCCTGAATATATTCAGGAAAAAACGCATACGCGCTTTTTGGCCAAGGGCATCATTGTCGAGGATTTGCCGCTTTTCCTGTGCTTTAAAGGCGATTCGAATCTCCCTCCTGAAATCTGTTTCCTGCAATTCTGCCTTGCTTTCAAATCCTCTTCGTTGCCTTCCCTCAATATATTTGTGGACGAGAGTCATCATTTATAAGTCTGCAGGTTTGTGAATTGCAGTGCCCCTGAGCTCCATTTTTCAACTCGCTTTCTTGGGAGCTGGCCGCAAAAGCGCAGGATTGCTTCAGGCCCTATTCTGGTCCCGGGCGGCAGGCTGAGCCTGTGGTTAATTCTTCTTCCTCATGGGAAAATAGAGTGACCTGTGCCTGTCTCAACACCTAGAGCTAGTCTCTCATTGGTTCCCCCTCTTCCCGTTCATCCTCAGGACAAATTGCAACTTGTACGGAACAGGAGGTTAAAGGTGCTGATTCTCCAAGGAGGGAGATTGCTAGTAAAGCGGCTGGAATGGCGAACCCGAGCACAAGGAGATGAGAAATGAGGTGCGTTTTAGAAACCTTTCCCGATCACACGGTGTACCATCTTCTGGGTTTCTCATGCATTGTTTCGATGTAGGAAGATGCCCTTAAACCTGGAGATTTGGGACCCATGGGATGGGTACCACGCAGTATTACTTTAAAGGGTCTGCGTTTGCTCACCCAACCTCACCAAACCTCTCAGCCCCAAGAGTGTCCACCCTTATGTCTCAATCAGCTGTGGGTCTAGATACGGTCAATCCAGGTGGCATCACAGCCCCTGAACGAATTTTGTAAGAATTTCTCTCTCTTTCACTGTCTTTGTTTCACGGTGTTTTTAAAAGTAATTAATTTCTATAATGGGGTTTAGCTGCTTTTCACTGCTGTGTTTCTGCCGCTTTACACCCACTTGTCTCACTTACAGAGAGATATCAATACATAGGTTTTAAGATTCTTACTAGTCAGAAATATTCTTGGGCGGTGAATAGGGGGTGTTGAGTGCAATTCACTGAGCAAGGAGTTGGTCTTGTCTATTACATATTGGGTTTATGGAACGGTATCTGAGCTAATTTGAAACCCTTGTTTTATGCATCACCCCACCTCACCTTTCCCGTTAAGCAGCCATAGTGTGTTTTCTAAACGTGTGACTCTGTTCTGTTTTGTAATTCATTTCAAGGGTAGCGGTTTTTACGTTCCCTCTATAAGTGATATCTTATGATAAGTGTCTTTTTCTGTGAGACTTATTTCACTTAGAATCGTCGTACCTAAATCCACTCATCATGCTGCTACTAGCCTTATGACGTAGATTTCATGGCTGAGTGATATTCCATTGTACATAAGGACCACAACTTCTTTATCCATTTTTCTCTTTCCTGGGATATTTAAGGTGTAACGAAGTGGAGGTTCTTGTCAACAGAGCAGCCCTAAACTTTGGGGTGCCTGTGTCTTGCTGATTTTTAGTTTTCCCAATTTATACGCCCATGAGTGGAAGTGCCCTATGCTCTCTAAGCTGAGTTTTTTAGATGTTTCAGGACACACCGTACACTTCTCCAGAGTGGCTGTTGGCCATTTACATCCCGCCCATCAGCGTAGCCAGGCTCCCGTTTCTCCATGGCCTGTCCTGCCTTTCTGGTTTTGACACTTGATTCAGCATAGCACTTTTGACTGATGGGAAGCGAGACTTCTTTGTAGCGCTGATTTGCCTTTCCAGGTTGCTTGGTTGGCCAAAAAGGGCGTATGCGTTTTTTCCTGAATATATTCAGGAAAAAACGCATACGCCCTTTTTGGCCAAGGGCATCATTGTCGAGGTTTTGCCGCTTTTCCTGTGCTTTAAAGGCGATTCGAATCTCCCTCCTGAAATCTGTTTCCTGCAATTCTGCCTTGCTTTCAAATCCTCTTCTTTGCCTTCCCTCAATATATTTGTGGACGAGAGTCATCATTTATAAGTCTGCAGGTTTGTGAATTGCAGTGCCCCTGAGCTCCATTTTTCAACTCGCTTTCTTGGGAGCTGTCCGCAAAAGCGCAGGATTGCTTCAGGCCCTATTCTGGTCCCGGGCGGCAGGCTGAGCCTGTGGTTAATTCTTCTTCCGCATGGGAAAATAGAGTGACCTGTGCCTGTCTCAACACCTAGAGCTAGTCTCTCATTGGTTCCCCCTCTTCCCGTTCATCCTCAGGACAAATTGCAACTTGTACGGAACAGGAGGTTAAAGGTGCTGATTCTCCAAGGAGGGAGATTGCTAGTAAAGCGGCTGGAATGGCGAACCCGAGCACAAGGAGATGAGAAATGAGGTGCGTTTTAGAAACCTTTCCCGATCACACGGTGTACCATCTTCTGGGTTTCTCATGCATTGTTTCGATGTAGGAAGATGCCCTTAAACCTGGAGATTTGGGACCCATGGGATGGGTACCACGCAGTATTACTTTAAAGGGTCTGCGTTTGCTCACCCAACCTCACCAAACCTCTCAGCCCCAAGAGTGTCCACCCTTATGTCTCAATCAGCTGTGGGTCTAGATATGGTCAATCCAGGTGGCATCACAGCCCCTGAACGAATTTTGTAAGAATTTCTCTCTCTTTCACTGTCTTTGTTTCACGGGGTTTTTAAAAGTAATTAATTTCTATAATGGGGTTTAGCTGCTTTTCACTGCTGTGTTTCTGCCGCTTTACACCCACTTGACTCACTTACAGAGAGATATCAATACATAGGTTTTAAGATTCTTACTAGTCAGATATATTCTTGGGCGGTGAATAGGGGGTGTTGAGTCCAATTCACTGAGCAAGGAGTAGGTCTTGTGTATTACATATTGGGTTTATGGAACGGTATCTGAGCTAATTTGAAATGCTTGTTTTATGCATCACCCCACCTCACCTTTCCCGTTAAGCAGCCATAGTGTGTTTTCTAAACGTGTGCCTCTGTTCTGTTTTGTAATTCCGTTCAAGGGTAGCGGTTTTTACATTCCCTCTATAAGTGATATCTTATGACAAGTGTCTTTTTCTGTGTGACTTATTTCACTTAGAATCGTCGTACCTAAATCCACTCATCAAGCTGCTACTAGCCTTATGACGTTGATTTCATGGCTGAGTGATATTCCATTGTACATAAGGACCTCAGCTTCTTTATCCATTTTTCTCTTTCCTGGGATATTTAAGGTGTAACGAAGTGGAGGTTCTTGTCAACAGAGCAGCCCTAAACTTTGGGGTGCCTGTGTCTTGCTGATTTTTAGTTTTCCCAATTTATACGCCCATGAGTGGAAGTGCCCTATGCTCTCTAAGCTGAGTTTTTTAGATGTTTCAGGACACACCGTACACTTCTCCAGAGTGGCTGTTGGCAATTTACATCCCGCACATCAGCGTAGCCAGGCTCCCGTTTCTCCATGGCCTGTCCTGCCTTTCTGGTTTTGACACTTGATTCAGCATAGCACTTTTGACCGATGGGAAGCGAGACTTCTTTGTAGCACTGATTTGCCTTTCCAGGTTGCTTGGTTGGCCAAAAAGGGCGTATGCGTTTTTTCCTGAATATATTCAGGAAAAAACGCATACGCCCTTTTTGGCCAAGGCCATCATTGTCGAGGTTTTGCCGCTTTTCCTGTGCTTTAAAGGCGATTCGAATCTCCCTCCTGAAATCTGTTTCCTGCAATTCTGCCTTGCTTTCAAATCCTCTTCGTTGCCTTCCCTCAATATATTTGTGGACGAGAGTCATCATTTATAAGTCTGCAGGTTTGTGAATTGCAGTGCCCCTGAGCTCCATTTTTCAACTCGCTTTCTTGGGAGCTGGCCGCAAAAGCGCAGGATTGCTTCAGGCCCTATTCTGGTCCCGGGCGGCAGGCTGAGCCTGTGGTTAATTCTTCTTCCTCATGGGAAAATAGAGTGACCTGTGCCTGTCTCAACACCTAGAGCTAGTCTCTCATTGGTTCCCCCTCTTCCCGTTCATCCTCAGGACAAATTGCAACTTGTACGGAACAGGAGGTTAAAGGTGCTGATTCTCCAAGGAGGGAGATTGCTAGTAAAGCGGCTGGAATGGCGAACCCGAGCACAAGGAGATGAGAAATGAGGTGCGTTTTAGAAACCTTTCCCGATCACACGGTGTACCATGTTCTGGGTTTCTCATGCATTGTTTCGATGTAGGAAGATGCCCTTAAACCTGGAGATTTGGGACCCATGGGATGGGTACCACGCAGTATTACTTTAAAGGGTCTGCGTTTGCTCACCCAACCTCACCAAACCTCTCAGCCCCAAGAGTGTCCACCCTTATGTCTCAATCAGCTGTGGGTCTAGATATGGTCAATCCAGGTGGCATCACAGCCCCTGAACGAATTTTGTAAGAATTTCTCTCTCTTTCACTGTCTTTGTTTCACGGGGTTTTTAAAAGTAATTAATTTCTATAATGGGGTTTAGCTGCTTTTCACTGCTGTGTTTCTGCCGCTTTACACCCACTTGACTCACTTACAGAGAGATATCAATATATAGGTTTTAAGATTCTTACTAGTCAGATATATTCTTGGGCGGTGAATAGGGGGTGTTGAGTCCAATTCACTGAGCAAGGAGTAGGTCTTGTGTATTACATATTGGGTTTATGGAACGGTATCTGAGCTAATTTGAAATGCTTGTTTTATGCATCACCCCACCTCACCTTTCCCGTTAAGCAGCCATAGTGTGTTTTCTAAACGTGTGACTCTGTTCTGTTTTGTAATTCCGTTCAAGGGTAGCGGTTTTTACATTCCCCCTATAAGTGATATCTTATGACAAGTGTCTTTTTCTGTGTGACTTATTTCACTTAGAATCGTCGTACCTAAATCCAATCATCATGCTGCTACTAGCCTTATGACGTTGATTTCATGGCTGAGTGATATTCCATTGTACATAAGGACCACAACTTCTTTATCCATTTTTCTCTTTCCTGGGATATTTAAGGTGTAACGAAGTGGAGGTTCTTGTCAACAGAGCAGCCCTAAACTTTGGGGTGCCTGTGTCTTGCTGATTTTTAGTTTTCCCAATTTATGCGCCCATGAGTGGAAGTGCCCTATGCTCTCTAAGCTGAGTTCTTTAGATGTTTCAGGACACACCGTACACTTCTCCAGAGTGGCTGTTGTCAATTTACATCCCGCCCATCAGCGTAGCCAGGCTCCCGTTTCTCCATGGACTGTCCTGCCTTTCTGGTTTTGACACTTGATTCAGCATGGCCCTTTTGACCGATGGGAAGCGAGACTTCTTTGTAGCGCTGATTTGCCTTTCCAGGTTGCTTGGTTGGCCAAAAAGGGCGTATGCGTTTTTTCCTGAATATATTCAGGAAAAAACGCATACGCGCTTTTTGGCCAAGGGTATCATTGTCCAGGTTTTGCCGCTTTTCCTGTGCTTTAAAGGCGATTCGAATCTCCCTCCTGAAATCTGTTTCCTGCAATTCTGCCTTGCTTTCAAATCTTCTTCGTTGCCTTCCCTCAATATATTTGTGGACGAGAGTCATCATTTATAAGTCTGCAGGTTTGTGAATTGCAGTGCCCCTGAGCTCCATTTTTCAACTCGCTTTCTTGGGAGCTGTCCGCAAAAGCGCAGGATTGCTTCAGGCCCTATTCTGGTCCCGGGCGGCAGGCTGAGCCTGTGGTTAATTCTTCTTCCTGATGGGAAAATAGAGTGACCTGTGCCTGTCTCAACACCTAGAGCTAGTCTCTCATTGGTTCCCCCTCTTCCCGTTCATCCTCAGGACAAATTGCAACCTGTACGGAACAGGAGGTTAAAGGTGCTGATTCTCCAAGGAGGGAGATTGCTAGTAAAGCGGCTAGAATGGCGAACCCGAGCACAAGGAGATGAGAAATGAGGTTCGTTTTAGAAACCTTTCCCAATCACACGGTGTACCATCTTCTGGGTTTCTCATGCATTGTTTCGATGTAGGAAGATGCCCTTGAACCTGGAGATTTGGGACCCATGGGATGGGTACCACGCAGTATTACTTTAAAGGGTCTGCGTTTGCTCACCCAACCTCACCAAAACTCTCAGCTCCAAGAGTGTCCACCCTTATGTCTCAATCAGCTGTGGGTCTAGATATGGTCAATCCAGGTGGCATCACAGCCCCTGAACGAATTTTGTAAGAATTTCTCTCTCTTTCACTTTCTTTGTTTCACGGGTATTCAAAAGTAATTGATTTTTATAATGGGGTTTAGCTGCTTTTCACTGCTGTGTTTCTGCCGCTTTACACCCACTTGTCTCACTTACAGAGAGATATCAATACATAGGTTTTAAGATTCTTACTAGTCAGAAATATTCTTGGGCGGTGAATAGGGGGTGTTGAGTGCAATTCACTGAGCAAGGAGTTGGTCTTGTCTATTACATATTGGGTTTATGGAACGGTATCTGAGCTAATTTGAAACCCTTGTTTTATGCATCACCCCACCTCACCTTTCCCGTTAAGCAGCCATAGTGTGTTTTCTAAACGTGTGACTCTGTTCTGTTTTGTAATTCATTTCAAGGGTAGCGGTTTTTACGTTCCCTCTATAAGTGATATCTTATGATAAGTGTCTTTTTCTGTGAGACTTATTTCACTTAGAATCGTCGTACCTAAATCCACTCATCATGCTGCTACTAGCCTTATGACGTAGATTTCATGGCTGAGTGATATTCCATTGTACATAAGGACCACAACTTCTTTATCCATTTTTCTCTTTCCTGGGATATTTAAGGTGTAACGAAGTGGAGGTTCTTGTCAACAGAGCAGCCCTAAACTTTGGGGTGCCTGTGTCTTGCTGATTTTTAGTTTTCCCAATTTATACGCCCATGAGTGGAAGTGCCCTATGCTCTCTAAGCTGAGTTTTTTAGATGTTTCAGGACACACCGTACACTTCTCCAGAGTGGCTGTTGGCAATTTACATCCCGCCCATCAGCGTAGCCAGGCTCCCGTTTCTCCATGGCCTGTCCTGCCTTTCTGGTTTTGACACTTGATTCAGCATAGCACTTTTGACTGATGGGAAGCGAGACTTCTTTGTAGCGCTGATTTGCCTTTCCAGGTTGCTTGGTTGGCCAAAAAGGGCGTATGCGTTTTTTCCTGAATATATTCAGGAAAAAACGCATACGCGCTTTTTGGCCAAGGGCATCATTGTCGAGGATTTGCCGCTTTTCCTGTGCTTTAAAGGCGATTCGAATCTCCCTCCTGAAATCTGTTTCCTGCAATTCTGCCTTGCTTTCAAATCCTCTTCGTTGCCTTCCCTCAATATATTTGTGGACGAGAGTCATCATTTATAAGTCTGCAGGTTTGTGAATTGCAGTGCCCCTGAGCTCCATTTTTCAACTCGCTTTCTTGGGAGCTGGCCGCAAAAGCGCAGGATTGCTTCAGGCCCTATTCTGGTCCCGGGCGGCAGGCTGAGCCTGTGGTTAATTCTTCTTCCTCATGGGAAAATAGAGTGACCTGTGCCTGTCTCAACACCTAGAGCTAGTCTCTCATTGGTTCCCCCTCTTCCCGTTCATCCTCAGGACAAATTGCAACTTGTACGGAACAGGAGGTTAAAGGTGCTGATTCTCCAAGGAGGGAGATTGCTAGTAAAGCGGCTGGAATGGCGAACCCGAGCACAAGGAGATGAGAAATGAGGTGCGTTTTAGAAACCTTTCCCGATCACACGGTGTACCATCTTCTGGTTTTCTCATACATTGTTTCGATGTAGGAAGATGCCCTTGAACCTGGAGATTTGGGACCCATGGGATGGGTACCACGCAGTATTACTTTAAAGGGTCTGCGTTTGCTCACCCAACCTCACCAAACCTCTCAGCCCCAAGAGTGTCCACCCTTATGTCTCAATCAGCTGTGGGTCTAGATATGGTCAATCCAGGTGGCATCACAGCCCCTGAACGAATTTTGTAAGAATTTCTCTCTCTTTCACTGTCTTTGTTTCACGGGGTTTTTAAAAGTAATTGATTTCTATAATGGGGTTTAGCTGCTTTTCACTGCTGTGTTTCTGCCGCTTTACACCCACTTGACTCACTTACAGAGAGATATCAATACATAGGTTTTAAGATTCTTACTAGTCAGATATATTCTTGGGCGGTGAATAGGGGGTGTTGAGTCCAATTCACTGAGCAAGGAGTAGGTCTTGTGTATTACATATTGGGTTTATGGAACGGTATCTGAGCTAATTTGAAATGCTTGTTTTATGCATCACCCCACCTCACCTTTCCCGTTAAACAGCCATAGTGTGTTTTCTAAACGTGTGACTCTGTTCTGTTTTGTAATTCCGTTCAAGGGTAGCGGTTTTTACATTCCCCCTATAAGTGATATCTTATGACAAGTGTCTTTTTCTGTGTGACTTATTTCACTTAGAATCGTCGTACCTAAATCCAATCATCATGCTGCTACTAGCCTTATGACGTTGATTTCATGGCTGAGTGATATTCCATTGTACATAAGGACCACAACTTCTTTATCCATTTTTCTCTTTCCTGGGATATTTAAGGTGTAACGAAGTGGAGGTTCTTGTCAACAGAGCAGCCCTAAACTTTGGGGTGCCTGTGTCTTGCTGATTTTTAGTTTTCCCAATTTATGCGCCCATGAGTGGAAGTGCCCTATGCTCTCTAAGCTGAGTTCTTTAGATGTTTCAGGACACACCGTACACTTCTCCAGAGTGGCTGTTGTCAATTTACATCCTGCCCATCAGCGTAGCCAGGCTCCCGTTTCTCCATGGCCTGTCCTGCCTTTCTGGTTTTGACACTTGATTCAGCATGGCCCTTTTGACCGATGGGAAGCGAGACTTCTTTGTAGCGCTGATTTGCCTTTCCAGGTTGCTTGGTTGGCCAAAAAGGGCGTATGCGTTTTTTCCTGAATATATTCAGGAAAAAACGCATACGCCCTTTTGGGCCAAGGGTATCATTGTCCAGGTTTTGCCGCTTTTCCTGTGCTTTAAAGGCGATTCGAATCTCCCTCCTGAAATCTGTTTCCTGCAATTCTGCCTTGCTTTCAAATCCTCTTCGTTGCCTTCCCTCAATATATTTGTGGACGAGAGTCACCATTTATAAGTCTGCAGGTTTGTGAATTGCAGTGGCCCTGAGCTCCATTTTTCAACTCGCTTTCTTGGGAGTGGGCCGCAAAAGCGCAGGATTGCTTCAGGCCCTATTCTGGTCCCGGGCGGCAGGCTGAGCCTGTGGTTAATTCTTCTTCCTCATGGGAAAATAGAGTGACCTGTGCCTGTCTCAACACCTAGAGCTAGTCTCTCATTGGTTCCCCCTCTTCCCGTTCATCCTCAGGACAAATTGCAACTTGTACGGAACAGGAGGTTAAAGGTGCTGATTCTCCAAGGAGGGAGATTGCTAGTAAAGCGGCTGGAATGGCGAACCCGAGCACAAGGAGATGAGAAATGAGGTGCGTTTTAGAAACCTTTCCCGATCACACGGTGTACCATCTTCTGGGTTTCTCATGCATTGTTTCGATGTAGGAAGATGCCCTTAAACCTGGAGATTTGGGACCCATGGGATGGGTACCACGCAGTATTACTTTAAAGGGTCTGCGTTTGCTCACCCAACCTCACCAAACCTCTCAGCCCCAAGAGTGTCCACCCTTATGTCTCAATCAGCTGTGGGTCTAGATATGGTCAATCCAGGTGGCATCACAGCCCCTGAACGAATTTTGTAAGAATTTCTCTCTCTTTCACTGTCTTTGTTTCACGGGGTTTTTAAAAGTAATTAATTTCTATAATGGGGTTTAGCTGCTTTTCACTGCTGTGTTTCTGCCGCTTTACACCCACTTGACTCACTTACAGAGAGATATCAATACATAGGTTTTAAGATTCTTACTAGTCAGATATATTCTTGGGCGGTGAATAGGGGGTGTTGAGTCCAATTCACTGAGCAAGGAGTAGGTCTTGTGTATTACATATTGGGTTTATGGAACGGTATATGAGCTAATTTGAAATGCTTGTTTTATGCATCATCCCACCTCACCTTTCCCGTTAAGCAGCCATAGTGTGTTTTCTAAACGTGTGACTCTGGTCTGTTTTGTAATTCCGTTCAAGGGTAGCGGTTTTTACATTCCCCCTATAAGTGATATCTTATGACAAGTGTCTTTTTCTGTGTGACTTATTTCACTTAGAATCGTCGTACCTAAATCCAATCATCATGCTGCTACTAGCCTTATGACGTTGATTTCATGGCTGAGTGATATTCCATTGTACATAAGGACCACAACTTCTTTATCCATTTTTCTCTTTCCTGGGATATTTAAGGTGTAACGAAGTGGAGGTTCTTGTCAACAGAGCAGCCCTAAACTTTGGGGTGCCTGTGTCTTGCTGATTTTTAGTTTTCCCAATTTATGCGCCCATGAGTGGAAGTGCCCTATGCTCTCTAAGCTGAGTTCTTTAGATGTTTCAGGACACACCGTACACTTCTCCAGAGTGGCTGTTGTCAATTTACATCCCGCCCATCAGCGTAGCCAGGCTCCCGTTTCTCCATGGCCTGTCCTGCCTTTCTGGTTTTGACACTTGATTCAGCATGGCCCTTTTGACCGATGGGAAGCGAGACTTCTTTGTAGCGCTGATTTGCCTTTCCAGGTTGCTTGGTTGGCCAAAAAGGGCGTATGCGTTTTTTCCTGAATATATTCAGGAAAAAACGCATACGCGCTTTTTGGCCAAGGGTATCATTGTCCAGGTTTTGCCGCTTTTCCTGTGCTTTAAAGGCGATTCGAATCTCCCTCCTGAAATCTGTTTCCTGCAATTCTGCCTTGCTTTCAAATCTTCTTCGTTGCCTTCCCTCAATATATTTGTGGACGAGAGTCATCATTTATAAGTCTGCAGGTTTGTGAATTGCAGTGCCCCTGAGCTCCATTTTTCAACTCGCTTTCTTGGGAGCTGTCCGCAAAAGCGCAGGATTGCTTCAGGCCCTATTCTGGTCCCGGGCGGCAGGCTGAGCCTGTGGTTAATTCTTCTTCCTCATGGGAAAATAGAGTGACCTGTGCCTGTCTCAACACCTAGAGCTAGTCTCTCATTGGTTCCCCCTCTTCCCGTTCATCCTCAGGACAAATTGCAACCTGTACGGAACAGGAGGTTAAAGGTGCTGATTCTCCAAGGAGGGAGATTGCTAGTAAAGCGGCTAGAATGGCGAACCCGAGCACAAGGAGATGAGAAATGAGGTTCGTTTTAGAAACCTTTCCCAATCACACGGTGTACCATCTTCTGGGTTTCTCATGCATTGTTTCGATGTAGGAAGATGCCCTTGAACCTGGAGATTTGGGACCCATGGGATGGGTACCACGCAGTATTACTTTAAAGGGTCTGCGTTTGCTCACCCAACCTCACCAAAACTCTCAGCTCCAAGAGTGTCCACCCTTATGTCTCAATCAGCTGTGGGTCTAGATATGGTCAATCCAGGTGGCATCACAGCCCCTGAACGAATTTTGTAAGAATTTCTCTCTCTTTCACTTTCTTTGTTTCACGGGTATTCAAAAGTAATTGATTTTTATAATGGGGTTTAGCTGCTTTTCACTGCTGTGTTTCTGCCGCTTTACACCCACTTGTCTCACTTACAGAGAGATATCAATACATAGGTTTTAAGATTCTTACTAGTCAGAAATATTCTTGGGCGGTGAATAGGGGGTGTTGAGTGCAATTCACTGAGCAAGGAGTTGGTCTTGTCTATTACATATTGGGTTTATGGAACGGTATCTGAGCTAATTTGAAACCCTTGTTTTATGCATCACCCCACCTCACCTTTCCCGTTAAGCAGCCATAGTGTGTTTTCTAAACGTGTGACTCTGTTCTGTTTTGTAATTCATTTCAAGGGTAGCGGTTTTTACGTTCCCTCTATAAGTGATATCTTATGATAAGTGTCTTTTTCTGTGAGACTTATTTCACTTAGAATCGTCGTACCTAAATCCACTCATCATGCTGCTACTAGCCTTATGACGTAGATTTCATGGCTGAGTGATATTCCATTGTACATAAGGACCACAACTTCTTTATCCATTTTTCTCTTTCCTGGGATATTTAAGGTGTAACGAAGTGGAGGTTCTTGTCAACAGAGCAGCCCTAAACTTTGGGGTGCCTGTGTCTTGCTGATTTTTAGTTTTCCCAATTTATACGCCCATGAGTGGAAGTGCCCTATGCTCTCTAAGCTGAGTTTTTTAGATGTTTCAGGACACACCGTACACTTCTCCAGAGTGGCTGTTGGCAATTTACATCCCGCCCATCAGCGTAGCCAGGCTCCCGTTTCTCCATGGCCTGTCCTGCCTTTCTGGTTTTGACACTTGATTCAGCATAGCACTTTTGACCGATGGGAAGCGAGACTTCTTTGTAGCGCTGATTTGCCTTTCCAGGTTGCTTGGTTGGCCAAAAAGGGCGTATGCGTTTTTTCCTGAATATATTCAGGAAAAAACGCATACGCCCTTTTTGGCCAAGGGCATCATTGTCGAGGTTTTGCCGCTTTTCCTGTGCTTTAAAGGCGATTCGAATCTCCCTCCTGAAATCTGTTTCCTGCAATTCTGCCTTGCTTTCAAATCCTCTTCTTTGCCTTCCCTCAATATATTTGTGGACGAGAGTCATCATTTATAAGTCTGCAGGTTTGTGAATTGCAGTGCCCCTGAGCTCCATTTTTCAACTCGCTTTCTTGGGAGCTGTCCGCAAAAGCGCAGGATTGCTTCAGGCCCTATTCTGGTCCCGGGCGGCAGGCTGAGCCTGTGGTTAATTCTTCTTCCGCATGGGAAAATAGAGTGACCTGTGCCTGTCTCAACACCTAGAGCTAGTCTCTCATTGGTTCCCCCTCTTCCCGTTCATCCTCAGGACAAATTGCAACTTGTACGGAACAGGAGGTTAAAGGTGCTGATTCTCCAAGGAGGGAGATTGCTAGTAAAGCGGCTGGAATGGCGAACCCGAGCACAAGGAGATGAGAAATGAGGTGCGTTTTAGAAACCTTTCCCGATCACACGGTGTACCATCTTCTGGGTTTCTCATGCATTGTTTCGATGTAGGAAGATGCCCTTAAACCTGGAGATTTGGGACCCATGGGATGGGTACCACGCAGTATTACTTTAAAGGGTCTGCGTTTGCTCACCCAACCTCACCAAACCTCTCAGCCGCAAGAGTGTCCACCCTTATGTCTCAATCAGCTGTGGGTCTAGATATGGTCAATCCAGGTGGCATCACAGCCCCTGAACGAATTTTGTAAGAATTTCTCTCTCTTTCACTGTCTTTGTTTCACGGGGTTTTTAAAAGTAATTAATTTCTATAATGGGGTTTAGCTGCTTTTCACTGCTGTGTTTCTGCCGCTTTACACCCACTTGACTCACTTACAGAGAGATATCAATACATAGGTTTTAAGATTCTTACTAGTCAGATATATTCTTGGGCGGTGAATAGGGGGTGTTGAGTCCAATTCACTGAGCAAGGAGTAGGTCTTGTGTATTACATATTGGGTTTATGGAACGGTATCTGAGCTAATTTGAAATGCTTGTTTTATGCATCACCCCACCTCACCTTTCCCGTTAAGCAGCCATAGTGTGTTTTCTAAACGTGTGACTCTGTTCTGTTTTGTAATTCCGTTCAAGGGTAGCGGTTTTTACATTCCCTCTATAAGTGATATCTTATGACAAGTGTCTTTTTCTGTGTGACTTATTTCACTTAGAATCGTCGTACCTAAATCCACTCATCAAGCTGCTACTAGCCTTATGACGTTGATTTCATGGCTGAGTGATATTCCATTGTACATAAGGACCTCAGCTTCTTTATCCATTTTTCTCTTTCCTGGGATATTTAAGGTGTAACGAAGTGGAGGTTCTTGTCAACAGAGCAGCCCTAAACTTTGGGGTGCCTGTGTCTTGCTGATTTTTACTTTTCCCAATTTATACGCCCATGAGTGGAAGTGCCCTATGCTCTCTAAGCTGAGTTTTTTAGATGTTTCAGGACACACCGTACACTTCTCCAGAGTGGCTGTTGGCAATTTACATCCCGCACATCAGCGTAGCCAGGCTCCCGTTTCTCCATGGCCTGTCCTGCCTTTCTGGTTTTGACACTTGATTCAGCATAGCACTTTTGACCGATGGGAAGCGAGACTTCTTTGTAGCACTGATTTGCCTTTCCAGGTTGCTTGGTTGGCCAAAAAGGGCGTATGCGTTTTTTCCTGAATATATTCAGGAAAAAACGCATACGCCCTTTTTGGCCAAGGGCATCATTGTCGAGGTTTTGCCGCTTTTCCTGTGCTTTAAAGGCGATTCGAATCTCCCTCCTGAAATCTGTTTCCTGCAATTCTGCCTTGCTTTCAAATCCTCTTCGTTGCCTTCCCTCAATATATTTGTGGACGAGAGTCATCATTTATAAGTCTGCAGGTTTGTGAATTGCAGTGCCCCTGAGCTCCATTTTTCAACTCGCTTTCTTGGGAGCTGGCCGCAAAAGCGCAGGATTGCTTCAGGCCCTATTCTGGTCCCGGGCGGCAGGCTGAGCCTGTGGTTAATTCTTCTTCCTCATGGGAAAATAGAGTGACCTGTGCCTGTCTCAACACCTAGAGCTAGTCTCTCATTGGTTCCCCCTCTTCCCGTTCATCCTCAGGACAAATTGCAACTTGTACGGAACAGGAGGTTAAAGGTGCTGATTCTCCAAGGAGGGAGATTGCTAGTAAAGCGGCTGGAATGGCGAACCCGAGCACAAGGAGATGAGAAATGAGGTGCGTTTTAGAAACCTTTCCCGATCACACGGTGTACCATCTTCTGGGTTTCTCATGCATTGTTTCGATGTAGGAAGATGCCCTTAAACCTGGAGATTTGGGACCCATGGGATGGGTACCACGCAGTATTACTTTAAAGGGTCTGCGTTTGCTCACCCAACCTCACCAAACCTCTCAGCCCCAAGAGTGTCCACCCTTATGTCTCAATCAGCTGTGGGTCTAGATATGGTCAATCCAGGTGGCATCACAGCCCCTGAACGAATTTTGTAAGAATTTCTCTCTCTTTCACTGTCTTTGTTTCACGGGGTTTTTAAAAGTAATTAATTTCTATAATGGGGTTTAGCTGCTTTTCACTGCTGTGTTTCTGCCGCTTTACACCCACTTGACTCACTTACAGAGAGATATCAATATATAGGTTTTAAGATTCTTACTAGTCAGATATATTCTTGGGCGGTGAATAGGGGGTGTTGAGTCCAATTCACTGAGCAAGGAGTAGGTCTTGTGTATTACATATTGGGTTTATGGAACGGTATCTGAGCTAATTTGAAATGCTTGTTTTATGCATCACCCCACCTCACCTTTCCCGTTAAGCAGCCATAGTGTGTTTTCTAAACGTGTGACTCTGTTCTGTTTTGTAATTCCGTTCAAGGGTAGCGGTTTTTACATTCCCCCTATAAGTGATATCTTATGACAAGTGTCTTTTTCTGTGTGACTTATTTCACTTAGAATCGTCGTACCTAAATCCAATCATCATGCTGCTACTAGCCTTATGACGTTGATTTCATGGCTGAGTGATATTCCATTGTACATAAGGACCACAACTTCTTTATCCATTTTTCTCTTTCCTGGGATATTTAAGGTGTAACGAAGTGGAGGTTCTTGTCAACAGAGCAGCCCTAAACTTTGGGGTGCCTGTGTCTTGCTGATTTTTAGTTTTCCCAATTTATGCGCCCATGAGTGGAAGTGCCCTATGCTCTCTAAGCTGAGTTCTTTAGATGTTTCAGGACACACCGTACACTTCTCCAGAGTGGCTGTTGTCAATTTACATCCCGCCCATCAGCGTAGCCAGGCTCCCGTTTCTCCATGGCCTGTCCTGCCTTTCTGGTTTTGACACTTGATTCAGCATGGCCCTTTTGACCGATGGGAAGCGAGACTTCTTTGTAGCGCTGATTTGCCTTTCCAGGTTGCTTGGTTGGCCAAAAAGGGCGTATGCGTTTTTTCCTGAATATATTCAGGAAAAAACGCATACGCGCTTTTTGGCCAAGGGTATCATTGTCCAGGTTTTGCCGCTTTTCCTGTGCTTTAAAGGCGATTCGAATCTCCCTCCTGAAATCTGTTTCCTGCAATTCTGCCTTGCTTTCAAATCTTCTTCGTTGCCTTCCCTCAATATATTTGTGGACGAGAGTCATCATTTATAAGTCTGCAGGTTTGTGAATTGCAGTGCCCCTGAGCTCCATTTTTCAACTCGCTTTCTTGGGAGCTGTCCGCAAAAGCGCAGGATTGCTTCAGGCCCTATTCTGGTCCCGGGCGGCAGGCTGAGCCTGTGGTTAATTCTTCTTCCTGATGGGAAAATAGAGTGACCTGTGCCTGTCTCAACACCTAGAGCTAGTCTCTCATTGGTTCCCCCTCTTCCCGTTCATCCTCAGGACAAATTGCAACCTGTACGGAACAGGAGGTTAAAGGTGCTGATTCTCCATGGAGGGAGATTGCTAGTAAAGCGGCTAGAATGGCGAACCCGAGCACAAGGAGATGAGAAATGAGGTTCGTTTTAGAAACCTTTCCCAATCACACGGTGTACCATCTTCTGGGTTTCTCATGCATTGTTTCGATGTAGGAAGATGCCCTTGAACCTGGAGATTTGGGACCCATGGGATGGGTACCACGCAGTATTACTTTAAAGGGTCTGCGTTTGCTCACCCAACCTCACCAAAACTCTCAGCTCCAAGAGTGTCCACCCTTATGTCTCAATCAGCTGTGGGTCTAGATATGGTCAATCCAGGTGGCATCACAGCCCCTGAACGAATTTTGTAAGAATTTCTCTCTCTTTCACTTTCTTTGTTTCACGGGTATTCAAAAGTAATTGATTTTTATAATGGGGTTTAGCTGCTTTTCACTGCTGTGTTTCTGCCGCTTTACACCCACTTGTCTCACTTACAGAGAGATATCAATACATAGGTTTTAAGATTCTTACTAGTCAGAAATATTCTTGGGCGGTGAATAGGGGGTGTTGAGTGCAATTCACTGAGCAAGGAGTTGGTCTTGTCTATTACATATTGGGTTTATGGAACGGTATCTGAGCTAATTTGAAACCCTTGTTTTATGCATCACCCCACCTCACCTTTCCCGTTAAGCAGCCATAGTGTGTTTTCTAAACGTGTGACTCTGTTCTGTTTTGTAATTCATTTCAAGGGTAGCGGTTTTTACGTTCCCTCTATAAGTGATATCTTATGATAAGTGTCTTTTTCTGTGAGACTTATTTCACTTAGAATCGTCGTACCTAAATCCACTCATCATGCTGCTACTAGCCTTATGACGTAGATTTCATGGCTGAGTGATATTCCATTGTACATAAGGACCACAACTTCTTTATCCATTTTTCTCTTTCCTGGGATATTTAAGGTGTAACGAAGTGGAGGTTCTTGTCAACAGAGCAGCCCTAAACTTTGGGGTGCCTGTGTCTTGCTGATTTTTAGTTTTCCCAATTTATACGCCCATGAGTGGAAGTGCCCTATGCTCTCTAAGCTGAGTTTTTTAGATGTTTCAGGACACACCGTACACTTCTCCAGAGTGGCTGTTGGCAATTTACATCCCGCCCATCAGCGTAGCCAGGCTCCCGTTTCTCCATGGCCTGTCCTGCCTTTCTGGTTTTGACACTTGATTCAGCATAGCACTTTTGACCGATGGGAAGCGAGACTTCTTTGTAGCGCTGATTTGCCTTTCCAGGTTGCTTGGTTGGCCAAAAAGGGCGTATGCGTTTTTTCCTGAATATATTCAGGAAAAAACGCATACGCCCTTTTTGGCCAAGGGCATCATTGTCGAGGTTTTGCCGCTTTTCCTGTGCTTTAAAGGCGATTCGAATCTCCCTCCTGAAATCTGTTTCCTGCAATTCTGCCTTGCTTTCAAATCCTCTTCTTTGCCTTCCCTCAATATATTTGTGGACGAGAGTCATCATTTATAAGTCTGCAGGTTTGTGAATTGCAGTGCCCCTGAGCTCCATTTTTCAACTCGCTTTCTTGGGAGCTGTCCGCAAAAGCGCAGGATTGCTTCAGGCCCTATTCTGGTCCCGGGCGGCAGGCTGAGCCTGTGGTTAATTCTTCTTCCGCATGGGAAAATAGAGTGACCTGTGCCTGTCTCAACACCTAGAGCTAGTCTCTCATTGGTTCCCCCTCTTCCCGTTCATCCTCAGGACAAATTGCAACTTGTACGGAACAGGAGGTTAAAGGTGCTGATTCTCCAAGGAGGGAGATTGCTAGTAAAGCGGCTGGAATGGCGAACCCGAGCACAAGGAGATGAGAAATGAGGTGCGTTTTAGAAACCTTTCCCGATCACACGGTGTACCATCTTCTGGGTTTCTCATGCATTGTTTCGATGTAGGAAGATGCCCTTAAACCTGGAGATTTGGGACCCATGGGATGGGTACCACGCAGTATTACTTTAAAGGGTCTGCGTTTGCTCACCCAACCTCACCAAACCTCTCAGCCCCAAGAGTGTCCACCCTTATGTCTCAATCAGCTGTGGGTCTAGATATGGTCAATCCAGGTGGCATCACAGCCCCTGAACGAATTTTGTAAGAATTTCTCTCTCTTTCACTGTCTTTGTTTCACGGGGTTTTTAAAAGTAATTAATTTCTATAATGGGGTTTAGCTGCTTTTCACTGCTGTGTTTCTGCCGCTTTACACCCACTTGACTCACTTACAGAGAGATATCAATACATAGGTTTTAAGATTCTTACTAGTCAGATATATTCTTGGGCGGTGAATAGGGGGTGTTGAGTCCAATTCACTGAGCAAGGAGTAGGTCTTGTGTATTACATATTGGGTTTATGGAACGGTATCTGAGCTAATTTGAAATGCTTGTTTTATGCATCACCCCACCTCACCTTTCCCGTTAAGCAGCCATAGTGTGTTTTCTAAACGTGTGACTCTGTTCTGTTTTGTAATTCCGTTCAAGGGTAGCGGTTTTTACATTCCCTCTATAAGTGATATCTTATGACAAGTGTCTTTTTCTGTGTGACTTATTTCACTTAGAATCGTCGTACCTAAATCCACTCATCAAGCTGCTACTAGCCTTATGACGTTGATTTCATGGCTGAGTGATATTCCATTGTACATAAGGACCTCAGCTTCTTTATCCATTTTTCTCTTTCCTGGGATATTTAAGGTGTAACGAAGTGGAGGTTCTTGTCAACAGAGCAGCCCTAAACTTTGGGGTGCCTGTGTCTTGCTGATTTTTAGTTTTCCCAATTTATACGCCCATGAGTGGAAGTGCCCTATGCTCTCTAAGCTGAGTTTTTTAGATGTTTCAGGACACACCGTACACTTCTCCAGAGTGGCTGTTGGCAATTTACATCCCGCACATCAGCGTAGCCAGGCTCCCGTTTCTCCATGGCCTGTCCTGCCTTTCTGGTTTTGACACTTGATTCAGCATAGCACTTTTGACCGATGGGAAGCGAGACTTCTTTGTAGCACTGATTTGCCTTTCCAGGTTGCTTGGTTGGCCAAAAAGGGCGTATGCGTTTTTTCCTGAATATATTCAGGAAAAAACGCATACGCCCTTTTTGGCCAAGGCCATCATTGTCGAGGTTTTGCCGCTTTTCCTGTGCTTTAAAGGCGATTCGAATCTCCCTCCTGAAATCTGTTTCCTGCAATTCTGCCTTGCTTTCAAATCCTCTTCGTTGCCTTCCCTCAATATATTTGTGGACGAGAGTCATCATTTATAAGTCTGCAGGTTTGTGAATTGCAGTGCCCCTGAGCTCCATTTTTCAACTCGCTTTCTTGGGAGCTGGCCGCAAAAGCGCAGGATTGCTTCAGGCCCTATTCTGGTCCCGGGCGGCAGGCTGAGCCTGTGGTTAATTCTTCTTCCTCATGGGAAAATAGAGTGACCTGTGCCTGTCTCAACACCTAGAGCTAGTCTCTCATTGGTTCCCCCTCTTCCCGTTCATCCTCAGGACAAATTGCAACTTGTACGGAACAGGAGGTTAAAGGTGCTGATTCTCCAAGGAGGGAGATTGCTAGTAAAGCGGCTGGAATGGCGAACCCGAGCACAAGGAGATGAGAAATGAGGTGCGTTTTAGAAACCTTTCCCGATCACACGGTGTACCATGTTCTGGGTTTCTCATGCATTGTTTCGATGTAGGAAGATGCCCTTAAACCTGGAGATTTGGGACCCATGGGATGGGTACCACGCAGTATTACTTTAAAGGGTCTGCGTTTGCTCACCCAACCTCACCAAACCTCTCAGCCCCAAGAGTGTCCACCCTTATGTCTCAATCAGCTGTGGGTCTAGATATGGTCAATCCAGGTGGCATCACAGCCCCTGAACGAATTTTGTAAGAATTTCTCTCTCTTTCACTGTCTTTGTTTCACGGGGTTTTTAAAAGTAATTAATTTCTATAATGGGGTTTAGCTGCTTTTCACTGCTGTGTTTCTGCCGCTTTACACCCACTTGACTCACTTACAGAGAGATATCAATATATAGGTTTTAAGATTCTTACTAGTCAGATATATTCTTGGGCGGTGAATAGGGGGTGTTGAGTCCAATTCACTGAGCAAGGAGTAGGTCTTGTGTATTACATATTGGGTTTATGGAACGGTATCTGAGCTAATTTGAAATGCTTGTTTTATGCATCACCCCACCTCACCTTTCCCGTTAAGCAGCCATAGTGTGTTTTCTAAACGTGTGACTCTGTTCTGTTTTGTAATTCCGTTCAAGGGTAGCGGTTTTTACATTCCCCCTATAAGTGATATCTTATGACAAGTGTCTTTTTCTGTGTGACTTATTTCACTTAGAATCGTCGTACCTAAATCCAATCATCATGCTGCTACTAGCCTTATGACGTTGATTTCATGGCTGAGTGATATTCCATTGTACATAAGGACCACAACTTCTTTATCCATTTTTCTCTTTCCTGGGATATTTAAGGTGTAACGAAGTGGAGGTTCTTGTCAACAGAGCAGCCCTAAACTTTGGGGTGCCTGTGTCTTGCTGATTTTTAGTTTTCCCAATTTATGCGCCCATGAGTGGAAGTGCCCTATGCTCTCTAAGCTGAGTTCTTTAGATGTTTCAGGACACACCGTACACTTCTCCAGAGTGGCTGTTGTCAATTTACATCCCGCCCATCAGCGTAGCCAGGCTCCCGTTTCTCCATGGCCTGTCCTGCCTTTCTGGTTTTGACACTTGATTCAGCATGGCCCTTTTGACCGATGGGAAGCGAGACTTCTTTGTAGCGCTGATTTGCCTTTCCAGGTTGCTTGGTTGGCCAAAAAGGGCGTATGCGTTTTTTCCTGAATATATTCAGGAAAAAACGCATACGCGCTTTTTGGCCAAGGGTATCATTGTCCAGGTTTTGCCGCTTTTCCTGTGCTTTAAAGGCGATTCGAATCTCCCTCCTGAAATCTGTTTCCTGCAATTCTGCCTTGCTTTCAAATCTTCTTCGTTGCCTTCCCTCAATATATTTGTGGACGAGAGTCATCATTTATAAGTCTGCAGGTTTGTGAATTGCAGTGCCCCTGAGCTCCATTTTTCAACTCGCTTTCTTGGGAGCTGTCCGCAAAAGCGCAGGATTGCTTCAGGCCCTATTCTGGTCCCGGGCGGCAGGCTGAGCCTGTGGTTAATTCTTCTTCCTGATGGGAAAATAGAGTGACCTGTGCCTGTCTCAACACCTAGAGCTAGTCTCTCATTGGTTCCCCCTCTTCCCGTTCATCCTCAGGACAAATTGCAACCTGTACGGAACAGGAGGTTAAAGGTGCTGATTCTCCATGGAGGGAGATTGCTAGTAAAGCGGCTAGAATGGCGAACCCGAGCACAAGGAGATGAGAAATGAGGTTCGTTTTAGAAACCTTTCCCAATCACACGGTGTACCATCTTCTGGGTTTCTCATGCATTGTTTCGATGTAGGAAGATGCCCTTGAACCTGGAGATTTGGGACCCATGGGATGGGTACCACGCAGTATTACTTTAAAGGGTCTGCGTTTGCTCACCCAACCTCACCAAAACTCTCAGCTCCAAGAGTGTCCACCCTTATGTCTCAATCAGCTGTGGGTCTAGATATGGTCAATCCAGGTGGCATCACAGCCCCTGAACGAATTTTGTAAGAATTTCTCTCTCTTTCACTTTCTTTGTTTCACGGGTATTCAAAAGTAATTGATTTTTATAATGGGGTTTAGCTGCTTTTCACTGCTGTGTTTCTGCCGCTTTACACCCACTTGTCTCACTTACAGAGAGATATCAATACATAGGTTTTAAGATTCTTACTAGTCAGAAATATTCTTGGGCGGTGAATAGGGGGTGTTGAGTGCAATTCACTGAGCAAGGAGTTGGTCTTGTCTATTACATATTGGGTTTATGGAACGGTATCTGAGCTAATTTGAAACCCTTGTTTTATGCATCACCCCACCTCACCTTTCCCGTTAAGCAGCCATAGTGTGTTTTCTAAACGTGTGACTCTGTTCTGTTTTGTAATTCATTTCAAGGGTAGCGGTTTTTACGTTCCCTCTATAAGTGATATCTTATGATAAGTGTCTTTTTCTGTGAGACTTATTTCACTTAGAATCGTCGTACCTAAATCCACTCATCATGCTGCTACTAGCCTTATGACGTAGATTTCATGGCTGAGTGATATTCCATTGTACATAAGGACCACAACTTCTTTATCCATTTTTCTCTTTCCTGGGATATTTAAGGTGTAACGAAGTGGAGGTTCTTGTCAACAGAGCAGCCCTAAACTTTGGGGTGCCTGTGTCTTGCTGATTTTTAGTTTTCCCAATTTATACGCCCATGAGTGGAAGTGCCCTATGCTCTCTAAGCTGAGTTTTTTAGATGTTTCAGGACACACCGTACACTTCTCCAGAGTGGCTGTTGGCAATTTACATCCCGCCCATCAGCGTAGCCAGGCTCCCGTTTCTCCATGGCCTGTCCTGCCTTTCTGGTTTTGACACTTGATTCAGCATAGCACTTTTGACCGATGGGAAGCGAGACTTCTTTGTAGCGCTGATTTGCCTTTCCAGGTTGCTTGGTTGGCCAAAAAGGGCGTATGCGTTTTTTCCTGAATATATTCAGGAAAAAACGCATACGCCCTTTTTGGCCAAGGGCATCATTGTCGAGGTTTTGCCGCTTTTCCTGTGCTTTAAAGGCGATTCGAATCTCCCTCCTGAAATCTGTTTCCTGCAATTCTGCCTTGCTTTCAAATCCTCTTCTTTGCCTTCCCTCAATATATTTGTGGACGAGAGTCATCATTTATAAGTCTGCAGGTTTGTGAATTGCAGTGCCCCTGAGCTCCATTTTTCAACTCGCTTTCTTGGGAGCTGTCCGCAAAAGCGCAGGATTGCTTCAGGCCCTATTCTGGTCCCGGGCGGCAGGCTGAGCCTGTGGTTAATTCTTCTTCCGCATGGGAAAATAGAGTGACCTGTGCCTGTCTCAACACCTAGAGCTAGTCTCTCATTGGTTCCCCCTCTTCCCGTTCATCCTCAGGACAAATTGCAACTTGTACGGAACAGGAGGTTAAAGGTGCTGATTCTCCAAGGAGGGAGATTGCTAGTAAAGCGGCTGGAATGGCGAACCCGAGCACAAGGAGATGAGAAATGAGGTGCGTTTTAGAAACCTTTCCCGATCACACGGTGTACCATCTTCTGGGTTTCTCATGCATTGTTTCGATGTAGGAAGATGCCCTTAAACCTGGAGATTTGGGACCCATGGGATGGGTACCACGCAGTATTACTTTAAAGGGTCTGCGTTTGCTCACCCAACCTCACCAAACCTCTCAGCCCCAAGAGTGTCCACCCTTATGTCTCAATCAGCTGTGGGTCTAGATATGGTCAATCCAGGTGGCATCACAGCCCCTGAACGAATTTTGTAAGAATTTCTCTCTCTTTCACTGTCTTTGTTTCACGGGGTTTTTAAAAGTAATTAATTTCTATAATGGGGTTTAGCTGCTTTTCACTGCTGTGTTTCTGCCGCTTTACACCCACTTGACTCACTTACAGAGAGATATCAATACATAGGTTTTAAGATTCTTACTAGTCAGATATATTCTTGGGCGGTGAATAGGGGGTGTTGAGTCCAATTCACTGAGCAAGGAGTAGGTCTTGTGTATTACATATTGGGTTTATGGAACGGTATCTGAGCTAATTTGAAATGCTTGTTTTATGCATCACCCCACCTCACCTTTCCCGTTAAGCAGCCATAGTGTGTTTTCTAAACGTGTGACTCTGTTCTGTTTTGTAATTCCGTTCAAGGGTAGCGGTTTTTACATTCCCTCTATAAGTGATATCTTATGACAAGTGTCTTTTTCTGTGTGACTTATTTCACTTAGAATCGTCGTACCTAAATCCACTCATCAAGCTGCTACTAGCCTTATGACGTTGATTTCATGGCTGAGTGATATTCCATTGTACATAAGGACCTCAGCTTCTTTATCCATTTTTCTCTTTCCTGGGATATTTAAGGTGTAACGAAGTGGAGGTTCTTGTCAACAGAGCAGCCCTAAACTTTGGGGTGCCTGTGTCTTGCTGATTTTTAGTTTTCCCAATTTATACGCCCATGAGTGGAAGTGCCCTATGCTCTCTAAGCTGAGTTTTTTAGATGTTTCAGGACACACCGTACACTTCTCCAGAGTGGCTGTTGGCAATTTACATCCCGCACATCAGCGTAGCCAGGCTCCCGTTTCTCCATGGCCTGTCCTGCCTTTCTGGTTTTGACACTTGATTCAGCATAGCACTTTTGACCGATGGGAAGCGAGACTTCTTTGTAGCACTGATTTGCCTTTCCAGGTTGCTTGGTTGGCCAAAAAGGGCGTATGCGTTTTTTCCTGAATATATTCAGGAAAAAACGCATACGCCCTTTTTGGCCAAGGCCATCATTGTCGAGGTTTTGCCGCTTTTCCTGTGCTTTAAAGGCGATTCGAATCTCCCTCCTGAAATCTGTTTCCTGCAATTCTGCCTTGCTTTCAAATCCTCTTCGTTGCCTTCCCTCAATATATTTGTGGACGAGAGTCATCATTTATAAGTCTGCAGGTTTGTGAATTGCAGTGCCCCTGAGCTCCATTTTTCAACTCGCTTTCTTGGGAGCTGGCCGCAAAAGCGCAGGATTGCTTCAGGCCCTATTCTGGTCCCGGGCGGCAGGCTGAGCCTGTGGTTAATTCTTCTTCCTCATGGGAAAATAGAGTGACCTGTGCCTGTCTCAACACCTAGAGCTAGTCTCTCATTGGTTCCCCCTCTTCCCGTTCATCCTCAGGACAAATTGCAACTTGTACGGAACAGGAGGTTAAAGGTGCTGATTCTCCAAGGAGGGAGATTGCTAGTAAAGCGGCTGGAATGGCGAACCCGAGCACAAGGAGATGAGAAATGAGGTGCGTTTTAGAAACCTTTCCCGATCACACGGTGTACCATGTTCTGGGTTTCTCATGCATTGTTTCGATGTAGGAAGATGCCCTTAAACCTGGAGATTTGGGACCCATGGGATGGGTACCACGCAGTATTACTTTAAAGGGTCTGCGTTTGCTCACCCAACCTCACCAAACCTCTCAGCCCCAAGAGTGTCCACCCTTATGTCTCAATCAGCTGTGGGTCTAGATATGGTCAATCCAGGTGGCATCACAGCCCCTGAACGAATTTTGTAAGAATTTCTCTCTCTTTCACTGTCTTTGTTTCACGGGGTTTTTAAAAGTAATTAATTTCTATAATGGGGTTTAGCTGCTTTTCACTGCTGTGTTTCTGCCGCTTTACACCCACTTGACTCACTTACAGAGAGATATCAATATATAGGTTTTAAGATTCTTACTAGTCAGATATATTCTTGGGCGGTGAATAGGGGGTGTTGAGTCCAATTCACTGAGCAAGGAGTAGGTCTTGTGTATTACATATTGGGTTTATGGAACGGTATCTGAGCTAATTTGAAATGCTTGTTTTATGCATCACCCCACCTCACCTTTCCCGTTAAGCAGCCATAGTGTGTTTTCTAAACGTGTGACTCTGTTCTGTTTTGTAATTCCGTTCAAGGGTAGCGGTTTTTACATTCCCCCTATAAGTGATATCTTATGACAAGTGTCTTTTTCTGTGTGACTTATTTCACTTAGAATCGTCGTACCTAAATCCAATCATCATGCTGCTACTAGCCTTATGACGTTGATTTCATGGCTGAGTGATATTCCATTGTACATAAGGACCACAACTTCTTTATCCATTTTTCTCTTTCCTGGGATATTTAAGGTGTAACGAAGTGGAGGTTCTTGTCAACAGAGCAGCCCTAAACTTTGGGGTGCCTGTGTCTTGCTGATTTTTAGTTTTCCCAATTTATGCGCCCATGAGTGGAAGTGCCCTATGCTCTCTAAGCTGAGTTCTTTAGATGTTTCAGGACACACCGTACACTTCTCCAGAGTGGCTGTTGTCAATTTACATCCCGCCCATCAGCGTAGCCAGGCTCCCGTTTCTCCATGGCCTGTCCTGCCTTTCTGGTTTTGACACTTGATTCAGCATGGCCCTTTTGACCGATGGGAAGCGAGACTTCTTTGTAGCGCTGATTTGCCTTTCCAGGTTGCTTGGTTGGCCAAAAAGGGCGTATGCGTTTTTTCCTGAATATATTCAGGAAAAAACGCATACGCGCTTTTTGGCCAAGGGTATCATTGTCCAGGTTTTGCCGCTTTTCCTGTGCTTTAAAGGCGATTCGAATCTCCCTCCTGAAATCTGTTTCCTGCAATTCTGCCTTGCTTTCAAATCTTCTTCGTTGCCTTCCCTCAATATATTTGTGGACGAGAGTCATCATTTATAAGTCTGCAGGTTTGTGAATTGCAGTGCCCCTGAGCTCCATTTTTCAACTCGCTTTCTTGGGAGCTGTCCGCAAAAGCGCAGGATTGCTTCAGGCCCTATTCTGGTCCCGGGCGGCAGGCTGAGCCTGTGGTTAATTCTTCTTCCTGATGGGAAAATAGAGTGACCTGTGCCTGTCTCAACACCTAGAGCTAGTCTCTCATTGGTTCCCCCTCTTCCCGTTCATCCTCAGGACAAATTGCAACCTGTACGGAACAGGAGGTTAAAGGTGCTGATTCTCCAAGGAGGGAGATTGCTAGTAAAGCGGCTAGAATGGCGAACCCGAGCACAAGGAGATGAGAAATGAGGTTCGTTTTAGAAACCTTTCCCAATCACACGGTGTACCATCTTCTGGGTTTCTCATGCATTGTTTCGATGTAGGAAGATGCCCTTGAACCTGGAGATTTGGGACCCATGGGATGGGTACCACGCAGTATTACTTTAAAGGGTCTGCGTTTGCTCACCCAACCTCACCAAAACTCTCAGCTCCAAGAGTGTCCACCCTTATGTCTCAATCAGCTGTGGGTCTAGATATGGTCAATCCAGGTGGCATCACAGCCCCTGAACGAATTTTGTAAGAATTTCTCTCTCTTTCACTTTCTTTGTTTCACGGGTATTCAAAAGTAATTGATTTTTATAATGGGGTTTAGCTGCTTTTCACTGCTGTGTTTCTGCCGCTTTACACCCACTTGTCTCACTTACAGAGAGATATCAATACATAGGTTTTAAGATTCTTACTAGTCAGAAATATTCTTGGGCGGTGAATAGGGGGTGTTGAGTGCAATTCACTGAGCAAGGAGTTGGTCTTGTCTATTACATATTGGGTTTATGGAACGGTATCTGAGCTAATTTGAAACCCTTGTTTTATGCATCACCCCACCTCACCTTTCCCGTTAAGCAGCCATAGTGTGTTTTCTAAACGTGTGACTCTGTTCTGTTTTGTAATTCATTTCAAGGGTAGCGGTTTTTACGTTCCCTCTATAAGTGATATCTTATGATAAGTGTCTTTTTCTGTGAGACTTATTTCACTTAGAATCGTCGTACCTAAATCCACTCATCATGCTGCTACTAGCCTTATGACGTAGATTTCATGGCTGAGTGATATTCCATTGTACATAAGGACCACAACTTCTTTATCCATTTTTCTCTTTCCTGGGATATTTAAGGTGTAACGAAGTGGAGGTTCTTGTCAACAGAGCAGCCCTAAACTTTGGGGTGCCTGTGTCTTGCTGATTTTTAGTTTTCCCAATTTATACGCCCATGAGTGGAAGTGCCCTATGCTCTCTAAGCTGAGTTTTTTAGATGTTTCAGGACACACCGTACACTTCTCCAGAGTGGCTGTTGGCAATTTACATCCCGCCCATCAGCGTAGCCAGGCTCCCGTTTCTCCATGGCCTGTCCTGCCTTTCTGGTTTTGACACTTGATTCAGCATAGCACTTTTGACTGATGGGAAGCGAGACTTCTTTGTAGCGCTGATTTGCCTTTCCAGGTTGCTTGGTTGGCCAAAAAGGGCGTATGCGTTTTTTCCTGAATATATTCAGGAAAAAACGCATACGCGCTTTTTGGCCAAGGGCATCATTGTCGAGGATTTGCCGCTTTTCCTGTGCTTTAAAGGCGATTCGAATCTCCCTCCTGAAATCTGTTTCCTGCAATTCTGCCTTGCTTTCAAATCCTCTTCGTTGCCTTCCCTCAATATATTTGTGGACGAGAGTCATCATTTATAAGTCTGCAGGTTTGTGAATTGCAGTGCCCCTGAGCTCCATTTTTCAACTCGCTTTCTTGGGAGCTGGCCGCAAAAGCGCAGGATTGCTTCAGGCCCTATTCTGGTCCCGGGCGGCAGGCTGAGCCTGTGGTTAATTCTTCTTCCTCATGGGAAAATAGAGTGACCTGTGCCTGTCTCAACACCTAGAGCTAGTCTCTCATTGGTTCCCCCTCTTCCCGTTCATCCTCAGGACAAATTGCAACTTGTACGGAACAGGAGGTTAAAGGTGCTGATTCTCCAAGGAGGGAGATTGCTAGTAAAGCGGCTGGAATGGCGAACCCGAGCACAAGGAGATGAGAAATGAGGTGCGTTTTAGAAACCTTTCCCGATCACACGGTGTACCATCTTCTGGGTTTCTCATGCATTGTTTCGATGTAGGAAGATGCCCTTAAACCTGGAGATTTGGGACCCATGGGATGGGTACCACGCAGTATTACTTTAAAGGGTCTGCGTTTGCTCACCCAACCTCACCAAACCTCTCAGCCCCAAGAGTGTCCACCCTTATGTCTCAATCAGCTGTGGGTCTAGATACGGTCAATCCAGGTGGCATCACAGCCCCTGAACGAATTTTGTAAGAATTTCTCTCTCTTTCACTGTCTTTGTTTCACGGTGTTTTTAAAAGTAATTAATTTCTATAATGGGGTTTAGCTGCTTTTCACTGCTGTGTTTCTGCCGCTTTACACCCACTTGTCTCACTTACAGAGAGATATCAATACATAGGTTTTAAGATTCTTACTAGTCAGAAATATTCTTGGGCGGTGAATAGGGGGTGTTGAGTGCAATTCACTGAGCAAGGAGTTGGTCTTGTCTATTACATATTGGGTTTATGGAACGGTATCTGAGCTAATTTGAAACCCTTGTTTTATGCATCACCCCACCTCACCTTTCCCGTTAAGCAGCCATAGTGTGTTTTCTAAACGTGTGACTCTGTTCTGTTTTGTAATTCATTTCAAGGGTAGCGGTTTTTACGTTCCCTCTATAAGTGATATCTTATGATAAGTGTCTTTTTCTGTGAGACTTATTTCACTTAGAATCGTCGTACCTAAATCCACTCATCATGCTGCTACTAGCCTTATGACGTAGATTTCATGGCTGAGTGATATTCCATTGTACATAAGGACCACAACTTCTTTATCCATTTTTCTCTTTCCTGGGATATTTAAGGTGTAACGAAGTGGAGGTTCTTGTCAACAGAGCAGCCCTAAACTTTGGGGTGCCTGTGTCTTGCTGATTTTTAGTTTTCCCAATTTATACGCCCATGAGTGGAAGTGCCCTATGCTCTCTAAGCTGAGTTTTTTAGATGTTTCAGGACACACCGTACACTTCTCCAGAGTGGCTGTTGGCCATTTACATCCCGCCCATCAGCGTAGCCAGGCTCCCGTTTCTCCATGGCCTGTCCTGCCTTTCTGGTTTTGACACTTGATTCAGCATAGCACTTTTGACTGATGGGAAGCGAGACTTCTTTGTAGCGCTGATTTGCCTTTCCAGGTTGCTTGGTTGGCCAAAAAGGGCGTATGCGTTTTTTCCTGAATATATTCAGGAAAAAACGCATACGCCCTTTTTGGCCAAGGGCATCATTGTCGAGGTTTTGCCGCTTTTCCTGTGCTTTAAAGGCGATTCGAATCTCCCTCCTGAAATCTGTTTCCTGCAATTCTGCCTTGCTTTCAAATCCTCTTCTTTGCCTTCCCTCAATATATTTGTGGACGAGAGTCATCATTTATAAGTCTGCAGGTTTGTGAATTGCAGTGCCCCTGAGCTCCATTTTTCAACTCGCTTTCTTGGGAGCTGTCCGCAAAAGCGCAGGATTGCTTCAGGCCCTATTCTGGTCCCGGGCGGCAGGCTGAGCCTGTGGTTAATTCTTCTTCCGCATGGGAAAATAGAGTGACCTGTGCCTGTCTCAACACCTAGAGCTAGTCTCTCATTGGTTCCCCCTCTTCCCGTTCATCCTCAGGACAAATTGCAACTTGTACGGAACAGGAGGTTAAAGGTGCTGATTCTCCAAGGAGGGAGATTGCTAGTAAAGCGGCTGGAATGGCGAACCCGAGCACAAGGAGATGAGAAATGAGGTGCGTTTTAGAAACCTTTCCCGATCACACGGTGTACCATCTTCTGGGTTTCTCATGCATTGTTTCGATGTAGGAAGATGCCCTTAAACCTGGAGATTTGGGACCCATGGGATGGGTACCACGCAGTATTACTTTAAAGGGTCTGCGTTTGCTCACCCAACCTCACCAAACCTCTCAGCCCCAAGAGTGTCCACCCTTATGTCTCAATCAGCTGTGGGTCTAGATATGGTCAATCCAGGTGGCATCACAGCCCCTGAACGAATTTTGTAAGAATTTCTCTCTCTTTCACTGTCTTTGTTTCACGGGGTTTTTAAAAGTAATTAATTTCTATAATGGGGTTTAGCTGCTTTTCACTGCTGTGTTTCTGCCGCTTTACACCCACTTGACTCACTTACAGAGAGATATCAATACATAGGTTTTAAGATTCTTACTAGTCAGATATATTCTTGGGCGGTGAATAGGGGGTGTTGAGTCCAATTCACTGAGCAAGGAGTAGGTCTTGTGTATTACATATTGGGTTTATGGAACGGTATCTGAGCTAATTTGAAATGCTTGTTTTATGCATCACCCCACCTCACCTTTCCCGTTAAGCAGCCATAGTGTGTTTTCTAAACGTGTGCCTCTGTTCTGTTTTGTAATTCCGTTCAAGGGTAGCGGTTTTTACATTCCCTCTATAAGTGATATCTTATGACAAGTGTCTTTTTCTGTGTGACTTATTTCACTTAGAATCGTCGTACCTAAATCCACTCATCAAGCTGCTACTAGCCTTATGACGTTGATTTCATGGCTGAGTGATATTCCATTGTACATAAGGACCTCAGCTTCTTTATCCATTTTTCTCTTTCCTGGGATATTTAAGGTGTAACGAAGTGGAGGTTCTTGTCAACAGAGCAGCCCTAAACTTTGGGGTGCCTGTGTCTTGCTGATTTTTAGTTTTCCCAATTTATACGCCCATGAGTGGAAGTGCCCTATGCTCTCTAAGCTGAGTTTTTTAGATGTTTCAGGACACACCGTACACTTCTCCAGAGTGGCTGTTGGCAATTTACATCCCGCACATCAGCGTAGCCAGGCTCCCGTTTCTCCATGGCCTGTCCTGCCTTTCTGGTTTTGACACTTGATTCAGCATAGCACTTTTGACCGATGGGAAGCGAGACTTCTTTGTAGCACTGATTTGCCTTTCCAGGTTGCTTGGTTGGCCAAAAAGGGCGTATGCGTTTTTTCCTGAATATATTCAGGAAAAAACGCATACGCCCTTTTTGGCCAAGGCCATCATTGTCGAGGTTTTGCCGCTTTTCCTGTGCTTTAAAGGCGATTCGAATCTCCCTCCTGAAATCTGTTTCCTGCAATTCTGCCTTGCTTTCAAATCCTCTTCGTTGCCTTCCCTCAATATATTTGTGGACGAGAGTCATCATTTATAAGTCTGCAGGTTTGTGAATTGCAGTGCCCCTGAGCTCCATTTTTCAACTCGCTTTCTTGGGAGCTGGCCGCAAAAGCGCAGGATTGCTTCAGGCCCTATTCTGGTCCCGGGCGGCAGGCTGAGCCTGTGGTTAATTCTTCTTCCTCATGGGAAAATAGAGTGACCTGTGCCTGTCTCAACACCTAGAGCTAGTCTCTCATTGGTTCCCCCTCTTCCCGTTCATCCTCAGGACAAATTGCAACTTGTACGGAACAGGAGGTTAAAGGTGCTGATTCTCCAAGGAGGGAGATTGCTAGTAAAGCGGCTGGAATGGCGAACCCGAGCACAAGGAGATGAGAAATGAGGTGCGTTTTAGAAACCTTTCCCGATCACACGGTGTACCATGTTCTGGGTTTCTCATGCATTGTTTCGATGTAGGAAGATGCCCTTAAACCTGGAGATTTGGGACCCATGGGATGGGTACCACGCAGTATTACTTTAAAGGGTCTGCGTTTGCTCACCCAACCTCACCAAACCTCTCAGCCCCAAGAGTGTCCACCCTTATGTCTCAATCAGCTGTGGGTCTAGATATGGTCAATCCAGGTGGCATCACAGCCCCTGAACGAATTTTGTAAGAATTTCTCTCTCTTTCACTGTCTTTGTTTCACGGGGTTTTTAAAAGTAATTAATTTCTATAATGGGGTTTAGCTGCTTTTCACTGCTGTGTTTCTGCCGCTTTACACCCACTTGACTCACTTACAGAGAGATATCAATATATAGGTTTTAAGATTCTTACTAGTCAGATATATTCTTGGGCGGTGAATAGGGGGTGTTGAGTCCAATTCACTGAGCAAGGAGTAGGTCTTGTGTATTACATATTGGGTTTATGGAACGGTATCTGAGCTAATTTGAAATGCTTGTTTTATGCATCACCCCACCTCACCTTTCCCGTTAAGCAGCCATAGTGTGTTTTCTAAACGTGTGACTCTGTTCTGTTTTGTAATTCCGTTCAAGGGTAGCGGTTTTTACATTCCCCCTATAAGTGATATCTTATGACAAGTGTCTTTTTCTGTGTGACTTATTTCACTTAGAATCGTCGTACCTAAATCCAATCATCATGCTGCTACTAGCCTTATGACGTTGATTTCATGGCTGAGTGATATTCCATTGTACATAAGGACCACAACTTCTTTATCCATTTTTCTCTTTCCTGGGATATTTAAGGTGTAACGAAGTGGAGGTTCTTGTCAACAGAGCAGCCCTAAACTTTGGGGTGCCTGTGTCTTGCTGATTTTTAGTTTTCCCAATTTATGCGCCCATGAGTGGAAGTGCCCTATGCTCTCTAAGCTGAGTTCTTTAGATGTTTCAGGACACACCGTACACTTCTCCAGAGTGGCTGTTGTCAATTTACATCCCGCCCATCAGCGTAGCCAGGCTCCCGTTTCTCCATGGACTGTCCTGCCTTTCTGGTTTTGACACTTGATTCAGCATGGCCCTTTTGACCGATGGGAAGCGAGACTTCTTTGTAGCGCTGATTTGCCTTTCCAGGTTGCTTGGTTGGCCAAAAAGGGCGTATGCGTTTTTTCCTGAATATATTCAGGAAAAAACGCATACGCGCTTTTTGGCCAAGGGTATCATTGTCCAGGTTTTGCCGCTTTTCCTGTGCTTTAAAGGCGATTCGAATCTCCCTCCTGAAATCTGTTTCCTGCAATTCTGCCTTGCTTTCAAATCTTCTTCGTTGCCTTCCCTCAATATATTTGTGGACGAGAGTCATCATTTATAAGTCTGCAGGTTTGTGAATTGCAGTGCCCCTGAGCTCCATTTTTCAACTCGCTTTCTTGGGAGCTGTCCGCAAAAGCGCAGGATTGCTTCAGGCCCTATTCTGGTCCCGGGCGGCAGGCTGAGCCTGTGGTTAATTCTTCTTCCTGATGGGAAAATAGAGTGACCTGTGCCTGTCTCAACACCTAGAGCTAGTCTCTCATTGGTTCCCCCTCTTCCCGTTCATCCTCAGGACAAATTGCAACCTGTACGGAACAGGAGGTTAAAGGTGCTGATTCTCCAAGGAGGGAGATTGCTAGTAAAGCGGCTAGAATGGCGAACCCGAGCACAAGGAGATGAGAAATGAGGTTCGTTTTAGAAACCTTTCCCAATCACACGGTGTACCATCTTCTGGGTTTCTCATGCATTGTTTCGATGTAGGAAGATGCCCTTGAACCTGGAGATTTGGGACCCATGGGATGGGTACCACGCAGTATTACTTTAAAGGGTCTGCGTTTGCTCACCCAACCTCACCAAAACTCTCAGCTCCAAGAGTGTCCACCCTTATGTCTCAATCAGCTGTGGGTCTAGATATGGTCAATCCAGGTGGCATCACAGCCCCTGAACGAATTTTGTAAGAATTTCTCTCTCTTTCACTTTCTTTGTTTCACGGGTATTCAAAAGTAATTGATTTTTATAATGGGGTTTAGCTGCTTTTCACTGCTGTGTTTCTGCCGCTTTACACCCACTTGTCTCACTTACAGAGAGATATCAATACATAGGTTTTAAGATTCTTACTAGTCAGAAATATTCTTGGGCGGTGAATAGGGGGTGTTGAGTGCAATTCACTGAGCAAGGAGTTGGTCTTGTCTATTACATATTGGGTTTATGGAACGGTATCTGAGCTAATTTGAAACCCTTGTTTTATGCATCACCCCACCTCACCTTTCCCGTTAAGCAGCCATAGTGTGTTTTCTAAACGTGTGACTCTGTTCTGTTTTGTAATTCATTTCAAGGGTAGCGGTTTTTACGTTCCCTCTATAAGTGATATCTTATGATAAGTGTCTTTTTCTGTGAGACTTATTTCACTTAGAATCGTCGTACCTAAATCCACTCATCATGCTGCTACTAGCCTTATGACGTAGATTTCATGGCTGAGTGATATTCCATTGTACATAAGGACCACAACTTCTTTATCCATTTTTCTCTTTCCTGGGATATTTAAGGTGTAACGAAGTGGAGGTTCTTGTCAACAGAGCAGCCCTAAACTTTGGGGTGCCTGTGTCTTGCTGATTTTTAGTTTTCCCAATTTATACGCCCATGAGTGGAAGTGCCCTATGCTCTCTAAGCTGAGTTTTTTAGATGTTTCAGGACACACCGTACACTTCTCCAGAGTGGCTGTTGGCAATTTACATCCCGCCCATCAGCGTAGCCAGGCTCCCGTTTCTCCATGGCCTGTCCTGCCTTTCTGGTTTTGACACTTGATTCAGCATAGCACTTTTGACTGATGGGAAGCGAGACTTCTTTGTAGCGCTGATTTGCCTTTCCAGGTTGCTTGGTTGGCCAAAAAGGGCGTATGCGTTTTTTCCTGAATATATTCAGGAAAAAACGCATACGCGCTTTTTGGCCAAGGGCATCATTGTCGAGGATTTGCCGCTTTTCCTGTGCTTTAAAGGCGATTCGAATCTCCCTCCTGAAATCTGTTTCCTGCAATTCTGCCTTGCTTTCAAATCCTCTTCGTTGCCTTCCCTCAATATATTTGTGGACGAGAGTCATCATTTATAAGTCTGCAGGTTTGTGAATTGCAGTGCCCCTGAGCTCCATTTTTCAACTCGCTTTCTTGGGAGCTGGCCGCAAAAGCGCAGGATTGCTTCAGGCCCTATTCTGGTCCCGGGCGGCAGGCTGAGCCTGTGGTTAATTCTTCTTCCTCATGGGAAAATAGAGTGACCTGTGCCTGTCTCAACACCTAGAGCTAGTCTCTCATTGGTTCCCCCTCTTCCCGTTCATCCTCAGGACAAATTGCAACTTGTACGGAACAGGAGGTTAAAGGTGCTGATTCTCCAAGGAGGGAGATTGCTAGTAAAGCGGCTGGAATGGCGAACCCGAGCACAAGGAGATGAGAAATGAGGTGCGTTTTAGAAACCTTTCCCGATCACACGGTGTACCATCTTCTGGGTTTCTCATGCATTGTTTCGATGTAGGAAGATGCCCTTAAACCTGGAGATTTGGGACCCATGGGATGGGTACCACGCAGTATTACTTTAAAGGGTCTGCGTTTGCTCACCCAACCTCACCAAACCTCTCAGCCCCAAGAGTGTCCACCCTTATGTCTCAATCAGCTGTGGGTCTAGATACGGTCAATCCAGGTGGCATCACAGCCCCTGAACGAATTTTGTAAGAATTTCTCTCTCTTTCACTGTCTTTGTTTCACGGTGTTTTTAAAAGTAATTAATTTCTATAATGGGGTTTAGCTGCTTTTCACTGCTGTGTTTCTGCCGCTTTACACCCACTTGACTCACTTACAGAGAGATATCAATACATAGGTTTTAAGATTCTTACTAGTCAGATATATTCTGGGGCGGTGAATAGGGGGTGTTGAGTCCAATTCACTGAGCAAGGAGTAGGTCTTGTGTATTACATATTGGGTTTATGGAACGGTATCTGAGCTAATTTGAAATGCTTGTTTTATGCATCACCCCACCTCACCTTTCCCGTTAAGCAGCCATAGTGTGTTTTCTAAACGTGTGACTCTGTTCTGTTTTGTAATTCCGTTCAAGGGTAGCGGTTTTTACATTCCCTCTATAAGTGATATCTTATGACAAGTGTCTTTTTCTGTGTGACTTATTTCACTTAGAATCGTCGTACCTAAATCCACTCATCATGCTGCTACTAGCCTTATGACGTTGATTTCATGGCTGAGTGATATTCCATTGTACATAAGGACCACAGCTTCTTTATCCATTTTTCTCTTTCCTGGGATATTTAAGGTGTAACGAAGTGGAGGTTCTTGTCAACAGAGCAGCCCTAAACTTTGGGGTGCCTGTGTCTTGCTGATTTTTAGTTTTCCCAATTTATACGCCCATGAGTGGAAGTGCCCTATGCTCTACAAGCTGAGTTTTGTAGATGTTTCAGGAAACACCGTACACTTCTCCAGAGTGGCTGTTGGCAATTTACATCCCACCCATCAGCGTAGCCAGGCTCCCGTTTCTCCATGGCCTGTCCTGCCTTTCTGGTTTTGACACTTGATTCAGCATGGCCCTTTTGACCGATGGGAAGCGAGACTTCTTTGTAGCGCTGATTTGCCTTTCCAGGTTGCTTGGTTGGCCAAAAAGGGCGTATGCGTTTTTTCCTGAATATATTCAGGAAAAAACGCATACGCCCTTTTTGGCCAAGGGCATCATTGTCGAGGTTTTGCCGCTTTTCCTGTGCTTTAAAGGCGATTCGAATCTCCCTCCTGAAATCTGTTTCCTGCAATTCTGCCTTGCTTTCAAATCCTCTTCGTTGCCTTCCCTCAATATATTTGTGGACGAGAGTCATCATTTATAAGTCTGCAGGTTTGTGAATTGCAGTGCCCCTGAGCTCCATTTTTCAACTCGCTTTCTTGGGAGCTGGCCGCAAAAGCGCAGGATTGCTTCAGGCCCTATTCTGGTCCCGGGCGGCAGGCTGAGCCTGTGGTTAATTCTTCTTCCTCATGGGAAAATAGAGTGACCTGTGCCTGTCTCAACACCTAGAGCTAGTCTCTCATTGGTTCCCCCTCTTCCCGTTCATCCTCAGGACAAATTGCAACCTGTACGGAACAGGAGGTTAAAGGTGCTGATTCTCCAAGGAGGGAGATTGCTAGTAAAGCGGCTGGAATGGCGAACCCGAGCACAAGGAGATGAGAAATGAGGTGCGTTTTAGAAACCTTTCCCGATCACACGGTGTACCATCTTCTGGTTTTCTCATACATTGTTTCGATGTAGGAAGATGCCCTTGAACCTGGAGATTTGGGACCCATGGGATGGGTACCACGCAGTATTACTTTAAAGGGTCTGCGTTTGCTCACCCAACCTCACCAAACCTCTCAGCCCCAAGAGTGTCCACCCTTATGTCTCAATCAGCTGTGGGTCTAGATATGGTCAATCCAGGTGGCATCACAGCCCCTGAACGAATTTTGTAAGAATTTCTCTCTCTTTCACTGTCTTTGTTTCACGGGGTTTTTAAAAGTAATTGATTTCTATAATGGGGTTTAGCTGCTTTTCACTGCTGTGTTTCTGCCGCTTTACACCCACTTGACTCACTTACAGAGAGATATCAATACATAGGTTTTAAGATTCTTACTAGTCAGATATATTCTTGGGCGGTGAATAGGGGGTGTTGAGTCCAATTTACTGAACAAGGATTAGGTCTTGTGTATTACATATTGGGTTTATGGAACGGTATCTGAGCTAATTTGAAATGCTTGTTTTATGCATCACCCCACCTCACCTTTCCCGTTAAGCAGCCATAGTGTGTTTTCTAAACGTGTGACTCTGTTCTGTTTTGTAATTCCGTTCAAGGGTAGCGGTTTTTACATTCCCTCTATAAGTGATATCTTACGACAAGTGTCTTTTTCTGTGTGACTTATTTCACTTAGAATCGTCGTACCTAAATCCACTCATCAAGCTGCTACTAGCCTTATGACGTTGATTTCATGGCTGAGTGATATTCCATTGTACATAAGGACCTCAGCTTCTTTATCCATTTTTCTCTTTCCTGGGATATTTAAGGTGTAACGAAGTGGAGGTTCTTGTCAACAGAGCAGCCCTAAACTTTGGGGTGCCTGTGTCTTGCTGATTTTTAGTTTTCCCAATTTATACGCCCATGAGTGGAAGTGCCCTATGCTCTCTAAGCTGAGTTTTTTAGATGTTTCAGGACACACCGTACACTTCTCCAGAGTGGCTGTTGGCAATTTACATCTCGCCCATCAGCGTAGCCAGGCTCCCGTTTCTCCATGGCCTGTCCTGCCTTTCTGGTTTTGACACTTGATTCAGCATAGCACTTTTGACCGATGGGAAGCGAGACTTCTTTGTAGCACTGATTTGCCTTTCCAGGTTGCTTGGTTGGCCAAAAAGGGCGTATGCGTTTTTTCCTGAATATATTCAGGAAAAAACGCATACGCCCTTTTTGGCCAAGGGCATCATTGTCGAGGTTTTGCCGCTTTTCCTGTGCTTTAAAGGCGATTCGAATCTCCCTCCTGAAATCTGTTTCCTGCAATTCTGCCTTGCTTTCAAATCCTCTTCGTTGCCTTCCCTCAATATATTTGTGGACGAGAGTCATCATTTATAAGTCTGCAGGTTTGTGAATTGCAGTGCCCCTGAGCTCCATTTTTCAACTCGCTTTCTTGGGAGCTGGCCGCAAAAGCGCAGGATTGCTTCAGGCCCTATTCTGGTCCCGGGCGGCAGGCTGAGCCTGTGGTTAATTCTTCTTCCTCATGGGAAAATAGAGTGACCTGTGCCTGTCCCAACACCTAGAGCTAGTCTCTCATTGGTTCCCCCTCTTCCCGTTCATCCTCAGGACAAATTGCAACCTGAACGGAACAGGAGGTTAAAGGTGCTGATTCTCCAAGGAGGGAGATGGCTAGTAAAGCGGCTGGAATGGCGAACCCGAGCACAAGGAGATGAGAAATGAGGTGCGTTTTAGAAACCTTTCCCGATCACACGGTGTACCATCTTCTGGTTTTCTCATACATTGTTTCGATGTAGGAAGATGCCCTTGAACCTGGAGATTTGGGACCCATGGGATGGGTACCACGCAGTATTACTTTAAAGGGTCTGCGTTTGCTCACCCAACCTCACCAAACCTCTCAGCCCCAAGAGTGTCCACCCTTATGTCTCAATCAGCTGTGGGTCTAGATATGGTCAATCCAGGTGGCATCACAGCCCCTGAACGAATTTTGTAAGAATTTCTCTCTCTTTCACTGTCTTTGTTTCACGGGGTTTTTAAAAGTAATTGATTTCTATAATGGGGTTTAGCTGCTTTTCACTGCTGTGTTTCTGCCGCTTTACACCCACTTGACTCACTTACAGAGAGATATCAATACATAGGTTTTAAGATTCTTACTAGTCAGATATATTCTTGGGCGGTGAATAGGGGGTGTTGAGTCCAATTTACTGAACAAGGATTAGGTCTTGTGTATTACATATTGGGTTTATGGAACGGTATCTGAGCTAATTTGAAATGCTTGTTTTATGGATCACCCCACCTCACCTTTCCCGTTAAGCAGCCATAGTGTGTTTTCTAAACGTGTGACTCTGTTCTGTTTTGTAATTCCGTTCAAGGGTAGCGGTTTTTACATTCCCTCTATAAGTGATATCTTATGACAAGTGTTTTTTTCTGTGTGACTTATTTCACTTAGAATCGTCCTACCTAAATCCACTCATCATGCTGCTACTAGCCTTATGACGTTGATTTCATGGCTGAGTGATATTCCATTGTACATAAGGACCACAACTTCTTTATCCATTTTTCTCTTTCCTGGGATATTTAAGGTGTAACGAAGTGGAGGTTCTTGTCAACAGAGCAGCCCTAAACTTTGGGGTGCCTGTGTCTTGCTGATTTTTAGTTTTCCCAATTTATACGCCCATGAGTGGAAGTGCCCTATGCTCTACAAGCTGAGTTTTTTAGATGTTTCAGGACACACCGTACACTTCTCCAGAGTGGCTGTTGGCAATTTACATCCCGCCCATCAGCGTAGCCAGGCTCCCGTTTCTCCATGGCCTGTCCTGCCTTTCTGGTTTTGACACTTGATTCAGCATGGCACTTTTGACCGATGGGAAGCGAGACTTCTTTGTAGCGCTGATTTGCCTTTCCAGGTTGCTTGGTTGGCCAAAAAGGGCGTATGCGTTTTTTCCTGAATATATTCAGGAAAAAACGCATACGCCCTTTTTGGCCAAGGGCATCATTGTCGAGGTTTTGCCGCTTTTCCTGTGCTTTAAAGGCGATTCGAATTTCCCTCCTGAAATCTGGTTCCTGCAATTCTGCCTTGCTTTCAAATCCTCTTCGTTGCCTTCCCTCAATATATTTGTGGACGAGAGTCATCATTTATAAGTCTGCAGGTTTGTGAATTGCAGTGCCCCTGAGCTCCATTTTTCAACTCGCTTTCTTGGGAGCTGGCCGCAAAAGCGCAGGATTGCTTCAGGCTCTATTCTGGTCCCGGGCGGCAGGCTGAGCCTGTGGTTAATTCTTCTTCCTCATGGGAAAATAGAGTGACCTGTGCCTGTCTCAACACCTAGAGCTAGTCTCTCATTGGTTCCCCCTCTTCCCGTTCATCCTCAGGACAAATTGCAACCTGTACGGAACAGGAGGTTAAAGGTGCTGATTCTCCAAGGAGGGAGATTGCTAGTAAAGCGGCTGGAATGGCGAACCCGAGCACAAGGAGATGAGAAATGAGGTGCGTTTTAGAAACCTTTCCCGATCACACGGTGTACCATCTTCTGGTTTTCTCATACATTGTTTCGATGTAGGAAGATGCCCTTGAACCTGGAGATTTGGGACCCATGGGATGGGTACCACGCAGTATTACTTTAAAGGGTCTGCGTTTGCTCACCCAACCTCACCAAACCTCTCAGCCCCAAGAGTGTCCACCCTTATGTCTCAATCAGCTGTGGGTCTAGATATGGTCAATCCAGGTGGCATCACAGCCCCTGAACGAATTTTGTAAGAATTTCTCTCTCTTTCACTGTCTTTGTTTCACGGGGTTTTTAAAAGTAATTGATTTCTATAATGGGGTTTAGCTGCTTTTCACTGCTGTGTTTCTGCCGCTTTACACCCACTTGACTCACTTACAGAGAGATATCAATACATAGGTTTTAAGATTCTTACTAGTCAGATATATTCTTGGGCGGTGAATAGGGGGTGTTGAGTCCAATTCACTGAGCAAGGAGTAGGTCTTGTGTATTACATATTGGGTTTATGGAACGGTATCTGAGCTAATTTGAAATGCTTGTTTTATGCATCACCCCACCTCACCTTTCCCGTTAAGCAGCCATAGTGTGTTTTCTAAACGTGTGACTCTGTTCTGTTTTGTAATTCCGTTCAAGGGTAGCGGTTTTTACATTCCCCCTATAAGTGATATCTTATGACAAGTGTCTTTTTCTGTGTGACTTATTTCACTTAGAATCGTCGTACCTAAATCCAATCATCATGCTGCTACTAGCCTTATGACGTTGATTTCATGGCTGAGTGATATTCCATTGTACATAAGGACCACAACTTCTTTATCCATTTTTCTCTTTCCTGGGATATTTAAGGTGTAACGAAGTGGAGGTTCTTGTCAACAGAGCAGCCCTAAACTTTGGGGTGCCTGTGTCTTGCTGATTTTTAGTTTTCCCAATTTATGCGCCCATGAGTGGAAGTGCCCTATGCTCTCTAAGCTGAGTTCTTTAGATGTTTCAGGACACACCGTACACTTCTCCAGAGTGGCTGTTGTCAATTTACATCCTGCCCATCAGCGTAGCCAGGCTCCCGTTTCTCCATGGCCTGTCCTGCCTTTCTGGTTTTGACACTTGATTCAGCATGGCCCTTTTGACCGATGGGAAGCGAGACTTCTTTGTAGCGCTGATTTGCCTTTCCAGGTTGCTTGGTTGGCCAAAAAGGGCGTATGCGTTTTTTCCTGAATATATTCAGGAAAAAACGCATACGCCCTTTTGGGCCAAGGGTATCATTGTCCAGGTTTTGCCGCTTTTCCTGTGCTTTAAAGGCGATTCGAATCTCCCTCCTGAAATCTGTTTCCTGCAATTCTGCCTTGCTTTCAAATCCTCTTCGTTGCCTTCCCTCAATATATTTGTGGACGAGAGTCATCATTTATAAGTCTGCAGGTTTGTGAATTGCAGTGCCCCTGAGCTCCATTTTTCAACTCGCTTTCTTGGGAGCTGTCCGCAAAAGCGCAGGATTGCTTCAGGCCCTATTCTGGTCCCGGGCGGCAGGCTGAGCCTGTGGTTAATTCTTCTTCCTGATGGGAAAATAGAGTGACCTGTGCCTGTCTCAACACCTAGAGCTAGTCTCTCATTGGTTCCCCCTCTTCCCGTTCATCCTCAGGACAAATTGCAACTTGTACGGAACAGGAGGTTAAAGGTGCTGATTCTCCAAGGAGGGAGATTGCTAGTAAAGCGGCTAGAATGGCGAACCCGAGCACAAGGAGATGAGAAATGAGGTTCGTTTTAGAAACCTTTCCCAATCACACGGTGTACCATCTTCTGGGTTTCTCATGCATTGTTTCGATGTAGGAAGATGCCCTTGAACCTGGAGATTTGGGACCCATGGGATGGGTACCACGCAGTATTACTTTAAAGGGTCTGCGTTTGCTCACCCAACCTCACCAAAACTCTCAGCTCCAAGAGTGTCCACCCTTATGTCTCAATCAGCTGTGGGTCTAGATATGGTCAATCCAGGTGGCATCACAGCCCCTGAACGAATTTTGTAAGAATTTCTCTCTCTTTCACTTTCTTTGTTTCACGGGTATTCAAAAGTAATTGATTTTTATAATGGGGTTTAGCTGCTTTTCACTGCTGTGTTTCTGCCGCTTTACACCCACTTGTCTCACTTGCAGAGAGATATCAATACATAGGTTTTAAGATTCTTACTAGTCAGAAATATTCTTGGGCGGTGAATAGGGGGTGTTGAGTGCAATTCACTGAGCAAGGAGTTGGTCTTGTCTATTACATATTGGGTTTATGGAACGGTATCTGAGCTAATTTGAAACCCTTGTTTTATGCATCACCCCACCTCACCTTTCCCGTTAAGCAGCCATAGTGTGTTTTCTAAACGTGTGACTCTGTTCTGTTTTGTAATTCATTTCAAGGGTAGCGGTTTTTACGTTCCCTCTATAAGTGATATCTTATGATAAGTGTCTTTTTCTGTGAGACTTATTTCACTTAGAATCGTCGTACCTAAATCCACTCATCATGCTGCTACTAGCCTTATGACGTAGATTTCATGGCTGAGTGATATTCCATTGTACATAAGGACCACAACTTCTTTATCCATTTTTCTCTTTCCTGGGATATTTAAGGTGTAACGAAGTGGAGGTTCTTGTCAACAGAGCAGCCCTAAACTTTGGGGTGCCTGTGTCTTGCTGATTTTTAGTTTTCCCAATTTATACGCCCATGAGTGGAAGTGCCCTATGCTCTCTAAGCTGAGTTTTTTAGATGTTTCAGGACACACCGTACACTTCTCCAGAGTGGCTGTTGGCAATTTACATCCCGCCCATCAGCGTAGCCAGGCTCCCGTTTCTCCATGGCCTGTCCTGCCTTTCTGGTTTTGACACTTGATTCAGCATAGCACTTTTGACCGATGGGAAGCGAGACTTCTTTGTAGCGCTGATTTGCCTTTCCAGGTTGCTTGGTTGGCCAAAAAGGGCGTATGCGTTTTTTCCTGAATATATTCAGGAAAAAACGCATACGCCCTTTTTGGCCAAGGGCATCATTGTCGAGGTTTTGCCGCTTTTCCTGTGCTTTAAAGGCGATTCGAATCTCCCTCCTGAAATCTGTTTCCTGCAATTCTGCCTTGCTTTCAAATCCTCTTCGTTGCCTTCCCTCAATATATTTGTGGACGAGAGTCATCATTTATAAGTCTGCAGGTTTGTGAATTGCAGTGCCCCTGAGCTCCATTTTTCAACTCGCTTTCTTGGGAGCTGGCCGCAAAAGCGCAGGATTGCTTCAGGCCCTATTCTGGTCCCGGGCGGCAGGCTGAGCCTGTGGTTAATTCTTCTTCCTCATGGGAAAATAGAGTGACCTGTGCCTGTCTCAACACCTAGAGCTAGTCTCTCATTGATTCCCCCTCTTCCCGTTCATCCTCAGGACAAATTGCAACTTGTACGGAACAGGAGGTTAAAGGTGCTGATTCTCCAAGGAGGGAGATTGCTAGTAAAGCGGCTGGAATGGCGAACCCGAGCACAAGGAGATGAGAAATGAGGTGCGTTTTAGAAAACTTTCCCGATCACACGGTGTACCATCTTCTGGGTTTCTCATGCATTGTTTCGATGTAGGAAGATGCCCTTAAACCTGGAGATTTGGGACCCATGGGATGGGTACCACGCAGTATTACTTTAAAGGGTCTGCGTTTGCTCACCCAACCTCACCAAACCTCTCAGCCCCAAGAGTGTCCACCCTTATGTCTCAATCAGCTGTGGGTCTAGATATGGTCAATCCAGGTGGCATCACAGCCCCTGAACGAATTTTGTAAGAATTTCTCTCTCTTTCACTGTCTTTGTTTCACGGGGTTTTTAAAAGTAATTAATTTCTATAATGGGGTTTAGCTGCTTTTCACTGCTGTGTTTCTGCCGCTTTACACCCACTTGACTCACTTACAGAGAGATATCAATACATAGGTTTTAAGATTCTTACTAGTCAGATATATTCTTGGGCGGTGAATAGGGGGTGTTGAGTCCAATTCACTGAGCAAGGAGTAGGTCTTGTGTATTACATATTGGGTTTATGGAACGGTATCTGAGCTAATTTGAAATGCTTGTTTTATGCATCACCCCACCTCACCTTTCCCGTTAAGCAGCCATAGTGTGTTTTCTAAACGTGTGACTCTGTTCTGTTTTGTAATTCCGTTCAAGGGTAGCGGTTTTTACATTCCCCCTATAAGTGATATCTTATGACAAGTGTCTTTTTCTGTGTGACTTATTTCACTTAGAATCGTCGTACCTAAATCCAATCATCATGCTGCTACTAGCCTTATGACGTTGATTTCATGGCTGAGTGATATTCCATTGTACATAAGGACCACAACTTCTTTATCCATTTTTCTCTTTCCTGGGATATTTAAGGTGTAACGAAGTGGAGGTTCTTGTCAACAGAGCAGCCCTAAACTTTGGGGTGCCTGTGTCTTGCTGATTTTTAGTTTTCCCAATTTATGCGCCCATGAGTGGAAGTGCCCTATGCTCTCTAAGCTGAGTTCTTTAGATGTTTCAGGACACACCGTACACTTCTCCAGAGTGGCTGTTGTCAATTTACATCCCGCCCATCAGCGTAGCCAGGCTCCCGTTTCTCCATGGCCTGTCCTGCCTTTCTGGTTTTGACACTTGATTCAGCATGGCCCTTTTGACCGATGGGAAGCGAGACTTCTTTGTAGCGCTGATTTGCCTTTCCAGGTTGCTTGGTTGGCCAAAAAGGGCGTATGCGTTTTTTCCTGAATATATTCAGGAAAAAACGCATACGCCCTTTTGGGCCAAGGGTATCATTGTCCAGGTTTTGCCGCTTTTCCTGTGCTTTAAAGGCGATTCGAATCTCCCTCCTGAAATCTGTTTCCTGCAATTCTGCCTTGCTTTCAAATCTTCTTCGTTGCCTTCCCTCAATATATTTGTGGACGAGAGTCATCATTTATAAGTCTGCAGGTTTGTGAATTGCAGTGCCCCTGAGCTCCATTTTTCAACTCGCTTTCTTGGGAGCTGTCCGCAAAAGCGCAGGATTGCTTCAGGCCCTATTCTGGTCCCGGGCGGCAGGCTGAGCCTGTGGTTAATTCTTCTTCCTGATGGGAAAATAGAGTGACCTGTGCCTGTCTCAACACCTAGAGCTAGTCTCTCATTGGTTCCCCCTCTTCCCGTTCATCCTCAGGACAAATTGCAACCTGTACGGAACAGGAGGTTAAAGGTGCTGATTCTCCAAGGAGAGAGATTGCTAGTAAAGCGGCTAGAATGGCGAACCCGAGCACAAGGAGATGAGAAATGAGGTTCGTTTTAGAAACCTTTCCCAATCACACGGTGTACCATCTTCTGGGTTTCTCATGCATTGTTTCGATGTAGGAAGATGCCCTTGAACCTGGAGATTTGGGACCCATGGGATGGGTACCACGCAGTATTACTTTAAAGGGTCTGCGTTTGCTCACCCAACCTCACCAAAACTCTCAGCTCCAAGAGTGTCCACCCTTATGTCTCAATCAGCTGTGGGTCTAGATATGGTCAATCCAGGTGGCATCACAGCCCCTGAACGAATTTTGTAAGAATTTCTCTCTCTTTCACTTTCTTTGTTTCACGGGTATTCAAAAGTAATTGATTTTTATAATGGGGTTTAGCTGCTTTTCACTGCTGTGTTTCTGCCGCTTTACACCCACTTGTCTCACTTACAGAGAGATATCAATACATAGGTTTTAAGATTCTTACTAGTCAGAAATATTCTTGGGCGGTGAATAGGGGGTGTTGAGTGCAATTCACTGAGCAAGGAGTTGGTCTTGTCTATTACATATTGGGTTTATGGAACGGTATCTGAGCTAATTTGAAACCCTTGTTTTATGCATCACCCCACCTCACCTTTCCCGTTAAGCAGCCATAGTGTGTTTTCTAAACGTGTGACTCTGTTCTGTTTTGTAATTCATTTCAAGGGTAGCGGTTTTTACGTTCCCTCTATAAGTGATATCTTATGATAAGTGTCTTTTTCTGTGAGACTTATTTCACTTAGAATCGTCGTACCTAAATCCACTCATCATGCTGCTACTAGCCTTATGACGTAGATTTCATGGCTGAGTGATATTCCATTGTACATAAGGACCACAACTTCTTTATCCATTTTTCTCTTTCCTGGGATATTTAAGGTGTAACGAAGTGGAGGTTCTTGTCAACAGAGCAGCCCTAAACTTTGGGGTGCCTGTGTCTTGCTGATTTTTAGTTTTCCCAATTTATACGCCCATGAGTGGAAGTGCCCTATGCTCTCTAAGCTGAGTTTTTTAGATGTTTCAGGACACACCGTACACTTCTCCAGAGTGGCTGTTGGCAATTTACATCCCGCCCATCAGCGTAGCCAGGCTCCCGTTTCTCCATGGCCTGTCCTGCCTTTCTGGTTTTGACACTTGATTCAGCATAGCACTTTTGACCGATGGGAAGCGAGACTTCTTTGTAGCGCTGATTTGCCTTTCCAGGTTGCTTGGTTGGCCAAAAAGGGCGTATGCGTTTTTTCCTGAATATATTCAGGAAAAAACGCATACGCCCTTTTTGGCCAAGGGCATCATTGTCGAGGTTTTGCCGCTTTTCCTGTGCTTTAAAGGCGATTCGAATCTCCCTCCTGAAATCTGTTTCCTGCAATTCTGCCTTGCTTTCAAATCCTCTTCGTTGCCTTCCCTCAATATATTTGGGGACGAGAGTCATCATTTATAAGTCTGCAGGTTTGTGAATTGCAGTGCCCCTGAGCTCCATTTTTCAACTCGCTTTCTTGGGAGCTGGCCGCAAAAGCGCAGGATTGCTTCAGGCCCTATTCTGGTCCCGGGCGGCAGGCTGAGCCTGTGGTTAATTCTTCTTCCTCATGGGAAAATAGAGTGACCTGTGCCTGTCTCAACACCTAGAGCTAGTCTCTCATTGGTTCCCCCTCTTCCCGTTCATCCTCAGGACAAATTGCAACTTGTACGGAACAGGAGGTTAAAGGTGCTGATTCTCCAAGGAGGGAGATTGCTAGTAAAGCGGCTGGAATGGCGAACCCGAGCACAAGGAGATGAGAAATGAGGTGCGTTTTAGAAAACTTTCCCGATCACACGGTGTACCATCTTCTGGGTTTCTCATGCATTGTTTCGATGTAGGAAGATGCCCTTAAACCTGGAGATTTGGGACCCATGGGATGGGTACCACGCAGTATTACTTTAAAGGGTCTGCGTTTGCTCACCCAACCTCACCAAACCTCTCAGCCCCAAGAGTGTCCACCCTTATGTCTCAATCAGCTGTGGGTCTAGATATGGTCAATCCAGGTGGCATCACAGCCCCTGAACGAATTTTGTAAGAATTTCTCTCTCTTTCACTGTCTTTGTTTCACGGGGTTTTTAAAAGTAATTAATTTCTATAATGGGGTTTAGCTGCTTTCCACTGCTGTGTTTCTGCCGCTTTACACCCACTTGACTCACTTACAGAGAGATATCAATACATAGGTTTTAAGATTCTTACTAGTCAGATATATTCTTGGGCGGTGAATAGGGGGTGTTGAGTCCAATTCACTGAGCAAGGAGTAGGTCTTGTGTATTACATATTGGGTTTATGGAACGGTATCTGAGCTAATTTGAAATGCTTGTTTTATGCATCACCCCACCTCACCTTTCCCGTTAAGCAGCCATAGTGTGTTTTCTAAACGTGTGACTCTGTTCTGTTTTGTAATTCCGTTCAAGGGTAGCGGTTTTTACATTCCCTCTATAAGTGATATCTTATGACAAGTGTCTTTTTCTGTGTGACTTATTTCACTTAGAATCGTCGTACCTAAATCCACTCATCAAGCTGCTACTAGCCTTATGACGTTGATTTCATGGCTGAGTGATATTCCATTGTACATAAGGACCTCAGCTTCTTTATCCATTTTTCTCTTTCCTGGGATATTTAAGGTGTAACGAAGTGGAGGTTCTTGTCAACAGAGCAGCCCTAAACTTTGGGGTGCCTGTGTCTTGCTGATTTTTAGTTTTCCCAATTTATACGCCCATGAGTGGAAGTGCCCTATGCTCTCTAAGCTGAGTTTTTTAGATGTTTCAGGACACACCGTACACTTCTCCAGAGTGGCTGTTGGCAATTTACATCCCGCCGATCAGCGTAGCCAGGCTCCCGTTTCTCCATGGCCTGTCCTGCCTTTCTGGTTTTGACACTTGATTCAGCATAGCACTTTTGACCGATGGGAAGCGAGACTTCTTTGTAGCGCTGATTTGCCTTTCCAGGTTGCTTGGTTGGCCAAAAAGGGCGTATGCGTTTTTTCCTGAATATATTCAGGAAAAAACGCATACGCCCTTTTTGGCCAAGGGCATCATTGTCGAGGTTTTGCCGCTTTTCCTGTGCTTTAAAGGCGATTCGAATCTCCCTCCTGAAATCTGTTTCCTGCAATTCTGCCTTGCTTTCAAATCCTCTTCGTTGCCTTCCCTCAATATATTTGTGGACGAGAGTCATCATTTATAAGTCTGCAGGTTTGTGAATTGCAGTGCCCCTGAGCTCCATTTTTCAACTCGCTTTCTTGGGAGCTGGCCGCAAAAGCGCAGGATTGCTTCAGGCCCTATTCTGGTCCCGGGCGGCAGGCTGAGCCTGTGGTTAATTCTTCTTCCTCATGGGAAAATAGAGTGACCTGTGCCTGTCTCAACACCTAGAGCTAGTCTCTCATTGGTTCCCCCTCTTCCCGTTCATCCTCAGGACAAATTGCAACTTGTACGGAACAGGAGGTTAAAGGTGCTGATTCTCCAAGGAGGGAGATTGCTAGTAAAGCGGCTGGAATGGCGAACCCGAGCACAAGGAGATGAGAAATTAGGTGCGTTTTAGAAACCTTTCCCGATCACACGGTGTACCATCTTCTGGGTTTCTCATGCATTGTTTCGATATAGGAAGATGCCCTTAAACCTGGAGATTTGGGACCCATGGGATGGGTACCACGCAGTATTACTTTAAAGGGTCTGCGTTTGCTCACCCAACCTCACCAAACCTCTCAGCCCCAAGAGTGTCCACCCTTATGTCTCAATCAGCTGTGGGTCTAGATATGGTCAATCCAGGTGGCATCACAGCCCCTGAACGAATTTTGTAAGAATTTCTCTCTCTTTCACTGTCTTTGTTTCACGGGGTTTTTAAAAGTAATTAATTTCTATAATGGGGTTTAGCTGCTTTTCACTGCTGTGTTTCTGCCGCTTTACACCCACTTGACTCACTTACAGAGAGATATCAATACATAGGTTTTAAGATTCTTACTAGTCAGATATATTCTTGGGCGGTGAATAGGGGGTGTTGAGTCCAATTCACTGAGCAAGGAGTAGGTCTTGTGTATTACATATTGGGTTTATGGAACGGTATCTGAGCTAATTTGAAATGCTTGTTTTATGCATCACCCCACCTCACCTTTCCCGTTAAGCAGCCATAGTGTGTTTTCTAAACGTGTGACTCTGTTCTGTTTTGTAATTCCGTTCAAGGGTAGCGGTTTTTACATTCCCCCTATAAGTGATATCTTATGACAAGTGTCTTTTTCTGTGTGACTTATTTCACTTAGAATCGTCGTACCTAAATCCAATCATCATGCTGCTACTAGCCTTATGACGTTGATTTCATGGCTGAGTGATATTCCATTGTACATAAGGACCACAACTTCTTTATCCATTTTTCTCTTTCCTGGGATATTTAAGGTGTAACGAAGTGGAGGTTCTTGTCAACAGAGCAGCCCTAAACTTTGAGGTGCCTGTGTCTTGCTGATTTTTAGTTTTCCCAATTTATGCGCCCATGAGTGGAAGTGCCCTATGCTCTCTAAGCTGAGTTTTTTAGATGTTTCAGGACACACCGTACACTTCTCCAGAGTGGCTGTTGTCAATTTACATCCCGCCCATCAGCGTAGCCAGGCTCCCGTTTCTCCATGGCCTGTCCTGCCTTTCTGGTTTTGACACTTGATTCAGCATGGCCCTTTTGACCGATGGGAAGCGAGACTTCTTTGTAGCGCTGATTTGCCTTTCCAGGTTGCTTGGTTGGCCAAAAAGGGCGTATGCGTTTTTTCCTGAATATATTCAGGAAAAAACGCATACGCCCTTTTGGGCCAAGGGTATCATTGTCCAGGTTTTGCCGCTTTTCCTGTGCTTTAAAGGCGATTCGAATCTCCCTCCTGAAATCTGTTTCCTGCAATTCTGCCTTGCTTTCAAATCTTCTTCGTTGCCTTCCCTCAATATATTTGTGGACGAGAGTCATCATTTATAAGTCTGCAGGTTTGTGAATTGCAGTGCCCCTGAGCTCCATTTTTCAACTCGCTTTCTTGGGAGCTGTCCGCAAAAGCGCAGGATTGCTTCAGGCCCTATTCTGGTCCCGGGCGGCAGGCTGAGCCTGTGGTTAATTCTTCTTCCTGATGGGAAAATAGAGTGACCTGTGCCTGTCTCAACACCTAGAGCTAGTCTCTCATTGGTTCCCCCTCTTCCCGTTCATCCTCAGGACAAATTGCAACCTGTACGGAACAGGAGGTTAAAGGTGCTGATTCTCCAAGGAGGGAGATTGCTAGTAAAGCGGCTAGAATGGCGAACCCGAGCACAAGGAGATGAGAAATGAGGTTCGTTTTAGAAACCTTTCCCAATCACACGGTGTACCATCTTCTGGGGTTCTCATGCATTGTTTCGATGTAGGAAGATGCCCTTGAACCTGGAGATTTGGGACCCATGGGATGGGTACCACGCAGTATTACTTTAAAGGGTCTGCGTTTGCTCACCCAACCTCACCAAAACTCTCAGCTCCAAGAGTGTCCACCCTTATGTCTCAATCAGCTGTGGGTCTAGATATGGTCAATCCAGGTGGCATCACAGCCCCTGAACGAATTTTGTAAGAATTTCTCTCTCTTTCACTTTCTTTGTTTCACGGGTATTCAAAAGTAATTGATTTTTATAATGGGGTTTAGCTGCTTTTCAATGCTGTGTTTCTGCCGCTTTACACCCACTTGTCTCACTTACAGAGAGATATCAATACATAGGTTTTAAGATTCTTACTAGTCAGAAATATTCTTGGGCGGTGAATAGGGGGTGTTGAGTGCAATTCACTGAGCAAGGAGTTGGTCTTGTCTATTACATATTGGGTTTATGGAACGGTATCTGAGCTAATTTGAAACCCTTGTTTTATGCATCACCCCACCTCACCTTTCCCGTTAAGCAGCCATAGTGTGTTTTCTAAACGTGTGACTCTGTTCTGTTTTGTAATTCATTTCAAGGGTAGCGGTTTTTACGTTCCCTCTATAAGTGATATCTTATGATAAGTGTCTTTTTCTGTGAGACTTATTTCACTTAGAATCGTCGTACCTAAATCCACTCATCATGCTGCTACTAGCCTTATGACGTAGATTTCATGGCTGAGTGATATTCCATTGTACATAAGGACCACAACTTCTTTATCCATTTTTCTCTTTCCTGGGATATTTAAGGTGTAACGAAGTGGAGGTTCTTGTCAACAGAGCAGCCCTAAACTTTGGGGTGCCTGTGTCTTGCTGATTTTTAGTTTTCCCAATTTATACGCCCATGAGTGGAAGTGCCCTATGCTCTCTAAGCTGAGTTTTTTAGATGTTTCAGGACACACCGTACACTTCTCCAGAGTGGCTGTTGGCAATTTACATCCCGCCCATCAGCGTAGCCAGGCTCCCGTTTCTCCATGGCCTGTCCTGCCTTTCTGGTTTTGACACTTGATTCAGCATAGCACTTTTGACCGATGGGAAGCGAGACTTCTTTGTAGCGCTGATTTGCCTTTCCAGGTTGCTTGGTTGGCCAAAAAGGGCGTATGCGTTTTTTCCTGAATATATTCAGGAAAAAACGCATACGCCCTTTTTGGCCAAGGGCATCATTGTCGAGGTTTTGCCGCTTTTCCTGTGCTTTAAAGGCGATTCGAATCTCCCTCCTGAAATCTGTTTCCTGCAATTCTGCCTTGCTTTCAAATCCTCTTCGTTGCCTTCCCTCAATATATTTGTGGACGAGAGTCATCATTTATAAGTCTGCAGGTTTGTGAATTGCAGTGCCCCTGAGCTCCATTTTTCAACTCGCTTTCTTGGGAGCTGGCCGCAAAAGCGCAGGATTGCTTCAGGCCCTATTCTGGTCCCGGGCGGCAGGCTGAGCCTGTGGTTAATTCTTCTTCCTCATGGGAAAATAGAGTGACCTGTGCCTGTCTCAACACCTAGAGCTAGTCTCTCATTGATTCCCCCTCTTCCCGTTCATCCTCAGGACAAATTGCAACTTGTACGGAACAGGAGGTTAAAGGTGCTGATTCTCCAAGGAGGGAGATTGCTAGTAAAGCGGCTGGAATGGCGAACCCGAGCACAAGGAGATGAGAAATGAGGTGCGTTTTAGAAAACTTTCCCGATCACACGGTGTACCATCTTCTGGGTTTCTCATGCATTGTTTCGATGTAGGAAGATGCCCTTAAACCTGGAGATTTGGGACCCATGGGATGGGTACCACGCAGTATTACTTTAAAGGGTCTGCGTTTGCTCACCCAACCTCACCAAACCTCTCAGCCCCAAGAGTGTCCACCCTTATGTCTCAATCAGCTGTGGGTCTAGATATGGTCAATCCAGGTGGCATCACAGCCCCTGAACGAATTTTGTAAGAATTTCTCTCTCTTTCACTGTCTTTGTTTCACGGGGTTTTTAAAAGTAATTAATTTCTATAATGGGGTTTAGCTGCTTTCCACTGCTGTGTTTCTGCCGCTTTACACCCACTTGACTCACTTACAGAGAGATATCAATACATAGGTTTTAAGATTCTTACTAGTCAGATATATTCTTGGGCGGTGAATAGGGGGTGTTGAGTCCAATTCACTGAGCAAGGAGTAGGTCTTGTGTATTACATATTGGGTTTATGGAACGGTATCTGAGCTAATTTGAAATGCTTGTTTTATGCATCACCCCACCTCACCTTTCCCGTTAAGCAGCCATAGTGTGTTTTCTAAACGTGTGACTCTGTTCTGTTTTGTAATTCCGTTCAAGGGTAGCGGTTTTTACATTCCCCCTATAAGTGATATCTTATGACAAGTGTCTTTTTCTGTGTGACTTATTTCACTTAGAATCGTCGTACCTAAATCCACTCATCAAGCTGCTACTAGCCTTATGACGTTGATTTCATGGCTGAGTGATATTCCATTGTACATAAGGACCTCAGCTTCTTTATCCATTTTTCTCTTTCCTGGGATATTTAAGGTGTAACGAAGTGGAGGTTCTTGTCAACAGAGCAGCCCTAAACTTTGGGGTGCCTGTGTCTTGCTGATTTTTAGTTTTCCAAATTTATACGCCCATGAGTGGAAGTGCCCTATGCTCTACAAGCTGAGTTTTTTAGATGTTTCAGGAAACACCGTACACTTCTCCAGAGTGGCTGTTGGCAATTTACATCCCACCCATCAGCGTAGCCAGGCTCCCGTTTCTCCATGGCCTGTCCTGCCTTTCTGGTTTTGACACTTGATTCAGCATGGCCCTTTTGACCGATGGGAAGCGAGACTTCTTTGTAGCGCTGATTTGCCTTTCCAGGTTGCTTGGTTGGCCAAAAAGGGCGTATGCGTTTTTTCCTGAATATATTCAGGATAAAACGCATACGCCCTTTTTGGCCAAGGGCATCATTGTCGAGGTTTTGCCGCTTTTCCTGTGCTTTAAAGGCGATTCGAATCTCCCTCCTGAAATCTGTTTCCTGCAACTCTGCCTTGCTATCAAATCCTCTTCGTTGCCTTCCCTCAATATATTTGTGGACGAGAGTCATCATTTATAAGTCTGTAGGTTTGTGAATTGCAGTGCCCCTGAGCTCCATTTTTCAACTCGCTTTCTTGGGAGCTGTCCGCAAAAGCGCAGGATTGCTTCAGGCCCTATTCTGGTCCCGGGTGGCAGGCTGAGCCTGTGGTTAATTCTTCTTCCTCATGGGAAAATAGAGTGACCTGTGCCTGTCTCAACACCTAGAGCTAGTCTCTCATTGGTTCCCCCTCTTCCCGTTCATCCTCAGGACAAATTGCAACTTGTACGGAACAGGAGGTTAAAGGTGCTGATTCTCCAAGGAGGGAGATTGCTAGTAAAGCGGCTGGAATGGCGAACCCGAGCACAAGGAGATGAGAAATGAGGTGCGTTTTAGAAACCTTTCCCGATCACACGGTGTACCATCTTCTGGGTTTCTCATGCATTGTTTCGATGTAGGAAGATGCCCTTAAACCTGGAGATTTGGGACCCATGGGATGGGTACCACGCAGTATTACTTTAAAGGGTCTGCGTTTGCTCACCCAACCTCACCAAACCTCTCAGCCCCAAGAGTGTCCACCCTTATGTCTCAATCAGCTGTGGGTCTAGATATGGTCAATCCAGGTGGCATCACAGCCTCTGAACGAATTTTGTAAGAATTTCTCTCTCTTTCACTGTCTTTGTTTCACGGGGTTTTTAAAAGTAATTGATTTCTATAATGGGGTTTAGCTGCTTTTCACTGCTGTGTTTCTGCCGCTTTACACCCACTTGACTCACTTACAGAGAGATATCAATACATAGGTTTTAAGATTCTTACTAGTCAGATATATTCTTGGGCGGTGAATAGGGGGTGTTGAGTCCAATTCACTGAGCAAGGAGTAGGTCTTGTGTATTACATATTGGGTTTATGGAACGGTATCTGAGCTAATTTGAAACGCTTGTTTTATGCATCACCCCACCTCACCTTTCCCGTTAAGCAGCCATAGTGTGTTTTCTAAACGTGTGACTCTGTTCTGTTTTGTAATTCCGTTCAAGGGTAGCGGTTTTTACATTCCCTCTATAAGTGATATCTTATGACAAGTGTCTTTTTTCTGTGTGACTTATTTCACTTAGAATCGTCGTACCTAAATCCACTCATCATGCTGCTACTAGCCTTATGACGTTGATTTCATGGCTGAGTGATATTCCATTGTACATAAGGACCACAACTTCTTTATCCATTTTTCTCTTTCCTGGGATATTTAAGGTGTAACGAAGTGGAGGTTCTTGTCAACAGAGCAGCCCTAAACTTTGGGGTGCCTGTGTCTTGCTGATTTTTAGTTTTCCCAATTTATACGCCCATGAGTGGAAGTTCCCTATGCTCTACAAGCTGAGTTTTTTAGATGTTTCAGGAAACACCGTACACTTCTCCAGAGTGGCTGTTGGCAATTTACATCCCACCCATCAGCGTAGCCAGGCTCCCGTTTCTCCATGGCCTGTCCTGCCTTTCTGGTTTTGACACTTGATTCAGCATGGCCCTTTTGACCGATGGGAAGCGAGACTTCTTTGTAGCGCTGATTTGCCTTTCCAGGTTGCTTGGTTGGCCAAAAAGGGCGTATGCGTTTTTTCCTGAATATATTCAGGAAAAAACGCATACGCCCTTTTTGGCCAAGGGCATCATTGTCGAGGTTTTGCCGCTTTTCCTGTGCTTTAAAGGCGATTCGAATCTCCCTCCTGAAATCTGTTTCCTGCAATTCTGCCTTGCTTTCAAATCCTCTTCGTTGCCTTCCCTCAATATATTTGTGGACGAGAGTCATCATTTATAAGTCTGCAGGTTTGTGAATTGCAGTGCCCCTGAGCTCCATTTTTCAACTCGCTTTCTTGGGAGCTGGCCGCAAAAGCGCAGGATTGCTTCAGGCCCTATTCTGGTCCCGGGCGGCAGGCTGAGCCTGTGGTTAATTCTTCTTCCTGATGGGAAAATAGAGTGACCTGTGCCTGTCTCAACACCTAGAGCTAGTCTCTCATTGGTTCCCCCTCTTCCCGTTCATCCTCAGGACAAATTGCAACCTGTACGGAACAGGAGGTTAAAGGTGCTGATTCTCCAAGGAGGGAGATTGCTAGTAAAGCGGCTGGAATGGTGAACCCGAGCACAAGGAGATGAGAAATGAGGTGCGTTTTAGAAACCTTTCCCGATCACACGGTGTACCATCTTCTGGTTTTCTCATACATTGTTTCGATGTAGGAAGATGCCCTTGAACCTGGAGATTTGGGACCCATGGGATGGGTACCACGCAGTATTACTTTAAAGGGTCTGCGTTTGCTCACCCAACCTCACCAAACCTCTCAGCCCCAAGAGTGTCCACCCTTATGTCTCAATCAGCTGTGGGTCTAGATATGGTCAATCCAGGTGGCATCACAGCCTCTGAACGAATTTTGTAAGAATTTCTCTCTCTTTCACTGTCTTTGTTTCACGGGGTTTTTAAAAGTAATTGATTTCTATAATGGGGTTTACCTGCTTTTCACTGCTGTTTTTCTGCCGCTTTACACCCACTTGACTCACTTACAGAGAGATATCAATACATAGGTTTTAAGATTCTTACTAGTCAGATATATTCTTGGGCGGTGAATAGGGGGTGTTGAGTCCAATTCACTGAGCAAGGTGTAGGTCTTGTGTATTACATATTGGGTTTATGGAACGGTATCTGAGCTAATTTGAAACGCTTGTTTTATGCATCACCCCACCTCACCTTTCCCGTTAAGCAGCCATAGTGTGTTTTCTAAACGTGTGACTCTGTTCTGTTTTGTAATTCCGTTCAAGGGTAGCGGTTTTTACATTCCCTCTATAAGTGATATCTTATGACAAGTGTCTTTTTTCTGTGTGACTTATTTCACTTAGAATCGTCGTACCTAAATCCACTCATCATGCTGCTACTAGCCTTATGACGTTGATTTCATGGCTGAGTGATATTCCATTGTACATAAGGACCACAACTTCTTTATCCATTTTTCTCTTTCCTGGGATATTTAAGGTGTAACGAAGTGGAGGTTCTTGTCAACAGAGCAGCCCTAAACTTTGGGGTGCCTGTGTCTTGCTGATTTTTAGTTTTCCCAATTTATACGCCCATGAGTGGAAGTTCCCTATGCTCTACAAGCTGAGTTTTTTAGATGTTTCAGGAAACACCGTACACTTCTCCAGAGTGGCTGTTGGCAATTTACATCCCACCCATCAGCGTAGCCAGGCTCCCGTTTCTCCATGGCCTGTCCTGCCTTTCTGGTTTTGACACTTGATTCAGCATGGCCCTTTTGACCGATGGGAAGCGAGACTTCTTTGTAGCGCTGATTTGCCTTTCCAGGTTGCTTGGTTGGCCAAAAAGGGCGTATGCGTTTTTTCCTGAATATATTCAGGATAAAACGCATACGCCCTTTTTGGCCAAGGGCATCATTGTCGAGGTTTTGCCGCTTTTCCTGTGCTTTAAAGGCGATTCGAATCTCCCTCCTGAAATCTGTTTCCTGCAATTCTGCCTTGCTTTCAAATCCTCTTCGTTGCCTTCCCTCAATATATTTGTGGACGAGAGTCATCATTTATAAGTCTGCAGGTTTGTGAATTGCAGTGCCCCTGAGCTCCATTTTTCAACTCGCTTTCTTGGGAGCTGGCCGCAAAAGCGCAGGATTGCTTCAGGCCCTATTCTGGTCCCGGGCGGCAGGCTGAGCCTGTGGTTAATTCTTCTTCCTGATGGGAAAATAGAGTGACCTGTGCCTGTCTCAACACCTAGAGCTAGTCTCTCATTGGTTCCCCCTCTTCCCGTTCATCCTCAGGACAAATTGCAACCTGTACGGAACAGGAGGTTAAAGGTGCTGATTCTCCAAGGAGGGAGATTGCTAGTAAAGCGGCTGGAATGGTGAACCCGAGCACAAGGAGATGAGAAATGAGGTGCGTTTTAGAAACCTTTCCCGATCACACGGTGTACCATCTTCTGGTTTTCTCATACATTGTTTCGATGTAGGAAGATGCCCTTGAACCTGGAGATTTGGGACCCATGGGATGGGTACCACGCAGTATTACTTTAAAGGGTCTGCGTTTGCTCACCCAACCTCACCAAACCTCTCAGCCCCAAGAGTGTCCACCCTTATGTCTCAATCAGCTGTGGGTCTAGATATGGTCAATCCAGGTGGCATCACAGCCTCTGAACGAATTTTGTAAGAATTTCTCTCTCTTTCACTGTCTTTGTTTCACGGGGTTTTTAAAAGTAATTGATTTCTATAATGGGGTTTACCTGCTTTTCACTGCTGTGTTTCTGCCGCTTTACACCCACTTGACTCACTTACAGAGAGATATCAATACATAGGTTTTAAGATTCTTACTAGTCAGATATATTCTTGGGCGGTGAATAGGGGGTGTTGAGTCCAATTCACTGAGCAAGGTGTAGGTCTTGTGTATTACATATTGGGTTTATGGAACGGTATCTGAGCTAATTTGAAACGCTTGTTTTATGCATCACCCCACCTCACCTTTCCCGTTAAGCAGCCATAGTGTGTTTTCTAAACGTGTGACTCTGTTCTGTTTTGTAATTCCGTTCAAGGGTAGCGGTTTTTACATTCCCTCTATAAGTGATATCTTATGACAAGTGTCTTTTTCTGTGTGACTTATTTCACTTAGAATCGTCGTACCTAAATCCACTCATCATGCTGCTACTAGCCTTATGACGTTGATTTCATGGCTGAGTGATATTCCATTGTACATAAGGACCACAACTTCTTTATCCATTTTTCTCTTTCCTGGGATATTTAAGGTGTAACGAAGTGGAGGTTCTTGTCAACAGAGCAGCCCTAAACTTTGGGGTGCCTGTGTCTTGCTGATTTTTAGTTTTCCCAATTTATACGCCCATGAGTGGAAGTGCCCTATGCTCTACAAGCTGAGTTTTTTAGATGTTTCAGGAAACACCGTACACTTCTCCAGAGTGGCTGTTGGCAATTTACATCCCACCCATCAGCGTAGCCAGGCTCCCGTTTCTCCATGGCCTGTCCTGCCTTTCTGGTTTTGACACTTGATTCAGCATGGCCCTTTTGACCGATGGGAAGCGAGACTTCTTTGTAGCGCTGATTTGCCTTTCCAGGTTGCTTGGTTGGCCAAAAAGGGCGTATGCGTTTTTTCCTGAATATATTCAGGAAAAAACGCATACGCCCTTTTTGGCCAAGGGCATCATTGTCGAGGTTTTGCCGCTTTTCCTGTGCTTTAAAGGCGATTCGAATCTCCCTCCTGAAATCTGTTTCCTGCAATTCTGCCTTGCTTTCAAATCCTCTTCGTTGCCTTCCCTCAATATATTTGTGGACGAGAGTCATCATTTATAAGTCTGCAGGTTTGTGAATTGCAGTGCCCCTGAGCTCCATTTTTCAACTCGCTTTCTTGGGAGCTGGCCGCAAAAGCGCAGGATTGCTTCAGGCCCTATTCTGGTCCCGGGCGGCAGGCTGAGCCTGTGGTTAATTCTTCTTCCTGATGGGAAAATAGAGTGACCTGTGCCTGTCTCAACACCTAGAGCTAGTCTCTCATTGGTTCCCCCTCTTCCCGTTCATCCTCAGGACAAATTGCAACCTGTACGGAACAGGAGGTTAAAGGTGCTGATTCTCCAAGGAGGGAGATTGCTAGTAAAGCGGCTGGAATGGCGAACCCGAGCACAAGGAGATGAGAAATGAGGTGCGTTTTAGAAACCTTTCCCGATCACACGGTGTACCATCTTCTGGTTTTCTCATACATTGTTTCGATGTAGGAAGATGCCCTTGAACCTGGAGATTTGGGACCCATGGGATGGGTACCACGCAGTATTACTTTAAAGGGTCTGCGTTTGCTCACCCAACCTCACCAAACCTCTCAGCCCCAAGAGTGTCCACCCTTATGTCTCAAACAGCTGTGGGTCTAGATATGGTCAATCCAGGTGGCATCACAGCCCCTGAACGAATTTTGTAAGAATTTCTCTCTCTTTCACTGTCTTTGTTTCACGGGTTTTTAAAAGTAATTGATTTTTATAATGGGGTTTACCTGCTTTTCACTGCTGTGTTTCTGCCGCTTTACACCCACTTGACTCACTTACAGAGAGATATCAATACATAGGTTTTAAGATTCTTACTAGTCAGATATATTCTTGGGCGGTGAATAGGGGGTGTTGAGTCCAATTCACTGAGCAAGGAGTAGGTCTTGTGTATTACATATTGGGTTTATGGAACGGTATCTGAGCTAATTTGAAACGCTTGTTTTATGCATCACCCCACCTCACCTTTCCCGTTAAGCAGCCATAGTGTGTTTTCTAAACGTGTGACTCTGTTCTGTTTTGTAATTCCGTTCAAGGGTAGCGGTTTTTACATTCCCTCTATAAGTGATATCTTATGACAAGTGTCTTTTTCTGTGTGACTTATTTCACTTAGAATCGTCGTACCTAAATCCACTCATCATGCTGCTACTAGCCTTATGACGTTGATTTCATGGCTGAGTGATATTCCATTGTACATAAGGACCACAACTTCTTTATCCATTTTTCTCTTTCCTGGGATATTTAAGGTGTAACGAAGTGGAGGTTCTTGTCAACAGAGCAGCCCTAAACTTTGGGGTGCCTGTGTCTTGCTGATTTTTAGTTTTCCCAATTTATACGCCCATGAGTGGAAGTTCCCTATGCTCTACAAGCTGAGTTTTTTAGATGTTTCAGGAAACACCGTACACTTCTCCAGAGTGGCTGTTGGCAATTTACATCCCACCCATCAGCGTAGCCAGGCTCCCGTTTCTCCATGGCCTGTCCTGCCTTTCTGGTTTTGACACTTGATTCAGCATGGCCCTTTTGACCGATGGGAAGCGAGACTTCTTTGTAGCGCTGATTTGCCTTTCCAGGTTGCTTGGTTGGCCAAAAAGGGCGTATGCGTTTTTTCCTGAATATATTCAGGAAAAAACGCATACGCCCTTTTTGGCCAAGGGCATCATTGTCGAGGTTTTGCCGCTTTTCCTGTGCTTTAAAGGCGATTCGAATCTCCCTCCTGAAATCTGTTTCCTGCAATTCTGCCTTGCTTTCAAATCCTCTTCGTTGCCTTCCCTCAATATATTTGTGGACGAGAGTCATCATTTATAAGTCTGCAGGTTTGTGAATTGCAGTGCCCCTGAGCTCCATTTTTCAACTCGCTTTCTTGGGAGCTGGCCGCAAAAGCGCAGGATTGCTTCAGGCCCTATTCTGGTCCCGGGCGGCAGGCTGAGCCTGTGGTTAATTCTTCTTCCTGATGGGAAAATAGAGTGACCTGTGCCTGTCTCAACACCTAGAGCTAGTCTCTCATTGGTTCCCCCTCTTCCCGTTCATCCTCAGGACAAATTGCAACCTGTACGGAACAGGAGGTTAAAGGTGCTGATTCTCCAAGGAGGGAGATTGCTAGTAAAGCGGCTGGAATGGTGAACCCGAGCACAAGGAGATGAGAAATGAGGTGCGTTTTAGAAACCTTTCCCGATCACACGGTGTACCATCTTCTGGTTTTCTCATACATTGTTTCGATGTAGGAAGATGCCCTTGAACCTGGAGATTTGGGACCCATGGGATGGGTACCACGCAGTATTACTTTAAAGGGTCTGCGTTTGCTCACCCAACCTCACCAAACCTCTCAGCCCCAAGAGTGTCCACCCTTATGTCTCAATCAGCTGTGGGTCTAGATATGGTCAATCCAGGTGGCATCACAGCCTCTGAACGAATTTTGTAAGAATTTCTCTCTCTTTCACTGTCTTTGTTTCACGGGGTTTTTAAAAGTAATTGATTTCTATAATGGGGTTTACCTGCTTTTCACTGCTGTGTTTCTGCCGCTTTACACCCACTTGACTCACTTACAGAGAGATATCAATACATAGGTTTTAAGATTCTTACTAGTCAGATATATTCTTGGGCGGTGAATAGGGGGTGTTGAGTCCAATTCACTGAGCAAGGTGTAGGTCTTGTGTATTACATATTGGGTTTATGGAACGGTATCTGAGCTAATTTGAAACGCTTGTTTTATGCATCACCCCACCTCACCTTTCCCGTTAAGCAGCCATAGTGTGTTTTCTAAACGTGTGACTCTGTTCTGTTTTGTAATTCCGTTCAAGGGTAGCGGTTTTTACATTCCCTCTATAAGTGATATCTTATGACAAGTGTCTTTTTCTGTGTGACTTATTTCACTTAGAATCGTCGTACCTAAATCCACTCATCATGCTGCTACTAGCCTTATGACGTTGATTTCATGGCTGAGTGATATTCCATTGTACATAAGGACCACAACTTCTTTATCCATTTTTCTCTTTCCTGGGATATTTAAGGTGTAACGAAGTGGAGGTTCTTGTCAACAGAGCAGCCCTAAACTTTGGGGTGCCTGTGTCTTGCTGATTTTTAGTTTTCCCAATTTATACGCCCATGAGTGGAAGTGCCCTATGCTCTACAAGCTGAGTTTTTTAGATGTTTCAGGAAACACCGTACACTTCTCCAGAGTGGCTGTTGGCAATTTACATCCCACCCATCAGCGTAGCCAGGCTCCCGTTTCTCCATGGCCTGTCCTGCCTTTCTGGTTTTGACACTTGATTCAGCATGGCCCTTTTGACCGATGGGAAGCGAGACTTCTTTGTAGCGCTGATTTGCCTTTCCAGGTTGCTTGGTTGGCCAAAAAGGGCGTATGCGTTTTTTCCTGAATATATTCAGGAAAAAACGCATACGCCCTTTTTGGCCAAGGGCATCATTGTCGAGGTTTTGCCGCTTTTCCTGTGCTTTAAAGGCGATTCGAATCTCCCTCCTGAAATCTGTTTCCTGCAATTCTGCCTTGCTTTCAAATCCTCTTCGTTGCCTTCCCTCAATATATTTGTGGACGAGAGTCATCATTTATAAGTCTGCAGGTTTGTGAATTGCAGTGCCCCTGAGCTCCATTTTTCAACTCGCTTTCTTGGGAGCTGGCCGCAAAAGCGCAGGATTGCTTCAGGCCCTATTCTGGTCCCGGGCGGCAGGCTGAGCCTGTGGTTAATTCTTCTTCCTGATGGGAAAATAGAGTGACCTGTGCCTGTCTCAACACCTAGAGCTAGTCTCTCATTGGTTCCCCCTCTTCCCGTTCATCCTCAGGACAAATTGCAACCTGTACGGAACAGGAGGTTAAAGGTGCTGATTCTCCAAGGAGGGAGATTGCTAGTAAAGCGGCTGGAATGGCGAACCCGAGCACAAGGAGATGAGAAATGAGGTGCGTTTTAGAAACCTTTCCCGATCACACGGTGTACCATCTTCTGGTTTTCTCATACATTGTTTCGATGTAGGAAGATGCCCTTGAACCTGGAGATTTGGGACCCATGGGATGGGTACCACGCAGTATTACTTTAAAGGGTCTGCGTTTGCTCACCCAACCTCACCAAACCTCTCAGCCCCAAGAGTGTCCACCCTTATGTCTCAAACAGCTGTGGGTCTAGATATGGTCAATCCAGGTGGCATCACAGCCCCTGAACGAATTTTGTAAGAATTTCTCTCTCTTTCACTGTCTTTGTTTCACGGGTTTTTAAAAGTAATTGATTTTTATAATGGGGTTTACCTGCTTTTCACTGCTGTGTTTCTGCCGCTTTACACCCACTTGACTCACTTACAGAGAGATATCAATACATAGGTTTTAAGATTCTTACTAGTCAGATATATTCTTGGGCGGTGAATAGGGGGTGTTGAGTCCAATTCACTGAGCAAGGAGTAGGTCTTGTGTATTACATATTGGGTTTATGGAACGGTATCTGAGCTAATTTGAAACGCTTGTTTTATGCATCACCCCACCTCACCTTTCCCGTTAAGCAGCCATAGTGTGTTTTCTAAACGTGTGACTCTGTTCTGTTTTGTAATTCCGTTCAAGGGTAGCGGTTTTTACATTCCCTCTATAAGTGATATCTTATGACAAGTGTCTTTTTCTGTGTGACTTATTTCACTTAGAATCGTCGTACCTAAATCCACTCATCATGCTGCTACTAGCCTTATGACGTTGATTTCATGGCTGAGTGATATTCCATTGTACATAAGGACCACAACTTCTTTATCCATTTTTCTCTTTCCTGGGATATTTAAGGTGTAACGAAGTGGAGGTTCTTGTCAACAGAGCAGCCCTAAACTTTGGGGTGCCTGTGTCTTGCTGATTTTTAGTTTTCCCAATTTATACGCCCATGAGTGGAAGTTCCCTATGCTCTACAAGCTGAGTTTTTTAGATGTTTCAGGAAACACCGTACACTTCTCCAGAGTGGCTGTTGGCAATTTACATCCCACCCATCAGCGTAGCCAGGCTCCCGTTTCTCCATGGCCTGTCCTGCCTTTCTGGTTTTGACACTTGATTCAGCATGGCCCTTTTGACCGATGGGAAGCGAGACTTCTTTGTAGCGCTGATTTGCCTTTCCAGGTTGCTTGGTTGGCCAAAAAGGGCGTATGCGTTTTTTCCTGAATATATTCAGGAAAAAACGCATACGCCCTTTTTGGCCAAGGGCATCATTGTCGAGGTTTTGCCGCTTTTCCTGTGCTTTAAAGGCGATTCGAATCTCCCTCCTGAAATCTGTTTCCTGCAATTCTGCCTTGCTTTCAAATCCTCTTCGTTGCCTTCCCTCAATATATTTGTGGACGAGAGTCATCATTTATAAGTCTGCAGGTTTGTGAATTGCAGTGCCCTGAGCTCCATTTTTCAACTCGCTTTCTTGGGAGCTGGCCGCAAAAGCGCAGGATTGCTTCAGGCCCTATTCTGGTCCCGGGCGGCAGGCTGAGCCTGTGGTTAATTCTTCTTCCTGATGGGAAAATAGAGTGACCTGTGCCTGTCTCAACACCTAGAGCTAGTCTCTCATTGGTTCCCCCTCTTCCCGTTCATCCTCAGGACAAATTGCAACCTGTACGGAACAGGAGGTTAAAGGTGCTGATTCTCCAAGGAGGGAGATTGCTAGTAAAGCGGCTGGAATGGTGAACCCGAGCACAAGGAGATGAGAAATGAGGTGCGTTTTAGAAACCTTTCCCGATCACACGGTGTACCATCTTCTGGTTTTCTCATACATTGTTTCGATGTAGGAAGATGCCCTTGAACCTGGAGATTTGGGACCCATGGGATGGGTACCACGCAGTATTACTTTAAAGGGTCTGCGTTTGCTCACCCAACCTCACCAAACCTCTCAGCCCCAAGAGTGTCCACCCTTATGTCTCAAACAGCTGTGGGTCTAGATATGGTCAATCCAGGTGGCATCACAGCCCCTGAACGAATTTTGTAAGAATTTCTCTCTCTTTCACTGTCTTTGTTTCACGGGTTTTTAAAAGTAATTGATTTTTATAATGGGGTTTACCTGCTTTTCACTGCTGTGTTTCTGCCGCTTTACACCCACTTGACTCACTTACAGAGAGATATCAATACATAGGTTTTAAGATTCTTACTAGTCAGATATATTCTTGGGCGGTGAATAGGGGGTGTTGAGTCCAATTCACTGAGCAAGGAGTAGGTCTTGTGTATTACATATTGGGTTTATGGAACGGTATCTGAGCTAATTTGAAACGCTTGTTTTATGCATCACCCCACCTCACCTTTCCCGTTAAGCAGCCATAGTGTGTTTTCTAAACGTGTGACTCTGTTCTGTTTTGTAATTCCGTTCAAGGGTAGCGGTTTTTACATTCCCTCTATAAGTGATATCTTATGACAAGTGTCTTTTTCTGTGTGACTTATTTCACTTAGAATCGTCGTACCTAAATCCACTCATCATGCTGCTACTAGCCTTATGACGTTGATTTCATGGCTGAGTGATATTCCATTGTACATAAGGACCACAACTTCTTTATCCATTTTTCTCTTTCCTGGGATATTTAAGGTGTAACGAAGTGGAGGTTCTTGTCAACAGAGCAGCCCTAAACTTTGGGGTGCCTGTGTCTTGCTGATTTTTAGTTTTCCCAATTTATACGCCCATGAGTGGAAGTGCCCTATGCTCTACAAGCTGAGTTTTTTAGATGTTTCAGGAAACACCGTACACTTCTCCAGAGTGGCTGTTGGCAATTTACATCCCACCCATCAGCGTAGCCAGGCTCCCGTTTCTCCATGGCCTGTCCTGCCTTTCTGGTTTTGACACTTGATTCAGCATGGCCCTTTTGACCGATGGGAAGCGAGACTTCTTTGTAGCGCTGATTTGCCTTTCCAGGTTGCTTGGTTGGCCAAAAAGGGCGTATGCGTTTTTTCCTGAATATATTCAGGAAAAAACGCATACGCCCTTTTTGGCCAAGGGCATCATTGTCGAGGTTTTGCCGCTTTTCCTGTGCTTTAAAGGCGATTCGAATCTCCCTCCTGAAATCTGTTTCCTGCAATTCTGCCTTGCTTTCAAATCCTCTTCGTTGCCTTCCCTCAATATATTTGTGGACGAGAGTCATCATTTATAAGTCTGCAGGTTTGTGAATTGCAGTGCCCCTGAGCTCCATTTTTCAACTCGCTTTCTTGGGAGCTGGCCGCAAAAGCGCAGGATTGCTTCAGGCCCTATTCTGGTCCCGGGCGGCAGGCTGAGCCTGTGGTTAATTCTTCTTCCTGATGGGAAAATAGAGTGACCTGTGCCTGTCTCAACACCTAGAGCTAGTCTCTCATTGGTTCCCCCTCTTCCCGTTCATCCTCAGGACAAATTGCAACCTGTACGGAACAGGAGGTTAAAGGTGCTGATTCTCCAAGGAGGGAGATTGCTAGTAAAGCGGCTGGAATGGCGAACCCGAGCACAAGGAGATGAGAAAGGAGGTGCGTTTTAGAAACCTTTCCCGATCACACGGTGTACCATCTTCTGGTTTTCTCATACATTGTTTCGATGTAGGAAGATGCCCTTGAACCTGGAGATTTGGGACCCATGGGATGGGTACCACGCAGTATTACTTTAAAGGGTCTGCGTTTGCTCACCCAACCTCACCAAACCTCTCAGCCCCAAGAGTGTCCACCCTTATGTCTCAAACAGCTGTGGGTCTAGATATGGTCAATCCAGGTGGCATCACAGCCCCTGAACGAATTTTGTAAGAATTTCTCTCTCTTTCACTGTCTTTGTTTCACGGGTTTTTAAAAGTAATTGATTTTTATAATGGGGTTTACCTGCTTTTCACTGCTGTGTTTCTGCCGCTTTACACCCACTTGACTCACTTACAGAGAGATATCAATGCATAGGTTTCAAGATTCTTACTAGTCAGATATATTCTTGGGCGGTGAATAGGGGGTGTTGAGTCCAATTCATTGAGCAAGGAGTAGGGCTTGTCTATTACATATTGGGTTTATGGAACGGTATCTGAGCTAATTTGAAACGCTTGTTTTATGCATCACCCCACCTCACCTTTCCCGTTAAGCAGCCATAGTGTGTTTTCTAAACGTGTGACTCTGTTCTGTTTTGTAATTCCGTTCAAGGGTAGCGGTTTTTACATTCCCTCTATAAGTGATATCTTATGACAAGTGTCTTTTTCTGTGTGACTTATTTCACTTAGAATCGTCGTACCTAAATCCACTCATCATGCTGCTACTAGCCTTATGACGTTGATTTCATGGCTGAGTGATATTCCATTGTACATAAGGACCACAACTTCTTTATCCATTTTTCTCTTTCCTGGGATATTTAAGGTGTAACGAAGTGGAGGTTCTTGTCAACAGAGCAGCCCTAAACTTTGGGGTGCCTGTGTCTTGCTGATTTTTAGTTTTCCCAATTTATACGCCCATGAGTGGAAGTGCCCTATGCTCTACAAGCTGAGTTTTTTAGATGTTTCAGGAAACACCGTACACTTCTCCAGAGTGGCTGTTGGCAATTTACATCCCACCCATCAGCGTAGCCAGGCTCCCGTTTCTCCATGGCCTGTCCTGCCTTTCTGGTTTTGACACTTGATTCAGCATGGCCCTTTTGACCGATGGGAAGCGAGACTTCTTTGTAGCGCTGATTTGCCTTTCCAGGTTGCTTGGTTGGCCAAAAAGGGCGTATGCGTTTTTTCCTGAATATATTCAGGAAAAAACGCATACGCCCTTTTTGGCCAAGGGCATCATTGTCGAGGTTTTGCCGCTTTTCCTGTGCTTTAAAGGCGATTCGAATCTCCCTCCTGAAATCTGTTTCCTGCAATTCTGCCTTGCTTTCAAATCCTCTTCGTTGCCTTCCCTCAATATATTTGTGGACGAGAGTCATCATTTATAAGTCTGCAGGTTTGTGAATTGCAGTGCCCCTGAGCTCCATTTTTCAACTCGCTTTCTTGGGAGCTGGCCGCAAAAGCGCAGGATTGCTTCAGGCCCTATTCTGGTCCCGGGCGGCAGGCTGAGCCTGTGGTTAATTCTTCTTCCTGATGGGAAAATAGAGTGACCTGTGCCTGTCTCAACACCTAGAGCTAGTCTCTCATTGGTTCCCCCTCTTCCCGTTCATCCTCAGGACAAATTGCAACCTGTACGGAACAGGAGGTTAAAGGTGCTGATTCTCCAAGGAGGGAGATTGCTAGTAAAGCGGCTGGAATGGCGAACCCGAGCACAAGGAGATGAGAAATGAGGTGCGTTTTAGAAACCTTTCCCGATCACACGGTGTACCATCTTCTGGTTTTCTCATACATTGTTTCGATGTAGGAAGATGCCCTTGAACCTGGAGATTTGGGACCCATGGGATGGGTACCACGCAGTATTACTTTAAAGGGTCTGCGTTTGCTCACCCAACCTCACCAAACCTCTCAGCCCCAAGAGTGTCCACCCTTATGTCTCAAACAGCTGTGGGTCTAGATATGGTCAATCCAGGTGGCATCACAGCCCCTGAACGAATTTTGTAAGAATTTCTCTCTCTTTCACTGTCTTTGTTTCACGGGTTTTTAAAAGTAATTGATTTTTATAATGGGGTTTACCTGCTTTTCACTGCTGTGTTTCTGCCGCTTTACACCCACTTGACTCACTTACAGAGAGATATCAATACATAGGTTTTAAGATTCTTACTAGTCAGATATATTCTTGGGCGGTGAATAGGGGGTGTTGAGTCCAATTCACTGAGCAAGGAGTAGGTCTTGTGTATTACATATTGGGTTTATGGAACGGTATCTGAGCTAATTTGAAACGCTTGTTTTATGCATCACCCCACCTCACCTTTCCCGTTAAGCAGCCATAGTGTGTTTTCTAAACGTGTGACTCTGTTCTGTTTTGTAATTCCGTTCAAGGGTAGCGGTTTTTACATTCCCTCTATAAGTGATATCTTATGACAAGTGTCTTTTTCTGTGTGACTTATTTCACTTAGAATCGTCGTACCTAAATCCACTCATCATGCTGCTACTAGCCTTATGACGTTGATTTCATGGCTGAGTGATATTCCATTGTACATAAGGACCACAACTTCTTTATCCATTTTTCTCTTTCCTGGGATATTTAAGGTGTAACGAAGTGGAGGTTCTTGTCAACAGAGCAGCCCTAAACTTTGGGGTGCCTGTGTCTTGCTGATTTTTAGTTTTCCCAATTTATACGCCCAGGAGTGGAAGTGCCCTATGCTCTACAAGCTGAGTTTTTTAGATGTTTCAGGAAACACCGTACACTTCTCCAGAGTGGCTGTTGGCAATTTACATCCCACCCATCAGCGTAGCCAGGCTCCCGTTTCTCCATGGCCTGTCCTGCCTTTCTGGTTTTGACACTTGATTCAGCATGGCCCTTTTGACCGATGGGAAGCGAGACTTCTTTGTAGCGCTGATTTGCCTTTCCAGGTTGCTTGGTTGGCCAAAAAGGGCGTATGCGTTTTTTCCTGAATATATTCAGGAAAAAACGCATACGCCCTTTTTGGCCAAGGGCATCATTGTCGAGGTTTTGCCGCTTTTCCTGTGCTTTAAAGGCGATTCGAATCTCCCTCCTGAAATCTGTTTCCTGCAATTCTGCCTTGCTTTCAAATCCTCTTCGTTGCCTTCCCTCAATATATTTGTGGACGAGAGTCATCATTTATAAGTCTGCAGGTTTGTGAATTGCAGTGCCCCTGAGCTCCATTTTTCAACTCGCTTTCTTGGGAGCTGGCCGCAAAAGCGCAGGATTGCTTCAGGCCCTATTCTGGTCCCGGGCGGCAGGCTGAGCCTGTGGTTAATTCTTCTTCCTGATGGGAAAATAGAGTGACCTGTGCCTGTCTCAACACCTAGAGCTAGTCTCTCATTGGTTCCCCCTCTTCCCGTTCATCCTCAGGACAAATTGCAACCTGTACGGAACAGGAGGTTAAAGGTGCTGATTCTCCAAGGAGGGAGATTGCTAGTAAAGCGGCTGGAATGGCGAACCCGAGCACAAGGAGATGAGAAATGAGGTGCGTTTTAGAAACCTTTCCCGATCACACGGTGTACCATCTTCTGGTTTTCTCATACATTGTTTCGATGTAGGAAGATGCCCTTGAACCTGGAGATTTGGGACCCATGGGATGGGTACCACGCAGTATTACTTTAAAGGGTCTGCGTTTGCTCACCCAACCTCACCAAACCTCTCAGCCCCAAGAGTGTCCACCCTTATGCCTCAAACAGCTGTGGGTCTAGATATGGTCAATCCAGGTGGCATCACAGCCCCTGAACGAATTTTGTAAGAATTTCTCTCTCTTTCACTGTCTTTGTTTCACGGGTTTTTAAAAGTAATTGATTTTTATAATGGGGTTTACCTGCTTTTCACTGCTGTGTTTCTGCCGCTTTACACCCACTTGACTCACTTACAGAGAGATATCAATACATAGGTTTTAAGATTCTTACTAGTCAGATATATTCTTGGGCGGTGAATAGGGGGTGTTGAGTCCAATTCACTGAGCAAGGAGTAGGTCTTGTGTATTACATATTGGGTTTATGGAACGGTATCTGAGCTAATTTGAAACGCTTGTTTTATGCATCACCCCACCTCACCTTTCCCGTTAAGCAGCCATAGTGTGTTTTCTAAACGTGTGACTCTGTTCTGTTCTGTAATTCCGTTCAAGGGTAGCGGTTTTTACATTCCCTCTATAAGTGATATCTTATGACAAGTGTCTTTTTCTGTGTGACTTATTTCACTTAGAATCGTCGTACCTAAATCCACTCATCATGCTGCTACTAGCCTTATGACGTTGATTTCATGGCTGAGTGATATTCCATTGTACATAAGGACCACAACTTCTTTATCCATTTTTCTCTTTCCTGGGATATTTAAGGTGTAACGAAGTGGAGGTTCTTGTCAACAGAGCAGCCCTAAACTTTGGGGTGCCTGTGTCTTGCTGATTTTTAGTTTTCCCAATTTATACGCCCATGAGTGGAAGTGCCCTATGCTCTACAAGCTGAGTTCTTTAGATGTTTCAGGACACACCGTACACTTCTCCAGAGTGGCTGTTGGCAATTTACATCCCACCCATCAGCGTAGCCAGGCTCCCGTTTCTCCATGGCCTGTCCTGCCTTTCTGGTTTTGACACTTGATTCAGCATGGCCCTTTTGATCGATGGGAAGCGAGACTTCTTTGTAGCGCTGATTTGCCTTTCCAGGTTGCTTGGTTGGCCAAAAAGGGCGTATGCGTTTTTTCCTGAATATATTCAGGAAAAAACGCATACGCCCTTTTTGGCCAAGGGCATCATTGTCGAGGTTTTGCCGCTTTTCCTGTGCTTTAAAGGCGATTCGAATCTCCCTCCTGAAATCTGTTTCCAGCAATTCTGCCTTGCTTTCAAATCCTCTTCGTTGCCTTCCCTCAATATATTTGTGGACGAGAGTCATCATTTATAAGTCAGCAGGTTTGTGAATTGCAGTGCCCCTGAGCTCCATTTTTCAACTCGCTTTCTTGGGAGCTGGCCGCAAAAGCGCAGGATTGCTTCAGGCCCTATTCTGGTCCCGGGCGGCAGGCTGAGCCTGTGGTTAATTCTTCTTCCTCATGGGAAAATAGAGTGACCTGTGCCTGTCTCAACACCTAGAGCTAGTCTCTCATTGGTTCCCCCTCTTCCCGTTCATCCTCAGGACAAATTGCAACCTGTACGGAACAGGAGGTTAAAGGTGCTGATTCTCCAAGGAGGGAGATTGCTAGTAAAGCGGCTGGAATGGCGAACCCGAGCACAAGGAGATGAGAAATGAGGTGCGTTTTAGAAACCTTTCCCGATCACACGGTGTACCATCTTCTGGTTTTCTCATACATTGTTTCGATGTAGGAAGATGCCCTTGAACCTGGAGATTTGGGACCCATGGGATGGGTACCACGCAGTATTACTTTAAAGGGTCTGCGTTTGCTCACCCAACCTCACCAAACCTCTCAGCCCCAAGAGTGTCCACCCTTATGTCTCAAACAGCTGTGGGTCTAGATATGGTCAATCCAGGTGACATCACAGCCCCTGAACGAATTTTGTAAGAATTTCTCTCTCTTTCACTGTCTTTGTTTCACGGGTTTTTAAAAGTAATTGATTTTTATAATGGGGTTTACCTGCTTTTCACTGCTGTGTTTCTGCCGCTTTACACCCACTTGACTCACTTACAGAGAGATATCAATACATAGGTTTTAAGATTCTTACTAGTCAGATATATTCTTGGGCGGTGAATAGGGGGTGTTGAGTCCAATTCACTGAGCAAGGAGTAGGTCTTGTGTATTACATATTGGGTTTATGGAACGGTATCTGAGCTAATTTGAAACGCTTGTTTTATGCATCACCCCACCTCACCTTTCCCGTTAAGCAGCCATAGTGTGTTTTCTAAACGTGTGACTCTGTTCTGTTTTGTAATTCCGTTCAAGGGTAGCGGTTTTTACATTCGCTCTATAAGTGATATCTTATGACAAGTGTCTTTTTCTGTGTGACTTATTTCACTTAGAATCGTCGTACCTAAATCCACTCATCATGCTGCTACTAGCCTTATGACGTTGATTTCATGGCTGAATGATATTCCATTGTACATAAGGACCACAACTTCTTTATCCATTTTTCTCTTTCCTGGGATATTTAAGGTGTAACGAAGTGGAGGTTATTGTCAACAGAGCAGCCCTAAACTTTGGGGTGCCTGTGTCTTGCTGATTTTTAGTTTTCCCAATTTATACGCGCATGAGTGGAAGTGCCCTATGCTCTACAAGCTGAGTTTTTTAGATGTTTCAGGAAACACCGTACACTTCTCCAGAGTGGCTGTTGGCAATTTACATCCCACCCATCAGCGTAGCCAGGCTCCCGTTTCTCCATGGCCTGTCCTGCCTTTCTGGTTTTGACACTTGTTTCAGCATGGCCCTTTTGACCGATGGGAAGCGAGACTTCTTTGTAGCGCTGATTTGCCTTTCCAGGTTGCTTGGTTGGCCAAAAAGGGCGTATGCGTTTTTTCCTGAATATATTCAGGAAAAAACGCATACGCCCTTTTTGGCCAAGGGCATCATTGTCGAGGTTTTGCCGCTTTTCCTGTGCTTTAAAGGCGATTCGAATCTCCCTCCTGAAATCTGTTTCCTGCAATTCTGCCTTGCTTTCAAATCCTCTTCGTTGCCTTCCCTCAATATATTTGTGGACGAGAGTCATCATTTATAAGTCTGCAGGTTTGTGAATTGCAGTGCCCCTGAGCTCCATTTTTCAACTCGCTTTCTTGGGAGCTGTCCGAAAAGCGCAGGATTGCTTCAGGCCCTATTCTGGTCCCGGGCGGCAGGCTGAGCCTGTGGTTAATTCTTCTTCCTGATGGGAAAATAGAGTGACCTGTGCCTGTCTCAACACCTAGAGCTAGTCTCTCATTGTTTCCCCCTCTTCCCGTTCATCCTCAGGACAAATTGCAACCTGTACGGAACAGGAGGTTAAAGGTGCTGATTCTCCAAGGAGGGAGATTGCTAGTAAAGCGGCTGGAATGGCGAACACGAGCACAAGGAGATGAGAAATGAGGTGCGTTTTAGAAACCTTTCCCGATCACACGGTGTACCATCTTCTGGTTTTCTCATACATTGTTTCGATGTAGGAAGATGCCCTTGAACCTGGAGATTTGGGACCCATGGGATGGGTACCACGCAGTATTACTTTAAAGGGTCTGCGTTTGCTCACCCAACCTCACCAAACCTTTCAGCCCCAAGAGTGTCCACCCTTATGTCTCAATCAGCTGTGGGTCTAGATATGGTCAATCCAGGTGGCATCACAGCCCCTGAACAAATTTTGTAAGAATTTCTCTCTCTTTCACTGTCTTTGTTTCACGGGGTTTTTAAAAGTAATTGTTTTCTATACTGGGGTTTAGCTGCTTTTCACTGTTGTGTTTCTGCCGCTTTACACCCACTTGACTCACTTACAGAGAGATATCAATACATAGGTTTTAAGATTCTTACTAGTCAGATATATTCTTGGGCGGTGAATAGGGGGTGTTGAGTCCAATTCACTGAGCAAGGAGTAGGTCTTGTGTATTACATATTGGGTTTATGGAACGGTATCTGAGCTAATTTGAAATGCTTGTTTTATGCATCACCCCACCTCACCTTTCCCGTTAAGCAGCCATAGTGTGTTTTCTAAACGTGTGACTCTGTTCTGTTTTGTAATTCCGTTCAAGGGTAGCGGTTTTTACATTCCCTCTATAAGTGATATCTTATGACAAGTGTCTTTTTCTGTGTGACTTATTTCACTTAGAATCGTCGTACCTAAATCCACTCATCATGCTGCTACTAGCCTTATGACGTTGATTTCATGGCTGAGTGATATTCCATTGTACATAAGGACCACAACTTCTTTATCCATTTTTCTCTTTCCTGGGATATTTAAGGTGTAACGAAGTGGAGGTTCTTGTCAACAGAGCAGCCCTAAACTTTGGGGTGCCTGTGTCTTGCTGATTTTTAGTTTTCCCAATTTATACGCCCATGAGTGGAAGTGCCCTATGCTCTACAAGCTGAGTTTTTTAGATGTTTCAGGAAACACCGTACACTTCTCCAGAGTGGCTGTTGGCAATTTACATCCCACCCATCAGCGTAGCCAGGCTCCCGTTTCTCCATGGCCTGTCCTGCCTTTCTGGTTTTGACACTTGATTCAGCATGGCCCTTTTGACCGATGGGAAGCGAGACTTCTTTGTAGCGCTGATTTGCCTTTCCAGGTTGCTTGGTTGGCCAAAAAGGGCGTATGCGTTTTTTCCTGAATATATTCAGGAAAAAACGCATACGCCCTTTTTGGCCAAGGGCATCATTGTCGAGGTTTTGCCGCTTTTCCTGTGCTTTAAAGGCGATTCGAATCTCCCTCCTGAAATCTGTTTCCTGCAATTCTGCCTTGCTTTCAAATCCTCTTCGTTGCCTTCCCTCAATATATTTGTGGACGAGAGTCATCATTTATAAGTCTGCAGGTTTGTGAATTGCAGTGCCCCTGAGCTCCATTTTTCAACTCGCTTTCTTGGGAGCTGGCCGCAAAAGCACAGGATTGCTTCAGGCCCTATTCTGGTCCCGGGCGGCAGGCTGAGCCTGTGGTTAATTCTTCTTCCTGATGGGAAAATAGAGTGACCTGTGCCTGTCTCAACACCTAGAGCTAGTCTCTCATTGGTTCCCCCTCTTCCCGTTCATCCTCAGGACAAATTGCAACCTGTACGGAACAGGAGGTTAAAGGTGCTGATTCTCCAAGGAGGGAGATTGCTAGTAAAGCGGCTGGAATGGCGAACCCGAGCACAAGGAGATGAGAAATGAGGTGCGTTTTAGAAACCTTTCCCGATCACACGGTGTACCATCTTCTGGTTTTCTCATACATTGTTTCGATGTAGGAAGATGCCCTTGAACCTGGAGATTTGGGACCCATGGGATGGGTACCACGCAGTATTACTTTAAAGGGTCTGCGTTTGCTCACCCAACCTCACCAAACCTCTCAGCCCCAAGAGTGTCCACCCTTATGTCTCAAACAGCTGTGGGTCTAGATATGGTCAATCCAGGTGGCATCACAGCCCCTGAACGAATTTTGTAAGAATTTCTCTCTCTTTCACTGTCTTTGTTTCACGGGTTTTTAAAAGTAATTGATTTTTATAATGGGGTTTACCTGCTTTTCACTGCTGTGTTTCTGCCGCTTTACACCCACTTGACTCACTTACAGAGAGATATCAATACATAGGTTTTAAGATTCTTACTAGTCAGATATATTCTTGGGCGGTGAATAGGGGGTGTTGAGTCCAATTCACTGAGCAAGGAGTAGGTCTTGTGTATTACATATTGGGTTTATGGAACGGTATCTGAGCTAATTTGAAACGCTTGTTTTATGCATCACCCCACCTCACCTTTCCCGTTAAGCAGCCATAGTGTGTTTTCTAAACGTGTGACTCTGTTCTGTTTTGTAATTCCGTTCAAGGGTAGCGGTTTTTACATTCCCTCTATAAGTGATATCTTATGACAAGTGTCTTTTTCTGTGTGACTTATTTCACTTAGAATCGTCGTACCTAAATCCACTCATCATGCTGCTACTAGCCTTATGACGTTGATTTCATGGCTGAGTGATATTCCATTGTACATAAGGACCACAACTTCTTTATCCATTTTTCTCTTTCCTGGGATATTTAAGGTGTAACGAAGTGGAGGTTCTTGTCAACAGAGCAGCCCTAAACTTTGGGGTGCCTGTGTCTTGCTGATTTTTAGTTTTCCCAATTTATACGCCCATGAGTGGAAGTGCCCTATGCTCTACAAGCTGAGTTTTTTAGATGTTTCAGGAAACACCGTACACTTCTCCAGAGTGGCTGTTGGCAATTTACATCCCACCCATCAGCGTAGCCAGGCTCCCGTTTCTCCATGGCCTGTCCTGCCTTTCTGGTTTTGACACTTGATTCAGCATGGCCCTTTTGACCGATGGGAAGCGAGACTTCTTTGTAGCGCTGATTTGCCTTTCCAGGTTGCTTGGTTGGCCAAAAAGGGCGTATGCGTTTTTTCCTGAATATATTCAGGAAAAAACGCATACGCCCTTTTTGGCCAAGGGCATCATTGTCGAGGTTTTGCCGCTTTTCCTGTGCTTTAAAGGCGATTCGAATCTCCCTCCTGAAATCTGTTTCCTGCAATTCTGCCTTGCTTTCAAATCCTCTTCGTTGCCTTCCCTCAATATATTTGTGGACGAGAGTCATCATTTATAAGTCTGCAGGTTTGTGAATTGCAGTGCCCCTGAGCTCCATTTTTCAACTCGCTTTCTTGGGAGCTGGCCGCAAAAGCGCAGGATTGCTTCAGGCCCTATTCTGGTCCCGGGCGGCAGGCTGAGCCTGTGGTTAATTCTTCTTCCTGATGGGAAAATAGAGTGACCTGTGCCTGTCTCAACACCTAGAGCTAGTCTCTCATTGGTTCCCCCTCTTCCCGTTCATCCTCAGGACAAATTGCAACCTGTACGGAACAGGAGGTTAAAGGTGCTGATTCTCCAAGGAGGGAGATTGCTAGTAAAGCGGCTGGAATGGCGAACCCGAGCACAAGGAGATGAGAAATGAGGTGCGTTTTAGAAACCTTTCCCGATCACACGGTGTACCATCTTCTGGTTTTCTCATACATTGTTTCGATGTAGGAAGATGCCCTTGAACCTGGAGATTTGGGACCCATGGGATGGGTACCACGCAGTATTACTTTAAAGGGTCTGCGTTTGCTCACCCAACCTCACCAAACCTCTCAGCCCCAAGAGTGTCCACCCTTATGTCTCAAACAGCTGTGGGTCTAGATATGGTCAATCCAGGTGGCATCACAGCCCCTGAACGAATTTTGTAAGAATTTCTCTCTCTTTCACTGTCTTTGTTTCACGGGTTTTTAAAAGTAATTGATTTTTATAATGGGGTTTACCTGCTTTTCACTGCTGTGTTTCTGCCGCTTTACACCCACTTGACTCACTTACAGAGAGATATCAATACATAGGTTTTAAGATTCTTACTAGTCAGATATATTCTTGGGCGGTGAATAGGGGGTGTTGAGTCCAATTCACTGAGCAAGGAGTAGGTCTTGTGTATTACATATTGGGTTTATGGAACGGTATCTGAGCTAATTTGAAACGCTTGTTTTATGCATCACCCCACCTCACCTTTCCCGTTAAGCAGCCATAGTGTGTTTTCTAAACGTGTGACTCTGTTCTGTTCTGTAATTCCGTTCAAGGGTAGCGGTTTTTACATTCCCTCTATAAGTGATATCTTATGACAAGTGTCTTTTTCTGTGTGACTTATTTCACTTAGAATCGTCGTACCTAAATCCACTCATCATGCTGCTACTAGCCTTATGACGTTGATTTCATGGCTGAGTGATATTCCATTGTACATAAGGACCACAACTTCTTTATCCATTTTTCTCTTTCCTGGGATATTTAAGGTGTAACGAAGTGGAGGTTCTTGTCAACAGAGCAGCCCTAAACTTTGGGGTGCCTGTGTCTTGCTGATTTTTAGTTTTCCCAATTTATACGCCCATGAGTGGAAGTGCCCTATGCTCTACAAGCTGAGTTCTTTAGATGTTTCAGGACACACCGTACACTTCTCCAGAGTGGCTGTTGGCAATTTACATCCCACCCATCAGCGTAGCCAGGCTCCCGTTTCTCCATGGCCTGTCCTGCCTTTCTGGTTTTGACACTTGATTCAGCATGGCCCTTTTGATCGATGGGAAGCGAGACTTCTTTGTAGCGCTGATTTGCCTTTCCAGGTTGCTTGGTTGGCCAAAAAGGGCGTATGCGTTTTTTCCTGAATATATTCAGGAAAAAACGCATACGCCCTTTTTGGCCAAGGGCATCATTGTCGAGGTTTTGCCGCTTTTCCTGTGCTTTAAAGGCGATTCGAATCTCCCTCCTGAAATCTGTTTCCAGCAATTCTGCCTTGCTTTCAAATCCTCTTCGTTGCCTTCCCTCAATATATTTGTGGACGAGAGTCATCATTTATAAGTCAGCAGGTTTGTGAATTGCAGTGCCCCTGAGCTCCATTTTTCAACTCGCTTTCTTGGGAGCTGGCCGCAAAAGCGCAGGATTGCTTCAGGCCCTATTCTGGTCCCGGGCGGCAGGCTGAGCCTGTGGTTAATTCTTCTTCCTCATGGGAAAATAGAGTGACCTGTGCCTGTCTCAACACCTAGAGCTAGTCTCTCATTGGTTCCCCCTCTTCCCGTTCATCCTCAGGACAAATTGCAACCTGTACGGAACAGGAGGTTAAAGGTGCTGATTCTCCAAGGAGGGAGATTGCTAGTAAAGCGGCTGGAATGGCGAACCCGAGCACAAGGAGATGAGAAATGAGGTGCGTTTTAGAAACCTTTCCCGATCACACGGTGTACCATCTTCTGGTTTTCTCATACATTGTTTCGATGTAGGAAGATGCCCTTGAACCTGGAGATTTGGGACCCATGGGATGGGTACCACGCAGTATTACTTTAAAGGGTCTGCGTTTGCTCACCCAACCTCACCAAACCTCTCAGCCCCAAGAGTGTCCACCCTTATGTCTCAAACAGCTGTGGGTCTAGATATGGTCAATCCAGGTGACATCACAGCCCCTGAACGAATTTTGTAAGAATTTCTCTCTCTTTCACTGTCTTTGTTTCACGGGTTTTTAAAAGTAATTGATTTTTATAATGGGGTTTACCTGCTTTTCACTGCTGTGTTTCTGCCGCTTTACACCCACTTGACTCACTTACAGAGAGATATCAATACATAGGTTTTAAGATTCTTACTAGTCAGATATATTCTTGGGCGGTGAATAGGGGGTGTTGAGTCCAATTCACTGAGCAAGGAGTAGGTCTTGTGTATTACATATTGGGTTTATGGAACGGTATCTGAGCTAATTTGAAACGCTTGTTTTATGCATCACCCCACCTCACCTTTCCCGTTAAGCAGCCATAGTGTGTTTTCTAAACGTGTGACTCTGTTCTGTTTTGTAATTCCGTTCAAGGGTAGCGGTTTTTACATTCGCTCTATAAGTGATATCTTATGACAAGTGTCTTTTTCTGTGTGACTTATTTCACTTAGAATCGTCGTACCTAAATCCACTCATCATGCTGCTACTAGCCTTATGACGTTGATTTCATGGCTGAATGATATTCCATTGTACATAAGGACCACAACTTCTTTATCCATTTTTCTCTTTCCTGGGATATTTAAGGTGTAACGAAGTGGAGGTTCTTGTCAACAGAGCAGCCCTAAACTTTGGGGTGCCTGTGTCTTGCTGATTTTTAGTTTTCCCAATTTATACGCCCATGAGTGGAAGTGCCCTATGCTCTACAAGCTGAGTTCTTTAGATGTTTCAGGACACACCGTACACTTCTCCAGAGTGGCTGTTGGCAATTTACATCCCACCCATCAGCGTAGCCAGGCTCCCGTTTCTCCATGGCCTGTCCTGCCTTTCTGGTTTTGACACTTGATTCAGCATGGCCCTTTTGATCGATGGGAAGCGAGACTTCTTTGTAGCGCTGATTTGCCTTTCCAGGTTGCTTGGTTGGCCAAAAAGGGCGTATGCGTTTTTTCCTGAATATATTCAGGAAAAAACGCATACGCCCTTTTTGGCCAAGGGCATCATTGTCGAGGTTTTGCCGCTTTTCCTGTGCTTTAAAGGCGATTCGAATCTCCCTCCTGAAATCTGTTTCCAGCAATTCTGCCTTGCTTTCAAATCCTCTTCGTTGCCTTCCCTCAATATATTTGTGGACGAGAGTCATCATTTATAAGTCAGCAGGTTTGTGAATTGCAGTGCCCCTGAGCTCCATTTTTCAACTCGCTTTCTTGGGAGCTGGCCGCAAAAGCGCAGGATTGCTTCAGGCCCTATTCTGGTCCCGGGCGGCAGGCTGAGCCTGTGGTTAATTCTTCTTCCTCATGGGAAAATAGAGTGACCTGTGCCTGTCTCAACACCTAGAGCTAGTCTCTCATTGGTTCCCCCTCTTCCCGTTCATCCTCAGGACAAATTGCAACCTGTACGGAACAGGAGGTTAAAGGTGCTGATTCTCCAAGGAGGGAGATTGCTAGTAAAGCGGCTGGAATGGCGAACCCGAGCACAAGGAGATGAGAAATGAGGTGCGTTTTAGAAACCTTTCCCGATCACACGGTGTACCATCTTCTGGTTTTCTCATACATTGTTTCGATGTAGGAAGATGCCCTTGAACCTGGAGATTTGGGACCCATGGGATGGGTACCACGCAGTATTACTTTAAAGGGTCTGCGTTTGCTCACCCAACCTCACCAAACCTCTCAGCCCCAAGAGTGTCCACCCTTATGTCTCAAACAGCTGTGGGTCTAGATATGGTCAATCCAGGTGACATCACAGCCCCTGAACGAATTTTGTAAGAATTTCTCTCTCTTTCACTGTCTTTGTTTCACGGGTTTTTAAAAGTAATTGATTTTTATAATGGGGTTTACCTGCTTTTCACTGCTGTGTTTCTGCCGCTTTACACCCACTTGACTCACTTACAGAGAGATATCAATACATAGGTTTTAAGATTCTTACTAGTCAGATATATTCTTGGGCGGTGAATAGGGGGTGTTGAGTCCAATTCACTGAGCAAGGAGTAGGTCTTGTGTATTACATATTGGGTTTATGGAACGGTATCTGAGCTAATTTGAAACGCTTGTTTTATGCATCACCCCACCTCACCTTTCCCGTTAAGCAGCCATAGTGTGTTTTCTAAACGTGTGACTCTGTTCTGTTTTGTAATTCCGTTCAAGGGTAGCGGTTTTTACATTCGCTCTATAAGTGATATCTTATGACAAGTGTCTTTTTCTGTGTGACTTATTTCACTTAGAATCGTCGTACCTAAATCCACTCATCATGCTGCTACTAGCCTTATGACGTTGATTTCATGGCTGAATGATATTCCATTGTACATAAGGACCACAACTTCTTTATCCATTTTTCTCTTTCCTGGGATATTTAAGGTGTAACGAAGTGGAGGTTATTGTCAACAGAGCAGCCCTAAACTTTGGGGTGCCTGTGTCTTGCTGATTTTTAGTTTTCCCAATTTATACGCGCATGAGTGGAAGTGCCCTATGCTCTACAAGCTGAGTTTTTTAGATGTTTCAGGAAACACCGTACACTTCTCCAGAGTGGCTGTTGGCAATTTACATCCCACCCATCAGCGTAGCCAGGCTCCCGTTTCTCCATGGCCTGTCCTGCCTTTCTGGTTTTGACACTTGTTTCAGCATGGCCGTTTTGACCGATGGGAAGCGAGACTTCTTTGTAGCGCTGATTTGCCTTTCCAGGTTGCTTGGTTGACCAAAAAGGGCGTATGCGTTTTTTCCTGAATATATTCAGGAAAAAACGCATACGCCCTTTTTGGCCAAGGGCATCATTGTCGAGGTTTTGCCGCTTTTCCTGTGCTTTAAAGGCGATTCGAATCTCCCTCCTGAAATCTGTTTCCTGCAATTCTGCCTTGCTTTCAAATCCTCTTCGTTGCCTTCCCTCAATATATTTGTGGACGAGAGTCATCATTTATAAGTCTGCAGGTTTGTGAATTGCAGTGCCCCTGAGCTCCATTTTTCAACTCGCTTTCTTGGGAGCTGTCCGAAAAGCGCAGGATTGCTTCAGGCCCTATTCTGGTCCCGGGCGGCAGGCTGAGCCTGTGGTTAATTCTTCTTCCTGATGGGAAAATAGAGTGACCTGTGCCTGTCTCAACACCTAGAGCTAGTCTCTCATTGGTTCCCCCTCTTCCCGTTCATCCTCAGGACAAATTGCAACCTGTACGGAACAGGAGGTTAAAGGTGCTGATTCTCCAAGGAGGGAGATTGCTAGTAAAGCGGCTGGAATGGCGAACACGAGCACAAGGAGATGAGAAATGAGGTGCGTTTTAGAAACCTTTCCCGATCACACGGTGTACCATCTTCTGGTTTTCTCATACATTGTTTCGATGTAGGAAGATGCCCTTGAACCTGGAGATTTGGGACCCATGGGATGGGTACCACGCAGTATTACTTTAAAGGGTCTGCGTTTGCTCACCCAACCTCACCAAACCTTTCAGCCCCAAGAGTGTCCACCCTTATGTCTCAATCAGCTGTGGGTCTAGATATGGTCAATCCAGGTGGCATCACAGCCCCTGAACGAATTTTGTAAGAATTTCTCTCTCTTTCACTGTCTTTGTTTCACGGGGTTTTTAAAAGTAATTGTTTTCTATACTGGGGTTTAGCTGCTTTTCACTGTTGTGTTTCTGCCGCTTTACACCCACTTGACTCACTTACAGAGAGATATCAATACATAGGTTTTAAGATTCTTACTAGTCAGATATATTCTTGGGCGGTGAATAGGGGGTGTTGAGTCCAATTCACTGAGCAAGGAGTAGGTCTTGTGTATTACATATTGGGTTTATGGAACGGTATCTGAGCTAATTTGAAACGCTTGTTTTATGCATCACCCCACCTCACCTTTCCCGTTAAGCAGCCATAGTGTGTTTTCTAAACGTGTGACTCTGTTCTGTTTTGTAATTCCGTTCAAGGGTAGCGGTTTTTACATTCGCTCTATAAGTGATATCTTATGACAAGTGTCTTTTTCTGTGTGACTTATTTCACTTAGAATCGTCGTACCTAAATCCACTCATCATGCTGCTACTAGCCTTATGACGTTGATTTCATGGCTGAATGATATTCCATTGTACATAAGGACCACAACTTCTTTATCCATTTTTCTCTTTCCTGGGATATTTAAGGTGTAACGAAGTGGAGGTTATTGTCAACAGAGCAGCCCTAAACTTTGGGGTGCCTGTGTCTTGCTGATTTTTAGTTTTCCCAATTTATACGCGCATGAGTGGAAGTGCCCTATGCTCTACAAGCTGAGTTTTTTAGATGTTTCAGGAAACACCGTACACTTCTCCAGAGTGGCTGTTGGCAATTTACATCCCACCCATCAGCGTAGCCAGGCTCCCGTTTCTCCATGGCCTGTCCTGCCTTTCTGGTTTTGACACTTGTTTCAGCATGGCCGTTTTGACCGATGGGAAGCGAGACTTCTTTGTAGCGCTGATTTGCCTTTCCAGGTTGCTTGGTTGACCAAAAAGGGCGTATGCGTTTTTTCCTGAATATATTCAGGAAAAAACGCATACGCCCTTTTTGGCCAAGGGCATCATTGTCGAGGTTTTGCCGCTTTTCCTGTGCTTTAAAGGCGATTCGAATCTCCCTCCTGAAATCTGTTTCCTGCAATTCTGCCTTGCTTTCAAATCCTCTTCGTTGCCTTCCCTCAATATATTTGTGGACGAGAGTCATCATTTATAAGTCTGCAGGTTTGTGAATTGCAGTGCCCCTGAGCTCCATTTTTCAACTCGCTTTCTTGGGAGCTGTCCGAAAAGCGCAGGATTGCTTCAGGCCCTATTCTGGTCCCGGGCGGCAGGCTGAGCCTGTGGTTAATTCTTCTTCCTGATGGGAAAATAGAGTGACCTGTGCCTGTCTCAACACCTAGAGCTAGTCTCTCATTGGTTCCCCCTCTTCCCGTTCATCCTCAGGACAAATTGCAACCTGTACGGAACAGGAGGTTAAAGGTGCTGATTCTCCAAGGAGGGAGATTGCTAGTAAAGCGGCTGGAATGGCGAACACGAGCACAAGGAGATGAGAAATGAGGTGCGTTTTAGAAACCTTTCCCGATCACACGGTGTACCATCTTCTGGTTTTCTCATACATTGTTTCGATGTAGGAAGATGCCCTTGAACCTGGAGATTTGGGACCCATGGGATGGGTACCACGCAGTATTACTTTAAAGGGTCTGCGTTTGCTCACCCAACCTCACCAAACCTTTCAGCCCCAAGAGTGTCCACCCTTATGTCTCAATCAGCTGTGGGTCTAGATATGGTCAATCCAGGTGGCATCACAGCCCCTGAACGAATTTTGTAAGAATTTCTCTCTCTTTCACTGTCTTTGTTTCACGGGGTTTTTAAAAGTAATTGTTTTCTATACTGGGGTTTAGCTGCTTTTCACTGTTGTGTTTCTGCCGCTTTACACCCACTTGACTCACTTACAGAGAGATATCAATACATAGGTTTTAAGATTCTTACTAGTCAGATATATTCTTGGGCGGTGAATAGGGGGTGTTGAGTCCAATTCACTGAGCAAGGAGTAGGTCTTGTGTATTACATATTGGGTTTATGGAACGGTATCTGAGCTAATTTGAAATGCTTGTTTTATGCATCACCCCACCTCACCTTTCCCGTTAAGCAGCCATAGTGTGTTTTCTAAACGTGTGACTCTGTTCTGTTTTGTAATTCCGTTCAAGGGTAGCGGTTTTTACATTCCCTCTATAAGTGATATCTTATGACAAGTGTCTTTTTCTGTGTGACTTATTTCACTTAGAATCGTCGTACCTAAATCCACTCATCATGCTGCTACTAGCCTTATGACGTTGATTTCATGGCTGAGTGATATTCCATTGTACATAAGGACCACAACTTCTTTATCCATTTTTCTCTTTCCTGGGATATTTAAGGTGTAACGAAGTGGAGGTTCTTGTCAACAGAGCAGCCCTAAACTTTGGGGTGCCTGTGTCTTGCTGATTTTTAGTTTTCCCAATTTATACGCCCATGAGTGGAAGTGCCCTATGCTCTACAAGCTGAGTTTTTTAGATGTTTCAGGAAACACCGTACACTTCTCCAGAGTGGCTGTTGGCAATTTACATCCCACCCATCAGCGTAGCCAGGCTCCCGTTTCTCCATGGCCTGTCCTGCCTTTCTGGTTTTGACACTTGATTCAGCATGGCCCTTTTGACCGATGGGAAGCGAGACTTCTTTGTAGCGCTGATTTGCCTTTCCAGGTTGCTTGGTTGGCCAAAAAGGGCGTATGCGTTTTTTCCTGAATATATTCAGGAAAAAACGCATACGCCCTTTTTGGCCAAGGGCATCATTGTCGAGGTTTTGCCGCTTTTCCTGTGCTTTAAAGGCGATTCGAATCTCCCTCCTGAAATCTGTTTCCTGCAATTCTGCCTTGCTTTCAAATCCTCTTCGTTGCCTTCCCTCAATATATTTGTGGACGAGAGTCATCATTTATAAGTCTGCAGGTTTGTGAATTGCAGTGCCCCTGAGCTCCATTTTTCAACTCGCTTTCTTGGGAGCTGGCCGCAAAAGCGCAGGATTGCTTCAGGCCCTATTCTGGTCCCGGGCGGCAGGCTGAGCCTGTGGTTAATTCTTCTTCCTGATGGGAAAATAGAGTGACCTGTGCCTGTCTCAATACCTAGAGCTAGTCTCTCATTGGTTCCCCCTCTTCCCGTTCATCCTCAGGACAAATTGCAACCTGTACGGAACAGGAGGTTAAAGGTGCTGATTCTCCAAGGAGGGAGATTGCTAGTAAAGCGGCTGGAATGGCGAACCCGAGCACAAGGAGATGAGAAATGAGGTGCGTTTTAGAAACCTTTCCCGATCACACGGTGTACCATCTTCTGGTTTTCTCATACATTGTTTCGATGTAGGAAGATGCCCTTGAACCTGGAGATTTGGGACCCATGGGATGGGTACCACGCAGTATTACTTTAAAGGGTCTGCGTTTGCTCACCCAACCTCACCAAACCTCTCAGCCCCAAGAGTGTCCACCCTTATGTCTCAAACAGCTGTGGGTCTAGATATGGTCAATCCAGGTGGCATCACAGCCCCTGAACGAATTTTGTAAGAATTTCTCTCTCTTTCACTGTCTTTGTTTCACGGGTTTTTAAAAGTAATTGATTTTTATAATGGGGTTTACCTGCTTTTCACTGCTGTGTTTCTGCCGCTTTACACCCACTTGACTCACTTACAGAGAGATATCAATACATAGGTTTTAAGATTCTTACTAGTCAGATATATTCTTGGGCGGTGAATAGGGGGTGTTGAGTCCAATTCACTGAGCAAGGAGTAGGTCTTGTGTATTACATATTGGGTTTATGGAACGGTATCTGAGCTAATTTGAAACGCTTGTTTTATGCATCACCCCACCTCACCTTTCCCGTTAAGCAGCCATAGTGTGTTTTCTAAACGTGTGACTCTGTTCTGTTTTGTAATTCCGTTCAAGGGTAGCGGTTTTTACATTCCCTCTATAAGTGATATCTTATGACAAGTGTCTTTTTCTGTGTGACTTATTTCACTTAGAATCGTCGTACCTAAATCCACTCATCATGCTGCTACTAGCCTTATGACGTTGATTTCATGGCTGAGTGATATTCCATTGTACATAAGGACCACAACTTCTTTATCCATTTTTCTCTTTCCTGGGATATTTAAGGTGTAACGAAGTGGAGGTTCTTGTCAACAGAGCAGCCCTAAACTTTGGGGTGCCTGTGTCTTGCTGATTTTTAGTTTTCCCAATTTATACGCCCATGAGTGGAAGTGCCCTATGCTCTACAAGCTGAGTTTTTTAGATGTTTCAGGAAACACCGTACACTTCTCCAGAGTGGCTGTTGGCAATTTACATCCCACCCATCAGCGTAGCCAGGCTCCCGTTTCTCCATGGCCTGTCCTGCCTTTCTGGTTTTGACACTTGATTCAGCATGGCCCTTTTGACCGATGGGAAGCGAGACTTCTTTGTAGCGCTGATTTGCCTTTCCAGGTTGCTTGGTTGGCCAAAAAGGGCGTATGCGTTTTTTCCTGAATATATTCAGGAAAAAACGCATACGCCCTTTTTGGCCAAGGGCATCATTGTCGAGGTTTTGCCGCTTTTCCTGTGCTTTAAAGGCGATTCGAATCTCCCTCCTGAAATCTGTTTCCTGCAATTCTGCCTTGCTTTCAAATCCTCTTCGTTGCCTTCCCTCAATATATTTGTGGACGAGAGTCATCATTTATAAGTCTGCAGGTTTGTGAATTGCAGTGCCCCTGAGCTCCATTTTTCAACTCGCTTTCTTGGGAGCTGGCCGCAAAAGCGCAGGATTGCTTCAGGCCCTATTCTGGTCCCGGGCGGCAGGCTGAGCCTGTGGTTAATTCTTCTTCCTGATGGGAAAATAGAGTGACCTGTGCCTGTCTCAACACCTAGAGCTAGTCTCTCATTGGTTCCCCCTCTTCCCGTTCATCCTCAGGACAAATTGCAACCTGTACGGAACAGGAGGTTAAAGGTGCTGATTCTCCAAGGAGGGAGATTGCTAGTAAAGCGGCTGGAATGGCGAACCCGAGCACAAGGAGATGAGAAATGAGGTGCGTTTTAGAAACCTTTCCCGATCACACGGTGTACCATCTTCTGGTTTTCTCATACATTGTTTCGATGTAGGAAGATGCCCTTGAACCTGGAGATTTGGGACCCATGGGATGGGTACCACGCAGTATTACTTTAAAGGGTCTGCGTTTGCTCACCCAACCTCACCAAACCTCTCAGCCCCAAGAGTGTCCACCCTTATGTCTCAAACAGCTGTGGGTCTAGATATGGTCAATCCAGGTGGCATCACAGCCCCTGAACGAATTTTGTAAGAATTTCTCTCTCTTTCACTGTCTTTGTTTCACGGGGTTTTTAAAAGTAATTGTTTTCTATACTGGGGTTTAGCTGCTTTTCACTGTTGTGTTTCTGCCGCTTTACACCCACTTGACTCACTTACAGAGAGATATCAATACATAGGTTTTAAGATTCTTACTAGTCAGATATATTCTTGGGCGGTGAATAGGGGGTGTTGAGTCCAATTCACTGAGCAAGGAGTAGGTCTTGTGTATTACATATTGGGTTTATGGAACGGTATCTGAGCTAATTTGAAACGCTTGTTTTATGCATCACCCCACCTCACCTTTCCCGTTAAGCAGCCATAGTGTGTTTTCTAAACGTGTGACTCTGTTCTGTTTTGTAATTCCGTTCAAGGGTCGCGGTTTTTACATTCCCTCTATAAGTGATATCTTATGACAAGTGTCTTTTTCTGTGTGACTTATTTCACTTAGAATCGTCGTACCTAAATCCACTCATCATGCTGCTACTAGCCTTATGACGTTGATTTCATGGCTGAGTGATATTCCATTGTACATAAGGACCACAACTTCTTTATCCATTTTTCTCTTTCCTGGGATATTTAAGGTGTAACGAAGTGGAGGTTCTTGTCAACAGAGCAGCCCTAAACTTTGGGGTGCCTGTGTCTTGCTGATTTTTAGTTTTCCCAATTTATACGCCCATGAGTGGAAGTGCCCTATGCTCTACAAGCTGAGTTTTTTAGATGTTTCAGGAAACACCGTACACTTCTCCAGAGTGGCTGTTGGCAATTTACATCCCACCCATCAGCGTAGCCAGGCTCCCGTTTCTCCATGGCCTGTCCTGCCTTTCTGGTTTTGACACTTGATTCAGCATGGCCCTTTTGACCGATGGGAAGCGAGACTTCTTTGTAGCGCTGATTTGCCTTTCCAGGTTGCTTGGTTGGCCAAAAAGGGCGTATGCGTTTTTTCCTGAATATATTCAGGAAAAAACGCATACGCCCTTTTTGGCCAAGGGCATCATTGTCGAGGTTTTGCCGCTTTTCCTGTGCTTTAAAGGCGATTCGAATCTCCCTCCTGAAATCTGTTTCCTGCAATTCTGCCTTGCTTTCAAATCCTCTTCGTTGCCTTCCCTCAATATATTTGTGGACGAGAGTCATCATTTATAAGTCTGCAGGTTTGTGAATTGCAGTGCCCCTGAGCTCCATTTTTCAACTCGCTTTCTTGGGAGCTGGCCGCAAAAGCGCAGGATTGCTTCAGGCCCTATTCTGGTCCCGGGCGGCAGGCTGAGCCTGTGGTTAATTCTTCTTCCTGATGGGAAAATAGAGTGACCTGTGCCTGTCTCAACACCTAGAGCTAGTCTCTCATTGGTTCCCCCTCTTCCCGTTCATCCTCAGGACAAATTGCAACCTGTACGGAACAGGAGGTTAAAGGTGCTGATTCTCCAAGGAGGGAGATTGCTAGTAAAGCGGCTGGAATGGCGAACCCGAGCACAAGGAGATGAGAAATGAGGTGCGTTTTAGAAACCTTTCCCGATCACACGGTGTACCATCTTCTGGTTTTCTCATACATTGTTTCGATGTAGGAAGATGCCCTTGAACCTGGAGATTTGGGACCCATGGGATGGGTACCACGCAGTATTACTTTAAAGGGTCTGCGTTTGCTCACCCAACCTCACCAAACCTCTCATCCCCAAGAGTGTCCACCCTTATGTCTCAAACAGCTGTGGGTCTAGATATGGTCAATCCAGGTGGCATCACAGCCCCTGAACGAATTTTGTAAGAATTTCTCTCTCTTTCACTGTCTTTGTTTCACGGGTTTTTAAAAGTAATTGATTTTTATAATGGGGTTTACCTGCTTTTCACTGCTGTGTTTCTGCCGCTTTACACCCACTTGACTCACTTACAGAGAGATATCAATACATAGGTTTTAAGATTCTTACTAGTCAGATATATTCTTGGGCGGTGAATAGGGGGTGTTGAGTCCAATTCACTGAGCAAGGAGTAGGTCTTGTGTATTACATATTGGGTTTATGGAACAGTATCTGAGCTAATTTGAAACGCTTGTTTTATGCATCACCCCACCTCACCTTTCCCGTTAAGCAGCCATAGTGTGTTTTCTAAACGTGTGACTCTGTTCTGTTTTGTAATTCCGTTCAAGGGTAGCGGTTTTTACATTCCCTCTATAAGTGATATCTTATGACAAGTGTCTTTTTCTGTGTGACTTATTTCACTTAGAATCGTCGTACCTAAATCCACTCATCATGCTGCTACTAGCCTTATGACGTTGATTTCATGGCTGAGTGATATTCCATTGTACATAAGGACCACAACTTCTTTATCCATTTTTCTCTTTCCTGGGATATTTAAGGTGTAACGAAGTGGAGGTTCTTGTCAACAGAGCAGCCCTAAACTTTGGGGTGCCTGTGTCTTGCTGATTTTTAGTTTTCCCAATTTATACGCCCATGAGTGGAAGTGCCCTAAGCTCTACAAGCTGAGTTTTTTAGATGTTTCAGGAAACACCGTACACTTCTCCAGAGTGGCTGTTGGCAATTTACATCCCACCCATCAGCGTAGCCAGGCTCCCGTTTCTCCATGGCCTGTCCTGCCTTTCTGGTTTTGACACTTGATTCAGCATGGCCCTTTTGACCGATGGGAAGCGAGACTTCTTTGTAGCGCTGATTTGCCTTTCCAGGTTGCTTGGTTGGCCAAAAAGGGCGTATGCGTTTTTTCCTGAATATATTCAGGAAAAAACGCATACGCCCTTTTTGGCCAAGGGCATCATTGTCGAGGTTTTGCCGCTTTTCCTGTGCTTTAAAGGCGATTCGAATCTCCCTCCTGAAATCTGTTTCCTGCAATTCTGCCTTGCTTTCAAATCCTCTTCGTTGCCTTCCCTCAATATATTTGTGGACGAGAGTCATCATTTATAAGTCTGCAGGTTTGTGAATTGCAGTGCCCCTGAGCTCCATTTTTCAACTCGCTTTCTTGGGAGCTGGCCGCAAAAGCGCAGGATTGCTTCAGGCCCTATTCTGGTCCCGGGCGGCAGGCTGAGCCTGTGGTTAATTCTTCTTCCTGATGGGAAAATAGAGTGACCTGTGCCTGTCTCAACACCTAGAGCTAGTCTCTCATTGGTTCCCCCTCTTCCCGTTCATCCTCAGGACAAATTGCAACCTGTACGGAACAGGAGGTTAAAGGTGCTGATTCTCCAAGGAGGGAGATTGCTAGTAAAGCGGCTGGAATGGCGAACCCGAGCACAAGGAGATGAGAAATGAGGTGCGTTTTAGAAACCTTTCCCGATCACACGGTGTACCATCTTCTGGTTTTCTCATACATTGTTTCGATGTAGGAAGATGCCCTTGAACCTGGAGATTTGGGACCCATGGGATGGGTACCACGCAGTATTACTTTAAAGGGTCTGCGTTTGCTCACCCAACCTCACCAAACCTCTCAGCCCCAAGAGTGTCCACCCTTATGTCTCAAACAGCTGTGGGTCTAGATATGGTCAATCCAGGTGGCATCACAGCCCCTGAACGAATTTTGTAAGAATTTCTCTCTCTTTCACTGTCTTTGTTTCACGGGTTTTTAAAAGTAATTGATTTTTATAATGGGGTTTACCTGCTTTTCACTGCTGTGTTTCTGCCGCTTTACACCCACTTGACTCACTTACAGAGAGATATCAATACATAGGTTTTAAGATTCTTACTAGTCAGATATATTCTTGGGCGGTGAATAGGGGGTGTTGAGTCCAATTCACTGAGCAAGGAGTAGGTCTTGTGTATTACATATTGGGTTTATGGAACGGTATCTGAGCTAATTTGAAACGCTTGTTTTATGCATCACCCCACCTCACCTTTCCCGTTAAGCAGCCATAGTGTGTTTTCTAAACGTGTGACTCTGTTCTGTTTTGTAATTCCGTTCAAGGGTAGCGGTTTTTACATTCGCTCTATAAGTGATATCTTATGACAAGTGTCTTTTTCTGTGTGACTTATTTCACTTAGAATCGTCGTACCTAAATCCACTCATCATGCTGCTCCTAGCCTTATGACGTTGATTTCATGGCTGAGTGATATTCCATTGTACATAAGGACCACAACTTCTTTATCCATTTTTCTCTTTCCTGGGATATTTAAGGTGTAACGAAGTGGAGGTTCTTGTCAACAGAGCAGCCCTAAACTTTGGGGTGCCTGTGTCTTGCTGATTTTTAGTTTTCCCAATTTATACGCCCATGAGTGGAAGTGCCCTATGCTCTACAAGCTGAGTTTTTTAGATGTTTCAGGAAACACCGTACACTTCTCCAGAGTGGCTGTTGGCAATTTACATCCCACCCATCAGCGTAGCCAGGCTCCCGTTTCTCCATGGCCTGTCCTGCCTTTCTGGTTTTGACACTTGATTCAGCATGGCCCTTTTGACCGATGGGAAGCGAGACTTCTTTGTAGCGCTGATTTGCCTTTCCAGGTTGCTTGGTTGGCCAAAAAGGGCGTATGCGTTTTTTCATGAATATATTCACGAAAAAACGCATACGCCCTTTTTGGCCAAGGGCATCATTGTCGAGGTTTTGCCGCTTTTCCTGTGCTTTAAAGGCGATTCGAATCTCCCTCCTGAAATCTGTTTCCTGCAATTCTGCCTTGCTTTCAAATCCTCTTCGGTGCCTTCCCTCAATATATTTGTGGACGAGAGTCATCATTTATAAGTCTGCAGGTTTGTGAATTGCAGTGCCCCTGAGCTCCATTTTTCAACTCGCTTTCTTGGGAGCTGGCCGCAAAAGCGCAGGATTGCTTCAGGCCCTATTCTGGTCCCGGGCGGCAGGCTGAGCCTGTGGTTAATTCTTCTTCCTGATGGGAAAATAGAGTGACCTGTGCCTGTCTCAACACCTAGAGCTAGTCTCTCATTGGTTCCCCCTCTTCCCGTTCATCCTCAGGACAAATTGCAACCTGTACGGAACAGGAGGTTAAAGGTGCTGATTCTCCAAGGAGGGAGATTGCTAGTAAAGCGGCTGGAATGGCGAACCCGAGCACAAGGAGATGAGAAATGAGGTGCGTTTTAGAAACCTTTCCCGATCACACGGTGTACCATCTTCTGGTTTTCTCATACATTGTTTCGATGTAGGAAGATGCCCTTGAACCTGGAGATTTGGGACCCATGGGATGGGTACCACGCAGTATTACTTTAAAGGGTCTGCGTTTGCTCACCCAACCTCACCAAACCTCTCAGCCCCAAGAGTGTCCACCCTTATGTCTCAAACAGCTGTGGGTCTAGATATGGTCAATCCAGGTGGCATCACAGCCCCTGAACGAATTTTGTAAGAATTTCTCTCTCTTTCACTGTCTTTGTTTCACGGGTTTTTAAAAGTAATTGATTTTTATAATGGGGTTTACCTGCTTTTCACTGCTGTGTTTCTGCCGCTTTACACCCACTTGACTCACTTACAGAGAGATATCAATACATAGGTTTTAAGATTCTTACTAGTCAGATATATTCTTGGGCGGTGAATAGGGGGTGTTGAGTCCAATTCACTGAGCAAGGAGTAGGTCTTGTGTATTACATATTGGGTTTATGGAACGGTATCTGAGCTAATTTGAAACGCTTGTTTTATGCATCACCCCACCTCACCTTTCCCGTTAAGCAGCCATAGTGTGTTTTCTAAACGTGTGACTCTGTTCTGTTTTGTAATTCCGTTCAAGGGTAGCGGTTTTTACATTCGCTCTATAAGTGATATCTTATGACAAGTGTCTTTTTCTGTGTGACTTATTTCACTTAGAATCGTCGTACCTAAATCCACTCATCATGCTGCTCCTAGCCTTATGACGTTGATTTCATGGCTGAGTGATATTCCATTGTACATAAGGACCACAACTTCTTTATCCATTTTTCTCTTTCCTGGGATATTTAAGGTGTAACGAAGTGGAGGTTCTTGTCAACAGAGCAGCCCTAAACTTTGGGGTGCCTGTGTCTTGCTGATTTTTAGTTTTCCCAATTTATACGCCCATGAGTGGAAGTGCCCTATGCTCTACAAGCTGAGTTTTTTAGATGTTTCAGGAAACACCGTACACTTCTCCAGAGTGGCTGTTGGCAATTTACATCCCACCCATCAGCGTAGCCAGGCTCCCGTTTCTCCATGGCCTGTCCTGCCTTTCTGGTTTTGACACTTGATTCAGCATGGCCCTTTTGACCGATGGGAAGCGAGACTTCTTTGTAGCGCTGATTTGCCTTTCCAGGTTGCTTGGTTGGCCAAAAAGGGCGTATGCGTTTTTTCATGAATATATTCACGAAAAAACGCATACGCCCTTTTTGGCCAAGGGCATCATTGTCGAGGTTTTGCCGCTTTTCCTGTGCTTTAAAGGCGATTCGAATCTCCCTCCTGAAATCTGTTTCCTGCAATTCTGCCTTGCTTTCAAATCCTCTTCGGTGCCTTCCCTCAATATATTTGTGGACGAGAGTCATCATTTATAAGTCAGCAGGTTTGTGAATTGCAGTGCCCCTGAGCTCCATTTTTCAACTCGCTTTCTTGGGAGCTGGCCGCAAAAGCGCAGGATTGCTTCAGGCCCTATTCTGGTCCCGGGCGGCAGGCTGAGCCTGTGGTTAATTCTTCTTCCTCATGGGAAAATAGAGTGACCTGTGCCTGTCTCAACACCTAGAGCTAGTCTCTCATTGGTTCCCCCTCTTCCCGTTCATCCTCAGGACAAATTGCAACCTGTACGGAACAGGAGGTTAAAGGTGCTGATTCTCCAAGGAGGGAGATTGCTAGTAAAGCGGCTGGAATGGCGAACCCGAGCACAAGGAGATGAGAAATGAGGTGCGTTTTAGAAACCTTTCCCGATCACACGGTGTACCATCTTCTGGTTTTCTCATACATTGTTTCGATGTAGGAAGATGCCCTTGAACCTGGAGATTTGGGACCCATGGGATGGGTACCACGCAGTATTACTTTAAAGGGTCTGCGTTTGCTCACCCAACCTCACCAAACCTCTCAGCCCCAAGAGTGTCCACCCTTATGTCTCAAACAGCTGTGGGTCTAGATATGGTCAATCCAGGTGACATCACAGCCCCTGAACGAATTTTGTAAGAATTTCTCTCTCTTTCACTGTCTTTGTTTCACGGGTTTTTAAAAGTAATTGATTTTTATAATGGGGTTTACCTGCTTTTCACTGCTGTGTTTCTGCCGCTTTACACCCACTTGACTCACTTACAGAGAGATATCAATACATAGGTTTTAAGATTCTTACTAGTCAGATATATTCTTGGGCGGTGAATAGGGGGTGTTGAGTCCAATTCACTGAGCAAGGAGTAGGTCTTGTGTATTACATATTGGGTTTATGGAACGGTATCTGAGCTAATTTGAAACGCTTGTTTTATGCATCACCCCACCTCACCTTTCCCGTTAAGCAGCCATAGTGTGTTTTCTAAACGTGTGACTCTGTTCTGTTTTGTAATTCCGTTCAAGGGTAGCGGTTTTTACATTCGCTCTATAAGTGATATCTTATGACAAGTGTCTTTTTCTGTGTGACTTATTTCACTTAGAATCGTCGTACCTAAATCCACTCATCATGCTGCTACTAGCCTTATGACGTTGATTTCATGGCTGAATGATATTCCATTGTACATAAGGACCACAACTTCTTTATCCATTTTTCTCTTTCCTGGGATATTTAAGGTGTAACGAAGTGGAGGTTATTGTCAACAGAGCAGCCCTAAACTTTGGGGTGCCTGTGTCTTGCTGATTTTTAGTTTTCCCAATTTATACGCGCATGAGTGGAAGTGCCCTATGCTCTACAAGCTGAGTTTTTTAGATGTTTCAGGAAACACCGTACACTTCTCCAGAGTGGCTGTTGGCAATTTACATCCCACCCATCAGCGTAGCCAGGCTCCCGTTTCTCCATGGCCTGTCCTGCCTTTCTGGTTTTGACACTTGTTTCAGCATGGCCCTTTTGACCGATGGGAAGCGAGACTTCTTTGTAGCGCTGATTTGCCTTTCCAGGTTGCTTGGTTGGCCAAAAAGGGCGTATGCGTTTTTTCCTGAATATATTCAGGAAAAAACGCATACGCCCTTTTTGGCCAAGGGCATCATTGTCGAGGTTTTGCTGCTTTTCCTGTGCTTTAAAGGCGATTCGAATCTCCCTCCTGAAATCTGTTTCCTGCAATTCTGCCTTGCTTTCAAATCCTCTTCGTTGCCTTCCCTCAATATATTTGTGGACGAGAGTCATCATTTATAAGTCTGCAGGTTTGTGAATTGCAGTGCCCCTGAGCTCCATTTTTCAACTCGCTTTCTTGGGAGCTGTCCGAAAAGCGCAGGATTGCTTCAGGCCCTATTCTGGTCCCGGGCGGCAGGCTGAGCCTGTGGTTAATTCTTCTTCCTGATGGGAAAATAGAGTGACCTGTGCCTGTCTCAACACCTAGAGCTAGTCTCTCATTGGTTCCCCCTCTTCCCGTTCATCCTCAGGACGAATTGCAACCTGTACGGAACAGGAGGTTAAAGGTGCTGATTCTCCAAGGAGGGAGATTGCTAGTAAAGCGGCTGGAATGGCGAACACGAGCACAAGGAGATGAGAAATGAGGTGCGTTTTAGAAACCTTTCCCGATCACACGGTGTACCATCTTCTGGTTTTCTCATACATTGTTTCGATGTAGGAAGATGCCCTTGAACCTGGAGATTTGGGACCCATGGGATGGGTACCACGCAGTATTACTTTAAAGGGTCTGCGTTTGCTCACCCAACCTCACCAAACCTCTCAGCCCCAAGAGTGTCCACCCTTATGTCTCAATCAGCTGTGGGTCTAGATATGGTCAATGCAGGTGGCATCACAGCCCCTGAACGAATTTTGTAAGAATTTCTCTCTCTTTCACTGTCTTTGTTTCACGGGGTTTTTAAAAGTAATTGATTTCTATAATGGGGTTTAGCTGCTTTTCACTGCTGTGTTTCTGCCGCTTTACACCCACTTGACTCACTTACAGAGAGATATCAATACATAGGTTTTAAGATTCTTACTAGTCAGATATATTCTTGGGCGGTGAATAGGGGGTGTTGAGTCCAATTCACTGAGCAAGGAGTAGGTCTTGTGTATTACATATTGGGTTTATGGAACGGTATCTGAGCTAATTTGAAATGCTTGTTTTATGCATCACCCCACCTCACCTTTCCCGTTAAGCAGCCATAGTGTGTTTTCTAAACGTGTGACTCTGTTCTGTTTTGTAATTCCGTTCAAGGGTAGAGGTTTTTACATTCCCTCTATAAGTGATATCTTATGACAAGTGTCTTTTTCTGTGTGACTTATTTCACTTAGAATCGTCGTACCTAAATCCACTCATCATGCTGCTACTAGCCTTATGACGTTGATTTCATGGCTGAGTGATATTCCATTGTACCTATGACCACAACTTCTTTATCCATTTTTCTCTTTCCTGGGATATTTAAGGTGTAACGAAGTGGAGGTTCTTGTCAACAGAGCAGCCCTAAACTTTGGGGTGCCTGTGTCTTGCTGATTTTTAGTTTTCCCAATTTATACACCCATGAGTGGAAGTGCCCTATGCTCTCTAAGCTGAGTTTTTTAGATGTTTCAGGACACACCGTACACTTCTCCAGATTGGCTGTTGGCAATTTACATCCCGCCCATCAGCGTAGCCAGGCTCCCGTTTCTCCATGGCCTGTCCTGCCTTTCTGGTTTTGACACTTGATTCAGCATGGCCCTTTTGACCGATGGGAAGCGAGACTTCTTTGTAGCGCTGATTTGCCTTTCCAGGTTGCTTGGTTGGCCAAAAAGGGCGTATGCGTTTTTTCCTGAATATATTCAGGAAAAAACGCATACGCCCTTTTTGGCCAAGGGCATCATTGTCGAGGTTTTGCCGCTTTTCCTGTGCTTTAAAGGCGATTCGAATCTCCCTCCTGAAATCTGTTTCCTGCAATTCTGCCTTGCTTTCAAATCCTCTTCGTTGCATTCCCTCAATATATTAGTGGACGAGAGTCATCATTTATAAGTCTGCAGGTTTGTGAATTGCAGTGCCCCTGAGCTCCATTTTTCAACTCGCTTTCTTGGGAGCTGGCCGCAAAAGCGCAGGATTGCTTCAGGCCCTATTCTGGTCCCGGGCGGCACTCTGAGCCTGTGGTTAATTCTTCTTCCTGATGGGAAAATAGAGGGACCTGTGCCTGTCCCAACACCTAGAGCTAGTCTCTCATTGTTTCCCCCTCTTCCCATTCATCCTCAGGATAAATTGCAACCTGTACGGAACAGGAGGTTAAAGGTGCTGATTCTCCAAGGACGGAGATTGTTAGTAAAGCGGCTGGAATGGCGAACCCGAGCACAAGGAGATGAGAAATGAGGTGCGTTTTGAAAACCTTTCCCGATCACACGGTGTACCATCTTCTGGGTTTCTCATGCATGTTTTTGATGTAGGAAGATGCCCTTGAACCTGGAGATTTGGGACCCATGGGATGGGTACCACGCAGTATTACTTTAAAGGGTCTGCGTTTGCTCACCCAACCTCACCAAACCTCTCAGCCCCAAGAGTGTCCACCCTTATGTCTCATTCAGCTGTGGGTATAGATATGGTCAATCCAGGTGGCATCACAGCCCCTGAGCGAACTTTGTAAGAATTTCTCTCTCTTTCACTGTCTTTGTTTCACGGGTTTTTAAAAGTAATTGATTTTTATAATGGGGTTTACCTGCTTTTCACTGCTGTGATTTTGCCGCTTTACACCCACTTGACTCACTTACAGAGAGATATCAATGCATAGGTTTTAAGATTCTTACTAGTCAGATATATTCTTGGGCGGTGAATAGGGGGTGTTGAGTCCAATTCATTGAGCAAGGAGTAGGTCTTATCTATTACATATTGGGTTTATGGAACGGTATCTGAGCTAATTTGAAACCCTTGTTTTATGCATCACCCCACCTCACCTTTCCCGTTAAGCAGCCATAGTGTGTTTTCTAAACGTGTGACTCTATTCTGTTTTGTAATTCAGTTCAAGGGTAGCGGTTTGTACATTCCCTCTATAAGTGATATCTTATGACAAGTGTCTTTTTCTGTGTGAATTATTTCACTTAGAATCGTCGTACCTAAATCCACTCATCATGCTGCTACTAGCCTTATGACGTTGATTTCATGGCTGAGTGATATTCCATTGTACATAAGGACCACAACTTCTTTATCCATTTTTCTCTTTCCTGGGATATTTAAGGTGTAACGAAGTGGAGGTTCTTGTCAACAGAGCAGCCCTAAACTTTGCGGTGCCTGTGTCTTGCTGATTTTTAGTTTTCCCAATTTATACGCCCATGAGTGGAAGTGCCCTATGCTCCCTAAGCTGAGTTTTTTAGATGTTTCAGGACACACCGTGCACTTCTCCAGAGTGGCTGTTGGCAACTTACATCCCGCCCATCAGCGTAGCCACGCCCCCGTTTCTCCTTGGCCTGTCCTGCATTTCTGGTTTTGACACTTTATTCAGCATGGCCCTTTTGACCGATGGGAAGCGAGACTTCTTTGTAGCGCTGATTTGCCTTTCCAGGTTGCTTAGTTGGCCAAAAAGGGCGTATGCGTTTTTTCCTGAATATATTCAGGAAAAAACGCATACGCCCTTTTTGGCCAAGGGCATCATTGTCGAGGTTTTGCCGCTTTTCCTGTGCTTTAAAGGCGATTCGAATCTCCCTCCTGAAATCTGTTTCCTGCAATTCTGCCTTGCTTTCAAATCCTCTTCGTTGCCTTCCCTCAATATATTTGTGGACGAGAGTCATCATTTATAAGTCTGCAGGTTTGTGAATTGCAGTGCCCCTGAGCTCCATTTTTCAACTCGCTTTCTTGGGAGCTGTCCGAAAAGCGCAGGATTGCTTCAGGCCCTATTCTGGTCCCGGGCGGCAGGCTGAGCCTGTGGTTAATTCTTCTTCCTGATGGGAAAATAGAGTGACCTGTGCCTGTCTCAACACCTAGAGCTAGTCTCTCATTGGTTCCCCCTCTTCCCGTTCATCCTCAGGACAAATTGCAACCTGTACGGAACAGGAGGTTAAAGGTGCTGATTCTCCAAGGAGGGAGATTGCTAGTAAAGCGGCTGGAATGGCGAACACGAGCACAAGGAGATGAGAAATGATGTGCGTTTTAGAAACCTTTCCCGATCACACGGTGTACCATCTTCTGGTTTTCTCATACATTGTTTCGATGTAGGAAGATGCCCTTGAACCTGGAGATTTGGGACCCATGGGATGGGTACCACGCAGTATTACTTTAAAGGGTCTGCGTTTGCTCACCCAACCTCACCAAACCTCTCAGCCCCAAGAGTGTCCACCCTTATGTCTCAATCAGCTGTGGGTCTAGATATGGTCAATGCAGGTGGCATCACAGCCCCTGAACGAATTTTGTAAGAATTTCTCTCTCTTTCACTGTCTTTGTTTCACGGGGTTTTTAAAAGTAATTGATTTCTATAATGGGGTTTAGCTGCTTTTCACTGCTGTGTTTCTGCCGCTTTACACCCACTTGACTCACTTACAGAGAGATATCAATACATAGGTTTTAAGATTCTTACTAGTCAGATATATTCTTGGGCGGTGAATAGGGGGTGTTGAGTCCAATTCACTGAGCAAGGAGTAGGTCTTGTGTATTACATATTGGGTTTATGGAACGGTATCTGAGCTAATTTGAAACGCTTGTTTTATGCATCACCCCACCTCACCTTTCCCGTTAAGCAGCCATAGTGTGTTTTCTAAACGTGTGACTCTGTTCTGTTTTGTAATTCCGTTCAAGGGTAGCGGTTTTTACATTCGCTCTATAAGTGATATCTTATGACAAGTGTCTTTTTCTGTGTGACTTATTTCACTTAGAATCGTCGTACCTAAATCCACTCATCATGCTGCTACTAGCCTTATGACGTTGATTTCATGGCTGAGTGATATTCCATTGTACATAAGGACCACAACTTCTTTATCCATTTTTCTCTTTCCTGGGATATTTAAGGTGTAACGAAGTGGAGGTTCTTGTCAACAGAGCAGCCCTAAACTTTGGGGTGCCTGTGTCTTGCTGATTTTTAGTTTTCCCAATTTATACGCCCATGAGTGGAAGTGCCCTATGCTCTACAAGCTGAGTTTTTTAGATGTTTCAGGAAACACCGTACACTTCTCCAGAGTGGCTGTTGGCAATTTACATCCCACCCATCAGCGTAGCCAGGCTCCCGTTTCTCCATGGCCTGTCCTGCCTTTCTGGTTTTGACACTTGATTCAGCATGGCCCTTTTGACCGATGGGAAGCGAGACTTCTTTGTAGCGCTGATTTGCCTTTCCAGGTTGCTTGGTTGGCCAAAAAGGGCGTATGCGTTTTTTCATGAATATATTCACGAAAAAACGCATACGCCCTTTTTGGCCAAGGGCATCATTGTCGAGGTTTTGCCGCTTTTCCTGTGCTTTAAAGGCGATTCGAATCTCCCTCCTGAAATCTGTTTCCTGCAATTCTGCCTTGCTTTCAAATCCTCTTCGGTGCCTTCCCTCAATATATTTGTGGACGAGAGTCATCATTTATAAGTCTGCAGGTTTGTGAATTGCAGTGCCCCTGAGCTCCATTTTTCAACTCACTTTCTTGGGAGCTGGCCGCAAAAGCGCAGGATTGCTTCAGGCCCTATTCTGGTCCCGGGTGGCAGGCTGAGCCTGTGGTTAATTCTTCTTCCTCATGGGAAAATAGAGTGACCTGTGCCTGTCTAAACACCTAGAGCTAGTCTCTCATTGGTTCCCCCTCTTCCCGTTCATCCTCAGGACAAATTGCAACTTGTACGGAACAGGAGGTTAAAGGTGCTGATTCTCCAAGGAGGGAGATTGCTAGTAAAGCGGCTGGAATGGCGAACCCGAGCACAAGGAGATGAGAAATGAGGTGCGTTTTAGAAACCTTTCCCGATCACACGGTGTACCATCTTCTGGGTTTCTCATGCATTGTTTCGATGTACGAAGATGCCCTTAAACCTGGAGATTTGGGACCCATGGGATGGGTACCACGCAGTATTACTTTAAAGGGTCTGCGTTTGCTCACCCAACCTCACCAAACCTCTCAACCCCAAGAGTGTCCACCCTTATGTCTCAATCAGCTGTGGGTCTAGATGTGGTCAATCCAGGTGGCATCACAGCCTCTGAACGAATTTTGTAAGAATTTCTCTCTCTTTCACTGTCTTTGTTTCACGGGGTTTTTAAAAGTAATTGATTTCTATAATGGGGTTTAGCTGCTTTTCACTGCTGTGTTTCTGCCGCTTTACACCCACTTGACTCACTTACAGAGAGATATCAATACATAGGTTTTAAGATTCTTACTAGTCAGATATATTCTTGGGCGGTGAATAGGGGGTGTTGAGTCCAATTCACTGAGCAAGGAGTAGGTCTTGTGTATTACATATTGGGTTTATGGAACGGTATCTGAGCTAATTTGAAACGCTTGTTTTATGCATCACCCCACCTCACCTTTCCCGTTAAGCAGCCATAGTGTGTTTTCTAAACGTGTGACTCTGTTCTGTTCTGTAATTCCGTTCAAGGGTAGCGGTTTTTACATTCCCTCTATAAGTGATATCTTATGACAAGTGTCTTTTTCTGTGTGACTTATTTCACTTAGAATCGTCGTACCTAAATCCACTCATCATGCTGCTACTAGCCTTATGACGTTGATTTCATGGCTGAGTGATATTCCATTGTACATAAGGACCACAACTTCTTTATCCATTTTTCTCTTTCCTGGGATATTTAAGGTGTAACGAAGTGGAGGTTCTTGTCAACAGAGCAGCCCTAAACTTTGGGGTGCCTGTGTCTTGCTGATTTTTAGTTTTCCCAATTTATACGCCCATGAGTGGAAGTGCCCTATGCTCTACAAGCTGAGTTCTTTAGATGTTTCAGGACACACCGTACACTTCTCCAGAGTGGCTGTTGGCAATTTACATCCCGCCCATCAGCGTAGCCAGGCTCCCGTTTCTCCATGGCCTGTCCTGCCTTTCTGGTTTTGACACTTGATTCAGCATGGCCCTTTTGATCGATGGGAAGCGAGACTTCTTTGTAGCGCTGATTTGCCTTTCCAGGTTGCTTGGTTGGCCAAAAAGGGCGTATGCGTTTTTTCCTGAATATATTCAGGAAAAAACGCATACGCCCTTTTTGGCCAAGGGCATCATTGTCGAGGTTTTGCCGCTTTTCCTGTGCTTTAAAGGCGATTCGAATCTCCCTCCTGAAATCTGTTTCCAGCAATTCTGCCTTGCTTTCAAATCCTCTTCGTTGCCTTCCCTCAATATATTTGTGGACGAGAGTCATCATTTATAAGTCAGCAGGTTTGTGAATTGCAGTGCCCCTGAGCTCCATTTTTCAACTCGCTTTCTTGGGAGCTGGCCGCAAAAGCGCAGGATTGCTTCAGGCCCTATTCTGGTCCCGGGCGGCAGGCTGAGCCTGTGGTTAATTCTTCTTCCTCATGGGAAAATAGAGTGACCTGTGCCTGTCTCAACACCTAGAGCTAGTCTCTCATTGGTTCCCCCTCTTCCCGTTCATCCTCAGGACAAATTGCAACCTGTACGGAACAGGAGGTTAAAGGTGCTGATTCTCCAAGGAGGGAGATTGCTAGTAAAGCGGCTGGAATGGCGAACCCGAGCACAAGGAGATGAGAAATGAGGTGCGTTTTAGAAACCTTTCCCGATCACACGGTGTACCATCTTCTGGTTTTCTCATACATTGTTTCGATGTAGGAAGATGCCCTTGAACCTGGAGATTTGGGACCCATGGGATGGGTACCACGCAGTATTACTTTAAAGGGTCTGCGTTTGCTCACCCAACCTCACCAAACCTCTCAGCCCCAAGAGTGTCCACCCTTATGTCTCAAACAGCTGTGGGTCTAGATATGGTCAATCCAGGTGACATCACAGCCCCTGAACGAATTTTGTAAGAATTTCTCTCTCTTTCACTGTCTTTGTTTCACGGGTTTTTAAAAGTAATTGATTTTTATAATGGGGTTTACCTGCTTTTCACTGCTGTGTTTCTGCCGCTTTACACCCACTTGACTCACTTACAGAGAGATATCAATACATAGGTTTTAAGATTCTTACTAGTCAGATATATTCTTGGGCGGTGAATAGGGGGTGTTGAGTCCAATTCACTGAGCAAGGAGTAGGTCTTGTGTATTACATATTGGGTTTATGGAACGGTATCTGAGCTAATTTGAAACGCTTGTTTTATGCATCACCCCACCTCACCTTTCCCGTTAAGCAGCCATAGTGTGTTTTCTAAACGTGTGACTCTGTTCTGTTTTGTAATTCCGTTCAAGGGTAGCGGTTTTTACATTCGCTCTATAAGTGATATCTTATGACAAGTGTCTTTTTCTGTGTGACTTATTTCACTTAGAATCGTCGTACCTAAATCCACTCATCATGCTGCTACTAGCCTTATGACGTTGATTTCATGGCTGAATGATATTCCATTGTACATAAGGACCACAACTTCTTTATCCATTTTTCTCTTTCCTGGGATATTTAAGGTGTAACGAAGTGGAGGTTATTGTCAACAGAGCAGCCCTAAACTTTGGGGTGCCTGTGTCTTGCTGATTTTTAGTTTTCCCAATTTATACGCGCATGAGTGGAAGTGCCCTATGCTCTACAAGCTGAGTTTTTTAGATGTTTCAGGAAACACCGTACACTTCTCCAGAGTGGCTGTTGGCAATTTACATCCCACCCATCAGCGTAGCCAGGCTCCCGTTTCTCCATGGCCTGTCCTGCCTTTCTGGTTTTGACACTTGTTTCAGCATGGCCCTTTTGACCGATGGGAAGCGAGACTTCTTTGTAGCGCTGATTTGCCTTTCCAGGTTGCTTGGTTGGCCAAAAAGGGCGTATGCGTTTTTTCCTGAATATATTCAGGAAAAAACGCATACGCCCTTTTTGGCCAAGGGCATCATTGTCGAGGTTTTGCCGCTTTTCCTGTGCTTTAAAGGCGATTCGAATCTCCCTCCTGAAATCTGTTTCCTGCAATTCTGCCTTGCTTTCAAATCCTCTTCGTTGCCTTCCCTCAATATATTTGTGGACGAGAGTCATCATTTATAAGTCTGCAGGTTTGTGAATTGCAGTGCCCCTGATCTCCATTTTTCAACTCGCTTTCTTGGGAGCTGTCCGAAAAGCGCAGGATTGCTTCAGGCCCTATTCTGGTCCCGGGCGGCAGGCTGAGCCTGTGGTTAATTCTTCTTCCTGATGGGAAAATAGAGTGACCTGTGCCTGTCTCAACACCTAGAGCTAGTCTCTCATTGGTTCCCCCTCTTCCCGTTCATCCTCAGGACGAATTGCAACCTGTACGGAACAGGAGGTTAAAGGTGCTGATTCTCCAAGGAGGGAGATTGCTAGTAAAGCGGCTGGAATGGCGAACACGAGCACAAGGAGATGAGAAATGAGGTGCGTTTTAGAAACCTTTCCCGATCACACGGTGTACCATCTTCTGGTTTTCTCATACATTGTTTCGATGTAGGAAGATGCCCTTGAACCTGGAGATTTGGGACCCATGGGATGGGTACCACGCAGTATTACTTTAAAGGGTCTGCGTTTGCTCACCCAACCTCACCAAACCTCTCAGCCCCAAGAGTGTCCACCCTTATGTCTCAATCAGCTGTGGGTCTAGATATGGTCAATGCAGGTGGCATCACAGCCCCTGAACGAATTTTGTAAGAATTTCTCTCTCTTTCACTGTCTTTGTTTCACGGGGTTTTTAAAAGTAATTGATTTCTATAATGGGGTTTAGCTGCTTTTCACTGCTGTGTTTCTGCCGCTTTACACCCACTTGACTCACTTACAGAGAGATATCAATACATAGGTTTTAAGATTCTTACTAGTCAGATATATTCTTGGGCGGTGAATAGGGGGTGTTGAGTCCAATTCACTGAGCAAGGAGTAGGTCTTGTGTATTACATATTGGGTTTATGGAACGGTATCTGAGCTAATTTGAAATGCTTGTTTTATGCATCACCCCACCTCACCTTTCCCGTTAAGCAGCCATAGTGTGTTTTCTAAACGTGTGACTCTGTTCTGTTTTGTAATTCCGTTCAAGGGTAGAGGTTTTTACATTCCCTCTATAAGTGATATCTTATGACAAGTGTCTTTTTCTGTGTGACTTATTTCACTTAGAATCGTCGTACCTAAATCCACTCATCATGCTGCTACTAGCCTTATGACGTTGATTTCATGGCTGAGTGATATTCCATTGTACCTATGACCACAACTTCTTTATCCATTTTTCTCTTTCCTGGGATATTTAAGGTGTAACGAAGTGGAGGTTCTTGTCAACAGAGCAGCCCTAAACTTTGGGGTGCCTGTGTCTTGCTGATTTTTAGTTTTCCCAATTTATACACCCATGAGTGGAAGTGCCCTATGCTCTCTAAGCTGAGTTTTTTAGATGTTTCAGGACACACCGTACACTTCTCCAGATTGGCTGTTGTCAATTTACATCCCGCCCATCAGCGTAGCCAGGCTCCCGTTTCTCCATGGCCTGTCCTGCCTTTCTGGTTTTGACACTTGATTCAGCATGGCCCTTTTGACCGATGGGAAGCGAGACTTCTTTGTAGCGCTGATTTGCCTTTCCAGGTTGCTTGGTTGGCCAAAAAGGGCGTATGCGTTTTTTCCTGAATATATTCAGGAAAAAACGCATACGCCCTTTTTGGCCAAGGGCATCATTGTCGAGGTTTTGCCGCTTTTCCTGTGCTTTAAAGGCGATTCGAATCTCCCTCCTGAAATCTGTTTCCTGCAATTCTGCCTTGCTTTCAAATCCTCTTCGTTGCATTCCCTCAATATATTAGTGGACGAGAGTCATCATTTATAAGTCTGCAGGTTTGTGAATTGCAGTGCCCCTGAGCTCCATTTTTCAACTCGCTTTCTTGGGAGCTGGCCGCAAAAGCGCAGGATTGCTTCAGGCCCTATTCTGGTCCCGGGCGGCACTCTGAGCCTGTGGTTAATTCTTCTTCCTGATGGGAAAATAGAGGGACCTGTGCCTGTCCCAACACCTAGAGCTAGTCTCTCATTGTTTCCCCCTCTTCCCATTCATCCTCAGGATAAATTGCAACCTGTACGGAACAGGAGGTTAAAGGTGCTGATTCTCCAAGGACGGAGATTGTTAGTAAAGCGGCTGGAATGGCGAACCCGAGCACAAGGAGATGAGAAATGAGGTGCGTTTTGAAAACCTTTCCCGATCACACGGTGTACCATCTTCTGGGTTTCTCATGCATGTTTTTGATGTAGGAAGATGCCCTTGAACCTGGAGATTTGGGACCCATGGGATGGGTACCACGCAGTATTACTTTAAAGGGTCTGCGTTTGCTCACCCAACCTCACCAAACCTCTCAGCCCCAAGAGTGTCCACCCTTATGTCTCATTCAGCTGTGGGTATAGATATGGTCAATCCAGGTGGCATCACAGCCCCTGAGCGAACTTTGTAAGAATTTCTCTCTCTTTCACTGTCTTTGTTTCACGGGTTTTTAAAAGTAATTGATTTTTATAATGGGGTTTACCTGCTTTTCACTGCTGTGATTTTGCCGCTTTACACCCACTTGACTCACTTACAGAGAGATATCAATGCATAGGTTTTAAGATTCTTACTAGTCAGATATATTCTTGGGCGGTGAATAGGGGGTGTTGAGTCCAATTCATTGAGCAAGGAGTAGGTCTTATCTATTACATATTGGGTTTATGGAACGGTATCTGAGCTAATTTGAAACCCTTGTTTTATGCATCACCCCACCTCACCTTTCCCGTTAAGCAGCCATAGTGTGTTTTCTAAACGTGTGACTCTATTCTGTTTTGTAATTCAGTTCAAGGGTAGCGGTTTGTACATTCCCTCTATAAGTGATATCTTATGATAAGTGTCTTTTTCTGTGTGAATTATTTCACTTAGAATCGTCGTACCTAAATCCACTCATCATGCTGCTACTAGCCTTATGACGTTGATTTCATGGCTGAGTGATATTCCATTGTACATAAGGACCACAACTTCTTTATCCATTTTTCTCTTTCCTGGGATATTTAAGGTGTAACGAAGTGGAGGTTCTTGTCAACAGAGCAGCCCTAAACTTTGCGGTGCCTGTGTCTTGCTGATTTTTAGTTTTCCCAATTTATACGCCCATGAGTGGAAGTGCCCTATGCTCCCTAAGCTGAGTTTTTTAGATGTTTCAGGACACACCGTGCACTTCTCCAGAGTGGCTGTTGGCAACTTACATCCCGCCCATCAGCGTAGCCACGCCCCCGTTTCTCCTTGGCCTGTCCTGCATTTCTGGTTTTGACACTTTATTCAGCATGGCCCTTTTGACCGATGGGAAGCGAGACTTCTTTGTAGCGCTGATTTGCCTTTCCAGGTTGCTTAGTTGGCCAAAAAGGGCGTATGCGTTTTTTCCTGAATATATTCAGGAAAAAACGCATACGCCCTTTTTGGCCAAGGGCATCATTGTCGAGGTTTTGCCGCTTTTCCTGTGCTTTAAAGGCGATTCGAATCTCCCTCCTGAAATCTGTTTCCTGCAATTCTGCCTTGCTTTCAAATCCTCTTCGTTGCCTTCCCTCAATATATTTGTGGACGAGAGTCATCATTTATAAGTCTGCAGGTTTGTGAATTGCAGTGCCCCTGAGCTCCATTTTTCAACTCGCTTTCTTGGGAGCTGTCCGAAAAGCGCAGGATTGCTTCAGGCCCTATTCTGGTCCCGGGCGGCAGGCTGAGCCTGTGGTTAATTCTTCTTCCTGATGGGAAAATAGAGTGACCTGTGCCTGTCTCAACACCTAGAGCTAGTCTCTCATTGGTTCCCCCTCTTCCCGTTCATCCTCAGGACAAATTGCAACCTGTACGGAACAGGAGGTTAAAGGTGCTGATTCTCCAAGGAGGGAGATTGCTAGTAAAGCGGCTGGAATGGCGAACACGAGCACAAGGAGATGAGAAATGATGTGCGTTTTAGAAACCTTTCCCGATCACACGGTGTACCATCTTCTGGTTTTCTCATACATTGTTTCGATGTAGGAAGATGCCCTTGAACCTGGAGATTTGGGACCCATGGGATGGGTACCACGCAGTATTACTTTAAAGGGTCTGCGTTTGCTCACCCAACCTCACCAAACCTCTCAGCCCCAAGAGTGTCCACCCTTATGTCTCAATCAGCTGTGGGTCTAGATATGGTCAATGCAGGTGGCATCACAGCCCCTGAACGAATTTTGTAAGAATTTCTCTCTCTTTCACTGTCTTTGTTTCACGGGGTTTTTAAAAGTAATTGATTTCTATAATGGGGTTTAGCTGCTTTTCACTGCTGTGTTTCTGCCGCTTTACACCCACTTGACTCACTTACAGAGAGATATCAATACATAGGTTTTAAGATTCTTACTAGTCAGATATATTCTTGGGCGGTGAATAGGGGGTGTTGAGTCCAATTCACTGAGCAAGGAGTAGGTCTTGTGTATTACATATTGGGTTTATGGAACGGTATCTGAGCTAATTTGAAATGCTTGTTTTCTGCATCACCCCACCTCACCTTTCCCGTTAAGCAGCCATAGTGTGTTTTCTAAACGTGTGACTCTGTTCTGTTTTGTAATTCCGTTCAAGGGTAGAGGTTTTTACATTCCCTCTATAAGTGATATCTTATGACAAGTGTCTTTTTCTGTGTGACTTATTTCACTTAGAATCGTCGTACCTAAATCCACTCATCATGCTGCTACTAGCCTTATGACGTTGATTTCATGGCTGAGTGATATTCCATTGTACCTATGACCACAACTTCTTTATCCATTTTTCTCTTTCCTGGGATATTTAAGGTGTAACGAAGTGGAGGTTCTTGTCAACAGAGCAGCCCTAAACTTTGGGGTGCCTGTGTCTTGCTGATTTTTAGTTTTCCCAATTTATACACCCATGAGTGGAAGTGCCCTATGCTCTCTAAGCTGAGTTTTTTAGATGTTTCAGGACACACCGTACACTTCTCCAGATTGGCTGTTGGCAATTTACATCCCGCCCATCAGCGTAGCCAGGCTCCCGTTTCTCCATGGCCTGTCCTGCCTTTCTGGTTTTGACACTTGATTCAGCATGGCCCTTTTGACCGATGGGAAGCGAGACTTCTTTGTAGCGCTGATTTGCCTTTCCAGGTTGCTTGGTTGGCCAAAAAGGGCGTATGCGTTTTTTCCTGAATATATTCAGGAAAAAACGCATACGCCCTTTTTGGCCAAGGGCATCATTGTCGAGGTTTTGCCGCTTTTCCTGTGCTTTAAAGGCGATTCGAATCTCCCTCCTGAAATCTGTTTCCTGCAATTCTGCCTTGCTTTCAAATCCTCTTCGTTGCATTCCCTCAATATATTAGTGGACGAGAGTCATCATTTATAAGTCTGCAGGTTTGTGAATTGCAGTGCCCCTGAGCTCCATTTTTCAACTCGCTTTCTTGGGAGCTGGCCGCAAAAGCGCAGGATTGCTTCAGGCCCTATTCTGGTCCCGGGCGGCACTCTGAGCCTGTGGTTAATTCTTCTTCCTGATGGGAAAATAGAGGGACCTGTGCCTGTCCCAACACCTAGAGCTAGTCTCTCATTGTTTCCCCCTCTTCCCATTCATCCTCAGGATAAATTGCAACCTGTACGGAACAGGAGGTTAAAGGTGCTGATTCTCCAAGGACGGAGATTGTTAGTAAAGCGGCTGGAATGGCGAACCCGAGCACAAGGAGATGAGAAATGAGGTGCGTTTTGAAAACCTTTCCCGATCACACGGTGTACCATCTTCTGGGTTTCTCATGCATGTTTTTGATGTAGGAAGATGCCCTTGAACCTGGAGATTTGGGACCCATGGGATGGGTACCACGCAGTATTACTTTAAAGGGTCTGCGTTTGCTCACCCAACCTCACCAAACCTCTCAGCCCCAAGAGTGTCCACCCTTATGTCTCATTCAGCTGTGGGTATAGATATGGTCAATCCAGGTGGCATCACAGCCCCTGAGCGAACTTTGTAAGAATTTCTCTCTCTTTCACTGTCTTTGTTTCACGGGTTTTTAAAAGTAATTGATTTTTATAATGGGGTTTACCTGCTTTTCACTGCTGTGATTTTGCCGCTTTACACCCACTTGACTCACTTACAGAGAGATATCAATGCATAGGTTTTAAGATTCTTACTAGTCAGATATATTCTTGGGCGGTGAATAGGGGGTGTTGAGTCCAATTCATTGAGCAAGGAGTAGGTCTTATCTATTACATATTGGGTTTATGGAACGGTATCTGAGCTAATTTGAAACCCTTGTTTTATGCATCACCCCACCTCACCTTTCCCGTTAAGCAGCCATAGTGTGTTTTCTAAACGTGTGACTCTATTCTGTTTTGTAATTCAGTTCAAGGGTAGCGGTTTGTACATTCCCTCTATAAGTGATATCTTATGATAAGTGTCTTTTTCTGTGTGAATTATTTCACTTAGAATCGTCGTACCTAAATCCACTCATCATGCTGCTACTAGCCTTATGACGTTGATTTCATGGCTGAGTGATATTCCATTGTACATAAGGACCACAACTTCTTTATCCATTTTTCTCTTTCCTGGGATATTTAAGGTGTAACGAAGTGGAGGTTCTTGTCAACAGAGCAGCCCTAAACTTTGCGGTGCCTGTGTCTTGCTGATTTTTAGTTTTCCCAATTTATACGCCCATGAGTGGAAGTGCCCTATGCTCCCTAAGCTGAGTTTTTTAGATGTTTCAGGACACACCGTGCACTTCTCCAGAGTGGCTGTTGGCAACTTACATCCCGCCCATCAGCGTAGCCACGCCCCCGTTTCTCCTTGGCCTGTCCTGCATTTCTGGTTTTGACACTTTATTCAGCATGGCCCTTTTGACCGATGGGAAGCGAGACTTCTTTGTAGCGCTGATTTGCCTTTCCAGGTTGCTTAGTTGGCCAAAAAGGGCGTATGCGTTTTTTCCTGAATATATTCAGGAAAAAACGCATACGCCCTTTTTGGCCAAGGGCATCATTGTCGAGGTTTTGCCGCTTTTCCTGTGCTTTAAAGGCGATTCGAATCTCCCTCCTGAAATCTGTTTCCTGCAATTCTGCCTTGCTTTCAAATCCTCTTCGTTGCCTTCCCTCAATATATTTGTGGACGAGAGTCATCATTTATAAGTCTGCAGGTTTGTGAATTGCAGTGCCCCTGAGCTCCATTTTTCAACTCGCTTTCTTGGGAGCTGTCCGAAAAGCGCAGGATTGCTTCAGGCCCTATTCTGGTCCCGGGCGGCAGGCTGAGCCTGTGGTTAATTCTTCTTCCTGATGGGAAAATAGAGTGACCTGTGCCTGTCTCAACACCTAGAGCTAGTCTCTCATTGGTTCCCCCTCTTCCCGTTCATCCTCAGGACAAATTGCAACCTGTACGGAACAGGAGGTTAAAGGTGCTGATTCTCCAAGGAGGGAGATTGCTAGTAAAGCGGCTGGAATGGCGAACACGAGCACAAGGAGATGAGAAATGATGTGCGTTTTAGAAACCTTTCCCGATCACACGGTGTACCATCTTCTGGTTTTCTCATACATTGTTTCGATGTAGGAAGATGCCCTTGAACCTGGAGATTTGGGACCCATGGGATGGGTACCACGCAGTATTACTTTAAAGGGTCTGCGTTTGCTCACCCAACCTCACCAAACCTCTCAGCCCCAAGAGTGTCCACCCTTATGTCTCAATCAGCTGTGGGTCTAGATATGGTCAATGCAGGTGGCATCACAGCCCCTGAACGAATTTTGTAAGAATTTCTCTCTCTTTCACTGTCTTTGTTTCACGGGGTTTTTAAAAGTAATTGATTTCTATAATGGGGTTTAGCTGCTTTTCACTGCTGTGTTTCTGCCGCTTTACACCCACTTGACTCACTTACAGAGAGATATCAATACATAGGTTTTAAGATTCTTACTAGTCAGATATATTCTTGGGCGGTGAATAGGGGGTGTTGAGTCCAATTCACTGAGCAAGGAGTAGGTCTTGTGTATTACATATTGGGTTTATGGAACGGTATCTGAGCTAATTTGAAACGCTTGTTTTATGCATCACCCCACCTCACCTTTCCCGTTAAGCAGCCATAGTGTGTTTTCTAAACGTGTGACTCTGTTCTGTTTTGTAATTCCGTTCAAGGGTAGAGGTTTTTACATTCCCTCTATAAGTGATATCTTATGACAAGTGTCTTTTTCTGTGTGACTTATTTCACTTAGAATCGTCGTACCTAAATCCACTCATCATGCTGCTACTAGCCTTATGACGTTGATTTCATGGCTGAGTGATATTCCATTGTACCTATGACCACAACTTCTTTATCCATTTTTCTCTTTCCTGGGATATTTAAGGTGTAACGAAGTGGAGGTTCTTGTCAACAGAGCAGCCCTAAACTTTGGGGTGCCTGTGTCTTGCTGATTTTTAGTTTTCCCAATTTATACACCCATGAGTGGAAGTGCCCTATGCTCTCTAAGCTGAGTTTTTTAGATGTTTCAGGACACACCGTACACTTCTCCAGATTGGCTGTTGGCAATTTACATCCCGCCCATCAGCGTAGCCAGGCTCCCGTTTCTCCATGGCCTGTCCTGCCTTTCTGGTTTTGACACTTGATTCAGCATGGCCCTTTTGACCGATGGGAAGCGAGACTTCTTTGTAGCGCTGATTTGCCTTTCCAGGTTGCTTGGTTGGCCAAAAAGGGCGTATGCGTTTTTTCCTGAATATATTCAGGAAAAAACGCATACGCCCTTTTTGGCCAAGGGCATCATTGTCGAGGTTTTGCCGCTTTTCCTGTGCTTTTTTTTTTTTTTTTTTTTTTTTTTTTTTTTTTTTTTTTTTTTCTTTTTCTTTTTTTTCCTGTGCTTTAAAGGCGATTCGAATCTCCCTCCTGAAATCTGTTTCCTGCAATTCTGCCTTGCTTTCAAATCCTCTTCGTTGCATTCCCTCAATATATTAGTGGACGAGAGTCATCATTTATAAGTCTGCAGGTTTGTGAATTGCAGTGCCCCTGAGCTCCATTTTTCAACTCGCTTTCTTGGGAGCTGGCCGCAAAAGCGCAGGATTGCTTCAGGCCCTATTCTGGTCCCGGGCGGCACTCTGAGCCTGTGGTTAATTCTTCTTCCTGATGGGAAAATAGAGGGACCTGTGCCTGTCCCAACACCTAGAGCTAGTCTCTCATTGTTTCCCCCTCTTCCCATTCATCCTCAGGATAAATTGCAACCTGTACGGAACAGGAGGTTAAAGGTGCTGATTCTCCAAGGACGGAGATTGTTAGTAAAGCGGCTGGAATGGCGAACCCGAGCACAAGGAGATGAGAAATGAGGTGCGTTTTGAAAACCTTTCCCGATCACACGGTGTACCATCTTCTGGGTTTCTCATGCATGTTTTTGATGTAGGAAGATGCCCTTGAACCTGGAGATTTGGGACCCATGGGATGGGTACCACGCAGTATTACTTTAAAGGGTCTGCGTTTGCTCACCCAACCTCACCAAACCTCTCAGCCCCAAGAGTGTCCACCCTTATGTCTCATTCAGCTGTGGGTATAGATATGGTCAATCCAGGTGGCATCACAGCCCCTGAGCGAACTTTGTAAGAATTTCTCTCTCTTTCACTGTCTTTGTTTCACGGGTTTTTAAAAGTAATTGATTTTTATAATGGGGTTTACCTGCTTTTCACTGCTGTGATTTTGCCGCTTTACACCCACTTGACTCACTTACAGAGAGATATCAATGCATAGGTTTTAAGATTCTTACTAGTCAGATATATTCTTGGGCGGTGAATAGGGGGTGTTGAGTCCAATTCATTGAGCAAGGAGTAGGTCTTATCTATTACATATTGGGTTTATGGAACGGTATCTGAGCTAATTTGAAACCCTTGTTTTATGCATCACCCCACCTCACCTTTCCCGTTAAGCAGCCATAGTGTGTTTTCTAAACGTGTGACTCTATTCTGTTTTGTAATTCAGTTCAAGGGTAGCGGTTTGTACATTCCCTCTATAAGTGATATCTTATGATAAGTGTCTTTTTCTGTGTGAATTATTTCACTTAGAATCGTCGTACCTAAATCCACTCATCATGCTGCTACTAGCCTTATGACGTTGATTTCATGGCTGAGTGATATTCCATTGTACATAAGGACCACAACTTCTTTATCCATTTTTCTCTTTCCTGGGATATTTAAGGTGTAACGAAGTGGAGGTTCTTGTCAACAGAGCAGCCCTAAACTTTGCGGTGCCTGTGTCTTGCTGATTTTTAGTTTTCCCAATTTATACGCCCATGAGTGGAAGTGCCCTATGCTCCCTAAGCTGAGTTTTTTAGATGTTTCAGGACACACCGTGCACTTCTCCAGAGTGGCTGTTGGCAACTTACATCCCGCCCATCAGCGTAGCCACGCCCCCGTTTCTCCTTGGCCTGTCCTGCATTTCTGGTTTTGACACTTTATTCAGCATGGCCCTTTTGACCGATGGGAAGCGAGACTTCTTTGTAGCGCTGATTTGCCTTTCCAGGTTGCTTGGTTGGCCAAAAAGGGCGTATGCGTTTTTTCCTGAATATATTCAGGAAAAAACGCATACGCCCTTTTTGGCCAAGGGCATCATTGTCGAGGTTTTGCCGCTTTTCCTGGGCTTTAAAGGCGATTCGAATCTCCGTCCTGAAATCTGATTCCTGCAATTCTGCCTTGCTTTCAAATCCTCTTCGTTGCCTTCCCTCAATATATTTGTGGACGAGAGTCATCATTTATAAGTCTGCAGGTTTGTGAATTGCAGTGCCCCTGAGCTCCATTTTTCAACTCGCTTTCTTGGGAGCTGGCCGCAAAAGCGCAGGATTGCTTCAGGCCCTATTCTGGTCCCGGGTGGCAGGCTGAGCCTGTGGTTAATTCTTCTTCCTCATGGGAAAATAGAGTGACCTGTGCCTGTCTCAACACCTAGAGCTAGTCTCTCATTGGTTCCCCCTCTTCCCGTTCATCCTCAGGACAAATTGCAACCTGTACGGATCAGGAGGTTAAAGGTGCTGATTCTCCAAGGAGGGAGATTGCTAGTAAAGCGGCTAGAATGGCGAACCCGAGCACAAGGAGATGAGAAATGAGGTGCGTTTTAGAAACCTTTCCCCATCACACGGTGTACCATCTTCTGGGTTTCTCATGCATTGTTTCGATGTAGGAAGATGCCCTTGAACCTGGAGATTTGGGACCCATGGGATGGGTACCACGCAGTATTACTTTAAAGGGTCTGCGTTTGCTCACCCAACCTCACCAAACCTCTCAGCCCCAAGAGTGTCCACCCTTATGTCTCAATCAGCTCTGGGTCTAGATATGGTCAATCCAGATGGCATCACAGCCTCTGAACGAATTTTGTTAGAATTTCTCTCTCTTTCACTGTCTTTGTTTCACGGGGTTTTTAAAAGTAATTGATTTCTATAATGGGGTTTAGCTGCTTTTCACTGCTGTGTTTCTGCCGCTTTACACCCACTTGACTCACTTACAGAGAGATATCAATACATAGGTTTTAAGATTCTTACTAGTCAGATATATTCTTGGGCGGTGAATAGGGGGTGTTGAGTCCAATTCACTGAGCAAGGAGTAGGGCTTGTGTATTACATATTGGGTTTATGGAACGGTATCTGAGCTAATTTGAAACGCTTGTTTTATGCATCACCCCACCTCACCTTTCCCGTTAAGCAGCCATAGTGTGTTTTCTAAACGTGTGACTCTGTTCTGTTTTGTAATTCCGTTCAAGGGTAGCGGTTTTTACATTCCCTCTATAAGTGATATCTTATGACAAGTGTCTTTTTCTGTGTGACTTATTTCACTTAGAATCGTCGTACCTAAATCCACTCATCATGCTGCTACTAGCCTTATGACGTTGATTTCATGGCTGAGTGATATTCCATTGTACATAAGGACCACAACTTCTTTATCCATTTTTCTCTTTCCTGGGATATTTAAGGTGAAACGAAGTGGAGGTTCTTGTCAACAGAGCAGCCCTAAACGTTGGGGTGCCTGTGTCTTGCTGATTTTTAGTTTTCCCAATTTATACGCCCATGAGTGGAAGTGCCCTATGCTCTACAAGCTGAGTTTTTTAGATGTTTCAGGAAACACCGTACACTTCTCCAGAGTGGCTGTTGGCAATTTACATCCCACCCATCAGCGTAGCCAGGCTCCCGTTTCTCCATGGCCTGTCCTGCCTTTCTGGTTTTGACACTTGATTCAGCATGGCCCTTTTGACCGATGGGAAGCGAGACTTCTTTGTAGCGCTGATTTGCCTTTCCAGGTTGCTTGGTTGGCCAAAAAGGGCGTATGCGTTTTTTCCTGAATATATTCAGGAAAAAACGCATACGCCCTTTTTGGCCAAGGGCATCATTGTCGAGGTTTTGCCGCTTTTCCTGTGCTTTAAAGGCGATTCGAATCTCCATCCTGAAATCTGTTTCCTGCAATTCTGCCTTGCTTTCAAATCCTCTTCGTTGCCTTCCCTCAATATATTTGTGGACGAGAGTCATCATTTATAAGTCTGCAGGTTTGTGAATTGCAGTGCCCCTGAGCTCCATTTTTCAACTCGCTTTCTTGGGAGCTGGCCGCAAAAGCGCAGGATTGCTTCAGGCCCTATTCTGGTCCCGGGCGGCAGGCTGAGCCTGTGGTTAATTCTTCTTCCTGATGGGAAAATAGAGGGACCTGTGCCTGTCCCAACACCTAGAGCTAGTCTCTCATTGTTTCCCCCTCTTCCCGTTCATCCTCAGGACAAATTGCAACCTGTATGGAACAGGAGGTTAAAGGTGCTGATTCTCCAAGGACGGCGATTGTTAGTAAAGCGGCTGGAATGGCGAACCCGAGCACAAGGAGATGAGAAATGAGGTGCGTTTTGAAAACCTTTCCCGATCACACGGTGTACCATCTTCTGGGTTTCTCATGCATGTTTTTGATGTAGGAAGATGCCCTTGAACCTGGATATTTGGGACCCATGGGATGGGTACCACGCAGTATTACTTTAAAGGGTCTGCGTTTGCTCACCCAACCTCACCAAACCTCTCAGCCCCAAGAGTGTCCACCCTTATGTCTCATTCAGCTGTGGGTCTAGATAAGGTCAATCCAGGTGGCATCACAGCCCCTGAGCGAACTTTGTAAGAATTTCTCTCTCTTTCACTGTCTTTGTTTCACGGGTTTTTAAAAGTAATTGATTTTTATAATGGGGTTTACCTGCTTTTCACTGCTGTGATTTTGCCGCTTTACACCCACTTGACTCACTTACAGAGAGATATCAATGCATAGGTTTTAAGATTCTTACTAGTCAGATATATTCTTGGGCGGTGAATAGGGGGTGTTGAGTCCAATTCATTGAGCAAGGAGTAGGTCTTATCTATTACATATTGGGTTTATGGAACGGTATCTGAGCTAATTTGAAACCCTTGTTTTATGCATCACCCCACCTCACCTTTCCCGTTAAGCAGCCATAGTGTGTTTTCTAAACGTGTGACTCTATTCTGTTTTGTAATTCAGTTCAAGGGTAGCGGTTTGTACATTCCCTCTATAAGTGATATCTTATGATAAGTGTCTTTTTCTGTGTGACTTATTTCACTTAGAATCGTCGTACCTAAATCCACTCATCATGCTGCTACTAGCCTTATGACGTTGATTTCATGGCTGAGTGATATTCCATTGTACATAAGGACCACAACTTCTTTATCCATTTTTCTCTTTCCTGGGATATTTAAGGTGTAACGAAGTGGAGGTTCTTGTCAACAGAGCAGCCCTAAACTTTGCGGTGCCTGTGTCTTGCTGATTTTTAGTTTTCCCAATTTATACGCCCATGAGTGGAAGTGCCCTATGCTCCCTAAGCTGAGTTTTTTAGATGTTTCAGGACACACCGTGCACTTCTCCAGAGTGGCTGTTGGCAACTTACATCACGCCCATCAGCGTAGCCACGCCCCCGTTTCTCCTTGGCCTGTCCTGCATTTCTGGTTTTGACACTTTATTCAGCATGGCCCTTTTGACCGATGGGAAGCGAGACTTCTTTGTAGCGCTGATTTGCCTTTCCAGGTTGCTTGGTTGGCCAAAAAGGGCGTATGCGTTTTTTCCTGAAAATATTCAGGAAAAAACGCATACGCCCTTTTTGGCCAAGGGCATCATTGTCGAGGTTTTGCCGCTTTTCCTGGGCTTTAAAGGCGATTCGAATCTCCGTCCTGAAATCTGATTCCTGCAATTCTGCCTTGCTTTCAAATCCTCTTCGTTGCCTTCCCTCAATATATTTGTGGACGAGAGTCATCATTTATAAGTCTGCAGGTTTGTGAATTGCAGTGCCCCTGAGCTCCATTTTTCAACTCGCTTTCTTGGGAGCTGGCCGCAAAAGCGCAGGATTGCTTCAGGCCCTATTCTGGTCCCGGGTGGCAGGCTGAGCCTGTGGTTAATTCTTCTTCCTCATGGGAAAATAGAGTGACCTGTGCCTGTCTCAACACCTAGAGCTAGTCTCTCATTGGTTCCCCCTCTTCCCGTTCATCCTCAGGACAAATTGCAACCTGAACGGATCAGGAGGTTAAAGGTGCTGATTCTCCAAGGAGGGAGATTGCTAGTAAAGCGGCTAGAATGGCGAACCCGAGCACAAGGAGATGAGAAATGAGGTGCGTTTTAGAAACCTTTCCCCATCACACGGTGTACCATCTTCTGGGTTTCTCATGCATTGTTTCGATGTAGGAAGATGCCCTTGAACCTGGAGATTTGGGACCCATGGGATGGGTACCACGCAGTATTACTTTAAAGGGTCTGCGTTTGCTCACCCAACCTCACCAAACCTCTCAGCCCCAAGAGTGTCCACCCTTATGTCTCAATCAGCTCTGGGTCTAGATATGGTCAATCCAGATGGCATCACAGCCTCTGAACGAATTTTGTTAGAATTTCTCTCTCTTTCACTGTCTTTGTTTCACGGGGTTTTTAAAAGTAATTGATTTCTATAATGGGGTTTAGCTGCTTTTCACTGCTGTGTTTCTGCCGCTTTACACCCACTTGACTCACTTACAGAGAGATATCAATACATAGGTTTTAAGATTCTTACTAGTCAGATATATTCTTGGGCGGTGAATAGGGGGTGTTGAGTCCAATTCACTGAGCAAGGAGTAGGGCTTGTGTATTACATATTGGGTTTATGGAACGGTATCTGAGCTAATTTGAAACGCTTGTTTTATGCATCACCCCACCTCACCTTTCCCGTTAAGCAGCCATAGTGTGTTTTCTAAACGTGTGACTCTGTTCTGTTTTGTAATTCCGTTCAAGGGTAGCGGTTTTTACATTCCCTCTATAAGTGATATCTTATGACAAGTGTCTTTTTCTGTGTGACTTATTTCACTTAGAATCGTCGTACCTAAATCCACTCATCATGCTGCTACTAGCCTTATGACGTTGATTTCATGGCTGAGTGATATTCCATTGTACATAAGGACCACAACTTCTTTATCCATTTTTCTCTTTCCTGGGATATTTAAGGTGAAACGAAGTGGAGGTTCTTGTCAACAGAGCAGCCCTAAACTTTGGGGTGCCTGTGTCTTGCTGATTTTTAGTTTTCCCAATTTATACGCCCATGAGTGGAAGTGCCCTATGCTCTACAAGCTGAGTTTTTTAGATGTTTCAGGAAACACCGTACACTTCTCCAGAGTGGCTGTTGGCAATTTACATCCCACCCATCAGCGTAGCCAGGCTCCCGTTTCTCCATGGCCTGTCCTGCCTTTCTGGTTTTGACACTTGATTCAGCATGGCCCTTTTGACCGATGGGAAGCGAGACTTCTTTGTAGCGCTGATTTGCCTTTCCAGGTTGCTTGGTTGGCCAAAAAGGGCGTATGCGTTTTTTCCTGAATATATTCAGGAAAAAACGCATACGCCCTTTTTGGCCAAGGGCATCATTGTCGAGGTTTTGCCGCTTTTCCTGTGCTTTAAAGGCGATTCGAATCTCCATCCTGAAATCTGTTTCCTGCAATTCTGCCTTGCTTTCAAATCCTCTTCGTTGCCTTCCCTCAATATATTTGTGGACGAGAGTCATCATTTATAAGTCTGCAGGTTTGTGAATTGCAGTGCCCCTGAGCTCCATTTTTCAACTCGCTTTCTTGGGAGCTGGCCGCAAAAGCGCAGGATTGCTTCAGGCCCTATTCTGGTCCCGGGCGGCAGGCTGAGCCTGTGGTTAATTCTTCTTCCTGATGGGAAAATAGAGGGACCTGTGCCTGTCCCAACACCTAGAGCTAGTCTCTCATTGTTTCCCCCTCTTCCCGTTCATCCTCAGGACAAATTGCAACCTGTATGGAACAGGAGGTTAAAGGTGCTGATTCTCCAAGGACGGAGATTGTTAGTAAAGCGGCTGGAATGGCGAACCCGAGCACAAGGAGATGAGAAATGAGGTGCGTTTTGAAAACCTTTCCCGATCACACGGTGTACCATCTTCTGGGTTTCTCATGCATGTTTTTGATGTAGGAAGATGCCCTTGAACCTGGAGATTTGGGACCCATGGGATGGGTACCACGCAGTATTACTTTAAAGGGTCTGCGTTTGCTCACCCAACCTCACCAAACCTCTCAGCCCCAAGAGTGTCCACCCTTATGTCTCATTCAGCTGTGGGTCTAGATAAGGTCAATCCAGGTGGCATCACAGCCCCTGAGCGAACTTTGTAAGAATTTCTCTCTCTTTCACTGTCTTTGTTTCACGGGTTTTTAAAAGTAATTGATTTTTATAATGGGGTTTACCTGCTTTTCACTGCTGTGATTTTGCCGCTTTACACCCACTTGACTCACTTACAGAGAGATATCAATGCATAGGTTTTAAGATTCTTACTAGTCAGATATATTCTTGGGCGGTGAATAGGGGGTGTTGAGTCCAATTCATTGAGCAAGGAGTAGGTCTTATCTATTACATATTGGGTTTATGGAACGGTATCTGAGCTAATTTGAAACCCTTGTTTTATGCATCACCCCACCTCACCTTTCCCGTTAAGCAGCCATAGTGTGTTTTCTAAACGTGTGACTCTATTCTGTTTTGTAATTCAGTTCAAGGGTAGCGGTTTGTACATTCCCTCTATAAGTGATATCTTATGATAAGTGTCTTTTTCTGTGTGACTTATTTCACTTAGAATCGTCGTACCTAAATCCACTCATCATGCTGCTACTAGCCTTATGACGTTGATTTCATGGCTGAGTGATATTCCATTGTACATAAGGACCACAACTTCTTTATCCATTTTTCTCTTTCCTGGGATATTTAAGGTGTAACGAAGTGGAGGTTCTTGTCAACAGAGCAGCCCTAAACTTTGCGGTGCCTGTGTCTTGCTGATTTTTAGTTTTCCCAATTTATACGCCCATGAGTGGAAGTGCCCTATGCTCCCTAAGCTGAGTTTTTTAGATGTTTCAGGACACACCGTGCACTTCTCCAGAGTGGCTGTTGGCAACTTACATCCCGCCCATCAGCGTAGCCACGCCCCCGTTTCTCCTTGGCCTGTCCTGCATTTCTGGTTTTGACACTTTATTCAGCATGGCCCTTTTGACCGATGGGAAGCGAGACTTCTTTGTAGCGCTGATTTGCCTTTCCAGGTTGCTTGGTTGGCCAAAAAGGGCGTATGCGTTTTTTCCTGAAAATATTCAGGAAAAAACGCATACGCCCTTTTTGGCCAAGGGCATCATTGTCGAGGTTTTGCCGCTTTTCCTGGGCTTTAAAGGCGATTCGAATCTCCGTCCTGAAATCTGATTCCTGCAATTCTGCCTTGCTTTCAAATCCTCTTCGTTGCCTTCCCTCAATATATTTGTGGACGAGAGTCATCATTTATAAGTCTGCAGGTTTGTGAATTGCAGTGCCCCTGAGCTCCATTTTTCAACTCGCTTTCTTGGGAGCTGGCCGCAAAAGCGCAGGATTGCTTCAGGCCCTATTCTGGTCCCGGGTGGCAGGCTGAGCCTGTGGTTAATTCTTCTTCCTCATGGGAAAATAGAGTGACCTGTGCCTGTCTCAACACCTAGAGCTAGTCTCTCATTGGTTCCCCCTCTTCCCGTTCATCCTCAGGACAAATTGCAACCTGTACGGATCAGGAGGTTAAAGGTGCTGATTCTCCAAGGAGGGAGATTGCTAGTAAAGCGGCTAGAATGGCGAACCCGAGCACAAGGAGATGAGAAATGAGGTGCGTTTTAGAAACCTTTCCCCATCACACGGTGTACCATCTTCTGGGTTTCTCATGCATTGTTTCGATGTAGGAAGATGCCCTTGAACCTGGAGATTTGGGACCCATGGGATGGGTACCACGCAGTATTACTTTAAAGGGTCTGCGTTTGCTCACCCAACCTCACCAAACCTCTCAGCCCCAAGAGTGTCCACCCTTATGTCTCAATCAGCTCTGGGTCTAGATATGGTCAATCCAGATGGCATCACAGCCTCTGAACGAATTTTGTTAGAATTTCTCTCTCTTTCACTGTCTTTGTTTCACGGGGTTTTTAAAAGTAATTGATTTCTATAATGGGGTTTAGCTGCTTTTCACTGCTGTGTTTCTGCCGCTTTACACCCACTTGACTCACTTACAGAGAGATATCAATACATAGGTTTTAAGATTCTTACTAGTCAGATATATTCTTGGGCGGTGAATAGGGGGTGTTGAGTCCAATTCACTGAGCAAGGAGTAGGGCTTGTGTATTACATATTGGGTTTATGAAACGGTATCTGAGCTAATTTGAAACGCTTGTTTTATGCATCACCCCACCTCACCTTTCCCGTTAAGCAGCCATAGTGTGTTTTCTAAACGTGTGACTCTGTTCTGTTTTGTAATTCCGTTCAAGGGTAGCGGTTTTTACATTCCCTCTATAAGTGATATCTTATGACAAGTGTCTTTTTCTGTGTGACTTATTTCACTTAGAATCGTCGTACCTAAATCCACTCATCATGCTGCTACTAGCCTTATGACGTTGATTTCATGGCTGAGTGATATTCCATTGTACATAAGGACCACAACTTCTTTATCCATTTTTCTCTTTCCTGGGATATTTAAGGTGAAACGAAGTGGAGGTTCTTGTCAACAGAGCAGCCCTAAACTTTGGGGTGCCTGTGTCTTGCTGATTTTTAGTTTTCCCAATTTATACGCCCATGAGTGGAAGTGCCCTATGCTCTACAAGCTGAGTTTTTTAGATGTTTCAGGAAACACCGTACACTTCTCCAGAGTGGCTGTTGGCAATTTACATCCCACCCATCAGCGTAGCCAGGCTCCCGTTTCTCCATGGCCTGTCCTGCCTTTCTGGTTTTGACACTTGATTCAGCATGGCCCTTTTGACCGATGGGAAGCGAGACTTCTTTGTAGCGCTGATTTGCCTTTCCAGGTTGCTTGGTTGGCCAAAAAGGGCGTATGCGTTTTTTCCTGAATATATTCAGGAAAAAACGCATACGCCCTTTTTGGCCAAGGGCATCATTGTCGAGGTTTTGCCGCTTTTCCTGTGCTTTAAAGGCGATTCGAATCTCCATCCTGAAATCTGTTTCCTGCAATTCTGCCTTGCTTTCAAATCCTCTTCGTTGCCTTCCCTCAATATATTTGTGGACGAGAGTCATCATTTATAAGTCTGCAGGTTTGTGAATTGCAGTGCCCCTGAGCTCCATTTTTCAACTCGCTTTCTTGGGAGCTGGCCGCAAAAGCGCAGGATTGCTTCAGGCCCTATTCTGGTCCCGGGCGGCAGGCTGAGCCTGTGGTTAATTCTTCTTCCTGATGGGAAAATAGAGGGACCTGTGCCTGTCCCAACACCTAGAGCTAGTCTCTCATTGTTTCCCCCTCTTCCCGTTCATCCTCAGGACAAATTGCAACCTGTATGGAACAGGAGGTTAAAGGTGCTGATTCTCCAAGGACGGCGATTGTTAGTAAAGCGGCTGGAATGGCGAACCCGAGCACAAGGAGATGAGAAATGAGGTGCGTTTTGAAAACCTTTCCCGATCACACGGTGTACCATCTTCTGGGTTTCTCATGCATGTTTTTGATGTAGGAAGATGCCCTTGAACCTGGAGATTTGGGACCCATGGGATGGGTACCACGCAGTATTACTTTAAAGGGTCTGCGTTTGCTCACCCAACCTCACCAAACCTCTCAGCCCCAAGAGTGTCCACCCTTATGTCTCATTCAGCTGTGGGTCTAGATAAGGTCAATCCAGGTGGCATCACAGCCCCTGAGCGAACTTTGTAAGAATTTCTCTCTCTTTCACTGTCTTTGTTTCACGGGTTTTTAAAAGTAATTGATTTTTATAATGGGGTTTACCTGCTTTTCACTGCAGTGATTTTGCCGCTTTACACCCACTTGACTCACTTACAGAGAGATATCAATGCATAGGTTTTAAGATTCTTACTAGTCAGATATATTCTTGGGCGGTGAATAGGGGGTGTTGAGTCCAATTCATTGAGCAAGGAGTAGGTCTTATCTATTACATATTGGGTTTATGGAACGGTATCTGAGCTAATTTGAAACCCTTGTTTTATGCATCACCCCACCTCACCTTTCCCGTTAAGCAGCCATAGTGTGTTTTCTAAACGTGTGACTCTATTCTGTTTTGTAATTCAGTTCAAGGGTAGCGGTTTGTACATTCCCTCTATAAGTGATATCTTATGATAAGTGTCTTTTTCTGTGTGACTTATTTCACTTAGAATCGTCGTACCTAAATCCACTCATCATGCTGCTACTAGCCTTATGACGTTGATTTCATGGCTGAGTGATATTCCATTGTACATAAGGACCACAACTTCTTTATCCATTTTTCTCTTTCCTGGGATATTTAAGGTGTAACGAAGTGGAGGTTCTTGTCAACAGAGCAGCCCTAAACTTTGCGGTGCCTGTGTCTTGCTGATTTTTAGTTTTCCCAATTTATACGCCCATGAGTGGAAGTGCCCTATGCTCCCTAAGCTGAGTTTTTTAGATGTTTCAGGACACACCGTGCACTTCTCCAGAGTGGCTGTTGGCAACTTACATCCCGCCCATCAGCGTAGCCACGCCCCCGTTTCTCCTTGGCCTGTCCTGCATTTCTGGTTTTGACACTTTATTCAGCATGGCCCTTTTGACCGATGGGAAGCGAGACTTCTTTGTAGCGCTGATTTGCCTTTCCAGGTTGCTTGGTTGGCCAAAAAGGGCGTATGCGTTTTTTCCTGAAAATATTCAGGAAAAAACGCATACGCCCTTTTTGGCCAAGGGCATCATTGTCGAGGTTTTGCCGCTTTTCCTGGGCTTTAAAGGCGATTCGAATCTCCGTCCTGAAATCTGATTCCTGAAATTCTGCCTTGCTTTCAAATCCTCTTCGTTGCCTTCCCTCAATATATTTGTGGACGAGAGTCATCATTTATAAGTCTGCAGGTTTGTGAATTGCAGTGCCCCTGAGCTCCATTTTTCAACTCGCTTTCTTGGGAGCTGGCCGCAAAAGCGCAGGATTGCTTCAGGCCCTATTCTGGTCCCGGGTGGCAGGCTGAGCCTGTGGTTAATTCTTCTTCCTCATGGGAAAATAGAGTGACCTGTGCCTGTCTCAACACCTAGAGCTAGTCTCTCATTGGTTCCCCCTCTTCCCGTTCATCCTCAGGACAAATTGCAACCTGTACGGATCAGGAGGTTAAAGGTGCTGATTCTCCAAGGAGGGAGATTGCTAGTAAAGCGGCTAGAATGGCGAACCCGAGCACAAGGAGATGAGAAATGAGGTGCGTTTTAGAAACCTTTCCCCATCACACGGTGTACCATCTTCTGGGTTTCTCATGCATTGTTTCGATGTAGGAAGATGCCCTTGAACCTGGAGATTTGGGACCCATGGGATGGGTACCACGCAGTATTACTTTAAAGGGTCTGCGTTTGCTCACCCAACCTCACCAAACCTCTCAGCCCCAAGAGTGTCCACCCTTATGTCTCAATCAGCTCTGGGTCTAGATATGGTCAATCCAGATGGCATCACAGCCTCTGAACGAATTTTGTTAGAATTTCTCTCTCTTTCACTGTCTTTGTTTCACGGGGTTTTTAAAAGTAATTGATTTCTATAATGGGGTTTAGCTGCTTTTCACTGCTGTGTTTCTGCCGCTTTACACCCACTTGACTCACTTACAGAGAGATATCAATACATAGGTTTTAAGATTCTTACTAGTCAGATATATTCTTGGGCGGTGAATAGGGGGTGTTGAGTCCAATTCACTGAGCAAGGAGTAGGGCTTGTGTATTACATATTGGGTTTATGGAACGGTATCTGAGCTAATTTGAAACGCTTGTTTTATGCATCACCCCACCTCACCTTTCCCGTTAAGCAGCCATAGTGTGTTTTCTAAACGTGTGACTCTGTTCTGTTTTGTAATTCCGTTCAAGGGTAGCGGTTTTTACATTCCCTCTATAAGTGATATCTTATGACAAGTGTCTTTTTCTGTGTGACTTATTTCACTTAGAATCGTCGTACCTAAATCCACTCATCATGCTGCTACTAGCCTTATGACGTTGATTTCATGGCTGAGTGATATTCCATTGTACATAAGGACCACAACTTCTTTATCCATTTTTCTCTTTCCTGGGATATTTAAGGTGAAACGAAGTGGAGGTTCTTGTCAACAGAGCAGCCCTAAACGTTGGGGTGCCTGTGTCTTGCTGATTTTTAGTTTTCCCAATTTATACGCCCATGAGTGGAAGTGCCCTATGCTCTACAAGCTGAGTTTTTTAGATGTTTCAGGAAACACCGTACACTTCTCCAGAGTGGCTGTTGGCAATTTACATCCCACCCATCAGCGTAGCCAGGCTCCCGTTTCTCCATGGCCTGTCCTGCCTTTCTGGTTTTGACACTTGATTCAGCATGGCCCTTTTGACCGATGGGAAGCGAGACTTCTTTGTAGCGCTGATTTGCCTTTCCAGGTTGCTTGGTTGGCCAAAAAGGGCGTATGCGTTTTTTCCTGAATATATTCAGGAAAAAACGCATACGCCCTTTTTGGCCAAGGGCATCATTGTCGAGGTTTTGCCGCTTTTCCTGTGCTTTAAAGGCGATTCGAATCTCCATCCTGAAATCTGTTTCCTGCAATTCTGCCTTGCTTTCAAATCCTCTTCGTTGCCTTCCCTCAATATATTTGTGGACGAGAGTCATCATTTATAAGTCTGCAGGTTTGTGAATTGCAGTGCCCCTGAGCTCCATTTTTCAACTCGCTTTCTTGGGAGCTGGCCGCAAAAGCGCAGGATTGCTTCAGGCCCTATTCTGGTCCCGGGTGGCAGGCTGAGCCTGTGGTTAATTCTTCTTCCTGATGGGAAAATAGAGGGACCTGTGCCTGTCCCAACACCTAGAGCTAGTCTCTCATTGTTTCCCCCTCTTCCCGTTCATCCTCAGGACAAATTGCAACCTGTATGGAACAGGAGGTTAAAGGTGCTGATTCTCCAAGGACGGAGATTGTTAGTAAAGCGGCTGGAATGGCGAACCCGAGCACAAGGAGATGAGAAATGAGGTGCGTTTTGAAAACCTTTCCCGATCACACGGTGTACCATCTTCTGGGTTTCTCATGCATGTTTTTGATGTAGGAAGATGCCCTTGAACCTGGAGATTTGGGACCCATGGGATGGGTACCACGCAGTATTACTTTAAAGGGTCTGCGTTTGCTCACCCAACCTCACCAAACCTCTCAGCCCCAAGAGTGTCCACCCTTATGTCTCATTCAGCTGTGGGTCTAGATAAGGTCAATCCAGGTGGCATCACAGCCCCTGAGCGAACTTTGTAAGAATTTCTCTCTCTTTCACTGTCTTTGTTTCACGGGTTTTTAAAAGTAATTGATTTTTATAATGGGGTTTACCTGCTTTTCACTGCTGTGATTTTGCCGCTTTACACCCACTTGACTCACTTACAGAGAGATATCAATGCATAGGTTTTAAGATTCTTACTAGTCAGATATATTCTTGGGCGGTGAATAGGGGGTGTTGAGTCCAATTCATTGAGCAAGGAGTAGGTCTTATCTATTACATATTGGGTTTATGGAACGGTATCTGAGCTAATTTGAAACCCTTGTTTTATGCATCACCCCACCTCACCTTTCCCGTTAAGCAGCCATAGTGTGTTTTCTAAACGTGTGACTCTATTCTGTTTTGTAATTCAGTTCAAGGGTAGCGGTTTGTACATTCCCTCTATAAGTGATATCTTATGATAAGTGTCTTTTTCTGTGTGACTTATTTCACTTAGAATCGTCGTACCTAAATCCACTCATCATGCTGCTACTAGCCTTATGACGTTGATTTCATGGCTGAGTGATATTCCATTGTACATAAGGACCACAACTTCTTTATCCATTTTTCTCTTTCCTGGGATATTTAAGGTGTAACGAAGTGGAGGTTCTTGTCAACAGAGCAGCCCTAAACTTTGCGGTGCCTGTGTCTTGCTGATTTTTAGTTTTCCCAATTTATACGCCCATGAGTGGAAGTGCCCTATGCTCCCTAAGCTGAGTTTTTTAGATGTTTCAGGACACACCGTGCACTTCTCCAGAGTGGCTGTTGGCAACTTACATCCCGCCCATCAGCGTAGCCACGCCCCCGTTTCTCCTTGGCCTGTCCTGCATTTCTGGTTTTGACACTTTATTCAGCATGGCCCTTTTGACCGATGGGAAGCGAGACTTCTTTGTAGCGCTGATTTGCCTTTCCAGGTTGCTTGGTTGGCCAAAAAGGGCGTATGCGTGTTTTCCTGAATATATTCAGGAAAAAACGCATACGCCCTTTTTGGCCAAGGGCATCATTGTCGAGGTTTTGCCGCTTTTCCTGGGCTTTAAAGGCCATTCGAATCTCCGTCCTGAAATCTGATTCCTGCAATTCTGCCTTGCTTTCAAATCCTCTTCGTTGCCTTCCCTCAATATATTTGTGGACGAGAGTCATCATTTATAAGTCTGCAGGTTTGTGAATTGCAGTGCCCCTGAGCTCCATTTTTCAACTCGCTTTCTTGGGAGCTGGCCGCAAAAGCGCAGGATTGCTTCAGGCCCTATTCTGGTCCCGGGCGGCAGGCTGAGCCTGTGGTTAAATCTTCTTCCTGATGGGAAAATAGAGTGACCTGTGCCTGTCTCAACACGTAGAGCTAGTCTCTCATTGGTTCCCCCTCTTCCCGTTCATCCTCAGGACAATTTGCAACCTGTACGGAACAGGAGGTTAAAGGTGCTGATTCTCCAAGGAGGGAGATTGCTAGTAAAGCGGCTAGAATGGCGAACCCGAGCACAAGGAGATGAGAAATGAGGTGCGTTTTAGAAACCTTTCCCCATCACACGGTGTACCATCTTCTGGGTTTCTCATGCATTGTTTCGATGTAGGAAGATGCCCTTGAACCTGGAGATTTGGGACCCATGGGATGGGTACCACGCAGTATTACTTTAAAGGGTCTGCGTTTGCTCACCCAACCTCACCAAACCTCTCAGCCCCAAGAGTGTCCACCCTTATGTCTCAATCAGCTCTGGGTCTAGATATGGTCAATCCAGGTGGCATCACAGCCTCTGAACGAATTTTGTAAGAATTTCTCTCTCTTTCACTGTCTTTGTTTCACGGGGTTTTTAAAAGTAATTGATTTCTATAATGGGGTTTAGCTGCTTTTCACTGCTGTGTTTCTGCCGCTTTACACCCACTTGACTCACTTACAGAGAGATATCAATACATAGGTTTTAAGATTCTTACTAGTCAGATATATTCTTGGGCGGTAAATAGGGGGTGTTGAGTCCAATTCACTGAGCAAGGAGTAGGTCTTGTGTATTACATATTGGGTTTATGGAACGGTATCTGAGCTAATTTGAAACGCTTGTTTTATGCATCACCCCACCTCACCTTTCCCGTTAAGCAGCCATAGTGTGTTTTCTAAACGTGTGACTCTGTTCTGTTTTGTAATTCCGTTCAAGGGTAGCGGTTTTTACATGCCCTCTATAAGTGATATCTTATGACAAGTGTCTTTTTCTGTGTGACTTATTTCACTTAGAATCGTCGTACCTAAATCCACTCATCATGCTGCTACTAGCCTTATGACGTTGATTTCATGGCTGAGTGATATTCCATTGTACATAAGGACCACAACTTCTTTATCCATTTTTCTCTTTCCTGGGATATTTAAGGTGTAACGAAGTGGAGGTTCTTGTCAACAGAGCAGCCCTAAACTTTGGGGTGCCTGTGTCTTGCTGATTTTTAGTTTTCCCAATTTATACGCCCATGAGTGGAAGTGCCCTATGCTCTACAAGCTGAGTTTTTTAGATGTTTCAGGAAACACCGTACACTTCTCCAGAGTGGCTGTTGGCAATTTACATCCCACCCATCAGCGTAGCCAGGCTCCCGTTTCTCCATGGCCTGTCCTGCCTCTCTGGTTTTGACACTTGATTCAGCATGGTCCTTTTGACCGATGGGAAGCGAGACTTCTTTGTAGCGCTGATTTGCCTTTCCAGGTTGCTTGGTTGGCCAAAAAGGGCGTATGCGTTTTTTCCTGAATATATTCAGGAAAAAACGCATACGCCCTTTTTGGCCAAGGGCATCATTGTCGAGGTTTTGCCGCTTTTCCTGGGCTTTAAAGGCGATTCGAATCTCCCTCCTGAAATCTGTTTCCTGCAATTCTGCCTTGCTTTCAAATCCTCTTCGTTGCCTTCCCTCAATATATTTGTGGACGAGAGTCATCATTTATAAGTCTGCAGGTTTGTGAATTGCAGTGCCCCTGAGCTCCATTTTTCAACTCGCTTTCTTGGGAGCTGGCCGCAAAAGCGCAGGATTGCTTCAGGCCCTATTCTGGTCCCGGGTGGCAGGCTGAGCCTGTGGTTAATTCTTCTTCTTCATGGGAAAATAGAGTGACCTGTGCCTGTCTAAACACCTAGAGCTAGTCTCTCATTGGTTCCCCCTCTTCCCGTTCATCCTCAGGACAAATTGCAACTTGTACGGAACAGGAAGTTAAAGGTGCTGATTCTCCAAGGAGGGAGATTGCTAGTAAAGCGGCTGGAATGGCGAACCCGAGCACAAGGAGATGAGAAATGAGGTGCGTTTTAGAAACCTTTCCCGATCACACGGTGTACCATCTTCTGGGTTTCTCATGCATTGTTTCGATGTAGGAAGATGCCCTTAAACCTGGAGATTTGGGACCCATGGGATGGGTACCACGCAGTATTACTTTAAAGGGTCTGCGTTTGCTCACCCAACCTCACCAAACCTCTCAGCCCCAAGAGTGTCCACCCTTATGTCTCAATCAGCTGTGGGCCTAGATATGGTCAATCCAGGTGTCATCACAGCCCCTGAGCGAACTTTGTAAGAATTTCTCTCTCTTTCACTGTCTTTGTTTCACGGGTTTTTAAAAGTAATTTATTTTTATAATGGGGTTTACCTGCTTTTCACTGCTGTGATTTTGCCGCTTTACACCCACTTGACTCACTTACAGAGAGATATCGATGCATAGGTTTTAAGATTCTTACTAGTCAGATATATTCTTGGGCGGTGAATAGGGGATGTTGAGTCCAATTCATTGAGCAAGGAGTAGGTCTTATCTATTACATATTGGGTTTATGGAACGGTATCTGAGCTAATTTGAAACCCTTGTTTTATGCATCACCCCACCTCACCTTTCCCGTTAAGCAGCCATAGTGTGTTTTCTAAACGTGTGACTCTATTCTGTTTTGTAATTCAGTTCAAGGGTAGCGGTTTGTACATTCCCTCTATAAGTGATATCTTATGATAAGTGTCTTTTTCTGTGTGACTTATTTCACTTAGAATCGTCGTACCTAAATCCACTCATCATGCTGCTACTAGCCTTATGACGTTGATTTCATGGCTGAGTGATATTCCATTGTACATAAGGACCACAACTTCTTTATCCATTTTTCTCTTTCCTGGGATATTTAAGGTGTAACGAAGTGGAGGTTCTTGTCAACAGAGCAGCCCTAAACTTTGCGGTGCCTGTGTCTTGCTGATTTTTAGTTTTCCCAATTTATACGCCCATGAGTGGAAGTGCCCTATGCTCCCTAAGCTGAGTTTTTTAGATGTTTCAGGACACACCGTGCACTTCTCCAGAGTGGCTGTTGGCAACTTACATCCCGCTCATCAGCGTAGCCACGCCCCCGTTTCTCCTTGGCCTGTCCTGCATTTCTGGTTTTGACACTTTATTCAGCATGGCCGTTTTGACCGATGGGAAGCGAGACTTCTTTGTAGCGCTGATTTGCCTTTCCAGGTTGCTTGGTTGGCCAAAAAGGGCGTATGCGTTTTTTCCTGAATATATTCAGGAAAAAACGCATACGCCCTTTTTGGCCAAGGGCATCATTGTCGAGGTTTTGCCGCTTTTCCTGGGCTTTAAAGGCGATTCGAATCTCCGTCCTGAAATCTGATTCCTGCAATTCTGCCTTGCTTTCAAATCCTCTTCGTTGCCTTCCCTCAATATATTTGTGGACGAGAGTCATCATTTATAAGTCTGCAGGTTTGTGAATTGCAGTGCCCCTGAGCTCCATTTTTCAACTCGCTTTCTTGGGAGCTGCCCGCAAAAGCGCAGGATTGCTTCAGGCCCTATTCTGGTCCCCGGCGGCAGGCTGAGCCTGTGGTTAATTCTTCTTCCTGATGGGAAAATAGAGTGACCTGTGCCTGTCTCAACACCTAGAGCTAGTCTCTCATTGGTTCCCCCTCTTCCCGTTCATCCTCAGGACAAATTGCAACCTGTACGGAACAGGAGGTTAAAGGTGCTGATTCTCCAAGGAGGGAGATTGCTAGTAAAGCGGCTAGAATGGCGAACCCGAGCACAAGGAGATGAGAAATGAGGTGCGTTTTAGAAACCTTTCCCAATCACACGGTGTACCATCTTCTGGGTTTCTCATGCATTGTTTCGATGTAGGAAGATGCCCTTGAACCTGGAGATTTGGGACCCATGGGATGGGTACCACGCAGTATTACTTTAAAGGGTCTGCGTTTGCTCACCCAACCTCACCAAACCTCTCAGCCCCAAGAGTGTCCACCCTTATGTCTCAATCAGCTGTGGGTCTAGATATGGTCAATCCAGGTGGCATCACAGCCTCTGAACGAATTTTGTAAGAATTTCTCTCTCTTTCACTGTCTTTGTTTCACGGGGTTTTTCAAAGTAATTGATTTCTATACTGGGGTTTAGCTGCTTTTCACTGCTGTGTTTCTGCCGCTTTACACCCACTTGACTCACTTACAGAGAGATATCAATACATAGGTTTTAAGATTCTTACTAGTCAGATATATTCTTGGGCGGTGAATAGGGGGTTTTGAGTCCAATTCACTGAGCAAGGAGTAGGTCTTGTGTATTACATATTGGGTTTATGGAACGGTATCTGAGCTAATTTGAAATGCTTGTTTTATGCATCACCCCACCTCACCTTTCCTGTTAAGCAGCCATAGTGTGTTTTCTAAACGTGTGACTCTGTTCTGTTCTGTAATTCCGTTCAAGGGTAGCGGTTTTTACATTCCCTCTATAAGTGATATCTTATGACAAGTGTCTTTTTCTGTGTGACTTATTTCACTTAGAATCGTCGTACCTAAATCCACTCATCATGCTGCTACTAGCCTTATGACGTTGATTTCATGGCTGAGTGATATTCCATTGTACATAAGGACCACAACTTCTTTATCCATTTTTCTCTTTCCTGGGATATTTAAGGTGTAACGAAGTGGAGGTTCTAGTCAACAGAGCAGCCCTAAACTTTGGGGTGCCTGTGTCTTGCTGATTTTTAGTTTTCCCAATTTATACGCCCATGAGTGGAAGTGCCCTATGCTCTACAAGCTGAGTTTTTTAGATGTTTCAGGAAACACCGTACACTTCTCCAGAGTGGCTGTTGGCAATTTACATCCCGCCCATCAGCGTAGCCAGGCTCCCGTTTCTCCATGGCCTGTCCTGCCTTTCTGGTTTTGACACTTTATTCAGCATGGCCCTTTTGACCGATGGGAAGCGAGACTTCTTTGTAGCGCTGCTTTGCCGTTCCAGGTTGCTTGGTTGGCCAAAAAGGGCGTATGCGTTTTTTCCTGAATATATTCAGGAAAAAACGCATACGCCCTTTTTGGCCAAGGGCATCATTGTCGAGGTTTTGCCGCTTTTCCTGTGCTTTAAAGGCGATTCGAATCTCCCTCCTGAAATCTGTTTCCTGCAATTCTGCCTTGCTTTCAAATCCTCTTCGTTGCCTTCCCTCAATATATTTGTGGACGAGAGTCATCATTTATAAGTCTGCAGGTTTGTGAATTGCAGTGCCCCTGAGCTCCATTTTTCAACTCGCTTTCTTGGGACCTGGCCGCAAAAGCGCAGGATTGCTTCAGGCCCTATTCTGGTCCCGGGCGGCAGGCTGAGCCTGTGGTTAATTCTTCTTCCTGATGGGAAAATAGAGGGACCTGTGCCTGTCCCAACACCTAGAGCTAGTCTCTCATTGGTTCCCCCTCTTCCCGTTCATCCTCAGGACAAATTGCAACCTGTACGGAACAGGAGGTTAAAGGTGCTGATTCTCCAAGGACGGAGATTGTTAGTAAAGCGGCTGGAATGGCGAACCCGAGCACAAGGAGATGAGAAATGAGGTGCGTTTTGAAAACCTTTCCCGATCACACGGTGTACCATCTTCTGGGTTTCTCATGCATGTTTTTGATGTAGGAAGATGCCCTTGAACCTGGAGATTTGGGACCCATGGGATGGGTACCGCGCAGTATTACTTTAAAGGGTCTGCGTTTGCTCACCCAACCTCACCAAACCTCTCAGCCCCAAGAGTGTCCACCCTTATGTCTCAATCAGCTGTGGGTCTAGATATGGTCAATCCAGGTGGCATCACAGCCCCTGAGCGAACTTTGTAAGAATTTCTCTCTCTTTCACTGTCTTTGTTTCACGGGTTTTTAAAAGTAATTGATTTTTATAATGGGGTTTACCTGCTTTTCACTGCTGTGATTTTGCCGCTTTACACCCACTTGACTCACTTACAGAGAGATATCAATGCATAGGTTTTAAGATTCTTACTAGTCAGATATATTCTTGGGCGGTGAATAGGGGGTGTTGAGTCCAATTCATTGAGCAAGGAGTAGGTCTTATCTATTACATATTGGGTTTATGGAACGGTATCTGAGCTAATTTGAAACCCTTGTTTTATGCATCACCCCACCTCACCTTTCCCGTTAAGCAGCCATAGTGTGTTTTCTAAACGTGTGACTCTATTCTGTTCTGTAATTCAGTTCAAGGGTAGCGGTTTTTACATTCCCTCTATAAGTGATATCTTATGATAAGTGTCTTTTTCTGTGTGACTTATTTCACTTAGAATCGTCGTACCTAAATCCACTCATCATGCTGCTACTAGCCTTATGACGTTGATTTCATGGCTGAGTGATATTCCATTGTACATAAGGACCACAACTTCTTTATCCATTTTTCTCTTTCCTGGGATATTTAAGGTGTAACGAAGTGGAGGTTCTTGTCAACAGAGCAGCCCTAAACTTTGCGGTGCCTGTGTCTTGCTGATTTTTAGTTTTCCCAATTTATACGCCCATGAGTGGAAGTGCCCTATGCACCCTAAGCTGAGTTTTTTAGATGTTTCAGGACACACCGTGCACTTCTCCAGAGTGGCTGTTGGCAACTTACATCCCGCCCATCAGCGTAGCCACGCCCCCGTTTCTCCTTGGCCTGTCCTGCATTTCTGGTTTTGACACTTTATTCAGCATGGCCCTTTTGACCGATGGGAAGCGAGACTTGTTTGTAGCGCTGATTTGCCTTTCCAGGTTGCTTGGTTGGCCAAAAAGAGCGTATGCGTTTTTTCCTGCATATATTCAGGAAAAAACGCATACGCCCTTTTTGGCCAAGGGCATCATTGTCGAGGTTTTGCCGCTTTTCCTGGGCTTTAAAGGCGATTCGAATCTCCCTCCTGAAATCTGATTCCTGCAATTCTGCCTTGCTTTCAAATCCTCTTCGTTGCCTTCCCTCAATATATTTGTGGACGAGAGTCATCATTTATAAGTCTGCAGGTTTGTGAATTGCAGTGCCCCTGAGCTCCATTTTTCAACTCGCTTTCTTGGGACCTGGCCGCAAAAGCGCAGGATTGCTTCAGGCCCTATTCTGGTCCCGGGCGGCAGGCTGAGCCTGTGGTTAATTCTTCTTCCTGATGGGAAAATAGAGGGACCTGTGCCTGTCCCAACACCTAGAGCTAGTCTCTCATTGGTTCCCCCTCTTCCCGTTCATCCTCAGGACAAATTGCAACCTGTACGGAACAGGAGGTTAAAGGTGCTGATTCTCCAAGGACGGAGATTGTTAGTAAAGCGGCTGGAATGGCGAACCCGAGCACAAGGAGATGAGAAATGAGGTGCGTTTTGAAAACCTTTCCCGATCACACGGTGTACCATCTTCTGGGTTTCTCATGCATGTTTTTGATGTAGGAAGATGCCCTTGAACCTGGAGATTTGGGACCCATGGGATGGGTACCGCGCAGTATTACTTTAAAGGGTCTGCGTTTGCTCACCCAACCTCACCAAACCTCTCAGCCCCAAGAGTGTCCACCCTTATGTCTCAATCAGCTGTGGGTCTAGATATGGTCAATCCAGGTGGCATCACAGCCCCTGAGCGAACTTTGTAAGAATTTCTCTCTCTTTCACTGTCTTTGTTTCACGGGTTTTTAAAAGTAATTGATTTTTATAATGGGGTTTACCTGCTTTTCACTGCTGTGATTTTGCCGCTTTACACCCACTTGACTCACTTACAGAGAGATATCAATGCATAGGTTTTAAGATTCTTACTAGTCAGATATATTCTTGGGCGGTGAATAGGGGGTGTTGAGTCCAATTCATTGAGCAAGGAGTAGGTCTTATCTATTACATATTGGGTTTATGGAACGGTATCTGAGCTAATTTGAAACCCTTGTTTTATGCATCACCCCACCTCACCTTTCCCGTTAAGCAGCCATAGTGTGTTTTCTAAACGTGTGACTCTATTCTGTTCTGTAATTCAGTTCAAGGGTAGCGGTTTTTACATTCCCTCTATAAGTGATATCTTATGATAAGTGTCTTTTTCTGTGTGACTTATTTCACTTAGAATCGTCGTACCTAAATCCACTCATCATGCTGCTACTAGCCTTATGACGTTGATTTCATGGCTGAGTGATATTCCATTGTACATAAGGACCACAACTTCTTTATCCATTTTTCTCTTTCCTGGGATATTTAAGGTGTAACGAAGTGGAGGTTCTTGTCAACAGAGCAGCCCTAAACTTTGCGGTGCCTGTGTCTTGCTGATTTTTAGTTTTCCCAATTTATACGCCCATGAGTGGAAGTGCCCTATGCACCCTAAGCTGAGTTTTTTAGATGTTTCAGGACACACCGTGCACTTCTCCAGAGTGGCTGTTGGCAACTTACATCCCGCCCATCAGCGTAGCCACGCCCCCGTTTCTCCTTGGCCTGTCCTGCATTTCTGGTTTTGACACTTTATTCAGCATGGCCCTTTTGACCGATGGGAAGCGAGACTTGTTTGTAGCGCTGATTTGCCTTTCCAGGTTGCTTGGTTGGCCAAAAAGAGCGTATGCGTTTTTTCCTGCATATATTCAGGAAAAAACGCATACGCCCTTTTTGGCCAAGGGCATCATTGTCGAGGTTTTGCCGCTTTTCCTGGGCTTTAAAGGCGATTCGAATCTCCCTCCTGAAATCTGATTCCTGCAATTCTGCCTTGCTTTCAAATCCTCTTCGTTGCCTTCCCTCAATATATTTGTGGACGAGAGTCATCATTTATAAGTCTGCAGGTTTGTGAATTGCCATGCCCCTGAGCTCCATTTTTCAACTCGCTTTCTTGGGAGCTGGCCGCAAAAGCGCAGGATTGCTTCAGGCCCTATTCTGGTCCTGGGCGGCAGGCTGAGCCTGTGGTTAATTCTTCTTCCTGATGGGAAAATAGAGGGACCTGTGCCTGTCCCAACACCTAGAGCTAGTCTCTCATTGGTTCCCCCTCTTCCAGTTCATCCTCAGGACAAATTGCAACCTGTACGGAACAGGAGGTTAAAGGTGCTGATTCTCCAAGGACGGAGATTGTTAGTAAAGCGGCTGGAATGGCGAACCCGAGCACAAGGAGATGAGAAATGAGGTGCGTTTTGAAAACCTTTCCCGATCACACGGTGTACCATCTTCTGGGTTTCTCATGCATGTTTTTGATGTAGGAAGATGCCCTTGAACCTGGAGATTTGGGACCCATGGGATGGGTACCACGCAGTATTACTTTAAAGGGTCTGCGTTTGCTCACCCAACCTCACCAAACCTCTCAGCCCCAAGAGTGTCCACCCTTATGTCTCAATCAGCTGTGGGTCTAGATATGGTCAATCCAGGTGGCATCACAGCCCCTGAGCGAACTTTGTAAGAATTTCTCTCTCTTTCACTGTCTTTGTTTCACGGGTTTTTAAAAGTAATTGATTTTTATAATGGGGTTTACCTGCTTTTCACTGCTGTGATTTTGCCGCTTAACACCCACTTGACTCACTTACAGAGAGATATCAATGCATAGGTTTTAAGATTCTTACTAGTCAGATATATTCTTGGGCGGTGAATAGGGGGTGTTGAGTCCAATTCATTGAGCAAGGAGTAGGTCTTGTGTATTACATATTGGCTTTATGGAACGGTATCTGAGCTAATTTGAAACCCTTGTTTTATGCATCACCCCACCTCACCTTTCCCGTTAAGCAGCCATAGTGTGTTTTCTAAACGTGTGACTCTATTCTGTTTTGTAATTCAGTTCAAGGGTAGCGGTTTTTACATTCCCTCTATAAGTGATATCTTATGATAAGTGTCTTTTTCTGTGTGACTTATTTCACTTAGAATTGTCGTACCTCAATCCACTCATCATGCTGCTACTAGCCTTATGACGTTGATTTCATGGCTGAGTGATATTCCATTGTACATAAGGACCACAACTTCTTTATCCATTTTTCTCTTTCCTGGGATATTTAAGGTGTAACGAAGTGGAGGTTCTTGTCAACAGAGCAGCCCTAAACTTTGCGGTGCCTGTGTCTTGCTGATTTTTAGTTTTCCCAATTTATACACCCATGAGTGGAAGTGCCCTATGCTCCCTAAGCTGAGTTTTTTAGATGTTTCAGGACACACCGTGCACTTCTCCAGAGTGGCTGTTGGCAACTTACATCCGCCCATCAGCGTAGCCACGCCCCCATTTCTCCTTGGCCTGTCCTGCATTTCTGGTTTTGACACTTTATTCAGCATGGCCCTTTTGACCGATGGGAAGCGAGACTTCTTTGTAGCGCTGATTTGCCTTTCCAGGTTGCTTGGTTGGCCAAAAAGGGCGTATGCGTTTTTTCCTGAATATATTCAGGAAAAAACGCATACGCCCTTTTTGGCCAAGGGCATCATTGTCGAGGTTTTGCCGCTTTTCCTGTGCTTTAAAGGCGATTCGAATCTCCCTCCTGAAATCTGTTTCCTGCAATTCTGCCTTGCTTTCAAATCCTCTTCGTTGCCTTCCCTCAATATATTTGTGGACGAGAGTCATCATTTATAAGTCTGCAGGTTTGTGAATTGCCGTGCCCCTGAGCTCCATTTTTCAACTCGCTTTCTTGGGAGCTGGCCGCAAAAGCGCAGGATTGCTTCAGGCCCTATTCTGGTCCTGGGCGGCAGGCTGAGAATGTGGTTAATTCTTCTTCCTGATGGGAAAATAGAGGGACCTGTGCCTGTCCCAACACCTAGAGCTAGTCTCTCATTGGTTCCCCCTCTTCCCGTTCATCCTCAGGACAAATTGCAACCTGTACGGAACAGGAGGTTAAAGGTGCTGATTCTCCAAGGACGGAGATTGTTAGTAAAGCGGCTGGAATGGCGATCCCGAGCACAAGGAGCTGAGAAATGAGGTGCGTTTTGAAAACCTTTCCCGATCACACGGTGTACCATCTTCTGGGTTTCTCATGCATGTTTTTGATGTAGGAAGATGCCCTTGAACCTGGAGATTTGGGACCCATGGGATGGGTACCACGCAGTATTACTTTAAAGGGTCTGCGTTTGCTCACCCAACCTCACCAAACCTCTCAGCCCCAAGAGTGTCCACCCTTATGTCTCAATCAGCTGTGGGTCTAGATATGGTCAATCCAGGTGGCATCACAGCCCCTGAGCGAACTTTGTAAGAATTTCTCTCTCTTTCACTGTCTTTGTTTCACGGGTTTTTAAAAGTAATTGATTTTTATAATGGGGTTTACCTGCTTTTCACTGCTGTGATTTTGCCGCTTAACACCCACTTGACTCACTTACAGAGAGTTATCAATACATAGGTTTCAAGATTCTTACAAGTCAGATATATTCTTGGGCGGTGAACAGGGGGTGTTGAGTCCAATTCATTGAGCAAGGAGTAGGTCTTGTCTATTACATATTGGGTTTATGGAACGGTATCTGAGCTAATTTGAAACCCTTGTTTTATGCATCACCCCACCTCACCTTTCCCGTTAAGCAGCCATAGTGTGTTTTCTAAACGTGTGACTCTATTCTGGTTTGTAATTCAGTTCAAGGGTAGCGGTTTGTACATTCCCTCTATAAGTGATATCTTATGATAAGTGTCTTTTTCTGTGTGACTTATATCACTTAGAATCGTCGTACCTAAATCCACTCATCATGCTTCTACTAGCCTTATGACGTTGATTTCATGGCTGAGTGATATTCCATTGTACATAAGGACCACAACTTCTTTATCCATTTTTCTCTTTCCTGGGATATTTAAGGTGTAACGAAGTGGAGGTTCTTGTCAACAGAGCAGCCCTAAACTTTGCGGTGCCTGTGTCTTGCTGATTTTTAGTTTTCCCAATTTATACGCCCATGAGTGGAAGTGCCCTATGCTCCCTAAGCTGAGTTTTTTAGATGTTTCAGGACACACCGTGCACTTCTCCAGAGTGGCTGTTGGCAATTTACATCCCGCCCATCAGCGTAGCCAGGCCCCGTTTCTCCATGGCCTGTCCTGCATTTCTGGTTTTGACACTTTATTCAGCATGGCCCTTTTGACCGATGGGAAGCGAGACTTCTTTGTAGCGCTGATTTGCCTTTCCAGGTTGCTTGGTTGGCCAAAAAGGGCGTATGCGTTTTTTCCTGCATATATTCAGGAAAAAACGCATACGCCCTTTTTGGCCAAGGGCATCATTGTCGAGGTTTTGCCAATTTTCCTGCGCTTTAAAGGCGATTCGAATCTCCCTCCTGAAATCTGTTTCCTGCAATTCTGCCTTGCTTTCAAATCCTCTTCGTTGCCTTCCCTCAATATATTTGTGGACGAGAGTCATCATTTATAAGTCTGCAGGTTTGTGAATTGCAGTGCCCCTGAGCTCCATTTTTCAATTCGCTTTCTTGGGAGCTGGCCGTAAAAGCACAAGATTGCTTCAGGCCCTATTCTGGTCCCGGGCGGCAGGCTGAGCCTGTGGTTAATTCTTCTTCCTGATGGGAAAATAGAGTGACCTGTGCCTGTCCCAACACCTAGAGCTAGTCTCTCATTGGTTCCCCCTCTTCCCGTTCATCCTGAGGAGAAATTGCAACCTGTACGGAACAGGAGGTTAAAGGTGCTGATTTTCCAAGGAGGGAGATTGCTAGTAAAGCGGCTGGAATGGCGAACCCGAGCACAAGGAGATGAGAAATGAGGTGCGTTTTAGAAACCTTTCCCGATCACACGGTGTACCATCTTCTGGGTTTCTCATGCATGTTTTCGATGTAGGAAGATGCCCTTGAACCTGGAGATTTGGGACCCATGGGATGGGTACCACGCAGTATTTCTTTAAAGGGTCTGCGTTTGCTCACCCAACCTCACCAAACCTCTCAGCCCCAAGAGTGTCCACCCTTATGTCTCAAACAGCTGTGGGTCTAGATATGGTCAATCCAGGTGGCATCACAGCCCCTGAACGAATTTTGTAAGAATTTCTCTCTCTTTCACTGTCTTTGTTTCACGGGTTTTGAAAAGTAATTGATTTTTATAATGGGGTTTACCTGCTTTTCACTGCTGTGATTTTGCCGCTTTACACCCACTTGACTCACTTACAGAGAGATATCAATGCATAGGTTTCAAGATTCTTACTAGTCAGATATATTCTTGGGCGGTGAATAGGGGGTGTTGAGTCCAATTCATTGAGCAAGGAGTAGGGCTTGTCTATTACATATTGGGTTTATGGAACGGTATCTGAGCTAATTTGAAACGCTTGTTTTATGCATCACCCCACCTCACCTTTCCCGTTAAGCAGCCATAGTGTGTTTTCTAAACGTGTGACTCTGTTCTGTTTTGTAATTCCGTTCAAGGGTAGCGGTTTTTACATTCCCTCTATAAGTGATATCTTATGACAAGTGTCTTTTTCTGTGTGACTTATTTCACTTAGAATCGTCGTACCTAAATCCACTCATCATGCTGCTACTAGCCTTATGACGTTGATTTCATGGCTGAGTGATATTCCATTGTACATAAGGACCACAACTTCTTTATCCATTTTTCTCTTTCCTGGGATATTTAAGGTGTAACGAAGTGGAGGTTCTTGTCAACAGAGCAGCCCTAAACTTTGGGGTGCCTGTGTCTTGCTGATTTTTAGTTTTCCCAATTTATACGCCCATGAGTGGAAGTGCCCTATGCTCTCTAAGCTGAGTTTTTTAGATGTTTCAGCAAACACCGTACACTTCTCCAGAGTGGCTGTTGGCAATTTACATCCCACCCATCAGCGTAGCCAGGCTCCCGTTTCTCCATGGCCTGTCCTGCCTTTCTGGTTTTGACACTTGTTTCAGCATGGCCCTTTTGACCGATGGGAAGCGAGACTTCTTTGTAGCGCTGATTTGCCTTTTCAGGTTGCTTGGTTGGCCAAAAAGGGCGTATGCGTTTTTTCCTGAATATATTCAGGAAAAAACGCATACGCCCTTTTTGGCCAAGGGCATCATTGTCGAGGTTTTGCCGCTTTTCCTGTGCTTTAAAGGCGATTCGAATCTCCCTCCTGAAATCTGTTTCCTGCAATTCTGCCTTGCTTTCAAATCCTCTTCGTTGCCTTCCCTCAATATATTTGTGGACGAGAGTCATCATTTATAAGTCTGCAGGTTTGTGAATTGCAGTGCCCCTGAGCTCCATTTTTCAACTCGCTTTCTTGGGAGCTGTCCGCAAAAGCGCAGGATTGCTTCAGGCCCTATTCTGGTCCCGGGCGGCAGGCTGAGCCTGTGGTTAATTCTTCTTCCTGATGGGAAAATAGAGTGACCTGTGCCTGTCTCAACACCTAGAGCTAGTCTCTCATTGGTTCCCCCTCTTCCCGTTCATCCTCAGGACAAATTGCAACCTGTACGGAACAGGAGGTTAAAGGTGCTGATTCTCCAAGGAGGGAGATTGCTAGTAAAGCGGCTGGAATGGCGAACCCGAGCACAAGGAGATGAGAAATGAGGTGCGTTTTAGAAACCTTTCCCGATCACACGGTGTACCATCTTCTGGTTTTCTCATACATTGTTTCGATGTAGGAAGATGCCCTTGAACCTGGAGATTTGGGACCCATGGGATGGGTACCACGCAGTATTACTTTAAAGGGTCTGCGTTTGCTCACCCAACCTCACCAAACCTCTCAGCCCCAAGAGTGTCCACCCTTATGTCTCAATCAGCTGTGGGTCTAGATATGGTCAATCCAGGTGGCATCACAGCCCCTGAACGAATTTTGTAAGAATTTCTCTCTCTTTCACTTTCTTTGTTTCACGGGGTTTTTAAAAGTAATTGATTTCTATAATGGGGTTTAGCTGCTTTTCACTGTTGTGTTTCTGCCGCTTTACACCCACTTGACTCACTTACAGAGAGATATCAATACATAGGTTTTAAGATTCTTACTAGTCGGATATATTCTTGGGCGGTGAATAGGGGGTGTTGAGTCCAATTCACTGAGCAAGGAGTAGGTCTTGTGTATTACATATTGGGTTTATGGAACGGTATCTGAGCTAATTTGAAATGCTTGTTTTATGCATCACCCCACCTCACCTTTCCCGTTAAGCAGCCATAGTGTGTTTTCTAAACGTGTGACTCTGTTCTGTTCTGTAATTCCGTTCAAGGGTAGCGGTTTTTACATTCCCTCTATAAGTGATATCTTATGACAAGTGTCTTTTTCTGTGTGACTTATTTCACTTAGAATCGTCGTACCTAAATCCACTCATCATGCTGCTACTAGCCTTAGGACGTTGATTTCATGGCTGAGTGATATTCCATTGTACATAAGGACCACAACTTCTTTATCCATTTTTCTCTTTCCTGGGATATTTATGGTGTAACAAAGTGGAGGTTCTTGTCAACAGAGCAGCCCTAAACTTTGGGGTGCCTGTGTCTTGCTGATTTTTAGTTTTCCCAATTTATACGCCCATGAGTGGAAGTGCCCTATGCTCTACAAGCTGAGTGTTTTAGATGTTTCAGGAAACACCATACACTTCTCCAGAGTGGCTGTTGGCAATTTACATCCCACCCATCAGCGTAGCCAGGCTCCCGTTTCTCCATGGCCTGTCCTGCCTTTCTGGTTTTGACACTTGATTCAGCATGGCCCTTTTGACCGATGGGAAGCGAGACTTCTTTGTAGCGCTGATTTGCCTTTCCAGGTTGCTTGGTTGGCCAAAAAGGGCGTATGCGTTTTTTCCTGAATATATTCAGGAAAAAACGCATACGCCCTTTTTGGCCAAGGGCATCATTGTCGAGGTTTTGCCGCTTTTCCTGTGCTTTAAAGGCGATTCGAATCTCCCTCCTGAAATCTGTTTCCTGCAATTCTGCCTTGCTTTCAAATCCGCTTCGTTGCCTTCCCTCAATATATTTGTGGACGAGAGTCATCATTTATAAGTCTGCAGGTTTGTGAATTGCAGTGCCCCTGAGCTCCATTTTTCAACTCGCTTTCTTGGGAGCTGGCCGCAAAAGCGCAGGATTGCTTCAGGCCCTATTCTGGTCCCGGGCGGCAGGCTGAGCCTGTGGTTAATTCTTCTTCCTCATGGGAAAATAGAGTGACCTGTGCCTGTCTCAACACCTAGAGCTAGTCTCTCATTGGTTCCCCCTCTTCCCGTTCATCCTCAGGACAAATTGCAACCTGTACGGAACAGGAGGTTAAAGGTGCTGATTCTCCAAGGACGGAGATTGCTAGTAAAGCGGCTGGAATGGCGAACCCGAGCACAAGGAGATGAGAAATGAGGTGCGTTTTAGAAACCTTTCCCGATCACACGGTGTACCATCTTCTGGTTTTCTCATACATTGTTTCGATGTAGGAAGATGCCCTTGAACCTGGAGATTTGGGACCCATGGGATGGGTACCACGCAGTATTACTTTAAAGGGTCTGCGTTTGCTCACCCAACCTCACCAAACCTCTCAGCCCCAAGAGTGTCCACCCTTATGTCTCAATCAGCTGTGGGTCTAGATATGGTCAATCCAGGTGGCATCACAGCCCCTGAACGAATTTTGTAAGAATTTCTCTCTCTTTCACTTTCTTTGTTTCACGGGGTTTTTAAAAGTAATTGATTTCTATAATGGGGTTTAGCTGCTTTTCACTGCTGTGTTTCTGCCGCTTTACACCCACTTGACTCACTTACAGAGAGATATCAATACATAGGTTTTAAGATTCTTACTAGTCAGATATATTCTTGGGCGGTGAATAGGGGGTGTTGAGTCCAATTCACTGAGCAAGGAGTAGGTCTTGTGTATTACATATTGGGTTTATGGAACGGTATCTGAGCTAATTTGAAATGCTTGTTTTATGCATCACCCCACCTCACCTTTCCCGTTAAGCAGCCATAGTGTGTTTTCTAAACGTGTGACTCTGTTCTGTTTTGTAATTCCGTTCAAGGGTAGCGGTTTTTACATTCCCTCTATAAGTGATATCTTATGACAAGTGTCTTTTTCTGTGTGACTTATTTCACTTAGAATGGTCGTACCTAAATCCACTCATCATGTTGCTACTAGCCTTATGACGTTGATTTCATGGCTGAGTGATATTCCATTGTACCTAAGGACCACAACTTCTTTATCCATTTTTCTCTTTCCTGGGATATTTAAGGTGTAACGAAGTGGAGGTTCTTGTCAACAGAGCAGCCCTAAACTTTGGGGTGCCTGTGTCTTGCTGATTTTTAGTTTTCCCAATTTATACGCCCATGAGTGGAAGTGCCCTATGCTCTACAAGCTGAGTTTTTTAGATGTTTCAGCAAACACCGTACACTTCTCCAGAGTGGCTGTTGGCAATTTACATCCCACCCATCAGCGTAGCCAGGCTCCCGTTTCTCCATGGCCTGTCCTGCCTTTCTGGTTTTGACACTTGTTTCAGCATGGCCCTTTTGACCGATGGGAAGCGAGACTTCTTTGTAGCGCTGATTTGCCTTTCCAGGTTGCTTGGTTGGCCAAAAAGGGCGTATGCGTTTTTTCCTGAATATATTCAGGAAAAAACGCATACGCCCTTTTTGGCCAAGGGCATCATTGTCGAGGTTTTGCCGCTTTTCCTGTGCTTTAAAGGCGATTCGAATCTCCCTCCTGAAATCTGTTTCCTGCAATTCTGCCTTGCTTTCAAATCCGCTTCGTTGCCTTCCCTCAATATATTTGTGGACGAGAGTCATCATTTATAAGTCTGCAGGTTTGTGAATTGCAGTGCCCCTGAGCTTCATTTTTCAACTCGCTTTCTTGGGAGCTGGCCGCAAAAGCGCAGGATTGCTTCAGGCCCTATTCTGGTCCCGGGCGGCAGGCTGAGCCTGTGGTTAATTCTTCTTCCTCATGGGAAAATAGAGTGACCTGTGCCTGTCTCAACACCTAGAGCTAGTCTCTCATTGGTTCCCCCTCTTCCCGTTCATCCTCAGGACAAATTGCAACCTGTACGGAACAGGAGGTTAAAGGTGCTGATTCTCCAAGGACGGAGATTGCTAGTAAAGCGGCTGGAATGGCGAACCCGAGCACAAGGAGATGAGAAATGAGGTGCGTTTTAGAAACCTTTCCCGATCACACGGTGTACCATCTTCTGGTTTTCTCATACATTGTTTCGATGTAGGAAGATGCCCTTGAACCTGGAGATTTGGGACCCATGGGATGGGTACCACGCAGTATTACTTTAAAGGGTCTGCGTTTGCTCACCCAACCTCACCAAACCTCTCAGCCCCAAGAGTGTCCACCCTTATGTCTCAATCAGCTGTGGGTCTAGATATGGTCAATCCAGGTGGCATCACAGCCCCTGAACGAATTTTGTAAGAATTTCTCTCTCTTTCACTTTCTTTGTTTCACGGGGTTTTTAAAAGTAATTGATTTCTATAATGGGGTTTAGCTGCTTTTCACTGCTGTGTTTCTGCCGCTTTACACCCACTTGACTCACTTACAGAGAGATATCAATACATAGGTTTTAAGATTCTTACTAGTCAGATATATTCTTGGGCGGTGAATAGGGGGTGTTGAGTCCAATTCACTGAGCAAGGAGTAGGTCTTGTGTATTACATATTGGGTTTATGGAACGGTATCTGAGCTAATTTGAAATGCTTGTTTTATGCATCACCCCACCTCACCTTTCCCGTTAAGCAGCCATAGTGTGTTTTCTAAACGTGTGACTCTGTTCTGTTTTGTAATTCCGTTCAAGGGTAGCGGTTTTTACATTCCCTCTATAAGTGATATCTTATGACAAGTGTCTTTTTCTGTGTGACTTATTTCACTTAGAATCGTCGTACCTAAATCCACTCATCATGCTGCTACTAGCCTTATGACGTTGATTTCATGGCTGAGTGATATTCCATTGTACCTAAGGACCACAACTTCTTTATCCATTTTTCTCTTTCCTGGGATATTTAAGGTGTAACGAAGTGGAGGTTCTTGTCAACAGAGCAGCCCTAAACTTTGGGGTGCCTGTGTCTTCCTGATTTTTAGTTTTCCCAATTTATACACCCATGAGTGGAAGTGCCCTATGCTCTCTAAGCTGAGTTTTTTAGATGTTTCAGGACACACCGTACACTTCTCCAGATTGGCTGTTGGCAATTTACATCCCGCCCATCAGCGTAGCCAGGCTCCCGTTTCTCCATGGCCTGTCCTGCCTTTCTGGTTTTGACACTTGATTCAGCATGGCCCTTTTGACCGATGGGAAGCGAGACTTCTTTGTAGCGCTGATTTGCCTTTCCAGGTTGCTTGGTTGGCCAAAAAGGGCGTATGCGTTTTTTCCTGAATATATTCAGGAAAAAACGCATACGCCCTTTTTGGCCAAGGGCATCATTGTCGAGGTTTTGCCGCTTTTCCTGTGCTTTAAAGGCGATTCGAATCTCCCTCCTGAAATCTGTTTCCTGCAATTCTGCCTTGCTTTCCAATCCTCTTCGTTGCCTTCCCTCAATATATTTGTGGACGAGAGTCATCATTTATAAGTCTGCAGGTTTGTGAATTGCAGTGCCCCTGAGCTCCATTTTTCAACTCGCTTTCTTGGGAGCTGGCCGCAAAAGCGCAGGATTGCTTCAGGCGCTATTCTGGTCCCGGGCGGCAGGCTGAGCCTGTGGTTAATTCTTCTTCCTGATGGGAAAATAGAGGGACCTGTGCCTGTCCCAGCACCTAGAGCTAGTCTCTCATTGTTTCCCCCTCTTCCCGTTCATCCTCAGGACAAATTGCAACCTGTACGGAACAGGAGGTTAAAGGTGCTGATTCTCCAAGGACGGAGATTGTTAGTAAAGCGGCTGGAATGGCGAACCCGAGCACAAGGAGATGAGAAATGAGGTGCGTTTTGAAAACCTTTAACGATCACACGGTGTACCATCTTCTGGGTTTCTCATGCATGTTTTTGATGTAGGAAGATGCCCTTGAACCTGGAGATTTGGGACCCATGGGATGGGTACCACGCAGTATTACTTTAAAGGGTCTGCGTTTGCTCACCCAACCTCACCAAACCTCTCAGCCCCAAGAGTGTCCACCCTTATGTCTCAATCAGCTGTGGGTCTAGATATGGTCAATCCAGGTGGCATCACAGCCTCTGAACGAATTTTGTAAGAATTTCTCTCTCTTTCACTGTCTTTGTTTCACGGGGTTTTTAAAAGTAATTGATTTCTATAATGGGTTTTAGCTGCTTTTCACTGCTGTGTTTCTGCCGCTTTACACCCACTTGACTCACTTACAGAGAGATATCAATACATAGGTTTTAAGATTCTTACTAGTCAGATATATTCTTGGGCGGTGAATAGGGGGTGTTGAGTCCAATTCACTGAGCAAGGAGTAGGTCTTGTGTATTACATATTGGGTTTATGGAACGGTATCTGAGCTAATTTGAAACGCTTGTTTTATGCATCACCCCACCTCACCTTTCCCGTTAAGCAGCCATAGTGTGTTTTCTAAACGTGTGACTCTGTTCTGTTTTGTAATTCCGTTCAAGGGTAGAGGTTTTTACATTCGCTCTATAAGTGATATCTTATGACAAGTGTCTTTTTCTGTGTGACTTATTTCACTTAGAATCGTCGTACCTAAATCCACTCATCATGCTGCTACTAGCCTTATGACGTTGATTTCATGGCTGAGTGATATTCCATTGTACATAAGGACCACAACTTCTTTATCCATTTTTCTCTTTCCTGGGATATTTAAGGTGTAACGAAGTGGAGGTTCTTGTCAACAGAGCAGCCCTAAACTTTGGGGTGCCTGTGTCTTGCTGATTTTTAGTTTTCCCAATTTATACGCCCATGAGTGGAAGTGCCCTATGCTCTACAAGCTGAGTTTTTTAGATGTTTCAGGAAACACCGTACACTTCTCCAGAGTGGCTGTTGGCAATTTACATCCCACCCATCAGCGTAGCCAGGCTCCCGTTTCTCCATGGCCTGTCCTGCCTTTCTGGTTTTGACACTTTATTCAGCATGGCCCTTTTGACCGATGGGAAGCGAGACTTCTCTGTAGCGCTGATTTGCCTTTCCAGGTTGCTTGGTTGGCCAAAAAGGGCGTATGCTTTTTTTCCTGAATATATTCAGGAAAAAACGCATACGCCCTTTTTGGCCAAGGGCATCATTGTCGAGGTTTTGCCGCTTTTCCTGTGCTTTAAAGGCGATTCGAATCTCCCTCCTGAAATCTGTTTCCTGCCATTCTGCCTTGCTTTCAAATCCTCTTCGTTGCCTTCCCTCAATATATTTGTGGACGAGAGTCATCATTTATAAGTCTGCAGGTTTGTGAATTGCAGTGCCCCTGAGCTCCATTTTTCAACTCGCTTTCTTGGGAGCTGGCCGCAAAAGCGCAGGATTGCTTCAGGCCCTATTCTGGTCCCGGGCGGCAGGCTGAGCCTGTGGTTAATTCTTCTTCCTGATGGGAAAATAGAGTGACCTGTGCCTGTCTCAACACCTAGAGCTAGTCTCTCATTGGTTCCCCCTCTTCCCGTTCATCCTCAGGACAAATTGCAACCTGTACGGAACAGGAGGTTAAAGGTGCTGATTCTCCAAGGAGGGAGATTGCTAGTAAAGCGGCTGGAATGGCGAACCCGAGCACAAGGAGATGAGAAATGAGGTGCGTTTTAGAAACCTTTCCCGATCACACGGTGTACCATCTTCTGGTTTTCTCATACATTGTTTCGATGTAGGAAGATGCCCTTGAACCTGGAGATTTGGGACCCATGGGATGGGTACCACGCAGTATTACTTTAAAGGGTCTGCGTTTGCTCACCCAACCTCACCAAACCTCTCAGCCCCAAGAGTGTCCACCCTTATGTCTCAATCAGCTGTGGGTCTAGATATGGTCAATGCAGGTGGCATCACAGCCCCTGAACGAATTTTGTAAGAATTTCTCTCTCTTTCACTGTCTTTGTTTCACGGGGTTTTTAAAAGTAATTGATTTCTATAATGGGGTTTAGCTGCTTTTCACTGCTGTGTTTCTGCCGCTTTACACCCACTTGACTCACTTACAGAGAGATATCAATACATAGGTTTTAAGATTCTTACTAGTCAGATATATTCTTGGGCGGTGAATAGGGGGTGTTGAGTCCAATTCACTGAGCAAGGAGTAGGGCTTGTGTATTACATATTGGGTTTATGGAACGGTATCTGAGCTAATTTGAAACGCTTGTTTTATGCATCACCCCACCTCACCTTTCCCGTTAAGCAGCCATAGTGTGTTTTCTAAACGTGTGACTCTGTTCTGTTTTGTAATTCCGTTCAAGGGTAGCGGTTTTTACATTCCCTCTATAAGTGATATCTTATGACAAGTGTCTTTTTCTGTGTGACTTATTTCACTTAGAATCGTCGTACCTAAATCCACTCATCATGCTGCTACTAGCCTTATGACGTTGATTTCATGGCTGAGTGATATTCCATTGTACATAAGGACCACAACTTCTTTATACATTTTTCTCTTTCCTGGGATATTTAAGGTGTAACGAAGTGGAGGTTCATGTCAACAGAGCAGCCCTAAACTTTGCGGTGCCTGTGTCTTGCTGATTTTTAGTTTTCCCAATTTATACGCCCATGAGTGGAAGTGCCCTATGCTCCCTAAGCTGAGTTTTTTAGATGTTTCAGGACACACCGTGCACTTCTCCAGAGTGGCTGTTGGCAACTTACATCCCGCCCATCAGCGTAGCCACGCCCCCGTTTCTCCTTGGCCTGTCCTGCATTTCTGGTTTTGACACTTTATTCAGCATGGCCCTTTTGACCGATGGGAAGCGAGACTTCTTTGTAGCGCTGATTTGCCTTTCCAGGTTGCTTGGTTGGCCAAAAAGGGCGTATGCGTTTTTTCCTGAATATATTCAGGAAAAAACGCATACGCCCTTTTTGGCCAAGGGCATCATTGTCGAGGTTTTGCCGCTTTTCCTGGGCTTTAAAGGCGATTCGAATCTCCGTCCTGAAATCTGATTCCTGCAATTCTGCCTTGCTTTCAAATCCTCTTCGTTGCCTTCCCTCAATATATTTGTGGACGAGAGTCATCATTTATAAGTCTGCAGGTTTGTGAATTGCAGTGCCCCTGAGCTCCATTTTTCAACTCGCTTTCTTGGGAGCTGGCCGCAAAAGCGCAGGATTGCTTCAGGCCCTATTCTGGTCCCGGGCGGCAGGCTGAGCCTGTGGTTAATTCTTCTTCCTGATGGGAAAATAGAGTGACCTGTGCCTGTCTCAACACCTAGAGCTAGTCTCTCATTGGTTCCCCCTCTTCCCGTTCATCCTCAGGACAATTTGCAACCTGTACGGAACAGGAGGTTAAAGGTGCTGATTCTCCAAGGAGGGAGATTGCTAGTAAAGCGGCTAGAATGGCGAACCCGAGCACAAGGAGATGAGAAATGAGGTGCGTTTTAGAAACCTTTCCCAATCACACGGTGTACCATCTTCTGGGTTTCTCATGCATTGTTTCGATGTAGGAAGATGCCCTTGAACCTGGAGATTTGGGACCCATGGGATGGGTACCACGCAGTATTACTTTAAAGGGTCTGCGTTTGCTCACCCAACCTCACCAAACCTCTCAGCCCCAAGAGTGTCCACCCTTATGTCTCAATCAGCTCTGGGTCTAGATATGGTCAATCCAGGTGGCATCACAGCCTCTGAACGAATTTTGTAAGAATTTCTCTCTCTTTCACTGTCTTTGTTTCACGGGGTTTTTAAAAGTAATTGATTTCTATAATGGGGTTTAGCTGCTTTTCACTGCTGTGTTTCTGCCGCTTTACACCCACTTGACTCACTTACAGAGAGATATCAATACATAGGTTTTAAGATTCTTACTAGTCAGATATATTCTTGGGCGGTGAATAGGGGGTGTTGAGTCCAATTCACTGAGCAAGAAGTAGGTCTTGTGTATTACATATTGGGTTTATGGAACGGTATCTGAGCTAATTTGAAACCCTTGTTTTATGCATCACCCCACCTCACCTTTCCCGTTAAGCAGCCATAGTGTGTTTTCTAAACGTGTGACTCTATTCTGTTTTGTAATTCAGTTCAAGGGTAGCGGTTTTTACGTTCCCTGTATAAGTCATATCTTATGATAAGTGTCTTTTTCTGTGTGACTTATTTCACTTAGAATCGTCGTACCTAAATCCACTCATCATGCTGCTACTAGCATTATGACGTTGATTTCATGGCTGAGTGATATTCCATTGTACATAAGGACCACAACTTCTTTATCCATTTTTCTCTTTCCTGGGATATTTAAGGTGTAACGAAGTGGAGGTTCTTGTCAACAGAGCAGCCCTAAACTTTGGGGTGCCTGTGTCTTGCTGATTTTTAGTTTTCCCAATTTATACGCCCATGAGTGGAAGTGTCCTATGCTCCCTAAGCTGAGTTTTTTAGATGTTTCAGGACACACCGTGCACTTCTCCAGAGTGGCTGTTGGCAATTTACATCCCGCCCATCAGCGTAGCCAGGCTCCCGTTTCTCCATGGCCTGTCCTGCATTTCTGGTTTTGACACTGTATTCAGCATGGCCCTTTTGACCGATGGGAAGCGAGACTTCTTTGTAGCGCTGATTTGCCTTTCCAGTTTGCTTGGTTGGCCAAAAAGGGCGTATGCGTTTTTTCCTGGATATATTCAGGAAAAAACGCATACGCCCTTTTTGGCCAAGGGCATCATTGTCGAGGTTTGCCGATTTTCCTGGGCTTTAAAGGCGATTCGAATCTCCCTCCTGAAATCTGTTTCCTGCAATTCTGCCTTGCTTTCCAATCCTCTTCGTTGCCTTCCCTCAATATATTTGTGGACGAGAGTCATCATTTATAAGTCTGCAGGTTTGTGAATTGCAGTGCCCCTGAGCTCCATTTTTCAACTCGCTTTCTTGGGAGCTGGCCGCAAAAGCGCAGGATTGCTTCAGGCCCTATTCTGGTCCCGGGCGGCAGGCTGAGCCTGTGGTTAATTCTTCTTCCTGATGGGAAAATAGAGTGACCTGTGCCTGTCCCAACACCTAGAGCTAGTCTCTCATTGGTTCCCCCTCTTCCCGTTCATCCTCAGGACAAATTGCAACCTGTACGGAACAGGAGGTTAAAGTGCTGATTCTCCAAGGAGGGAGATTGCTAGTAAGCGGCTGGAATGGCGAACCCGAGCACAAGGAGATGAGAAATGAGGTGCGTTTTAGAAACCTTTCCCGATCACACGGTGTACCATCTTCTGGGTTTCTCATGCATGTTTTCGATGTAGGAAGATGCCCTTGAACCTGGAGATTTGGGACCCATGGGATGGGTACCACGCAGTATTTCTTTAAAGGGTCTGCGTTTGCTCACCCAACCTCACCAAACCTCTCAGCCCCAAGAGTGTCCACCCTTATGTCTCAAACAGCTGTGGGTCTAGATATGGTCAATCCAGGTGGCATCACAGCCCCTGAACGAATTTTGTAAGAATTTCTCTCTCTTTCACTGTCTTTGTTTCACGGGTTTTGAAAAGTAATTGATTTTTATAATGGGGTTTACCTGCTTTTCACTGCTGTGATTTTGCCGCTTTACACCCACTTGACTCACTTACAGAGAGATATCAATGCATAGGTTTCAAGATTCTTACTAGTCAGATATATTCTTGGGCGGTGAATAGGGGGTGTTGAGTCCAATTCATTGAGCAAGGAGTAGGGCTTGTCTATTACATATTGGGTTTATGGAACGGTATCTGAGCTAATTTGAAACCCTTGTTTTATGCATCACCCCACCTCACCTTTCCCGTTAAGCAGCCATAGTGTGTTTTCTAAACGTGTGACTCTATTCTGTTTTGTAATTCAGTTCAAGGGTAGCGGTTTTTACGTTCCCTGTATAAGTCATATCTTATGATAAGTGTCTTTTTCTGTGTGACTTATTTCACTTAGAATCGTCGTACCTAAATCCACTCATCATGCTGCTACTAGCATTATGACGTTGTTTTCATGGCTGAGTGATATTCCATTGTACATAAGGACCACAACTTCTTTATCCATTTTTCTCTTTCCTGGGATATTTAAGGTGTAACGAAGTGGAGGTTCTTGTCAACAGAGCAGCCCTAAACTTTGGGGTGCCTGTGTCTTGCTGATTTTTAGTTTTCCCAATTTATACGCCCATGAGTGGAAGTGCCCTATGCTCCCTAAGCTGAGTTTTTTAGATGTTTCAGGACACACCGTGCACTTCTCCAGAGTGGCTGTTGGCAATTTACATCCCGCCCATCAGCGTAGCCAGGCTCCCGTTTCTCCATGGCCTGTCCTGCATTTCTGGTTTTCACACTGTATTCAGCATGGCCCTTTTGACCGATGGGAAGCGAGACTTCTTTGTAGCGCTGATTTTCCTTTCCAGTTTGCGTGGTTGGCCAAAAAGGGCGTATGCGTTTTTTCCTGAATATATTCAGGAAAAAACGCATACGCCCTTTTTGGCCAAGGGCATCATTGTCGAGGTTTTGCCGCTTTTCCTGGGCTTTAAAGGCGATTCGAATCTCCCTCCTGAAATCTGTTTCCTGCAATTCTGCCTTGCTTTCCAATCCTCTTCGTTTCCTTCCCTCAATATATTTGTGGAGGAGAGTCATCATTTATAAGTCTGCAGGTTTGTGAATTGCAGTGCCCCTGAGTTCCATTTTTCAACTCGCTTTCTTGGGAGCTGGCCGCAAAAGCGCAGGATTGCTTCAGGCCCTATTCTGGTCCCGGGCGGCAGGCTGAGCCTGTGGTTAATTCTTCTTCCTGATGGGAAAATAGAGTGACCTGTGCCTGTCCCAACACCTAGAGCTAGTCTCTCATTGGTTCCCCCTCTTCCCATTCATCCTCAGGACAAATTGCAACCTGTACGGAACAGGAGGTTAAAGGTGCTGATTCTCCAAGGAGGGAGATTGCTAGTAAAGCGGCTGGAATGGCGAACCCGAGCACAAGGAGATGAGAAATGAGGTGCGTTTTAGAAACCTTTCCCGATCACACGGTGTACCATCTTCTGGGTTTCTCATGCATGTTTTCGATGTAGGAAGATGCCCTTGAACCTGGAGATTTGGGACCCATGGGATGGGTACCACGCAGTATTTCTTTAAAGGGTCTGCGTTTGCTCATCCAACCTCACCAAACCTCTCAGCCCCAAGAGTGTCCACCCTTATGTCTCAAACAGCTGTGGGTCTAGATATGGTCAATCCAGGTGGCATCACAGCCCCTGAACGAATTTTGTAAGAATTTCTCTCTCTTTCACTGTCTTTGATTCACGGGTTTTTAAAAGTAATTGATTTTTATAATGGGGTTTTCCTGGTTTTCACTGCTCTGATTTTGCCACTTTACACCCACTTGACTCACTTACAGAGAGATATCAATGCATAGGTTTCAAGATTCTTACTAGTCAGATATATTCTTGGGCGGTGAATAGGGGGTGTTGAGTCCAATTCATTGAGCAAGGAGTAGGTCTTGTCTGTTACATATTGGGTTTATGGAACGGTATCTGAGCTAATTTGAAACCCTTGTTTTATGCATCACCCCACCTCACCTTTCCCGTAAAGCAGCCATAGTGTGTTTTCTAAACGTGTGACTCTATTCTGTTTTGTAATTCAGTTCAAGGGTAGCGGTTTTTACATTCCCTCTATAAGTGATATCTTATGATAAGTGTCTTTTTCTGTGTGACTTATTTCACTTAGAATCGTCGTACCTAAATCCACTCATCATGCTGCTACTAGCATTATGACGTTGTTTTCATGGCTGAGTGATATTCCATTGTACATAAGGACCACAACTTCTTTATCCATTTTTCTCTTTCCTGGGATATTTAAGGTGTAACGAAGTGGAGGTTCTTGTCAACAGAGCAGCCCTAAACTTTGGGGTGCCTGTGTCTTGCTGATTTTTAGTTTTCCCAATTTATACGCCCATGAGTGGAAGTGCCCTATGCTCCCTAAGCTGAGTTTTTTAGATGTTTCAGGACACACCGTGCACTTCTCCAGAGTGGCTGTTGGCAATTTACATCCCGCCCATCAGCGTAGCCAGGCTCCCGTTTCTCCATGGCCTGTCCTGCATTTCTGGTTTTCACACTGTATTCAGCATGGCCCTTTTGACCGATGGGAAGCGAGACTTCTTTGTAGCGCTGATTTTCCTTTCCAGTTTGCGTGGTTGGCCAAAAAGGGCGTATGCGTTTTTTCCTGAATATATTCAGGAAAAAACGCATACGCCCTTTTTGGCCAAGGGCATCATTGTCGAGGTTTTGCCGCTTTTCCTGGGCTTTAAAGGCGATTCGAATCTCCCTCCTGAAATCTGTTTCCTGCAATTCTGCCTTGCTTTCCAATCCTCTTCGTTTCCTTCCCTCAATATATTTGTGGAGGAGAGTCATCATTTATAAGTCTGCAGGTTTGTGAATTGCAGTGCCCCTGAGTTCCATTTTTCAACTCGCTTTCTTGGGAGCTGGCCGCAAAAGCGCAGGATTGCTTCAGGCCCTATTCTGGTCCCGGGCGGCAGGCTGAGCCTGTGGTTAATTCTTCTTCCTGATGGGAAAATAGAGTGACCTGTGCCTGTCCCAACACCTAGAGCTAGTCTCTCATTGGTTCCCCCTCTTCCCATTCATCCTCAGGACAAATTGCAACCTGTACGGAACAGGAGGTTAAAGGTGCTGATTCTCCAAGGAGGGAGATTGCTAGTAAAGCGGCTGGAATGGCGAACCCGAGCACAAGGAGATGAGAAATGAGGTGCGTTTTAGAAACCTTTCCCGATCACACGGTGTACCATCTTCTGGGTTTCTCATGCATGTTTTCGATGTAGGAAGATGCCCTTGAACCTGGAGATTTGGGACCCATGGGATGGGTACCACGCAGTATTTCTTTAAAGGGTCTGCGTTTGCTCATCCAACCTCACCAAACCTCTCAGCCCCAAGAGTGTCCACCCTTATGTCTCAAACAGCTGTGGGTCTAGATATGGTCAATCCAGGTGGCATCACAGCCCCTGAACGAATTTTGTAAGAATTTCTCTCTCTTTCACTGTCTTTGATTCACGGGTTTTTAAAAGTAATTGATTTTTATAATGGGGTTTTCCTGGTTTTCACTGCTCTGATTTTGCCACTTTACACCCACTTGACTCACTTACAGAGAGATATCAATGCATAGGTTTCAAGATTCTTACTAGTCAGATATATTCTTGGGCGGTGAATAGGGGGTGTTGAGTCCAATTCATTGAGCAAGGAGTAGGTCTTGTCTGTTACATATTGGGTTTATGGAACGGTATCTGAGCTAATTTGAAACCCTTGTTTTATGCATCACCCCACCTCACCTTTCCCGTAAAGCAGCCATAGTGTGTTTTCTAAACGTGTGACTCTATTCTGTTTTGTAATTCAGTTCAAGGGTAGCGGTTTTTACATTCCCTCTATAAGTGATATCTTATGATAAGTGTCTTTTTCTGTGTGACTTATTTCACTTAGAATCGTCGTACCTAAATCCACTCATCATGCTTCTACTAGGCTTATGACGTTGATTTCATGGCTGAGTGATATTCCATTGTACATAAGGACCACAACTTCTTTATCCATTTTTCTCTTTCCTGGGATATTTAAGGTGTAACGAAGTGGAGGTTCTTGTCAACAGAGCAGCCCTAAACTTTGGGGTGCCTGTGTCTTGCTGATTTTTAGTTTTCCCAATTTATACGCCCATGAGTGGAAGTGCCCTATGCTCCCTAAGCTGAGTTTTTTAGATGTTTCAGGACACACCGTGCACTTCTCCAGAGTGGCTGTTGGCAATTTACATCCCGCCCATCAGCGTAGCCAGGCTCCCGTTTCTCCATGGCCTGTCCTGCATTTCTGGTTTTGACACTGTATTCAGCATGGCCCTTTTGACCGATGGGAAGCGAGACTTCTTTGTAGCGCTGATTTGCCTTTCCAGTTTGCTTGGTTGGCCAAAAAGGGCGTATGCGTTTTTTCCTGGATATATTCAGGAAAAAACGCATACGCCCTTTTTGGCCAAGGGCATCATTGTCGAGGTTTTGCCGATTTTCCTGGGCTTTAAAGGCGATTCGAATCTCCCTCCTGAAATCTGTTTCCTGCAATTCTGCCTTGCTTTCCAATCCTCTTCGTTGCCTTCCCTCAATATATTTGTGGACGAGAGTCATCATTTATAAGTCTGCAGGTTTGTGAATTGCAGTGCCCCTGAGCTCCATTTTTCAACTCGCTTTCTTGGGAGCTGGCCGCAAAAGCGCAGGATTGCTTCAGGCCCTATTCTGGTCCCGGGCGGCAGGCTGAGCCTGTGGTTAATTCTTCTTCCTGATGGGAAAATAGAGTGACCTGTGCCTGTCCCAACACCTAGAGCTAGTCTCTCATTGGTTCCCCCTTTTCCCGTTCATCCTCAGGACAAATTGCAACCTGTACGGAACAGGAGGTTAAAGGTGCTGATTCTCCAAGGAGGGAGATTGCTAGTAAAGCGGCTGGAATGGCGAACCCGAGCACAAGGAGATGAGAAATGAGGTGCGTTTTAGAAACCTTTCCCGATCACACGGTGTACCATCTTCTGGGTTTCTCATGCATGTTTTCGATGTAGGAAGATGCCCTTGAACCTGGAGATTTGGGACCCATGGGATGGGTACCACGCAGTATTTCTTTAAAGGGTCTGCGTTTGCTCATCCAACCTCACCAAACCTCTCAGCCCCAAGAGTGTCCACCCTTATGTCTCAAACAGCTGTGGGTCTAGATATGGTCAATCCAGGTGGCATCACAGCCCCTGAACGAATTTTGTAAGAATTTCTCTCTCTTTCACTGTCTTTGATTCACGGGTTTTTAAAAGTAATTGATTTTTATAATGGGGTTTTCCTGGTTTTCACTGCTCTGATTTTGCCACTTTACACCCACTTGACTCACTTACAGAGAGATATCAATGCATAGGTTTCAAGATTCTTACTAGTCAGATATATTCTTGGGCGGTGAATAGGGGGTGTTGAGTCCAATTCATTGAGCAAGGAGTAGGTCTTGTCTGTTACATATTGGGTTTATGGAACGGTATCTGAGCTAATTTGAAACCCTTGTTTTATGCATCACCCCACCTCACCTTTCCCGTAAAGCAGCCATAGTGTGTTTTCTAAACGTGTGACTCTATTCTGTTTTGTAATTCAGTTCAAGGGTAGCGGTTTTTACATTCCCTCTGTAAGTGATATCTTATGATAAGTGTCTTTTTCTGTGTGACTTATTTCACTTAGAATCGTCGTACCTAAATCCACTCATCATGCTTCTACTAGGCTTATGACGTTGATTTCATGGCTGAGTGATATTCCATTGTACATAAGGACCACAACTTCTTTATCCATTTTTCTCTTTCCTGGGATATTTAAGGTGTAACAAAGTGGAGGTTCTTGTCAACAGAGCAGCCCTAAACTTTGGGGTGCCTGTGTCTTGCTGATTTTTAGTTTTCCCAATTTATACGCCCATGAGTGGAAGTGTCCTATGCTCCCTAAGCTGAGTTTTTTAGATGTTTCAGGACACACCGTGCACTTCTCCAGAGTGGCTGTTGGCAATTTACATCCCGCCCATCAGCGTAGCCAGGCTCCCGTTTCTCCATGGCCTGTCCTGCATTTCTGGTTTTGACACTGTATTCAGCATGGCCCTTTTGACCGATGGGAAGCGAGACTTCTTTGTAGCGCTGATTTGCCTTTCCAGTTTGCTTGGTTGGCCAAAAAGGGCGTATGCGTTTTTTCCTGGATATATTCAGGAAAAAACGCATACGCCCTTTTTGGCCAAGGGCATCATTGTCGAGGTTTTGCCGATTTTCCTGGGCTTTAAAGGCGATTCGAATCTCCCTCCTGAAATCTGTTTCCTGCAATTCTGCCTTGCTTTCCAATCCTCTTCGTTGCCTTCCCTCAATATATTTGTGGACGAGAGTCATCATTTATAAGTCTGCAGGTTTGTGAATTGCAGTGCCCCTGAGCTCCATTTTTCAACTCGCTTTCTTGGGAGCTGGCCGCAAAAGCGCAGGATTGCTTCAGGCCCTATTCTGGTCCCGGGCGGCAGGCTGAGCCTGTGGTTAATTCTTCTTCCTGATGGGAAAATAGAGTGACCTGTGCCTGTCCCAACACCTAGAGCTAGTCTCTCATTGGTTCCCCCTCTTCCCGTTCATCCTCAGGACAAATTGCAACCTGTACGGAACAGGAGGTTAAAGGTGCTGATTCTCCAAGGAGGGAGATTGCTAGTAAAGCGGCTGGAATGGCGAACCCGAGCACAAGGAGATGAGAAATGAGGTGCGTTTTAGAAACCTTTCCCGATCACACGGTGTACCATCTTCTGGGTTTCTCATGCATGTTTTCGATGTAGGAAGAGGCCCTTGAACCTGGAGATTTGGGACCCATGGGATGGGTACCACGCAGTATTTCTTTAAAGGGTCTGCGTTTGCTCATCCAACCTCACCAAACCTCTCAGCCCCAAGAGTGTCCACCCTTATGTCTCAAACAGCTGTGGGTCTAGATATGGTCAATCCAGGTGGCATCACAGCCCCTGAACGAATTTTGTAAGAATTTCTCTCTCTTTCACTGTCTTTGATTCACGGGTTTTTAAAAGTAATTGATTTTTATAATGGGGTTTTCCTGCTTTTCACTGCTCTGATTTTGCCACTTTACACCCACTTGACTCACTTACAGAGAGATATCAATGCATAGGTTTCAAGATTCTTACTAGTCAGATATATTCTTGGGCGGTGAATAGGGGGTGTTGAGTCCAATTCATTGAGCAAGGAGTAGGTCTTGTCTGTTACCTATTGGGTTTATGGAACGGTATCTGAGCTAATTTGAAACCCTTGTTTTATGCATCACCCCACCTCACCTTTCCCGTAAAGCAGCCATAGTGTGTTTTCTAAACGTGTGACTCTATTCTGTTTTGTAATTCAGTTCAAGGGTAGCGGTTTTTACATTCCCTCTATAAGTGATATCTTATGATAAGTGTCTTTTTCTGTGTGACTTATTTCACTTAGAATCGTCGTACCTAAATCCACTCATCATGCTTCTACTAGGCTTATGACGTTGATTTCATGGCTGAGTGATATTCCATTGTACATAAGGACCACAACTTCTTTATCCATTTTTCTCTTTCCTGGGATATTTAAGGTGTAACGAAGTGGAGGTTCTTGTCAACAGAGCAGCCCTAAACTTTGGGGTGCCTGTGTCTTGCTGATTTTTAGTTTTCCCAATTTATACGCCCATGAGTGGAAGTGCCCTATGCTCCCTAAGCTGAGTTTTTTAGATGTTTCAGGACACACCGTGCACTTCTCCAGAGTGGCTGTTGGCAATTTACATCCCGCCCATCAGCGTAGCCAGGCTCCCGTTTCTCCATGGCCTGTCCTGCATTTCTGGTTTTGACACTGTATTCAGCATGGCCCTTTTGACCGATGGGAAGCGAGACTTCTTTGTAGCGCTGATTTGCCTTTCCAGTTTGCTTGGTTGGCCAAAAAGGGCGTATGCGTTTTTTCCTGGATATATTCAGGAAAAAACGCATACGCCCTTTTTGGCCAAGGGCATCATTGTCGAGGTTTTGCCGATTTTCCTGGGCTTTAAAGGCGATTCGAATCTCCCTCCTGAAATCTGTTTCCTGCAATTCTGCCTTGCTTTCCAATCCTCTTCGTTGCCTTCCCTCAATATATTTGTGGACGAGAGTCATCATTTATAAGTCTGCAGGTTTGTGAATTGCAGTGCCCCTGAGCTCCATTTTTCAACTCGCTTTCTTGGGAGCTGGCCGCAAAAGCGCAGGATTGCTTCAGGCCCTATTCTGGTCCCGGGCGGCAGGCTGAGCCTGTGGTTAATTCTTCTTCCTGATGGGAAAATAGAGTGACCTGTGCCTGTCCCAACACCTAGAGCTAGTCTCTCATTGGTTCCCCCTCTTCCCGTTCATCCTCAGGACAAATTGCAACCTGTACGGAACAGGAGGTTAAAGGTGCTGATTCTCCAAGGAGGGAGATTGCTAGTAAAGCGGCTGGAATGGCGAACCCGAGCACAAGGAGATGAGAAATGAGGTGCGTTTTAGAAACCTTTCCCGATCACACGGTGTACCATCTTCTGGGTTTCTCATGCATGTTTTCGATGTAGGAAGAGGCCCTTGAACCTGGAGATTTGGGACCCATGGGATGGGTACCACGCAGTATTTCTTTAAAGGGTCTGCGTTTGCTCATCCAACCTCACCAAAACTCTCAGCCCCAAGAGTGTCCACCCTTATGTCTCAAACAGCTGTGGGTCTAGATATGGTCAATCCAGGTGGCATCACAGCCCCTGAACGAATTTTGTAAGAATTTCTCTCTCTTTCACTGTCTTTGATTCACGGGTTTTTAAAAGTAATTGATTTTTATAATGGGGTTTTCCTGCTTTTCACTGCTCTGATTTTGCCACTTTACACCCACTTGACTCACTTACAGAGAGATATCAATGCATAGGTTTCAAGATTCTTACTAGTCAGATATATTCTTGGGCGGTGAATAGGGGGTGTTGAGTCCAATTCATTGAGCAAGGAGTAGGTCTTGTCTGTTACCTATTGGGTTTATGGAACGGTATCTGAGCTAATTTGAAACCCTTGTTTTATGCATCACCCCACCTCACCTTTCCCGTAAAGCAGCCATAGTGTGTTTTCTAAACGTGTGACTCTATTCTGTTTTGTAATTCAGTTCAAGGGTAGCGGTTTTTACATTCCCTCTATAAGTGATATCTTATGATAAGTGTCTTTTTCTGTGTGACTTATTTCACTTAGAATCGTCGTACCTAAATCCACTCATCATGCTTCTACTAGGCTTATGACGTTGATTTCATGGCTGAGTGATATTCCATTGTACATAAGGACCACAACTTCTTTATCCATTTTTCTCTTTCCTGGGATATTTAAGGTGTAACGAAGTGGAGGTTCTTGTCAACAGAGCAGCCCTAAACTTTGGGGTGCCTGTGTCTTGCTGATTTTTAGTTTTCCCAATTTATACGCCCATGAGTGGAAGTGCCCTATGCTCCCTAAGCTGAGTTTTTTAGATGTTTCAGGACACACCGTGCACTTCTCCAGAGTGGCTGTTGGCAATTTACATCCCGCCCATCAGCGTAGCCAGGCTCCCGTTTCTCCATGGCCTGTCCTGCATTTCTGGTTTTGACACTGTATTCAGCATGGCCCTTTTGACCGATGGGAAGCGAGACTTCTTTGTAGCGCTGATTTGCCTTTCCAGTTTGCTTGGTTGGCCAAAAAGGGCGTATGCGTTTTTTCCTGGATATATTCAGGAAAAAACGCATACGCCCTTTTTGGCCAAGGGCATCATTGTCGAGGTTTTGCCGATTTTCCTGGGCTTTAAAGGCGATTCGAATCTCCCTCCTGAAATCTGTTTCCTGCAATTCTGCCTTGCTTTCCAATCCTCTTCGTTGCCTTCCCTCAATATATTTGTGGACGAGAGTCATCATTTATAAGTCTGCAGGTTTGTGAATTGCAGTGCCCCTGAGCTCCATTTTTCAACTCGCTTTCTTGGGAGCTGGCCGCAAAAGCGCAGGATTGCTTCAGGCCCTATTCTGGTCCCGGGCGGCAGGCTGAGCCTGTGGTTAATTCTTCTTCCTGATGGGAAAATAGAGTTACCTGTGCCTGTCCCAACACCTAGAGCTAGTCTCTCATTGGTTCCCCCTCTTCCCGTTCATCCTCAGGACAAATTGCAACCTGTACGGAACAGGAGGTTAAAGGTGCTGATTCTCCAAGGAGGGAGATTGCTAGTAAAGCGGCTGGAATGGCGAACCCGAGCACAAGGAGATGAGAAATGAGGTGCGTTTTAGAAACCTTTCCCGATCACACGGTGTACCATCTTCTGGGTTTCTCATGCATGTTTTCGATGTAGGAAGAGGCCCTTGAACCTGGAGATTTGGGACCCATGGGATGGGTACCACGCAGTATTTCTTTAAAGGGTCTGCGTTTGCTCATCCAACCTCACCAAACCTCTCAGCCCCAAGAGTGTCCACCCTTATGTCTCAAACAGCTGTGGGTCTAGATATGGTCAATCCAGGTGGCATCACAGCCCCTGAACGAATTTTGTAAGAATTTCTCTCTCTTTCACTGTCTTTGATTCACGGGTTTTTAAAAGTAATTGATTTTTATAATGGGGTTTTCCTGCTTTTCACTGCTCTGATTTTGCCACTTTACACCCACTTGACTCACTTACAGAGAGATATCAATGCATAGGTTTCAAGATTCTTACTAGTCAGATATATTCTTGGGCGGTGAATAGGGGGTGTTGAGTCCAATTCATTGAGCAAGGAGTAGGTCTTGTCTGTTACCTATTGGGTTTATGGAACGGTATCTGAGCTAATTTGAAACCCTTGTTTTATGCATCACCCCACCTCACCTTTCCCGTAAAGCAGCCATAGTGTGTTTTCTAAACGTGTGACTCTATTCTGTTTTGTAATTCAGTTCAAGGGTAGCGGTTTTTACATTCCCTCTATAAGTGATATCTTATGATAAGTGTCTTTTTCTGTGTGACTTATTTCACTTAGAATCGTCGTACCTAAATCCACTCATCATGCTTCTACTAGGCTTATGACGTTGATTTCATGGCTGAGTGATATTCCATTGTACATAAGGACCACAACTTCTTTATCCATTTTTCTCTTTCCTGGGATATTTAAGGTGTAACGAAGTGGAGGTTCTTGTCAACAGAGCAGCCCTAAACTTTGGGGTGCCTGTGTCTTGCTGATTTTTAGTTTTCCCAATTTATACGCCCATGAGTGGAAGTGCCCTATGCTCCCTAAGCTGAGTTTTTTAGATGTTTCAGGACACACCGTGCACTTCTCCAGAGTGGCTGTTGGCAATTTACATCCCGCCCATCAGCGTAGCCAGGCTCCCGTTTCTCCATGGCCTGTCCTGCATTTCTGGTTTTGACACTGTATTCAGCATGGCCCTTTTGACCGATGGGAAGCGAGACTTCTTTGTAGCGCTGATTTGCCTTTCCAGTTTGCTTGGTTGGCCAAAAAGGGCGTATGCGTTTTTTCCTGGATATATTCAGGAAAAAACGCATACGCCCTTTTTGGCCAAGGGCATCATTGTCGAGGTTTTGCCGATTTTCCTGGGCTTTAAAGGCGATTCGAATCTCCCTCCTGAAATCTGTTTCCTGCAATTCTGCCTTGCTTTCCAATCCTCTTCGTTGCCTTCCCTCAATATATTTGTGGACGAGAGTCATCATTTATAAGTCTGCAGGTTTGTGAATTGCAGTGCCCCTGAGCTCCATTTTTCAACTCGCTTTCTTGGGAGCTGGCCGCAAAAGCGCAGGATTGCTTCAGGCCCTATTCTGGTCCCGGGCGGCAGGCTGAGCCTGTGGTTAATTCTTCTTCCTGATGGGAAAATAGAGTGACCTGTGCCTGTCCCAACACCTAGAGCTAGTCTCTCATTGGTTCCCCCTCTTCCCGTTCATCCTCAGGACAAATTGCAACCTGTACGGAATAGGAGGTTAAAGGTGCTGATTCTCCAAGGAGGGAGATTGCTAGTAAAGCGGCTGGAATGGCGAACCCGAGCACAAGGAGATGAGAAATGAGGTGCGTTTTAGAAACCTTTCCCGATCACACGGTGTACCATCTTCTGGGTTTCTCATGCATGTTTTCGATGTAGGAAGAGGCCCTTGAACCTGGAGATTTGGGACCCATGGGATGGGTACCACGCAGTATTTCTTTAAAGGGTCTGCGTTTGCTCATCCAACCTCACCAAACCTCTCAGCCCCAAGAGTGTCCACCCTTATGTCTCAAACAGCTGTGGGTCTAGATATGGTCAATCCAGGTGGCATCACAGCCCCTGAACGAATTTTGTAAGAATTTCTCTCTCTTTCACTGTCTTTGATTCACGGGTTTTTAAAAGTAATTGATTTTTATAATGGGGTTTTCCTGGTTTTCACTGCTCTGATTTTGCCACTTTACACCCACTTGACTCACTTACAGAGAGATATCAATGCATAGGTTTCAAGATTCTTACTAGTCAGATATATTCTTGGGCGGTGAATAGGGGGTGTTGAGTCCAATTCATTGAGCAAGGAGTAGGTCTTGTCTGTTACCTATTGGGTTTATGGAACGGTATCTGAGCTAATTTGAAACCCTTGTTTTATGCATCACCCCACCTCACCTTTCCCGTAAAGCAGCCATAGTGTGTTTTCTAAACGTGTGACTCTATTCTGTTTTGTAATTCAGTTCAAGGGTAGCGGTTTTTACATTCCCTCTATAAGTGATATCTTATGATAAGTGTCTTTTTCTGTGTGACTTATTTCACTTAGAATCGTCGTACCTAAATCCAGTCATCATGCTTCTACTAGGCTTATGACGTTGATTTCATGGCTGAGTGATATTCCATTGTACATAAGGACCACAACTTCTTTATCCATTTTTCTCTTTCCTGGGATATTTAAGGTGTAACGAAGTGGAGGTTCTTGTCAACAGAGCAGCCCTAAACTTTGGGGTGCCTGTGTCTTGCTGATTTTTAGTTTTCCCAATTTATACGCCCATGAGTGGAAGTGCCCTATGCTCCCTAAGCTGAGTTTTTTAGATGTTTCAGGACACACCGTGCACTTCTCCAGAGTGGCTGTTGGCAATTTACATCCCGCCCATCAGCGTAGCCAGGCTCCCGTTTCTCCATGGCCTGTCCTGCATTTCTGGTTTTGACACTGTATTCAGCATGGCCCTTTTGACCGATGGGAAGCGAGACTTCTTTGTAGCGCTGATTTGCCTTTCCAGTTTGCTTGGTTGGCCAAAAAGGGCGTATGCGTTTTTTCCTGGATATATTCAGGAAAAAACGCATACGCCCTTTTTGGCCAAGGGCATCATTGTCGAGGTTTTGCCGATTTTCCTGGGCTTTAAAGGCGATTCGAATCTCCCTCCTGAAATCTGTTTCCTGCAATTCTGCCTTGCTTTCCAATCCTCTTCGTTGCCTTCCCTCAATATATTTGTGGACGAGAGTCATCATTTATAAGTCTGCAGGTTTGTGAATTGCAGTGCCCCTGAGCTCCATTATTCAACTCGCTTTCTTGGGAGCTGGCCGCAAAAGAGCAGGATTGCTTCAGGGCCTATTCTGGTCCCGGGCGGCAGGCTCAGCCTGTGGTTAATTCTTCTTCCTGATGGGAAAATAGAGTGACCTGTGCCTGTCCCAACACCTAGAGCTAGTCTCTTATTGGTTCCCCCTCTTCCCGTTCATCCTGAGGACAAATTGCAACCTGTACGGAACAGGAGGTTAAAGGTGCTGATTCTCCAAGGAGGGAGATTGCTAGTAAAGCGGCTGGAATGGCGAACCCGAGCACAAGGAGATGAGAAATGAGGTGCGTTTTAGAAACCTTTCCCGATCACACGGTGTACCATCTTCTGGGTTTCTCATGCATGTTTTCGATGTAGGAAGATGCCCTTGAACCTGGAGATTTGGGACCCATGGGATGGGTACCACGCAGTATTTCTTTAAAGGGTCTGCGTTTGCTCACCCAACCTCACCAAACCTCTCAGCCCCAAGAGTGTCCACCCTTATGTCTCAAACAGCTGTGGGTCTAGATATGGTCAATCCAGGTGGCATCACAGCCCCTGAACGAATTTTGTAAGAATTTCTCTCTCTTTCACTGTCTTTGTTTCACGGGTTTTTAAAAGTAATTGATTTTTATAATGGGGTTTTCCTGCTTTTCACTGCTCTGATTTTGCCACTTTACACCCACTTGACTCACTTACAGAGAGATATCAATGCATAGGTTTCAAGATTCTTACTAGTCAGATATATTCTTGGGCGGTGAATAGGGGGTGTTGAGTCCAATTCGTTGAGCAAGGAGTAGGGCTTGTGTATTACATATTGGGTTTATGGAACGGTATCTGAGCTAATTTGAAACCCTTGTTTTATGCATCACCCCACCTCACCTTTCCCGTAAAGCAGCCATAGTGTGTTTTCTAAACGTGTGACTCTATTTTGTTTTGTAATTCAGTTCAAGGGTAGCGGTTTTTACATTCCCTCTATAAGTGATATCTTATGATAAGTGTCTTTTTCTGTGTGAGTTATTTCACTTAGAATCGTCGTACCTAAATCCACTCATCATGCTGCTACTAGCCTTATGACGTTGATTTCATGGCTGAGTGATATTCCATTGTACATAAGGACCACAACTTCTTTATCCATTTTTCTCTTTCCTGGGATATTTAAGGTGTAACGAAGTGGAGGTTCTTGTCAACAGAGCAGCCCTAAACTTTGGGGTGCCTGTGTCTTGCTGATTTTTAGTTTTCCCAATTTATACGCCCATGAGTGGAAGTGCCCTATGCTCCCTAAGCTGAGTTTTTTAGATGTTTCAGGACACACCGTGCACTTCTCCAGAGTGGCTGTTGGCAATTTACATCCCGCCCATCAGCGTAGCCAGGTTCCCGTTTCTCCATGGCCTGTCCTGCATTTCTGGTTTTCACACTGTATTCAGCATGGCCCTTTTGACCGATGGGAAGCGAGACTTCTTTGTAGCGCTGATTTTCCTTTCCAGTTTGCGTGGTTGGCCAAAAAGGGCGTATGCGTTTTTTCCTGAATATATTCAGGAAAAAACGCATACGCCCTTTTTGGCCAAGGGCATCATTGTCGAGGTTTTGCCGATTTTCCTGGGCTTTAAAGGCGATTCGAATCTCCCTCCTGAAATCTGTTTCCTGCAATTCTGCCTTGCTTTCCAATCCTCTTCGTTTCCTTCCCTCAATATATTTGTGGAGGAGAGTCATTATTTATAAGTCTGCAGGTTTGTGAATTGCAGTGCCCCTGAGCTCCATTTTTCAACTCGCTTTCTTGGGAGCTGGCCGCAAAAGCGCAGGATTGCTTCAGGCCCTATTCTGGTCCCGGGCGGCAGGCTGAGCCTGTGGTTAATTCTTCTTCCTGATGGGAAAATAGAGTGACCTGTGCCTGTCCCAACACCTAGAGCTAGTCTCTCATTGGTTCCCCCTCTTCCCGTTCATCCTCAGGACAAATTGCAACCTGTACGGAACAGGAGGTTAAAGGTGCTGATTCTCCCAGGAGGGAGATTGCTAGTAAAGCGGCTGGAATGGCGAACCCGAGCACAAGGAGATGAGAAATGAGGTGCGTTTTAGAAACCTTTCCCGATCACACGGTGTACCATCTTCTGGGTTTCTCATGCATGTTTTCGATGTAGGAAGAGGCCCTTGAACCTGGAGATTTGGGACCCATGGGATGGGTACCACGCAGTATTTCTTTAAAGGGTCTGCGTTTGCTCATCCAACCTCACCAAACCTCTCAGCCCCAAGAGTGTCCACCCTTATGTCTCAAACAGCTGTGGGTCTAGATATGGTCAATCCAGGTGGCATCACAGCCCCTGAACGAATTTTGTAAGAATTTCTCTCTCTTTCACTGTCTTTGATTCACGGGTTTTTAAAAGTAATTGATTTTTATAATGGGGTTTTCCTGCTTTTCACTGCTCTGATTTTGCCACTTTACACCCACTTGACTCACTTACAGAGAGATATCAATGCATAGGTTTCAAGATTCTTACTAGTCAGATATATTCTTGGGCGGTGAATAGGGGGTGTTGAGTCCAATTCGTTGAGCAAGGAGTAGGGCTTGTGTATTACATATTGGGTTTATGGAACGGTATCTGAGCTAATTTGAAACCCTTGTTTTATGCATCACCCCACCTCACCTTTCCCGTAAAGCAGCCATAGTGTGTTTTCTAAACGTGTGACTCTATTCTGTTTTGTAATTCAGTTCAAGGGTAGCGGTTTTTACATTCCCTCTATAAGTGATATCTTATGATAAGTGTCTTTTTCTGTGTGACTTATTTCACTTAGAATCGTCGTACCTAAATCCACTCAACATGCTTCTACTAGGCTTATGACGTTGATTTCATGGCTGAGTGATATTCCATTGTACATAAGGACCACAACTTCTTTATCCATTTTTCTCTTTCCTGGGATATTTAAGGTGTAACGAAGTGGAGGTTCTTGTCAACAGAGCAGCCCTAAACTTTGGGGTGCCTGTGTCTTGCTGATTTTTAGTTTTCCCAATTTATACGCCCATGAGTGGAAGTGCCCTATGCTCCCTAAGCTGAGTTTTTTAGATGTTTCAGGACACACCGTGCACTTCTCCAGAGTGGCTGTTGGCAATTTACATCCCGCCCATCAGCGTAGCCAGGCTCCCGTTTCTCCATGGCCTGTCCTGCATTTCTGGTTTTGACACTGTATTCAGCATGGCCCTTTTGACCGATGGGAAGCGAGACTTCTTTGTAGCGCTGATTTGCCTTTCCAGTTTGCTTGGTTGGCCAAAAAGGGCGTATGCGTTTTTTCCTGGATATATTCAGGAAAAAACGCATACGCCCTTTTTGGCCAAGGGCATCATTGTCGAGGTTTTGCCGATTTTCCTGGGCTTTAAAGGCGATTCGAATCTCCCTCCTGAAATCTGTTTCCTGCAATTCTGCCTTGCTTTCCAATCCTCTTCGTTGCCTTCCCTCAATATATTTGTGGACGAGAGTCATCATTTATAAGTCTGCAGGTTTGTGAATTGCAGTGCCCCTGAGCTCCATTATTCAACTCGCTTTCTTGGGAGCTGGCCGCAAAAGAGCAGGATTGCTTCAGGGCCTATTCTGGTCCCGGGCGGCAGGCTCAGCCTGTGGTTAATTCTTCTTCCTGATGGGAAAATAGAGTGACCTGTGCCTGTCCCAACACCTAGAGCTAGTCTCTTATTGGTTCCCCCTCTTCCCGTTCATCCTGAGGACAAATTGCAACCTGTACGGAACAGGAGGTTAAAGGTGCTGATTCTCCAAGGAGGGAGATTGCTAGTAAAGTGGCTGGAATGGCGAACCCGAGCACAAGGAGATGAGAAATGAGGTGCGTTTTAGAAACCTTTCCCGATCACACGGTGTACCATCTTCTGGGTTTCTCATGCATGTTTTCGATGTAGGAAGATGCCCTTGAACCTGGAGATTTGGGACCCATGGGATGGGTACCACGCAGTATTTCTTTAAAGGGTCTGCGTTTGCTCACCCAACCTCACCAAACCTCTCAGCCCCAAGAGTGTCCACCCTTATGTCTCAAACAGCTGTGGGTCTAGATATGGTCAATCCAGGTGGCATCACAGCCCCTGAACGAATTTTGTAAGAATTTCTCTCTCTTTCACTGTCTTTGTTTCACGGGTTTTTAAAAGTAATTGATTTTTATAATGGGGTTTTCCTGCTTTTCACTGCTCTGATTTTGCCACTTTACACCCACTTGACTCACTTACAGAGAGATATCAATGCATAGGTTTCAAGATTCTTACTAGTCAGATATATTCTTGGGCGGTGAATAGGGGGTGTTGAGTCCAATTCGTTGAGCAAGGAGTAGGGCTTGTGTATTACATATTGGGTTTATGGAACGGTATCTGAGCTAATTTGAAACCCTTGTTTTATGCATCACCCCACCTCACCTTTCCCGTAAAGCAGCCATAGTGTGTTTTCTAAACGTGTGACTCTATTTTGTTTTGTAATTCAGTTCAAGGGTAGCGGTTTTTACATTCCCTCTATAAGTGATATCTTATGATAAGTGTCTTTTTCTGTGTGAGTTATTTCACTTAGAATCGTCGTACCTAAATCCACTCATCATGCTGCTACTAGCCTTATGACGTTGATTTCATGGCTGAGTGATATTCCATTGTACATAAGGACCACAACTTCTTTATCCATTTTTCTCTTTCCTGGGATATTTAAGGTGTAACGAAGTGGAGGTTCTTGTCAACAGAGCAGCCCTAAACTTTGGGGTGCCTGTGTCTTGCTGATTTTTAGTTTTCCCAATTTATACGCCCATGAGTGGAAGTGCCCTATGCTCCCTAAGCTGAGTTTTTTAGATGTTTCAGGACACACCGTGCACTTCTCCAGAGTGGCTGTTGGCAATTTACATCCCGCCCATCAGCGTAGCCAGGTTCCCGTTTCTCCATGGCCTGTCCTGCATTTCTGGTTTTCACACTGTATTCAGCATGGCCCTTTTGACCGATGGGAAGCGAGACTTCTTTGTAGCGCTGATTTTCCTTTCCAGTTTGCGTGGTTGGCCAAAAAGGGCGTATGCGTTTTTTCCTGAATATATTCAGGAAAAAACGCATACGCCCTTTTTGGCCAAGGGCATCATTGTCGAGGTTTTGCCGATTTTCCTGGGCTTTAAAGGCGATTCGAATCTCCCTCCTGAAATCTGTTTCCTGCAATTCTGCCTTGCTTTCCAATCCTCTTCGTTTCCTTCCCTCAATATATTTGTGGACGAGAGTCATTATTTATAAGTCTGCAGGTTTGTGAATTGCAGTGCCCCTGAGCTCCATTTTTCAACTCGCTTTCTTGGGAGCTGGCCGCAAAAGCGCAGGATTGCTTCAGGCCCTATTCTGGTCCCGGGCGGCAGGCTGAGCCTGTGGTTAATTCTTCTTCCTGATGGGAAAATAGAGTGACCTGTGCCTGTCCCAACACCTAGAGCTAGTCTCTCATTGGTTCCCCCTCTTCCCGTTCATCCTCAGGACAAATTGCAACCTGTACGGAACAGGAGGTTAAAGGTGCTGATTCTCCCAGGAGGGAGATTGCTAGTAAAGCGGCTGGAATGGCGAACCCGAGCACAAGGAGATGAGAAATGAGGTGCGTTTTAGAAACCTTTCCCGATCACACGGTGTACCATCTTCTGGGTTTCTCATGCATGTTTTCGATGTAGGAAGAGGCCCTTGAACCTGGAGATTTGGGACCCATGGGATGGGTACCACGCAGTATTTCTTTAAAGGGTCTGCGTTTGCTCATCCAACCTCACCAAACCTCTCAGCCCCAAGAGTGTCCACCCTTATGTCTCAAACAGCTGTGGGTCTAGATATGGTCAATCCAGGTGGCATCACAGCCCCTGAACGAATTTTGTAAGAATTTCTCTCTCTTTCACTGTCTTTGATTCACGGGTTTTTAAAAGTAATTGATTTTTATAATGGGGTTTTCCTGCTTTTCACTGCTCTGATTTTGCCACTTTACACCCACTTGACTCACTTACAGAGAGATATCAATGCATAGGTTTCAAGATTCTTACTAGTCAGATATATTCTTGGGCGGTGAATAGGGGGTGTTGAGTCCAATTCGTTGAGCAAGGAGTAGGGCTTGTGTATTACATATTGGGTTTATGGAACGGTATCTGAGCTAATTTGAAACCCTTGTTTTATGCATCACCCCACCTCACCTTTCCCGTAAAGCAGCCATAGTGTGTTTTCTAAACGTGTGACTCTATTCTGTTTTGTAATTCAGTTCAAGGGTAGCGGTTTTTACATTCCCTCTATAAGTGATATCTTATGATAAGTGTCTTTTTCTGTGTGACTTATTTCACTTAGAATCGTCGTACCTAAATCCACTCAACATGCTTCTACTAGGCTTATGACGTTGATTTCATGGCTGAGTGATATTCCATTGTACATAAGGACCACAACTTCTTTATCCATTTTTCTCTTTCCTGGGATATTTAAGGTGTAACGAAGTGGAGGTTCTTGTCAACAGAGCAGCCCTAAACTTTGGGGTGCCTGTGTCTTGCTGATTTTTAGTTTTCCCAATTTATACGCCCATGAGTGGAAGTGCCCTATGCTCCCAAAGCTGAGTTTTTTAGATGTTTCAGGACACACCGTGCACTTCTCCAGAGTGGCTGTTGGCAATTTACATCCCGCCCATCAGCGTAGCCAGGCTCCCGTTTCTCCATGGCCTGTCCTGCATTTCTGCTTTTGACACTGTATTCAGCATGGCCCTTTTGACCGATGGGAAGCGAGACTTCTTTGTAGCGCTGATTTGCCTTTCCAGTTTGCTTGGTTGGCCAAAAAGGGCGTATGCGTTTTTTCCTGGATATATTCAGGAAAAAACGCATACGCCCTTTTTGGCCAAGGGCATCATTGTCGAGGTTTTGCCGATTTTCCTGGGCTTTAAAGGCGATTCGAATCTCCCTCCTGAAATCTGTTTCCTGCAATTCTGCCTTGCTTTCCAATCCTCTTCGTTGCCTTCCCTCAATATATTTGTGGACGAGAGTCATCATTTATAAGTCTGCAGGTTTGTGAATTGCAGTGCCCCTGAGCTCCATTTTTCAACTCGCTTTCTTGGGAGCTGGCCGCAAAAGAGCAGGATTGCTTCAGGGCCTATTCTGGTCCCGGGCGGCAGGCTCAGCCTGTGGTTAATTCTTCTTCCTGATGGGAAAATAGAGTGACCTGTGCCTGTCCCAACACCTAGAGCTAGTCTCTTATTGGTTCCCCCTCTTCCCGTTCATCCTGAGGACAAATTGCAACCTGTACGGAACAGGAGGTTAAAGGTGCTGATTCTCCAAGGAGGGAGATTGCTAGTAAAGCGGCTGGAATGGCGAACCCGAGCACAAGGAGATGAGAAATGAGGTGCGTTTTAGAAACCTTTCCCGATCACACGGTGTACCATCTTCTGGGTTTCTCATGCATGTTTTCGATGTAGGAAGATGCCCTTGAACCTGGAGATTTGGGACCCATGGGATGGGTACCACGCAGTATTTCTTTAAAGGGTCTGCGTTTGCTCATCCAACCTCACCAAACCTCTCAGCCCCAAGAGTGTCCACCCTTATGTCTCAAACAGCTGTGGGGCTAGATATGGTCAATCCAGGTGGCATCACAGCCCCTGAACGAATTTTGTAAGAATTTCTCTCTCTTTCACTGTCTTTGATTCACGGGTTTTTAAAAGTAATTGATTTTTATAATGGGGTTTTCCTGGTTTTCACTGCTCTGATTTTGCCACTTTACACCCACTTGACTCACTTACAGAGAGATATCAATGCATAGGTTTCAAGATTCTTACTAGTCAGATATATTCTTGGGCGGTGAATAGGGGGTGTTGAGTCCAATTCATTGAGCAAGGAGTAGGTCTTGTCTGTTACATATTGGGTTTATGGAACGGTATCTGAGCTAATTTGAAACCCTTGTTTTATGCATCACCCCACCTCACCTTTCCCGTAAAGCAGCCATAGTGTGTTTTCTAAACGTGTGACTCTATTCTGTTTTGTAATTCAGTTCAAGGGTAGCGGTTTTTACATTCCCTCTATAAGTGATATCTTATGATAAGTGTCTTTTTCTGTGTGACTTATTTCACTTAGAATCGTCGTACCTAAATCCACTCATCATGCTGCTACTAGCCTTATGACGTTGATTTCATGGCTGAGTGATATTCCATTGTACATAAGGACCACAACTTCTTTATCCATTTTTCTCTTTCCTGGGATATTTAAGGTGTAACGAAGTGGAGGTTCTTGTCAACAGAGCAGCCCTAAACTTTGGGGTGCCTGTGTCTTGCTGATTTTTAGTTTTCCCAATTTATACGCCCATGAGTGGAAGTGCCCTATGCTCCCAAAGCTGAGTTTTTTAGATGTTTCAGGACACACCGTGCACTTCTCCAGAGTGGCTGTTGGCAATTTACATCCCGCCCATCAGCGTAGCCAGGCTCCCGTTTCTCCATGGCCTGTCCTGCATTTCTGCTTTTGACACTGTATTCAGCATGGCCCTTTTGACCGATGGGAAGCGAGACTTCTTTGTAGCGCTGATTTGCCTTTCCAGTTTGCTTGGTTGGCCAAAAAGGGCGTATGCGTTTTTTCCTGGATATATTCAGGAAAAAACGCATACGCCCTTTTTGGCCAAGGGCATCATTGTCGAGGTTTTGCCGATTTTCCTGGGCTTTAAAGGCGATTCGAATCTCCCTCCTGAAATCTGTTTCCTGCAATTCTGCCTTGCTTTCCAATCCTCTTCGTTGCCTTCCCTCAATATATTTGTGGACGAGAGTCATCATTTATAAGTCTGCAGGTTTGTGAATTGCAGTGCCCCTGAGCTCCATTTTTCAACTCGCTTTCTTGGGAGCTGGCCGCAAAAGAGCAGGATTGCTTCAGGGCCTATTCTGGTCCCGGGCGGCAGGCTCAGCCTGTGGTTAATTCTTCTTCCTGATGGGAAAATAGAGTGACCTGTGCCTGTCCCAACACCTAGAGCTAGTCTCTTATTGGTTCCCCCTCTTCCCGTTCATCCTGAGGACAAATTGCAACCTGTATGGAACAGGAGGTTAAAGGTGCTGATTCTCCAAGGAGGGAGATTGCTAGTAAACTGGCTGGAATGGCGAACCCGAGCACAAGGAGATGAGAAATGAGGTGCGTTTTAGAAACCTTTCCCGATCACACGGTGTACCATCTTCTGGGTTTCTCATGCATGTTTTCGATGTAGGAAGATGCCCTTGAACCTGGAGATTTGGGACCCATGGGATGGGTACCACGCAGTATTTCTTTAAAGGGTCTGCGTTTGCTCACCCAACCTCACCAAACCTCTCAGCCCCAAGAGTGTCCACCCTTATGTCTCAAACAGCTGTGGGTCTAGATATGGTCAATCCAGGTGGCATCACAGCCCCTGAACGAATTTTGTAAGAATTTCTCTCTCTTTCACTGTCTTTGATTCACGGGTTTTTAAAAGTAATTGATTTTTATAATGGGGTTTTCCTGCTTTTCACTGCTCTGATTTTGCCACTTTACACCCACTTGACTCACTTACAGAGAGATATCAATGCATAGGTTTCAAGATTCTTACTAGTCAGATATATTCTTGGGCGGTGAATAGGGGGTGTTGAGTCCAATTCGTTGAGCAAGGAGTAGGGTTTGTGTATTACATATTGGGTTTATGGAACGGTATCTGAGCTAATTTGAAACCCTTGTTTTATGCATCACCCCACCTCACCTTTCCCGTAAAGCAGCCATAGTGTGTTTTCTAAACGTGTGACTCTATTTTGTTTTGTAATTCAGTTCAAGGGTAGCGGTTTTTACATTCCCTCTATAAGTGATATCTTATGATAAGTGTCTTTTTCTGTGTGACTTATTTCACTTAGAATCGTCGTACCTAAATCCACTCATCATGCTGCTACTAGCCTTATGACGTTGATTTCATGGCTGAGTGATATTCCATTGTACATAAGGACCACAACTTCTTTATCCATTTTTCTCTTTCCTGGGATATTTAAGGTGTAACGAAGTGGAGGTTCTTGTCAACAGAGCAGCCCTAAACTTTGGGGTGCCTGTGTCTTGCTGATTTTTAGTTTTCCCAATTTATAGGCCTATGAGTGGAAGTGCCCTATGCTCCCTAAGCTGAGTTTTTTAGATGTTTCAGGACACACCGTGCACTTCTCCAGAGTGGCTGTTGGCAACTTACATCCCGCCCATCAGCGTAGCCAGGCTCCCGTTTCTCCATGGCCTGTCCTGCATTTCTGGTTTTGACACTGTATTCAGCATGGCCCTTTTGACCGATGGGAAGCGAGACTTCTTTGTATCGCTGATTTGCCTTTCCAGTTTGCTTGGTTGGCCAAAAAGGGCGTATGCGTTTTTTCCTGAATATATTCAGGAAAAAACGCATACGCCCTTTTTGGCCAAGGGCATCATTGTCGAGGTTTTGCCGATTTTCCTGGGCTTTAAAGGCGATTCGAATCTCCCTGCTGAAATCTGTTTCCTGCAATTCTGCCTTGCTTTCCAATCCTCTTCGTTGCCTTCCCTCAATATATTTGTGGACGAGAGTCATCATTTATAAGTCTGCAGGTTTGTGAATTGCAGTGCCCCTGAGCTCCATTTTTCAACTCGCTTTCTTGGGAGCTGGCCGCAAAGGCGCAGGATTGCTTCAGGCCCTATTCTGGTCCCGGGCGGCATGCTGAGCCTGTGGTAAATTCTTCTTCCTGATGGTAAAATAGAGTGACCTGTGCCTGTCCCAACACCTAGAGCTAGTCTCTCATTGGTTCCCCCTCTTACCGTTCATCCTCAGGACAAATTGCCACCTGTACGGAACAGGAGGTTAAAGGTGCTGATTCTCCAAGGAGGGAGATTGCTAGTAAAGCGGCTGGAATGGCGAACCCGAGCACAAGGAGATGAGAAATGAGGTGCGTTTTAGAAACCTTTCCCGATCACACGGTGTACCATCTTCTGGGTTTCTCATGCATGGTTTCGATGTAGGAAGATGCCCTTGAACCTGGAGATTTGGGACCCATGGGATGGGTACCACGCAGTATTATTTTAAAGGGTCTGCGTTTGCTCACCCAACCTCACTAAACCTCTGAGCCCCAAGAGTGTCCACCCTTATGTCTCAATCAGCTGTGGGTCTAGGTATCGTCAATCCAGGTGGCATCACAGCCCCTGAACGAATTTTGTAAGAATTTCTCTCTCTTTCACTGTCTTTGTTTCACGGGTTTTTAAAAGTAATTGATTTTTATAATGGGGTTTATCTGCTTTTCACTGCTGTGTTTCTGCTGCTTTACACCCACTTGACTCACTTACAAAGAGATATCAATACATAGGTTTTAACATTCTTACAAGTCAGATATATTCTTGGGCGGTGAATAGGGGGTGTTGAGTCCAATTCACTGAGCAAGGAGTAGGTCTTGTCTATTACATATTGGGTTTATGGAACGGTATCTGAGCTAATTTGAAACCCTTGTTTTATGCATCACTCCATCTCACCTTTCCCGTTAAGCAGCCATAGTGTGTTTTCTAAACGTGTGACTCTGTTCTGTTTTGTAATTCAGTTCAAGGGTAACGGTTTTTACATTCCCTCTATAAGTGATATCTTATGATAAGTGTCTTTTTCTGTGTGACTTATTTCACTTAGAATCGTCGTACCTAAATCAACTCATCAAGCTGCTACTAGCCTTATGACGTTGATTTCATGGCTGAGTGATATTCAATTGTACATGAGGATCACAACTTCTTTATCCAATTTTCTCTTTCCTGGGATATTTAAGGTGTAACGAAGTGGAGGTTCTTGTCAACAGAGCAGCCCTAAACTTTGGGGTGCCTCTGTCTTGCTGATTTTTAGTTTTCCCAATTTATACGCCCATGAGTGGAATTGCCCTATGCTCTCTAAGCTGAGGTTTTTAGATGTTTCAGGACACACCGTACACTTCTCCAGAGTGGCTGTTGGCAATTTACATCACACCCATCAGCGTAGCGAGGTTCCCGTTTCTCCATGGCCTGTCCTGCCTTTCTGGTTTTGACACTTGATTCAGCATGGCCCTTTTGACCGATGGGAAGCGAGACTTCTTTGTAGCGCTGATTTGCCTTTCCAGGTTGCTTGGTTGGCCAAAAAGGGCGTATGCGTTTTTTCCTGAATATATTCAGGAAAAAACGCATACGCCCTTTTTGGCCAAGGGCATCATTATCGAGGTTTTGCCGCTTTTCCTGTGCTTTAAAGGCGATTCGAATCTCCCTCCTGAAATCCGTTTCCTGCATTTCTACCTTGCTTTCAAATGCTCTTCGTTGCCTTCCCTCAATATATTTGTGGACGAGAGTCATCATTTATAAGTCTGCAGGTTTGTGAATTGCAGTGCCCCTGAGCTCCATTTTTCAACTCGCTTTCTTGGGAGCTGGCCGCAAAAGCGCAGGATTGCTTCAGGCCCTATTCTGGTCCCGGGCGGCATGCTGAGCCTGTGGTAAATTCTTCTTCCTGATGGTAAAATAGAGTGACCTGTGCCTGTCCCAACACCTAGAGTTAGTCTCTCATTGGTTCCCCCTCTTCCCGTTCATCCTCAGGACAAATTGCCACCTGTACGGAACAGGAGGTTAAAGGTGCTGATTCTCCCAGGAGGGAGATTGCTAGTAAAGCGGCTGGAATGGCGAACCCGAGCACAAGGAGATGAGAAATGAGGTGCGTTTTAGAAACCTTTCCCGATCACACGGTGTACCATCTTCTGGGTTTCTCATGCATGTTTTCGATGTAGGAAGATGCCCTTGAACCTGGAGATTTGGGACCCATGGGATGGGTACCACGCAGTATTATTTTAAAGGGTCTGCGTTTGCTCCCCCAACCTCACTAAAACTCTCAGCCCCAAGAGTGTCCACCCTTATGTCTCAATCAGCTGTGGGTCTAGGTATCGTCAATCCAGGTGGCATCACAGCCCCTGAACGAATTTTGTAAGAATTTCTCTCTCTTTCACTGTCTTTGTTTCACGGGTTTTTAAAAGTAATTGATTTTTATAATGGGGTTTATCTGCTTTTCACTGCTGTGTTTCTGCTGCTTTACACCCACTTGACTCACTTACAGAGAGATATCAATACATAGGTTTTAAGATTCTTACTAGTCAGATATATTCTTGGGCGGTGAATGGGGGGTGTTGAGTCCAATTCACTGAGCAAGGAGTAGGTCTGGTCTATTACATATTGGGTTTATGGAACGGTATCTGAGCTAATTTGAAACCCTTGTTTTATGCATCACCCCACCTCACCTTTCCCGTTAAGCAGCCATAGTGTGTTTTCTAAACGTGTGACTCTGTTCTGTTTTGTAATTCAGTTCAAGGGTAGCGGTTTTTACATTCCCTCTATAAGTGATATCTTATGACAAGTGTCTTTTTCTGTGTGACTTATTTCACTTAGAATCGTCGTACCTAAATCCACTCAGCATCCTGCTACTAGCCTTATGACGTTGATTTCATGGCTGACTAATATTCCATTGTACATAAGGACCACAACTTCTTTATCCATTTTTCTCTTTCCTGGGATATTTAAGGTGTAACGAGGTGGAGGTTCTTGTCAACAGAGCAGCCCTAAACTTTGGGGTGCCTGTGTCTTGCTGATTTTTAGTTTTCCCAATTTATACGCCCATGAGTGGAAGTGCCCTATGCTCTCTAAGCTGAGTTTTTTAGATGTTTCAGGACACACCGTACACTTCTCCAGAGTGGCTGTTGGCAATTTACATCCCGCCCATCAGCGTAGCCAGGCTCCCGTTACTCTATGGCCTCTCCTGCCTTTCTGGTTTTGACACTTTATTCATCATGGCCCTTTTGACCGATCAGAAGTGAGACTTCTTTGTAGCGCTGATTTGCCTTTCCAGGTTGCTTGGTTGGCCAAAAAGGGCGTATGCGTTTTTTCCTGAATATATTCAGGAGAAAACGCATACGCCCTTTTTGGCCAAGGGCATCATTGTCGAGGTTTTGCCGTTTTTCCTGTGCTTTAAAGGCGATTCGAATCTCCCTCCTGAAATCTGTTTCCTGCAATTCTGCCTTGCTTTCAAATCCTCTTCGTTGCCTTCCCTCAATATATTTGTGGACGAGAGTCATCATTTATAAGTCTGCAGGTTTGTGAATTGCAGTGCTCCTGAGCTCCATTTTTCAACTCGCTTTCTTGGGAGCTGGCCGCAAAAGCGCAGGTTTGCTTCAGGCCCTATTCTGGTCCCGGGCGGCAGGCTGAGCCTGTGGTTAATTCTACTTCCTGATGGGAAAATAGAGTGACCTGTGCCTGTCCCAACACCTAGAGCTAGTCTCTCATTGGTTCCCCCTCTTCCCGTTCATCCTCAGGACAAATTGCACCCTGTACGGAACAGGAGGTTAAAGGTGCTGATTCTCCAAGGACGGAGATTACTAGTAAAGCGGCTGGAATGGCGAACCCAAGCACAAGGAGATGAGAAATGAGGTGCGTTTTGGAAACCTTTCCCGATCACACGGTGTACCATCTTCTGGGTTTCTCATGCATGTTTTCGATGTAAGAAGATGCCCTTGAACCTGCAGATTTGGGACCCATGGGATGGGTACCACGCAGTATTACTTTAAAGGGTCTGCGTTTGCTCACCCAACCTCAGCAAACCTCTCAGCCCCAAGAGTGTCCACCCTTATGTCTCAATCAGCTGTGGGCCTAGATATGGTCAATCCAGGTGGCATCACAGCCCCTGAGCGAACTTTGTAAGAATTTCTCTCTCTTTCACTGTCTTTGTTTCACGGGTTTTTAAAAGTAATTGATTTTTATAATGGGGTTTAGCTGCTTTTCACTGCTGTGTTTCTGCCGCTTTACACCCACTTGACTCACTTACAGAGAGATATCAATACATAGGTTTTAAGATTCTTACTAGTCAGATATATTCTTGGGCGGTGAATAGGGGGTGTTGAGTCCAATTCACTGAGCAAGGAGTAGGTCTTGTCTATTATATATTGGGTTTATGGAACGGTATCTGAGCTAATTTGAAACCCTTGTTTTATGCATCACCCCACCTCACCTTTCCCGTTAAGCAGCCATAGTGTGTTTTCTAAACGTGTGACTCTGTTCTGTTTTGTAATTCATTTCAAGGGTAGCGGTTTTTACATTCCCTCTATAAGTGATATCTTATGATAAGTGTCTTTTTCTGTGTGACTTATTTCACTTAGAATCGTCGTACCTAAATCCACTCATCATGCTGCTACTAGCCTTATGACGTTGATTTCATGGCTGAGTGATATTCCATTGTACATAAGGACCACAACTTCTTTATCCATTTTTCTCTTTCCTGGGATATTTAAGGTGTAACGAAGTGGAGGTTCTTGTCAACAGAGCAGCCCTAAACTTTGGGGTGCCTGTGTCTTGCTGATTATTAGTTTTCCCAATTTGTACGCCCATGAGTGGAAGTGCCCTATGCTCTCTAAGCTGAGTTTTTTAGATGTTTCAGGACACACCGTACACTTCTCCAGAGTGGCTGTTGGCAATTTACATCCCGCCCATCAGCGTAGCCAGGCTCCCGTTTCTCCATGGCCTGTCCTGCCTTTCTGGTTTTGACACTTTATTCATCATGGCCCTTTTGACCGATCAGAAGCGAGACTTCTTTGTAGCGCTGATTTGCCTTTCCAGGTTGCTTGGTTGGCCAAAAAGGGCGTATGCGTTTTTTCCTGAATATATTCAGGAAAAAACGCATACGCCCTTTTTGGCCAAGGGCATCATTTTCGAGGTTTTGCCGCTTTTCCTGTGCTTTAAAGGCGATTCGAATCTCCCTCCTGAAATCTGTTTCCTGCAATTCTGCCTTGCTTTCAAATCCTCTTCGTTGCCTTCCCTCAATATATTTGTGGACGAGAGTCATCATTTATAAGTCTGCAGGTTTGTGAATTGCAGTGCTCCTGAGCTCCATTTTTCAACTCGCTTTCTTGGGAGCTGGCCGCAAAAGCGCAGGATTGCTTCAGGCCCTATTCTGGTCCCGGGCGGCAGGCTGAGCCTGTGGTTAATTCTACTTCCTGATTCGAAAATAGAGTGACCTGTGCCTGTCCCAACACCTAGAGCTAGTCTCTCATTGGTTCCCCCTCTTCCCGTTCATCCTCAGGACAAATTGCAACCTGTACGGAACAGGAGGTTAAAGGTGCTGATTCTCCAAGGACGGAGATTGCTAGTAAAGCGGCTAAAATGGCGAACCCAAGCACAAGGAGATGAGAAATGAGGTGCGTTTTGGAAACCTTTCCCGATCACCGGGGTACCATCTTCTGGGTTTCTCATGCATGTTTTCGATGTAGGAAGATGCCCTTGAACCTGCAGATTTGGGACCCATGGGATGGGTACCACGCAGTATTACTTTAAAGGGTCTGCGTTTGCTCACCCAACCTCAGCAAACCTCTCAGCCCCAAGAGTGTCCACCCTTATGTCTCAATCAGCTGTGGGTCTAGATATGGTCAATCCAGGTGGCATCACAGCCCCTGAACGAATTTTGTAAGAATTTCTCTGTCTTTCACTGTCTTTGTTTCACGGGTTTTTAAAAGTAATTGATTTTTATAATGGGGTTTAGCTGCTTTTCACTGCTGTGTTTCTGCCGCTTTACACCCACTTGACTCACTTACAGAGAGATATCAATACATAGGTTTTAAGATTCTTACTAGTCAGATATATTCTTGGGCGGTGAATAGGGGGTGTTGAGTCCAATTCACTGAGCAAGGAGTAGGTCTTGTCTATTATATATTGGGTTTATGGAACGGTATCTGAGCTAATTTGAAACCCTTGTTTTATGCATCACCCCACCTCACCTTTCCCGTTAAGCAGCCATAGTGTGTTTTCTAAACGTATGAGTCTGTTCTGTTTTGTAATTCATTTCAAGGGTAGCGGTTTTTACATTCCCTCTATAAGTGATATCTTATGATAAGTGTCTTTTTCTGTGTGACTTATTTCACTTAGAATCGTCGTACCTAAATCCACTCATCATGCTGCTACTAGCCTTATGACGTTGATTTCATGGCTGAGTGATATTCCATTGTACATAAGGACCACAACTTCTTTATCCATTTTTCTCTTTCCTGGGATATTTAAGGTGTAACGAAGTGGAGGTTCTTGTCAACAGAGCAGCCCTAAACTTTGGGGTGCCTGTGTCTTGCTGATTATTAGTTTTCCCAATTTATACGCCCATGAGTGGAAGTGCCCTATGCTCTCTAAGCTGAGTTTTTCAGATGTTTCAGGACACACCGTACACTTCTCCAGAGTGGCTGTTGGCAATTTACATCCCGCCCATCAGCGTAGCCAGGCTCCCGTTTCTCCATGGCCTCTCCTGCCTTTCTGGTTTTGACACTTCATTCAGCATGGCCCTTTTGACCGATGGGAAGCGAGACTTCTTTGTAGCGCTGATTTGCCTTTCCAGGTTGCTTGGTTGGCCAAAAAGGGCGTATGCGTTTTTTCCTGAATATATTCAGGAAAAAACGCATACGCCCTTTTTCGCCAAGGGCATCATTGTCGAGGTTTTGCCGATTTTCCTGGGCTTTAAAGGCGATTCGAATCTCCCTCCTGAAATCTGTTTCCTGCAATTCTGCCTTGCTTTCAAATCCTCTTCGTTGCCTTCCCTCAATATATTTGTGGACGAGAGTCATCATTTATAAGTCTGCAGGTTTGTGAATTGCAGTGCCCCTGAGCTCCATTTTTCAACTCGCTTTCTTGGGAACTGGCCGCAAAGGCGCAGGATTGCTTCAGGCCCTATTCTGTTCCCGTGCGGCAGGCTGAGCCTGTGGTTAATTCTTCTTCCTGATGGGAAAATAGAGTGACCTGTGCCTGTCCCAACACCTAGAGCTAGTCTCTCATTGGTTCCCCCTCTTCCCGTTCATCCTCAGGACAAATTGCAACCTGTACGGGACAGGAGGTTAAAGGTGCTGATTCTCCAAGGAGGGAGATTGCTAGTAAAGCGGCTGGAATGGCGAACCCGAGCACAAGGAGATGAGAAATGAGTTGCGTTTTAGAAACTTTTCCCGATCACACGGTGTACCATCTTCTGGGTTTCTCATGCATGTTTTCGATGTAGGAAGATGCCCTTGAACCTGGAGATTTGGGACCCATGGGATGGGTACCACGCAGTATTACTTTAAAGGGTCTGCGTTTGCTCACCCAACCTCACCAAACCTCTCAGCCCCAAGAGTGTCCACCCTTATGTCTCAATCAGCTGTGGGTCCTGATATGGTCAATCCAGGTGGCATCACAGCCCCTGAACGAATTTTGTAAGAATTTCTCTCTCTTTCACTGTCTTTGTTTCACGGGTTTTTAAAAGTAATTGATTTTTATAATGGGGTTTACCTGCTTTTCACTGCTGTGATTTTGCCGCTTTACACCCCCTTGACTCACTTACAAAGAGATATCAATACATAGGTTTTAACATTCTTACAAGTCAGATATATTCTTGGGCGGTGAATAGGGGGTGTTGAGTCCAATTCACTGAGCAAGGAGTAGGTCTTGTCTATTACATATTGGGTTTATGGAACGGTATCTGAGCTAATTTGAAACCCTTGTTTTATGCATCACTCCATCTCACCTTTCCCGTTAAGCAGCCATAGTGTGTTTTCTAAACTTGTGACTCTGTTCTGTTTTGTAATTCAGTTCAAGGGTAGCGGTTTTTACATTCCCTCTATAAGTGATATCTTATGATAAGTGTCTTTTTCTGTGTGACTTATTTCACTTAGAATCGTCGTACCTAAATCAACTCATCAAGCTGCTACTAGCCTTATGACGTTGATTTCATGGCTGAGTGATATTCAATTGTACATGAGGATCACAACTTCTTTATCCAATTTTCTCTTTCCTGGGATATTTAAGGTGTAACGAAGTGGAGGTTCTTGTCAACAGAGCAGCCCTAAACTTTGGGGTGCCTCTGTCTTGCTGATTTTTAGTTTTCCCAATTTATACGCCCATGAGTGGAATTGCCCTATGCTCTCTAAGCTGAGGTTTTTAGATGTTTCAGGACACACCGTACACTTCTCCAGAGTGGCTGTTGGCAATTTACATCACACCCATCAGCGTAGCGAGGTTCCCGTTTCTCCATGGCCTGTCCTGCCTTTCTGGTTTTGACACTTGATTCAGCATGGCCCTTTTGACCGATGGGAAGCGAGACTTCTTTGTAGCGCTGATTTGCCTTTCCAGGTTGCTTGGTTGGCCAAAAAGGGCGTATGCGTTTTTTCCTGAATATATTCAGGAAAAAACGCATACGCCCTTTTTGGCCAAGGGCATCATTATCGAGGTTTTGCCGCTTTTCCTGTGCTTTAAAGGCGATTCGAATCTCCCTCCTGAAATCCGTTTCCTGCATTTCTACCTTGCTTTCAAATGCTCTTCGTTGCCTTCCCTCAATATATTTGTGGACGAGAGTCATCATTTATAAGTCTGCAGGTTTGTGAATTGCAGTGCCCCTGAGCTCCATTTTTCAACTCGCTTTCTTGGGAGCTGGCCGCAAAAGCGCAGGATTGCTTCAGGCCCTATTCTGGTCCCGGGCGGCATGCTGAGCCTGTGGTAAATTCTTCTTCCTGATGGTAAAATAGAGTGACCTGTGCCTGTCCCAACACCTAGAGTTAGTCTCTCATTGGTTCCCCCTCTTCCCGTTCATCCTCAGGACAAATTGCCACCTGTACGGAACAGGAGGTTAAAGGTGCTGATTCTCCCAGGAGGGAGATTGCTAGTAAAGCGGCTGGAATGGCGAACCCGAGCACAAGGAGATGAGAAATGAGGTGCGTTTTAGAAACCTTTCCCGATCACACGGTGTACCATCTTCTGGGTTTCTCATGCATGTTTTCGATGTAGGAAGATGCCCTTGAACCTGGAGATTTGGGACCCATGGGATGGGTACCACGCAGTATTATTTTAAAGGGTCTGCGTTTCCTCCCCCAACCTCACTAAAACTCTCAGCCCCAAGAGTGTCCACCCTTATGTCTCAATCAGCTGTGGGTCTAGGTATCGTCAATCCAGGTGGCATCACAGCCCCTGAACGAATTTTGTAAGAATTTCTCTCTCTTTCACTGTCTTTGTTTCACGGGTTTTTAAAAGTAATTGATTTTTATAATGGGGTTTATCTGCTTTTCACTGCTGTGTTTCTGCTGCTTTACACCCACTTGACTCACTTACAGAGAGATATCAATACATAGGTTTTAAGATTCTTACTAGTCAGATATATTCTTGGGCGGTGAATGGGGGGTGTTGAGTCCAATTCACTGAGCAAGGAGTAGGTCTGGTCTATTACATATTGGGTTTATGGAACGGTATCTGAGCTAATTTGAAACCCTTGTTTTATGCATCACCCCACCTCACCTTTCCCGTTAAGCAGCCATAGTGTGTTTTCTAAACGTGTGACTCTGTTCTGTTTTGTAATTCAGTTCAAGGGTAGCGGTTTTTACATTCCCTCTATAAGTGATATCTTATGACAAGTGTCTTTTTCTGTGTGACTTATTTCACTTAGAATCGTCGTACCTAAATCCACTCAGCATCCTGCTACTAGCCTTATGACGTTGATTTCATGGCTGACTAATATTCCATTGTACATAAGGACCACAACTTCTTTATCCATTTTTCTCTTTCCTGGGATATTTAAGGTGTAACGAGGTGGAGGTTTTTGTCAACAGAGCAGCCCTAAACTTTGGGGTGCCTGTGTCTTGCTGATTTTTAGTTTTCCCAATTTATACGCCCATGAGTGGAAGTGCCCTATGCTCTCTAAGCTGAGTTTTTTAGATGTTTCAGGACACACCGTACACTTCTCCAGAGTGGCTGTTGGCAATTTACATCCCGCCCATCAGCGTAGCCAGGCTCCCGTTACTCTATGGCCTCTCCTGCCTTTCTGGTTTTGACACTTTATTCATCATGGCCCTTTTGACCGATCAGAAGCGAGACTTCTTTGTAGCGCTGATTTGCCTTTCCAGGTTGCTTGGTTGGCCAAAAAGGGCGTATGCGTTTTTTCCTGAATATATTCAGGAAAAAACGCATACGCCCTTTTTGGCCAAGGGCATCATTGTCGAGGTTTTGCCGTTTTTCCTGTGCTTTAAAGGCGATTCGAATCTCCCTCCTGAAATCTGTTTCCTGCAATTCTGCCTTGCTTTCAAATCCTCTTCGTTGCCTTCCCTCAATATATTTGTGGACGAGAGTCATCATTTATAAGTCTGCAGGTTTGTGAATTGCAGTGCTCCTGAGCTCCATTTTTCAACTCGCTTTCTTGGGAGCTGGCCGCAAAAGCGCAGGATTGCTTCAGGCCCTATTCTGGTCCCGGGCGGCAGGCTGAGCCTGTGGTTAATTCTACTTCCTGATGGGAAAATAGAGTGACCTGTGCCTGTCCCAACACCTAGAGCTAGTCTCTCATTGGTTCCCCCTCTTCCCGTTCATCCTCAGGACAAATTGCACCCTGTACGGAACAGGAGGTTAAAGGTGCTGATTCTCCAAGGACGGAGATTACTAGTAAAGCGGCTGGAATGGCGAACCCAAGCACAAGGAGATGAGAAATGAGGTGCGTTTTGGAAACCTTTCCCGATCACACGGTGTACCATCTTATGGGTTTCTCATGCATGTTTTCGATGTAAGAAGATGCCCTTGAACCTGCAGATTTGGGACCCATGGGATGGGTACCACGCAGTATTACTTTAAAGGGTCTGCGTTTGCTCACCCAACCTCAGCAAACCTCTCAGCCCCAAGAGTGTCCACCCTTATGTCTCAATCAGCTGTGGGTCTAGATATGGTCAATCCAGGTGGCATCACAGCCCCTGAGCGAACTTTGTAAGAATTTCTCTCTCTTTCACTGTCTTTGTTTCACGGGTTTTTAAAAGTAATTGATTTTTATAATGGGGTTTAGCTGCTTTTCACTGCTGTGTTTCTGCCGCTTTACACCCACTTGACTCACTTACAGAGAGATATCAATACATAGGTTTTAAGATTCTTACTAGTCAGATATATTCTTGGGCGGTGAATAGGGGGTGTTGAGTCCAATTCACTGAGCAAGGAGTAGGTCTTGTCTATTATATATTGGGTTTATGGAACGGTATCTGAGCTAATTTGAAACCCTTGTTTTATGCATCACCCCACCTCACCTTTCCCGTTAAGCAGCCATAGTGTGTTTTCTAAACGTGTGACTCTGTTCTGTTTTGTAATTCATTTCAAGGGTAGCGGTTTTTACATTCCCTCTATAAGTGATATCTTATGATAAGTGTCTTTTTCTGTGTGACTTATTTCACTTAGAATCGTCGTACCTAAATCCACTCATCATGCTGCTACTAGCCTTATGACGTTGATTTCATGGCTGAGTGATATTCCATTGTACATAAGGACCACAACTTCTTTATCCATTTTTCTCTTTCCTGGGATATTTAAGGTGTAACGAAGTGGAGGTTCTTGTCAACAGAGCAGCCCTAAACTTTGGGGTGCCTGTGTCTTGCTGATTATTAGTTTTCCCAATTTGTACGCCCATGAGTGGAAGTGCCCTATGCTCTCTAAGCTGAGTTTTTTAGATGTTTCAGGACACACCGTACACTTCTCCAGAGTGGCTGTTGGCAATTTACATCCCGCCCATCAGCGTAGCCAGGCTCCCGTTTCTCCATGGCCTGTCCTGCCTTTCTGGTTTTGACACTTTATTCATCATGGCCCTTTTGACCGATCAGAAGCGAGACTTCTTTGTAGCGCTGATTTGCCTTTCCAGGTTGCTTGGTTGGCCAAAAAGGGCGTATGCGTTTTTTCCTGAATATATTCAGGAAAAAACGCATACGCCCTTTTTGGCCAAGGGCATCATTTTCGAGGTTTTGCCGCTTTTCCTGTGCTTTAAAGGCGATTCGAATCTCCCTCCTGAAATCTGTTTCCTGCAATTCTGCCTTGCTTTCAAATCCTCTTCGTTGCCTTCCCTCAATATATTTGTGGACGAGAGTCATCATTTATAAGTCTGCAGGTTTGTGAATTGCAGTGCTCCTGAGCTCCATTTTTCAACTCGCTTTCTTGGGAGCTGGCCGCAAAAGCGCAGGATTGCTTCAGGCCCTATTCTGGTCCCGGGCGGCAGGCTGAGCCTGTGGTTAATTCTACTTCCTGATTCGAAAATAGAGTGACCTGTGCCTGTCCCAACACCTAGAGCTAGTCTCTCATTGGTTCCCCCTCTTCCCGTTCATCCTCAGGACAAATTGCAACCTGTACGGAACAGGAGGTTAAAGGTGCTGATTCTCCAAGGACGGAGATTGCTAGTAAAGCGGCTAAAATGGCGAACCCAAGCACAAGGAGATGAGAAATGAGGTGCGTTTTGGAAACCTTTCCCGATCACCGGGGTACCATCTTCTGGGTTTCTCATGCATGTTTTCGATGTAGGAAGATGCCCTTGAACCTGCAGATTTGGGACCCATGGGATGGGTACCACGCAGTATTACTTTAAAGGGTCTGCGTTTGCTCACCCAACCTCAGCAAACCTCTCAGCCCCAAGAGTGTCCACCCTTATGTCTCAATCAGCTGTGGGTCTAGATATGGTCAATCCAGGTGGCATCACAGCCCCTGAACGAATTTTGTAAGAATTTCTCTGTCTTTCACTGTCTTTGTTTCACGGGTTTTTAAAAGTAATTGATTTTTATAATGGGGTTTAGCTGCTTTTCACTGCTGTGTTTCTGCCGCTTTACACCCACTTGACTCACTTACAGAGAGATATCAATACATAGGTTTTAAGATTCTTACTAGTCAGATATATTCTTGGGCGGTGAATAGGGGGTGTTGAGTCCAATTCACTGAGCAAGGAGTAGGTCTTGTCTATTATATATTGGGTTTATGGAACGGTATCTGAGCTAATTTGAAACCCTTGTTTTATGCATCACCCCACCTCACCTTTCCCGTTAAGCAGCCATAGTGTGTTTTCTAAACGTGTGACTCTGTTCTGTTTTGTAATTCATTTCAAGGGTAGCGGTTTTTACATTCCCTCTATAAGTGATATCTTATGATAAGTGTCTTTTTCTGTGTGACTTATTTCACTTAGAATCGTCGTACCTAAATCCACTCATCATGCTGCTACTAGCCTTATGACGTTGATTTCATGGCTGAGTGATATTCCATTGTACATAAGGACCACAACTTCTTTATCCATTTTTCTCTTTCCTGGGATATTTAAGGTGTAACGAAGTGGAGGTTCTTGTCAACAGAGCAGCCCTAAACTTTGGGGTGCCTGTGTCTTGCTGATTATTAGTTTTCCCAATTTATACGCCCATGAGTGGAAGTGCCCTATGCTCTCTAAGCTGAGTTTTTCAGATGTTTCAGGACACACCGTACACTTCTCCAGAGTGGCTGTTGGCAATTTACATCCCGCCCATCAGCGTAGCCAGGCTCCCGTTTCTCCATGGCCTCTCCTGCCTTTCTGGTTTTGACACTTCATTCAGCATGGCCCTTTTGACCGATGGGAAGCGAGACTTCTTTGTAGCGCTGATTTGCCTTTCCAGGTTGCTTGGTTGGCCAAAAAGGGCGTATGCGTTTTTTCCTGAATATATTCAGGAAAAAACGCATACGCCCTTTTTGGCCAAGGGCATCATTGTCGAGGTTTTGCCGATTTTCCTGGGCTTTAAAGGCGATTCGAATCTCCCTCCTGAAATCTGTTTCCTGCAATTCTGCCTTGCTTTCAAATCCTCTTCGTTGCCTTCCCTCAATATATTTGTGGACGAGAGTCATCATTTATAAGTCTGCAGGTTTGTGAATTGCAGTGCCCCTGAGCTCCATTTTTCAACTCGCTTTCTTGGGAACTGGCCGCAAAGGCGCAGGATTGCTTCAGGCCCTATTCTGTTCCCGTGCGGCAGGCTGAGCCTGTGGTTAATTCTTCTTCCTGATGGGAAAATAGAGTGACCTGTGCCTGTCCCAACACCTAGAGCTAGTCTCTCATTGGTTCCCCCTCTTCCCGTTCATCCTCAGGACAAATTGCAACCTGTACGGGACAGGAGGTTAAAGGTGCTGATTCTCCAAGGAGGGAGATTGCTAGTAAAGCGGCTGGAATGGCGAACCCGAGCACAAGGAGATGAGAAATGAGTTGCGTTTTAGAAACTTTTCCCGATCACACGGTGTACCATCTTCTGGGTTTCTCATGCATGTTTTCGATGTAGGAAGATGCCCTTGAACCTGGAGATTTGGGACCCATGGGATGGGTACCACGCAGTATTACTTTAAAGGGTCTGCGTTTGCTCACCCAACCTCACCAAACCTCTCAGCCCCAAGAGTGTCCACCCTTATGTCTCAATCAGCTGTGGGTCCTGATATGGTCAATCCAGGTGGCATCACAGCCCCTGAACGAATTTTGTAAGAATTTCTCTCTCTTTCACTGTCTTTGTTTCACGGGTTTTTAAAAGTAATTGATTTTTATAATGGGGTTTACCTGCTTTTCACTGCTGTGATTTTGCCGCTTTACACCCACTTGACTCACTTACAAAGAGATATCAATACATAGGTTTTAACATTCTTACAAGTCAGATATATTCTTGGGCGGTGAATAGGGGGTGTTGAGTCCAATTCACTGAGCAAGGAGTAGGTCTTGTCTATTACATATTGGGTTTATGGAACGGTATCTGAGCTAATTTGAAACCCTTGTTTTATGCATCACTCCATCTCACCTTTCCCGTTAAGCAGCCATAGTGTGTTTTCTAAACTTGTGACTCTGTTCTGTTTTGTAATTCAGTTCAAGGGTAACGGTTTTTACATTCCCTCTATAAGTGATATCTTATGATAAGTGTCTTTTTCTGTGTGACTTATTTCACTTAGAATCGTCGTACCTAAATCAACTCATCAAGCTGCTACTAGCCTTATGACGTTGATTTCATGGCTGAGTGATATTCCATTGTACATGAGGATCACAACTTCTTTATCCAATTTTCTCTTTCCTGGGATATTTAAGGTGTAACGAAGTGGAGGTTCTTGTCAACAGAGCAGCCCTAAACTTTGGGGTGCCTCTGTCTTGCTGATTTTTAGTTTTCCCAATTTATACGCCCATGAGTGGAATTGCCCTATGCTCTCTAAGCTGAGGTTTTTAGATGTTTCAGGACACACCGTACACTTCTCCAGAGTGGCTGTTGGCAATTTACATCACACCCATCAGCGTAGCGAGGCTCCCGTTTCTCCATGGCCTGTCCTGCCTTTCTGGTTTTGACACTTGATTCAGCATGGCCCTTTTGACCGATGGGAAGCGAGACTTCTTTGTAGCGCTGATTTGCCTTTCCAGGTTGCTTGGTTGGCCAAAAAGGGCGTATGCGTTTTTTTCTGAATATATTCAGGAAAAAACGCATACGCCCTTTTTGGCCAAGGGCATCATTATCGAGGTTTTGCCGCTTTTCCTGTGCTTTAAAGGCGATTCGAATCTCCCTCCTGAAATCCGTTTCCTGCATTTCTACCTTGCTTTCAAATGCTCTTCGTTGCCTTCCCTCAATATATTTGTGGACGAGAGTCATCATTTATAAGTCTGCAGGTTTGTGAATTGCAGTGCCCCTGAGCTCCATTTTTCAACTCGCTTTCTTGGGAGCTGGCCGCAAAAGCGCAGGATTGCTTCAGGCCCTATTCTGGTCCCGGGCGGCATGCTGAGCCTGTGGTAAATTCTTCTTCCTGATGGTAAAATAGAGTGACCTGTGCCTGTCCCAACACCTAGAGTTAGTCTCTCATTGGTTCCCCCTCTTCCCGTTCATCCTCAGGACAAATTGCCACCTGTACGGAACAGGAGGTTAAAGGTGCTGATTCTCCCAGGAGGGAGATTGCTAGTAAAGCGGCTGGAATGGCGAACCCGAGCACAAGGAGATGAGAAATGAGGTGCGTTTTAGAAACCTTTCCCGATCACACGGTGTACCATCTTCTGGGTTTCTCATGCATGTTTTCGATGTAGGAAGATGCCCTTGAACCTGGAGATTTGGGACCCATGGGATGGGTACCACGCAGTATTATTTTAAAGGGTCTGCGTTTGCTCACCCAACCTCACTAAAACTCTCAGCCCCAAGAGTGTCCACCCTTATGTCTCAATCAGCTGTGGGTCTAGGTATCGTCAATCCAGGTGGCATCACAGCCCCTGAACGAATTTTGTAAGAATTTCTCTCTCTTTCACTGTCTTTGTTTCACGGGTTTTTAAAAGTAATTGATTTTTATAATGGGGTTTATCTGCTTTTCACTGCTGTGTTTCTGCTGCTTTACACCCACTTGACTCACTTACAGAGAGATATCAATACATAGGTTTTAAGATTCTTACTAGTCAGATATATTCTTGGGCGGTGAATGGGGGGTGTTGAGTCCAATTCACTGAGCAAGGAGTAGGTCTGGTCTATTACATATTGGGTTTATGGAACGGTATCTGAGCTAATTTGAAACCCTTGTTTTATGCATCACCCCACCTCACCTTTCCCGTTAAGCAGCCATAGTGTGTTTTCTAAACGTGTGACTCTGTTCTGTTTTGTAATTCAGTTCAAGGGTAGCGGTTTTTACATTCCCTCTATAAGTGATATCTTATGACAAGTGTCTTTTTCTGTGTGACTTATTTCACTTAGAATCGTCGTACCTAAATCCACTCAGCATTCTGCTACTAGCCCTATGACGTTGATTTCATGGCTGACTAATATTCCATTGTACATAAGGACCACAACTTCTTTATCCATTTTTCTCTTTCCTGGGATATTTAAGGTGTAACGAGGTGGAGGTTCTTGTCAACAGAGCAGCCCTAAACTTTGGGGTGCAGGTGTCTTGCTGATTTTTAGTTTTCCCAATTTATACGCCCATGAGTGGAAGTGCCCTATGCTCTCTAAGCTGAGTTTTTTAGATGTTTCAGGACACACCGTACACTTCTCCAGAGTGGCTGTTGGCAATTTACATCCCGCCCATCAGCGTAGCCAGGCTCCCGTTACTCTATGGCCTCTCCTGCCTTTCTGGTTTTGACACTTTATTCATCATGGCCCTTTTGACCGATCAGAAGCGAGACTTCTTTGTAGCGCTGATTTGCCTTTCCAGGTTGCTTGGTTGGCCAAAAAGGGCGTATGCGTTTTTTCCTGAATATATTCAGGAAAAAACGCATACGCCCTTTTTGGCCAAGGGCATCATTGTCGAGGTTTTGCCGCTTTTCCTGTGCTTTAAAGGCGATTCGAATCTCCCTCCTGAAATCTGTTTCCTGCAATTCTGCCTTGCTTTCAAATCCTCTTCGTTGCCTTCCCTCAATATATTTGTGGACGAGAGTCATCATTTATAAGTCTGCAGGTTTGTGAATTGCAGTGCTCCTGAGCTCCATTTTTCAACTCGCTTTCTTGGGAGCTGGCCGCAAAAGCGCAGGATTGCTTCAGGCCCTATTCTGGTCCCGGGCGGCAGGCTGAGCCTGTGGTTAATTCTACTTCCTGATGGGAAAATAGAGTGACCTGTGCCTGTCTCAACACCTAGAGCTAGTCTCTCATTGGTTCCCCCTCTTCCCGTTCATCCTCAGGACAAATTGCACCCTGTACGGAACAGGAGGTTAAAGGTGCTGATTCTCCAAGGACGGAGATTACTAGTAAAGCGGCTGGAATGGCGAACCCAAGCACAAGGAGATGAGAAATGAGGTGCGTTTTGGAAACCTTTCCCGATCACACGGTGTACCATCTTCTGGGTTTCTCATGCATGTTTTCGATGTAAGAAGATGCCCTTGAACCTGCAGATTTGGGACCCATGGGATGGGTACCACGCAGTATTACTTTAAAGGGTCTGCGTTTGCTCACCCAACCTCAGCAAACCTCTCAGCCCCAAGAGTGTCCACCCTTATGTCTCAATCAGCTGTGGGTCTAGATATGGTCAATCCAGGTGGCATCACAGCCCCTGAACGAATTTTGTAAGAATTTCTCTGTCTTTCACTGTCTTTGTTTCACGGGTTTTTAAAAGTAATTGATTTTTATAATGGGGTTTAGCTGCTTTTCACTGCTGTGTTTCTGCCGCTTTACACCCACTTGACTCACTTACAGAGAGATATCAATACATAGGTTTTAAGATTCTTACTAGTCAGATATATTCTTGGGCGGTGAATAGGGGGTGTTGAGTCCAATTCACTGAGCAAGGAGTAGGTCTTGTCTATTACATATTGGGTTTATGGAACGGTATCTGAGCTAATTTGAAACCCTTGTTTTATGCATCACCCCACCTCACCTTTCCCGTTAAGCAGCCATAGTGTGTTTTCTAAACGTGTGACTCTGTTCTGTTTTGTAATTCATTTCAAGGGTAGCGGTTTTTACATTCCCTCTATAAGTGATATCTTATGACAAGTGTCTTTTTCTGTGTGACTTATTTCACTTAGAATCGTCGTACCTAAATCCACTCATCATGCTGCTACTAGCCTTATGACGTTGATTTCATGGCTGAGTGATATTCCATTGTACATAAAGACCACAACTTCTTTATCCATTTTTCTCTTTCCTGGGATATTTAAGGTGTAACGAAGTGGAGGTTCTTGTCAACAGAGCAGCCCTAAACTTTGGGGTGCCTGTGTCTTGCTGATTTTTAGTTTTCCCAATTTATACGCCCATGAGTGGAAGTGCCCTATGCTCTCTAAGCTGAGTTTTTCAGATGTTTCAGGACACACCGTACACTTCTCCAGAGTGGCTGTTGGCAATTTACATCCCGCCCATCAGCGTAGCCAGGCTCCCGTTTCTCCATGGCCTCTCCTGCCTTTCTGGTTTTGACACTTCATTCAGCATGGCCCTTTTGACCGATGGGAAGCGAGACTTCTTTGTAGCGCTGATTTGCCTTTCCAGGTTGCTTGGTTGGCCAAAAAGGGCGTATGCGTTTTTTCCTGAATATATTCAGGAAAAAACGCATACGCCCTTTTTCGCCAAGGGCATCATTGTCGAGGTTTTGCCGATTTTCCTGGGCTTTAAAGGCGATTCGAATCTCCCTCCTGAAATCTGTTTCCTGCCATTCTGCCTTGCTTTCAAATCCTCTTCGTTGCCTTCCCTCAATATATTTGTGGACGAGAGTCATCATTTATAAGTCTGCAGGTTTGTGAATTGCAGTGCCCCTGAGCTCCATTTTTCAACTCGCTTTCTTGGGAGCTGGCCGCAAAAGCGCAGGATTGCTTCAGGCCCTATTCTGGTCCCGGGCGGCAGGCTGAGCCTGTGGTTAATTCTTCTTCCTGATGGGAAAATAGAGTGACCTGTGCCTGTCTCAACACCTAGAGCTAGTCTCTCATTGGTTCCCCCTCTTCCCGTTCATCCTCAGGACAAATTGCAACCTGTACGGAACAGGAGGTTAAAGGTGCTGATTCTCCAAGGACGGAGATTGCTAGTAAAGCGGCTAAAATGGCGAACCCAAGCACAAGGAGATGAGAAATGAGGTGCGTTTTGGAAACCTTTCCCGATCACCGGGGTACCATCTTCCGGGTTTCTCATGCATGTTTTCGATGTAGGAAGATGCCCTTGAACCTGCAGATTTGGGACCCATGGGATGGGTACCACGCAGTATTACTTTAAAGGGTCTGCGTTTGCTCACCCAACCTCAGCAAACCTCTCAGCCCCAAGAGTGTCCACCCTTATGTCTCAATCAGCTGTGGGTCCTGATATGGTCAATCCAGGTGGCATCACAGCCCCTGAACGAATTTTGTAAGAATTTCTCTCTCTTTCACTGTCTTTGTTTCACGGGTTTTTAAAAGTAATTGATTTTTATAATGGGGTTTACCTGCTTTTCACTGCTGTGATTTTGCCGCTTTACACCCACTTGACTCACTTACAAAGAGATATCAATACATAGGTTTTAACATTCTTACAAGTCAGATATATTCTTGGGCGGTGAATAGGGGGTGTTGAGTCCAATTCACTGAGCAAGGAGTAGGTCTTGTCTATTACATATTGGGTTTATGGAACGGTATCTGAGCTAATTTGAAACCCTTGTTTTATGCATCACTCCATCTCACCTTTCCCGTTAAGCAGCCATAGTGTGTTTTCTAAACTTGTGACTCTGTTCTGTTTTGTAATTCAGTTCAAGGGTAACGGTTTTTACATTCCCTCTATAAGTGATATCTTATGATAAGTGTCTTTTTCTGTGTGACTTATTTCACTTAGAATCGTCGTACCTAAATCAACTCATCAAGCTGCTACTAGCCTTATGACGTTGATTTCATGGCTGAGTGATATTCCATTGTACATGAGGATCACAACTTCTTTATCCAATTTTCTCTCTCCTGGGATATTTAAGGTGTAACGAAGTGGAGGTTCTTGTCAACAGAGCAGCCCTAAACTTTGGGGTGCCTCTGTCTTGCTGATTTTTAGTTTTCCCAATTTATACGCCCATGAGTGGAATTGCCCTATGCTCTCTAAGCTGAGGTTTTTAGATGTTTCAGGACACACCGTACACTTCTCCAGAGTGGCTGTTGGCAATTTACATCACACCCATCAGCGTAGCGAGGCTCCCGTTTCTCCATGGCCTCTCCTGCCTTTCTGGTTTTGACACTTCATTCAGCATGGCCCTTTTGACCGATGGGAAGCGAGACTTCTTTGTAGCGCTGATTTGCCTTTCCAGGTTGCTTGGTTGGCCAAAAAGGGCGTATGCGTTTTTTCCTGAATATATTCAGGAAAAAACGCATACGCCCTTTTTCGCCAAGGGCATCATTGTCGAGGTTTTGCCGATTTTCCTGGGCTTTAAAGGCGATTCGAATCTCCCTCCTGAAATCTGTTTCCTGCAATTCTGCCTTGCTTTCAAATCCTCTTCGTTGCCTTCCCTCAATATATTTGTGGACGAGAGTCATCATTTATAAGTCTGCAGGTTTGTGAATTGCAGTGCCCCTGAGCTCCATTTTTCAACTCGCTTTCTTGGGAACTGGCCGCAAAGGCGCAGGATTGCTTCAGGCCCTATTCTGTTCCCGTGCGGCAGGCTGAGCCTGTGGTTAATTCTTCTTCCTGATGGGAAAATAGAGTGACCTGTGCCTGTCCCAACACCTAGAGCTAGTCTCTCATTGGTTCCCCCTCTTCCCGTTCATCCTCAGGACAAATTGCAACCTGTACGGGACAGGAGGTTAAAGGTGCTGATTCTCCAAGGAGGGAGATTGCTAGTAAAGCGGCTGGAATGGCGAACCCGAGCACAAGGAGATGAGAAATGAGTTGCGTTTTAGAAACTTTTCCCGATCACACGGTGTACCATCTTCTGGGTTTCTCATGCATGTTTTCGATGTAGGAAGATGCCCTTGAACCTGGAGATTTGGGACCCATGGGATGGGTACCACGCAGTATTACTTTAAAGGGTCTGCGTTTGCTCACCCAACCTCACCAAACCTCTCAGCCCCAAGAGTGTCCACCCTTATGTCTCAATCAGCTGTGGGTCCTGATATGGTCAATCCAGGTGGCATCACAGCCCCTGAACGAATTTTGTAAGAATTTCTCTCTCTTTCACTGTCTTTGTTTCACGGGTTTTTAAAAGTAATTGATTTTTATAATGGGGTTTACCTGCTTTTCACTGCTGTGATTTTGCCGCTTTACACCCACTTGACTCACTTACAAAGAGATATCAATACATAGGTTTTAACATTCTTACAAGTCAGATATATTCTTGGGCGGTGAATAGGGGGTGTTGAGTCCAATTCACTGAGCAAGGAGTAGGTCTTGTCTATTACATATTGGGTTTATGGAACGGTATCTGAGCTAATTTGAAACCCTTGTTTTATGCATCACTCCATCTCACCTTTCCCGTTAAGCAGCCATAGTGTGTTTTCTAAACTTGTGACTCTGTTCTGTTTTGTAATTCAGTTCAAGGGTAGCGGTTTTTACATTCCCTCTATAAGTGATATCTTATGATAAGTGTCTTTTTCTGTGTGACTTATTTCACTTAGAATCGTCGTACCTAAATCAACTCATCAAGCTGCTACTAGCCTTATGACGTTGATTTCATGGCTGAGTGATATTCAATTGTACATGAGGATCACAACTTCTTTATCCAATTTTCTCTTTCCTGGGATATTTAAGGTGTAACGAAGTGGAGGTTCTTGTCAACAGAGCAGCCCTAAACTTTGGGGTGCCTCTGTCTTGCTGATTTTTAGTTTTCCCAATTTATACGCCCATGAGTGGAATTGCCCTATGCTCTCTAAGCTGAGGTTTTTAGATGTTTCAGGACACACCGTACACTTCTCCAGAGTGGCTGTTGGCAATTTACATCACACCCATCAGCGTAGCGAGGTTCCCGTTTCTCCATGGCCTGTCCTGCCTTTCTGGTTTTGACACTTGATTCAGCATGGCCCTTTTGACCGATGGGAAGCGAGACTTCTTTGTAGCGCTGATTTGCCTTTCCAGGTTGCTTGGTTGGCCAAAAAGGGCGTATGCGTTTTTTCCTGAATATATTCAGGAAAAAACGCATACGCCCTTTTTGGCCAAGGGCATCATTATCGAGGTTTTGCCGCTTTTCCTGTGCTTTAAAGGCGATTCGAATCTCCCTCCTGAAATCCGTTTCCTGCATTTCTACCTTGCTTTCAAATGCTCTTCGTTGCCTTCCCTCAATATATTTGTGGACGAGAGTCATCATTTATAAGTCTGCAGGTTTGTGAATTGCAGTGCCCCTGAGCTCCATTTTTCAACTCGCTTTCTTGGGAGCTGGCCGCAAAAGCGCAGGATTGCTTCAGGCCCTATTCTGGTCCCGGGCGGCATGCTGAGCCTGTGGTAAATTCTTCTTCCTGATGGGAAAATAGAGTGACCTGTGCCTGTCCCAACACCTAGAGTTAGTCTCTCATTGGTTCCCCCTCTTCCCGTTCATCCTCAGGACAAATTGCCACCTGTACGGAACAGGAGGTTAAAGGTGCTGATTCTCCCAGGAGGGAGATTGCTAGTAAAGCGGCTGGAATGGCGAACCCGAGCACAAGGAGATGAGAAATGAGGTGCGTTTTAGAAACCTTTCCCGATCACACGGTGTACCATCTTCTGGGTTTCTCATGCATGTTTTCGATGTAGGAAGATGCCCTTGAACCTGGAGATTTGGGACCCATGGGATGGGTACCACGCAGTATTATTTTAAAGGGTCTGCGTTTGCTCCCCCAACCTCACTAAAACTCTCAGCCCCAAGAGTGTCCACCCTTATGTCTCAATCAGCTGTGGGTCTAGGTATCGTCAATCCAGGTGGCATCACAGCCCCTGAACGAATTTTGTAAGAATTTCTCTCTCTTTCACTGTCTTTGTTTCACGGGTTTTTAAAAGTAATTGATTTTTATAATGGGGTTTATCTGCTTTTCACTGCTGTGTTTCTGCTGCTTTACACCCACTTGACTCACTTACAGAGAGATATCAATACATAGGTTTTAAGATTCTTACTAGTCAGATATATTCTTGGGCGGTGAATGGGGGGTGTTGAGTCCAATTCACTGAGCAAGGAGTAGGTCTGGTCTATTACATATTGGGTTTATGGAACGGTATCTGAGCTAATTTGAAACCCTTGTTTTATGCATCACCCCACCTCACCTTTCCCGTTAAGCAGCCATAGTGTGTTTTCTAAACGTGTGACTCTGTTCTGTTTTGTAATTCAGTTCAAGGGTAGCGGTTTTTACATTCCCTCTATAAGTGATATCTTATGACAAGTGTCTTTTTCTGTGTGACTTATTTCACTTAGAATCGTCGTACCTAAATCCACTCAGCATCCTGCTACTAGCCTTATGACGTTGATTTCATGGCTGACTAATATTCCATTGTACATAAGGACCACAACTTCTTTATCCATTTTTCTCTTTCCTGGGATATTTAAGGTGTAACGAGGTGGAGGTTCTTGTCAACAGAGCAGCCCTAAACTTTGGGGTGCCTGTGTCTTGCTGATTTTTAGTTTTCCCAATTTATACGCCCATGAGTGGAAGTGCCCTATGCTCTCTAAGCTGAGTTTTTTAGATGTTTCAGGACACACCGTACACTTCTCCAGAGTGGCTGTTGGCAATTTACATCCCGCCCATCAGCGTAGCCAGGCTCCCGTTACTCTATGGCCTCTCCTGCCTTTCTGGTTTTGACACTTTATTCATCATGGCCCTTTTGACCGATCAGAAGCGAGACTTCTTTGTAGCGCTGATTTGCCTTTCCAGGTTGCTTGGTTGGCCAAAAAGGGCGTATGCGTTTTTTCCTGAATATATTCAGGAAAAAACGCATACGCCCTTTTTGGCCAAGGGCATCATTGTCGAGGTTTTGCCGTTTTTCCTGTGCTTTAAAGGCGATTCGAATCTCCCTCCTGAAATCTGTTTCCTGCAATTCTGCCTTGCTTTCAAATCCTCTTCGTTGCCTTCCCTCAATATATTTGTGGACGAGAGTCATCATTTATAAGTCTGCAGGTTTGTGAATTGCAGTGCTCCTGAGCTCCATTTTTCAACTCGCTTTCTTGGGAGCTGGCCGCAAAAGCGCAGGATTGCTTCAGGCCCTATTCTGGTCCCGGGCGGCAGGCTGAGCCTGTGGTTAATTCTACTTCCTGATGGGAAAATAGAGTGACCTGTGCCTGTCCCAACACCTAGAGCTAGTCTCTCATTGGTTCCCCCTCTTCCCGTTCATCCTCAGGACAAATTGCACCCTGTACGGAACAGGAGGTTAAAGGTGCTGATTCTCCAAGGAGGGAGATTGCTAGTAAAGCGGCTGGAATGGCGAACCCAAGCACAAGGAGATGAGAAATGAGGTGCGTTTTGGAAACCTTTCCCGATCACACGGTGTACCATCTTCTGGGTTTCTCATGCATGTTTTCGATGTAAGAAGATGCCCTTGAACCTGCAGATTTGGGACCCATGGGATGGGTACCACGCAGTATTACTTTAAAGGGTCTGCGTTTGCTCACCCAACCTCAGCAAACCTCTCAGCCCCAAGAGTGTCCACCCTTATGTCTCAATCAGCTGTGGGTCTAGATATGGTCAATCCAGGTGGCATCACAGCCCCTGAGCGAACTTTGTAAGAATTTCTCTCTCTTTCACTGTCTTTGTTTCACGGGTTTTTAAAAGTAATTGATTTTTATAATGGGGTTTAGCTGCTTTTCACTGCTGTGTTTCTGCCGCTTTACACCCACTTGACTCACTTACAGAGAGATATCAATACATAGGTTTTAAGATTCTTACTAGTCAGATATATTCTTGGGCGGTGAATAGGGGGTGTTGAGTCCAATTCACTGAGCAAGGAGTAGGTCTTGTCTATTATATATTGGGTTTATGGAACGGTATCTGAGCTAATTTGAAACCCTTGTTTTATGCATCACCCCACCTCACCTTTCCCGTTAAGCAGCCATAGTGTGTTTTCTAAACGTGTGACTCTGTTCTGTTTTGTAATTCATTTCAAGGGTAGCGGTTTTTACATTCCCTCTATAAGTGATATCTTATGATAAGTGTCTTTTTCTGTGTGACTTATTTCACTTAGAATCGTCGTACCTAAATCCACTCATCATGCTGCTACTAGCCTTATGACGTTGATTTCATGGCTGAGTGATATTCCATTGTACATAAGGACCACAACTTCTTTATCCATTTTTCTCTTTCCTGGGATATTTAAGGTGTAACGAAGTGGAGGTTCTTGTCAACAGAGCAGCCCTAAACTTTGGGGTGCCTGTGTCTTGCTGATTATTAGTTTTCCCAATTTGTACGCCCATGAGTGGAAGTGCCCTATGCTCTCTAAGCTGAGTTTTTTAGATGTTTCAGGACACACCGTACACTTCTCCAGAGTGGCTGTTGGCAATTTACATCCCGCCCATCAGCGTAGCCAGGCTCCCGTTTCTCCATGGCCTGTCCTGCCTTTCTGGTTTTGACACTTTATTCATCATGGCCCTTTTGACCGATCAGAAGCGAGACTTCTTTGTAGCGCTGATTTGCCTTTCCAGGTTGCTTGGTTGGCCAAAAAGGGCGTATGCGTTTTTTCCTGAATATATTCAGGAAAAAACGCATACGCCCTTTTTGGCCAAGGGCATCATTGTCGAGGTTTTGCCGCTTTTCCTGTGCTTTAAAGGCGATTCGAATCTCCCTCCTGAAATCTGTTTCCTGCAATTCTGCCTTGCTTTCAAATCCTCTTCGTTGCCTTCCCTCAATATATTTGTGGACGAGAGTCATCATTTATAAGTCTGCAGGTTTGTGAATTGCAGTGCTCCTGAGCTCCATTTTTCAACTCGCTTTCTTGGGAGCTGGCCGCAAAAGCGCAGGATTGCTTCAGGCCCTATTCTGGTCCCGGGCGGCAGGCTGAGCCTGTGGTTAATTCTACTTCCTGATTCGAAAATAGAGTGACCTGTGCCTGTCCCAACACCTAGAGCTAGTCTCTCATTGGTTCCCCCTCTTCCCGTTCATCCTCAGGACAAATTGCAACCTGTACGGAACAGGAGGTTAAAGGTGCTGATTCTCCAAGGACGGAGATTGCTAGTAAAGCGGCTAAAATGGCGAACCCAAGCACAAGGAGATGAGAAATGAGGTGCGTTTTGGAAACCTTTCCCGATCACCGGGGTACCATCTTCTGGGTTTCTCATGCATGTTTTCGATGTAGGAAGATGCCCTTGAACCTGCAGATTTGGGACCCATGGGATGGGTACCACGCAGTATTACTTTAAAGGGTCTGCGTTTGCTCACCCAACCTCAGCAAACCTCTCAGCCCCAAGAGTGTCCACCCTTATGTCTCAATCAGCTGTGGGTCTAGATATGGTCAATCCAGGTGGCATCACAGCCCCTGAACGAATTTTGTAAGAATTTCTCTGTCTTTCACTGTCTTTGTTTCACGGGTTTTTAAAAGTAATTGATTTTTATAATGGGGTTTAGCTGCTTTTCACTGCTGTGTTTCTGCCGCTTTACACCCACTTGACTCACTTACAGAGAGATATCAATACATAGGTTTTAAGATTCTTACTAGTCAGATATATTCTTGGGCGGTGAATAGGGGGTGTTGAGTCCAATTCACTGAGCAAGGAGTAGGTCTTGTCTATTATATATTGGGTTTATGGAACGGTATCTGAGCTAATTTGAAACCCTTGTTTTATGCATCACCCCACCTCACCTTTCCCGTTAAGCAGCCATAGTGTGTTTTCTAAACGTATGAGTCTGTTCTGTTTTGTAATTCATTTCAAGGGTAGCGGTTTTTACATTCCCTCTATAAGTGATATCTTATGATAAGTGTCTTTTTCTGTGTGACTTATTTCACTTAGAATCGTCGTACCTAAATCCACTCATCATGCTGCTACTAGCCTTATGACGTTGATTTCATGGCTGAGTGATATTCCATTGTACATAAGGACCACAACTTCTTTATCCATTTTTCTCTTTCCTGGGATATTTAAGGTGTAACGAAGTGGAGGTTCTTGTCAACAGAGCAGCCCTAAACTTTGGGGTGCCTGTGTCTTGCTGATTATTAGTTTTCCCAATTTATACGCCCATGAGTGGAAGTGCCCTATGCTCTCTAAGCTGAGTTTTTCAGATGTTTCAGGACACACCGTACACTTCTCCAGAGTGGCTGTTGGCAATTTACATCCCGCCCATCAGCGTAGCCAGGCTCCCGTTTCTCCATGGCCTCTCCTGCCTTTCTGGTTTTGACACTTCATTCAGCATGGCCCTTTTGACCGATGGGAAGCGAGACTTCTTTGTAGCGCTGATTTGCCTTTCCAGGTTGCTTGGTTGGCCAAAAAGGGCGTATGCGTTTTTTCCTGAATATATTCAGGAAAAAACGCATACGCCCTTTTTCGCCAAGGGCATCATTGTCGAGGTTTTGCCGATTTTCCTGGGCTTTAAAGGCGATTCGAATCTCCCTCCTGAAATCTGTTTCCTGCAATTCTGCCTTGCTTTCAAATCCTCTTCGTTGCCTTCCCTCAATATATTTGTGGACGAGAGTCATCATTTATAAGTCTGCAGGTTTGTGAATTGCAGTGCCCCTGAGCTCCATTTTTCAACTCGCTTTCTTGGGAACTGGCCGCAAAGGCGCAGGATTGCTTCAGGCCCTATTCTGTTCCCGTGCGGCAGGCTGAGCCTGTGGTTAATTCTTCTTCCTGATGGGAAAATAGAGTGACCTGTGCCTGTCCCAACACCTAGAGCTAGTCTCTCATTGGTTCCCCCTCTTCCCGTTCATCCTCAGGACAAATTGCAACCTGTACGGGACAGGAGGTTAAAGGTGCTGATTCTCCAAGGAGGGAGATTGCTAGTAAAGCGGCTGGAATGGCGAACCCGAGCACAAGGAGATGAGAAATGAGTTGCGTTTTAGAAACTTTTCCCGATCACACGGTGTACCATCTTCTGGGTTTCTCATGCATGTTTTCGATGTAGGAAGATGCCCTTGAACCTGGAGATTTGGGACCCATGGGATGGGTACCACGCAGTATTACTTTAAAGGGTCTGCGTTTGCTCACCCAACCTCACCAAACCTCTCAGCCCCAAGAGTGTCCACCCTTATGTCTCAATCAGCTGTGGGTCCTGATATGGTCAATCCAGGTGGCATCACAGCCCCTGAACGAATTTTGTAAGAATTTCTCTCTCTTTCACTGTCTTTGTTTCACGGGTTTTTAAAAGTAATTGATTTTTATAATGGGGTTTACCTGCTTTTAACTGCTGTGATTTTGCCGCTTTACACCCACTTGACTCACTTACAAAGAGATATCAATACATAGGTTTTAACATTCTTACAAGTCAGATATATTCTTGGGCGGTGAATAGGGGGTGTTGAGTCCAATTCACTGAGCAAGGAGTAGGTCTTGTCTATTACATATTGGGTTTATGGAACGGTATCTGAGCTAATTTGAAACCCTTGTTTTATGCATCACTCCATCTCACCTTTCCCGTTAAGCAGCCATAGTGTGTTTTCTAAACTTGTGACTCTGTTCTGTTTTGTAATTCAGTTCAAGGGTAACGGTTTTTACATTCCCTCTATAAGTGATATCTTATGATAAGTGTCTTTTTCTGTGTGACTTATTTCACTTAGAATCGTCGTACCTAAATCAACTCATCAAGCTGCTACTAGCCTTATGACGTTGATTTCATGGCTGAGTGATATTCCATTGTACATGAGGATCACAACTTCTTTATCCAATTTTCTCTTTCCTGGGATATTTAAGGTGTAACGAAGTGGAGGTTCTTGTCAACAGAGCAGCCCTAAACTTTGGGGTGCCTCTGTCTTGCTGATTTTTAGTTTTCCCAATTTATACGCCCATGAGTGGAATTGCCCTATGCTCTCTAAGCTGAGGTTTTTAGATGTTTCAGGACACACCGTACACTTCTCCAGAGTGGCTGTTGGCAATTTACATCACACCCATCAGCGTAGCGAGGCTCCCGTTTCTCCATGGCCTGTCCTGCCTTTCTGGTTTTGACACTTGATTCAGCATGGCCCTTTTGACCGATGGGAAGCGAGACTTCTTTGTAGCGCTGATTTGCCTTTCCAGGTTGCTTGGTTGGCCAAAAAGGGCGTATGCGTTTTTTTCTGAATATATTCAGGAAAAAACGCATACGCCCTTTTTGGCCAAGGGCATCATTATCGAGGTTTTGCCGCTTTTCCTGTGCTTTAAAGGCGATTCGAATCTCCCTCCTGAAATCCGTTTCCTGCATTTCTACCTTGCTTTCAAATGCTCTTCGTTGCCTTCCCTCAATATATTTGTGGACGAGAGTCATCATTTATAAGTCTGCAGGTTTGTGAATTGCAGTGCCCCTGAGCTCCATTTTTCAACTCGCTTTCTTGGGAGCTGGCCGCAAAAGCGCAGGATTGCTTCAGGCCCTATTCTGGTCCCGGGCGGCATGCTGAGCCTGTGGTAAATTCTTCTTCCTGATGGTAAAATAGAGTGACCTGTGCCTGTCCCAACACCTAGAGTTAGTCTCTCATTGGTTCCCCCTCTTCCCGTTCATCCTCAGGACAAATTGCCACCTGTACGGAACAGGAGGTTAAAGGTGCTGATTCTCCCAGGAGGGAGATTGCTAATAAAGCGGCTGGAATGGCGAACCCGAGCACAAGGAGATGAGAAATGAGGTGCGTTTTAGAAACCTTTCCCGATCACACGGTGTACCATCTTCTGGGTTTCTCATGCATGTTTTCGATGTAGGAAGATGCCCTTGAACCTGGAGATTTGGGACCCATGGGATGGGTACCACGCAGTATTATTTTAAAGGGTCTGCGTTTGCTCACCCAACCTCACTAAAACTCTCAGCCCCAAGAGTGTCCACCCTTATGTCTCAATCAGCTGTGGGTCTAGGTATCGTCAATCCAGGTGGCATCACAGCCCCTGAACGAATTTTGTAAGAATTTCTCTCTCTTTCACTGTCTTTGTTTCACGGGTTTTTAAAAGTAATTGATTTTTATAATGGGGTTTATCTGCTTTTCACTGCTGTGTTTCTGCTGCTTTACACCCACTTGACTCACTTACAGAGAGATATCAATACATAGGTTTTAAGATTCTTACTAGTCAGATATATTCTTGGGCGGTGAATGGGGGGTGTTGAGTCCAATTCACTGAGCAAGGAGTAGGTCTGGTCTATTACATATTGGGTTTATGGAACGGTATCTGAGCTAATTTGAAACCCTTGTTTTATGCATCACCCCACCTCACCTTTCCCGTTAAGCAGCCATAGTGTGTTTTCTAAACGTGTGACTCTGTTCTGTTTTGTAATTCAGTTCAAGGGTAGCGGTTTTTACATTCCCTCTATAAGTGATATCTTATGACAAGTGTCTTTTTCTGTGTGACTTATTTCACTTAGAATCGTCGTACCTAAATCCACTCAGCATTCTGCTACTAGCCCTATGACGTTGATTTCATGGCTGACTAATATTCCATTGTACATAAGGACCACAACTTCTTTATCCATTTTTCTCTTTCCTGGGATATTTAAGGTGTAACGAGGTGGAGGTTCTTGTCAACAGAGCAGCCCTAAACTTTGGGGTGCAGGTGTCTTGCTGATTTTTAGTTTTCCCAATTTATACGCCCATGAGTGGAAGTGCCCTATGCTCTCTAAGCTGAGTTTTTTAGATGTTTCAGGACACACCGTACACTTCTCCAGAGTGGCTGTTGGCAATTTACATCCCGCCCATCAGCGTAGCCAGGCTCCCGTTACTCTATGGCCTCTCCTGCCTTTCTGGTTTTGACACTTTATTCATCATGGCCCTTTTGACCGATCAGAAGCGAGACTTCTTTGTAGCGCTGATTTGCCTTTCCAGGTTGCTTGGTTGGCCAAAAAGGGCGTATGCGTTTTTTCCTGAATATATTCAGGAAAAAACGCATACGCCCTTTTTGGCCAAGGGCATCATTGTCGAGGTTTTGCCGCTTTTCCTGTGCTTTAAAGGCGATTCGAATCTCCCTCCTGAAATCTGTTTCCTGCAATTCTGCCTTGCTTTCAAATCCTCTTCGTTGCCTTCCCTCAATATATTTGTGGACGAGAGTCATCATTTATAAGTCTGCAGGTTTGTGAATTGCAGTGCTCCTGAGCTCCATTTTTCAACTCGCTTTCTTGGGAGCTGGCCGCAAAAGCGCAGGATTGCTTCAGGCCCTATTCTGGTCCCGGGCGGCAGGCTGAGCCTGTGGTTAATTCTACTTCCTGATGGGAAAATAGAGTGACCTGTGCCTGTCTCAACACCTAGAGCTAGTCTCTCATTGGTTCCCCCTCTTCCCGTTCATCCTCAGGACAAATTGCACCCTGTACGGAACAGGAGGTTAAAGGTGCTGATTCTCCAAGGACGGAGATTACTAGTAAAGCGGCTGGAATGGCGAACCCAAGCACAAGGAGATGAGAAATGAGGTGCGTTTTGGAAACCTTTCCCGATCACACGGTGTACCATCTTCTGGGTTTCTCATGCATGTTTTCGATGTAAGAAGATGCCCTTGAACCTGCAGATTTGGGACCCATGGGATGGGTACCACGCAGTATTACTTTAAAGGGTCTGCGTTTGCTCACCCAACCTCAGCAAACCTCTCAGCCCCAAGAGTGTCCACCCTTATGTCTCAATCAGCTGTGGGTCTAGATATGGTCAATCCAGGTGGCATCACAGCCCCTGAACGAATTTTGTAAGAATTTCTCTGTCTTTCACTGTCTTTGTTTCACGGGTTTTTAAAAGTAATTGATTTTTATAATGGGGTTTAGCTGCTTTTCACTGCTGTGTTTCTGCCGCTTTACACCCACTTGACTCACTTACAGAGAGATATCAATACATAGGTTTTAAGATTCTTACTAGTCAGATATATTCTTGGGCGGTGAATAGGGGGTGTTGAGTCCAATTCACTGAGCAAGGAGTAGGTCTTGTCTATTACATATTGGGTTTATGGAACGGTATCTGAGCTAATTTGAAACCCTTGTTTTATGCATCACCCCACCTCACCTTTCCCGTTAAGCAGCCATAGTGTGTTTTCTAAACGTGTGACTCTGTTCTGTTTTGTAATTCATTTCAAGGGTAGCGGTTTTTACATTCCCTCTATAAGTGATATCTTATGATAAGTGTCTTTTTCTGTGTGACTTATTTCACTTAGAATCGTCGTACCTAAATCCACTCATCATGCTGCTACTAGCCTTATGACGTTGATTTCATGGCTGAGTGATATTCCATTGTACATAAGGACCACAACTTCTTTATCCATTTTTCTCTTTCCTGGGATATTTAAGGTGTAACGAAGTGGAGGTTCTTGTCAACAGAGCAGCCCTAAACTTTGGGGTGCCTGTGTCTTGCTGATTATTAGTTTTCCCAATTTGTACGCCGATAAGTGGAAGTGCCCTATGCTCTCTAAGCTGAGTTTTTTAGATGTTTCAGGACACACCGTACACTTCTCCAGAGTGGCTGTTGGCAATTTACATCCCGCCCATCAGCGTAGCCAGGCTCCCGTTTCTCCATGGCCTGTCCTGCCTTTCTGGTTTTGACACTTTATTCATCATGGCCCTTTTGACCGATCAGAAGCGAGACTTCTTTGTAGCGCTGATTTGCCTTTCCAGGTTGCTTGGTTGGCCAAAAAGGGCGTATGCGTTTTTTCCTGAATATATTCAGGAAAAAACGCATACGCCCTTTTTGGCCAAGGGCATCATTTTCGAGGTTTTGCCGCTTTTCCTGTGCTTTAAAGGCGATCCGAATCTCCCTCCTGAAATCTGTTTCCTGCAATTCTGCCTTGCTTTCAAATCCTCTTCGTTGCCTTCCCTCAATATATTTGTGGACGAGAGTCATCATTTATAAGTCTGCAGGTTTGTGAATTGCAGTGCTCCTGAGCTCCATTTTTCAACTCGCTTTCTTGGGAGCTGGCCGCAAAAGCGCAGGATTGCTTCAGGCCCTATTCTGGTCCCGGGCGGCAGGCTGAGCCTGTGGTTAATTCCACTTCCTGATTCGAAAATAGAGTGACCTGTGCCTGTCCCAACACCTAGAGCTAGTCTCTCATTGGTTCCCCCTCTTCCCGTTCATCCTCAGGACAAATTGCAACCTGTACGGAACAGGAGGTTAAAGGTGCTGATTCTCCAAGGAGGGAGATTGCTAGGAAAGCGGCTGGAATGGCGAACCCGAGCACAAGGAGATGAGAAATGAAGTGCGTTTTAGAAACCTTTCCCGATCACACGGTGTACCATCTTATGGGTTTCTCATGCATGGTTTCGATGTAGGAAGATGCCCTTCAACCTGGAGATTTGGGACCCATGGGATGGATACAACGCAGTATTACTTTAAAGGGTCTGCGTTTGCTCACCCAACCTCACCAAACCTCTCAGCCCCAAGAGTGTCCACCCTTATGTCTCAATCAGCAGTGGGTCTAGATATGGTCAATCCAGGTGGCATCACAGCCCCTGAACGAATTTTGTAAGAATTTCTCTCTCTTTCACTGTCTTTGTTTCACGGGTTTTTAAAAGTAATTGATTTTTATAATGGGGTTTAGCTGCTTTTCACTGCTGTGATTCTGCCACTTTACACCCACTTGACTCACTTACAGAGAGATATCAATACATAGGTTTTAAGATTCTTACTAGTCAGATATATTCTTGGGCGGTGAATAGGGGGTGTTGAGTCCAATTCACTGAGCAAGGAGTAAGTCTTGTGCATTACATATTGGGTTTATGGAACGGTATCTGAGCTAATTTGAAACGCTTGTTTTATGCATCACCCCACCTCACCTTTCCCGTTAAGCAGCCATAGTGTGTTTTCTAAACGTGTGACTCTGTTCTGTTTTGTAATTCCGTTCAAGGGTAGCGGTTTTTACATTCCCTCTATAAGTGATATCTTATGACAAGTGTCTTTTTCTGTGTGACTTATTTCACTTAGAATCGTCGTACCTAAATCCACTCATCATGCTGCTACTAGCCTTATGACGTTGATTTCATGGCTGAGTGAAATTCCATTGTACATAAGGACCACAACTTCTTTATCCATTTTTCTCTTTCCTGGGATATTTAAGGTGTAACGAAGTGGAGGTTCTTGTCAACAGAGCAGCCCTAAACTTTGGGGTGCCTGTGTCTTGCTGATTTTTAGTTTTCCCAATTTATACGCCCATGAGTGGAAGTGCCCTATGCTCTACAAGCTGAGTTTTTTAGATGTTTCAGGAAACACCGTACACTTCTCCAGAGTGGCTGTTGGCAATTTACATCCCACCCATCAGCGTAGCCAGGCTCCCGTTTCTCCATGGCCTGTCCTGCCTTTCTGGTTTTGACACTTGATTCAGCATGGCACTTTTGACCGATGGGAAGCGAGACTTCTTTGTAGCGCTGATTTGCCTTTCCAGGTTGCTTGGTTGGCCAAAAAGGGCGTATGCGTTTTTTCCTGAATATATTCAGGAAAAAACGCATACGCCCTTTTTGGCCAAGGGCATCATTGTCGAGGTTTTGCCGCTTTTCCTGTGCTTTAAAGGCGATTCGAATCTCCCTCCTGAAATCTGTTTCCTGCAATTCTGCCTTGCTTTCAAATCCTCTTCGTTGCCTTCCCTCAATATATTTGTGGACGAGAGTCATCATTTATAAGTCTGCAGGTTTGTGAATTGCAGTGCTCCTGAGCTCCATTTTTCAACTCGCTTTCTTGGGAGCTGGCCGCAAAAGCGCAGGATTGCTTCAGGCCCTATTCTGGTCCCGGGCGGCAGGCTGAGCCTGTGGTTAATTCTACTTCCTGATGGGAAAATAGAGTGACCTGTGCCTGTCTCAACACCTAGAGCTAGTCTCTCATTGGTTCCCCCTCTTCCCGTTCATCCTCAGGACAAATTGCACCCTGTACGGAACAGGAGGTTAAAGGTGCTGATTCTCCAAGGACGGAGATTACTAGTAAAGCGGCTGGAATGGCGAACCCAAGCACAAGGAGATGAGAAATGAGGTGCGTTTTGGAAACCTTTCCCGATCACACGGTGTACCATCTTCTGGGTTTCTCATGCATGTTTTCGATGTAAGAAGATGCCCTTGAACCTGCAGATTTGGGACCCATGGGATGGGTACCACGCAGTATTACTTTAAAGGGTCTGCGTTTGCTCACCCAACCTCAGCAAACCTCTCAGCCCCAAGAGTGTCCACCCTTATGTCTCAATCAGCTGTGGGTCTAGATATGGTCAATCCAGGTGGCATCACAGCCCCTGAACGAATTTTGTAAGAATTTCTCTGTCTTTCACTGTCTTTGTTTCACGGGTTTTTAAAAGTAATTGATTTTTATAATGGGGTTTAGCTGCTTTTCACTGCTGTGTTTCTGCCGCTTTACACCCACTTGACTCACTTACAGAGAGATATCAATACATAGGTTTTAAGATTCTTACTAGTCAGATATATTCTTGGGCGGTGAATAGGGGGTGTTGAGTCCAATTCACTGAGCAAGGAGTAGGTCTTGTCTATTACATATTGGGTTTATGGAACGGTATCTGAGCTAATTTGAAACCCTTGTTTTATGCATCACCCCACCTCACCTTTCCCGTTAAGCAGCCATAGTGTGTTTTCTAAACGTGTGACTCTGTTCTGTTTTGTAATTCATTTCAAGGGTAGCGGTTTTTACATTCCCTCTATAAGTGATATCTTATGATAAGTGTCTTTTTCTGTGTGACTTATTTCACTTAGAATCGTCGTACCTAAATCCACTCATCATGCTGCTACTAGCCTTATGACGTTGATTTCATGGCTGAGTGATATTCCATTGTACATAAGGACCACAACTTCTTTATCCATTTTTCTCTTTCCTGGGATATTTAAGGTGTAACGAAGTGGAGGTTCTTGTCAACAGAGCAGCCCTAAACTTTGGGGTGCCTGTGTCTTGCTGATTATTAGTTTTCCCAATTTGTACGCCCATAAGTGGAAGTGCCCTATGCTCTCTAAGCTGAGTTTTTTAGATGTTTCAGGACACACCGTACACTTCTCCAGAGTGGCTGTTGGCAATTTACATCCCGCCCATCAGCGTAGCCAGGCTCCCGTTTCTCCATGGCCTGTCCTGCCTTTCTGGTTTTGACACTTTATTCATCATGGCCCTTTTGACCGATCAGAAGCGAGACTTCTTTGTAGCGCTGATTTGCCTTTCCAGGTTGCTTGGTTGGCCAAAAAGGGCGTATGCGTTTTTTCCTGAATATATTCAGGAAAAAACGCATACGCCCTTTTTGGCCAAGGGCATCATTTTCGAGGTTTTGCCGCTTTTCCTGTGCTTTAAAGGCGATTCGAATCTCCCTCCTGAAATCTGTTTCCTGCAATTCTGCCTTGCTTTCAAATCCTCTTCGTTGCCTTCCCTCAATATATTTGTGGACGAGAGTCATCATTTATAAGTCTGCAGGTTTGTGAATTGCAGTGCTCCTGAGCTCCATTTTTCAACTCGCTTTCTTGGGAGCTGGCCGCAAAAGCGCAGGATTGCTTCAGGCCCTATTCTGGTCCCGGGCGGCAGGCTGAGCCTGTGGTTAATTCCACTTCCTGATTCGAAAATAGAGTGACCTGTGCCTGTCCCAACACCTAGAGCTAGTCTCTCATTGGTTCCCCCTCTTCCCGTTCATCCTCAGGACAAATTGCAACCTGTACGGAACAGGAGGTTAAAGGTGCTGATTCTCCAAGGAGGGAGATTGCTAGGAAAGCGGCTGGAATGGCGAACCCGAGCACAAGGAGATGAGAAATGAAGTGCGTTTTAGAAACCTTTCCCGATCACACGGTGTACCATCTTATGGGTTTCTCATGCATGGTTTCGATGTAGGAAGATGCCCTTCAACCTGGAGATTTGGGACCCATGGGATGGATACAACGCAGTATTACTTTAAAGGGTCTGCGTTTGCTCACCCAACCTCACCAAACCTCTCAGCCCCAAGAGTGTCCACCCTTATGTCTCAATCAGCAGTGGGTCTAGATATGGTCAATCCAGGTGGCATCACAGCCCCTGAACGAATTTTGTAAGAATTTCTCTCTCTTTCACTGTCTTTGTTTCACGGGTTTTTAAAAGTAATTGATTTTTATAATGGGGTTTAGCTGCTTTTCACTGCTGTGATTCTGCCACTTTACACCCACTTGACTCACTTACAGAGAGATATCAATACATAGGTTTTAAGATTCTTACTAGTCAGATATATTCTTGGGCGGTGAATAGGGGGTGTTGAGTCCAATTCACTGAGCAAGGAGTAAGTCTTGTGCATTACATATTGGGTTTATGGAACGGTATCTGAGCTAATTTGAAACGCTTGTTTTATGCATCACCCCACCTCACCTTTCCCGTTAAGCAGCCATAGTGTGTTTTCTAAACGTGTGACTCTGTTCTGTTTTGTAATTCCGTTCAAGGGTAGCGGTTTTTACATTCCCTCTATAAGTGATATCTTATGACAAGTGTCTTTTTCTGTGTGACTTATTTCACTTAGAATCGTCGTACCTAAATCCACTCATCATGCTGCTACTAGCCTTATGACGTTGATTTCATGGCTGAGTGATATTCCATTGTACATAAGGACCACAACTTCTTTATCCATTTTTCTCTTTCCTGGGATATTTAAGGTGTAACGAAGTGGAGGTTCTTGTCAACAGAGCAGCCCTAAACTTTGGGGTGCCTGTGTCTTGCTGATTTTTAGTTTTCCCAATTTATACGCCCATGAGTGGAAGTGCCCTATGCTCTACAAGCTGAGTTTTTTAGATGTTTCAGGAAACACCGTACACTTCTCCAGAGTGGCTGTTGGCAATTTACATCCCACCCATCAGCGTAGCCAGGCTCCCGTTTCTCCATGGCCTGTCCTGCCTTTCTGGTTTTGACACTTGATTCAGCATGGCCCTTTTGACCGATGGGAAGCGAGACTTCTTTGTAGCGCTGATTTGCCTTTCCAGGTTGCTTGGTTGGCCAAAAAGGGCGTATGCGTTTTTTCCTGAATATATTCAGGAAAAAACGCATACGCCCTTTTTGGCCAAGGGCATCATTGTCGAGGTTTTGCCGCTTTTCCTGTGCTTTAAAGGCGATTCGAATCTCCCTCCTGAAATCTGTTTCCTGCAATTCTGCCTTGCTTTCAAATCCTCTTCGTTGCCTTCCCTCAATATATTTGTGGACGAGAGTCATCATTTATAAGTCTGCAGGTTTGTGAATTGCAGTGCCCCTGAGCTCCATTTTTCAACTCGCTTTCTTGGGAGCTGGCCGCAAAAGCGCAGGATTGCTTCAGGCCCTATTCTGGTCCCGGGCGGCAGGCTGAGCCTGTGGTTAATTCTTCTTCCTCATGGGAAAATAGAGTGACCTGTGCCTGTCTCAACACCTAGAGCTAGTCTCTCATTGGTTCCCCCTCTTCCCGTTCATCCTCAGGACAAATTGCAACCTGTACGGAACAGGAGGTTAAAGGTGCTGATTCTCCAAGGAGAGAGATTGCTAGTAAAGCGGCTGGAATGGCGAACCCGAGCACAAGGAGATGAGAAATGAGGTGCGTTTTAGAAACCTTTCCCGATCACACGGTGTACCATCTTCTGGGTTTCTCATGCATGTTTTCGATGTAGGAAGATGCCCTTAAACCTGGAGATTTGGGACCCATGGGATGGGTACCACGCAGTATTACTTTAAAGGGTCTACGTTTGCTCACCCAACCTCACCAAACCTCTCAGCCCCAAGAGTGTCCACCCTTATGTCTCAATCAGCTGTGTGTCTAGATATGGTCAATCCAAGTGGCATCACAGCCCCTGAACGAACTTTGTAAGAATTTCTTCCTCTTTCACTGTCTTTGTTTCACGGGTTTTTAAAAGTAATTGATTTTTATAATGGGGTTTAGCAGGTTTTCACTGCTCTGTTTCTGCCGCTTTACACCCACTTGACTCACTTACAGAGAGTTATCAATTCATAGCTTTTAAGATTCTTACTAGTCAGATATATTCTTGGGCGGTGAATAAGGGGTGTTGAGTCCAATTCACTGAGCAAGGAGTAGGTCTTGTCTATTACATATTGGGTTTATGGAACGGTATCTGAGCTAATTTGAAACCTTTGTTTTATGCATCACCCCACCTCTCCTTTCCCGTTAAGCAGCCATAGTGTGTTTTCTAATCGTGTGACTCTATTCTGTTTTGTAATTCAGTTCAAGGGTAGCGGTTTTCACATTCCCTCTATAAGTGATATCTTATGATAAGTGTCTTTTTTTGTGTGACTTATTTCACTTAGAATCATCGTACCTAAATCCACTCATCATGCTGCTACTAGCCTTATGACGTTGATTTCATGGCTGAGTGATATTCCATTGTACATAAGGACCACAACTTCTTTATCCATTTTTCTCTTTCCTGGGTTATTTAAGGCGTATCGAAGTGGAGGTTCTTGTCAAAAGAGCATCCCTAAACTTTGGGGTGACTGTGTCTTGCTGATTTTTAGTTTTCCCAAATTATACGCCCATGAGTGGAAGTGCCCTATGCTCTCTAAGCTGAGTTGTTTAGATGTTTCAGGACACACCGTACACTTCTCCAGCGTGGCTGTTGGCAGTTTCCATCCCGCCCATCAACGAAGCAAGGCTCCCGTTTCTCCATGGCCTGACCTGCATTTCTGGTTTTGACAATTTATTCAGCATGGTCCTTTTGACCGATGGGAAGCGAGACATCTTTGTAGCGCTGATTTGCCTTTCCAGGTTGCTTGGTTGGCCAAAAAGTGAGTATGCGTTTTTTCCTGAATATATTCAGGAAAAAACGCATACGCCCTTTTTGGCCAAGGGCATCATTGTCGAGGTTTTGCCGCTTTTCCTGTGCTTTAAATGCGATTCGAATCTCCTTCCTGAAATCTGTTTCCTGCAATTCTGCCTTGCTTTCAAATCCTCTTCGTTGCCTTCCCTCAATACATTTGTGGACGAGAGTCATCATTTATAAGTCTGCATGTTTGTGAATTGCAGTGCCCCTGAGCTCCATTTTTCAACTCGCTTTCTTGGGAGCTGGCCGCAAAAGCGCAGGATTGCTTCAGGCCCTATTCTGGTCCCGGGCGGCAGGCTGAGCCTGTGGTTAATTCTTCTTCCTGATGGGAAGATAGAGTGACCTGTGCCTGTCCCAACACCTAGAGCTAGTCTCTCATTGGTTCCCCCTCTTCCCGTTCATCCTCAGGACAAATTGCAACCTGTACGGAACAGGATGTTAAAGATGCTGATTCTCCAAGGACGGAGAATGCTAGTAAAGTGGCTGCAATGGCGAACCCAAGCACAAGGAGATGAGAAATGAGGTGCGTTTTGAAAACCTTTCCCGATCACACGGTGTACCATCTTCTGGGTTTCTCATGCATGTTTTCGATATAGGAAGATGCCCTTAAACCTGAGATTTGGGACCCCTGCAATGGGTACCACGCAGTATTACTTTAAAGGGTCTGCGTTTGCTCACCCAACCTCACCAAACCTCTCAGCCCCAAGAGTGTCCACCCTTATGTCTCAATCAGCTGTGGGTCTAGATATGGTCAATCCAGGTGGCATCACAGCCCCTGAACGAACTTTGTAAGAATTTCTCTCTCTTTCACTGTCTTTGTTTCACGGGTTTTTAAAAGTAATTGATTTTTATAATGGGGTTTAGCAGGTTTTCACTGCTGTGTTTCTGCCGCTTTACACCCACTTGACTCACTTACAGAGAGTTATCAATACATAGGTTTTAAGATTCTTACTTGTCAGATATATTCTTGGGCGTTGAATAGGGGGTGTTGAGTCCAATTCACTGAGCAAGGAGTAGGTCTTGTCTATTACATATTGGGTTTATGGAACGGTATCTGAGCTAATTTGAAACCTTTGTTTTATGCATCACCCCACCTCACCTTTCCCGTTAAGCAGCCATAGTGTGTTTTCTAAACGCGTGACTCTATTCTGGTTTGTAATTCAGTTCAAGGGTAGCGGTTTTTACATTCCCTCTATAAGTGATATCTTATGACAAGTGTCTTTTTCTGTGTGACTTATTTCACTTAGAATCATCGTACCTAAATCCACTCATCAAGCTGCTACTAGCCTTATGACGTTGATTTCATGGCTGAGTGATATTCCATTGTACATAAGGACCACAACTTCTTTATCCATTTTTCTCTTTCCTGGGATATTTAAGGTGTAACGAAGTGGAGGTTCTTGTCAACAGAGCAGCCCTAAACTTTGGGGTGCCTGTGTCTTGCTGATTTTTAGTTTTCCCAATTTATACGCCCATGAGTGGAAGTGCCCTATGCTCCCTAAGCTGAGTTTTTTAGATGTTTCAGGACACACCGTGCACTTCTCCAGAGTGGCTGTTGGCAATTTACATCCCGCCCATCAGCGTAGCCAGGCTCCCGTTTCTCCATGGTCTGTCCTGCATTTCTGGTTTTGACACTTTATTCAGCATCGCCCTTTTGACCGATGGGAAGAGAGACTTCTTTGTAGCGCTGATTTGCCTTTCGAGGTTGCTTGGTTGGCCAAAATGGGCGTATGCGTTTTTTCCTGAATATATTCAGGAAAAAACGCATACGCCCTTTTTGGCCAAGGGCATCATTGTCGAGGTTTTGCCGCTTTTTCTGTGCTTTAAAGGCGATTCGAATCTCCCTCCTGAAATCTGTTTCCTGCAATTCTGCCTTGCTTTCAAATCCTCTTCGTTGCCTTCCCTCAATATATTTGTGGACGAGAGTCATCATTTATAAGTCTGCAGGTTTGTGAATTGCATTGCCCCTGAGCTCCATTTTTCAACTCGCTTTCTTGGGAGCTGGCCGCAAAAGCGCAGGATTGCTTCAGGCCCTAGTCTGGTCCCGGGCGGCAGGCTGAGCCTGTGGTTAATTCTTCTTCCTGATGGGAAAATAGAGTGACCTGTGCCTGTCCCAACACCTAGAGCTAGTCTCTCATTGGTTCCCCCTTTTCCCGTTCATCCTCAGGACAAATTGCAACCTGTACGGAACAGGAGGTTAAAGGTGCTGATTCTCCAAGGACGGAGATTGCTAGTAAAGTGGCTGGAATGGCGAACCCAAGCACAAGGAGATGAGAAATGAGGTGCGTTTTGAAAACCTTTCCCGATCACACGGTGTACCATCTTCTGGGTTTCTCATGCATGTTTTCGATATTGGGAGATGCCCTTAAACCTGAGATTTGGGACCCATGGAATGGGTACCACGCAGTATTACTTTAAAGGGTCTGCGTTTGCTCACCCAACCTCACCAAACCTCTCAGCCCCAAGAGTGTCCACCCTTATGTCTCAATCAGCTGTGTGTCTAGATATGGTCAATCCAAGTGTCATCACAGCCCCTGAACGAACTTTGTAAGAATTTCTTTCTCTTTCACTGTCTTTGTTTCACGGGTTTTTAAAAGTAATTGATTTTTATAATGGGGTTTAGCAGGTTTTCACTGCTGTGTTTCTGCCGCTTTACACCCACTTGACTCACTTACAGAGAGTTATCAATACATAGCTTTTAAGATTCTTACTAGTCAGATATATTCTTGGGTGGTGAATAAGGGGTGTTGAGTCCAATTCACTGAGCAAGGAGTAGGTCTTGTCTATTACATATTGGGTTTATGGAACGGTATCTGAGCTAATTTGAAACCTTTGTTTTATGCATCACCCCACCTCTCCTTTCCCGTTAAGCAGCCATAGTGTGTTTTCTAAACGTGTGACTCTATTCTGTTTTGTAATTCAGTTCAAGGGTAGCGGTTTTCACATTCCCTCTATAAGTGATATCTTATGATAAGTGTCTTTTTTTGTGTGACTTATTTCACTTAGAATCATCGTACCTAAATCCACTCATCATGCTGCTACTAGCCTTATGACGTTGATTTCATGGCTGAGTGATATTCCATTGTACATAAGGACCACAACTTCTTTATCCATTTTTCTCTTTCCTGGGTTATTTAAGGCGTATCGAAGTGGAGGTTCTTGTCAAAAGAGCATCCCTAAACTTTGGGGTGACTGTGTCTTGCTGATTTTTAGTTTTCCCAAATTATACGCCCATGAGTGGAAGTGCCCTATGCTCTCTAAGCTGAGTTGTTTAGATGTTTCAGGACACACCGTACACTTCTCCAGCGTGGCTGTTGGCAGTTTCCATCCCGCCCATCAACGAAGCAAGGCTCCCGTTTCTCCATGGCCTGACCTGCATTTCTGGTTTTGACAATTTATTCAGCATGGTCCTTTTGACCGATGGGAAGCGAGACATCTTTGTAGCGCTGATTTGCCTTTCCAGGTTGCTTGGTTGGCCAAAAAGTGAGTATGCGTTTTTTCCTGAATATATTCAGGAAAAAACGCATACGCCCTTTTTGGCCAAGGGCATCATTGTCGAGGTTTTGCCGCTTTTCCTGTGCTTTAAATGCGATTCGAATCTCCTTCCTGAAATCTGTTTCCTGCAATTCTGCCTTGCTTTCAAATCCTCTTCGTTGCCTTCCCTCAATACATTTGTGGACGAGAGTCATCATTTATAAGTCTGCATGTTTGTGAATTGCAGTGCCCCTGAGCTCCATTTTTCAACTCGCTTTCTTGGGAGCTGGCCGCAAAAGCGCAGGATTGCTTCAGGCCCTATTCTGGTCCCGGGCGGCAGGCTGAGCCTGTGGTTAATTCTTCTTTCTGATGGGAAGATAGAGTGACCTGTGCCTGTCCCAACACCTAGAGCTAGTCTCTCATTGGTTCCCCCTTTTCCCGTTCATCCTCAGGACAAATTGCAACCTGTACGGACCAGAATGTTAAAGATGCTGATTCTCCAAGGACGGAGATTGCTAGTAAAGTGGCTGCAATGGCGAACCCAAGCACAAGGAGATGAGAAATGAGGTGCGTTTTGAAAACCTTTCCCGATCACACGGTGTACCATCTTCTGGGTTTCTCATGCATGTTTTCGATATAGGAAGATGCCCTTAAACCTGAGATTTGGGACCCCTGCAATGGGTACCACGCAGTATTACTTTAAAGGGTCTGCGTTTGCTCACCCAACCTCACCAAACCTCTCAGCCCCAAGAGTGTCCACCCTTATGTCTCAATCAGCTGTGGGTCTAGATATGGTCAATCCAGGTGGCATCACAGCCCCTGAACGAACTTTGTAAGAATTTCTCTCTCTTTCACTGTCTTTGTTTCACGGGTTTTTAAAAGTAATTGATTTTTATAATGGTGTTTAGCAGGTTTTCACTGCTGTGTTTCTGCCGCTTTACACCCACTTGACTCACTTACAGAGAGTTATCAAAACATAGGTTTTAAGATTCTTACTAGTCAGATATATTCTTGGGCGGTGAATAGGGGGTGTTAAGTCCAATTCATTGAGCAAGGAGTAGGTCTTTTCTATTACATATTGGGTTTATGGAACGGTATTTGAGCTAATTTGAAACCCTTGTTTTATGCATCACTCCACCTCACCTTTCCCGTTAAGCAGCCATAGTGTGTTTTCTATTCGTGTGACTCTATTCTGTTTTGTAATTCAGTTCAAGGGTAGCGGTTTTTACATTCCCTCTATAAGTGATATCTTATGATAAGTGTCTTTTTCTGTGTGACTTATTTCACTTAGAATCGTCGTACCTAAATCCACTCCTCATGCTGCTACTAGCCTTATAACGTTGATTTCATGGCTGAGTGATATTCCATTGTACATAAGGACTACAACTTCTTTATCCATTTTTCTCTTTCCTGGGATATTTAAGGTGTAACGAAGTGGAGGTTCTTGTCAACAGAGCAGCCCTAAACTTTGGGTTGCCTGTGTCTTGCTGATTTTTAATTTTCCCAATTTATACGCCCATGAGTGGAAGTGCCCTATGCTCCCTAAGCTGAGTTTTTTAGATGTTTCAGGACACACCGAGCACTTCTACAGTGTGGCTGTTGGCAATTTACATCCCGCCCATCAGCGTAGCCAGGTTCCCGTGTCTCCATGGCCTATCCTGCATTTATGGTTTTGACACTTTATTCAGCATGGCCCTTTTGACCGAAAGGAAGCGAGACTTCTTTGTAGCGCTGATTTGCCTTTCCAGGTTGCTTGGTTGGCCAAAAAGGGCGTATGCTTTTTTTCCTGAATATATTCAGGAAACAACGCATACGCCCTTTTTGGCCAAGGGCATCATTGTCGAGGTTTTGCCGCTTTTCCTGTGCTTTAAAGGCGATTCGAATCTCCCTCCTGAAATCTGTTTCCTGCAATTCTGCCTTGCTTTCAAATCCTCTTCGTTGCCTTCCCTCAATATATTTGTGGACGAGAGTCATCATTTATAAGTCTGCAGGTTTGTGAATTGCAGTGCCCCTGAGCTCCATTTTTCAACTCGCTTTCTTGGGAGCTGGCCGCAAAAGCGCAGGATTGCTTGAGGCCCTATTCTGGTTCTGGGCGGCAGGCTGAGCCTGTGGTTAATTCTTCTTCCTGATGGTAAAATAGAGTGACCTGTGCCTGTCCCAAAACTTAGAGCTAGTCTCTCATTGGTTCCCCCTTTTCCCGTTCATCCTCAGGACAAATTGCAACCTGTAAGGAACAGGAGGTTAAAGGTGCTGATTCTCCAAGGAGGGAGATTGCTAGTAAACCGGCTGCAATGGCGAACCCGAGCACAAGGAGATGAGAAATGAGATGCGTTTTGGAAAGCTTTCCCGATCACACGGTGTACCATCTTCTGGGTTTCTCATGCATGTTTTCGATGTAGGAAGATGCCCTTGAACCTGGAGATTTGGGACCCATGGGATGGGTACCAGGCAGTCTTACTTTAAAGGGTCTGCGTTTGCTCACCCAACCTCACCAAACCTCTCCGCCCCAAGAGTGTCCACCCTTATGTCTCAATCAGCTGTGTGTCTAGATATGGTCAATCCAAGTGGCATCACAGCCCCTGAACGAATTTTGTAAGAATTTCTCTCTCTTTCACTGTCTTTGTTTCACGGGTTTTTAAAAGTAATTGATTTTTATAATGGGGTGTAGCAGGTTTTCACTGCTGTGTTTCTGCCGCTTTACACCCACTTGACTCACTTACAGAGAGTTATCAATACATAGGTTTTAAGATTCTTACTTGTCAGATATATTCTTGGGCGTTGAATAGGGGGTGTTGAGTCCAATTCATTGAGCAAGGAGTAGGTCTTGTCTATTACATATTGGGTTTATGGAACGGTATCTGAGCTAATTTGAAACCTTTGTTTTATGCATCACCCCACCTCACCTTTCCCGTTAAGCAGCCATAGTGTGTTTTCTAAACGTGTGACTCTATTCTGTTTTGTAATTCAGTTCAAGGGTAGCGGTTTTTACATTCCCTCTATAAGTGATATCTTATGACAAGTGTCTTTTTCTGTGTGACTTATTTCACTTAGAAGCATCGTACCTAAATCCACTCATCATGCTGCTACTAGCCTTATGACGTTGATTTCATGGCTGAGTGATATTCCATTGTACATAAGGACCACAACTTCTTTATCCATTTTTCTCTTTCCTGGGATATTTAAGGTGTAACGAAGTGGAGGTTCTTGTCAACAGAGCAGCCCTAAACTTTGGGGTGCCTGTGTCTTGCTGATTTTTAGTTTTCCCAATTTATACGCCCATGAGTGGAAGTGCCCTATGCTCCCTAAGCTGAGTTTTTTAGATGTTTCAGGACACACCGTGCACTTCTCCAGAGTGGCTGTTGGCAATTTACATCCCGCCCATCAGCGTAGCCAGGCTCCCGTTTCTCCATGGTCTGTCCTGCATTTCTGGTTTTGACACTTTATTCAGCATCGCCCTTTTGACCGATGGGAAGAGAGACTTCTTTGTAGCGCTGATTTGCCTTTCGAGGTTGCTTGGTTGGCCAAAATGGGCGTATGCGTTTTTTCCTGAATATATTCAGGAAAAAACGCATACGCCCTTTTTGGCCAAGGGCATCATTGTCGAGGTTTTGCCGCTTTTTCTGTGCTTTAAAGGCGATTCGAATCTCCCTCCTGAAATCTGTTTCCTGCAATTCTGCCTTGCTTTCAAATCCTCTTCGTTGCCTTCCCTCAATATATTTGTGGACGAGAGTCATCATTTATAAGTCTGCAGGTTTGTGAATTGCAGTGCCCCTGAGCTCCATTTTTCAACTCGCTTTCTTGGGAGCTGGCCGCAAAAGCGCAGGATTGCTTCAGGCCCTAGTCTGGTCCCCGGCGGCAGGCTGAGCCTGTGGTTAATTCTTCTTCCTGATGGGAAAATAGAGTGACCTGTGCCTGTCCCAACACCTAGAGCTAGTCTCTCATTGGTTCCCCCTTTTCCCGTTCATCCTCAGGACAAATTGCAACCTGTACGGAACAGGAGGTTAAAGGTGCTGATTCTCCAAGGACGGAGATTGCTAGTAAAGTGGCTGAAATGGCGAACCCAAGCACAAGGAGATGAGAAATGAGGTGCGTTTTGAAAACCTTTCCCGATCACACGGTGTACCATCTTCTGGGTTTCTCATGCATGTTTTCGATATTGGGAGATGCCCTTAAACCTGAGATTTGGGACCCATGGAATGGGTACCACTCAGTATTACTTTAAAGGGTCTGCGTTTGCTCACCCAACCTCACCAAACCTCTCAGCCCCAAGAGTGTCCACCCTTATGTCTCAATCAGCTGTGTGTCTAGATATGGTCAATCCAAGTGGCATCACAGCCCCTGAACGAACTTTGTAAGAATTTCTTTCTCTTTCACTGTCTTTGTTTCACGGGTTTTTAAAAGTAATTGATTTTTATAATGGGGTTTAGCAGGTTTTCACTGCTGTGTTTCTGCCGCTTTACACCCACTTGACTCACTTACAGAGAGTTATCAATACATAGCTTTTAAGATTCTTACTAGTCAGATATATTCTTGGGTGGTGAATAAGGGGTGTTGAGTCCAATTCACTGAGCAAGGAGTAGGTCTTGTCTATTACATATTGGGTTTATGGAACGGTATCTGAGCTAATTTGAAACCTTTGTTTTATGCATCACCCCACCTCTCCTTTCCCGTTAAGCAGCCATAGTGTGTTTTCTAAACGTGTGACTCTATTCTGTTTTGTAATTCAGTTCAAGGGTAGCGGTTTTCACATTCCCTCTATAAGTGATATCTTATGATAAGTGTCTTTTTTTGTGTGACTTATTTCACTTAGAATCATCGTACCTAAATCCACTCATCATGCTGCTACTAGCCTTATGACGTTGATTTCATGGCTGAGTGATATTCCATTGTACATAAGGACCACAACTTCTTTATCCATTTTTCTCTTTCCTGGGTTATTTAAGGCGTATCGAAGTGGAGGTTCTTGTCAAAAGAGCATCCCTAAACTTTGGGGTGACTGTGTCTTGCTGATTTTTAGTTTTCCCAAATTATACGCCCATGAGTGGAAGTGCCCTATGCTCTCTAAGCTGAGTTGTTTAGATGTTTCAGGACACACCGTACACTTCTCCAGCGTGGCTGTTGGCAGTTTCCATCCCGCCCATCAACGAAGCAAGGCTCCCGTTTCTCCATGGCCTGACCTGCATTTCTGGTTTTGACAATTTATTCAGCATGGTCCTTTTGACCGATGGGAAGCGAGACATCTTTGTAGCGCTGATTTGCCTTTCCAGGTTGCTTGGTTGGCCAAAAAGTGAGTATGCGTTTTTTCCTGAATATATTCAGGAAAAAACGCATACGCCCTTTTTGGCCAAGGGCATCATTGTCGAGGTTTTGCCGCTTTTCCTGTGCTTTAAATGCGATTCGAATCTCCTTCCTGAAATCTGTTTCCTGCAATTCTGCCTTGCTTTCAAATCCTCTTCGTTGCCTTCCCTCAATACATTTGTGGACGAGAGTCATCATTTATAAGTCTGCATGTTTGTGAATTGCAGTGCCCCTGAGCTCCATTTTTCAACTCGCTTTCTTGGGAGCTGGCCGCAAAAGCGCAGGATTGCTTCAGGCCCTATTCTGGTCCCGGGCGGCAGGCTGAGCCTGTGGTTAATTCTTCTTTCTGATGGGAAGATAGAGTGACCTGTGCCTGTCCCAACACCTAGAGCTAGTCTCTCATTGGTTCCCCCTTTTCCCGTTCATCCTCAGGACAAATTGCAACCTGTACGGACCAGGATGTTAAAGATGCTGATTCTCCAAGGACGGAGATTGCTAGTAAAGTGGCTGCAATGGCGAACCCAAGCACAAGGAGATGAGAAATGAGGTGCGTTTTGAAAACCTTTCCCGATCACACGGTGTACCATCTTCTGGGTTTCTCATGCATGTTTTCGATATAGGAAGATGCCCTTAAACCTGAGATTTGGGACCCCTGCAATGGGTACCACGCAGTATTACTTTAAAGGGTCTGCGTTTGCTCACCCAACCTCACCAAACCTCTCAGCCCCAAGAGTGTCCACCCTTATGTCTCAATCAGCTGTGGGTCTAGATATGGTCAATCCAGGTGGCATCACAGGCCCTGAACGAACTTTGTAAGAATTTCTCTCTCTTTCACTGTCTTTGTTTCACGGGTTTTTAAAAGTAATTGATTTTTATAATGGTGTTTAGCAGCTTTTCATTGCTGTGTTTCTGCCGCTTTACACCCACTTGACTCACTTACAGAGAGTTATCAAAACATAGGTTTTAAGATTCTTACTAGTCAGATATATTCTTGGGCGGTGAATAGGGGGTGTTAAGTCCAATTCATTGAGCAAGGAGTAGGTCTTTTCTATTACATATTGGGTTTATGGAACGGTATTTGAGCTAATTTGAAACCCTTGTTTTATGCATCACTCCACCTCACCTTTCCCGTTAAGCAGCCATAGTGTGTTTTCTATTCGTGTGACTCTATTCTGTTTTGTAATTCAGTTCAAGGGTAGCGGTTTTTACATTCCCTCTATAAGTGATATCTTATGATAAGTGTCTTTTTCTGTGTGACTTATTTCACTTAGAATCATCGTACCTAAATCCACTCATCAAGCTGCTACTAGCCTTATGACGTTGATTTCATGGCTGAGTGATATTCCATTGTACATAAGGACCACAACTTCTTTATCCATTTTTCTCTTTCCTGGGATATTTAAGGTGTAACGAAGTGGAGGTTCTTGTCAACAGAGCAGCCCTAAACTTTGGGGTGCCTGTGTCTTGCTGATTTTTAGTTTTCCCAATTTATACGCCCATGAGTGGAAGTGCCCTATGCTCCCTAAGCTGAGTTTTTTAGATGTTTCAGGACACACCGTGCACTTCTCCAGAGTGGCTGTTGGCAATTTACATCCCGCCCATCAGCGTAGCCAGGCTCCCGTTTCTCCATGGTCTGTCCTGCATTTCTGGTTTTGACACTTTATTCAGCATCGCCCTTTTGACCGATGGGAAGAGAGACTTCTTTGTAGCGCTGATTTGCCTTTCGAGGTTGCTTGGTTGGCCAAAATGGGCGTATGCGTTTTTTCCTGAATATATTCAGGAAAAAACGCATACGCCCTTTTTGGCCAAGGGCATCATTGTCGAGGTTTTGCCGCTTTTTCTGTGCTTTAAAGGCGATTCGAATCTCCCTCCTGAAATCTGTTTCCTGCAATTCTGCCTTGCTTTCAAATCCTCTTCGTTGCCTTCCCTCAATATATTTGTGGACGAGAGTCATCATTTATAAGTCTGCAGGTTTGTGAATTGCATTGCCCCTGAGCTCCATTTTTCAACTCGCTTTCTTGGGAGCTGGCCGCAAAAGCGCAGGATTGCTTCAGGCCCTAGTCTGGTCCCGGGCGGCAGGCTGAGCCTGTGGTTAATTCTTCTTCCTGATGGGAAAATAGAGTGACCTGTGCCTGTCCCAACACCTAGAGCTAGTCTCTCATTGGTTCCCCCTTTTCCCGTTCATCCTCAGGACAAATTGCAACCTGTACGGAACAGGAGGTTAAAGGTGCTGATTCTCCAAGGACGGAGATTGCTAGTAAAGTGGCTGGAATGGCGAACCCAAGCACAAGGAGATGAGAAATGAGGTGCGTTTTGAAAACCTTTCCCGATCACACGGTGTACCATCTTCTGGGTTTCTCATGCATGTTTTCGATATTGGGAGATGCCCTTAAACCTGAGATTTGGGACCCATGGAATGGGTACCACGCAGTATTACTTTAAAGGGTCTGCGTTTGCTCACCCAACCTCACCAAACCTCTCAGCCCCAAGAGTGTCCACCCTTATGTCTCAATCAGCTGTGTGTCTAGATATGGTCAATCCAAGTGTCATCACAGCCCCTGAACGAACTTTGTAAGAATTTCTTTCTCTTTCACTGTCTTTGTTTCACGGGTTTTTAAAAGTAATTGATTTTTATAATGGGGTTTAGCAGGTTTTCACTGCTGTGTTTCTGCCGCTTTACACCCACTTGACTCACTTACAGAGAGTTATCAATACATAGCTTTTAAGATTCTTACTAGTCAGATATATTCTTGGGTGGTGAATAAGGGGTGTTGAGTCCAATTCACTGAGCAAGGAGTAGGTCTTGTCTATTACATATTGGGTTTATGGAACGGTATCTGAGCTAATTTGAAACCTTTGTTTTATGCATCACCCCACCTCTCCTTTCCCGTTAAGCAGCCATAGTGTGTTTTCTAAACGTGTGACTCTATTCTGTTTTGTAATTCAGTTCAAGGGTAGCGGTTTTCACATTCCCTCTATAAGTGATATCTTATGATAAGTGTCTTTTTTTGTGTGACTTATTTCACTTAGAATCATCGTACCTAAATCCACTCATCATGCTGCTACTAGCCTTATGACGTTGATTTCATGGCTGAGTGATATTCCATTGTACATAAGGACCACAACTTCTTTATCCATTTTTCTCTTTCCTGGGTTATTTAAGGCGTATCGAAGTGGAGGTTCTTGTCAAAAGAGCATCCCTAAACTTTGGGGTGACTGTGTCTTGCTGATTTTTAGTTTTCCCAAATTATACGCCCATGAGTGGAAGTGCCCTATGCTCTCTAAGCTGAGTTGTTTAGATGTTTCAGGACACACCGTACACTTCTCCAGCGTGGCTGTTGGCAGTTTCCATCCCGCCCATCAACGAAGCAAGGCTCCCGTTTCTCCATGGCCTGACCTGCATTTCTGGTTTTGACAATTTATTCAGCATGGTCCTTTTGACCGATGGGAAGCGAGACATCTTTGTAGCGCTGATTTGCCTTTCCAGGTTGCTTGGTTGGCCAAAAAGTGAGTATGCGTTTTTTCCTGAATATATTCAGGAAAAAACGCATACGCCCTTTTTGGCCAAGGGCATCATTGTCGAGGTTTTGCCGCTTTTCCTGTGCTTTAAATGCGATTCGAATCTCCTTCCTGAAATCTGTTTCCTGCAATTCTGCCTTGCTTTCAAATCCTCTTCGTTGCCTTCCCTCAATACATTTGTGGACGAGAGTCATCATTTATAAGTCTGCATGTTTGTGAATTGCAGTGCCCCTGAGCTCCATTTTTCAACTCGCTTTCTTGGGAGCTGGCCGCAAAAGCGCAGGATTGCTTCAGGCCCTATTCTGGTCCCGGGCGGCAGGCTGAGCCTGTGGCTAATTCTTCTTTCTGATGGGAAGATAGAGTGACCTGTGCCTGTCCCAACACCTAGAGCTAGTCTCTCATTGGTTCCCCCTTTTCCCGTTCATCCTCAGGACAAATTGCAACCTGTACGGACCAGAATGTTAAAGATGCTGATTCTCCAAGGACGGAGATTGCTAGTAAAGTGGCTGCAATGGCGAACCCAAGCACAAGGAGATGAGAAATGAGGTGCGTTTTGAAAACCTTTCCCGATCACACGGTGTACCATCTTCTGGGTTTCTCATGCATGTTTTCGATATAGGAAGATGCCCTTAAACCTGAGATTTGGGACCCCTGCAATGGGTACCACGCAGTATTACTTTAAAGGGTCTGCGTTTGCTCACCCAACCTCACCAAACCTCTCAGCCCCAAGAGTGTCCACCCTTATGTCTCAATCAGCTGTGGGTCTAGATATGGTCAATCCAGGTGGCATCACAGCCCCTGAACGAACTTTGTAAGAATTTCTCTCTCTTTCACTGTCTTTGTTTCACGGGTTTTTAAAAGTAATTGATTTTTATAATGGTGTTTAGCAGCTTTTCACTGCTGTGTTTCTGCCGCTTTACACCCACTTGACTCACTTACAGAGAGTTATCAAAACATAGGTTTTAAGATTCTTACTAGTCAGATATATTCTTGGGCGGTGAATAGGGGGTGTTAAGTCCAATTCATTGAGCAAGGAGTAGGTCTTTTCTATTACATATTGGGTTTATGGAACGGTATTTGAGCTAATTTGAAACCCTTGTTTTATGCATCACTCCACCTCACCTTTCCCGTTAAGCAGCCATAGTGTGTTTTCTATTCGTGTGACTCTATTCTGTTTTGTAATTCAGTTCAAGGGTAGCGGTTTTTACATTCCCTCTATAAGTGATATCTTATGATAAGTGTCTTTTTCTGTGTGACTTATTTCACTTAGAATCGTCGTACCTAAATCCACTCCTCATGCTGCTACTAGCCTTATAACGTTGATTTCATGGCTGAGTGATATTCCATTGTACATAAGGACTACAACTTCTTTATCCATTTTTCTCTTTCCTGGGATATTTAAGGTGTAACGAAGTGGAGGTTCTTGTCAACAGAGCAGCCCTAAACTTTGGGTTGCCTGTGTCTTGCTGATTTTTAATTTTCCCAATTTATACGCCCATGAGTGGAAGTGCCCTATGCTCCCTAAGCTGAGTTTTTTAGATGTTTCAGGACACACCGAGCACTTCTACAGTGTGGCTGTTGGCAATTTACATCCCGCCCATCAGCGTAGCCAGGTTCCCGTGTCTCCATGGCCTATCCTGCATTTATGGTTTTGACACTTTATTCAGCATGGCCCTTTTGACCGAAAGGAAGCGAGACTTCTTTGTAGCGCTGATTTGCCTTTCCAGGTTGCTTGGTTGGCCAAAAAGGGCGTATGCTTTTTTTCCTGAATATATTCAGGAAACAACGCATACGCCCTTTTTGGCCAAGGGCATCATTGTCGAGGTTTTGCCGCTTTTCCTGTGCTTTAAAGGCGATTCGAATCTCCCTCCTGAAATCTGTTTCCTGCAATTCTGCCTTGCTTTCAAATCCTCTTCGTTGCCTTCCCTCAATATATTTGTGGACGAGAGTCATCATTTATAAGTCTGCAGGTTTGTGAATTGCAGTGCCCCTGAGCTCCATTTTTCAACTCGCTTTCTTGGGAGCTGGCCGCAAAAGCGCAGGATTGCTTGAGGCCCTATTCTGGTTCTGGGCGGCAGGCTGAGCCTGTGGTTAATTCTTCTTCCTGATGGTAAAATAGAGTGACCTGTGCCTGTCCCAAAACTTAGAGCTAGTCTCTCATTGGTTCCCCCTTTTCCCGTTCATCCTCAGGACAAATTGCAACCTGTAAGGAACAGGAGGTTAAAGGTGCTGATTCTCCAAGGAGGGAGATTGCTAGTAAACCGGCTGCAATGGCGAACCCGAGCACAAGGAGATGAGAAATGAGATGCGTTTTGGAAAGCTTTCCCGATCACACGGTGTACCATCTTCTGGGTTTCTCATGCATGTTTTCGATGTAGGAAGATGCCCTTGAACCTGGAGATTTGGGACCCATGGGATGGGTACCACGCAGTCTTACTTTAAAGGGTCTGCGTTTGCTCACCCAACCTCACCAAACCTCTCCGCCCCAAGAGTGTCCACCCTTATGTCTCAATCAGCTGTGTGTCTAGATATGGTCAATCCAAGTGGCATCACAGCCCCTGAACGAATTTTGTAAGAATTTCTCTCTCTTTCACTGTCTTTGTTTCACGGGTTTTTAAAAGTAATTGATTTTTATAATGGGGTTTAGCAGGTTTTCACTGCTGTGTTTCTGCCGCTTTACACCCACTTGACTCACTTACAGAGAGTTATCAATACATAGGTTTTAAGATTCTTACTTGTCAGATATATTCTTGGGCGTTGAATAGGGGGTGTTGAGTCCAATTCATTGAGCAAGGAGTAGGTCTTGTCTATTACATATTGGGTTTATGGAACGGTATCTGAGCTAATTTGAAACCTTTGTTTTATGCATCACCCCACCTCACCTTTCCCGTTAAGCAGCCATAGTGTGTTTTCTAAACGTGTGACTCTATTCTGTTTTGTAATTCAGTTCAAGGGTAGCGGTTTTTACATTCCCTCTATAAGTGATATCTTATGACAAGTGTCTTTTTCTGTGTGACTTATTTCACTTAGAAGCATCGTACCTAAATCCACTCATCATGCTGCTACTAGCCTTATGACGTTGATTTCATGGCTGAGTGATATTCCATTGTACATAAGGACCACAACTTCTTTATCCATTTTTCTCTTTCCTGGGATATTTAAGGTGTAACGAAGTGGAGGTTCTTGTCAACAGAGCAGCCCTAAACTTTGGGGTGCCTGTGTCTTGCTGATTTTTAGTTTTCCCAATTTATACGCCCATGAGTGGAAGTGCCCTATGCTCCCTAAGCTGAGTTTTTTAGATGTTTCAGGACACACCGTGCACTTCTCCAGAGTGGCTGTTGGCAATTTACATCCCGCCCATCAGCGTAGCCAGGCTCCCGTTTCTCCATGGTCTGTCCTGCATTTCTGGTTTTGACACTTTATTCAGCATCGCCCTTTTGACCGATGGGAAGAGAGACTTCTTTGTAGCGCTGATTTGCCTTTCGAGGTTGCTTGGTTGGCCAAAATGGGCGTATGCGTTTTTTCCTGAATATATTCAGGAAAAAACGCATACGCCCTTTTTGGCCAAGGGCATCATTGTCGAGGTTTTGCCGCTTTTTCTGTGCTTTAAAGGCGATTCGAATCTCCCTCCTGAAATCTGTTTCCTGCAATTCTGCCTTGCTTTCAAATCCTCTTCGTTGCCTTCCCTCAATATATTTGTGGACGAGAGTCATCATTTATAAGTCTGCAGGTTTGTGAATTGCAGTGCCCCTGAGCTCCATTTTTCAACTCGCTTTCTTGGGAGCTGGCCGCAAAAGCGCAGGATTGCTTCAGGCCCTAGTCTGGTCCCCGGCGGCAGGCTGAGCCTGTGGTTAATTCTTCTTCCTGATGGGAAAATAGAGTGACCTGTGCCTGTCCCAACACCTAGAGCTAGTCTCTCATTGGTTCCCCCTTTTCCCGTTCATCCTCAGGACAAATTGCAACCTGTACGGAACAGGAGGTTAAAGGTGCTGATTCTCCAAGGACGGAGATTGCTAGTAAAGTGGCTGAAATGGCGAACCCAAGCACAAGGAGATGAGAAATGAGGTGCGTTTTGAAAACCTTTCCCGATCACACGGTGTACCATCTTCTGGGTTTCTCATGCATGTTTTCGATATTGGGAGATGCCCTTAAACCTGAGATTTGGGACCCATGGAATGGGTACCACTCAGTATTACTTTAAAGGGTCTGCGTTTGCTCACCCAACCTCACCAAACCTCTCAGCCCCAAGAGTGTCCACCCTTATGTCTCAATCAGCTGTGTGTCTAGATATGGTCAATCCAAGTGGCATCACAGCCCCTGAACGAACTTTGTAAGAATTTCTTTCTCTTTCACTGTCTTTGTTTCACGGGTTTTTAAAAGTAATTGATTTTTATAATGGGGTTTAGCAGGTTTTCACTGCTGTGTTTCTGCCGCTTTACACCCACTTGACTCACTTACAGAGAGTTATCAATACATAGCTTTTAAGATTCTTACTAGTCAGATATATTCTTGGGTGGTGAATAAGGGGTGTTGAGTCCAATTCACTGAGCAAGGAGTAGGTCTTGTCTATTACATATTGGGTTTATGGAACGGTATCTGAGCTAATTTGAAACCTTTGTTTTATGCATCACCCCACCTCTCCTTTCCCGTTAAGCAGCCATAGTGTGTTTTCTAAACGTGTGACTCTATTCTGTTTTGTAATTCAGTTCAAGGGTAGCGGTTTTCACATTCCCTCTATAAGTGATATCTTATGATAAGTGTCTTTTTTTGTGTGACTTATTTCACTTAGAATCATCGTACCTAAATCCACTCATCATGCTGCTACTAGCCTTATGACGTTGATTTCATGGCTGAGTGATATTCCATTGTACATAAGGACCACAACTTCTTTATCCATTTTTCTCTTTCCTGGGTTATTTAAGGCGTATCGAAGTGGAGGTTCTTGTCAAAAGAGCATCCCTAAACTTTGGGGTGACTGTGTCTTGCTGATTTTTAGTTTTCCCAAATTATACGCCCATGAGTGGAAGTGCCCTATGCTCTCTAAGCTGAGTTGTTTAGATGTTTCAGGACACACCGTACACTTCTCCAGCGTGGCTGTTGGCAGTTTCCATCCCGCCCATCAACGAAGCAAGGCTCCCGTTTCTCCATGGCCTGACCTGCATTTCTGGTTTTGACAATTTATTCAGCATGGTCCTTTTGACCGATGGGAAGCGAGACATCTTTGTAGCGCTGATTTGCCTTTCCAGGTTGCTTGGTTGGCCAAAAAGTGAGTATGCGTTTTTTCCTGAATATATTCAGGAAAAAACGCATACGCCCTTTTTGGCCAAGGGCATCATTGTCGAGGTTTTGCCGCTTTTCCTGTGCTTTAAATGCGATTCGAATCTCCTTCCTGAAATCTGTTTCCTGCAATTCTGCCTTGCTTTCAAATCCTCTTCGTTGCCTTCCCTCAATACATTTGTGGACGAGAGTCATCATTTATAAGTCTGCATGTTTGTGAATTGCAGTGCCCCTGAGCTCCATTTTTCAACTCGCTTTCTTGGGAGCTGGCCGCAAAAGCGCAGGATTGCTTCAGGCCCTATTCTGGTCCCGGGCGGCAGGCTGAGCCTGTGGTTAATTCTTCTTTCTGATGGGAAGATAGAGTGACCTGTGCCTGTCCCAACACCTAGAGCTAGTCTCTCATTGGTTCCCCCTTTTCCCGTTCATCCTCAGGACAAATTGCAACCTGTACGGACCAGGATGTTAAAGATGCTGATTCTCCAAGGACGGAGATTGCTAGTAAAGTGGCTGCAATGGCGAACCCAAGCACAAGGAGATGAGAAATGAGGTGCGTTTTGAAAACCTTTCCCGATCACACGGTGTACCATCTTCTGGGTTTCTCATGCATGTTTTCGATATAGGAAGATGCCCTTAAACCTGAGATTTGGGACCCCTGCAATGGGTACCACGCAGTATTACTTTAAAGGGTCTGCGTTTGCTCACCCAACCTCACCAAACCTCTCAGCCCCAAGAGTGTCCACCCTTATGTCTCAATCAGCTGTGGGTCTAGATATGGTCAATCCAGGTGGCATCACAGGCCCTGAACGAACTTTGTAAGAATTTCTCTCTCTTTCACTGTCTTTGTTTCACGGGTTTTTAAAAGTAATTGATTTTTATAATGGTGTTTAGCAGCTTTTCATTGCTGTGTTTCTGCCGCTTTACACCCACTTGACTCACTTACAGAGAGTTATCAAAACATAGGTTTTAAGATTCTTACTAGTCAGATATATTCTTGGGCGGTGAATAGGGGGTGTTAAGTCCAATTCATTGAGCAAGGAGTAGGTCTTTTCTATTACATATTGGGTTTATGGAACGGTATTTGAGCTAATTTGAAACCCTTGTTTTATGCATCACTCCACCTCACCTTTCCCGTTAAGCAGCCATAGTGTGTTTTCTATTCGTGTGACTCTATTCTGTTTTGTAATTCAGTTCAAGGGTAGCGGTTTTTACATTCCCTCTATAAGTGATATCTTATGATAAGTGTCTTTTTCTGTGTGACTTATTTCACTTAGAATCGTCGTACCTAAATCCACTCCTCATGCTGCTACTAGCCTTATAACGTTGATTTCATGGCTGAGTGATATTCCATTGTACATAAGGACTACAACTTCTTTATCCATTTTTCTCTTTCCTGGGATATTTAAGGTGTAACGAAGTGGAGGTTCTTGTCAACAGAGCAGCCCTAAACTTTGGGTTGCCTGTGTCTTGCTGATTTTTAATTTTCCCAATTTATACGCCCATGAGTGGAAGTGCCCTATGCTCCCTAAGCTGAGTTTTTTAGATGTTTCAGGACACACCGAGCACTTCTACAGAGTGGCTGTTGGCAATTTACATCCCGCCCATCAGCGTAGCCAGGTTCCCGTGTCTCCATGGCCTATCCTGCATTTATGGTTTTGACACTTTATTCAGCATGGCCCTTTTGACCGAAAGGAAGCGAGACTTCTTTGTAGCGCTGATTTGCCTTTCCAGGTTGCTTGGTTGGCCAAAAAGGGCGTATGCTTTTTTTCCTGAATATATTCAGGAAACAACGCATACGCCCTTTTTGGCCAAGGGCATCATTGTCGAGGTTTTGCCGCTTTTCCTGTGCTTTAAAGGCGATTCGAATCTCCCTCCTGAAATCTGTTTCCTGCAATTCTGCCTTGCTTTCAAATCCTCTTCGTTGCCTTCCCTCAATATATTTGTGGACGAGAGTCATCATTTATAAGTCTGCAGGTTTGTGAATTGCAGTGCCCCTGAGCTCCATTTTTCAACTCGCTTTCTTGGGAGCTGGCCGCAAAAGCGCAGGATTGCTTGAGGCCCTATTCTGGTTCTGGGCGGCAGGCTGAGCCTGTGGTTAATTCTTCTTCCTGATGGTAAAATAGAGTGACCTGTGCCTGTCCCAAAACTTAGAGCTAGTCTCTCATTGGTTCCCCCTTTTCCCGTTCATCCTCAGGACAAATTGCAACCTGTAAGGAACAGGAGGTTAAAGGTGCTGATTCTCCAAGGAGGGAGATTGCTAGTAAACCGGCTGCAATGGCGAACCCGAGCACAAGGAGATGAGAAATGAGATGCGTTTTGGAAAGCTTTCCCGATCACACGGTGTACCATCTTCTGGGTTTCTCATGCATGTTTTCGATGTAGGAAGATGCCCTTGAACCTGGAGATTTGGGACCCATGGGATGGGTACCACGCAGTCTTACTTTAAAGGGTCTGCGTTTGCTCACCCAACCTCACCAAACCTCTCCGCCCCAAGAGTGTCCACCCTTATGTCTCAATCAGCTGTGTGTCTAGATATGGTCAATCCAAGTGGCATCACAGCCCCTGAACGAATTTTGTAAGAATTTCTCTCTCTTTCACTGTCTTTGTTTCACGGGTTTTTAAAAGTAATTGATTTTTATAATGGGGTTTAGCAGGTTTTCACTGCTGTGTTTCTGCCGCTTTACACCCACTTGACTCACTTACAGAGAGTTATCAATACATAGGTTTTAAGATTCTTACTTGTCAGATATATTCTTGGGCGTTGAATAGGGGGTGTTGAGTCCAATTCATTGAGCAAGGAGTAGGTCTTGTCTATTACATATTGGGTTTATGGAACGGTATCTGAGCTAATTTGAAACCTTTGTTTTATGCATCACCCCACCTCACCTTTCCCGTTAAGCAGCCATAGTGTGTTTTCTAAACGTGTGACTCTATTCTGTTTTGTAATTCAGTTCAAGGGTAGCGGTTTTTACATTCCCTCTATAAGTGATATCTTATGACAAGTGTCTTTTTCTGTGTGACTTATTTCACTTAGAAGCATCGTACCTAAATCCACTCATCATGCTGCTACTAGCCTTATGACGTTGATTTCATGGCTGAGTGATATTCCATTGTACATAAGGACCACAACTTCTTTATCCATTTTTCTCTTTCCTGGGATATTTAAGGTGTAACGAAGTGGAGGTTCTTGTCAACAGAGCAGCCCTAAACTTTGGGGTGCCTGTGTCTTGCTGATTTTTAGTTTTCCCAATTTATACGCCCATGAGTGGAAGTGCCCTATGCTCCCTAAGCTGAGTTTTTTAGATGTTTCAGGACACACCGTGCACTTCTCCAGAGTGGCTGTTGGCAATTTACATCCCGCCCATCAGCGTAGCCAGGCTCCCGTTTCTCCATGGTCTGTCCTGCATTTCTGGTTTTGACACTTTATTCAGCATCGCCCTTTTGACCGATGGGAAGAGAGACTTCTTTGTAGCGCTGATTTGCCTTTCGAGGTTGCTTGGTTGGCCAAAATGGGCGTATGCGTTTTTTCCTGAATATATTCAGGAAAAAACGCATACGCCCTTTTTGGCCAAGGGCATCATTGTCGAGGTTTTGCCGCTTTTTCTGTGCTTTAAAGGCGATTCGAATCTCCCTCCTGAAATCTGTTTCCTGCAATTCTGCCTTGCTTTCAAATCCTCTTCGTTGCCTTCCCTCAATATATTTGTGGACGAGAGTCATCATTTATAAGTCTGCAGGTTTGTGAATTGCAGTGCCCCTGAGCTCCATTTTTCAACTCGCTTTCTTGGGAGCTGGCCGCAAAAGCGCAGGATTGCTTCAGGCCCTAGTCTGGTCCCCGGCGGCAGGCTGAGCCTGTGGTTAATTCTTCTTCCTGATGGGAAAATAGAGTGACCTGTGCCTGTCCCAACACCTAGAGCTAGTCTCTCATTGGTTCCCCCTTTTCCCGTTCATCCTCAGGACAAATTGCAACCTGTACGGAACAGGAGGTTAAAGGTGCTGATTCTCCAAGGACGGAGATTGCTAGTAAAGTGGCTGAAATGGCGAACCCAAGCACAAGGAGATGAGAAATGAGGTGCGTTTTGAAAACCTTTCCCGATCACACGGTGTACCATCTTCTGGGTTTCTCATGCATGTTTTCGATATTGGGAGATGCCCTTAAACCTGAGATTTGGGACCCATGGAATGGGTACCACTCAGTATTACTTTAAAGGGTCTGCGTTTGCTCACCCAACCTCACCAAACCTCTCAGCCCCAAGAGTGTCCACCCTTATGTCTCAATCAGCTGTGTGTCTAGATATGGTCAATCCAAGTGGCATCACAGCCCCTGAACGAACTTTGTAAGAATTTCTTTCTCTTTCACTGTCTTTGTTTCACGGGTTTTTAAAAGTAATTGATTTTTATAATGGGGTTTAGCAGGTTTTCACTGCTGTGTTTCTGCCGCTTTACACCCACTTGACTCACTTACAGAGAGTTATCAATACATAGCTTTTAAGATTCTTACTAGTCAGATATATTCTTGGGTGGTGAATAAGGGGTGTTGAGTCCAATTCACTGAGCAAGGAGTAGGTCTTGTCTATTACATATTGGGTTTATGGAACGGTATCTGAGCTAATTTGAAACCTTTGTTTTATGCATCACCCCACCTCTCCTTTCCCGTTAAGCAGCCATAGTGTGTTTTCTAAACGTGTGACTCTATTCTGTTTTGTAATTCAGTTCAAGGGTAGCGGTTTTCACATTCCCTCTATAAGTGATATCTTATGATAAGTGTCTTTTTTTGTGTGACTTATTTCACTTAGAATCATCGTACCTAAATCCACTCATCATGCTGCTACTAGCCTTATGACGTTGATTTCATGGCTGAGTGATATTCCATTGTACATAAGGACCACAACTTCTTTATCCATTTTTCTCTTTCCTGGGTTATTTAAGGCGTATCGAAGTGGAGGTTCTTGTCAAAAGAGCATCCCTAAACTTTGGGGTGACTGTGTCTTGCTGATTTTTAGTTTTCCCAAATTATACGCCCATGAGTGGAAGTGCCCTATGCTCTCTAAGCTGAGTTGTTTAGATGTTTCAGGACACACCGTACACTTCTCCAGCGTGGCTGTTGGCAGTTTCCATCCCGCCCATCAACGAAGCAAGGCTCCCGTTTCTCCATGGCCTGACCTGCATTTCTGGTTTTGACAATTTATTCAGCATGGTCCTTTTGACCGATGGGAAGCGAGACATCTTTGTAGCGCTGATTTGCCTTTCCAGGTTGCTTGGTTGGCCAAAAAGTGAGTATGCGTTTTTTCCTGAATATATTCAGGAAAAAACGCATACGCCCTTTTTGGCCAAGGGCATCATTGTCGAGGTTTTGCCGCTTTTCCTGTGCTTTAAATGCGATTCGAATCTCCTTCCTGAAATCTGTTTCCTGCAATTCTGCCTTGCTTTCAAATCCTCTTCGTTGCCTTCCCTCAATACATTTGTGGACGAGAGTCATCATTTATAAGTCTGCATGTTTGTGAATTGCAGTGCCCCTGAGCTCCATTTTTCAACTCGCTTTCTTGGGAGCTGGCCGCAAAAGCGCAGGATTGCTTCAGGCCCTATTCTGGTCCCGGGCGGCAGGCTGAGCCTGTGGTTAATTCTTCTTTCTGATGGGAAGATAGAGTGACCTGTGCCTGTCCCAACACCTAGAGCTAGTCTCTCATTGGTTCCCCCTTTTCCCGTTCATCCTCAGGACAAATTGCAACCTGTACGGACCAGGATGTTAAAGATGCTGATTCTCCAAGGACGGAGATTGCTAGTAAAGTGGCTGCAATGGCGAACCCAAGCACAAGGAGATGAGAAATGAGGTGCGTTTTGAAAACCTTTCCCGATCACACGGTGTACCATCTTCTGGGTTTCTCATGCATGTTTTCGATATAGGAAGATGCCCTTAAACCTGAGATTTGGGACCCCTGCAATGGGTACCACGCAGTATTACTTTAAAGGGTCTGCGTTTGCTCACCCAACCTCACCAAACCTCTCAGCCCCAAGAGTGTCCACCCTTATGTCTCAATCAGCTGTGTGTCTAGATATGGTCAATCCAGGTGGCATCACAGCCCCTGAACGAACTTTGTAAGAATTTCTCTCTCTTTCACTGTCTTTGTTTCACGGGTTTTTAAAAGTAATTGATTTTTATAATGGTGTTTAGCAGCTTTTCACTGCTGTGTTTCTGCCGCTTTACACCCACTTGACTCACTTACAGAGAGTTATCAAAACATAGGTTTTAAGATTCTTACTAGTCAGATATATTCTTGGGCGGTGAATAGGGGGTGTTAAGTCCAATTCATTGAGCAAGGAGTAGGTCTTTTCTATTACATATTGGGTTTATGGAACGGTATTTGAGCTAATTTGAAACCCTTGTTTTATGCATCACTCCACCTCACCTTTCCCGTTAATCAGCCATAGTGTGTTTTCTATTCGTGTGACTCTATTCTGTTTTGTAATTCAGTTCAAGGGTAGCGGTTTTTACATTCCCTCTATAAGTGATATCTTATGATAAGTGTCTTTTTCTGTGTGACTTATTTCACTTAGAATCGTCGTACCTAAATCCACTCCTCATGCTGCTACTTGCCTTATAACGTTGATTTCATGGCTGAGTGATATTCCATTGTACATAAGGACTACAACTTCTTTATCCATTTTTCTCTTTCCTTGGATATTTAAGGTGTAACGCAGTGAAGGTTCTTGTCAACAGAGCAGCCCTAAACTTTGGGTTGCCTGTGTCTTGCTGATTTTTAATTTTCCCAATTTATACGCCCATGAGTGGAAGTGCCCTATGCTCCCTAAGCTGAGTTTTTTAGATGTTTCAGGACACACCGAGCACTTCTACAGAGTGGCTGTTGGCAATTTACATCCCGCCCATCAGCGTAGCCAGGTTCCCGTGTCTCCATGGCCTATCCTGCATTTATGGTTTTGACACTTTATTCAGCATGGCCCTTTTGACCGAAAGGAAGCGAGACTTCTTTGTAGCGCTGATTTGCCTTTCCAGGTTGCTTGGTTGGCCAAAAAGGGCGTATGCTTTTTTTCCTGAATATATTCAGGAAACAACGCATACGCCCTTTTTGGCCAAGGGCATCATTGTCGAGGTTTTGCCGCTTTTCCTGTGCTTTAAAGGCGATTCGAATCTCCCTCCTGAAATCTGTTTCCTGCAATTCTGCCTTGCTTTCAAATCCTCTTCGTTGCCTTCCCTCAATATATTTGTGGACGAGAGTCATCATTTATAAGTCTGCAGGTTTGTGAATTGCAGTGCCCCTGAGCTCCATTTTTCAACTCGCTTTCTTGGGAGCTGGCCGCAAAAGCGCAGGATTGCTTGAGGCCCTATTCTGGTTCCGGGCGGCAGGCTGAGCCTGTGGTTAATTCTTCTTCCTGATGGTAAAATAGAGTGACCTGTGCCTGTCCCAAAACTTAGAGCTAGTCTCTCATTGGTTCCCCCTTTTCCCGTTCATCCTCAGGACAAATTGCAACCTGTAAGGAACAGGAGGTTAAAGGTGCTGATTCTCCAAGGAGGGAGATTGCTAGTAAACCGGCTGCAATGGCGAACCCGAGCACAAGGAGATGAGAAATGAGGTGCGTTTTGGAAAGCTTTCCCGATCACACGGTGTACCATCTTCTGGGTTTCTCATGCATGTTTTCGATGTAGGAAGATGCCCTTGAACCTGGAGATTTGGGACCCATGGGATGGGTACCACGCAGTATTACTTTAAAGGGTCTGCGTTTGCTCACCCAACCTCACCAAACCTCTCAGCCCCAAGAGTGTCCACCCTTATGTCTCAATCAGCTGTGGGTCTAGATATGGTCAATCCAGGTGGCATCACAGCCCCTGAACGAACTTTGTAAGAATTTCTCTCTCTTTCACTGTCTTTGTTTCACGGGTTTTTAAAAGTAATTGATTTTTATAATGGTGTTTAGCAGCTTTTCATTGCTGTGTTTCTGCCGCTTTACACCCACTTGACTCACTTACAGAGAGTTATCAAAACATAGGTTTTAAGATTCTTACTAGTCAGATATATTCTTGGGCGGTGAATAGGGGGTGTTAAGTCCAATTCATTGAGCAAGGAGTAGGTCTTTTCTATTACATATTGGGTTTATGGAACGGTATTTGAGCTAATTTGAAACCCTTGTTTTATGCATCACTCCACCTCACCTTTCCCGTTAAGCAGCCATAGTGTGTTTTCTATTCGTGTGACTCTATTCTGTTTTGTAATTCAGTTCAAGGGTAGCGGTTTTTACATTCCCTCTATAAGTGATATCTTATGATAAGTGTCTTTTTCTGTGTGACTTATTTCACTTAGAATCGTCGTACCTAAATCCACTCCTCATGCTGCTACTAGCCTTATAACGTTGATTTCATGGCTGAGTGATATTCCATTGTACATAAGGACTACAACTTCTTTATCCATTTTTCTCTTTCCTGGGATATTTAAGGTGTAACGAAGTGGAGGTTCTTGTCAACAGAGCAGCCCTAAACTTTGGGTTGCCTGTGTCTTGCTGATTTTTAATTTTCCCAATTTATACGCCCATGAGTGGAAGTGCCCTATGCTCCCTAAGCTGAGTTTTTTAGATGTTTCAGGACACACCGAGCACTTCTACAGAGTGGCTGTTGGCAATTTACATCCCGCCCATCAGCGTAGCCAGGTTCCCGTGTCTCCATGGCCTATCCTGCATTTATGGTTTTGACACTTTATTCAGCATGGCCCTTTTGACCGAAAGGAAGCGAGACTTCTTTGTAGCGCTGATTTGCCTTTCCAGGTTGCTTGGTTGGCCAAAAAGGGCGTATGCTTTTTTTCCTGAATATATTCAGGAAACAACGCATACGCCCTTTTTGGCCAAGGGCATCATTGTCGAGGTTTTGCCGCTTTTCCTGTGCTTTAAAGGCGATTCGAATCTCCCTCCTGAAATCTGTTTCCTGCAATTCTGCCTTGCTTTCAAATCCTCTTCGTTGCCTTCCCTCAATATATTTGTGGACGAGAGTCATCATTTATAAGTCTGCAGGTTTGTGAATTGCAGTGCCCCTGAGCTCCATTTTTCAACTCGCTTTCTTGGGAGCTGGCCGCAAAAGCGCAGGATTGCTTGAGGCCCTATTCTGGTTCTGGGCGGCAGGCTGAGCCTGTGGTTAATTCTTCTTCCTGATGGTAAAATAGAGTGACCTGTGCCTGTCCCAAAACTTAGAGCTAGTCTCTCATTGGTTCCCCCTTTTCCCGTTCATCCTCAGGACAAATTGCAACCTGTAAGGAACAGGAGGTTAAAGGTGCTGATTCTCCAAGGAGGGAGATTGCTAGTAAACCGGCTGCAATGGCGAACCCGAGCACAAGGAGATGAGAAATGAGATGCGTTTTGGAAAGCTTTCCCGATCACACGGTGTACCATCTTCTGGGTTTCTCATGCATGTTTTCGATGTAGGAAGATGCCCTTGAACCTGGAGATTTGGGACCCATGGGATGGGTATCACGCAGTCTTACTTTAAAGGGTCTGCGTTTGCTCACCCAACCTCACCAAACCTCTCCGCCCCAAGAGTGTCCACCCTTATGTCTCAATCAGCTGTGTGTCTAGATATGGTCAATCCAAGTGGCATCACAGCCCCTGAACGAATTTTGTAAGAATTTCTCTCTCTTTCACTGTCTTTGTTTCACGGGTTTTTAAAAGTAATTGATTTTTATAATGGGGTTTAGCAGGTTTTCACTGCTGTGTTTCTGCCGCTTTACACCCACTTGACTCACTTACAGAGAGTTATCAATACATAGGTTTTAAGATTCTTACTTGTCAGATATATTCTTGGGCGTTGAATAGGGGGTGTTGAGTCCAATTCATTGAGCAAGGAGTAGGTCTTGTCTATTACATATTGGGTTTATGGAACGGTATCTGAGCTAATTTGAAACCTTTGTTTTATGCATCACCCCACCTCACCTTTCCCGTTAAGCAGCCATAGTGTGTTTTCTAAACGTGTGACTCTATTCTGTTTTGTAATTCAGTTCAAGGGTAGCGGTTTTTACATTCCCTCTATAAGTGATATCTTATGACAAGTGTCTTTTTCTGTGTGACTTATTTCACTTAGAAGCATCGTACCTAAATCCACTCATCATGCTGCTACTAGCCTTATGACGTTGATTTCATGGCTGAGTGATATTCCATTGTACATAAGGACCACAACTTCTTTATCCATTTTTCTCTTTCCTGGGATATTTAAGGTGTAACGAAGTGGAGGTTCTTGTCAACAGAGCAGCCCTAAACTTTGGGGTGCCTGTGTCTTGCTGATTTTTAGTTTTCCCAATTTATACGCCCATGAGTGGAAGTGCCCTATGCTCCCTAAGCTGAGTTTTTTAGATGTTTCAGGACACACCGTGCACTTCTCCAGAGTGGCTGTTGGCAATTTACATCCCGCCCATCAGCGTAGCCAGGCTCCCGTTTCTCCATGGTCTGTCCTGCATTTCTGGTTTTGACACTTTATTCAGCATCGCCCTTTTGACCGATGGGAAGAGAGACTTCTTTGTAGCGCTGATTTGCCTTTCGAGGTTGCTTGGTTGGCCAAAATGGGCGTATGCGTTTTTTCCTGAATATATTCAGGAAAAAACGCATACGCCCTTTTTGGCCAAGGGCATCATTGTCGAGGTTTTGCCGCTTTTTCTGTGCTTTAAAGGCGATTCGAATCTCCCTCCTGAAATCTGTTTCCTGCAATTCTGCCTTGCTTTCAAATCCTCTTCGTTGCCTTCCCTCAATATATTTGTGGACGAGAGTCATCATTTATAAGTCTGCAGGTTTGTGAATTGCAGTGCCCCTGAGCTCCATTTTTCAACTCGCTTTCTTGGGAGCTGGCCGCAAAAGCGCAGGATTGCTTCAGGCCCTAGTCTGGTCCCCGGCGGCAGGCTGAGCCTGTGGTTAATTCTTCTTCCTGATGGGAAAATAGAGTGACCTGTGCCTGTCCCAACACCTAGAGCTAGTCTCTCATTGGTTCCCCCTTTTCCCGTTCATCCTCAGGACAAATTGCAACCTGTACGGAACAGGAGGTTAAAGGTGCTGATTCTCCAAGGACGGAGATTGCTAGTAAAGTGGCTGAAATGGCGAACCCAAGCACAAGGAGATGAGAAATGAGGTGCGTTTTGAAAACCTTTCCCGATCACACGGTGTACCATCTTCTGGGTTTCTCATGCATGTTTTCGATATTGGGAGATGCCCTTAAACCTGAGATTTGGGACCCATGGAATGGGTACCACTCAGTATTACTTTAAAGGGTCTGCGTTTGCTCACCCAACCTCACCAAACCTCTCAGCCCCAAGAGTGTCCACCCTTATGTCTCAATCAGCTGTGTGTCTAGATATGGTCAATCCAAGTGGCATCACAGCCCCTGAACGAACTTTGTAAGAATTTCTTTCTCTTTCACTGTCTTTGTTTCACGGGTTTTTAAAAGTAATTGATTTTTATAATGGGGTTTAGCAGGTTTTCACTGCTGTGTTTCTGCCGCTTTACACCCACTTGACTCACTTACAGAGAGTTATCAATACATAGCTTTTAAGATTCTTACTAGTCAGATATATTCTTGGGTGGTGAATAAGGGGTGTTGAGTCCAATTCACTGAGCAAGGAGTAGGTCTTGTCTATTACATATTGGGTTTATGGAACGGTATCTGAGCTAATTTGAAACCTTTGTTTTATGCATCACCCCACCTCTCCTTTCCCGTTAAGCAGCCATAGTGTGTTTTCTAAACGTGTGACTCTATTCTGTTTTGTAATTCAGTTCAAGGGTAGCGGTTTTCACATTCCCTCTATAAGTGATATCTTATGATAAGTGTCTTTTTTTGTGTGACTTATTTCACTTAGAATCATCGTACCTAAATCCACTCATCATGCTGCTACTAGCCTTATGACGTTGATTTCATGGCTGAGTGATATTCCATTGTACATAAGGACCACAACTTCTTTATCCATTTTTCTCTTTCCTGGGTTATTTAAGGCGTATCGAAGTGGAGGTTCTTGTCAAAAGAGCATCCCTAAACTTTGGGGTGACTGTGTCTTGCTGATTTTTAGTTTTCCCAAATTATACGCCCATGAGTGGAAGTGCCCTATGCTCTCTAAGCTGAGTTGTTTAGATGTTTCAGGACACACCGTACACTTCTCCAGCGTGGCTGTTGGCAGTTTCCATCCCGCCCATCAACGAAGCAAGGCTCCCGTTTCTCCATGGCCTGACCTGCATTTCTGGTTTTGACAATTTATTCAGCATGGTCCTTTTGACCGATGGGAAGCGAGACATCTTTGTAGCGCTGATTTGCCTTTCCAGGTTGCTTGGTTGGCCAAAAAGTGAGTATGCGTTTTTTCCTGAATATATTCAGGAAAAAACGCATACGCCCTTTTTGGCCAAGGGCATCATTGTCGAGGTTTTGCCGCTTTTCCTGTGCTTTAAATGCGATTCGAATCTCCTTCCTGAAATCTGTTTCCTGCAATTCTGCCTTGCTTTCAAATCCTCTTCGTTGCCTTCCCTCAATACATTTGTGGACGAGAGTCATCATTTATAAGTCTGCATGTTTGTGAATTGCAGTGCCCCTGAGCTCCATTTTTCAACTCGCTTTCTTGGGAGCTGGCCGCAAAAGCGCAGGATTGCTTCAGGCCCTATTCTGGTCCCGGGCGGCAGGCTGAGCCTGTGGTTAATTCTTCTTTCTGATGGGAAGATAGAGTGACCTGTGCCTGTCCCAACACCTAGAGCTAGTCTCTCATTGGTTCCCCCTTTTCCCGTTCATCCTCAGGACAAATTGCAACCTGTACGGACCAGGATGTTAAAGATGCTGATTCTCCAAGGACGGAGATTGCTAGTAAAGTGGCTGCAATGGCGAACCCAAGCACAAGGAGATGAGAAATGAGGTGCGTTTTGAAAACCTTTCCCGATCACACGGTGTACCATCTTCTGGGTTTCTCATGCATGTTTTCGATATAGGAAGATGCCCTTAAACCTGAGATTTGGGACCCCTGCAATGGGTACCACGCAGTATTACTTTAAAGGGTCTGCGTTTGCTCACCCAACCTCACCAAACCTCTCAGCCCCAAGAGTGTCCACCCTTATGTCTCAATCAGCTGTGTGTCTAGATATGGTCAATCCAGGTGGCATCACAGCCCCTGAACGAACTTTGTAAGAATTTCTCTCTCTTTCACTGTCTTTGTTTCACGGGTTTTTAAAAGTAATTGATTTTTATAATGGTGTTTAGCAGCTTTTCACTGCTGTGTTTCTGCCGCTTTACACCCACTTGACTCACTTACAGAGAGTTATCAAAACATAGGTTTTAAGATTCTTACTAGTCAGATATATTCTTGGGCGGTGAATAGGGGGTGTTAAGTCCAATTCATTGAGCAAGGAGTAGGTCTTTTCTATTACATATTGGGTTTATGGAACGGTATTTGAGCTAATTTGAAACCCTTGTTTTATGCATCACTCCACCTCACCTTTCCCGTTAAGCAGCCATAGTGTGTTTTCTATTCGTGTGACTCTATTCTGTTTTGTAATTCAGTTCAAGGGTAGCGGTTTTTACATTCCCTCTATAAGTGATATCTTATGATAAGTGTCTTTTTCTGTGTGACTTATTTCACTTAGAATCGTCGTACCTAAATCCACTCCTCATGCTGCTACTTGCCTTATAACGTTGATTTCATGGCTGAGTGATATTCCATTGTACATAAGGACTACAACTTCTTTATCCATTTTTCTCTTTCCTTGGATATTTAAGGTGTAACGCAGTGGAGGTTCTTGTCAACAGAGCAGCCCTAAACTTTGGGTTGCCTGTGTCTTGCTGATTTTTAATTTTCCCAATTTATACGCCCATGAGTGGAAGTGCCCTATGCTCCCTAAGCTGAGTTTTTTAGATGTTTCAGGACACACCGAGCACTTCTACAGAGTGGCTGTTGGCAATTTACATCCCGCCCATCAGCGTAGCCAGGTTCCCGTGTCTCCATGGCCTATCCTGCATTTATGGTTTTGACACTTTATTCAGCATGGCCCTTTTGACCGAAAGGAAGCGAGACTTCTTTGTAGCGCTGATTTGCCTTTCCAGGTTGCTTGGTTGGCCAAAAAGGGCGTATGCTTTTTTTCCTGAATATATTCAGGAAACAACGCATACGCCCTTTTTGGCCAAGGGCATCATTGTCGAGGTTTTGCCGCTTTTCCTGTGCTTTAAAGGCGATTCGAATCTCCCTCCTGAAATCTGTTTCCTGCAATTCTGCCTTGCTTTCAAATCCTCTTCGTTGCCTTCCCTCAATATATTTGTGGACGAGAGTCATCATTTATAAGTCTGCAGGTTTGTGAATTGCAGTGCCCCTGAGCTCCATTTTTCAACTCGCTTTCTTGGGAGCTGGCCGCAAAAGCGCAGGATTGCTTGAGGCCCTATTCTGGTTCCGGGCGGCAGGCTGAGCCTGTGGTTAATTCTTCTTCCTGATGGTAAAATAGAGTGACCTGTGCCTGTCCCAAAACTTAGAGCTAGTCTCTCATTGGTTCCCCCTTTTCCCGTTCATCCTCAGGACAAATTGCAACCTGTAAGGAACAGGAGGTTAAAGGTGCTGATTCTCCAAGGAGGGAGATTGCTAGTAAACCGGCTGCAATGGCGAACCCGAGCACAAGGAGATGAGAAATGAGATGCGTTTTGGAAAGCTTTCCCGATCACACGGTGTACCATCTTCTGGGTTTCTCATGCATGTTTTCGATGTAGGAAGATGCCCTTGAACCTGGAGATTTGGGACCCATGGGATGGGTACCACGCAGTCTTACTTTAAAGGGTCTGCGTTTGCTCACCCAACCTCACCAAACCTCTCCGCCCCAAGAGTGTCCACCCTTATGTCTCAATCAGCTGTGTGTCTAGATATGGTCAATCCAAGTGGCATCACAGCCCCTGAACGAATTTTGTAAGAATTTCTCTCTCTTTCACTGTCTTTGTTTCACGGGTTTTTAAAAGTAATTGATTTTTATAATGGGGTTTAGCAGGTTTTCACTGCTGTGTTTCTGCCGCTTTACACCCACTTGACTCACTTACAGAGAGTTATCAATACATAGGTTTTAAGATTCTTACTTGTCAGATATATTCTTGGGCGTTGAATAGGGGGTGTTGAGTCCAATTCATTGAGCAAGGAGTAGGTCTTGTCTATTACATATTGGGTTTATGGAACGGTATCTGAGCTAATTTGAAACCTTTGTTTTATGCATCACCCCACCTCACCTTTCCCGTTTAGCAGCCATAGTGTGTTTTCTAAACGTGTGACTCTATTCTGTTTTGTAATTCAGTTCAAGGGTAGCGGTTTTTACATTCCCTCTATAAGTGATATCTTATGACAAGTGTCTTTTTCTGTGTGACTTATTTCACTTAGAAGCATCGTACCTAAATCCACTCATCATGCTGCTACTAGCCTTATGACGTTGATTTCATGGCTGAGTGATATTCCATTGTACATAAGGACCACAACTTCTTTATCCATTTTTCTCTTTCCTGGGATATTTAAGGTGTAACGAAGTGGAGTTTCTTGTCAACAGAGCAGCCCTAAACTTTGGGGTGCCTGTGTCTTGCTGATTTTTAGTTTTCCCAATTTATACGCCCATGAGTGGAAGTGCCCTATGCTCCCTAAGCTGAGTTTTTTAGATATTTCAGGACACACCGTGCACTTCTCCAGAGTGGCTGTTGGCAATTTACATCCCGCCCATCAGCGTAGCCAGGCTCCCGTTTCTCCATGGTCTGTCCTGCATTTCTGGTTTTGACACTTTATTCAGCATCGCCCTTTTGACCGATGGGAAGAGAGACTTCTTTGTAGCGCTGATTTGCCTTTCGAGGTTGCTTGGTTGGCCAAAATGGGCGTATGCGTTTTTTCCTGAATATATTCAGGAAAAAACGCATACGCCCTTTTTGGCCAAGGGCATCATTGTCGAGGTTTTGCCGCTTTTTCTGTGCTTTAAAGGCGATTCGAATCTCCCTCCTGAAATCTGTTTCCTGCAATTCTGCCTTGCTTTCAAATCCTCTTCGTTGCCTTCCCTCAATATATTTGTGGACGAGAGTCATCATTTATAAGTCTGCAGGTTTGTGAATTGCAGTGCCCCTGAGCTCCATTTTTCAACTCGCTTTCTTGGGAGCTGGCCGCAAAAGCGCAGGATTGCTTCAGGCCCTAGTCTGGTCCCCGGCGGCAGGCTGAGCCTGTGGTTAATTCTTCTTCCTGATGGGAAAATAGAGTGACCTGTGCCTGTCCCAACACCTAGAGCTAGTCTCTCATTGGTTCCCCCTTTTCCCGTTCATCCTCAGGACAAATTGCAACCTGTACGGAACAGGAGGTTAAAGGTGCTGATTCTCCAAGGACGGAGATTGCTAGTAAAGTGGCTGAAATGGCGAACCCAAGCACAAGGAGATGAGAAATGAGGTGCGTTTTGAAAACCTTTCCCGATCACACGGTGTACCATCTTCTGGGTTTCTCATGCATGTTTTCGATATTGGGAGATGCCCTTAAACCTGAGATTTGGGACCCATGGAATGGGTACCACTCAGTATTACTTTAAAGGGTCTGCGTTTGCTCACCCAACCTCACCAAACCTCTCAGCCCCAAGAGTGTCCACCCTTATGTCTCAATCAGCTGTGTGTCTAGATATGGTCAATCCAAGTGGCATCACAGCCCCTGAACGAACTTTGTAAGAATTTCTTTCTCTTTCACTGTCTTTGTTTCACGGGTTTTTAAAAGTAATTGATTTTTATAATGGGGTTTAGCAGGTTTTCACTGCTGTGTTTCTGCCGCTTTACACCCACTTGACTCACTTACAGAGAGTTATCAATACATAGGTTTTAAGATTCTTACTTGTCAGATATATTCTTGGGCGTTGAATAGGGGGTGTTGAGTCCAATTCATTGAGCAAGGAGTAGGTCTTGTCTATTACATATTGGGTTTATGGAACGGTATCTGAGCTAATTTGAAACCTTTGTTTTATGCATCACCCCACCTCACCTTTCCCGTTAAGCAGCCATAGTGTGTTTTCTAAACGTGTGACTCTATTCTGTTTTGTAATTCAGTTCAAGGGTAGCGGTTTTTACATTCCCTCTATAAGTGATATCTTATGACAAGTGTCTTTTTCTGTGTGACTTATTTCACTTAGAAGCATCGTACCTAAATCCACTCATCATGCTGCTACTAGCCTTATGACGTTGATTTCATGGCTGAGTGATATTCCATTGTACATAAGGACCACAACTTCTTTATCCATTTTTCTCTTTCCTGGGATATTTAAGGTGTAACGAAGTGGAGTTTCTTGTCAACAGAGCAGCCCTAAACTTTGGGGTGCCTGTGTCTTGCTGATTTTTAGTTTTCCCAATTTATACGCCCATGAGTGGAAGTGCCCTATGCTCCCTAAGCTGAGTTTTTTAGATGTTTCAGGACACACCGTGCACTTCTCCAGAGTGGCTGTTGGCAATTTACATCCCGCCCATCAGCGTAGCCAGGCTCCCGTTTCTCCATGGTCTGTCCTGCATTTCTGGTTTTGACACTTTATTCAGCATCGCCCTTTTGACCGATGGGAAGAGAGACTTCTTTGTAGCGCTGATTTGCCTTTCGAGGTTGCTTGGTTGGCCAAAATGGGCGTATGCGTTTTTTCCTGAATATATTCAGGAAAAAACGCATACGCCCTTTTTGGCCAAGGGCATCATTGTCGAGGTTTTGCCGCTTTTTCTGTGCTTTAAAGGCGATTCGAATCTCCCTCCTGAAATCTGTTTCCTGCAATTCTGCCTTGCTTTCAAATCCTCTTCGTTGCCTTCCCTCAATATATTTGTGGACGAGAGTCATCATTTATAAGTCTGCAGGTTTGTGAATTGCAGTGCCCTTGAGCTCCATTTTTCAACTCGCTTTCTTGGGAGCTGGCCGCAAAAGCGCAGGATTGCTTCAGGCCCTAGTCTGGTCCCGGGCGGCAGGCTGAGCCTGTGGTTAATTCTTCTTCCTGATGGGAAAATAGAGTGACCTGTGCCTGTCCCAACACCTAGAGCTAGTCTCTCATTGGTTCCCCCTTTTCCCGTTCATCCTCAGGACAAATTGCAACCTGTACGGAACAGGAGGTTAAAGGTGCTGATTCTCCAAGGACGGAGATTGCTAGTAAAGTGGCTGGAATGGCGAACCCAAGCACAAGGAGATGAGAAATGAGGTGCGTTTTGAAAACCTTTCCCGATCACACGGTGTACCATCTTCTGGGTTTCTCATGCATGTTTTCGATATTGGGAGATGCCCTTAAACCTGAGATTTGGGACCCATGGAATGGGTACCACGCAGTATTACTTTAAAGGGTCTGCGTTTGCTCACCCAACCTCACCAAACCTCTCAGCCCCAAGAGTGTCCACCCTTATGTCTCAATCAGCTGTGTGTCTAGATATGGTCAATCCAAGTGGCATCACAGCCCCTGAACGAACTTTGTAAGAATTTCTTTCTCTTTCACTGTCTTTGTTTCACGGGTTTTTAAAAGTAATTGATTTTTATAATGGGGTTTAGCAGGTTTTCACTGCTGTGTTTCTGCCGCTTTACACCCACTTGACTCACTTACAGAGAGTTATCAATACATAGCTTTTAAGATTCTTACTAGTCAGATATATTCTTGGGTGGTGAATAAGGGGTGTTGAGTCCAATTCACTGAGCAAGGAGTAGGTCTTGTCTATTACATATTGGGTTTATGGAACGGTATCTGAGCTAATTTGAAACCTTTGTTTTATGCATCACCCCACCTCTCCTTTCCCGTTAAGCAGCCATAGTGTGTTTTCTAAACGTGTGACTCTATTCTGTTTTGTAATTCAGTTCAAGGGTAGCGGTTTTCACATTCCCTCTATAAGTGATATCTTATGATAAGTGTCTTTTTTTGTGTGACTTATTTCACTTAGAATCATCGTACCTAAATCCACTCATCATGCTGCTACTAGCCTTATGACGTTGATTTCATGGCTGAGTGATATTCCATTGTACATAAGGACCACAACTTCTTTATCCATTTTTCTCTTTCCTGGGTTATTTAAGGCGTATCGAAGTGGAGGTTCTTGTCAAAAGAGCATCCCTAAACTTTGGGGTGACTGTGTCTTGCTGATTTTTAGTTTTCCCAAATTATACGCCCATGAGTGGAAGTGCCCTATGCTCTCTAAGCTGAGTTGTTTAGATGTTTCAGGACACACCGTACACTTCTCCAGCGTGGCTGTTGGCAGTTTCCATCCCGCCCATCAACGAAGCAAGGCTCCCGTTTCTCCATGGCCTGACCTGCATTTCTGGTTTTGACAATTTATTCAGCATGGTCCTTTTGACCGATGGGAAGCGAGACATCTTTGTAGCGCTGATTTGCCTTTCCAGGTTGCTTGGTTGGCCAAAATGGGCGTATGCGTTTTTTCCTGAATATATTCAGGAAAAAACGCATACGCCCTTTTTGGCCAAGGGCATCATTGTTGAGGTTTTGCCGCTTTTCCTGTGCTTTAAAGGCGATTCGAATCTCCCTCCTGAAATCTGTTTCCTGCAATTCTGCCTTGCTTTCAAATCCTCTTCGTTGCCTTCCCTCAATACAATTGTGGACGAGAGTCATCATTTATAAGTCTGCAGGTTTGTGAATTGCAGTGCCCCTGAGCTCCATTTTTCAACTCGCTTTCTTGGGAGCTGGCCGCAAAAGCGCAGGATTGCTTCAGGCCCTATTCTTGTCCCGGGCGGCAGGCTGAGCCTGTGGTTAATTCTTCTTCCTGATGGTAAAATAGAGTGACCTGTGCCTGTCCCAACACTTAGAGCTAGTCTCTCATTGGTTATCCCTTTTCCCGTTCATCCTCAGGACAAATTGCAGCCTGTACGGAACAGGAGGTTAAAGGTGCTGATTCTCCAAAGAGGGAGATTGCTAGTAAAGCGGCTGGAATGGCGTACCCGAGCACAAGGAGATGAGAAATGAGGTGCGTTTTGGAAACCTTTCCCCATCACACGGTGTACCATCTTCTGGGTTTCTCATGCATGTTTTCGATGTAGGAAGATGCCCTTGAACCTGGAGATTTGGGACCCATGGGACGGGTACCACGCAGTCTTACTTTAAAGGGTCTGTGTTTGCTCACCCAACCTCACCAAACCTCTCAGCCCCAAGAGTGTCCACCCTTATGTCTCAATCATCTTTGTGTCTAGATATGGTCAATCCAAGTGGCATCACAGCCCCTGAACGAATTTTGTAAGTATTTCTCTCTCTTTCACTGTCTTTGTTTCACGGGTTTTTAAAAGTAATTGATTTTTATAATGGGGTTTAGCAGCTTTTCACTGCTGTGTTTTTGCCACTTTACACCCACTTGACTCACTTACAGAGAGTTATCAATACATAGGTTTTAAGATTCTTACTAGTCAGATATATTCTTGGGCGGTGAATAGGGGGTGTTGAGTCCAATTCACTGAGCAAGGAGTAGGTCTTGTCTATTACATATTGGGTTTATGGAACGGTATCTGAGCTAATTTGAAACCTTTGTTTTATGCATCACCCCACCTCACCTTTCCCGTTAAGCAGCCATAGTGTGTTTTCTATACGTGTGACTCTATTCTGTTTTGTAATTTAGTTCAAGGGTAGCGGTTTTTACATTCCCTCTATAAGTGATATCTTATGATAAGTGTCTTTTTCTGTGTGACTTATTTCACTTAGAATCGTCGTACCTAAATCCACTCCTCATGCTGCTACTAGCCTTATGACGTTGATTTCATGGCTGAGTGATATTCCATTGTACATAAGAACTACAACTTCTTTATCCGTTTTTCTCTTTCCTGGGATATTTAAGGTGTATCGAAGTGGAGGTTCTTGTCAACAGAGCATCCCTAAACTTTGGGGTGCCTGTGTCTTGCTGATTTTTAGTTTTCCCAATTTATACGCCCAGGAGTGGAAGTGCCCTATGCTCTCTAAGCTGAGTTGTTTAGATGTTTCAGGACACACCGTACACTTCTCCAGCGTGGCTGTTGGCAGTTTCCATCCCGCCCATCAACGTTGCAAGGCTCCCGTTTCTCCATGGCCTGACCTGCATTTCTGGTTTTGACACTTTATTCAGCATGGTCCTTTTGACCGATGGGAAGCGAGACATCTTTGTAGCGCTGATTTGCCTTTCCAGGTTGCTTGGTTGGCCAAAAAGTGAGTATGCGTTCTTTCCGGAATATATTCAGGAAAAAACGCATACGCCCTTTTTGGCCAAGGGCATCATTGTCAAGGTTTTGCCGCTGTTCCTGTGCTTTAAAGGCGATTCGAATCTCCCTCCTGAAATCTGTTTCCTGCAATTCTGCCTTGCTTTCAAATCCTCTTCGTTGCCTTCCCTCAATACATTTGTGGACGAGAGTCATCATTTATAAGTCTGCAGGTTTGTGAATTGCAGTGCCCCTGAGCTCCATTTTTCAACTCACTTTCTTGGGAGCTGGCCGCAAAAGCGCAGGATTGCTTCAGGCCCTATTCTGGTCCCGAGCGGCAGGCTGAGCCTGTGGTTAATTCTTCTTCCTGATGGGAAAATAGAGTGACCTGTGCCTGTCCCAACACCTAGAGCTAGTCTCTCATTGGTTCCCCCTCTTCCCGTTCATCCTCAGGACAAATTGCAACCTGTACGGAACAGGAGGTTAAAGGTGCTGATTTTCCAAGGAGGGAGATTGCTAGTAAAGCGGCTGGAATGGCGAACCCGAGCACAAGGAGATGAGAAATGAGGTGCGTTTTGGAAACCTTTCCCCATCACACGGTGTACCATCTTCTGGGTTTCTCATGCATGTTTTCGATGTAGGAAGATGCCCTTGAACCTGGAGATTTGGGACCCATGGGATGGGTACCACGCAGTCTTACTTTAAAGGGTCTGTGTTTGCTCACCCAACCTCACCAAACCTCTCAGCCCCAAGAGTGTCCACCGTTATGTCTCAATCAGCTATGTGTCTAGATATGGTCAATCCAAGTGGCATCACAGCCCCTGAACGAATTTTGTAAGAATTTCTCTCTCTTTCACTGTCTTTGTTTCACGGGTTTTTAAAAGTAATTGATTTTTATAATGGGGTTTAGCAGGTTTTCACTGCTGTGTTTCTGCCGCTTTACACCCACTTGACTCAGTTACAGAGAGTTATCAATACATAGGTTTTAAGATTCTTACTTGTCAGATATATTCTTGGGCGTTGAATAGGGGGTGTTGAGTCCAATTCACTGAGCAAGGAGTAGGTCTTGTCTATTACATATTGGGTTTATGGAACGGTATCTGAGCTAATTTGAAACCTTTGTTTTATGCATCACCCCACCTCACCTTTCCCGTTAAGCAGCCATAGTGTGTTTTCTAAACGTGTGACTCTATTCTGTTTTGTAATTCAGTTCAAGGGTAGCGGTTTTTACATTCCCTCTATAAGTGATATCTTATGACAAGTGTCTTTTTCTGTGTGACTTATTTCACTTAGAAGCATCGTACCTAAATCCACTCATCATGCTGCTACTAGCCTTATGACGTTGATTTCATGGCTGAGTGATATTCCATTGTACATAAGGACCACAACTTCTTTATCCATTTTTCTCTTTCCTGGGATATTTAAGGTGTAAGGAAGTGGAGGTTCTTGTCAACAGAGCAGCCCTAAACTTTGGGGTGCCTGTGTCTTGCTGATTTTTAGTTTTCCCAATTTATACGCCCATGAGTGGAAGTGCCCTATGCTCCCTAAGCTGAGTTTTTTAGATGTTTCAGGACACACCGTGCACTTCTCCAGAGTGGCTGTTGGCAATTTACATCCCGCCCATCAGCGTAGCCAGGCTCCCGTTTCTCCATGGTCTGTCCTGCATTTCTGGTTTTGACACTTTATTCAGCATCGCCCTTTTGACCGATGGGAAGAGAGATTTCTTTGTAGCGCTGATTTGCCTTTCGAGGTTGCTTGGTTGGCCAAAATGGGCGTATGTGTTTTTTCCTGAATATATTCAGGAAAAAACGCATACGCCCTTTTTGGCCAAGGGCATCATTGTCGAGGTTTTGCCGCTTTTTCTGTGCTTTAAAGGCGATTCGAATCTCCCTCCTGAAATCTGTTTCCTGCAATTCTGCCTTGCTTTCAAATCCTCTTCGTTGCCTTCCCTCAATATATTTGTGGACGAGAGTCATCATTTATAAGTCTGCAGGTTTGTGAATTGCAGTGCCCCTGAGCTCCATTTTTCAACTCGCTTTCTTGGGAGCTGGCCGCAAAAGCGCAGGATTGCTTCAGGCCCTAGTCTGGTCCCGGGCGGCAGGCTGAGCCTGTGGTTAATTCTTCTTCCTGATGGGAAAATAGAGTGACCTGTGCCTGTCCCAACACCTAGAGCTAGTCTCTCATTGGTTCCCCCTTTTCCCGTTCATCCTCAGGACAAATTGCAACCTGTACGGAACAGGAGGTTAAAGGTGCTGATTCTCCAAGGACGGAGATTGCTAGTAAAGTGGCTGCAATGGCGAACCCAAGCAGAAGGAGATGAGAAATGAGGTGCGTTTTGAAAACCTTTCCCGATCACACGGTGTACCATCTTCTGGGTTTCTCATGCATGTTTTCGATATTGGGAGATGCCCTTAAACCTGAGATTTGGGACCCATGGAATGGGTACCACGCAGTATTACTTTAAAGGGTCTGCGTTTGCTCACCCAACCTCACCAAACCTCTCAGCCCCAAGAGTGTCCACCCTTATGTCTCAATCAGCTGTGTGTCTAGATATGGTCAATCCAAGTGGCATCACAGCCCCTGAACGAACTTTGTAAGAATTTCTTTCTCTTTCACTGTCTTTGTTTCACGGGTTTTTAAAAGTAATTGATTTTTATAATGGGGTTTAGCAGGTTTTCACTGCTGTGTTTCTGCCGCTTTACACCCACTTGACTCACTTACAGAGAGTTATCAATACATAGCTTTTAAGATTCTTACTAGTCAGATATATTCTTGGGCGGTGAATAAGGGGTGTTGAGTCCAATTCACTGAGCAAGGAGTAGGTCTTATCTATTACATATTGGGTTTATGGAACGGTATCTGAGCTAATTTGAAACCTTTGTTTTATGCATCACCCCACCTCTCCTTTCCCGTTAAGCAGCCATAGTGTGTTTTCTAAACGTGTGACTCTATTCTGTTTTGTAATTCAGTTCAAGGGTAGCGGTTTTCACATTCCCTCTATAAGTGATATCTTATGATAAGTGTCTTTTTTTGTGTGACTTATTTCACTTAGAATCATCGTACCTAAATCCACTCATCATGCTGCTACTAGCCTTATGACGTTGATTTCATGGCTGAGTGATATTCCATTGTACATAAGGACCACAACTTCTTTATCCATTTTTCTCTTTCCTGGGTTATTTAAGGCGTATCGAAGTGGAGGTTCTTGTCAAAAGAGCATCCCTAAACTTTGGGGTGACTGTGTCTTGCTGATTTTTAGTTTTCCCAAATTATACGCCCATGAGTGGAAGTGCCCTATGCTCTCTAAGCTGAGTTGTTTAGATGTTTCAGGACACACCGTACACTTCTCCAGCGTGGCTGTTGGCAGTTTCCATCCCGCCCATCAACGAAGCAAGGCTCCCGTTTCTCCATGGCCTGACCTGCATTTCTGGTTTTGACAATTTATTCAGCATGGTCCTTGTGACCGATGGGAAGCGAGACATCTTTGTAGCGCTGATTTGCCTTTCCAGGTTGCTTGGTTGGCCAAAAGGTGAGTATGCGTTTTTTCCTGAATATATTCAGGAAAAAACGCATACGCCCTTTTTGGCCAAGGGCATCATTGTCAAGGTTTTGCCGCTGTTCCTGTGCTTTAAAGGCGATTCGAATCTCCCTCCTGAAATCTGTTTCCTGCAATTCTGCCTTGCTTTCAAATCCTCTTCGTTGCCTTCCCTCAATACATTTGTGGACGAGAGTCATCATTTATAAGTCTGCAGGTTTGTGAATTGCAGTGCCCCTGAGCTCCATTTTTCAACTCGCTTTCTTGGGAGCTGGCCGCAAAAGCGCAGGATTGCTTCAGGCCCTATTCTGGTCCCGAGCGGCAGGCTGAGCCTGTGGTTAATTCTTCTTCCTGATGGGAAAATAGAGTGACCTGTGCCTGTCCCAACACCTAGAGCTAGTCTCTCATTGGTTCCCCCTCTTCCCGTTCATCCTCAGGACAAATTGCAACCTGTACGGAACAGGAGGTTAAAGGTGCTGATTTTCCAAGGAGGGAGATTGCTAGTAAAGCGGCTGGAATGGCGAACCCGAGCACAAGGAGATGAGAAATGAGGTGCGTTTTGGAAACCTTTCCCCATCACACGGTGTACCATCTTCTGGGTTTCTCATGCATGTTTTCGATGTAGGAAGATGCCCTTGAACCTGGAGATTTGGGACCCATGGGATGGGTACCACGCAGTCTTACTTTAAAGGGTCTGTGTTTGCTCACCCAACCTCACCAAACCTCTCAGCCCCAAGAGTGTCCACCGTTATGTCTCAATCAGCTATGTGTCTAGATATGGTCAATCCAAGTGGCATCACAGCCCCTGAACGAATTTTGTAAGAATTTCTCTCTCTTTCACTGTCTTTGTTTCACGGGTTTTTAAAAGTAATTGATTTTTATAATGGGGTTTAGCAGGTTTTCACTGCTGTGTTTCTGCCGCTTTACACCCACTTGACTCAGTTACAGAGAGTTATCAATACATAGGTTTTAAGATTCTTACTTGTCAGATATATTCTTGGGCGTTGAATAGGGGGTGTTGAGTCCAATTCACTGAGCAAGGAGTAGGTCTTGTCTATTACATATTGGGTTTATGGAACGGTATCTGAGCTAATTTGAAACCTTTGTTTTATGCATCACCCCACCTCACCTTTCCCGTTAAGCAGCCATAGTGTGTTTTCTAAACGTGTGACTCTATTCTGTTTTGTAATTCAGTTCAAGGGTAGCGGTTTTTACATTCCCTCTATAAGTGATATCTTATGACAAGTGTCTTTTTCTGTGTGACTTATTTCACTTAGAAGCATCGTACCTAAATCCACTCATCATGCTGCTACTAGCCTTATGACGTTGATTTCATGGCTGAGTGATATTCCATTGTACATAAGGACCACAACTTCTTTATCCATTTTTCTCTTTCCTGGGATATTTAAGGTGTAAGGAAGTGGAGGTTCTTGTCAACAGAGCAGCCCTAAACTTTGGGGTGCCTGTGTCTTGCTGATTTTTAGTTTTCCCAATTTATACGCCCATGAGTGGAAGTGCCCTATGCTCCCTAAGCTGAGTTTTTTAGATGTTTCAGGACACACCGTGCACTTCTCCAGAGTGGCTGTTGGCAATTTACATCCCGCCCATCAGCGTAGCCAGGCTCCCGTTTCTCCATGGTCTGTCCTGCATTTCTGGTTTTGACACTTTATTCAGCATCGCCCTTTTGACCGATGGGAAGAGAGATTTCTTTGTAGCGCTGATTTGCCTTTCGAGGTTGCTTGGTTGGCCAAAATGGGCGTATGTGTTTTTTCCTGAATATATTCAGGAAAAAACGCATACGCCCTTTTTGGCCAAGGGCATCATTGTCGAGGTTTTGCCGCTTTTTCTGTGCTTTAAAGGCGATTCGAATCTCCCTCCTGAAATCTGTTTCCTGCAATTCTGCCTTGCTTTCAAATCCTCTTCGTTGCCTTCCCTCAATATATTTGTGGACGAGAGTCATCATTTATAAGTCTGCAGGTTTGTGAATTGCAGTGCCCCTGAGCTCCATTTTTCAACTCGCTTTCTTGGGAGCTGGCCGCAAAAGCGCAGGATTGCTTCAGGCCCTAGTCTGGTCCCGGGCGGCAGGCTGAGCCTGTGGTTAATTCTTCTTCCTGATGGGAAAATAGAGTGACCTGTGCCTGTCCCAACACCTAGAGCTAGTCTCTCATTGGTTCCCCCTTTTCCCGTTCATCCTCAGGACAAATTGCAACCTGTACGGAACAGGAGGTTAAAGGTGCTGATTCTCCAAGGACGGAGATTGCTAGTAAAGTGGCTGCAATGGCGAACCCAAGCAGAAGGAGATGAGAAATGAGGTGCGTTTTGAAAACCTTTCCCGATCACACGGTGTACCATCTTCTGGGTTTCTCATGCATGTTTTCGATATTGGGAGATGCCCTTAAACCTGAGATTTGGGACCCATGGAATGGGTACCACGCAGTATTACTTTAAAGGGTCTGCGTTTGCTCACCCAACCTCACCAAACCTCTCAGCCCCAAGAGTGTCCACCCTTATGTCTCAATCAGCTGTGTGTCTAGATATGGTCAATCCAAGTGGCATCACAGCCCCTGAACGAACTTTGTAAGAATTTCTTTCTCTTTCACTGTCTTTGTTTCACGGGTTTTTAAAAGTAATTGATTTTTATAATGGGGTTTAGCAGGTTTTCACTGCTGTGTTTCTGCCGCTTTACACCCACTTGACTCACTTACAGAGAGTTATCAATACATAGCTTTTAAGATTCTTACTAGTCAGATATATTCTTGGGCGGTGAATAAGGGGTGTTGAGTCCAATTCACTGAGCAAGGAGTAGGTCTTATCTATTACATATTGGGTTTATGGAACGGTATCTGAGCTAATTTGAAACCTTTGTTTTATGCATCACCCCACCTCTCCTTTCCCGTTAAGCAGCCATAGTGTGTTTTCTAAACGTGTGACTCTATTCTGTTTTGTAATTCAGTTCAAGGGTAGCGGTTTTCACATTCCCTCTATAAGTGATATCTTATGATAAGTGTCTTTTTTTGTGTGACTTATTTCACTTAGAATCATCGTACCTAAATCCACTCATCATGCTGCTACTAGCCTTATGACGTTGATTTCATGGCTGAGTGATATTCCATTGTACATAAGGACCACAACTTCTTTATCCATTTTTCTCTTTCCTGGGTTATTTAAGGCGTATCGAAGTGGAGGTTCTTGTCAAAAGAGCATCCCTAAACTTTGGGGTGACTGTGTCTTGCTGATTTTTAGTTTTCCCAAATTATACGCCCATGAGTGGAAGTGCCCTATGCTCTCTAAGCTGAGTTGTTTAGATGTTTCAGGACACACCGTACACTTCTCCAGCGTGGCTGTTGGCAGTTTCCATCCCGCCCATCAACGAAGCAAGGCTCCCGTTTCTCCATGGCCTGACCTGCATTTCTGGTTTTGACAATTTATTCAGCATGGTCCTTGTGACCGATGGGAAGCGAGACATCTTTGTAGCGCTGATTTGCCTTTCCAGGTTGCTTGGTTGGCCAAAAGGTGAGTATGCGTTTTTTCCTGAATATATTCAGGAAAAAACGCATACGCCCTTTTTGGCCAAGGGCATCATTGTCGAGGTTTTGCCGCTTTTCCTGTGCTTTAAATGCGATTCGAATCTCCTTCCTGAAATCTGTTTCCTGCAATTCTGCCTTGCTTTCAAATCCTCTTCGTTGCCTTCCCTCAATACATTTGTGGACGAGAGTCATCATTTATAAGTCTGCATGTTTGTGAATTGCAGTGCCCCTGAGCTCCATTTTTCAACTCGCTTTCTTGGGAGCTGGCCGCAAAAGCGCAGGATTGCTTCAGGCCCTATTCTGGTCCCGGGCGGCAGGCTGAGCCTGTGGTTAATTCTTCTTTCTGATGGGAAGATAGAGTGACCTGTGCCTGTCCCAACACCTAGAGCTAGTCTCTCATTGGTTCCCCCTTTTCCCGTTCATCCTCAGGACAAATTGCAACCTGTACGGACCAGGATGTTAAAGATTCTGATTCTCCAAGGACGGAGATTGCTAGTAAAGTGGCTGCAATGGCGAACCCAAGCACAAGGAGATGAGAAATGAGGTCCGTTTTGAAAACCTTTCCCGATCACACGGTGTACCATCTTCTGGGTTTCTCATGCATGTTTTCGATATAGGAAGATGCCCTTAAACCTGAGATTTGGGACCCCTGCAATGGCTACCATGCAGTATTACTTTAAAGGGTCTGCGTTTGCTCACCCAACCTCACCAAACCTCTCAGCCCCAAGAGTGTCCACCCTTATGTCTCAATCAGCTGTGTGTCTAGATATGGTCAATCCAGGTGGCATCACAGCCCCTGAAGGAACTTTGTAAGAATTTCTCTCTCTTTCACTGTCTTTGTTTCACGGGTTTTTAAAAGTAATTGATTTTTATAATGGGGTTTAGCAGCTTTTCATTGCTGTGTTTCTGCCGCTTTACACCCACTTGACTCACTTACAGAGAGTTATCAAAACATAGGTTTTAAGATTCTTACTACTCAGATATATTCTTGGGCGGTGAATAGGGGGTGTTAAGTCCAATTCATTGAGCAAGGAGTAGGTCTTTTCTATTACATATTGGGTTTATGGAACGGTATTTGAGCTAATTTGAAACCCTTGTTTTATGCATCACTCCACCTCACCTTTCCCGTTAAGCAGCCATAGTGTGTTTTCTATTCGTGTGACTCTATTCTGTTTTGTAATTCAGTTCAAGGGTAGCGGTTTTTACATTCCCTCTATAAGTGATATCTTATGATAAGTGTCTTTTTCTGTGTGACTTATTTCACTTAGAATCGTCGTACCTAAATCCACTCCTCATGCTGCTACTAGCCTTATAACGTTGATTTCATGGCTGAGTGATATTCCATTGTACATAAGGACTACAACTTCTTTATCCATTTTTCTCTTTCCTGGGATATTTAAGGTGTAACGAAGTGGAGGTTCTTGTCAACAGAGCATCCCTAAACTTTGGGGTGCCTGTGTCTTGCTGATTTTTAGTTTTCCCAATTTATACGCCCATGAGTGGAAGTGCCCTATGCTCCCTAAGCTGAGTTTTTTAGATGTTTCAGGACACACCGAGCACTTCTCCAGAGTGGCTGTTGGCAATTTACATCCCGCCCATCAGCGTAGCCAGGTTCCCGTTTCTCCATGGCCTGTCCTGCATTTCTGGTTTTGACACTTTATTCAGCATGGCCCTTTTGACCGAAGGGAAGCCAGACCTCTTTGTAGCGCTGATTTGCCTTTCCAGGTTGCTTGGTTGGCCAAAAAGGGCGTATGCTTTTTTTCCTGAATATATTCAGGAAAAAACGCATACGCCCTTTTTGGCCAAGGGCATCATTGTCGAGGTTTTGCCGCTTTTCCTGTGCTTTAAAGGCGATTCGAATCTCCCCCCTGAAATCTGTTTCCTGCAATTCTGCCTTGCTTTCAAATCCTCTTCGTTGACTTCCCTCAATATATTTGTCGACGAGAGTCATCATTTATAAGTCTGCAGGTTTGTGAATTGCAGTGCCCCTGAGCTCCATTTTTCAACTCGCTTTCTTGGGAGCTGGCCGCAAAAGCGCAGGATTGCTTCAGGCCCTAGTCTGGTCCCGGGCGGCAGGCTGAGCCTGTGGTTAATTCTTCTTCCTGATGGGAAAATAGAGTGACCTGTGCCTGTCCCAACACCTAGAGCTAGTCTCTCATTGGTTCCCCCTCTTCCCGTTCATCCTGAGGACAAATTGCAACCTGTACGGAACAGGAGGTTAAAGGTGCAGATTCTCCAAGGACGGAGATTGCTAGTAAAGCGGCTGGAATGGCGAACCCAAGCACAAGGAGATGAGAAATGAGGTGCGTTTTGGAAACCTTTCCCGATCACACGGTGTACCATCTTCTGGGTTTCTCATGCATGTTTTTGATGTAGGAAAATGCCTTTGAACCTGGAGATTTGGGACCCATGGGATGGGTACCACGCAGTATTACTTTAAAGGGTCTGCGTTTGCTCACCCAACCTCACCAAACCTCTCAGCCCCAAGAGTGTCCACCCTTATGTCTCAATCAGCTGTGTGTCTAGATATGGTCAATCCAGGTGGCATCACAGCCCCTGAACGAACTTTGTAAGAATTTCTCTCTCTTTCACTGTCTTTGTTTCACGGGTTTTTAAAAGTAATTGATTTTTATAATGGGGTTTAGCAGCTTTTCACTGCTGTGTTTCTGCCGCTTTACACCCACTTGACTCACTTACAGAGAGTTATCAATACATAGGTTTTAAGATTCTTACTAGTCAGATATATTCTTGGGCGGTGAATACGGGGTGTTGAGTCCAATTCATTGAGCAAGGAGTAGGTCTTGTCTATTACATATTGGGTTGATGGAACGGTATTTGAGCTAATTTGAAACCCTTGTTTTATGCATCACCCCACCTCACCTTTCCCGTTAAGCAGCCATAGTGTGTTTTCTATACGTGTGACTCTATTCTGTTTTGTAATTCAGTTCAAGGGTAGCGGTTTTTACATTCCCTCTATAAGTGATATCTTATGATAAGTGTCCTTTTCTGTGTGACTTATTTCACTTAAAATCGTCATACCTAAATCCTCTCCTCATGCTGCTACTAGCCTTATAACATTGATTTCATGGCTGAGTGATATTCCATTGTACATAAGGACTACAACTTCTTTATCCATTTTTCTCTTTCCTGGGATATTTAAGGTGTAACGAAGTGGAGGTTCTTGTCAACAGAGCAGCCCTAAACTTTGGGTTGCCTGTGTCTTGCTGATTTTTAATTTTCCCAATTTATACGCCCATGAGTGGAAGTGCCCTATGCTCCCTAAGCTGAGTTTTTTAGATGTTTCAGGACACACCGAGCACTTCTACAGAGTGGCTGTTCGCAATTTACATCCCGCCCATCAGCGTAGCCAGGTTCCCGTGTCTCCATGGCCTATCCTGCATTTATGGTTTTGACACTTTATTCAGCATGGCCCTTTTGAACGAAAGGAAGCGAGACTTCTTTGTAGCGCTGATTTGCCTTTCCAGGTTGCTTGGTTGGCCAAAAAGGGCGTATGCTTTTTTTCCTGAATATATTCAGGAAACAACGCATACGCCCTTTTTGGCCAAGGGCATCATTGTCGAGGTTTTGCCGCTTTTCCTGTGCTTTAAAGGCGATTCGAATCTCCCTCCTGAAATCTGTTTCCTGCAATTCTGCCTTGCTTTCAAATCCTCTTCGTTGCCTTCCCTCAATATATTTGTGGACGAGAGTCATCATTTATAAGTCTGCAGGTTTGTGAATTGCAGTGCCCCTGAGCTCCATTTTTCAACTCGCTTTCTTGGGAGCTGGCCGCAAAAGCGCAGGATTGCTTCAGGCCCTATTCTGGTTCCGGGCGGCAGGCTGAGCCTGTGGTTAATTCTTCTTCCTGATGGGAAAATAGAGTGACCTGTGCCTGTCCCAACACTTAGAGCTAGTCTCTCATTGGTTCCCCCTTTTCCCGTTCATCCTCAGGACAAATTGCAACCTGTACGGAACAGGAGGTTAAAGGTGCTGATTCTCCAAGGAGGGAGATTGCTAGTAAAGCGGCTGGAATGGCGAACCCGAGCACAAGGAGATGAGAAATGAGGTGCGTTTTGGAAACCTTTCCCGATCACACGGTGTACCATCTTCTGGGTTTCTCATACATGTTTTCGATGTAGGAAGATGCCCTTGAACCTGGAGATTTGGGACCCATGGGATGGGTACCACACAGTCTTACTTTAAAGGGTCTGTGTTTGCTCACCCAACCTCACCAAACCTCTCAGCCCCAAGAGTGTCCACCCTTATGTCTCAATCAGCTGTGTGTCTAGATATGGTCAATCCAGGTGGCATCACAGCCCCTGAACGAACTTTGTAAGAATGTCTCTCTCTTTCACTGTCTTTGTTTCACGGGTTTTTAAAAGTAATTGATTTTTATAATGGTGTTTAGTAGCTTTTCACTGCTGTGTTTCTGCCGCTTTACAGCCACTTGACTCACTTACAGAGAGTTATCAATCCATAGGTTTTAAGATTCTTACTAGTCAGATATATTCTTGGGCGGTGAATAGGGGGTGTTGAGTCCAATTCACTGAGCAAGGAGTAGGTCTTGTCTATTACATATTGGGTTTATGGAACGGTATCTGAGCTAAGTTGAAACCTTTGTTTTATGCATCACCCCACCTCACCTTTCCCGTTAAGCAGCCATAGTGTGTTTTCTAAACGTGTGACTCTATTCTGTTTTGTAATTCAGTTCAAGGGTAACGGTTTTTACATTCCCTCTATAAGTGATATCTTATGATAAGTGTCTTTTTTGTGTGACTTATTTCACTTAGAATCATCGTACCTAAATCCACTCATCATGCTGCTACTAGCCTTATGACGTTGATTTCATGGCTGAGTGATATTCCATTGTACATAAGGACCACAACTTCTTTATCCATTTTTCTCTTTCCTGGGATCTTTAAGGTGTATCGAAGTGGAGGTTCTTGTCAACAGAGCATCCCTAAACATTGGGGTGCCTGTGTCTTGCTGATTTTTAGTTTTCCCAATTTATACGCCCAGGAGTGGAAGTGCCCTATGTTCTCTAAGCTGAGTTGTTTAGATGTTTCAGGACACACCGTACACTTCTCCAGCGTAGCTGTTGGCAGTTTACATCCCGCCCATTAACGTAGCAAGGCTCCCGTTTCTCCATGGCCTGACCAGCATTTCTGGTTTTGACACTTTATTCAGGATGGTCCTTTTGACCGATTGGAAGCGAGACATCTTTGTAGCGCTGATTTGCCTTTCCAGGTTGCTTTGTTGGCCAAAAAGTGAGTATGCGTTTTTTCCTGAATATATTCAGGAAAAAACGCATACGCCCTTTTTGGCCAAGGGCATCATTGTTGAGGTTTTGCCGCTTTTCCTGTGCTTAAAAGGCGATTCGAATCTCCCTCCTGAAATCTGTTTCCTGCAATTCTGCCTTGCTTTCAAATCCTCTTCGTTGCCTTCCCTCAATATATTTGTGGACGAGAGTCATCATTTATAAGTCTGCAGGTTTGTGAATTGCAGTGCCCCTGAGCTCCATTTTTCAACTCGCTTTCTTGGGAGCTGGCCGCAAAAGCGCAGGATTACTTCAGGCCCTATTCTGGTTCCGGGCAGCAGGCTGAGCCTGTGGTTAATTCTTCTTCCTGATGGTAAAATAGAGTGACCTGTGCCTGTCCCAACACTTAGAGCTAGTCTCTCATTGGTTATCCCTTTTCCCGTTCATCCTCAGGACAAATTGCAGCCTGTACGGAACAGGAGGTTAAAGGTGCTGATTCTCCAAAGAGGGAGATTGCTAGTAAAGCGGCTGGAATGGCGTACCCGAGCACAAGGAGATGAGAAATGAGGTGCGTTTTGGAAACCTTTCCCGATCACACAGTGTACCATCTTCTGGGTTTCTCATGCATGTTTTCGATGTAGGAAGATGCCCTTGAACCTGGAGATTTGGGACCCATGGGACGGGTACCACGCAGTCTTACTTTAAAGGGTCTGTGTTTGCTCACCCAACCTCACCAAACCTCTCAGCCCCAAGAGTGTCCACCCTTATGTCTCAATCAGCTTTGTGTCTAGATATGGTCAATCCAAGTGGCATCACAGCCCCTGAACGAATTTTGTAAGTATTTCTCTCTCTTTCACTGTCTTTGTTTCACGGGTTTTTAAAAGTAATTGATTTTTATAATGGGGTTTAGCAGCTTTTCACTGCTGTGTTTTTGCCACTTTACACCCACTTGACTCACTTACAGAGAGTTATCAATACATAGGTTTTAAGATTCTTACTAGTCAGATATATTCTTGGGCGGTGAATAGGGGGTGTTGAGTCCAATTCACTGAGCAAGGAGTAGGTCTTGTCTATTACATATTGGGTTTATGGAACGGTATCTGAGCTAATTTGAAACCTTTGTTTTATGCATCACCCCACCTCACCTTTCCCGTTAAGCAGCCATAGTGTGTTTTCTATACGTGTGACTCTATTCTGTTTTGTAATTCAGTTCAAGGGTAGCGGTTTTTACATTCCCTCTATAAGTGATATCTTATGATAAGTGTCTTTTTCTGTGTGACTTATTTCACTTAGAATCGTCGTACCTAAATCCACTCCTCATGCTGCTACTAGCCTTATGACGTTGATTTCATGGCTGAGTGATATTCCATTGTACATAAGAACTACAACTTCTTTATCCGTTTTTCTCTTTCCTGGGATATTTAAGGTGTATCGAAGTGGAGGTTCTTGTCAACAGAGCATCCCTAAACTTTGGGGTGCCTGTGTCTTGCTGATTTTTAGTTTTCCCAATTTATACGCCCAGGAGTGGAAGTGCCCTATGCTCTCTAAGCTGAGTTGTTTAGATGTTTCAGGACACACCGTACACTTCTCCAGCGTGGCTGTTGGCAGTTTCCATCCCGCCCATCAACGTTGCAAGGCTCCCGTTTCTCCATGGCCTGACCTGCATTTCTGGTTTTGACACTTTATTCAGCATGGTCCTTTTGACCGATGGGAAGCGAGACATCTTTGTAGCGCTGATTTGCCTTTCCAGGTTGCTTGGTTGGCCAAAAAGTGAGTATGCGTTTTTTCCGGAATATATTCAGGAAAAAACGCATACGCCCTTTTTGGCCAAGGGCATCATTGTCAAGGTTTTGCCGCTGTTCCTGTGCTTTAAAGGCGATTCGAATCTCCCTCCTGAAATCTGTTTCCTGCAATTCTGCCTTGCTTTCAAATCCTCTTCGTTGCCTTCCCTCAATACATTTGTGGACGAGAGTCATCATTTATAAGTCTGCAGGTTTGTGAATTGCAGTGCCCCTGAGCTCCATTTTTCAACTCGCTTTCTTGGGAGCTGGCCGCAAAAGCGCAGGATTGCTTCAGGCCCTATTCTGGTCCCGAGCGGCAGGCTGAGCCTGTGGTTAATTCTTCTTCCTGATGGGAAAATAGAGTGACCTGTGCCTGTCCCAACACCTAGAGCTAGTCTCTCATTGGTTCCCCCTCTTCCCGTTCATCCTCAGGACAAATTGCAACCTGTACGGAACAGGAGGTTAAAGGTGCTGATTTTCCAAGGAGGGAGATTGCTAGTAAAGCGGCTGGAATGGCGAACCCGAGCACAAGGAGATGAGAAATGAGGTGCGTTTTGGAAACCTTTCCCCATCACACGGTGTACCATCTTCTGGGTTTCTCATGCATGTTTTCGATGTAGGAAGATGCCCTTGAACCTGGAGATTTGGGACCCATGGGATGGGTACCACGCAGTCTTACTTTAAAGGGTCTGTGTTTGCTCACCCAACCTCACCAAACCTCTCAGCCCCAAGAGTGTCCACCGTTATGTCTCAATCAGCTATGTGTCTAGATATGGTCAATCCAAGTGGCATCACAGCCCCTGAACGAATTTTGTAAGAATTTCTCTCTCTTTCACTGTCTTTGTTTCACGGGTTTTTAAAAGTAATTGATTTTTATAATGGGGTTTAGCAGGTTTTCACTGCTGTGTTTCTGCCGCTTTACACCCACTTGACTCAGTTACAGAGAGTTATCAATACATAGGTTTTAAGATTCTTACTTGTCAGATATATTCTTGGGCGTTGAATAGGGGGTGTTGAGTCCAATTCACTGAGCAAGGAGTAGGTCTTGTCTATTACATATTGGGTTTATGGAACGGTATCTGAGCTAATTTGAAACCTTTGTTTTATGCATCACCCCACCTCACCTTTCCCGTTAAGCAGCCATAGTGTGTTTTCTAAACGTGTGACTCTATTCTGTTTTGTAATTCAGTTCAAGGGTAGCGGTTTTTACATTCCCTCTATAAGTGATATCTTATGACAAGTGTCTTTTTCTGTGTGACTTATTTCACTTAGAAGCATCGTACCTAAATCCACTCATCATGCTGCTACTAGCCTTATGACGTTGATTTCATGGCTGAGTGATATTCCATTGTACATAAGGACCACAACTTCTTTATCCATTTTTCTCTTTCCTGGGATATTTAAGGTGTAAGGAAGTGGAGGTTCTTGTCAACAGAGCAGCCCTAAACTTTGGGGTGCCTGTGTCTTGCTGATTTTTAGTTTTCCCAATTTATACGCCCATGAGTGGAAGTGCCCTATGCTCCCTAAGCTGAGTTTTTTAGATGTTTCAGGACACACCGTGCACTTCTCCAGAGTGGCTGTTGGCAATTTACATCCCGCCCATCAGCGTAGCCAGGCTCCCGTTTCTCCATGGTCTGTCCTGCATTTCTGGTTTTGACACTTTATTCAGCATCGCCCTTTTGACCGATGGGAAGAGAGACTTCTTTGTAGCGCTGATTTGCCTTTCGAGGTTGCTTGGTTGGCCAAAATGGGCGTATGCGTTTTTTCCTGAATATATTCAGGAAAAAACGCATACGCCCTTTTTGGCCAAGGGCATCATTGTCGAGGTTTTGCCGCTTTTTCTGTGCTTTAAAGGCGATTCGAATCTCCCTCCTGAAATCTGTTTCCTGCAATTCTGCCTTGCTTTCAAATCCTCTTCGTTGCCTTCCCTCAATATATTTGTGGACGAGAGTCATCATTTATAAGTCTGCAGGTTTGTGAATTGCAGTGCCCCTGAGCTCCATTTTTCAACTCGCTTTCTTGGGAGCTGGCCGCAAAAGCGCAGGATTGCTTCAGGCCCTAGTCTGGTCCCGGGCGGCAGGCTGAGCCTGTGGTTAATTCTTCTTCCTGATGGGAAAATAGAGTGACCTGTGCCTGTCCCAACACCTAGAGCTAGTCTCTCATTGGTTCCCCCTTTTCCCGTTCATCCTCAGGACAAATTGCAACCTGTACGGAACAGGAGGTTAAAGGTGCTGATTCTCCAAGGACGGAGATTGCTAGTAAAGTGGCTGCAATGGCGAACCCAAGCAGAAGGAGATGAGAAATGAGGTGCGTTTTGAAAACCTTTCCCGATCACACGGTGTACCATCTTCTGGGTTTCTCATGCATGTTTTCGATATTGGGAGATGCCCTTAAACCTGAGATTTGGGACCCATGGAATGGGTACCACGCAGTATTACTTTAAAGGGTCTGCGTTTGCTCACCCAACCTCACCAAACCTCTCAGCCCCAAGAGTGTCCACCCTTATGTCTCAATCAGCTGTGTGTCTAGATATGGTCAATCCAAGTGGCATCACAGCCCCTGAACGAACTTTGTAAGAATTTCTTTCTCTTTCACTGTCTTTGTTTCACGGGTTTTTAAAAGTAATTGATTTTTATAATGGGGTTTAGCAGGTTTTCACTGCTGTGTTTCTGCCGCTTTACACCCACTTGACTCACTTACAGAGAGTTATCAATACATAGCTTTTAAGATTCTTACTAGTCAGATATATTCTTGGGCGGTGAATAAGGGGTGTTGAGTCCAATTCACTGAGCAAGGAGTAGGTCTTGTCTATTACATATTGGGTTTATGGAACGGTATCTGAGCTAATTTGAAACCTTTGTTTTATGCATCACCCCACCTCTCCTTTCCCGTTAAGCAGCCATAGTGTGTTTTCTAAACGTGTGACTCTATTCTGTTTTGTAATTCAGTTCAAGGGTAGCGGTTTTCACATTCCCTCTATAAGTGATATCTTATGATAAGTGTCTTTTTTTGTGTGACTTATTTCACTTAGAATCATCGTACCTAAATCCACTCATCATGCTGCTACTAGCCTTATGACGTTGATTTCATGGCTGAGTGATATTCCATTGTACATAAGGACCACAACTTCTTTATCCATTTTTCTCTTTCCTGGGTTATTTAAGGCGTATCGAAGTGGAGGTTCTTGTCAAAAGAGCATCCCTAAACTTTGGGGTGACTGTGTCTTGCTGATTTTTAGTTTTCCCAAATTATACGCCCATGAGTGGAAGTGCCCTATGCTCTCTAAGCTGAGTTGTTTAGATGTTTCAGGACACACCGTACACTTCTCCAGCGTGGCTGTTGGCAGTTTCCATCCCGCCCATCAACGAAGCAAGGCTCCCGTTTCTCCATGGCCTGACCTGCATTTCTGGTTTTGACAATTTATTCAGCATGGTCCTTGTGACCGATGGGAAGCGAGACATCTTTGTAGCGCTGATTTGCCTTTCCAGGTTGCTTGGTTGGCCAAAAGGTGAGTATGCGTTTTTTCCTGAATATATTCAGGAAAAAACGCATACGCCCTTTTTGGCCAAGGGCATCATTGTCGAGGTTTTGCCGCTTTTCCTGTGCTTTAAATGCGATTCGAATCTCCTTCCTGAAATCTGTTTCCTGCAATTCTGCCTTGCTTTCAAATCCTCTTCGTTGCCTTCCCTCAATACATTTGTGGACGAGAGTCATCATTTATAAGTCTGCATGTTTGTGAATTGCAGTGCCCCTGAGCTCCATTTTTCAACTCGCTTTCTTGGGAGCTGGCCGCAAAAGCGCAGGATTGCTTCAGGCCCTATTCTGGTCCCGGGCGGCAGGCTGAGCCTGTGGTTAATTCTTCTTTCTGATGGGAAGATAGAGTGACCTGTGCCTGTCCCAACACCTAGAGCTAGTCTCTCATTGGTTCCCCCTTTTCCCGTTCATCCTCAGGACAAATTGCAACCTGTACGGACCAGGATGTTAAAGATGCTGATTCTCCAAGGACGGAGATTGCTAGTAAAGTGGCTGCAATGGCGAACCCAAGCACAAGGAGATGAGAAATGAGGTGCGTTTTGAAAACCTTTCCCGATCACACGGTGTACCATCTTCTGGGTTTCTCATGCATGTTTTCGATATAGGAAGATGCCCTTAAACCTGAGATTTGGGACCCCTGCAATGGCTACCATGCAGTATTACTTTAAAGGGTCTGCGTTTGCTCACCCAACCTCACCAAACCTCTCAGCCCCAAGAGTGTCCACCCTTATGTCTCAATCAGCTGTGTGTCTAGATATGGTCAATCCAGGTGGCATCACAGCCCCTGAAGGAACTTTGTAAGAATTTCTCTCTCTTTCCCTGTCTTTGTTTCACGGGTTTTTAAAAGTAATTGATTTTTATAATGGGGTTTAGCAGCTTTTCACTGCTGTGTTTCTGCCGCTTTACACCCACTTGACTCACTTACAGAGAGTTATCAAAACATAGGTTTTAAGATTCTTACTACTCAGATATATTCTTGGGCGGTGAATAGGGGGTGTTAAGTCCAATTCATTGAGCAAGGAGTAGGTCTTTTCTATTACATATTGGGTTTATGGAACGGTATTTGAGCTAATTTGAAACCCTTGTTTTATGCATCACTCCACCTCACCTTTCCCGTTAAGCAGCCATAGTGTGTTTTCTATTCGTGTGACTCTATTCTGTTTTGTAATTCAGTTCAAGGGTAGCGGTTTTTACATTCCCTCTATAAGTGATATCTTATGATAAGTGTCTTTTTCTGTGTGACTTATTTCACTTAGAATCGTCGTACCTAAATCCACTCCTCATGCTGCTACTAGCCTTATAACGTTGATTTCATGGCTGAGTGATATTCCATTGTACATAAGGACTACAACTTCTTTATCCATTTTTCTCTTTCCTGGGATATTTAAGGTGTAACGAAGTGGAGGTTCTTGTCAACAGAGCAGCCCTAAACTTTGGGTTGCCTGTGTCTTGCTGATTTTTAGTTTTCCCAATTTATACGCCCATGAGTGGAAGTGCCCTATGCTCCCTAAGCTGAGTTTTTTAGATGTTTCAGGACACACCGAGCACTTCTCCAGAGTGGCTGTTGGCAATTTACATCCCGCCCATCAGCGTAGCCAGGTTCCCGTTTCTCCATGGCCTGTCCTGCATTTCTGGTTTTGACACTTTATTCAGCATGGCCCTTTTGACCGAAGGGAAGCCAGACCTCTTTGTAGCGCTGATTTGCCTTTCCAGGTTGCTTGGTTGGCCAAAAAGGGCGTATGCTTTTTTTCCTGAATATATTCAGGAAAAAACGCATACGCCCTTTTTGGCCAAGGGCATCATTGTCGAGGTTTTGCCGCTTTTCCTGTGCTTTAAAGGCGATTCGAATCTCCCTCCTGAAATCTGTTTCCTGCAATTCTGCCTTGCTTTCAAATCCTCTTCGTTGACTTCCCTCAATATATTTGTCGACGAGAGTCATCATTTATAAGTCTGCAGGTTTGTGAATTGCAGTGCCCCTGAGCTCCATTTTTCAACTCGCTTTCTTGGGAGCTGGCCGCAAAAGCGCAGGATTGCTTCAGGCCCTAGTCTGGTCCCGGGCGGCAGGCTGAGCCTGTGGTTAATTCTTCTTCCTGATGGGAAAATAGAGTGACCTGTGCCTGTCCCAACACCTAGAGCTAGTCTCTCATTGGTTCCCCCTCTTCCCGTTCATCCTGAGGACAAATTGCAACCTGTACGGAACAGGAGGTTAAAGGTGCAGATTCTCCAAGGACGGAGATTGCTAGTAAAGCGGCTGGAATGGCGAACCCAAGCACAAGGAGATGAGAAATGAGGTGCGTTTTGGAAACCTTTCCCGATCACACGGTGTACCATCTTCTGGGTTTCTCATGCATGTTTTTGATGTAGGAAAATGCCTTTGAACCTGGAGATTTGGGACCCATGGGATGGGTACCACGCAGTATTACTTTAAAGGGTCTGCGTTTGCTCACCCAACCTCACCAAACCTCTCAGCCCCAAGAGTGTCCACCCTTATGTCTCAATCAGCTGTGGGTCTAGATATGGTCAATCCAGGTGGCATCACAGCCCCTGAACGAACTTTGTAAGAATTTCTCTCTCTTTCACTGTCTTTGTTTCACGGGTTTTTAAAAGTAATTGATTTTTATAATGGGGTTTAGCAGCTTTTCACTGCTGTGTTTCTGCCGCTTTACACCCACTTGACTCACTTACAGAGAGTTATCAATACATAGGTTTTAAGATTCTTACTAGTCAGATATATTCTTGGGCGGTGAATACGGGGTGTTGAGTCCAATTCATTGAGCAAGGAGTAGGTCTTGTCTATTACATATTGGGTTGATGGAACGGTATTTGAGCTAATTTGAAACCCTTGTTTTATGCATCACCCCACCTCACCTTTCCCGTTAAGCAGCCATAGTGTGTTTTCTATACGTGTGACTCTATTCTGTTTTGTAATTCAGTTCAAGGGTAGCGGTTTTTACATTCCCTCTATAAGTGATATCTTATGATAAGTGTCCTTTTCTGTGTGACTTATTTCACTTAAAATCGTCATACCTAAATCCTCTCCTCATGCTGCTACTAGCCTTATAACATTGATTTCATGGCTGAGTGATATTCCATTGTACATAAGGACTACAACTTCTTTATCCATTTTTCTCTTTCCTGGGATATTTAAGGTGTAACGAAGTGGAGGTTCTTGTCAACAGAGCAGCCCTAAACTTTGGGTTGCCTGTGTCTTGCTGATTTTTAATTTTCCCAATTTATACGCCCATGAGTGGAAGTGCCCTATGCTCCCTAAGCTGAGTTTTTTAGATGTTTCAGGACACACCGAGCACTTCTACAGAGTGGCTGTTCGCAATTTACATCCCGCCCATCAGCGTAGCCAGGTTCCCGTGTCTCCATGGCCTATCCTGCATTTATGGTTTTGACACTTTATTCAGCATGGCCCTTTTGACCGAAAGGAAGCGAGACTTCTTTGTAGCGCTGATTTGCCTTTCCAGGTTGCTTGGTTGGCCAAAAAGGGCGTATGCTTTTTTTCCTGAATATATTCAGGAAACAACGCATACGCCCTTTTTGGACAAGGGCATCATTGTCGAGGTTTTGCCGCTTTTCCTGTGCTTTAAAGGCGATTCGAATCTCCCTCCTGAAATCTGTTTCCTGCAATTCTGCCTTGCTTTCAAATCCTCTTCGTTGCCTTCCCTCAATATATTTGTGGACGAGAGTCATCATTTATAAGTCTGCAGGTTTGTGAATTGCAGTGCCCCTGAGCTCCATTTTTCAACTCGCTTTCTTGGGAGCTGGCCGCAAAAGCGCAGGATTGCTTCAGGCCCTATTCTGGTTCCGGGCGGCAGGCTGAGCCTGTGGTTAATTCTTCTTCCTGATGGGAAAATAGAGTGACCTGTGCCTGTCCCAACACTTAGAGCTAGTCTCTCATTGGTTCCCCCTTTTCCCGTTCATCCTCAGGACAAATTGCAACCTGTACGGAACAGGAGGTTAAAGGTGCTGATTCTCCAAGGAGGGAGATTGCTAGTAAAGCGGCTGGAATGGCGAACCCGAGCACAAGGAGATGAGAAATGAGGTGCGTTTTGGAAACCTTTCCCGATCACACGGTGTACCATCTTCTGGGTTTCTCATACATGTTTTCGATGTAGGAAGATGCCCTTGAACCTGGAGATTTGGGACCCATGGGATGGGTACCACACAGTCTTACTTTAAAGGGTCTGTGTTTGCTCACCCAACCTCACCAAACCTCTCAGCCCCAAGAGTGTCCACCCTTATGTCTCAATCAGCTGTGTGTCTAGATATGGTCAATCCAGGTGGCATCACAGCCCCTGAACGAACTTTGTAAGAATGTCTCTCTCTTTCACTGTCTTTGTTTCACAGGTTTTTAAAAGTAATTGATTTTTATAATGGTGTTTAGTAGCTTTTCACTGCTGTGTTTCTGCCGCTTTACAGCCACTTGACTCACTTACAGAGAGTTATCAATCCATAGGTTTTAAGATTCTTACTAGTCAGATATATTCTTGGGCGGTGAATAGGGGGTGTTGAGTCCAATTCACTGAGCAAGGAGTAGGTCTTGTCTATTACATATTGGGTTTATGGAACGGTATCTGAGCTAAGTTGAAACCTTTGTTTTATGCATCACCCCACCTCACCTTTCCCGTTAAGCAGCCATAGTGTGTTTTCTAAACGTGTGACTCTATTCTGTTTTGTAATTCAGTTCAAGGGTAACGGTTTTTACATTCCCTCTATAAGTGATATCTTATGATAAGTGTCTTTTTTGTGTGACTTATTTCACTTAGAATCATCGTACCTAAATCCACTCATCATGCTGCTACTAGCCTTATGACGTTGATTTCATGGCTGAGTGATATTCCATTGTACATAAGGACCACAACTTCTTTATCCATTTTTCTCTTTCCTGGGATCTTTAAGGTGTATCGAAGTGGAGGTTCTTGTCAACAGAGCATCCCTAAACATTGGAGTGCCTGTGTCTTGCTGATTTTTAGTTTTCCCAATTTATACGCCCAGGAGTGGAAGTGCCCTATGCTCTCTAAGCTGAGTTGTTTAGATCTTTCAGGACACACCGTACACTTCTCCAGCGTAGCTGTTGGCAGTTTACATCCCGCCCATTAACGTAGCAAGGCTCCCGTTTCTCCATGGCCTGACCAGCATTTCTGGTTTTGACACTTTATTCAGGATGGTCCTTTTGACCGATTGGAAGCGAGACATCTTTGTAGCGCTGATTTGCCTTTCCAGGTTGCTTTGTTGGCCAAAAAGTGAGTATGCGTTTTTTCCTGAATATATTCAGGAAAAAACGCATACGCCCTTTTTGGCCAAGGGCATCATTGTTGAGGTTTTGCCGCTTTTCCTGTGCTTTAAAGGCGATTCGAATCTCCCTCCTGAAATCTGTTTCCTGCAATTCTGCCTTGATTTCAAATCCTCTTCGTTGCCTTCCCTCAATACAATTGTGGACGAGAGTCATCATTTATAAGTCTGCAGGTTTGTGAATTGCAGTGCCCCTGAGCTCCATTTTTCAACTCGCTTTCTTGGGAGCTGGCCGCAAAAGCGCAGGATTGCTTCAGGCCCTATTCTTGTCCCGGGCGGCAGGCTGAGCCTGTGGTTAATTCTTCTTCCTGATGGGAAAATAGAGTGACCTGTGCCTGTCCCAACACCTAGAGCTAGTCTCTCATTGGTTCCCCCTTTTCCCGTTCATCCTCAGGACAAATTGCAACCTGTACGGAACAGGAGGTTAAAGGTGCTGATTCTCCAAGGACGGAGATTGCTAGTAAAGTGGCTGGAATGGCGAACCCAAGCACAAGGAGATGAGAAATGAGGTGCCTTTTGAAAACTTTTCCCGATCACACGGTGTACCATCTTCTGGGTTTCTCATGCATGTTTTCGATATAGGAAGATGCCCTTAAACCTGAGATTTGGGACCCCTGGAATGGGTACCACGCAATGTTACTTTAAAGGGTCTGCGTTTGCTCACCCAACCTCACCAAACCTCTCAGCCCCAAGAGTGTCCACCCTTATGTCTCAATCAGCTGTGTGTCTAGATATGGTCAATCCAGGTGGCATCACAGCCCCTGAACGAACTTTGTAAGAATTTCTCTCTCTTTCACTGTCTTTGTTTCACGGGTTTTTAAAAGTAATTGATTTTTATAATGGGGTTTAGCAGCTTTTCACTGCTGTGTTTCTGCCGCTTTACACCCACTTGACTCACTTACAGAGAGTTATCAATACATAGGTTTTAAGATTCTTACTAGTCAGATATATTCTTGGGCGGTGAATACGGGGTGTTGAGTCCAATTCATTGAGCAAGGAGTAGGTCTTGTCTATTACATATTGGGTTTATGGAACGGTATTTGAGCTAATTTGAAACCCTTGTTTTATGCATCACCCCACCTCACCTTTCCCGTTAAGCAGGCATAGTGTGTTTTCTATACGTGTGACTCTATTCTGTTTTGTAATTCAGTTCAAGGGTAGCGGTTTTTACATTCCCTCTATAAGTGATATCTTATGATAAGTGTCTTTTTCTGTGTGACTTATTTCACTTAGAATCGTCGTACCTAAATCCACTCCTCATGCTGCTACTAGCCTTATAACATTGATTTCATGGCTGAGTGATATTCCATTGTACATAAGGACTACAACTTCTTTATCCATTTTTCTCTTTCCTGGGATATTTAAGGTGTAAGGAAGTGGAGGTTCTTGTCAACAGAGCAGCCCTAAACTTTGGGTTGCCTGTGTCTTGCTGATTTTTAGTTTTCCCAATTTATACGCCCATGAGTGGAAGTGCCCTATGCTCCCTAAGCTGAGTTTTTTAGATGTTTCAGGACACACCGAGCACGTCTCCAGAGTGGCTGTTGGCAATTTACATCCCGCCCATCAGCGTAGCCAGGTTCCCGTTTCTCCATGGCCTGTCCTGCATTTCTGGTTTTGACACTTTATTCAGCATGGCCCTTTTGACCGAAGGGAAGCCAGACCTCTTTGTAGCGCTGATTTGCCTTTCCAGGTTGCTTGGTTGGCCAAAAAGGGCGTATGCGTTTTTTCCTGAATATATTCAGGAAAAAACGCATACGCCCTTTTTGTCCAAGGGCATCATTGTCGAGGTTTTGCCGCTTTTCCTGTGCTTTAAAGGCGATTCGAATCTCCCTCCTGAAATCTGTTTCCTGCAATTCTGCCTTGCTTTCAAATCCTCTTCGTTGACTTCCCTCAATATATTTGTCGACGAGAGTCATCATTTATAAGTCTGCAGGTTTGTGAATTGCAGTGCCCCTGAGCTCCATTTTTCAACTCGCTTTCTTGGGAGCTGGCCGCAAAAGCGCAGGATTGCTTCAGGCCCTAGTCTGGTCCCGGGCGGCAGGCTGAGCCTGTGGTTAATTCTTCTTCCTGATGGTAAAATAGAGTGACCTGTGCCTGTCCCAACCCCTAGAGCTAGTCTCTCATTGGTTCCCCCTCTTCCCGTTCATCCTGAGGACAAATTGCAACCTGTACGGAACAGGAGGTTAAAGGTGCAGATTCTCCAAGGACGGAGATTGCTAGTAAAGCGGCTGGAATGGCGAACCCAAGCACAAGGAGATGAGAAATGAGGTGCGTTTTGGAAACCTTTCCCGATCACACGGTGTACCATCTTCTGGGTTTCTCATGCATGTTTTTGATGTAGGAAAATGCCTTTGAACCTGGAGATTTGGGACCCATGGGATGGGTACCACGCAGTATTACTTTAAAGGGTCTGCGTTTGCTCACCCAAACTCACCAAACCTCTCAGCCCCAAGAGTGTCCACCCTTATGTCTCAATCAGCTCTGGGTCTAGATATGGTCAATCCAGGTGGCATCACAGCCCCTGAACGAACTTTGTAAGAATGTCTCTCTCTTTCACTGTCTTTGTTTCACGGGTTTTTAAAAGTAATTGATTTTTATAATGGTGTTTAGTAGCTTTTCACTGCTGTGTTTCTGCCGCTTTACACCCACTTGACTCACTTATAGAGAGTTATCAATACATAGGTTTTAAGATTCTTACTAGTCAGATATATTCTTGGGCGCTGAATAGGGGGTGTTAAGTCCAATTCATTGAGCAAGGAGTAGGTCTTTTCTATTACATATTGGGTTTATGGAACGGTATTTGAGCTAATTTGAAACCCTTGTTTTATGCATCACCCCACCTCACCTTTCCCGTTAAGCAGCCATAGTGTGTTTTCTATACGTGTGACTCTATTCTGTTTTGTAATTCAGTTCAAGGGTAGCGGTTTTTACATTCCCTCTATAAGTGATATCTTATGATAAGTGTCTTTTTCTGTGTGACTTATTTCACTTAGAATCGTCGTACCTAAATCCACTCCTCATGCTGCTACTAGCCTTATAACGTTGATTTCATGGCTGAGTGATATTCCATTGTACATAAGGACTACAAATTCTTTATCCATTTTTCTCTTTCCTGGGATATTTAAGGTGTAACGAAGTGGAGGTTCTTGTCAACAGAGCAGCCCTAAACTTTGGGGTGCCTGTGTCTTGCTGATTTTTAGTTTTCCCAATTTATACGCCCATGAGTGGAAGTGCCCTAGGCTCCCTAAGCTGAGTTTTTTAGATGTTTCAGGACACACCGAGCACTTCTCCAGAGTGGCTGTTAGCTATTTACATCCCGCCCATCAGCGTAGCCAGGTTCCCGTTTCTCCATGGCCTGTCCTGCATTTCTGGTTTTGACACTTTCTTCAGCATGGCCCTTTTGACCGATGGGAAGCGAGACTTCTTTGTAGCACTGATTTGCCTTTCCAGGTTGCTTGTTTGGGCAAAAAGGGCGTATGCGTTTTTTCCTGAATATATTCAGGAAAAAACGCATACGCCCTTTTTGGCCAAGGGCATCATTGTAGAGGTTTTGCCGCTTTTCCTGTGCTTTAAAGGCGATTCGAATCTCCCTCCTGAAATCTGTTTCCTGCAATTCTGCCTTGCTTTCAAATCCTCTTCGTTGCCTTCCCTCAATATATTTGTGGACGAGAGTCATCATTTATGAGTCTGCAGGTTTGTGAATTGCAGTGCCCCTGAGCTCCATTTTTCAACTCGCTTTCTTGGGAGCTGGCCGCAAAAGCACAGGATTGCTTCAGGCCCTATTCTGGTTCCGGGCGGCAGGCTGAGCCTATGGTTAATTCTTCTTCCTGATGGTAAAATAGAGTGACCTGTGCCTGTCCCAACACTTAGAGCTAGTCTCTCATTTGTTCCCCCTTTTCCCGTTCATCCTCAGGACAAATTGCAACGTGTACGGAACAGGAGGTTAAAGGTGCTGATTCTCCAAGGACGGAGATTGCTAGTAAAGCGGCTGGAATGGCGAACCCGAGCACAAGGAGATGAGAAATGAGGTGCGTTTTGGAAACCTTTCCCGATCACACGGTGTACCATCTTCTGGGTTTCTCATGCATGTTTTCGATGTAGGAAGATGCCCTTGAACCTGGAGATTTGGGACCCATGGGATGGATACCACGCAGTCTTACTTTAAAGGGTCTGTGTTTGCTCACCCAACCTCACCAAACCTCTCAGCCCCAAGACTGTCCACCCTTATGTCTCAATCAGCTGTGTGTCTAGATATGGTCAATCCAAGTGGCATCACAGCCCCTGAACGAATTTTGTAAGAATTTCTCTCTCTTTCACTGTCTTTGTTTCACGGGTTTTTAAAAGTAATTGATTTTTATAATGGGGTTTAGCAGGTTTTCACTGCTGTTTTTCTGCCGCTTTACACCCACTTGACTCACTTACAGAGAGTTATCAATACATAGGTTTTAAGATTCTTACTAGTCAGATATATTCTTGGGCGGTGAATAGGGGGTGTTGAGTCCAATTCACTGAGCAAGGAGTAGGTCTTGTCTATTACATATTGGGTTTATGGAACGGTATCTGAGCTAAGTTGAAACCTTTGTTTTATGCATCACCCCACCTCACCTTTCCCGTTAAGCAGCCATCGTGTGTTTTCTAAATGTGTGACTCTATTCTGTTTTGTAATTCAGTTCAAGGGTAACGGTTTTTACATTCCCTCTATAAGTGATATCTTATGATAAGTGTCTTTTTTGTGTGACTTATTTCACTTAGAATCATCGTACCTAAATCCACTCATCATACTGCTACTAGCCTTATGACGTTGATTTCATGGCTGAGTGATATTCCATTGTACATAAGGACCACAACTTCTTTATCCATTTTTCTCTTTCCTGGGATATACAAGGTGTAACGAAGTGGAGGTTCTTGTCAACAGAGCAGCCCTAAACTTTGGGGTGCCTGTGTCTTGCTGATTTTTAGTTTTCCCAATTTATACACCCATGTGTGGAAGTGCCCTATGCTCTCTAAGCTGAGTTGTTTAGATGTTTCAGGACACACCGTACACTTCTCCAGCGTGGCTGTTGGCAGTTTCCATCCCGCCCATCAACGTAGCAAGGCTCCCGTTTCTCCATGGCCTGACCAGCATTTCTGGTTTTGACACTTTATTCAGCATGGTCCTTTTGACCGATTGGAAGCGAGACATCTTTGTAGCGCTGATTTGCCTTTCCAGGTTGCTTGGTTGGCCAAAAAGTGAGTATGCGTTTTTTACTGAATATATTCAGGAAAAAACGCATACGCCCTTTTTGGCCAAGGGCATCATTGTCGAGGTTTTGCCGCTTTTCCTGTGCTTTAAAGGCGATTCGAATCTCCCTCCTGAAATCTGTTTCCTGCAATTCTGCCTTGCTTTCAAATCCTCTTCGTTGCCTTCCCTCAATACAATTGTGGACGAGAGTCATCATTTATAAGTCTGCAGGTTTGTGAATTGCAGTGCCCCTGAGCTCCATTTTTCAACTCGCTTTCTTGGGAGCTGGCCGCAAAAGCGCAGGATTGCTTCAGGCACTATTCTGGTCCCGGGCGGCAGGCTGAGCCTGTGGTTAATTCTTCTTCCTGATGGGAAAATAGTGACCTGTGCCTGTCCCAACACCTAGAGCTAGTCTCTCATTGGTTCCCCCTTTTCCCGTTCATCCTCAGGACAAATTGCAACCTGTACGGAACAGGAGGTTAAAGGTGCTGATTCTCCAAGGACGGAGATTGCTACTAAAGTGGCTGGAATGGCGAACCCAAGCACAAGGAGATGAGAAATGAGGTGCGTTTTGAAAACCTTTCCCGATCACACGGTGTACCATCTTCTGGGTTTCTCATGCATGTTTTCGATATAGGAAGATGCCCTTAAACCTGAGATTTGGGACCCCTGGAATGGGTACCACGCAATGTTACTTTAAACGGTCTGCGTTTGCTCACCCAACCTCACCAAACCTCTCAGCCCCAAGAGTGTCCACCCTTATGTCTCAATCAGCTGTGTGTCTAGATATGGTCAATCCAGGTGGCATCACAGCCCCTGAACGAACTTTGTAAGAATTTCTCTCTCTTTCACTGTCTTTGTTTCACGGGTTTTTAAAAGTAATTGATTTTTATAATAGTGTTTATTAGCTTTTCACTGCTGTGTTTCTGCCGCTTTACACCCACTTGACTCACTTACAGAGAGTTATCAATACATAGGTTTTAAGATTCTTACTTTTCAGATATATTCTTGGGCGGTGAATAGGGGTTGTTAAGTCCAATTCATTGAGCAAGGAGTAGGTCTTGTCTATTACATATTGGTTTTATGGAACGGTATTTGAGCTAATTTGAAACCCTTGTTTTATGCATCACCCCACCTCACCTTTCCCGTTAAGCAGCCATAGTGTGTTTTCTATACGTGTGACTCTATTCTATTTTGTAATTCAGTTCAAGGGTAGCGGTTTTTACATTCCCTCTATAAGTGACATCTTATGATAAGTGTCTTTTTCTGTGTGACTTATTTCACTTAGAATCGTCGTACCTAAATCCACTCCTCATGCTGCTACTAGCCTTATAACGTTGATTTCATGGCTGAGTCATATTCCATTGTACATAAGGACTACAACTTCTTTATCCATTTTTCTCTTTCCTGGGATATTTAAGGTGTAACGAAGTGGAGGTTCTTGTCAACAGAGCAGCCCTAAACGTTGGGTTGCCTGTGTCTTGCTGATTTTTAGTTTTCCCAATTTATACGACCATGAGTGGAAGTGCCCTATGCTCCCTAAGCTGAGTTTTTTAGATGTTTCAGGACACACCGAGCACTTTTCCAGAGTGGCTGTTGGCAATTTACATCCCGCCCATCAGCGTAGACAGGTTCCCGTTTCTCCATGGCCTGTCCTGCATTTCAGGTTTTGACACTTTATTCAGCATGGCCCTTTTGACCGATGGGAAGCGAGACTTCTTTGTAGCGCTGATTTGCCTTTCCAGGTTGCTTGGTTGGCCAAAAAGGGCGTATGCGTTTTTTCCTGAATATATTCAGGAAAAAACGCATACGCCCTTTTTGGCCAAGGGCATCATTGTCGAGGTTTTGCCGCTTTTCCTGTGCTTTAAAGGCGATTCGAATCTCCCTCCTGAAATCTGTTTCCTGCAATTCTGCCTTGCTTTCAAATCCTCTTCGTTGCCTTCCCTCAATATATTTGTGGACGAGAGTCATCATTTATAAGTCTGCAGGTTTGTGAATTGCAGTGCCCCTGAGCTCCATTTTTCAACTCGCTTTCTTGGGAGCTGGCCGCAAAAGCGCAGGATTACTTCAGGCCCTATTCTGGTTCCGGGCAGCAGGCTGAGCCTGTGGTTAATTCTTCTTCCTGATGGTAAAATAGAGTGACCTGTGCCTGTCCCAACACTTAGAGCTAGTCTCTCATTGGTTATCCCTTTTCCCGTTCATCCTCAGGACAAATTGCAGCCTGTACGGAACAGGAGGTTAAAGGTGCTGATTCTCCAAAGAGGGAGATTGCTAGTAAAGCGGCTGGAATGGCGTACCCGAGCACAAGGAGATGAGAAATGAGGTGCGTTTTGGAAACCTTTCCCGATCACACGGTGTACCATCTTCTGGGTTTCTCATGCATGTTTTCGATGTAGGAAGATGCCCTTGAACCTGGAGATTTGGGACCCATGGGATGGGTACCACACAGTCTTACTTTAAAGGGTCTGTGTTTGCTCACCCAACCTCACCAAACCTCTCAGCCCCAAGAGTGTCCACCCTTATGTCTCAATCAGCTTTGTGTCTAGATATGGTCAATCCAAGTGGCATCACAGCCCCTGAACGAATTTTGTAAGTATTTCTCTCTCTTTCACTGTCTTTGTTTCACGGGTTTTTAAAAGTAATTGATTTTTATAATGGGGTTTAGCAGCTTTTCACTGCTGTGTTTTTGCCGCTTTACACCCACTTGACTCACTTACAGAGAGTTATCAATACATAGGTTTTAAGATTCTTACTAGTCAGATATATTCTTGGGCGGTGAATAGGGGGTGTTGAGTCCAATTCACTGAGCAAGGAGTAGGTCTTGTCTATTACATATTGGGTTTATGGAACGGTATCTGAGCTAATTTGAAACCTTTGTTTTATGCATCACCCCACCTCACCTTTCCCGTTAAGCAGCCATAGTGTGTTTTCTATACGTGTGACTCTATTCTGTTTTGTAATTCAGTTCAAGGGTAGCGGTTTTTACATTCCCTCTATAAGTGATATCTTATGATAAGTGTCTTTTTCTGTGTGACTTATTTCACTTAGAATCGTCGTACCTAAATCCACTCCTCATGCTGCTACTATCCTTATGACGTTGATTTCATGGCTGAGTGATATTCCATTGTACATAAGGACTACAACTTCTTTATCCATTTTTCTCTTTCCTGGGATATTTAAGGTGTATCGAAGTGGAGGTTCTTGTCAACAGAGCATCCCTAAACTTTGGGGTGCCTGTGTCTTGCTGATTTTTAGTTTTCCCAATTTATACGCCCAGGAGTGGAAGTGCCCTATGCTCTCTAAGCTGAGTTGTTTAGATGTTTCAGTACACACCGTACACTTCTCCAGCGTGGCTGTTGGCAGTTTCCATCCCGCCCATCAACGTTGCAAGGCTCCCGTTTCTCCATGGCCTGACCCGCATTTCTGGTTTTGACACTTTATGCAGCATGGTCCTTCTGACCGATGGGAAGCGAGACATCTTTGTAGCGCTGATTTGCCTTTCCAGGTTGCTTGGTTGGCCAAAAAGTGAGTATGCGTTTTTTCCGGAATATATTCAGGAAAAAACGCATACGCCCTTTTTGGCCAAGGGCATCATTGTCAAGGTTTTGCCGCTGTTCCTGTGCTTTAAAGGCGATTCGAATCTCCCTCCTGAAATCTGTTTCCTGCAATTCTGCCTTGCTTTCAAATCCTCTTCGTTGCCTTCCCTCAATACATTTGTGGACGAGAGTCATCATTTATAAGTCTGCAGGTTTGTGAATTGCAGTGCCCCTGAGCTCCATTTTTCAACTCGTTTTCTTGGGAGCTGGCCGCAAAAGCGCAGGATTGCTTCAGGCCCTATTCTGGTCCCGGGCGGCAGGCTGAGCCTGTGGTTAATTCTTCTTCCTGATGGGAAAATAGAGTGACCTGTGCTTGTCCCAACACCTAGAGCTAGTCTCTCATTGGTTCCCCCTTTTCCCGTTCATCCTCAGGACAAATTGCAACCTGTACGGAACAGGAGGTTAAAGGTGCTGATTCTCCAAGGACGGAGATTGCTAGTAAAGTGGCTGGAATGGCGAACCCAAGCACAAGGAGATGAGAAATGAGGTGCGTTTTGAAAACCTTTCCCGATCACACGGTGTACCATCTTCTGGGTTTCTCATGCATGTTTTCGATATAGGAAGATGCCCTTAAACCTGAGATTTGGGACCCCTGCAATGGGTACCACGCAGTATTACTTTAAAGGGTCTGCGTTTGCTCACCCAACCTCACCAAACCTCTCAGCCCCAAGAGTGTCCACCCTTATGTCTCAATCAGCTGTGGGCCTAGATATGGTCAATCCAGGTGTCATCACAGCCCCTGAGCGAACTTTGTAAGAATTTCTCTCTCTTTCACTGTCTTTGTTTCACGGGTTTTTAAAAGAAATTTATTTTTATAATGGGGTTTACCTGCTTTTCACTGCTGTGATTTTGCCGCTTTACACCCACTTGACTCACTTACAGAGAGATATCGATGCATAGGTTTTAAGATTCTTACTAGTCAGATATATTCTTGGGCGGTGAATAGGGGATGTTGAGTCCAATTCATTGAGCAAGGAGTAGGTCTTATCTATTACATATTGGGTTTATGGAACGGTATCTGAGCTAATTTGAAACCCTTGTTTTATGCATCACCCCACCTCACCTTTCCCGTTAAGCAGCCATAGTGTGTTTTCTAAACGTGTGACTCTATTCTCTTTTGTAATTCAGTTCAAGGGTAGCGGTTTGTACATTCCCTCTATAAGTGATATCTTATGATAAGTGTCTTTTTCTGTGTGACTTATTTCACTTAGAATCGTCGTACCTAAATCCACTCATCATGCTGCTACTAGCCTTATGACGTTGATTTCATGGCTGAGTGATATTCCATTGTACATAAGGACCACAACTTCTTTATCCATTTTTCTCTTTCCTGGGATATTTAAGGTGTAACGAAGTGGAGGTTCTTGTCAACAGAGCAGCCCTAAACTTTGCGGTGCCTGTGTCTTGCTGATTTTTAGTTTTCCCAATTTATACGCCCATGAGTGGAAGTGCCCTATGCTCCCTAAGCTGAGTTTTTTAGATGTTTCAGGACACACCGTGCACTTCTCCAGAGTGGCTGTTGGCAACTTACATCCCGCTCATCAGCGTAGCCACGCCCCCGTTTCTCCTTGGCCTGTCCTGCATTTCTGGTTTTGACACTTTATTCAGCATGGCCGTTTTGACCGATGGGAAGCGAGACGTCTTTGTAGCGCTGATTTGCCTTTCCAGGTTGCTTGGTTGGCCAAAAAGGGCGTATGCGTTTTTTCCTGAATATATTCAGGAAAAAACGCATACGCCCTTTTTGGCCAAGGGCATCATTGTCGAGGTTTTGCCGCTTTTCCTGGGCTTTAAAGGCGATTCGAATCTCCGTCCTGAAATCTGATTCCTGCAATTCTGCCTTGCTTTCAAATCCTCTTCGTTGCCTTCCCTCAATATATTTGTGGACGAGAGTCATCATTTATAAGTCTGCAGGTTTGTGAATTGCAGTGCCCCTGAGCTCCATTTTTCAACTCGCTTTCTTGGGAGCTGGCCGCAAAAGCGCAGGATTGCTTCAGGCCCTATTCTGGTCCCCGGCGGCAGGCTGAGCCTGTGGTTAATTCTTCTTCCTGATGGGAAAATAGAGTGACCTGTGCCTGTCTCAACACCTAGAGCTAGTCTCTCATTGGTTCCCCCTCTTCCCGTTCATCCTCAGGACAAATTGCAACCTGTACGGAACAGGAGGTTAAAGGTGCTGATTCTCCAAGGAGGGAGATTGCTAGTAAAGCGGCTAGAATGGCGAACCCGAGCACAAGGAGATGAGAAATGAGGTGCGTTTTAGAAACCTTTCCCAATCACACGGTGTACCATCTTCTGGGTTTCTCATGCATTGTTTCGATGTAGGAAGATGCCCTTGAACCTGGAGATTTGGGACCCATGGGATGGGTACCACGCAGTATTACTTTAAAGGGTCTGCGTTTGCTCACCCAACCTCACCAAACCTCTCAGCCCCAAGAGTGTCCACCCTTATGTCTCAATCAGCTGTGGGTCTAGATATGGTCAATCCAGGTGGCATCACAGCCTCTGAACGAATTTTGTAAGAATTTCTCTCTCTTTCACTGTCTTTGTTTCACGGGGTTTTTCAAAGTAATTGATTTCTATACTGGGGTTTAGCTGCTTTTCACTGCTGTGTTTCTGCCGCTTTACACCCACTTGACTCACTTACAGAGAGATATCAATACATAGGTTTTAAGATTCTTACTAGTCAGATATATTCTTGGGCGGTGAATAGGGGGTTTTGAGTCCAATTCACTGAGCAAGGAGTAGGTCTTGTGTATTACATATTGGGTTTATGGAACGGTATCTGAGCTAATTTGAAATGCTTGTTTTATGCATCACCCCACCTCACCTTTCCTGTTAAGCAGCCATAGTGTGTTTTCTAAACGTGTGACTCTGTTCTGTTTTGTAATTCCGTTCAAGGGTAGCGGTTTTTACATTCCCTCTATAAGTGATATCTTATGACAAGTGTCTTTTTCTGTGTGACTTATTTCACTTAGAATCGTCGTACCTAAATCCACTCATCATGCTGCTACTAGCCTTATGACGTTGATTTCATGGCTGAGTGATATTCCATTGTACATAAGGACCACAACTTCTTTATCCATTTTTCTCTTTCCTGGGATATTTAAGGTGTAACGAAGTGGAGGTTCTTGTCAACAGAGCAGCCCTAAACTTTGGGGTGCCTGTGTCTTGCTGATTTTTAGTTTTCCCAATTTATACGCCCATGAGTGGAAGTGCCCTATGCTCTACAAGCTGAGTTTTTTAGATGTTTCAGGAAACACCGTACACTTCTCCAGAGTGGCTGTTGGCAATTTACATCCCGCCCATCAGCGTAGCCAGGCTCCCGTTTCTCCATGGCCTGTCCTGCCTTTCTGGTTTTGACACTTTATTCAGCATGGCCCTTTTGACCGATGGGAAGCGAGACTTCTTTGTAGCGCTGATTTGCCGTTCCAGGTTGCTTGGTTGGCCAAAAAGGGCGTATGCGTTTTTTCCTGAATATATTCAGGAAAAAACGCATACGCCCTTTTTGGCCAAGGGCATCATTGTCGAGGTTTTGCCGCTTTTCCTGTGCTTTAAAGGCGATTCGAATCTCCCTCCTGAAATCTGTTTCCTGCAATTCTGCCTTGCTTTCAAATCCTCTTCGTTGCCTTCCCTCAATATATTTGTGGACGAGAGTCATCATTTATAAGTCTGCAGGTTTGTGAATTGCAGTGCCCCTGAGCTCCATTTTTCAACTCGCTTTCTTGGGACCTGGCCGCAAAAGCGCAGGATTGCTTCAGGCCCTATTCTGGTCCCGGGCGGCAGGCTGAGCCTGTGGTTAATTCTTCTTCCTGATGGGAAAATAGAGGGACCTGTGCCTGTCCCAACACCTAGAGCTAGTCTCTCATTGTTTCCCCCTCTTCCCGTTCATCCTCAGGACAAATTGCAACCTGTACGGAACAGGAGGTTAAAGGTGCTGATTCTCCATGGACGGAGATTGTTAGTAAAGCGGCTGGAATGGCGAACCCGAGCACAAGGAGATGAGAAATGAGGTGCGTTTTGAAAACCTTTCCCGATCACACGGTGTACCATCTTCTGGGTTTCTCATGCATGTTTTTGATGTAGGAAGATGCCCTTGAACCTGGAGATTTGGGACCCATGGGATGGGTACCGCGCAGTATTACTTTAAAGGGTCTGCGTTTGCTCACCCAACCTCACCAAACCTCTCAGCCCCAAGAGTGTCCACCCTTATGTCTCAATCAGCTGTGGGTCTAGATATGCTCAATCCAGGTGGCATCACAGCCCCTGAGCGAACTTTGTAAGAATTTCTCTCTCTTTCACTGTCTTTGTTTCACGGGTTTTTAAAAGTAATTGATTTTTATAATGGGGTTTACCTGCTTTTCACTGCTGTGATTTTGCCGCTTTACACCCACTTGACTCACTTACAGAGAGATATCAATGCATAGGTTTTAAGATTCTTACTAGTCAGATATATTCTTGGGCGGTGAATAGGGGGTGTTGAGTCCAATTCATTGAGCAAGGAGTAGGTCTTATCTATTACATATTGGGTTTATGGAACGGTATCTGAGCTAATTTGAAACCCTTGTTTTATGCATCACCCCACCTCACCTTTCCCGTTAAGCAGCCATAGTGTGTTTTCTAAACGTGTGACTCTATTCTGTTCTGTAATTCAGTTCAAGGGTAGCGGTTTTTACATTCCCTCTATAAGTGATATCTTATGATAAGTGTCTTTTTCTGTGTGACTTATTTCACTTAGAATCGTCGTACCTAAATCCACTCATCATGCTGCTACTAGCCTTATGACGTTGATTTCATGGCTGAGTGATATTCCATTGTACATAAGGACCACAACTTCTTTATCCATTTTTCTCTTTCCTGGGATATTTAAGGTGTAACGAAGTGGAGGTTCTTGTCAACAGAGCAGCCCTAAACTTTGCGGTGCCTGTGTCTTGCTGATTTTTAGTTTTCCCAATTTATACGCCCATGAGTGGAAGTGCCCTATGCTCCCTAAGCTGAGTTTTTTAGATGTTTCAGGACACACCGTGCACTTCTCCAGAGTGGCTGTTGGCAACTTACATCCCGCCCATCAGCGTAGCCACGCCCCCGTTTCTCCTTGGCCTGTCCTGCATTTCTGGTTTTGACACTTTATTCAGCATGGCCCTTTTGACCGATGGGAAGCGAGACTTCTTTGTAGCGCTGATTTGCCTTTCCAGGTTGCTTGGTTGGCCAAAAAGGGCGTATGCGTTTTTTCCTGCATATATTCAGGAAAAAACGCATACGCCCTTTTTGGCGAAGGGCATCATTGTCGAGGTTTTGCCGCTTTTCCTGGGCTTTAAAGGCGATTCGAATCTCCCTCCTGAAATCTGATTCCTGCAATTCTGCCTTGCTTTCAAATCCTCTTCGTTGCCTTCCCTCAATATATTTGTGGACGAGAGTCATCATTTATAAGTCTGCAGGTTTGTGAATTGCAGTGCCCCTGAGCTCCATTTTTCAACTCGCTTTCTTGGGAGCTGCTGCAAAAGCGCAGGATTGCTTCAGGCCCTATTCTGGTCCCGGGCGGCAGGCTGAGCCTGTGGTTAATTCTTCTTCCTGATGGGAAAATAGACCTGTGCCTGTCCCAACACCTAGAGTTAGTCTCTCATTGGTTCCCCCTCTTCCAGTTCATCCTCAGGACAAATTGCAACCTGTACGGAACAGGAGGTTAAAGGTGCTGATTCTCCCAGGAGGGAGATTGCTAGTAAAGCGGCTGGAATGGCGAACCCGAGCACAAGGAGATGAGAAATGAGGTGCGTTTTAGAAACCTTTCCCGATCACACGGTGTACCATCTTCTGGGTTTCTCATGCATGTTTTCGATGTAGGAAGAGGCCCTTGAACCTGGAGATTTGGGACCCATGGGATGGGTACCACGCAGTATTTCTTTAAAGGGTCTGCGTTTGCTCATCCAACCTCACCAAACCTCTCAGCCCCAAGAGTGTCCACCCTTATGTCTCAAACAGCTGTGGGTCTAGATATGGTCAATCCAGGTGGCATCACAGCCCCTGAACGAATTTTGTAAGAATTTCTCTCTCTTTCACTGTCTTTGATTCACGGGTTTTTAAAAGTAATTGATTTTTATAATGGGGTTTTCCTGCTTTTCACTGCTCTGATTTTGCCACATTACACCCACTTGACTCACTTACAGAGAGATATCAATGCATAGGTTTCAAGATTCTTACTAGTCAGATATATTCTTGGGCGGTGAATAGGGGGTGTTGAGTCCAATTCGTTGAGCAAGGAGTAGGGCTTGTGTATTACATATGGGGTTTATGGAACGGTATCTGAGCTAATTTGAAACCCTTGTTTTATGCATCACCCCACCTCACCTTTCCCGTAAAGCAGCCATAGTGTGTTTTCTAAACGTGTGACTCTATTCTGTTTTGTAATTCAGTTCAAGGGTAGCGGTTTTTACATTCCCTCTATAAGTGATATCTTATGATAAGTGTCTTTTTCTGTGTGACTTATTTCACTTAGAATCGTCGTACCTAAATCCACTCAACATGCTTCTACTAGGCTTATGACGTTGATTTCATGGCTGAGTGATATTCCATTGTACATAAGGACCACAACTTCTTTATCCATTTTTCTCTTTCCTGGGATATTTAAGGTGTAACGAAGTGGAGGTTCTTGTCAACAGAGCAGCCCTAAACTTTGGGGTGCCTGTGTCTTGCTGATTTTTAGTTTTCCCAATTTATACGCCCATGAGTGGAAGTGCCCTATGCTCCCTAAGCTGAGTTTTTTAGATGTTTCAGGACACACCGTGCACTTCTCCAGAGTGGCTGTTGGCAATTTACATCCCGCCCATCAGCGTAGCCAGGCTCCCGTTTCTCCATGGCCTGTCCTGCATTTCTGGTTTTGACACTGTATTCAGCATGGCCCTTTTGACCGATGGGAAGCGAGACTTCTTTGTAGCGCTGATTTGCCTTTCCAGTTTGCTTGGTTGGCCAAAAAGGGCGTATGCGTTTTTTCCTGGATATATTCAGGAAAAAACGCATACGCCCTTTTTGGCCAAGGGCATCATTGTCGAGGTTTTGCCGATTTTCCTGGGCTTTAAAGGCGATTCGAATCTCCCTCCTGAAATCTGTTTCCTGCAATTCTGCCTTGCTTTCAAATCCTCTTCGTTGCCTTCCCTCAATATATTTGTGGACGAGAGTCATCATTTATAAGTCTGCAGGTTTGTGAATTGCAGTGCCCCTGAGCTCCATTTTTCAACTCGCTTTCTTGGGAGCTGGCCGCAAAAGCGCAGGATTGCTTCAGGGCCTATTCTGGTCCCGGGCGGCAGGCTCAGCCTGTGGTTAATTCTTCTTCCTCATGGGAAAATAGAGTGACCTGTGCCTGTCCCAACACCTAGAGCTAGTCTCTTATTGGTTTCCCCTCTTCCCGTTCATCCTGAGGACAAATTGCAACCTGTACGGAACAGGAGGTTAAAGGTGCTGATTCTCCAAGGAGGGAGATTGCTAGTAAAGTGGCTGGAATGGCGAACCCGAGCACAAGGAGATGAGAAATGAGGTGCGTTTTAGAAACCTTTCCCGATCACACGGTGTACCATCTTCTGGGTTTCTCATGCATGTTTTCGATGTAGGAAGATGCCCTTGAACCTGGAGATTTGGGACCCATGGGATGGGTACCACGCAGTATTTCTTTAAAGGGTCTGCATTTGCTCACCCAACCTCACCAAACCTCTCAGCCCCAAGAGTGTCCACCCTTATGTCTCAAACAGCTGTGGGTCTAGATATGGTCAATCCAGGTGGCATCACAGCCCCTGAACGAATTTTGTAAGAATTTCTCTCTCTTTCACTGTCTTTGTTTCACGGGTTTTTAAAAGTAATTGATTTTTATAATGGGGTTTTCCTGCTTTTCACTGCTCTGATTTTGCCACTTTACACCCACTTGACTCACTTACAGAGAGATATCAATGCATAGGTTTCAAGATTCTTACTAGTCAGATATATTCTTGGGCGGTGAATAGGGGGTGTTGAGTCCAATTCACTGAGCAAGGAGTAGGTCTTGTCTATTACATATTGCGTTTATGGAACGGTATCTGATCTAATTTGAAACCCTTGTTTTATGCATCACCCCACCTCACCTTTCCCGTAAAGCAGCCATAGTGTGTTTTCTAAACGTGTGACTCTATTCTGTTTTGTAATTCAGTTCAAGGGTAGCGGTTTTTACATTCCCTCTATAAGTGATATCTTATGATAAGTGTCTTTTTCTGTGTGACTTATTTCACTTAGAATCGTCGTACCTAAATCCATTCATCATGCTTCTACTAGGCTTATGACGTTGATTTCATGGCTGAGTGATATTCCATTGTACATAAGGACCACAACTTCTTTATCCATTTTTCTCTTTCCTGGGATATTTAAGGTGTAACGAAGTGGAGGTTCTTGTCAACAGAGCAGCCCTAAACTATGGGGTGCCTGTGTCTTGCTGATTTTTAGTTTTCCCAATTTATACGCCCATGAGTGGAAGTGCCCTATGCTCCCTAAGCTGAGTTTTTTAGATGTTTCAGGACACACCGTGCACTTCTCCAGAGTGGCTCTTGGCAATTTACATCCCGCCCATCAGCGTAGCCAGGCTCCCGTTTCTCCATGGCCTGTCCTGCATTTCTGGTTTTGACACTGTATTCAGCATGGCCCTTTTGACCGATGGGAAGCGAGACTTCTTTGTAGCGCTGATTTGCCTTTCCAGTTTGCTTGGTTGGCCAAAAAGGGCGTATGCGTTTTTTCCTGGATATATTCAGGAAAAAACGCATACGCCCTTTTTGGCCAAGGGCATCATTGTCGAGGTTTTGCCGATTTTCCTGGGCTTTAAAGGCGATTCGAATCTCCCTCCTGAAATCTGTTTCCTGCAATTCTGCCTTGCTTTCCAATCCTCTTCGTTGCCTTCCCTCAATATATTTGTGGACGAGAGTCATCATTTATAAGTCTGCAGGTTTGTGAATTGCAGTGCCCCTGAGCTCCATTTTTCAACTCGCTTTCTTGGGAGCTGGCCGCAAAAGCGCAGGATTGCTTCAGGCCCTATTCTGGTCCCGGGCGGCAGGCTGAGCCTGTGGTTAATTCTTCTTCCTGATGGGAAAATAGAGTGACCTGTGCCTGTCCCAACACCTAGAGCTAGTCTCTCATTGGTTCCCCCTCTTCCCGTTCATCCTCAGGACAAATTGCAACCTCTACGGAACAGGAGGTTAAAGGTGCTGATTCTCCAAGGAGGGAGATTGCTAGTAAAGCGGCTGGAATGGCGAACCCGAGCACAAGGAGATGAGAAATGAGGTGCGTTTTAGAAACCTTTCCCGATCACACGGTGTACCATCTTCTGGGTTTCTCATGCATGTTTTCGATGTAGGAAGAGGCCCTTGAACCTGGAGATTTGGGACCCATGGGATGGGTACCACGCAGTATTTCTTTAAAGGGTCTGCGTTTGCTCATCCAACCTCACCAAACCTCTCAGCCCCAAGAGTGTCCACCCTTATGTCTCAAACAGCTGTGGGTCTAGATATGGTCAATCCAGGTGGCATCACAGCCCCTGAACGAATTTTGTAAGAATTTCTCTCTCTTTCACTGTCTTTGATTCACGGGTTTTTAAAAGTAATTGATTTTTATAATGGGGTTTTCCTGGTTTTCACTGCTCTGATTTTGCCACTTTACACCCACTTGACTCACTTACAGAGAGATATCAATGCATAGGTTTCAAGATTCTTACTAGTCAGATATATTCTTGGGCGGTGAATAGGGGGTGTTGAGTCCAATTCATTGAGCAAGGAGTAGGTCTTGTCTGTTACATATTGGGTTTATGGAACGGTATCTGAGCTAATTTGAAACCCTTGTTTTATGCATCACCCCACCTCACCTTTCCCGTAAAGCAGCCATAGTGTGTTTTCTAAACGTGTGACTCTATTCTGTTTTGTAATTCAGTTCAAGGGTAGCGGTTTTTACATTCCCCCTATAAGTGATATCTTATGATAAGTGTCTTTTTCTGTGTGACTTATTTCACTTAGAATCGTCGTACCTAAATCCACTCATCATGCTGCTACTAGCCTTATGACGTTGATTTCATGGCTGAGTGATATTCCATTGTACATAAGGACCACAACTTCTTTATCCATTTTTCTCTTTCCTGGGATATTTAAGGTGTAACGAAGTGGAGGTTCTTGTCAACAGAGCAGCCCTAAACTTTGGGGTGCCTGTGTCTTGCTGATTTTTAGTTTTCCCAATTTATACGCCCATGAGTGGAAGTGCCCTATGCTCCCTAAGCTGAGTTTTTTAGATGTTTCAGGACACACCGTGCACTTCTCCAGAGTGGCTGTTGGCAATTTACATCCCGCCCATCAGCGTAGCCAGGCTCCCGTTTCTCCATGGCCTGTCCTGCATTTCTGGTTTTGACACTGTATTCAGCATGGCCCTTTTGACCGATGGGAAGCGAGACTTCTTTGTAGCGCTGATTTGCCTTTCCAGTTTGCTTGGTTGGCCAAAAAGGGCGTATGCGTTTTTTCCTGGATATATTCAGGAAAAAACGCATACGCCCTTTTTGGCCAAGGGCATCATTGTCGAGGTTTTGCCGATTTTCCTGGGCTTTAAAGGCGATTCGAATCTCCCTCCTGAAATCTGTTTCCTGCAATTCTGCCTTGCTTTCCAATCCTCTTCGTTGCCTTCCCTCAATATATTTGTGGACGAGAGTCATCATTTATAAGTCTGCAGGTTTGTGAATTGCAGTGCCCCTGAGCTCCATTTTTCAACTCGCTTTCTTGGGAGCTGGCCGCAAAAGCGCAGGATTGCTTCAGGGCCTATTCTGGTCCCGGGCGGCAGGCTCAGCCTGTGGTTAATTCTTCTTCCTGATGGGAAAATAGAGTGACCTGTGCCTGTCCCAACACCTAGAGCTAGTCTCTTATTGGTTTCCCCTCTTCCCGTTCATCCTGAGGACAAATTGCAACCTGTACGGAACAGGAGGTTAAAGGTGCTGATTCTCCAAGGAGGGAGATTGCTAGTAAAGTGGCTGGAATGGCGAACCCGAGCACAAGGAGATGAGAAATGAGGTGCGTTTTAGAAACCTTTCCCGATCACACGGTGTACCATCTTCTGGGTTTCTCATGCATGTTTTCGATGTAGGAAGATGCCCTTGAACCTGGAGATTTGGGACCCATGGGATGGGTACCACGCAGTATTTCTTTAAAGGGTCTGCATTTGCTCACCCAACCTCACCAAACCTCTCAGCCCCAAGAGTGTCCACCCTTATGTCTCAAACAGCTGTGGGTCTAGATATGGTCAATCCAGGTGGCATCACAGCCCCTGAACGAATTTTGTAAGAATTTCTCTCTCTTTCACTGTCTTTGTTTCACGGGTTTTTAAAAGTAATTGATTTTTATAATGGGGTTTTCCTGCTTTTCACTGCTCTGATTTTGCCACTTTACACCCACTTGACTCACTTACAGAGAGATATCAATGCATAGGTTTCAAGATTCTTACTAGTCAGATATATTCTTGGGCGGTGAATAGGGGGTGTTGAGTCCAATTCACTGAGCAAGGAGTAGGTCTTGTCTATTACATATTGCGTTTATGGAACGGTATCTGATCTAATTTGAAACCCTTGTTTTATGCATCACCCCACCTCACCTTTCCCGTAAAGCAGCCATAGTGTGTTTTCTAAACGTGTGACTCTATTCTGTTTTGTAATTCAGTTCAAGGGTAGCGGTTTTTACATTCCCTCTATAAGTGATATCTTATGATAAGTGTCTTTTTCTGTGTGACTTATTTCACTTAGAATCGTCGTACCTAAATCCATTCATCATGCTTCTACTAGGCTTATGACGTTGATTTCATGGCTGAGTGATATTCCATTGTACATAAGGACCACAACTTCTTTATCCATTTTTCTCTTTCCTGGGATATTTAAGGTGTAACGAAGTGGAGGTTCTTGTCAACAGAGCAGCCCTAAACTTTGGGGTGCCTGTGTCTTGCTGATTTTTAGTTTTCCCAATTTATACGCCCATGAGTGGAAGTGCCCTATGCTCCCTAAGCTGAGTTTTTTAGATGTTTCAGGACACACCGTGCACTTCTCCAGAGTGGCTCTTGGCAATTTACATCCCGCCCATCAGCGTAGCCAGGCTCCCGTTTCTCCATGGCCTGTCCTGCATTTCTGGTTTTGACACTGTATTCAGCATGGCCCTTTTGACCGATGGGAAGCGAGACTTCTTTGTAGCGCTGATTTGCCTTTCCAGTTTGCTTGGTTGGCCAAAAAGGGCGTATGCGTTTTTTCCTGGATATATTCAGGAAAAAACGCATACGCCCTTTTTGGCCAAGGGCATCATTGTCGAGGTTTTGCCGATTTTCCTGGGCTTTAAAGGCGATTCGAATCTCCCTCCTGAAATCTGTTTCCTGCAATTCTGCCTTGCTTTCCAATCCTCTTCGTTGCCTTCCCTCAATATATTTGTGGACGAGAGTCATCATTTATAAGTCTGCAGGTTTGTGAATTGCAGTGCCCCTGAGCTCCATTTTTCAACTCGCTTTCTTGGGAGCTGGCCGCAAAAGCGCAGGATTGCTTCAGGCCCTATTCTGGTCCCGGGCGGCAGGCTGAGCCTGTGGTTAATTCTTCTTCCTGATGGGAAAATAGAGTGACCTGTGCCTGTCCCAACACCTAGAGCTAGTCTCTCATTGGTTCCCCCTCTTCCCGTTCATCCTCAGGACAAATTGCAACCTCTACGGAACAGGAGGTTAAAGGTGCTGATTCTCCAAGGAGGGAGATTGCTAGTAAAGCGGCTGGAATGGCGAACCCGAGCACAAGGAGATGAGAAATGAGGTGCGTTTTAGAAACCTTTCCCGATCACACGGTGTACCATCTTCTGGGTTTCTCATGCATGTTTTCGATGTAGGAAGATGCCCTTGAACCTGGAGATTTGGGACCCATGGGATGGGTACCACGCAGTATTTCTTTAAAGGGTCTGCGTTTGCTCATCCAACCTCACCAAACCTCTCAGCCCCAAGAGTGTCCACCCTTATGTCTCAAACAGCTGTGGGTCTAGATATGGTCAATCCAGGTGGCATCACAGCCCCTGAACGAATTTTGTAAGAATTTCTCTCTCTTTCACTGTCTTTGATTCACGGGTTTTTAAAAGTAATTGATTTTTATAATGGGGTTTTCCTGGTTTTCACTGCTCTGATTTTGCCACTTTACACCCACTTGACTCACTTACAGAGAGATATCAATGCATAGGTTTCAAGATTCTTACTAGTCAGATATATTCTTGGGCGGTGAATAGGGGGTGTTGAGTCCAATTCATTGAGCAAGGAGTAGGTCTTGTCTGTTACATATTGGGTTTATGGAACGGTATCTGAGCTAATTTGAAACCCTTGTTTTATGCATCACCCCACCTCACCTTTCCCGTAAAGCAGCCATAGTGTGTTTTCTAAACGTGTGACTCTATTCTGTTTTGTAATTCAGTTCAAGGGTAGCGGTTTTTACATTCCCCCTATAAGTGATATCTTATGATAAGTGTCTTTTTCTGTGTGACTTATTTCACTTAGAATCGTCGTACCTAAATCCACTCATCATGCTGCTACTAGCCTTATGACGTTGATTTCATGGCTGAGTGATATTCCATTGTACATAAGGACCACAACTTCTTTATCCATTTTTCTCTTTCCTGGGATATTTAAGGTGTAACGAAGTGGAGGTTCTTGTCAACAGAGCAGCCCTAAACTTTGGGGTGCCTGTGTCTTGCTGATTTTTAGTTTTCCCAATTTATACGCCCATGAGTGGAAGTGCCCTATGCTCCCTAAGCTGAGTTTTTTAGATGTTTCAGGACACACCGTGCACTTCTCCAGAGTGGCTGTTGGCAATTTACATCCCGCCCATCAGCGTAGCCAGGCTCCCGTTTCTCCATGGCCTGTCCTGCATTTCTGGTTTTGACACTGTATTCAGCATGGCCCTTTTGACCGATGGGAAGCGAGACTTCTTTGTAGCGCTGATTTGCCTTTCCAGTTTGCTTGGTTGGCCAAAAAGGGCGTATGCGTTTTTTCCTGGATATATTCAGGAAAAAACGCATACGCCCTTTTTGGCCAAGGGCATCATTGTCGAGGTTTTGCCGATTTTCCTGGGCTTTAAAGGCGATTCGAATCTCCCTCCTGAAATCTGTTTCCTGCAATTCTGCCTTGCTTTCCAATCCTCTTCGTTGCCTTCCCTCAATATATTTGTGGACGAGAGTCATCATTTATAAGTCTGCAGGTTTGTGTATTGCAGTGCCCCTGAGCTCCATTTTTCAACTCGCTTTCTTGGGAGCTGGCCGCAAAAGAGCAGGATTGCTTCAGGGCCTATTCTGGTCCCGGGCGGCAGGCTCAGCCTGTGGTTAATTCTTCTTCCTGATGGGAAAATAGAGTGACCTGTGCCTGTCCCAACACCTAGAGCTAGTCTCTTATTGGTTCCCCCTCTTCCCGTTCATCCTGAGGACAAATTGCAACCTGTACGGAACAGGAGGTTAAAGGTGCTGATTCTCCAAGGAGGGAGATTTCTAGTAAAGCGGCTGGAATGGCGAACCCGAGCACAAGGAGATGAGAAATGAGGTGCGTTTTAGAAACCTTTCCCGATCACACGGTGTACCATCTTCTGGGTTTCTCATGCATGTTTTCGATGTAGGAAGATGCCCTTGAACCTGGAGATTTGGGACCCATGGGATGGGTACCACGCAGTATTTCTTTAAAGGGTCTGCGTTTGCTCACCCAACCTCACTAAACCTCTCAGCCCCAAGAGTGTCCACCCTTATGTCTCAATCAGCTGTGGGTCTAGGTATCGTCAATCCAGGTGGCATCACAGCCCCTGAACGAATTTTGTAAGAATTTCTCTCTCTTTCACTGTCTTTGTTTCACGGGTTTTTAAAAGTAATTGATTTTTATAATGGGGTTTATCTGCTTTTCACTGCTGTGTTTCTGCTGCTTTACACCCACTTGACTCACTTACAGAGAGATATCAATACATAGGTTTTAAGATTCTTACTAGTCAGATATATTCTTGGGCGGTGAATGGGGGGTGTTGAGTCCAATTCACTGAGCAAGGAGTAGGTCTGGTCTATTACATATTGGGTTTATGGAACGATATCTGAGCTAATTTGAAACCCTTGTTTTATGCATCACCCCACCTCACCTTTCCCGTTAAGCAGCCATAGTGTGTTTTCTAAACGTGTGACTCTGTTCTGTTTTGTAATTCAGTTCAAGGGTAGCGGTTTTTACATTCCCTCTATAAGTGATATCTTATGACAAGTGTCTTTTTCTGTGTGACTTATTTCACTTAGAATCGTCGTACCTAAATCCACTCAGCATCCTGCTACTAGCCTTATGACGTTGATTTCATGGCTGACTAATATTCCATTGTACATAAGGACCACAACTTCTTTATCCATTTTTCTCTTTCCTGGGATATTTAAGGTGTAACGAGGTGGAGGTTCTTGTCAATAGAGCAGCCCTAACCTTTGGGGTGCCTGTGTCTTGCTGATTTTTAGTTTTCCCAATTTATACGCCCATGAGTGGAAGTGCCCTATGCTCTCTAAGCTGAGTTATTTAGATGTTTCAGGACACACCGTACACTTCTCCAGAGTGGCTGTTGGCAATTTACATCCCGCCCATCAGCGTAGCCAGGCTCCCGTTACTCTATGGCCTCTCCTGCCTTTCTGGTTTTGACACTTTATTCATCATGGCCCTTTTGACCGATCAGAAGCGAGACTTCTTTGTAGCGCTGATTTGCCTTTCCAGGTTGCTTGGTTGGCCAAAAAGGGCGTATGCGTTTTTTCCTGAATATATTCAGGAAAAAACGCATACGCCCTTTTTGGCCAAGGGCATCATTGTCGAGGTTTTGCCGCTTTTCCTGTGCTTTAAAGGCGATTCGAATCTCCCTCCTGAAATCTGTTTCCTGCAATTCTGCCTTGCTTTCAAATCCTCTTCGTTGCCTTCCCTCAATATATTTGTGGACGAGAGTCATCATTTATAAGTCTGCAGGTTTGTGAATTGCAGTGCTCCTGAGCTCCATTTTTCAACTCGCTTTCTTGGGAGCTGGCCGCAAAAGCGCAGGATTGCTTCAGGCCCTATTCTGGTCCCGGGCGGCAGGCTGAGCCTGTGGTTAATTCTACTTCCTGATGGGAAAATAGAGTGACCTGTGCCTGTCCCAACACCTAGAGCTAGTCTCTCATTGGTTCCCCCTCTTCACGTTCATCCTCAGGACAAATTGCACCCTGTACGGAACAGGAGGTTAAAGGTGCTGATTCTCCAAGGACGGAGATTACTAGTAAAGCGGCTGGAATGGCGAACCCAAGCACAAGGAGATGAGAAATGAGGTGCGTTTTGGAAACCTTTCCCGATCACACGGTGTACCATCTTCTGGGTTTCTCATGCATGTTTTCGATGTAAGAAGATGCCCTTGAACCTGCAGATTTGGGACCCATGGGATGGGTACCACGCAGTATTACTTTAAAGGGTCTGCGTTTGCTCACCCAACCTCACCAAACCTCTCAGCCCCAAGAGTGTCCACCCTTATGTCTCAATCAGCTGTGGGTCTAGATATGGTCAATCCAGGTGGCATCACAGCCCCTGAACGAATTTTGTAAGAATTTCTCTCTCTTTCACTGTCTTTGTTTCACGGGTTTTTAAAAGTAATTGATTTTTATAATGGGGTTTAGCTGCTTTTCACTGCTGTGTTTCTGCCGCTTTACACCCACTTGACTCACTTACAGAGAGATATCAATACATAGGTTTTAAGATTCTTACTAGTCAGATATATTCTTGGGCGGTGAATAGGGGGTGTTGAGTCCAATTCACTGAGCAAGGAGTAGGTCTTGTCTATTATATATTGGGTTTATGGAACGGTATCTGAGCTAATTTGAAACCCTTGTTTTATGCATCACCCCACCTCACCTTTCCCGTTAAGCAGCCATAGTGTGTTTTCTAAACGTGTGACTCTGTTCTGTTTTGTAATTCATTTCAAGGGTAGCGGTTTTTACATTCCCTCTATAAGTGATATCTTATGATAAGTGTCTTTTTCTGTGTGACTTATTTCACTTAGAATCGTCGTACCTAAATCCACTCATCATGCTGCTACTAGCCTTATGACGTTGATTTCATGGCTGAGTGATATTCCATTGTACATAAGGACCACAACTTCTTTATCCATTTTTCTCTTTCCTGGGATATTTAAGGTGTAACGAAGTGGAGGTTCTTGTCAACAGAGCAGCCCTAAACTTTGGGGTGCCTGTGTCTTGCTGATTATTAGTTTTCCCAATTTGTACGCCCATGAGTGGAAGTGCCCTATGCTCTCTAAGCTGAGTTTTTTAGATGTTTCAGGACACACCGTACACTTTTCCAGAGTGGCTGTTGGCAATTTACATCCCGCCCATCAGCGTAGCCAGGCTCCCGTTTCTCCATGGCCTGTCCTGCCTTTCTGGTTTTGACACTTTATTCATCATGGCCCTTTTGACCGATCAGAAGCGAGACTTCTTTGTAGCGCTGATTTGCCTTTCCAGGTTGCTTGGTTGGCCAAAAAGGGCGTATGCGTTTTTTCCTGAATATATTCAGGAAAAAACGCATACGCCCTTTTTGGCCAAGGGCATCATTTTCGAGGTTTTGCCGCTTTTCCTGTGCTTTAAAGGCGATTCGAATCTCCCTCCTGAAATCTGTTTCCTGCAATTCTTTCTTGCTTTCAAATCCTCTTCGTTGCCTTCCCTCAATATATTTGTGGACGAGAGTCATCATTTATAAGTCTGCAGGTTTGTGAATTGCAGTGCTCCTGAGCTCCATTTTTCAACTCGCTTTCTTGGGAGCTGGCCGCAAAAGCGCAGGATTGCTTCAGGCCCTATTCTGGTCCCGGGCGGCAGGCTGAGCCTGTGGTTAATTCTACTTCCTGATTCGAAAATAGAGTGACCTGTGCCTGTCCCAACACCTAGAGCTAGTCTCTCATTGGTTCCCCCTCTTCCCGTTCATCCTCAGGACAAATTGCAACCTGTACGGAACAGGAGGTTAAAGGTGCTGATTCTCCAAGGACGGAGATTGCTAGTAAAGCGGCTAAAATGGCGAACCCAAGCACAAGGAGATGAGAAATGAGGTGCGTTTTGAAAACCTTTCCCGATCACACGGTGTACCATCTTCTGGGTTTCTCATGCATGTTTTCGATATAGGAAGATGCCCTTAAACCTGAGATTTGGGACCCCTGCAATGGGTACCACGCAGTATTACTTTAAAGGGTCTGCGTTTGCTCACCCAACCTCACCAAACCTCTCAGCCCCAAGAGTGTCCACCCTTATGTCTCAATCAGCTGTGGGTCTAGATATGGTCAATCCAGGTGGCATCACAGCCCCTGAACGAACTTTGTAAGAATTTCTCTCTCTTTCACTGTCTTTGTTTCACGGGTTTTTAAAAGTAATTGATTTTTATAATGGGGTTTAGCAGGTTTTCACTGCTGTGTTTCTGCCGCTTTACACCCACTTGACTCACTTACAGAGAGTTATCAATACATAGGTTTTAAGATTCTTACTTGTCAGATATATTCTTGGGCGTTGAATAGGGGGTGTTGAGTCCAATTCACTGAGCAAGGAGTAGGTCTTGTCTATTACATATTGGGTTTATGGAACGGTATCTGAGCTAATTTGAAACCTTTGTTTTATGCATCACCCCACCTCACCTTTCCCGTTAAGCAGCCATAGTGTGTTTTCTAAACGTGTGACTCTATTCTGTTTTGTAATTCAGTTCAAGGGTAGCGGTTTTTACATTCCCTCTATAAGTGATATCTTATGACAAGTGTCTTTTTCTGTGTGACTTATTTCACTTAGAATCATCGTACCTAAATCCACTCATCAAGCTGCTACTAGCCTTATGACGTTGATTTCATGGCTGAGTGATATTCCATTGTACATAAGGACCACAACTTCTTTATCCATTTTTCTCTTTCCTGGGATATTTAAGGTGTAACGAAGTGGAGGTTCTTGTCAACAAAGCAGCCCTAAACTTTGGGGTGCCTGTGTCTTGCTGATTTTTAGTTTTCCCAATTTATACGCCCATGAGTGGAAGTGCCCTATGCTCCCTAAGCTGAGTTTTTTAGATGTTTCAGGACACACCGTGCACTTCTCCAGAGTGGCTGTTGGCAATTTACATCCCGCCCATCAGCGTAGCCAGGTTCCCGTGTCTCCATGGCCTATCCTGCATTTATGGTTTTGACACTTTATACAGCATGGCCCTTTTGACCGAAAGGAAGCGAGACTTCTTTGTAGCGCTGATTTGCCTTTCCAGGTTGCTTGGTTGGCCAAAAAGGGCGTATGCTTTTTTTCCTGAATATATTCAGGAAACAACGCATACGCCCTTTTTGGCCAAGGGCATCATTGTCGAGGTTTTGCCGCTTTTCCTGTGCTTTAAAGGCGATTCGAATCTCCCTCCTGAAATCTGTTTCCTGCAATTCTGCCTTGCTTTCAAATCCTCTTCGTTGCCTTCCCTCAATATATTTGTGGACGAGAGTCATCATTTATAAGTCTGCAGGTTTGTGAATTGCAGTGCCCCTGAGCTCCATTTTTCAACTCGCTTTCTTGGGAGCTGGCCGCAAAAGCGCAGGATTGCTTGAGGCCCTATTCTGGTTCCGGGCGGCAGGCTGAGCCTGTGGTTAATTCTTCTTCCTGATGGTAAAATAGAGTGACCTGTGCCTGTCCCAAAACTTAGAGCTAGTCTCTCATTGGTTCCCCCTTTTCCCGTTCATCCTCAGGACAAATTGCAACCTGTAAGGAACAGGAGGTTAAAGGTGCTGATTCTCCAAGGAGGGAGATTGCTAGTAAACCGGCTGCAATGGCGAACCCGAGCACAAGGAGATGAGAAATGAGGTGCGTTTTGGAAAGCTTTCCCGATCACACGGTGTACCATCTTCTGGGTTTCTCATGCATGTTTTCGATATTGGGAGATGCCCTTAAACCTGAGATTTGGGACCCATGGAATGGGTACCACGCAGTATTACTTTAAAGGGTCTGCGTTTGCTCACCCAACCTCACCAAACCTCTCAGCCCCAAGAGTGTCCACCCTTATGTCTCAATCAGCTGTGTGTCTAGATATGGTCAATCCAAGTGGCATCACAGCCCCTGAACGAACTTTGTAAGAATTTCTTTCTCTTTCACTGTCTTTGTTTCACGGGTTTTTAAAAGTAATTGATTTTTATAATGGGGTTTAGCAGGTTTTCACTGCTGTGTTTCTGCCGCTTTACACCCACTTGACTCACTTACAGAGAGTTATCAATACATAGCTTTTAAGATTCTTACTAGTCAGATATATTCTTGGGTGGTGAATAAGGGGTGTTGAGTCCAATTCACTGAGCAAGGAGTAGGTCTTGTCTATTACATATTGGGTTTATGGAACGGTATCTGAGCTAATTTGAAACCTTTGTTTTATGCATCACCCCACCTCTCCTTTCCCGTTAAGCAGCCATAGTGTGTTTTCTAAACGTGTGACTCTATTCTGTTTTGTAATTCAGTTCAAGGGTAGCGTTTTTCACCTTCCCTCTATAAGTGATATCTTATGATAAGTGTCTTTTTTTGTGTGACTTATTTCACTTAGAATCATCGTACCTAAATCCACTCATCATGCTGCTACTAGCCTTATGACGTTGATTTCATGGCTGAGTGATATTCCATTGTACATAAGGACCACAACTTCTTTATCCATTTTTCTCTTTCCTGGGTTATTTAAGGCGTATCGAAGTGGAGGTTCTTGTCAAAAGAGCATCCCTAAACTTTGGGGTGACTGTGTCTTGCTGATTTTTAGTTTTCCCAAATTATACGCCCATGAGTGGAAGTGCCCTATGCTCTCTAAGCTGAGTTGTTTAGATGTTTCAGGACACACCGTACACTTCTCCAGCGTGGCTGTTGGCAGTTTCCATCCCGCCCATCAACGAAGCAAGGCTCCCGTTTCTCCATGGCCTGACCTGCATTTCTGGTTTTGACAATTTATTCAGCATGGTCCTTTTGACCGATGGGAAGCGAGACATCTTTGTAGCGCTGATTTGCCTTTCCAGGTTGCTTGGTTGGCCAAAAAGTGAGTATGCGTTTTTTCCTGAATATATTCAGGAAAAAACGCATACGCCCTTTTTGGCCAAGGGCATCATTGTCGAGGTTTTGCCGCTTTTCCTGTGCTTTAAATGCGATTCGAATCTCCTTCCTGAAATCTGTTTCCTGCAATTCTGCCTTGCTTTCAAATCCTCTTCGTTGCCTTCCCTCAATACATTTGTGGACGAGAATCATCATTTATAAGTCTGCATGTTTGTGAATTGCAGTGCCCCTGAGCTCCATTTTTCAACTCGCTTTCTTGGGAGCTGGCCGCAAAAGCGCAGGATTGCTTCAGGCCCTATTCTGGTCCCGGGCGGCAGGCTGAGCCTGTGGTTAATTCTTCTTTCTGATGGGAAGATAGAGTGACCTGTGCCTGTCCCAACACCTAGAGCTAGTCTCTCATTGGTTCCCCCTTTTCCCGTTCATCCTCAGGACAAATTGCAACCTGTACGGACCAGGATGTTAAAGATGCTGATTCTCCAAGGACGGAGATTGCTAGTAAAGTGGCTGCAATGGCGAACCCAAGCACAAGGAGATGAGAAATGAGGTGCATTTTGAAAACCTTTCCCGATCACACGGTGTACCATCTTCTGGGTTTCTCATGCATGTTTTCGATATAGGAAGATGCCCTTAAACCTGAGATTTGGGACCCCTGCAATGGGTACCACGCAGTATTACTTTAAAGGGTCTGCGTTTGCTCACCCAACCTCACCAAACCTCTCAGCCCCAAGAGTGTCCACCCTTATGTCTCAATCAGCTGTGTGTCTAGATATGGTCAATCCAGGTGGCATCACAGCCCCTGAACGAACTTTGTAAGAATTTCTCTCTCTTTCACTGTCTTTGTTTCACGGGTTTTTAAAAGTAATTGATTTTTATAATGGTGTTTAGCAGCTTTTCATTGCTGTGTTTCTGCCGCTTTACACCCACTTGACTCACTTACAGAGAGTTATCAAAACATAGGTTTTAAGATTCTTACTAGTCAGATATATTCTTGGGCGGTGAATAGGGGGTGTTAAGTCCAATTCATTGAGCAAGGAGTAGGTCTTTTCTATTACATATTGGGTTTATGGAACGGTATTTGAGCTAATTTGAAACCCTTGTTTTATGCATCACTCCACCTCACCTTTCCCGTTAAGCAGCCATAGTGTGTTTTCTATTCGTGTGACTCTATTCTGTTTTGTAATTCAGTTCAAGGGTAGCGGTTTTTACATTCCCTCTATAAGTGATATCTTATGATAAGTGTCTTTTTCTGTGTGACTTATTTCACTTAGAATCGTCGTACCTAAATCCACTCCTCATGCTGCTACTAGCCTTATAACGTTGATTTCATGGCTGAGTGATATTCCATTGTACATAAGGACTACAACTTCTTTATCCATTTTTCTCTTTCCTGGGATATTTAAGGTGTAACGAAGTGGAGGTTCTTGTCAACAGAGCAGCCCTAAACTTTGGGTTGCCTGTGTCTTGCTGATTTTTAATTTTCCCAATTTATACGCCCATGAGTGGAAGTGCCCTATGCTCCCTAAGCTGAGTTTTTTAGATGTTTCAGGACACACCGAGCACTTCTACAGAGTGGCTGTTGGCAATTTACATCCCGCCCATCAGCGTAGCCAGGTTCCCGTGTCTCCATGGCCTATCCTGCATTTATGGTTTTGACACTTTATTCAGCATGGCCCTTTTGACCGAAAGGAAGCGAGACTTCTTTGTAGCGCTGATTTGCCTTTCCAGGTTGCTTGGTTGGCCAAAAAGGGCGTATGCTTTTTTTCCTGAATATATTCAGGAAACAACGCATACGCCCTTTTTGGCCAAGGGCATCATTGTCGAGGTTTTGCCGCTTTTCCTGTGCTTTAAAAGCGATTCGAATCTCCCTCCTGAAATCTGTTTCCTGCAATTCTGCCTTGCTTTCAAATCCTCTTCGTTGCCTTCCCTCAATACATTTGTGGACGAGAGTCATCATTTATAAGTCTGCAGGTTTGTGAATTGCAGTGCCCCTGAGCTCCATTTTTCAACTCGCTTTCTTGGGAGCTGGCCGCAAAAACGCAGGATTGCTTCAGGCCCTATTCTGGTTCCGGGCGGCAGGCTGAGCCTGTGGTTAATTCTTCTTCCTGATGGTAAAATAGAGTGACCTGTGCCTGTCCCAACACTTAAAGCTAGTCTCTCATTGGTTCCCCCTTTTCCCGTTCATCCTCAGGACAAATTGCAACCTGTACGGAACAGGAGGTTAAAGGTGCTGATTCTCCAAGGAGGGAGATTGCTAGTAAAGCGGCTGGAATGGCGAACCCGAGCACAAGGAGATGAGAAATGAGGTGCGTTTTGGAAACCTTTCCCGATCACACGGTGTACCATCTTCTGGGTTTCTCATGCATGTTTTCGATGTAGGAAGATGCCCTTGAACCTGGAGATTTGGGACCCATGGGATGGGTACCACGCAGTCTTACTTTAAAGGGTCTGTGTTTGCTCACCCAACCTCACCAAACCTCTCAGCCCCAAGAGTGTCCACCGTTATTTCTCAATCAGCTATGTGTCTAGATATGGTCAATCCAAGTGGCATCACAGACCCTGAACGAATTTTGTAAGAATTTCTCTCTCTTTCACTGTCTTTGTTTCACGGGATTTAAAAGTAATTGATTTTTATAATGGGGTTTAGCAGGTTTTCACTGCTGTGTTTCTGCCGCTTTACACCCACTTGACTCACTTACAGAGAGTTATCAATACATAGGTTTTAAGATTCTTACTTGTCAGATATATTCTTGGGCGTTGAATAGGGGGTGTTGAGTCCAATTCACTGAGCAAGGAGTAGGTCTTGTCTATTACATATTGGGTTTATGGAACGGTATCTGAGCTAATTTGAAACCTTTGTTTTATGCATCACCCCACCTCACCTTTCCCGTTAAGCAGCCATAGTGTGTTTTCTAAACGTGTGACTCTATTCTGTTTTGTAATTCAGTTCAAGGGTAGCGGTTTTTACATTCCCTCTATAAGTGATATCTTATGACAAGTGTCTTTTTCTGTGTGACTTATTTCACTTAGAAGCATCGTACCTAAATCCACTCATCATGCTGCTACTAGCCTTATGACGTTGATTTCATGTGTGAGTGATATTCCATTGTACATAAGGACCACAGCTTCTTTATCCATTTTTCTCTTTCCTGGGATATTTAAGGTGTAACGAAGTGGAGGTTCTTGTCAACAGAGCAGCCCTAAACTTTGGGGTGCCTGTGTCTTGCTGATTTTTAGTTTTCCCAATTTATACGCCCATGAGTGGAAGTGCCCTATGCTCCCTAAGCTGAGTTTTTTAGATGTTTCAGGACACACCGTGCACTTCTCCAGAGTGGCTGTTGGCAATTTACATCCCGCCCATCAGCGTAGCCAGGCTCCCGTTTCTCCATGGTCTGTCCTGCATTTCTGGTTTTGACACTTTATTCAGCATCGCCCTTTTGACCGATGGGAAGAGAGACTTCTTTGTAGCGCTGATTTGCCTTTCGAGGTTGCTTGGTTGGCCAAAATGGGCGTATGCGTTTTTTCCTGAATATATTCAGGAAAAAACGCATACGCCCTTTTTGGCCAAGGGCATCATTGTCGAGGTTTTGCCGCTTTTCCTGTGCTTTAAATGCGATTCGAATCTCCTTCCTGAAATCTGTTTCCTGCAATTCTGCCTTGCTTTCAAATCCTCTTCGTTGCCTTCCCTCAATACATTTGTGGACGAGAGTCATCATTTATAAGTCTGCATGTTTGTGAATTGCAGTGCCCCTGAGCTCCATTTTTCAACTCGCTTTCTTGGGAGCTGGCCGCAAAAGCGCAGGATTGCTTCAGGCCCTATTCTGGTCCCGGGCGGCAGGCTGAGCCTGTGGTTAATTCTTCTTTCTGATGGGAAGATAGAGTGACCTGTGCCTGTCCCAACACCTAGAGCTAGTCTCTCATTGGTTCCCCCTTTTCCCGTTCATCCTCAGGACAAATTGCAACCTGTACGGACCAGGATGTTAAAGATGCTGATTCTCCAAGGACGGAGATTGCTAGTAAAGTGGCTGCAATGGCGAACCCAAGCACAAGGAGATGAGAAATGAGGTGCGTTTTGAAAACCTTTCCCGATCACACGGTGTACCAACTTCTGGGTTTCTCATGCATGTTTTCGATATAGGAAGATGCCCTTAAACCTGAGATTTGGGACCCCTGCAATGGGTACCACGCAGTATTACTTTAAAGGGTCTGCGTTTGCTCACCCAACCTCACCAAACCTCTCAGCCCCAAGAGTGTCCACCCTTATGTCTCAATCAGCTGTGTGTCTAGATATGGTCAATCCAGGTGGCATCACAGCCCCTGAACGAACTTTGTAAGAATTTCTCTCTCTTTCACTGTCTTTGTTTCACGGGTTTTTAAAAGTAATTGATTTTTATAATGGTGTTTAGCAGCTTTTCATTGCTGTGTTTCTGCCGCTTTACACCCACTTGACTCACTTACAGAGAGTTATCAAAACATAGGTTTTAAGATTCTTACTAGTCAGATATATTCTTGGGCGGTGAATAGGGGGTGTTAAGTCCAATTCATTGAGCAAGGAGTAGGTCTTTTCTATTACATATTGGGTTTATGGAACGGTATTTGAGCTAATTTGAAACCCTTGTTTTATGCATCACTCCACCTCACCTTTCCCGTTAAGCAGCCATAGTGTGTTTTCTATTCGTGTGACTCTATTCTGTTTTGTAATTCAGTTCAAGGGTAGCGGTTTTTACATTCCCTCTATAAGTGATATCTTATGATAAGTGTCTTTTTCTGTGTGACTTATTTCACTTAGAATCGTCGTACCTAAATCCACTCCTCATGCTGCTACTAGCCTTATAACGTTGATTTCATGGCTGAGTGATATTCCATTGTACATAAGGACCACAGCTTCTTTATCCATTTTTCTCTTTCCTGGGATATTTAAGGTGTAACGAAGTGGAGGTTCTTGTCAACAGAGCAGCCCTAAACTTTGGGGTGCCTGTGTCTTGCTGATTTTTAGTTTTCCCAATTTATACGCCCATGAGTGGAAGTGCCCTATGCTCCCTAAGCTGAGTTTTTTAGATGTTTCAGGACACACCGAGCACTTCTACAGAGTGGCTGTTGGCAATTTACATCCCGCCCATCAGCGTAGCCAGGTTCCCGTGTCTCCATGGCCTATCCTGCATTTATGGTTTTGACACTTTATTCAGCATGGCCCTTTTGACCGAAAGGAAGCGAGACTTCTTTGTAGCGCTGATTTGCCTTTCCAGGTTGCTTGGTTGGCCAAAAAGGGCGTATGCTTTTTTTCCTGAATATATTCAGGAAACAACGCATACGCCCTTTTTGGCCAAGGGCATCATTGTCGAGGTTTTGCCGCTTTTCCTGTGCTTTAAAGGCGATTCGAATCTCCCTCCTGAAATCTGTTTCCTGCAATTCTGCCTTGCTTTCAAATCCTCTTCGTTGCCTTCCCTCAATATATTTGTGGACGAGAGTCATCATTTATAAGTCTGCAGGTTTGTGAATTGCAGTGCCCCTGAGCTCCATTTTTCAACTCGCTTTCTTGGGAGCTGGCCGCAAAAGCGCAGGATTGCTTGAGGCCCTATTCTGGTTCCGGGCGGCAGGCTGAGCCTGTGGTTAATTCTTCTTCCTGATGGTAAAATAGAGTGACCTGTGCCTGTCCCAAAACTTAGAGCTAGTCTCTCATTGGTTCCCCCTTTTCCCGTTCATCCTCAGGACAAATTGCAACCTGTAAGGAACAGGAGGTTAAAGGTGCTGATTCTCCAAGGAGGGAGATTGCTAGTAAACCGGCTGCAATGGCGAACCCGAGCACAAGGAGATGAGAAATGAGGTGCGTTTTGGAAAGCTTTCCCGATCACACGGTGTACCATCTTCTGGGTTTCTCATGCATGTTTTCGATGTAGGAAGATGCCCTTGAACCTGGAGATTTGGGACCCATGGGATGGGTACCACGCAGTCTTACTTTAAAGGGTCTGCGTTTGCTCACCCAACCTCACCAAACCTCTCCGCCCCAAGAGTGTCCACCCTTATGTCTCAATCAGCTGTGTGTCTAGATATGGTCAATCCAAGTGGCATCACAGCCCCTGAACGAATTTTGTAAGAATTTCTCTCTCTTTCACTGTCTTTGTTTCACGGGTTTTTAAAAGTAATTGATTTTTATAATGGGGTTTAGCAGATTTTCACTGCTGTGTTTCTGCCGCTTTACACCCACTTGACTCACTTACAGAGAGTTATCAATACATAGGTTTTAAGATTCTTACTTGTCAGATATATTCTTGGGCGTTGAATAGGGGGTGTTGAGTCCAATTCATTGAGCAAGGAGTAGGTCTTGTCTATTACATATTGGGTTTATGGAACGGTATCTGAGCTAATTTGAAACCTTTGTTTTATGCATCACCCCACCTCACCTTTCCCGTTAAGCAGCCATAGTGTGTTTTCTAAACGTGTGACTCTATTCTGTTTTGTAATTCAGTTCAAGGGTAGCGGTTTTTACATTCCCTCTATAAGTGATATCTTATGACAAGTGTCTTTTTCTGTGTGACTTATTTCACTTAGAAGCATCGTACCTAAATCCACTCATCATGCTGCTACTAGCCTTATGACGTTGATTTCATGGCTGAGTGATATTCCATTGTACATAAGGACCACAACTTCTTTATCCATTTTTCTCTTTCCTGGGATATTTAAGGTGTAACGAAGTGGAGGTTCTTGTCAACAGAGCAGCCCTAAACTTTGGGGTGCCTGTGTCTTGCTGATTTTTAGTTTTCCCTATTTATACGCCCATGAGAGGAAGTGCCCTTTGCTCCCTAAGCTGAGTTTTTTAGATGTTTCAGGACACACCGTGCACTTCTCCAGAGTGGCTGTTGGCAATTTACATCCCGCCCATCAGCGTAGCCAGGCTCCCGTTTCTCCATGGTCTGTCCTGCATTTCTGGTTTTGACACTTTATTCAGCATCGCCCTTTTGACCGATGGGAAGAGAGACTTCTTTGTAGCGCTGATTTGCCTTTCGAGGTTGCTTGGTTGGCCAAAATGGGCGTATGCGTTTTTTCCTGAATATATTCAGGAAAAAACGCATACGCCCTTTTTGGCCAAGGGCATCATTGTCGAGGTTTTGCCGCTTTTCCTGTGCTTTAAATGCGATTCGAATCTCCTTCCTGAAATCTGTTTCCTGCAATTCTGCCTTGCTTTCAAATCCTCTTCGTTGCCTTCCCTCAATACATTTGTGGACGAGAGTCATCATTTATAAGTCTGCATGTTTGTGAATTGCAGTGCCCCTGAGCTCCATTTTTCAACTCGCTTTCTTGGGAGCTGGCCGCAAAAGCGCAGGATTGCTTCAGGCCCTATTCTGGTCCCGGGCGGCAGGCTGAGCCTGTGGTTAATTCTTCTTTCTGATGGGAAGATAGAGTGACCTGTGCCTGTCCCAACACCTAGAGCTAGTCTCTCATTGGTTCCCCCTTTTCCCGTTCATCCTCAGGACAAATTGCAACCTGTACGGACCAGGATGTTAAAGATGCTGATTCTCCAAGGACGGAGATTGCTAGTAAAGTGGCTGCAATGGCGAACCCAAGCACAAGGAGATGAGAAATGAGGTGCGTTTTGAAAACCTTTCCCGATCACACGGTGTACCATCTTCTGGGTTTCTCATGCATGTTTTCGATATAGGAAGATGCCCTTAAACCTGAGATTTGGGACCCCTGCAATGGGTACCACACAGTATTACTTTAAAGGGTCTGCGTTTGCTCACCCATCCTCACCAAACCTCTCAGCCCCAAGAGTGTCCACCCTTATGTCTCAATCAGCTGTGTGTCTGGATATGGTCAATCCAGGTGGCATCACAGCCCCTGAACGAACTTTGTAAGAATTTCTCTCTCTTTCACTGTCTTTGTTTCACGGGTTTTTAAAAGTAATTGATTTTTATAATGGTGTTTAGCAGCTTTTCATTGCTGTGTTTCTGCCGCTTTACACCCACTTGACTCACTTACAGAGAGTTATCAAAACATAGGTTTTAAGATTCTTACTAGTCAGATATATTCTTGGGCGGTGAATAGGGGGTGTTAAGTCCAATTCATTGAGCAAGGAGTAGGTCTTTTCTATTACATATTGGGTTTATGGAACGGTATTTGAGCTAATTTGAAACCCTTGTTTTATGCATCACTCCACCTCACCTTTCCCGTTAAGCAGCCATAGTGTGTTTTCTATTCGTGTGACTCTATTCTGTTTTGTAATTCAGTTCAAGGGTAGCGGTTTTTACATTCCCTCTATAAGTGATATCTTATGATAAGTGTCTTTTTCTGTGTGACTTATTTCACTTAGAATCGTCGTACCTAAATCCACTCCTCATGCTGCTACTAGCCTTATAACGTTGATTTCATGGCTGAGTGATATTCCATTGTACATAAGGACTACAACTTCTTTATCCATTTTTCTCTTTCCTGGGATATTTAAGGTGTAACGAAGTGGAGGTTCTTGTCAACAGAGCAGCCCTAAACTTTGGGTTGCCTGTGTCTTGCTGATTTTTAATTTTCCCAATTTATACGCCCATGAGTGGAAGTGCCCTATGCTCCCTAAGCTGAGTTTTTTAGATGTTTCAGGACACACCGAGCACTTCTACAGAGTGGCTGTTGGCAATTTACATCCCGCCCATCAGCGTAGCCAGGTTCCCGTGTCTCCATGGCCTATCCTGCATTTATGGTTTTGACACTTTATTCAGCATGGCCCTTTTGACCGAAAGGAAGCGAGACTTCTTTGTAGCGCTGATTTGCCTTTCCAGGTTGCTTGGTTGGCCAAAAAGGGCGTATGCTTTTTTTCCTGAATATATTCAGGAAACAACGCATACGCCCTTTTTGGCCAAGGGCATCATTGTCGAGGTTTTGCCGCTTTTCCTGTGCTTTAAAGGCGATTCGAATCTCCCTCCTGAAATCTGTTTCCTGCAATTCTGCCTTGCTTTCAAATCCTCTTCGTTGCCTTCCCTCAATATATTTGTGGACGAGAGTCATCATTTATAAGTCTGCAGGTTTGTGAATTGCAGTGCCCCTGAGCTCCATTTTTCAACTCGCTTTCTTGGGAGCTGGCCGCAAAAGCGCAGGATTGCTTGAGGCCCTATTCTGGTTCCGGGCGGCAGGCTGAGCCTGTGGTTAATTCTTCTTCCTGATGGTAAAATAGAGTGACCTGTGCCTGTCCCAAAACTTAGAGCTAGTCTCTCATTGGTTCCCCCTTTTCCCGTTCATCCTCAGGACAAATTGCAACCTGTAAGGAACAGGAGGTTAAAGGTGCTGATTCTCCAAGGAGGGAGATTGCTAGTAAACCGGCTGCAATGGCGAACCCGAGCACAAGGAGATGAGAAATGAGGTGCGTTTTGGAAAGCTTTCCCGATCACACGGTGTACCATCTTCTGGGTTTCTCATGCATGTTTTCGATGTAGGAAGATGCCCTTGAACCTGGAGATTTGGGACCCATGGGATGGGTACCACGCAGTCTTACTTTAAAGGGTCTGCGTTTGCTCACCCAACCTCACCAAACCTCTCCGCCCCAAGAGTGTCCACCCTTATGTCTCAATCAGCTGTGTGTCTAGATATGGTCAATCCAAGTGGCATCACAGCCCCTGAACGAATTTTGTAAGAATTTCTCTCTCTTTCACTGTCTTTGTTTCACGGGTTTTTAAAAGTAATTGATTTTTATAATGGGGTTTAGCAGGTTTTCACTGCTGTGTTTCTGCCGCTTTACACCCACTTGACTCACTTACAGAGAGTTATCAATACATAGGTTTTAAGATTCTTACTTGTCAGATATATTCTTGGGCGTTGAATAGGGGGTGTTGAGTCCAATTCATTGAGCAAGGAGTAGGTCTTGTCTATTACATATTGGGTTTATGGAACGGTATCTGAGCTAATTTGAAACCTTTGTTTTATGCATCACCCCACCTCACCTTTCCCGTTAAGCAGCCATAGTGTGTTTTCTAAACGTGTGACTCTATTCTGTTTTGTAATTCAGTTCAAGGGTAGCGGTTTTTACATTCCCTCTATAAGTGATATCTTATGACAAGTGTCTTTTTCTGTGTGACTTATTTCACTTAGAAGCATCGTACCTAAATCCACTCATCATGCTGCTACTAGCCTTATGACGTTGATTTCATGGCTGAGTGATATTCCATTGTACATAAGGACCACAACTTCTTTATCCATTTTTCTCTTTCCTGGGATATTTAAGGTGTAACGAAGTGGAGGTTCTTGTCAACAGAGCAGCCCTAAACTTTGGGGTGCCTGTGTCTTGCTGATTTTTAGTTTTCCCTATTTATACGCCCATGAGAGGAAGTGCCCTATGCTCCCTAAGCTGAGTTTTTTAGATGTTTCAGGACACACCGTGCACTTCTCCAGAGTGGCTGTTGGCAATTTACATCCCGCCCATCAGCGTAGCCAGGCTCCCGTTTCTCCATGGTCTGTCCTGCATTTCTGGTTTTGACACTTTATTCAGCATCGCCCTTTTGACCGATGGGAAGAGAGACTTCTTTGTAGCGCTGATTTGCCTTTCGAGGTTGCTTGGTTGGCCAAAATGGGCGTATGCGTTTTTTCCTGAATATATTCAGGAAAAAACGCATACGCCCTTTTTGGCCAAGGGCATCATTGTCGAGGTTTTGCCGCTTTTCCTGTGCTTTAAATGCGATTCGAATCTCCTTCCTGAAATCTGTTTCCTGCAATTCTGCCTTGCTTTCAAATCCTCTTCGTTGCCTTCCCTCAATACATTTGTGGACGAGAGTCATCATTTATAAGTCTGCATGTTTGTGAATTGCAGTGCCCCTGAGCTCCATTTTTCAACTCGCTTTCTTGGGAGCTGGCCGCAAAAGCGCAGGATTGCTTCAGGCCCTATTCTGGTCCCGGGCGGCAGGCTGAGCCTGTGGTTAATTCTTCTTTCTGATGGGAAGATAGAGTGACCTGTGCCTGTCCCAACACCTAGAGCTAGTCTCTCATTGGTTCCCCCTTTTCCCGTTCATCCTCAGGACAAATTGCAACCTGTACGGACCAGGATGTTAAAGATGCTGATTCTCCAAGGACGGAGATTGCTAGTAAAGTGGCTGCAATGGCGAACCCAAGCACAAGGAGATGAGAAATGAGGTGCGTTTTGAAAACCTTTCCCGATCACACGGTGTACCATCTTCTGGGTTTCTCATGCATGTTTTCGATATAGGAAGATGCCCTTAAACCTGAGATTTGGGACCCCTGCAATGGGTACCACACAGTATTACTTTAAAGGGTCTGCGTTTGCTCACCCATCCTCACCAAACCTCTCAGCCCCAAGAGTGTCCACCCTTATGTCTCAATCAGCTGTGTGTCTGGATATGGTCAATCCAGGTGGCATCACAGCCCCTGAACGAACTTTGTAAGAATTTCTCTCTCTTTCACTGTCTTTGTTTCACGGGTTTTTAAAAGTAATTGATTTTTATAATGGTGTTTAGCAGCTTTTCATTGCTGTGTTTCTGCCGCTTTACACCCACTTGACTCACTTACAGAGAGTTATCAAAACATAGGTTTTAAGATTCTTACTAGTCAGATATATTCTTGGGCGGTGAATAGGGGGTGTTAAGTCCAATTCATTGAGCAAGGAGTAGGTCTTTTCTATTACATATTGGGTTTATGGAACGGTATTTGAGCTAATTTGAAACCCTTGTTTTATGCATCACTCCACCTCACCTTTCCCGTTAAGCAGCCATAGTGTGTTTTCTATTCGTGTGACTCTATTCTGTTTTGTAATTCAGTTCAAGGGTAGCGGTTTTTACATTCCCTCTATAAGTGATATCTTATGATAAGTGTCTTTTTCTGTGTGACTTATTTCACTTAGAATCGTCGTACCTAAATCCACTCCTCATGCTGCTACTAGCCTTATAACGTTGATTTCATGGCTGAGTGATATTCCATTGTACATAAGGACTACAACTTCTTTATCCATTTTTCTCTTTCCTGGGATATTTAAGGTGTAACGAAGTGGAGGTTCTTGTCAACAGAGCAGCCCTAAACTTTGGGTTGCCTGTGTCTTGCTGATTTTTAATTTTCCCAATTTATACGCCCATGAGTGGAAGTGCCCTATGCTCCCTAAGCTGAGTTTTTTAGATGTTTCAGGACACACCGAGCACTTCTACAGAGTGGCTGTTGGCAATTTACATCCCGCCCATCAGCGTAGCCAGGTTCCCGTGTCTCCATGGCCTATCCTGCATTTATGGTTTTGACACTTTATTCAGCATGGCCCTTTTGACCGAAAGGAAGCGAGACTTCTTTGTAGCGCTGATTTGCCTTTCCAGGTTGCTTGGTTGGCCAAAAAGGGCGTATGCTTTTTTTCCTGAATATATTCAGGAAACAACGCATACGCCCTTTTTGGCCAAGGGCATCATTGTCGAGGTTTTGCCGCTTTTCCTGTGCTTTAAAAGCGATTCGAATCTCCCTCCTGAAATCTGTTTCCTGCAATTCTGCCTTGCTTTCAAATCCTCTTCGTTGCCTTCCCTCAATACATTTGTGGACGAGAGTCATCATTTATAAGTCTGCAGGTTTGTGAATTGCAGTGCCCCTGAGCTCCATTTTTCAACTCGCTTTCTTGGGAGCTGGCCGCAAAAGCGCAGGATTGCTTCAGGCCCTATTCTGGTTCCGGGCGGCAGGCTGAGCCTGTGGTTAATTCTTCTTCCTGATGGTAAAATAGAGTGACCTGTGCCTGTCCCAACACTTAAAGCTAGTCTCTCATTGGTTCCCCCTTTTCCCGTTCATCCTCAGGACAAATTGCAACCTGTACGGAACAGGAGGTTAAAGGTGCTGATTCTCCAAGGAGGGAGATTGCTAGTAAAGCGGCTGGAATGGCGAACCCGAGCACAAGGAGATGAGAAATGAGGTGCGTTTTGGAAACCTTTCCCGATCACACGGTGTACCATCTTCTGGGTTTCTCATGCATGTTTTCGATGTAGGAAGATGCCCATGAACCTGGAGATTTGGGACCCATGGGATGGGTACCACGCAGTCTTACTTTAAAGGGTCTGTGTTTGCTCACCCAACCTCACCAAACCTCTCAGCCCCAAGAGTGTCCACCGTTATGTCTCAATCAGCTATGTGTCTAGATATGGTCAATCCAAGTGGCATCACAGACCCTGAACGAATTTTGTAAGAATTTCTCTCTCTTTCACTGTCTTTGTTTCACGGGATTTAAAAGTAATTGATTTTTATAATGGGGTTTAGCAGGTTTTCACTGCTGTGTTTCTGCCGCTTTACACCCACTTGACTCACTTACAGAGAGTTATCAATACATAGGTTTTAAGATTCTTACTTGTCAGATATATTCTTGGGCGTTGAATAGGGGGTGTTGAGTCCAATTCACTGAGCAAGGAGTAGGTCTTGTCTATTACATATTGGGTTTATGGAACGGTATCTGAGCTAATTTGAAACCTTTGTTTTATGCATCACCACACCTCACCTTTCCCGTTAAGCAGCCATAGTGTGTTTTCTAAACGTGTGACTCTATTCTGTTTTGTAATTCAGTTCAAGGGTAGCGGTTTTTACATTCCCTCTATAAGTGATATCTTATGACAAGTGTCTTTTTCTGTGTGACTTATTTCACTTAGAAGCATCGTACCTAAATCCACTCATCATGCTGCTACTAGCCTTATGACGTTGATTTCATGTGTGAGTGATATTCCATTGTACATAAGGACCACAACTTCTTTATCCATTTTTCTCTTTCCTGGGATATTTAAGGTGTAACGAAGTGGAGGTTCTTGTCAACAGAGCAGCCCTAAACTTTGGGGTGCCTGTGTCTTGCTGATTTTTAGTTTTCCCAATTTATACGCCCATGAGTGGAAGTGCCCTATGCTCCCTAAGCTGAGTTTTTTAGATGTTTCAGGACACACCGTGCACTTCTCCAGAGTGGCTGTTGGCAATTTACATCCCGCCCATCAGCGTAGCCAGGCTCCTGTTTCTCCATGGTCTGTCCTGCATTTCTGGTTTTGACACTTTATTCAGCATCGCCCTTTTGACCGATGGGAAGAGAGACTTCTTTGTAGCGCTGATTTGCCTTTCGAGGTTGCTTGGTTGGCCAAAATGGGCGTATGCGTTTTTTCCTGAATATATTCAGGAAAAAACGCATACGCCCTTTTTGGCCAAGGGCATCATTGTCGAGGTTTTGCCGCTTTTCCTGTGCTTTAAATGCGATTCGAATCTCCTTCCTGAAATCTGTTTCCTGCAATTCTGCCTTGCTTTCAAATCCTCTTCGTTGCCTTCCCTCAATACATTTGTGGACGAGAGTCATCATTTATAAGTCTGCATGTTTGTGAATTGCAGTGCCCCTGAGCTCCATTTTTCAACTCGCTTTCTTGGGAGCTGGCCGCAAAAGCGCAGGATTGCTTCAGGCCCTATTCTGGTCCCGGGCGGCAGGCTGAGCCTGTGGTTAATTCTTCTTTCTGATGGGAAGATAGAGTGACCTGTGCCTGTCCCAACACCTAGAGCTAGTCTCTCATTGGTTCCCCCTTTTCCCGTTCATCCTCAGGACAAATTGCAACCTGTACGGACCAGGATGTTAAAGATGCTGATTCTCCAAGGACGGAGATTGCTAGTAAAGTGGCTGCAATGGCGAACCCAAGCACAAGGAGATGAGAAATGAGGTGCGTTTTGAAAACCTTTCCCGATCACACGGTGTACCATCTTCTGGGTTTCTCATGCATGTTTTCGATATAGGAAGATGCCCTTAAACCTGAGATTTGGGACCCCTGCAATGGGTACCACGCAGTATTACTTTAAAGGGTCTGCGTTTGCTCACCCAACCTCACCAAACCTCTCAGCCCCAAGAGTGTCCACCCTTATGTCTCAATCAGCTGTGTGTCTAGATATGGTCAATCCAGGTGGCATCACAGCCCCTGAACGAACTTTGTAAGAATTTCTCTCTCTTTCACTGTCTTTGTTTCACGGGTTTTTAAAAGTAATTGATTTTTATAATGGTGTTTAGCAGCTTTTCATTGCTGTGTTTCTGCCGCTTTACACCCACTTGACTCACTTACAGAGAGTTATCAAAACATAGGTTTTAAGATTCTTACTAGTCAGATATATTCTTGGGCGGTGAATAGGGGGTGTTAAGTCCAATTCATTGAGCAAGGAGTAGGTCTTTTCTATTACATATTGGGTTTATGGAACGGTATTTGAGCTAATTTGAAACCCTTGTTTTATGCATCACTCCACCTCACCTTTCCCGTTAAGCAGCCATAGTGTGTTTTCTATTCGTGTGACTCTATTCTGTTTTGTAATTCAGTTCAAGGGTAGCGGTTTTTACATTCCCTCTATAAGTGATATCTTATGATAAGTGTCTTTTTCTGTGTGACTTATTTCACTTAGAATCGTCGTACCTAAATCCACTCCTCATGCTGCTACTAGCCTTATAACGTTGATTTCATGGCTGAGTGATATTCCATTGTACATAAGGACTACAACTTCTTTATCCATTTTTCTCTTTCCTGGGATATTTAAGGTGTAACGAAGTGGAGGTTCTTGTCAACAGAGCAGCCCTAAACTTTGGGTTGCCTGTGTCTTGCTGATTTTTAGTTTTCCCAATTTATACGCCCATGAGTGGAAGTGCCCTATGCTCCCTAAGCTGAGTTTTTTAGATGTTTCAGGACACACCGAGCACTTCTCCAGAGTGGCTGTTGGCAATTTACATCCCGCCCATCAGCGTAGCCAGGTTCCCGTTTCTCCATGGCCTGTCCTGCATTTCTGGTTTTGACACTTTATTCAGCATGGCCCTTTTGACCGAAGGGAAGCCAGACCTCTTTGTAGCGCTGATTTGCCTTTCCAGGTTGCTTGGTTGGCCAAAAAGGGCGTATGCGTTTTTTCCTGAATATATTCAGGAAACAACGCATACGCCCTTTTTGGCCAAGGGCATCATTGTCGAGGTTTTGCCGCTTTTCCTGTGCTTTAAAGGCGATTCGAATCTCCCTCCTGAAATCTGTTTCCTGCAATTCTGCCTTGCTTTCAAATCCTCTTCGTTGACTTCCCTCAATATATTTGTCGACGAGAGTCATCATTTATAAGTCTGCAGGTTTGTGAATTGCAGTGCCCCTGAGCTCCATTTTTCAACTCGCTTTCTTGGGAGCTGGCCGCAAAAGCGCAGGATTGCTTCAGGCCCTAGTCTGGTCCCGGGCGGCAGGCTGAGCCTGTGGTTAATTCTTCTTCCTGATGGGAAAATAGAGTGACCTGTGCCTGTCCCAACACCTAGAGCTAGTCTCTCATTGGTTCCCCCTCTTCCCGTTCATCCTGAGGACAAATTGCAACCTGTACGGAACAGGAGGTTAAAGGTGCAGATTCTCCAAGGACGGAGATTGCTAGTAAAGCGGCTGGAATGGCGAACCCAAGCACAAGGAGATGAGAAATGAGGTGCGTTTTGGAAACCTGTCCCGATCACACGGTGTACCATCTTCTGGGTTTCTCATGCATGTTTTTGATGTAGGAAAATGCCTTTGAACCTGGAGATTTGGGACCCATGGGATGGGTACCACGCAGTATTACTTTAAAGGGTCTGCGTTTGCTCACCCAACCTCACCAAACCTCTCAGCCCCAAGAGTGTCCACCCTTATGTCTCAATCAGCTGTGGGTCTAGATATGGTCAATCCAGGTGGCATCACAGCCCCTGAACGAACTTTGTAAGAATTTCTCTCTCTTTCACTGTCTTTGTTTCACGGGTTTTTAAAAGTAATTGATTTTTATAATGGGGTTTAGCAGCTTTTCACTGCTGTGTTTCTGCCGCTTTACACCCACTTGACTCACTTACAGAGAGTTATCAATACATAGGTTTTAAGATTCTTACTAGTCAGATATATTCTTGGGCGGTGAATACGGGGTGTTGAGTCCAATTCATTGAGCAAGGAGTAGGTCTTCTCTATTACATATTGGGTTGATGGAACGGTATTTGAGCTAATTTGAAACCCTTGTTTTATGCATCACCCCACCTCACCTTTCCCGTTAAGCAGCCATAGTGTGTTTTCTATACGTGTGACTCTATTCTGTTTTGTAATTCAGTTCAAGGGTAGCGGTTTTTACATTCCCTCTATAAGTGATATCTTATGATAAGTGTCCTTTTCTGTGTGACTTATTTCACTTAAAATCGTCATACCAAAATCCTCTCCTCATGCTGCTACTAGCCTTATAACGTTGATTTCATGGCTGAGTGATATTCCATTGTACATAAGGACTACAACTTCTTTATCCATTTTTCTCTTTCCTGGGATATTTAAGGTGTAACGAAGTGGAGGTTCTTGTCAACAGAGCAGCCCTAAACTTTGGGTTGCCTGTGTCTTGCTGATTTTTAATTTTCCCAATTTATACGCCCATGAGTGGAAGTGCCCTATGCTCCCTAAGCTGAGTTTTTTAGATGTTTCAGGACACACCGAGCACTTCTACAGAGTGGCTGTTGGCAATTTACATCCCGCCCATCAGCGTAGCCAGGTTCCCGTGTCTCCATGGCCTATCCTGCATTTATGGTTTTGACACTTTATTCAGCATGGCCCTTTTGACCGAAAGGAAGCGAGACTTCTTTGTAGCGCTGATTTGCCTTTCCAGGTTGCTTGGTTGGCCAAAAAGGGCGTATGCTTTTTTTCCTGAATATATTCAGGAAACAACGCATACGCCCTTTTTGGCCAAGGGCATCATTGTCGAGGTTTTGCCGCTTTTCCTGTGCTTTAAAGGCGATTCGAATCTCCCTCCTGAAATCTGTTTCCTGCAATTCTGCCTTGCTTTCAAATCCTCTTCGTTGCCTTCCCTCAATATATTTGTGGACGAGAGTCATCATTTATAAGTCTGCAGGTTTGTGAATTGCAGTGCCCCTGAGCTCCATTTTTCAACTCGCTTTCTTGGGAGCTGGCCGCAAAACCGCAGGATTGCTTGAGGCCCTATTCTGGTTCCGGGCGGCAGGCTGAGCCTGTGGTTAATTCTTCTTCCTGATGGTAAAATAGAGTGACCTGTGCCTGTCCCAAAACTTAGAGCTAGTCTCTCATTGGTTCCCCCTTTTCCCGTTCATCCTCAGGACAAATTGCAACCTGTAAGGAACAGGAGGTTAAAGGTGCTGATTCTTCAAGGAGGGAGATTGCTAGTAAACCGGCTGCAATGGCGAACCCGAGCACAAGGAGATGAGAAATGAGGTGCGTTTTGGAAAGCTTTCCCTATCACACGGTGTACCATCTTCTGGGTTTCTCATGCATGTTTTCGATGTAGGAAGATGCCCTTGAACCTGGAGATTTGGGACCCATGGGATGGGTACCACGCAGTCTTACTTTAAAGGGTCTGCGTTTGCTCACCCAACCTCACCAAACCTCTCCGCCCCAAGATTGTCCACCCTTATGTCTCAATCAGCTGTGTGTCTAGATATGGTCAATCCAAGTGGCATCACAGCCCCTGAACGAATTTTGTAAGAATTTCTCTCTCTTTCACTGTCTTTGTTTCACGGGTTTTTAAAAGTAATTGATTTTTATAATGGGGTTTAGCAGGTTTTCACTGCTGTGTTTCTGCCGCTTTACACCCACTTGACTCACTTACAGAGAGTTATCAATACATAGGTTTTAAGATTCTTACTTGTCAGATATATTCTTGGGCGTTGAATAGGGGGTGTTGAGTCCAATTCATTGAGCAAGGAGTAGGTCTTGTCTATTACATATTGGGTTTATGGAACGGTATCTGAGCTAATTTGAAACCTTTGTTTTATGCATCACCCCACCTCACCTTTCCCGTTAAGCAGCCATAGTGTGTTTTCTATTCGTGTGACTCTATTCTGTTTTGTAATTCAGTTCAAGGGTAGCGGTTTTTACATTCCCTCTATAAGTGATATCTTATGATAAGTGTCCTTTTCTGTTTGACTTATTTCACTTAGAATCATCGTACCTAAATCCACTGATCATGCTGCTACTAGCCTTATGACGTTGATTTCATGGCTGAGTGATATTCCATTGTACATAAGGACCACAACTTCTTTATCCATTTTTCTCTTTCCTGGGATATTTAAGGTGTAACGAAGTGGAGGTTCTTGTCAACAGAGCAGCCCTAAACTTTGGGGTGCCTGTGTCTTGCTGATTTTTAGTTTTCCCAATTTATACGCCCATGAGTGGTAGTGCCCTATGCTCCCTAAGCTGAGTTTTTTAGATGTTTCAGGACACACCGTGCACTTCTCCAGAGAGGCTGTTGGCAATTTACATCCCGCCCATCAGCGTAGACAGGCTCCCGTTTGTCCATGGTCTGTCCTGCATTTCTGGTTTTGACACTTCATTCAGCATGGCCCTTTGACCGATGGGAAGAGAGACTTCTTTGTAGCGCTGATTTGCCTTTCGAGGTTGCTTCGTTGGCCAAAATGGCCGTATGCGTTTTTTCCTGAATATATTCAGGAAAAAACGCATACGCCCTTTTTGGCCAAGGGCATCATTCTCGAGGTTTTGCCGCTTTTCCTGTGCTTTAAAGGCGATTCGAATCTCCCTCCTGAAATCTGTTTCCTGCAATTCTGCCTTGCTTTCAAATCCTCTTCGTTGCCTTCCCTCAATATATTTGTGGACGAGAGTCATCATTTATAAGTCTGCAGGTTTGTGAATTGCAGTGCCCCTGAGCTCCATTTTTCAACTCGCTTTCTTGGGAGCTGGCCGCAAAAGCGCAGGATTGCTTCAGGCCCTAGTCTGGTCCCGGGCGGCAGGCTGAGCCTGTGGTTAATTCTTCTTCCTGATGGGAAAATAGAGTGACCTGTGCCTGTCCCAACACCTAGAGCTAGTCTCTCATTGGTTCCCCCTTTTCCCGTTCATCCTCAGGACAAATTGCAACCTGTACGGAACAGGAGGTTAAAGGTGCTGATTCTCCAAGGAGGGAGATTGCTAGTAAAGCGGCTGGAATGGCGAACCCGAGCACAAGGAGATGAGAAATGAGGTGCGTTTTGGAAACCTTTCCCGATCACACGGTGTACCATCTTCTGGGTTTCTCATACATGTTTTCGATGTAGGAAGATGCCCTTGAACCTGGAGATTTGGGACCCATGGGATGGGTACCACACAGTCTTACTTTAAAGGGTCTGTGTTTGCTCACCCAACCTCACCAAACCTCTCAGCCCCAAGAGTGTCCACCCTTATGTCTCAATCAGCTGTGTGTCTAGATATGGTCAATCCAGGTGGCATCACAGCCCCTGAACGAACTTTGTAAGAATGTCTCTCTCTTTCACTGTCTTTGTTTCACGGGTTTTTAAAAGTAATTGATTTTTATAATGGTGTTTAGTAGCTTTTCACTGCTGTGTTTCTGCCGCTTTACAGCCACTTGACTCACTTACAGAGAGTTATCAATCCATAGGTTTTAAGATTCTTACTAGTCAGATATATTCTTGGGCGGTGAATAGGGGGTGTTGAGTCCAATTCACTGAGCAAGGAGTAGGTCTTTTCTATTACATATTGGGTTTATGGAACGGTATCTGAGCTAAGTTGAAACCTTTGTTTTATGCATCACCCCACCTCACCTTTCCCGTTAAGCAGCCATAGTGTGTTTTCTAAACGTGTGACTCTATTCTGTTTTGTAATTCAGTTCAAGGGTAACGGTTTTTACATTCCCTCTATAAGTGATATCTTATGATAAGTGTCTTTTTTGTGTGACTTATTTCACTTAGAATCATCGTACCTAAATCCACTCATCATGCTGCTACTAGCCTTATGACGTTGATTTCATGGCTGAGTGATATTCCATTGTACATAAGGACCACAACTTCTTTATCCATTTTTCTCTTTCCTGGTATCTTTAAGGTGTATCGAAGTGGAGGTTCTTGTCAACAGAGCATCCCTAAACATTGGGGTGCCTGTGTCTTGCTGATTTTTAGTTTTCCCAATTTATACGCCCAGGAGTGGAAGTGCCCTATGCTCTCTAAGCTGAGTTGTTTAGATGTTTCAGGACACACCGTACACTTCTCCAGCGTAGCTGTAGGCAGTTTACATCCCGCCCATTAACGTAGCAAGGCTCCCGTTTCTCCATGGCCTGACCAGCATTTCTGGTTTTGACACTTTATTCAGGATGGTCCTTTTGACCGATTGGAAGCGAGACATCTTTGTAGCGCTGATTTGCCTTTCCAGGTTGCTTTGTTGGCCAAAAAGTGAGTATGCGTTTTTTCCTGAATATATTCAGGAAAAAACGCATACGCCCTTTTTGGCCAAGGGCATCATTGTTGAGGTTTTGCCGCTTTTCCTGTGCTTTAAAGGCGATTCGAATCTCCCTCCTGAAATCTGTTTCCTGCAATTCTGCCTTGCTTTCAAATCCTCTTCGTTGCCTTCCCTCAATACAATTGTGGACGAGAGTCATCATTTATAAGTCTGCAGGTTTGTGAATTGCAGTGCCCCTGAGCTCCATTTTTCAACTCGCTTTCTTGGGAGCTGGCCGCAAAAGCGCAGGATTGCTTCAGGCCCTATTCTTGTCCCGGGCGGCAGGCTGAGCCTGTGGTTAATTCTTCTTCCTGATGGGAAAATAGAGTGACCTGTGCCTGTCCCAACACCTAGAGCTATTCTCTCATTGGTTCCCCCTTTTCCCGTTCATCCTCAGGACAAATTGCAACCTGTACGGAACAGGAGGTTAAAGGTGCTGATTCTCCAAGGACGGAGATTGCTAGTAAAGTGGCTGGAATGGCGAACCCAAGCACAAGGAGATGAGAAATGAGGTGCGTTTTGAAAACCTTTCCCGATCACACGGTGTACCATCTTCTGGGTTTCTCATGCATGTTTTCGATATAGGAAGATGCCCTTAAACCTGAGATTTGGGACCCCTGGAATGGGTACCACGCAATGTTACTTTAAAGGGTCTGCGTTTGCTCACCCAACCTCACCAAACCTCTCAGCCCCAAGAGTGTCCACCCTTATGTCTCAATCAGCTGTGTGTCTAGATATGGTCAATCCAGGTGGCATCACAGCCCATGAACGAACTTTGTAAGAATTTCTCTCTCTTTCACTGTCTTTGTTTCACGGGTTTTTAAAAGTAATTGATTTTTATAATGGGGTTTAGCAGCTTTTCACTGCTGTGTTTCTGCCGCTTTACACCCACTTGACTCACTTACAGAGAGTTATCAATACATAGGTTTTAAGATTCTTACTAGTCAGATATATTCTTGGGCGGTGAAAACGGGGTGTTGAGTCCAATTCATTGAGCAAGGAGTAGGTCTTGTCTATTACATATTGGGTTTATGGAACGGTATTTGAGCTAATTTGAAACCCTTGTTTTATGCATCACCCCACCTCACCTTTCCCGTTAAGCAGGCATAGTGTGTTTTCTATACGTGTGACTCTATTCTGTTTTGTAATTCAGTTCAAGGGTAGCGGTTTTTACATTCCCTCTATAAGTGATATCTTATGATAAGTGTCTTTTTCTGTGTGACTTATTTCACTTAGAATCGTCCTACCTAAATCCACTCCTCATGCTGCTACTAGCCTTATAACATTGATTTCATGGGTGAGTGATATTCCATTGTACATAAGGACTACAACTTCTTTATCCATTTTTCTCTTTCCTGGGATATTTAAGGTGTAACGAAGTGGAGGTTCTTGTCAACAGAGCAGCCCTAAAATTTGGGTTGCCTGTGTCTTGCTGATTTTTAGTTTTCCCAATTTATACGCCCATGAGTGGAAGTGCCCTATGCTCCCTAAGCTGAGTTTTTTAGATGTTTCAGGACACACCGAGCACTTCTCCAGAGTGGCTGTTGGCAATTTACATCCCGCCCATCAGCGTAGCCAGGTTCCCGTTTCTCCATGGCCTGTCCTGCATTTCTGGTTTTGACACTTTATTCAGCATGACCCTTTTGACCGAAGGGAAGCCAGACCTCTTTGTAGCGCTGATTTGCCTTTCCAGGTTGCTTGGTTGGCCAAAAAGGGCGTATGCGTTTTTTCCTGAATATATTCAGGAAAAAACGCATACGCCCTTTTTGGCCAAGGGCATCATTGTTGAGGTTTTGCCGCTTTTCCTGTGCTTTAAAGGCGATTCGAATCTCCCTCCTGAAATCTGTTTCCTGCAATTCTGCCTTGCTTTCAAATCCTCTTCGTTGACTTCCCTCAATATATTTGTCGACGAGAGTCATCATTTATAAGTCTGCAGGTTTGTGAATTGCAGTGCCCCTGAGCTCCATTTTTCAACTCGCTTTCTTGGGAGCTGGCCGCAAAAGCGCAGGATTGCTTCAGGCCCTAGTCTGGTCCCGGGCGGCAGGCTGAGCCTGTGGTTAATTCTTCTTCCTGATGGGAAAATAGAGTGACCTGTGCCTGTCCCAACACCTAGAGCTAGTCTCTCATTGGTTCCCCCTCTTCCCGTTCATCCTGAGGACAAATTGCAACCTGTACGGAACAGGAGGTTAAAGGTGCAGATTCTCCAAGGACGGAGATTGCTAGTAAAGCGGCTGGAATGGCGAACCCAAGCACAAGGAGATGAGAAATGAGGTGCGTTTTGGAAACCTGTCCCGATCACACGGTGTACCATCTTCTGGGTTTCTCATGCATGTTTTTGATGTAGGAAAATGCCTTTGAACCTGGAGATTTAGGACCCATGGGATGGGTACCACGCAGTATTACTTTAAAGGGTCTGCGTTTGCTCACCCAACCTCACCAAACCTCTCAGCCCCAAGAGTGTGCACCCTTATGTCTCAATCAGCTGTGGGTCTAGATATGGTCAATCCAGGTGGCATCACAGCCCCTGAACGAACTTTGTAAGAATTTCTCTCTCTTTCACTGTCTTTGTTTCACGGGTTTTTAAAAGTAATTGATTTTTATAATGGGGTTTAGCAGCTTTTCACTGCTGTGTTTCTGCCGCTTTACACCCACTTGACTCACTTACAGAGAGTTATCAATACATAGGTTTTAAGATTCTTACTAGTCAGATATATTCTTGGGCGGTGAATACGGGGTGTTGAGTCCAATTCATTGAGCAAGGAGTAGGTCTTCTCTATTACATATTGGGTTGATGGAACGGTATTTGAGCTAATTTGAAACCCTTGTTTTATGCATCACCCCACCTCACCTTTCCCGTTAAGCAGCCATAGTGTGTTTTCTATACGTGTGACTCTATTCTGTTTTGTAATTCAGTTCAAGGGTAGCGGTTTTTACATTCCCTCTATAAGTGATATCTTATGATAAGTGTCCTTTTCTGTGTGACTTATTTCACTTAAAATCGTCATACCAAAATCCTCTCCTCATGCTGCTACTAGCCTTATAACGTTGATTTCATGGCTGAGTGATATTCCATTGTACATAAGGACTACAACTTCTTTATCCATTTTTCTCTTTCCTGGGATATTTAAGGTGTAACGAAGTGGAGATTCTTGTCAACAGAGCAGCCCTAAACTTTGGGTTGCCTGTGTCTTGCTGATTTTTAATTTTCCCAATTTATACGCCCATGAGTGGAAGTGCCCTATGCTCCCTAAGCTGAGTTTTTTAGATGTTTCAGGACACACCGAGCACTTCTACAGAGTGGCTGTTGGCAATTTACATCCCGCCCATCAGCGTAGCCAGGTTCCCGTGTCTCCATGGCCTATCCTGCATTTATGGTTTTGACACTTTATTCAGCATGGCCCTTTTGACCGAAAGGAAGCGAGACTTCTTTGTAGCGCTGATTTGCCTTTCCAGGTTGCTTGGTTGGCCAAAAAGGGCGTATGCTTTTTTTCCTGAATATATTCAGGAAACAACGCATACGCCCTTTTTGGCCAAGGGCATCATTGTCGAGGTTTTGCCGCTTTTCCTGTGCTTTAAAGGCGATTCGAATCTCCCTCCTGAAATCTGTTTCCTGCAATTCTGCCTTGCTTTCAAATCCTCTTCGTTGCCTTCCCTCAATATATTTGTGGACGAGAGTCATCATTTATAAGTCTGCAGGTTTGTGAATTGCAGTGCCCCTGAGCTCCATTTTTCAACTCGCTTTCTTGGGAGCTGGCCGCAAAACCGCAGGATTGCTTGAGGCCCTATTCTGGTTCCGGGCGGCAGGCTGAGCCTGTGGTTAATTCTTCTTCCTGATGGTAAAATAGAGTGACCTGTGCCTGTCCCAAAACTTAGAGCTAGTCTCTCATTGGTTCCCCCTTTTCCCGTTCATCCTCAGGACAAATTGCAACCTGTAAGGAACAGGAGGTTAAAGGTGCTGATTCTTCAAGGAGGGAGATTGCTAGTAAACCGGCTGCAATGGCGAACCCGAGCACAAGGAGATGAGAAATGAGGTGCGTTTTGGAAAGCTTTCCCTATCACACGGTGTACCATCTTCTGGGTTTCTCATGCATGTTTTCGATGTAGGAAGATGCCCTTGAACCTGGAGATTTGGGACCCATGGGATGGGTACCACGCAGTCTTACTTTAAAGGGTCTGCGTTTGCTCACCCAACCTCACCAAACCTCTCCGCCCCAAGAGTGTCCACCCTTATGTCTCAATCAGCTGTGTGTCTAGATATGGTCAATCCAAGTGGCATCACAGCCCCTGAACGAATTTTGTAAGAATTTCTCTCTCTTTCACTGTCTTTGTTTCACGGGTTTTTAAAAGTAATTGATTTTTATAATGGGGTTTAGCAGCTTTTCACTGCTGTGTTTCTGCCGCTTTACACCCACTTGACTCACTTACAGAGAGTTATCAATACATAGGTTTTAAGATTCTTACTTGTCAGATATATTCTTGGGCGTTGAATAGGGGGTGTTGAGTCCAATTCATTGAGCAAGGAGTAGGTCTTGTCTATTACATATTGGGTTTATGGAACGGTATCTGAGCTAATTTGAAACCTTTGTTTTATGCATCACCCCACCTCACCTTTCCCGTTAAGCAGCCATAGTGTGTTTTCTATTCGTGTGACTCTATTCTGTTTTGTAATTCAGTTCAAGGGTAACGGTTTTTACATTCCCTCTATAAGTGATATCTTATGATAAGTGTCTTTTTTGTGTGACTTATTTCACTTAGAATCATCGTACCTAAATCCACTCATCATGCTGCTACTAGCCTTATGACGTTGATTTCATGGCTGAGTGATATTCCATTGTACATAAGGACCACAACTTCTTTATCCATTTTTCTCTTTCCTGGGATCTTTAAGGTGTATCGAAGTGGAGGTTCTTGTCAACAGAGCATCCCTAAACATTGGGGTGCCTGTGTCTTGCTGATTTTTAGTTTTCCCAATTTATACGCCCAGGAGTGGAAGTGCCCTATGCTCTCTAAGCTGAGTTGTTTAGATGTTTCAGGACACACCGTACACTTCTCCAGCGTAGCTGTTGGCAGTTTACATCCCGCCCATTAACGTAGCAAGGCTCCCGTTTCTCCATGGCCTGACCAGCATTTCTGGTTTTGACACTTTATTCAGGATGGTCCTTTTGACCGATTGGAAGCGAGACATCTTTGTAGCGCTGATTTGCCTTTCCAGGTTGCTTTGTTGGCCAAAAAGTGAGTATGCGTTTTTTCCTGAATATATTCAGGAAAAAACGCATACGCCCTTTTTGGCCAAGGGCATCATTGTTGAGGTTTTGCCGCTTTTCCTGTGCTTTAAAGGCGATTCGAATCTCCCTCCTGAAATCTGTTTCCTGCAATTCTGCCTTGTTTTCAAATCCTCTTCGTTGCCTTCCCTCAATACAATTGTGGACGAGAGTCATCATTTATAAGTCTGCAGGTTTGTGAATTGCAGTGCCCCTGAGCTCCATTTTTCAACTCGCTTTCTTGGGAGCTGGCCGCAAAAGCGCAGGATTGCTTCAGGCCCTATTCTTGTCCCGGGCGGCAGGCTGAGCCTGTGGTTAATTCTTCTTCCTGATGGGAAAATAGAGTGACCTGTGCCTGTCCCAACACCTAGAGCTAGTCTCTCATTGGTTCCCCCTTTTCCCGTTCATCCTCAGGACAAATTGCAACCTGTACGGAACAGGAGGTTAAAGGTGCTGATTCTCCAAGGACGGAGATTGCTAGTAAAGTGGCTGCAATGGCGAACCCAAGCACAAGGAGATGAGAAATGAGGTGCGTTTTGAAAACCTTTCCCGATCACACGGTGTACCATCTTCTGGGTTTCTCATGCATGTTTTCGATATAGGAAGATGCCCTTAAACCTGAGATTTGGGACCCCTGGAATGGGTACCACGCAATGTTACTTTAAAGGGTCTGCGTTTGCTCACCCAACCTCACCAAACCTCTCAGCCCCAAGAGTGTCCACCCTTATGTCTCAATCAGCTGTGTGTCTAGATATGGTCAATCCAGGTGGCATCACAGCCCCTGAACGAACTTTGTAAGAATTTCTCTCTCTTTCACTGTCTTTGTTTCACGGGTTTTTAAAAGTAATTGATTTTTATAATGGGGTTTAGCAGCTTTTCACTGCTGTGTTTCTGCCGCTTTACACCCACTTGACTCACTTACAGAGAGTTATCAATACATAGGTTTTAAGATTCTTACTAGTCAGATATATTCTTGGGCGGTGAATACGGGGTGTTGAGTCCAATTCATTGAGCAAGGAGTAGGTCTTGTCTATTACATATTGGGTTTATGGAACGGTATTTGAGCTAATTTGAAACCCTTGTTTTATGCATCACCCCACCTCACCTTTCCCGTTAAGCAGGCATAGTGTGTTTTCTATACGTGTGACTCTATTCTGTTTTGTAATTCAGTTCAAGGGTAGCGGTTTTTACATTCCCTCTATAAGTGATATCTTATGATAAGTGTCTTTTTCTGTGTGACTTATTTCACTTAGAATCGTCGTACCTAAATCCACTCCTCATGCTGCTACTAGCCTTATAACATTGATTTCATGGCTGAGTGATATTCCATTGTACATAAGGACTACAACTTCTTTATCCATTTTTCTCTTTCCTGGGATATTTAAGGTGTAACGAAGTGGAGGTTCTTGTCAACAGAGCAGCCCTAAACTTTGGGTTGCCTGTGTCTTGCTGATTTTTAGTTTTCCCAATTTATACGCCCATGAGTGGAAGTGCCCTATGCTCCCTAAGCTGAGTTTTTTAGATGTTTCAGGACACACCGAGCACTTCTCCAGAGTGGCTGTTGGCAATTTACATCCCGCCCATCAGCGTAGCCAGGTTCCCGTTTCTCCATGGCCTGTCCTGCATTTCTGGTTTTGACACTTTATTCAGCATGGCCCTTTTGACCGAAGGGAAGCCAGACCTCTTTGTAGCGCTGATTTGCCTTTCCAGGTTGCTTGGTTGGCCAAAAAGGGCGTATGCGTTTTTTCCTGAATATATTCAGGAAAAAACGCATACGCCCTTTTTGGCCAAGGGCATCATTGTCGAGGTTTTGCCGCTTTTCCTGTGCTTTAAAGGCGATTCGAATCTCCCTCCTGAAATCTGTTTCCTGCAATTCTGCCTTGCTTTCAAATCCTCTTCGTTGACTTCCCTCAATATATTTGTCGACGAGAGTCATCATTTATAAGTCTGCAGGTTTGTGAATTGCAGTGCCCCTGAGCTCCATTTTTCAACTCGCTTTCTTGGGAGCTGGCCGCAAAAGCGCAGGATTGCTTCAGGCCCTAGTCTGGTCCCGGGCGGCAGGCTGAGCCTGTGGTTAATTCTTCTTCCTGATGGGAAAATAGAGTGACCTGTGCCTGTCCCAACACCTAGAGCTAGTCTCTCATTGGTTCCCCCTCTTTCCGTTCATCCTGAGGACAAATTGCAACCTGTACGGAACAGGAGGTTAAAGGTGCAGATTCTCCAAGGACGGAGATTGCTAGTAAAGCGGCTGGAATGGCGAACCCAAGCACAAGGAGATGAGAAATGAGGTGCGTTTTGGAAACCTTTCCCGATCACACGGTGTACCATCTTCTGGGTTTCTCATGCATGTTTTTGATGTAGGAAAATGCCTTTGAACCTGGAGATTTGGGACCCATGGGATGGGTACCACGCAGTATTACTTTAAAGGGTCTGCGTTTGCTCACCCAACCTCACCAAACCTCTCAGCCCCAAGAGTGTCCACCCTTATGTCTCAATCAGCTCTGGGTCTAGATATGGTCAATCCAGGTGGCATCACAGCCCCTGAACGAACTTTGTAAGAATGTCTCTCTCTTTCACTGTCTTTGTTTCACGGGTTTTTAAAAGTAATTGATTTTTATAATGGTGTTTAGTAGCTTTTCACTGCTGTGTTTCTGCCGCTTTACACCCACTTGACTCACTTATAGAGAGTTATCAATACATAGGTTTTAAGATTCTTACTAGTCAGATATATTCTTGGGCGGTGAATAGGGGGTGTTGAGTCCAATTCACTGAGCAAGGAGTAGGTCTTGTCTATTACATATTGGGTTTATGGAACGGTATCTGAGCTAAGTTGAAACCTTTGTTTTATGCATCACCCCACCACACCTTTCCCGTTAAGCAGCCATAGTGTGTTTTCTAAACGTGTGACTCTATTCTGTTTTGTAATTCAGTTCAAGGGTAACGGTTTTTACATTCCCTCTATAAGTGATATCTTATGATAAGTGTCTTTTTTGTGTGACTTATTTCACTTAGAATCATCGTACCTAAATCCACTCATCATGCTGCTACTAGCCTTATGACGTTGATTGCATGGCTGAGTGATATTCCATTGTACATAAGGACCACAACTTCTTTATCCATTTTTCTCTTTCCTGGGATCTTTAAGGTGTATCGAAGTGGAGGTTCTTGTCAACAGAGCATCCCTAAACATTGGGGTGCCTGTGTCTTGCTGATTTTTAGTTTTCCCAATTTATACGCCCAGGAGTGGAAGTGCCCTATGCTCTCTAAGCTGAGTTGTTTAGATGTTTCAGGACACACCGTACACTTCTCCAGCGTAGCTGTTGGCAGTTTACATCCCGCCCATTAACGTAGCAAGGCTCCCGTTTCTCCATGGCCTGACCAGCATTTCTGGTTTTGACACTTTATTCAGGATGGTCCTTTTGACCGATTGGAAGCGAGACATCTTTGTAGCGCTGATTTGCCTTTCCAGGTTGCTTTGTTGGCCAAAAAGTGAGTATGCGTTTTTTCCTGAATATATTCAGGAAAAAACGCATACGCCCTTTTTGGCCAAGGGCATCATTGTTGAGGTTTTGCCGCTTTTCCTGTGCTTTAAAGGCGATTCGAATCTCCCTCCTGAAATCTGTTTCCTGCAATTCTGCCTTGCTTTCAAATCCTCTTCGTTGCCTTCCCTCAATACAATTGTGGACGAGAGTCATCATTTATAAGTCTGCAGGTTTGTGAATTGCAGTGCCCCTGAGCTCCATTTTTCAACTCGCTTTCTTGGGAGCTGGCCGCAAAAGCGCAGGATTGCTTCAGGCCCTATTCTTGTCCCGGGCGGCAGGCTGAGCCTGTGGTTAATTCTTCTTCCTGATGGGAAAATAGAGTGACCTGTGCCTGTCCCAACACCTAGAGCTAGTCTCTCATTGGTTCCCCCTTTTCCCGTTCATCCACAGGACAAATTGCAACCTGTACGGAACAGGAGGTTAAAGGTGCTGATTCTCCAAGGACGGAGATTGCTAGTAAAGTGGCTGGAATGGCGAACCCAAGCACAAGGAGATGAGAAATGAGGTGCGTTTTGAAAACCTTTCCCGATCACACGGTGTACCATCTTCTGGGTTTCTCATGCATGTTTTCGATATAGGAAGATGCCCTTAAACCTGAGATTTGGGACCCCTGGAATGGGTACCACGCAATGTTACTTTAAAGGGTCTGCGTTTGCTCACCCAACCTCACCAAACCTCTCAGCCCCAAGAGTGTCCACCCTTATGTCTCAATCAGCTGTGTGTCTAGATATGGTCAATCCAGGTGGCATCACAGCCCCTGAACGAACTTTGTAAGAATTTCTCTCTCTTTCACTGTCTTTGTTTCACGGGTTTTTAAAAGTAATTGATTTTTATAATGGGGTTTAGCAGCTTTTCACTGCTGTGTTTCTGCCGCTTTACACCCACTTGACTCACTTACAGAGAGTTATCAATACATAGGTTTTAAGATTCTTACTAGTCAGATATATTCTTGGGCGGTGAATAGGGGGTGTTGAGTCCAATTCACTGAGCAAGGAGTAGGTCTTGTCTATTACATATTGGGTTTATGGAACGGTATCTGAGCTAAGTTGAAACCTTTGTTTTATGCATCACCCCACCTCACCTTTCCCGTTAAGCAGCCATAGTGTGTTTTCTAAACGTGTGACTCTATTCTGTTTTGTAATTCAGTTCAAGGGTAACGGTTTTTACATTCCCTCTATAAGTGATATCTTATGATAAGTGTCTTTTTTGTGTGACTTATTTCACTTAGAATCATCGTACCTAAATCCACTCATCATGCTGCTACTAGCCTTATGACGTTGATTGCATGGCTGAGTGATATTCCATTGTACATAAGGACCACAACTTCTTTATCCATTTTTCTCTTTCCTGGGATCTTTAAGGTGTATCGAAGTGGAGGTTCTTGTCAACAGAGCATCCCTAAACATTGGGGTGCCTGTGTCTTGCTGATTTTTAGTTTTCCCAATTTATACGCCCAGGAGTGGAAGTGCCCTATGCTCTCTAAGCTGAGTTGTTTAGATGTTTCAGGACACACCGTACACTTCTCCAGCGTAGCTGTTGGCAGTTTACATCCCGCCCATTAACGTAGCAAGGCTCCCGTTTCTCCATGGCCTGACCAGCATTTCTGGTTTTGACACTTTATTCAGGATGGTCCTTTTGACCGATTGGAAGCGAGACATCTTTGTAGCGCTGATTTGCCTTTCCAGGTTGCTTTGTTGGCCAAAAAGTGAGTATGCGTTTTTTCCTGAATATATTCAGGAAAAAACGCATACGCCCTTTTTGGCCAAGGGCATCATTGTTGAGGTTTTGCCGCTTTTCCTGTGCTTTAAAGGCGATTCGAATCTCCCTCCTGAAATCTGTTTCCTGCAATTCTGCCTTGCTTTCAAATCCTCTTCGTTGCCTTCCCTCAATACAATTGTGGACGAGAGTCATCATTTATAAGTCTGCAGGTTTGTGAATTGCAGTGCCCCTGAGCTCCATTTTTCAACTCGCTTTCTTGGGAGCTGGCCGCAAAAGCGCAGGATTGCTTCAGGCCCTATTCTTGTCCCGGGCGGCAGGCTGAGCCTGTGGTTAATTCTTCTTCCTGATGGGAAAATAGAGTGACCTGTGCCTGTCCCAACACCTAGAGCTAGTCTCTCATTGGTTCCCCCTTTTCCCGTTCATCCACAGGACAAATTGCAACCTGTACGGAACAGGAGGTTAAAGGTGCTGATTCTCCAAGGACGGAGATTGCTAGTAAAGTGGCTGGAATGGCGAACCCAAGCACAAGGAGATGAGAAATGAGGTGCGTTTTGAAAACCTTTCCCGATCACACGGTGTACCATCTTCTGGGTTTCTCATGCATGTTTTCGATATAGGAAGATGCCCTTAAACCTGAGATTTGGGACCCCTGGAATGGGTACCACGCAATGTTACTTTAAAGGGTCTGCGTTTGCTCACCCAACCTCACCAAACCTCTCAGCCCCAAGAGTGTCCACCCTTATGTCTCAATCAGCTGTGTGTCTAGATATGGTCAATCCAGGTGGCATCACAGCCCCTGAACGAACTTTGTAAGAATTTCTCTCTCTTTCACTGTCTTTGTTTCACGGGTTTTTAAAAGTAATTGATTTTTATAATGGGGTTTAGCAGCTTTTCACTGCTGTGTTTCTGCCGCTTTACACCCACTTGACTCACTTACAGAGAGTTATCAATACATAGGTTTTAAGATTCTTACTAGTCAGATATATTCTTGGGCGGTGAATACGGGGTGTTGAGTCCAATTCATTGAGCAAGGAGTAGGTCTTGTCTATTACATATTGGGTTTATGGAACGGTATTTGAGCTAATTTGAAACCCTTGTTTTATGCATCACCCCACCTCACCTTTCCCGTTAAGCAGGCATAGTGTGTTTTCTATACGTGTGACTCTATTCTGTTTTGTAATTCAGTTCAAGGGTAGCGGTTTTTACATTCCCTCTATAAGTGATATCTTATGATAAGTGTCTTTTTCTGTGTGACTTATTTCACTTAGAATCGTCGTACCTAAATCCACTCCTCATGCTGCTACTAGCCTTATAACATTGATTTCATGGCTGAGTGATATTCCATTGTACATAAGGACTACAACTTCTTTATCCATTTTTCTCTTTCCTGGGATATTTAAGGTGTAAGGAAGTGGAGGTTCTTGTCAACAGAGCAGCCCTAAACTTTGGGTTGCCTGTGTCTTGCTGATTTTTAGTTTTCCCAATTTATACGCCCATGAGTGGAAGTGCCCTATGCTCCCTAAGCTGAGTTTTTTAGATGTTTCAGGACACACCGAGCACTTCTCCAGAGTGGCTGTTGGCAATTTACATCCCGCCCATCAGCGTAGCCAGGTTCCCGTTTCTCCATGGCCTGTCCTGCATTTCTGGTTTTGACACTTTATTCAGCATGGCCCTTTTGACCGAAGGGAAGCCAGACCTCTTTGTAGCGCTGATTTGCCTTTCCAGGTTGCTTGGTTGGCCAAAAAGGGCGTATGCGTTTTTTCCTGAATATATTCAGGAAAAAACGCATACGCCCTTTTTGGCCAAGGGCATCATTGTCGAGGTTTTGCCGCTTTTCCTGTGCTTTAAAGGCGATTCGAATCTCCCTCCTGAAATCTGTTTCCTGCAATTCTGCATTGCTTTCAAATCCTCTTCGTTGACTTCCCTCAATATATTTGTCGACGAGAGTCATCATTTATAAGTCTGCAGGTTTGTGAATTGCAGTGCCCCTGAGCTCCATTTTTCAACTCGCTTTCTTGGGAGCTGGCCGCAAAAGCGCAGGATTGCTTCAGGCCCTATTCTTGTCCCGGGCGGCAGGCTGAGCCTGTGGTTAATTCTTCTTCCTGATGGGAAAATAGAGTGACCTGTGCCTGTCCCAACACCTAGAGCTAGTCTCTCATTGGTTCCCCCTTTTCCCGTTCATCCTCAGGACAAATTGCAACCTGTACGGAACAGGAGGTTAAAGGTGCAGATTCTCCAAGGACGGAGATTGCTAGTAAAGCGGCTGGAATGGCGAACCCAAGCACAAGGAGATGAGAAATGAGGTGCGTTTTGGAAACCTTTCCCGATCACACGGTGTACCATCTTCTGGGTTTCTCATGCATGTTTTTGATGTAGGAAAATGCCTTTGAACCTGGAGATTTGGGACCCATGGGATGGGTACCACGCAGTATTACTTTAAAGGGTCTGCGTTTGCTCACCCAACCTCACCAAACCTCTCAGCCCCAAGAGTGTCCACCCTTATGTCTCAATCAGCTCTGGGTCTAGATATGGTCAATCCAGGTGGCATCACAGCCCCTGAACGAACTTTGTAAGAATGTCTCTCTCTTTCACTGTCTTTGTTTCACGGGTTTTTAAAAGTAATTGATTTTTATAATGGTGTTTAGTAGCTTTTCACTGCTGTGTTTCTGCCGCTTTACACCCACTTGACTCACTTATAGAGAGTTATCAATACATAGGTTTTAAGATTCTTACTAGTCAGATATATTCTTGGGCGGTGAATAGGGGGTGTTGAGTCCAATTCACTGAGCAAGGAGTAGGTCTTTTCTATTACATATTGGGTTTATGGAACGGTATCTGAGCTAAGTTGAAACCTTTGTTTTATGCATCACCCCACCTCACCTTTCCCGTTAAGCAGCCATAGTGTGTTTTCTAAACATGTGACTCTATTCTGTTTTGTAATTCAGTTCAAGGGTAACGGTTTTTACATTCCCTCTATAAGTGATATCTTATGATAAGTGTCTTTTTTGTGTGACTTATTTCACTTAGAATCATCGTACCTAAATCCACTCATCATGCTGCTACTAGCCTTATGACGTTGATTGCATGGCTGAGTGATATTCCATTGTACATAAGGACCACAACTTCTTTATCCATTTTTCTCTTTCCTGGGATCTTTAAGGTGTATCGAAGTGGAGGTTCTTGTCAACAGAGCATCCCTAAACATTGGGGTGCCTGTGTCTTGCTGATTTTTAGTTTTCCCAATTTATACGCCCAGGAGTGGAAGTGCCCTATGCTCTCTAAGCTGAGTTGTTTAGATGTTTCAGGACACACCGTACACTTCTCCAGCGTAGCTGTTGGCAGTTTACATCCCGCCCATTAACGTAGCAAGGCTCCCGTTTCTCCATGGCCTGACCAGCATTTCTGGTTTTGACACTTTATTCAGGATGGTCCTTTTGACCGATTGGAAGCGAGACATCTTTGTAGCGCTGATTTGCCTTTCCAGGTTGCTTTGTTGGCCAAAAAGTGAGTATGCGTTTTTTCCTGAATATATTCAGGAAAAAACGCATACGCCCTTTTTGGCCAAGGGCATCATTGTTGAGGTTTTGCCGCTTTTCCTGTGCTTTAAAGGCGATTCGAATCTCCCTCCTGAAATCTGTTTCCTGCAATTCTGCCTTGCTTTCAAATCCTCTTCGTTGCCTTCCCTCAATACAATTGTGGACGAGAGTCATCATTTATAAGTCTGCAGGTTTGTGAATTGCAGTGCCCCTGAGCTCCATTTTTCAACTCGCTTTCTTGGGAGCTGGCCGCAAAAGCGCAGGATTGCTTCAGGCCCTATTCTTGTCCCGGGCGGCAGGCTGAGCCTGTGGTTAATTCTTCTTCCTGATGGGAAAATAGAGTGACCTGTGCCTGTCCCAACACCTAGAGCTAGTCTCTCATTGGTTCCCCCTTTTCCCGTTCATCCACAGGACAAATTGCAACCTGTACGGAACAGGAGGTTAAAGGTGCTGATTCTCCAAGGACGGAGATTGCTAGTAAAGTGGCTGGAATGGCGAACCCAAGCACAAGGAGATGAGAAATGAGGTGCGTTTTGAAAACCTTTCCCGATCACACGGTGTACCATCTTCTGGGTTTCTCATGCATGTTTTCGATATAGGAAGATGCCCTTAAACCTGAGATTTGGGACCCCTGGAATGGGTACCACGCAATGTTACTTTAAAGGGTCTGCGTTTGCTCACCCAACCTCACCAAACCTCTCAGCCCCAAGAGTGTCCACCCTTATGTCTCAATCAGCTGTGTGTCTAGATATGGTCAATCCAGGTGGCATCACAGCCCCTGAACGAACTTTGTAAGAATTTCTCTCTCTTTCACTGTCTTTGTTTCACGGGTTTTTAAAAGTAATTGATTTTTATAATGGGGTTTAGCAGCTTTTCACTGCTGTGTTTCTGCCGCTTTACACCCACTTGACTCACTTACAGAGAGTTATCAATACATAGGTTTTAAGATTCTTACTAGTCAGATATATTCTTGGGCGGTGAATACGGGGTGTTGAGTCCAATTCATTGAGCAAGGAGTAGGTCTTGTCTATTACATATTGGGTTTATGGAACGGTATTTGAGCTAATTTGAAACCCTTGTTTTATGCATCACCCCACCTCACCTTTCCCGTTAAGCAGGCATAGTGTGTTTTCTATACGTGTGACTCTATTCTGTTTTGTAATTCAGTTCAAGGGTAGCGGTTTTTACATTCCCTCTATAAGTGATATCTTATGATAAGTGTCTTTTTCTGTGTGACTTATTTCACTTAGAATCGTCGTACCTAAATCCACTCCTCATGCTGCTACTAGCCTTATAACATTGATTTCATGGCTGAGTGATATTCCATTGTACATAAGGACTACAACTTCTTTATCCATTTTTCTCTTTCCTGGGATATTTAAGGTGTAAGGAAGTGGAGGTTCTTGTCAACAGAGCAGCCCTAAACTTTGGGTTGCCTGTGTCTTGCTGATTTTTAGTTTTCCCAATTTATACGCCCATGAGTGGAAGTGCCCTATGCTCCCTAAGCTGAGTTTTTTAGATGTTTCAGGACACACCGAGCACTTCTCCAGAGTGGCTGTTGGCAATTTACATCCCGCCCATCAGCGTAGCCAGGTTCCCGTTTCTCCATGGCCTGTCCTGCATTTCTGGTTTTGACACTTTATTCAGCATGGCCCTTTTGACCGAAGGGAAGCCAGACCTCTTTGTAGCGCTGATTTGCCTTTCCAGGTTGCTTGGTTGGCCAAAAAGGGCGTATGCGTTTTTTCCTGAATATATTCAGGAAAAAACGCATACGCCCTTTTTGGCCAAGGGCATCATTGTCGAGGTTTTGCCGCTTTTCCTGTGCTTTAAAGGCGATTCGAATCTCCCTCCTGAAATCTGTTTCCTGCAATTCTGCATTGCTTTCAAATCCTCTTCGTTGACTTCCCTCAATATATTTGTCGACGAGAGTCATCATTTATAAGTCTGCAGGTTTGTGAATTGCAGTGCCCCTGAGCTCCATTTTTCAACTCGCTTTCTTGGGAGCTGGCCGCAAAAGCGCAGGATTGCTTCAGGCCCTATTCTTGTCCCGGGCGGCAGGCTGAGCCTGTGGTTAATTCTTCTTCCTGATGGGAAAATAGAGTGACCTGTGCCTGTCCCAACACCTAGAGCTAGTCTCTCATTGGTTCCCCCTTTTCCCGTTCATCCTCAGGACAAATTGCAACCTGTACGGAACAGGAGGTTAAAGGTGCAGATTCTCCAAGGACGGAGATTGCTAGTAAAGCGGCTGGAATGGCGAACCCAAGCACAAGGAGATGAGAAATGAGGTGCGTTTTGGAAACCTTTCCCGATCACACGGTGTACCATCTTCTGGGTTTCTCATGCATGTTTTTGATGTAGGAAAATGCCTTTGAACCTGGAGATTTGGGACCCATGGGATGGGTACCACGCAGTATTACTTTAAAGGGTCTGCGTTTGCTCACCCAACCTCACCAAACCTCTCAGCCCCAAGAGTGTCCACCCTTATGTCTCAATCAGCTCTGGGTCTAGATATGGTCAATCCAGGTGGCATCACAGCCCCTGAACGAACTTTGTAAGAATGTCTCTCTCTTTCACTGTCTTTGTTTCACGGGTTTTTAAAAGTAATTGATTTTTATAATGGTGTTTAGTAGCTTTTCACTGCTGTGTTTCTGCCGCTTTACACCCACTTGACTCACTTATAGAGAGTTATCAATACATAGGTTTTAAGATTCTTACTAGTCAGATATATTCTTGGGCGGTGAATAGGGGGTGTTGAGTCCAATTCACTGAGCAAGGAGTAGGTCTTTTCTATTACATATTGGGTTTATGGAACGGTATCTGAGCTAAGTTGAAACCTTTGTTTTATGCATCACCCCACCTCACCTTTCCCGTTAAGCAGCCATAGTGTGTTTTCTAAACATGTGACTCTATTCTGTTTTGTAATTCAGTTCAAGGGTAACGGTTTTTACATTCCCTCTATAAGTGATATCTTATGATAAGTGTCTTTTTTGTGTGACTTATTTCACTTAGAATCATCGTACCTAAATCCACTCATCATGCTGCTACTAGCCTTATGACGTTGATTTCATGGCTGAGTGATATTCCATTGTACATAAGGACCACAACTTCTTTATCCATTTTTCTCTTTCCTGGGATCTTTAAGGTGTATCGAAGTGGAGGTTCTTGTCAACAGAGCATCCCTAAACATTGGGGTGCCTGTGTCTTGCTGATTTTTAGTTTTCCCAATTTATACGCCCAGGAGTGGAAGTGCCCTATGCTCTCTAAGCTGAGTTGTTTAGATGTTTCAGGACACACCGTACACTTCTCCAGCGTAGCTGTTGGCAGTTTACATCCCGCCCATTAACGTAGCAAGGCTCCCGTTTCTCCATGGCCTGACCAGCATTTCTGGTTTTGACACTTTATTCAGGATGGTCCTTTTGACCGATTGGAAGCGAGACATCTTTGTAGCGCTGATTTGCCTTTCCAGGTTGCTTTGTTGGCCAAAAAGTGAGTATGCGTTTTTTCCTGAATATATTCAGGAAAAAACGCATACGCCCTTTTTGGCCAAGGGCATCATTGTTGAGGTTTTGCCGCTTTTCCTGTGCTTTAAAGGCGATTCGAATCTCCCTCCTGAAATCTGTTTCCTGCAATTCTGCCTTGTTTTCAAATCCTCTTCGTTGCCTTCCCTCAATACAATTGTGGACGAGAGTCATCATTTATAAGTCTGCAGGTTTGTGAATTGCAGTGCCCCTGAGCTCCATTTTTCAACTCGCTTTCTTGGGAGCTGGCCGCAAAAGCGCAGGATTGCTTCAGGCCCTATTCTTGTCCCGGGCGGCAGGCTGAGCCTGTGGTTAATTCTTCTTCCTGATGGGAAAATAGAGTGACCTGTGCCTGTCCCAACACCTAGAGCTAGTCTCTCATTGGTTCCCCCTTTTCCCGTTCATCCTCAGGACAAATTGCAACCTGTACGGAACAGGAGGTTAAAGGTGCTGATTCTCCAAGGACGGAGATTGCTAGTAAAGTGGCTGGAATGGCGAACCCAAGCACAAGGAGATGAGAAATGAGGTGCGTTTTGAAAACCTTTCCCGATCACACGGTGTACCATCTTCTGGGTTTCTCATGCATGTTTTCGATATAGGAAGATGCCCTTAAACCTGAGATTTGGGACCCCTGGAATGGGTACCACGCAATGTTACTTTAAAGGGTCTGCGTTTGCTCACCCAACCTCACCAAACCTCTCAGCCCCAAGAGTGTCCACCCTTATGTCTCAATCAGCTGTGTGTCTAGATATGGTCAATCCAGGTGGCATCACAGCCCCTGAACGAACTTTGTAAGAATTTCTCTCTCTTTCACTGTCTTTGTTTCACGGGTTTTTAAAAGTAATTGATTTTTATAATGGGGTTTAGCAGCTTTTCACTGCTGTGTTTCTGCCGCTTTACACCCACTTGACTCACTTACAGAGAGTTATCAATACATAGGTTTTAAGATTCTTACTAGTCAGATATATTCTTGGGCGGTGAATACGGGGTGTTGAGTCCAATTCATTGAGCAAGGAGTAGGTCTTGTCTATTACATATTGGGTTTATGGAACGGTATTTGAGCTAATTTGAAACCCTTGTTTTATGCATCACCCCACCTCACCTTTCCCGTTAAGCAGGCATAGTGTGTTTTCTATACGTGTGACTGTATTCTGTTTTGTAATTCAGTTCAAGGGTAGCGGTTTTTACATTCCCTCTATAAGTGATATCTTATGATAAGTGTCTTTTTCTGTGTGACTTATTTCACTTAGAATCGTCGTACCTAAATCCACTCCTCATGCTGCTACTAGCCTTATAACATTGATTTCATGGCTGAGTGATATTCCATTGTACATAAGGACTACAACTTCTTTATCCATTTTTCTCTTTCCTGGGATATTTAAGGTGTAAGGAAGTGGAGGTTCTTGTCAACAGAGCAGCCCTAAACTTTGGGTTGCCTGTGTCTTGCTGATTTTTAGTTTTCCCAATTTATACGCCCATGAGTGGAAGTGCCCTATGCTCCCAAAGCTGAGTTTTTTAGATGTTTCAGGACACACCGAGCACTTCTCCAGAGTGGCTGTTGGCAATTTACATCCCGCCCATCAGCGTAGCCAGGTTCCCGTTTCTCCATGGCCTGTCCTGCATTTCTGGTTTTGACACTTTATTCAGCATGGCCCTTTTGACCGAAGGGAAGCCAGACCTCTTTGTAGCGCTGATTTGCCTTTCCAGGTTGCTTGGTTGGCCAAAAAGGGCGTATGCGTTTTTTCCTGAATATATTCAGGAAAAAACGCATACGCCCTTTTTGGCCAAGGGCATCATTGTCGAGGTTTTGCCGCTTTTCCTGTGCTTTAAAGGCGATTCGAATCTCCCTCCTGAAATCTGTTTCCTGCAATTCTGCCTTGCTTTCAAATCCTCTTCGTTGACTTCCCTCAATATATTTGTCGACGAGAGTCATCATTTATAAGTCTGCAGGTTTGTGAATTGCAGTGCCCCTGAGCTCCATTTTTCAACTCGCTTTCTTGGGAGCTGGCCGCAAAAGCGCAGGATTGCTTCAGGCCCTATTCTTGTCCCGGGCGGCAGGCTGAGCCTGTGGTTAATTCTTCTTCCTGATGGGAAAATAGAGTGACCTGTGCCTGTCCCAACACCTAGAGCTAGTCTCTCATTGGTTCCCCCTCTTCCCGTTCATCCTGAGGACAAATTGCAACCTGTACGGAACAGGAGGTTAAAGGTGCAGATTCTCCAAGGACGGAGATTGCTAGTAAAGCGGCTGGAATGGCGAACCCAAGCACAAGGAGATGAGAAATGAGGTGCGTTTTGGAAACCTTTCCCGATCACACGGTGTACCATCTTCTGGGTTTCTCATGCATGTTTTTGATGTAGGAAAATGCCTTTGAACCTGGAGATTTGGGACCCATGGGATGGGTACCACGCAGTATTACTTTAAAGGGTCTGCGTTTGCTCACCCAACCTCACCAAACCTCTCAGCCCCAAGAGTGTCCACCCTTATGTCTCAATCAGCTCTGGGTCTAGATATGGTCAATCCAGGTGGCATCACAGCCCCTGAACGAACTTTGTAAGAATGTCTCTCTCTTTCACTGTCTTTGTTTCACGGGTTTTTAAAAGTAATTGATTTTTATAATGGTGTTTAGTAGCTTTTCACTGCTGTGTTTCTGCCGCTTTACACCCACTTGACTCACTTATAGAGAGTTATCAATACATAGGTTTTAAGATTCTTACTAGTCAGATATATTCTTGGGCGGTGAATAGGGGGTGTTGAGTCCAATTCACTGAGCAAGGAGTAGGTCTTGTCTATTACATATTGGGTTTATGGAACGGTATCTGAGCTAAGTTGAAACCTTTGTTTTATGCATCACCCCACCTCACCTTTCCCGTTAAGCAGCCATAGTGTGTTTTCTATACGTGTGACTCTATTCTGTTTTGTAATTCAGTTCAAGGGTAGCGGTTTTTACATTCCCTCTATAAGTGATATCTTATGATAAGTGTCTTTTTCTGTGTGACTTATTTCACTTAGAATCGTCGTACCTAAATCCACTCCTCATGCTGCTACTAGCCTTATGACGTTGATTTCATGGCTGAGTGATATTCCATTGTACATAAGGACTACAACTTCTTTATCCATTTTTCTCTTTCCTGGGATATTTAAGGTGTATCGAAGTGGAGGTTCTTGTCAACAGAGCATCCCTAAACTTTGGGGTGCCTGTGTCTTGCTGATTTTTAGTTTTCCCAATTTATACGCCCAGGAGTGGAAGTGCCCTATGCTCTCTAAGCTGAGTTGTTTAGATGTTTCAGGACACACCGTACACTTCTCCAGCGTGGCTGTTGGCAGTTTCCATCCCGCCCATCAACGTTGCAAGGCTCCCGTTTCTCCATGGCCTGACCTGCATTTCTGGTTTTGACACTTTATTCAGCATGGTCCTTTTGACCGATGGGAAGCGAGACATCTTTGTAGCGCTGATTTGCCTTTCCAGGTTGCTTGGTTGGCCAAAAAGTGAGTATGCGTTTTTTCCGGAATATATTCAGGAAAAAACGCATACGCCCTTTTTGGCCAAGGGCATCATTGTCAAGGTTTTGCCGCTGTTCCTGTGCTTTAAAGGCGATTCGAATCTCCCTCCTGAAATCTGTTTCCTGCAATTCTGCCTTGCTTTCAAATCCTCTTCGTTGCCTTCCCTCAATACATTTGTGGACGAGAGTCATCATTTATAAGTCTGCAGGTTTGTGAATTGCAGTGCCCCTGAGCTCCATTTTTCAACTCGCTTTCTTGGGAGCTGGCCGCAAAAGCGCAGGATTGCTTCAGGCCCTATTCTGGTCCCGAGCGGCAGGCTGAGCCTGTGGTTAATTCTTCTTCCTGATGGGAAAATAGAGTGACCTGTGCCTGTCCCAACACCTAGAGCTAGTCTCTCATTGGTTCCCCCTCTTCCCGTTCATCCTCAGGACAAATTGCAACCTGTACGGAACAGGAGGTTAAAGGTGCTGATTTTCCAAGGAGGGAGATTGCTAGTAAAGCGGCTGGAATGGCGAACCCGAGCACAAGGAGATGAGAAATGAGGTGCGTTTTGGAAACTTTCCCCATCACACGGTGTACCATCTTCTGGGTTTCTCATGCATGTTTTCGATGTAGGAAGATGCCCTTGAACCTGGAGATTTGGGACCCATGGGATGGGTACCACGCAGTCGTACTTTAAAGGGTCTGTGTTTGCTCACCCAACCTCACCAAACCTCTCAGCCCCAAGAGTGTCCACCGTTATGTCTCAATCAGCTATGTGTCTAGATATGGTCAATCCAAGTGGCATCACAGCCCCTGAACGAATTTTGTAAGAATTTCTCTCTCTTTCACTGTCTTTGTTTCACGGGTTTTTAAAAGTAATTGATTTTTATAATGGGGTTTAGCAGGTTTTCACTGCTGTGTTTCTGCCGCTTTACACCCACTTGACTCAGTTACAGAGAGTTATCAATACATAGGTTTTAAGATTCTTACTTGTCAGATATATTCTTGGGCGTTGAATAGGGGGTGTTGAGTCCAATTCACTGAGCAAGGAGTAGGTCTTGTCTATTACATATTGGGTTTATGGAACGGTATCTGAGCTAATTTGAAACCTTTGTTTTATGCATCACCCCACCTCACCTTTCCCGTTAAGCAGCCATAGTGTGTTTTCTAAACGTGTGACTCTATTCTGTTTTGTAATTCAGTTCAAGGGTAGCGGTTTTTACATTCCCTCTATAAGTGATATCTTATGACAAGTGTCTTTTTCTGTGTGACTTATTTCACTTAGAAGCATCGTACCTAAATCCACTCATCATGCTGCTACTAGCCTTATGACGTTGATTTCATGGCTGAGTGATATTCCATTGTACATAAGGACCACAACTTCTTTATCCATTTTTCTCTTTCCTGGGATATTTAAGGTGTAAGGAAGTGGAGGTTCTTGTCAACAGAGCAGCCCTAAACTTTGGGGTGCCTGTGTCTTGCTGATTTTTAGTTTTCCCAATTTATACGCCCATGAGTGGAAGTGCCCTATGCTCCCTAAGCTGAGTTTTTTAGATGTTTCAGGACACACCGTGCACTTCTCCAGAGTGGCTGTTGGCAATTTACATCCCGCCCATCAGCGTAGCCAGGCTCCCGTTTCTCCATGGTCTGTCCTGCATTTCTGGTTTTGACACTTTATTCAGCATCGCCCTTTTGACCGATGGGAAGAGAGACTTCTTTGTAGCGCTAATTTGCCTTTCGAGGTTGCTTGGTTGGCCAAAATGGGCGTATGTGTTTTTTCCTGAATATATTCAGGAAAAAACGCATACGCCCTTTTTGGCCAAGGGCATCATTGTCGAGGTTTTGCCGCTTTTTCTGTGCTTTAAAGGCGATTCGAATCTCCCTCCTGAAATCTGTTTCCTGCAATTCTGCCTTGCTTTCAAATCCTCTTCGTTGCCTTCCCTCAATATATTTGTGGACGAGAGTCATCATTTATAAGTCTGCAGGTTTGTGAATTGCAGTGCCCCTGAGCTCCATTTTTCAACTCGCTTTCTTGGGAGCTGGCCGCAAAAGCGCAGGATTGCTTCAGGCCCTAGTCTGGTCCCGGGCGGCAGGCTGAGCCTGTGGTTAATTCTTCTTCCTGATGGGAAAATAGAGTGACCTGTGCCTGTCCCAACACCTAGAGCTAGTCTCTCATTGGTTCCCCCTTTTCCCGTTCATCCTCAGGACAAATTGCAACCTGTACGGAACAGGAGGTTAAAGGTGCTGATTCTCCAAGGACGGAGATTGCTAGTAAAGTGGCTGGAATGGCGAACCCAAGCAGAAGGAGATGAGAAATGAGGTGCATTTTGAAAACCTTTCCCGATCACACGGTGTACCATCTTCTGGGTTTCTCATGCATGTTTTCGATATTGGGAGATGCCCTTAAACCTGAGATTTGGGACCCATGGAATGGGTACCACGCAGTATTACTTTGAAGGGTCTGCGTTTGCTCAACCAACCTCACCAAACCTCTCAGCCCCAAGAGTGTCCACCCTTATGTCTCAATCAGCTGTGTGTCTAGATATGGTCAATCCAAGTGGCATCACAGCCCCTGAACGAACTTTGTAAGAATTTCTCTCTCTTTCACTGTCTTTGTTTCACGGGTTTTTAAAAGTAATTGATTTTTATAATGGTGTTTAGCAGCTTTTCATTGCTGTGTTTCTGCCGCTTTACACCCACTTGACTCACTTACAGAGAGTTATCAAAACATAGGTTTTAAGATTCTTACTAGTCAGATATATTCTTGGGCGGTGAATAGGGGGTGTTAAGTCCAATTCATTGAGCAAGGAGTAGGTCTTTTCTATTACATATTGGGTTTATGGAACGGTATTTGAGCTAATTTGAAACCCTTGTTTTATGCATCACTCCACCTCACCTTTCCCGTTAAGCAGCCATAGTGTGTTTTCTATTCGTGTGACTCTATTCTGTTTTGTAATTCAGTTCAAGGGTAGCGGTTTTTACATTCCCTCTATAAGTGATATCTTATGATAAGTGTCTTTTTCTGTGTGACTTATTTCACTTAGAATCGTCGTACCTAAATCCACTCCTCATGCTGCTACTAGCCTTATAACGTTGATTTCATGGCTGAGTGATATTCCATTGTACATAAGGACTACAACTTCTTTATCCATTTTTCTCTTTCCTGGGATATTTAAGGTGTAACGAAGTGGAGGTTCTTGTCAACAGAGCAGCCCTAAACTTTGGGTTGCCTGTGTCTTGCTGATTTTTAGTTTTCCCAATTTATACGCCCATGAGTGGAAGTGCCCTATGCTCCCTAAGCTGAGTTTTTTAGATGTTTCAGGACACACCGAGCACTTCTCCAGAGTGGCTGTTGGCAATTTACATCCCGCCCATCAGCGTAGCCAGGTTCCCGTTTCTCCATGGCCTGTCCTGCATTTCTGGTTTTGACACTTTATTCAGCATGGCCCTTTTGACCGAAGGGAAGCCAGACCTCTTTGTAGCGCTGATTTGCCTTTCCAGGTTGCTTGGTTGGCCAAAAAGGGCGTATGCTTTTTTTCCTGAATATATTCAGGAAAAAACGCATACGCCCTTTTTGGCCAAGGGCATCATTGTCGAGGTTTTGCCGCTTTTCCTGTGCTTTAAAGGCGATTCGAATCTCCCTCCTGAAATCTGTTTCCTGCAATTCTGCCTTGCTTTCAAATCCTCTTCGTTGACTTCCCTCAATATATTTGTCGACGAGAGTCATCATTTATAAGTCTGCAGGTTTGTGAATTGCAGTGCCCCTGCGCTCCATTTTTCAACTCGCTTTCTTGGGAGCTGGCCGCAAAAGCGCAGGATTGCTTCAGGCCCTAGTCTGGTCCCGGGCGGCAGGCTGAGCCTGTGGTTAATTCTTCTTCCTGATGGGAAAATAGAGTGACCTGTGCCTGTCCCAACACTTAGAGCTAGTCTCTCATTGGTTCCCCCTTTTCCCGTTCATCCTCAGGACAAATTGCAACCTGTACGGAACAGGAGGTTAAAGGTGCTGATTCTCCAAGGAGGGAGATTGCTAGTAAAGCGGCTGGAATGGCGAACCCGAGCACAAGGAGATGAGAAATGAGGTGCGTTTTTGAAACCTTTCCCGATCACACGGTGTACCATCTTCTGGGTTTCTCATACATGTTTTCGATGTAGGAAGATGCCCTTGAACCTGGAGATTTGGGACCCATGGGATGGGTACCACACAGTCTTACTTTAAAGGGTCTGTGTTTGCTCACCCAACCTCACCAAACCTCTCAGCCCCAAGAGTGTCCACCCTTATGTCTCAATCAGCTGTGTGTCTAGATATGGTCAATCCAGGTGGCATCACAGCCCCTGAACGAACTTTGTAAGAATGTCTCTCTCTTTCACTGTCTTTGTTTCACGGGTTTTTAAAAGTAATTGATTTTTATAATGGTGTTTAGTAGCTTTTCACTGCTGTGTTTCTGCCGCTTTACAGCCACTTGACTCACTTACAGAGAGTTATCAATCCATAGGTTTTAAGATTCTTACTAGTCAGATATATTCTTGGGCGGTGAATAGGGGGTGTTGAGTCCAATTCACTGAGCAAGGAGTAGGTCTTGTCTATTACATATTGGGTTTATGGAACGGTATCTGAGCTAAGTTGAAACCTTTGTTTTATGCATCACCCCACCTCACCTTTCCCGTTAAGCAGCCATCGTGTGTTTTCTAAATGTGTGACTCTATTCTGTTTTGTAATTCAGTTCAAGGGTAACGGTTTTTACATTCCCTCTATAAGTGATATCTTATGATAAGTGTCTTTTTTGTGTGACTTATTTCACTTAGAATCATCGTACCTAAATCCACTCATCATACTGCTACTAGCCTTATGACGTTGATTTCATGGCTGAGTGATATTCCATTGTACATAAGGACCACAACTTCTTTATCCATTTTTCTCTTTCCTGGGATATTTAAGGTGTATCGAAGTGGAGGTTCTTGTCAACAGAGCATCCCTAAACTTTGGGGTGCCTGTGTCTTGCTGATTTTTAGTTTTCCCAATTTATACACCCATGTGTGGAAGTGCCCTATGCTCTCTAAGCTGAGTTGTTTAGATGTTTCAGGACACACCGTACACTTCTCCAGCGTGGCTGTTGGCAGTTTCCATCCCGCCCATCAACGTAGCAAGGCTCCCGTTTCTCCATGGCCTGACCAGCATTTCTGGTTTTGACACTTTATTCAGCATGGTCCTTTTGACCGATTGGAAGCGAGACATCTTTGTAGCGCTGATTTGCCTTTCCAGGTTGCTTGGTTGGCCAAAAAGTGAGTATGCGTTTTTTACTGAATATATTCAGGAAAAAACGCATACGCCCTTTTTGGCCAAGGGCATCATTGTCGAGGTTTTGCCGCTTTTCCTGTGCTTTAAAGGCGATTCGAATCTCCCTCCTGAAATCTGTTTCCTGCAATTCTGCCTTGCTTTCAAATCCTCTTCGTTGCCTTCCCTCAATACAATTGTGGACGAGAGTCATCATTTATAAGTCTGCAGGTTTGTGAATTGCAGTGCCCCTGAGCTCCATTTTTCAACTCGCTTTCTTGGGAGCTGGCCGCAAAAGCGCAGGATTGCTTCAGGCACTATTCTGGTCCCGGGCGGCAGGCTGAGCCTGTGGTTAATTCTTCTTCCTGATGGGAAAATAGTGACCTGTGCCTGTCCCAACACCTAGAGCTAGTCTCTCATTGGTTCCCCCTTTTCCCGTTCATCCTCAGGACAAATTGCAACCTGTACGGAACAGGAGGTTAAAGGTGCTGATTCTCCAAGGACGGAGATTGCTAGTAAAGTGGCTGGAATGGCGAACCCAAGCACAAGGAGATGAGAAATGAGGTGCGTTTTGAAAACCTTTCCCGATCACACGGTGTACCATCTTCTGGGTTTCTCATGCATGTTTTCGATATAGGAAGATGCCCTTAAACCTGAGATTTGGGACCCCTGGAATGGGTACCACGCAATGTTACTTTAAAGGGTCTGCGTTTGCTCACCCAACCTCACCAAACCTCTCAGCCCCAAGAGTGTCCACCCTTATGTCTCAATCAGCTGTGTGTCTAGATATGGTCAATCCAGGTGGCATCACAGCCCCTGAACGAACTTTGTAAGAATGTCTCTCTCTTTCACTGTCTTTGTTTCACGGGTTTTTAAAAGTAACTGATTTTTATAATGGTGTTTAGTAGCTTTTCACTGCTGTGTTTCTGCCGCTTTACACCCACTTGACTCACTTACAGAGAGTTATCAATACATAGGTTTTAAGATTCTTACTAGTCAGATATATTCTTGGGCGGTGAATAGGGGGTGTTAAGTCCAATTCATTGAGCAAGGAGTTGGTCTTTTCTATTACATATTGTGTTTATGGAACGGTATTTGAGCTAATTTGAAACCCTTGTTTTATGCATCACCCCACCTCACCTTTCCCGTTAAGCAGCCATAGTGTGTTTTCTATACGTGTGACTCTATTTTGTTTTGTAATTCAGTTCAAGGGTAGCGGTTTTTACATTCCCTCTATAAGTGATATCTTATGATAAGTGTCTTTTTCTGTGTGACTTATTTCACTTAGAATCGTCGCACCTAAATCCACTCCTCATGCTGCTACTAGCCTTATGACGTTGATTTCATGGCTCAGTGATATTCCATTGTACATAAGGACTACAACTTCTTTATCCATTTTTCTCTTTCCTGGGATATTTAAGGTGTAACGAAGTGGAGGTTCTTGGCAACAGAGCAGCCCTAAACTTTGGGTTGCCTGTGTCTTGCTGATTTTTAGTTTTCCCAATTTATACGCCCATGAGTGGAAGTGCCCTATGCTCCCTAAGCTGAGTTTTTTAGATGTTTCAGGACATACCGAGCACTTCTCCAGAGTGGGTGTTCGCAATTTACATCCCGCCCATCAGCGTAGCCAGGTTCCCGTTTCTCCATGGCCTGTCCTGCATTTCTGGTTTTGACACTTTATTCAGCATGGCCCTTTTGACCGATGGGAAGCGATACTTCTTTGTAGCGCTGAGTTGCCTTTCCAGGTTGCTTGGTTGGCCAAAAAGGGCGTATGCGTTTTTTCCTGAATATATTCAGGAAAAAACGCATACGCCCTTTTTGGCCAAGGGCATCATTGTCGAGGTTTTGCCGCTTTTCCTGTGCTTTAAAGGCGATTCGAATCTCCCTCCTGAAATCTGTTTCCTGCTATTCTGCCTTGCTTTCAAATCCTCTTCGTTGCCTTCCCTCAATATATTTGTGGACGAGAGTCATCATTTATAAGTCTGCAGGTTTGTGAATTGCAGTGCCCCTGCGCTCCATTTTTCAACTCGCTTTCTTGGGAGCTGGCCGCAAAAGCGCAGGATTGCTTCAGGCTCTATTCTGGTTCCCGGCGACAGGCTGAGCCTGTGGTTAATTCTCCTTCCTGATGGTAAAATAGAGTGACCTGTGCCTGTCCCAACACTTAGAGCTAATCTCTCATTGGTTCCCCCTTTTCCCGGTCATCCTCAGGACAAATTGCAACCTGTACGGAACAGGAGGTTAAAGGTGCTGATTCTCCAAGGAGGGAGATTGCTAGTAAAGCGGCTGGAATGGCGAACCCGAGCACAAGGAGATGAGAAATGAGGTGCGTTTTGGAAACCTTTCCCGATCACACGGTGTACCATCTTCTGGGTTTCTCATGCATGTTTTCGATGTAGGAAGATGCCCTTGAACCTGGAGATTTGGGACCCATGGGATGGATACCACGCAGTCTTACTTTAAAGGGTCTGTGTTTGCTCACCCAACCTCACCAAACCTCTCAGCCCCAAGAGTGTCCACCCTTATGTCTCAATCAGCTGTGTGTCTAGATATGGTCAATCCAAGTGGCATCACAGCCCATGAACGAATTTTGTAAGAATTTCTCTCTCTTTCACTGTCTTTGTTTCACGGGTTTTTAAAAGTAATTGATATTTATAATGGGGTTTAGCAGGTTTTCACTGCTGTGTTTCTGCCGCTTTACACCCACTTGACTCACTTACAGAGAGTTATCAATACATAGGTTTTAAGATTCTTACTAGTCAGATATATTCTTGGGCGGTGAATAGGGGGTGTTGAGTCCAATTCACTGAGCAAGGAGTAGGTCTTGTCTATTACATATTGGGTTTATGGAACGGTATCAGAGCTAATTTGAAACCTTTGTATTATGCATCACCCCACCTCACCTTTCCAGTTAAGCAGCCATAGTGTGTTTTCTAAACGTGTGACTCTATTCTGTTTTGTAATTCAGTTCAAGGGTAGCGGTTTTTACATTCCCTCTATAACTGATATCTTATGATAAGTGTCTTTTTTGTGTGACTTATTTTACTTAGAATCATCGTACCTAAATCCACTCATCATGCTGCTTCTAGCCTTATGACGTTGATTTCATGGCTGAGTGATATTCCATTGTACATAAGGACCACAACTTCTTTATCCATTTTTCTCTTTCCTGGGATATTTAAGGTGTATCGAAGTGGAGGTTCTCGTCAACAGAGCATCCCTAAACTTTGGGGTTCCTGTGTCTTGCTGATTTTTAGTTTTCCCAATTTATACGCCCATGAGTGGAAGTGCCCTATGCTCTCTAAGCTGAGTTGTTTAGATGTTTCAGGACACACCGTACACTTCTCCAGCGTGGCTGTTGGCAGTTTCCATCCCGCCCATCAACGTAGCAAAGCTCCCGTTTCTCCATGGCCTGACCTGCATTTCTGGTTTTGACACTTTATTCAGCATGGTCCTTTTGACCGATGGGAAGCGAGACATCTTTGTAGCGCTGATTTGCCTTTCCAGGTTGCTTGGTTGGCCAAAAAGTGAGTATGCGTTTTTTCCTGAATATATTCAGGAAAAAACGCATACGCCCTTTTTGGCCAAGGGCATCATTGTCGAGGTTTTGCCGCTTTTCCTGTGCTTTCAAGGCGATTCGAATCTCCCTCCTGAAATCTGTTTCCTGCAATTCTGCCTTGCTTTCAAATCCTCTTCGTTGCCTTTCCTCAATATATTTGTGGACGAGAGTCATCATTTATAAGTCTGCAGGTTTGTGAATTGCAGTGCCCCTGAGCTCCATTTTTCAACTCGCTTTCTTGGGAGCTGGCCGCAAAAGCGCAGGATTGCTTCAGGCCCTATTCTGGTCCCGGGCGGCAGGCTGAGCCTGTGGTTAATTCTTCTTCCTGATGGGAAAATAGAGTGACCTGTGCCTGTCTCAACACCTAGAGCTAGTCTCTCATTGGTTCCCCCTTTTCCCGTTCATCCTCAGGACAAATCGCAACCTGTACGGAACAGGAGGTTAAAGGTGCTGATGCTACAAGGAGGGAGATTGCTAGTAAAGCGGCTGGAATGGCGAACCCGAGCACAAGGAGATGAGAAATGAGGTGCGTTTTAGAAACCTTTCCCGATCACACGGTGTACCATCTTCTGGGTTTCTCATGCATGTTTTCGATGTAGTAAGATGCCCTTGAACCTGGAGTTTTGGGACCCATGGGATGGGTACCACGCAGTATTACTTTAAAGGGTCTGCGTTTGCTCACCTAACCTCACCAAACCTCTCAGCCCCAAGAGTGTCCACCCTTATGTCTCAATCAGCTGTGGGTCTAGATATGTTCAATCCAGGTGGCATCACAGCCCCTGAACGAATTTTGCAAGAATTTCTCTCTCTTTCACTGTCTTTGTTTCACGGGTTTTTAAAAGTAATTGATTTTTATAATGGGGTTTACCTGCTTTTCACTGCTGTGTTTTTGGCGCTTTACACCCACTTGACTCACTAACAGAGAGATATCAATGCATAGGTTTTAAGATTCTTACTAGTCAGATATATTCTTGGGCGGTGAATAGGGGGTATTGAGTCCAATTCTCTGAGCAAGGTGTAGGTGTTGTCTATTACATATTGTGTTTATGGAACGGTATCTGAGCTAATTTGAAACGCTTGTTTTATGCATCACGCCACCTCACCCTTCCCGTTAAGCAGCCATAGTGTGTTTTCTAAACGTGTGACTCTATTTTGTTTTGTAATTCAGTTCAAGGGTAGCGGTTTTTACATTCCCTCTATAAGTGATATCTTATGATAAGTGTCTTCTTCTGTGTGACTTATTTCACTTAGAATCATCGTACCTAAATCCACTCATCATGCTGCTACTAGCCTTATGACGTTGATTTCATGGCTGAGTGATATTCCATTGTACATAAGGACCACAACTTCTTTATCCATTTTTCTCTTTCCTGGGATATTTAAGGTGTAACGAAGTGGAGGTTGTGGTCAACAGAGCAGCCCTAAACTTTGGGTTGCCTGTGTCTTGCCGATTTTTAGTTTTCCCAATTTATACGCCCATGAGTGGAAGTGCCCTATGCTCCCTAAGGTGAGTTTTTTAGATGTTTCAGGACACACCGAGCACTTCTCCAGAGTGGCTGCTGGCAATTTACATCCCGCCCATCAGCGTAGCCAGGCTCCCGTTTCTCCATGGCCTGTCCTCTATTTCGGGTTTTGACACTTTATTCAGCATGGCCCTTTTGACCGATGGGAAGCGAGACTTCTTTGTAGTGCTCATTAGCATTTCTGTCTTGCTTGGTTGGCGGAAAAAGGCGTATGCGTTTTTTCCTGAATATATTCAGGAAAAAAGGTATACGCCCTCTTTGGCCAAGGGCATCATTGTCGACGTTTTACCACTTTTCATGTGCTTTAAAGGCGATTCGAATCTACCTCCTGAAATTTGTTTCCTGCCATTCTGCCTTGCTTTCAAATCGTCTGCGTTACCTTCCCTCAATATATTTTTGGACGAGAGTGATCATTTATAACTCTGCATGTTTGTTAATTGCAGTGCCCCTGAGCTCCATTTTTCAACTCGCTTTTTTGTGAGCTGGCTGCAAAACCGCAGAATTCCTTTAGGCCTTATACTGGTTCCGTGTGGCAGGCTGAGCCTGTGGTTAATTCTTCTTCTTGATGGGAAATTAGAGTGACCTGTGCCTGTCCAAACATCTAGGGCTTGTCTCTCATTGTTTCTCCTCCTTTCCCTTCATCCTGTGGACAAATTCCAAACTCTGTGCAACAGGATGTTGAAGGTGCTGACATCCTCAAGTGTGGAGAATGTTAGGAAAGAAGCTGGAGGGTTAACCCGACAACCAGGGTATTAGGAGATGAGGTGCCTTTTCCAAAATCTTCCTGATCCAACCGTGTACCATCTTCTGGGTGTCTCAGGCATGTTTTAGCTCTAGGAAAGGTCCCATGTATGTAAGGAGAAAACCAAGGATTTTTTCAAATCAATGTCTCCCCGAACCCCAATCTGGGGAATTTTTAAGCTACTGGTACATGTATGTTCATTAAGGGACTGGGCTGTAGGCAGAGTCCGAACTTTAGAGGATTGAAGTCTTCATGGTCAGAAACGCTCACCATCGGCCTCCTTAGTTTCCATTTTATCTGTAGTTGATAGATGATGTCGATATAGATATCTATTGTTTTTCAGATTATTTCCCCTTAGGGGTTATTACAAAATATTGAGTATAGTTCCCTGTGCTATACAGCAGTTCCTTGTTGATGATATATTTTATACATAGCAGTGTGTATATGTTAATCCGAAACTGTTAATTTATCCCTCCTCCCACCTTTCCCCTTTGGTAATAAAAAAATACAAGATTTTATACTTCTCAGAAATCTAGGAGCTGAAAGAGAGGTATCATTTTCAATGGAAAATCATTCAAAACAAGATTGAAACTTCAGCCAAGATTAGTAGATCCACATCCTTGGAAAGAAATCACTGCATTTCTCTAATGTTGACCTGACAAATACAACAAACCCCTCCACTGAACTTGCTTATAATAAAGTGATGGAAATATCAAATGGAAGTGTTAGAAATACCTTATTTTACACGAGCCTTATACACTGCTCTATGTTAACTACAGTTTGGCTCACACATCTGTTCATTGAAGTTACAATATTTGGCTCACACATCTGTTCATTGAAGTTACAATATTTGGCTCACACATCTGTTCATTGAAGTTACAATGTTCTCAAATTCTGTTACTGATCCTGCAGAGTCAGCCCCAACAAGGGTCCCCCTGCCCAGTGTCATTGGAGCCAACAGATCGAGACTGAGTTTGGTTCAGAAGCAAAGGAAAACTTTATATTTTGATCAGAGAATGGAGAGGTGAGAGCGTGCGCTCCCCCGCGGGCTGTGGGCCGTGCTGCTGTGTAGGGATCCCGTCAGCGTCAGCGGGAGGGACGGGGCGGAGCTCTCGAGGGCTGGGTTGGCTGGAGCTCAGGCTCTATGTGGCGGAGTCTGCACAGGGCCCCGAGAGCTGAGGTGTCGGCCCAGCCATTTTGCACTAGGAAATCGGGTCTGAAGTGCCAGGTGTGGGACCTCTGCCTGTGGAAACCTAGGAACAAGTGAAATTAGAAAAAGCAAAAAGGAAAAAAAGGTTAGACTTTATTATATTGCCCAGATTCTATTTTTATCTCCAGGAATTTTTAATGGGCTTTGCCGGTGACAAACCCCTCCTCTGCCTCTTGTCCCATTCCACATTCTTGGGGCGCTGAGGGTGCAGACATCTCTTCTGTAAATGCTTCGTGCTGAGTTGGGTATCCTCATACCCGGGGGGAGGGGCAGGACTTCTCCCCAGCAGCCTCCAGGTGAGGTTGATTGTCCCGAGGCCTCCTCCCTCACTGCTCGTCTGCCTGAGCACCAGCATTGAAAGTTTTATAGATTCTAATGACCTTTAAGGGTCCAGGAAAGAGATGCGCAGGGACGCTGGGGGGGCCGGCTTTACCCTGCTTCACATTGGTTCGGCCCCCTTAGGCTGACGGTTTCTGCCAGCCTAGATGCTCTGACCAGTAGTCTGTGCTTTCTTCAGTTAGGCCACTGAATTAACGTACAAACAGCACCAGGTGTCAGAGCCCTGCCTGCTCAACTCCCAGACAGTCCAGGGCCGGTGGTGATCCAGGACCATGACGGCCACTCAGTCACCGCCCTTTTGAAGTAACCAGGAGTAGATCTGGTCTCATTGGCCGCCGTCACCGTGGTGTCTGTAGGCTTTTCTATGGTGGCAGCGTTATTTACGGGTCCCCTGCCAGGTTTATTAGGTCCACTCTGGGTGCAGTAAGTCCTGCAAGCAATAGTCTGTTCTTTTGGGGCACACTCTTGTGGTTTTCTGAGAGAAGCTCCAGGTCAAGTGATGGTCACACGAGTCGTCATGGGGGCCTGTTGCCCCAGGTTGTCTCTCTGGAGGTTGGATTTGGAGGGCCTCCTCACTCGAGGTCATTGTGCCCACGGAGCGATCCCTGCAACTTCAGGGCATGGTGGGTGTTTAGGATCACCAAGTGGCGTCCTTTACCCTTAGGAGGGAGCTGGCCTTGCGGGCTGCTCATTTCCACGTTTTTAGATACCCCCAGTATCCTGGTCGGATGGGGTGGCTGGCCAATGCCTGGAGGGCATTCTTGCGTTGTTCCATTTCAAGTGGTCCCAGTTTTGGCACTAAAACTCCAAGCGCGATTCGCCTTCGACCAGGAATGTAAAGGTCAAAGGGTTTAGCTAAATTAGGGAGGTCCAGGGCAAGGGTCTGAATTGACTGCTCTTTCCATTCTTGAAAGGCCGCTTCTGGATTCTATTCAAAAGGATCATCATCTTTTCCTTTCAGTGTTTCATATAGAGACCCAGGTATTAGACTGTAGTTAGGGATCCAGATGCAGCAAACCCCGGTCTCCCCAGGAGCCCCTAAGCTGTCTTCTAGTTTTAGGAAGGGTGAGGCTGCAAATGGCTTCTTCCCTTTCCTGGGATGGGCTTCTCCGATCTTCTGTGAGAATGAAGCTCAGGCAGGTCACCTTAGTCTGTGATATTTGAGCCTTTTTCTTGGACACCTTCTATCTTTTATTGGCTACATAGTCCAGAGGCCTCCTTAGTAGGGCTGGCGATCAGAATGTCGTCTGCATATTTTTTTTAATTTATTTATTTATTATTTATGGCTGTGTTGGCTCTTCGTTTCTGTGCGAGGGCTTTTTCTAGTTGCGGCAAGCGGGGGCCACTCTTCATCACGGTGCGCGGGCCTCTCACTATCGCAGCCTCTCTTATTGTGGAGCACAGGCTCCAGACGCGCAGGCTCAGTAATTGTGGCTCACGGGCCTAGTTGCTCCGTGGCATATGGGATCTTCTCAGACCAGGGCTCGAACCTGTGTCCCCTGCATTGGCAGGCAGATTCTCAACCACTGCGCCACCAGGGAAGCCCAGAATGTCGTCTGCATATTGAAGGAGGGTTCACTTCTCCAGAGGTAGATCTTTTAGGGTTTTAACTAACGTTTCCCCAAAGATGGTGTGGGAATTTTTGAACCCCAGGGGCAGGACGGCCAAGCAGTATTGTTTTTGTTGTATGTTGAGTCCTGCCACTCACAGCCAAAATTTCTTGTGACTCTGGGACTAATGGAATACAGAAGAAGGCATCATTGAAGTCTAATACAGAATACCATGTCCTGGTGGATGGTAGAATGACCAGCGGGGTGTAGGAATTAGGAACTACTGGATGTATATCCTCTGTGGCTTCACTGACTGTCCTGGCGTCCTTTACCAGGTCCCCAGCAGCCCACGGGGCTCTCATGGTCAGGCCCCTCCCAGGATATGGAGCTCACCTGTGCAGGTAGCCAGCAGCCCACGGGGCTCTCGTGGTTAGGCCCCTCCCAGGATATGGAGCTCACCTGTGCAGGTACCCAGCAGCCCACGGGGCTCTCATTGTCCGGCCCCTCCCAGGATATGGAGCTCACCTGGGCAGGTACCCAGCAGCCCACGGGGCTCTCGTGGTCAGGCCCCTCCCAGGATATGGGGCTCACCTGGGCAGATACCCAGCAGCTCACGGGGCTCTCGTGGGCAGGCCCCTCCCTGGATATGGTGCTCCCTTGGACAGGTACCCCTGCAGAGCTGGGCACACAGGAACCGTGCACATAGCCCTCATTGCAGAGCACCGCCAGCACACCTGTCGCTCAGAGCTGACACAGAGCACCTCAGAGCAGGACTTGAACTAACAAACAGCAGCTCCGACATGTCTGTGACCCTAGGCTTCACTCTGTGCAGCCTCCCTCCACCTGGTCTTCCAGGGGCTTCCACTGCAGCCGGGGCACCAGGCATCTGTCTCCACCCACCAACCCTCCTCTCCCTGACTCCTGGGTTCCTCTCATTAGGAGAGGGTCTTCTTGAAGTTGTCTTCCACTCATGGACCAGATAAAATGATTAGAAAACAAGCCAGGGCTGCCACCCCTTGTCTATCCTGACTCTCGGGACCCTACACCTGTTCCTTGGATCTGGCCGGTGCAGCAAGGCCCATTATCTGCAACTCTGAGCCCCTGAGGGGCGAGGATTGGCTGACCTGGGCAGCCTGACCTGGCCGGCCAGCCCTTCCCAGGTGTGCCTGGGTTGAGGTCAATATAAACACCCCTCCAGGCAGCAAAAGCCTCTGCAGCTGTGCCTGACGCCATATTCTCTGCCCCGTCAGCAGTCTCGGGGCTGTGCTGGTGGGAGGGAGTAGGGCCCAGGGCTCTATGAGTGGCCCCGTGTGAGTGGGGCTCTGCTGGACTTTCTGCAGGAGTTGCCGGGCAGCCACCTGCTAAAGAAGACGATGTGTCACCCATACCTGCTGCTGGAATTTCTCCCCGGGCAGAGGTGAGGAAGGCAAAAAGCAGTGGGGACCGGGACAGGAGGGGTACCTCAGTCAGGGAAATGGAAAGCTTCCAGAAGAGCGCCCGGGGCCAGGACCATCCTGGCTGGCCTGCAGGCACCAAGTCGGCCTGCGTGCTGTCGCTGGTGTGACTCCAAGCCCTTTCCTCTAGGCTTTAAAGTCTTTGCACACATTCAGGTGTTTTACCTGGGAAGGGTGGGAAAAGTTCAGCAGCAGCTGCCCTGAGGCTCAGCTCAGGTTTACTCAGATACGCCTCCTCACGGTCCCCCAGCTTTTCAATGAGGACGCTCCTTGCGGGGGAGCTGCTGGCTGCATGGGAGACGATTCCCCACCTCTGACCAACTTCAGAATTGTTTACCACTGGAGCAAGTGCCCTGATAGGGTTTTCCTCAGTATTACCAGTGGGTTCTGTTTTTTTTTTTTCTTTTTTGGTTCAAGGTAGGTTTTATTCCTCTTTTTGTATTTACAGATATAAGCATGGAAATAATTCATTCATATAAATACGTCTATGGGAAGGACAGAACTTTTTTTGTGTTTTATGTTTTTAAATATTATTTTTTAATTTTTAAATTTTATTTTATTCATTTTTTTATACAGCAGGTTCTTATTGGTTATCTCTTTTATACATATAAGTGTATATATGTCAATCCCAGGATCGCAATTCATCCCACCACCACCACCCTGCCACTTTCCCCCCTTGGTGACCATACATTTGTTCTCTAAATCTGTGTCTCTATTTCTGCCTTGCAAACCGGTTCATCTGTACCATTTTTCTAGGTTTCACATGTATGCGTTAATATACGATATTTGTTTTTCTTTTTCTGACTTACTTCACTCTGTATGACAGTCTCTAGATCTTTCCATGTCTCTACAAATGACCCAATTTCATTCCTTTTTATGGCTGAGTAATATTCCATTTTATATATGTACCACATATTTTCCATTTGTCTATCTATGGGCATTTAGGTTGCTTCCATGACCTGGCTATTGTAAATAGTGCTGCAGTGAACATTGTGGTGAATGTGACTTTTTGAATTATGGTTTTCTCTGGGTATATGCCCAGTAGTGGGATTGCTGGGTCATATGGTAATCCTATTTTTAGTTTTCTAAGGAACCTCCATACTGTTCTCCATAGTGACTGTATCAATTTACATTCCCACAAATAGTGTAAGAGGGTTCCCTTTTCTCCACACCCTCTCCAGCATTTGTTGTTTGTAGATTTTCTGATGATGCCCATTCTAACTTGTGTGAGGTGATACCTCATTGTAGTTTTGGTTTATATTTCTCTAATAATTAGTGATGTTGAGCAGCTTTTCATGGGCTTCTTGGCCATCTGTATGTCTTCTCGGGACAAATGTCTATTTACCTCATCTGCCCATTTTTGGATTGGGTTGTTTCTGTTTTTACTGTTGAGCTGCATGTGCTGTTTATATATATTGGAGATTAATCCTTTGTCCATTGATTCGTTTGCAAATATTTTCTCCCATTCTGAGGTTGTCTTTTCGTCTTGTTTGTAGTTTCCTTTGCTTTGCAAAAGCTTTTAGGTTTCATTTGCTCCCATTTGTTTATTTTTGTTTTTTATTCCATTACTCTAGTAGGTGGATCAAAAAAGATCTTGTTGTGATTTTTGTCAAAGAGTATTCTTCCTATGTTTTCCTCTAAGAGTTTTATAGTGTCCGGTCTTACATTTCGGTCTCTAATCCATTTTGAGTTTATTTTTTGTGTATGGTGTTAGGGAGTGTTCTAATTTCATTCTTTTACATGTAGTTGTCCATTTTTCCCAGCACCACTTATTGAAGAGACTGTCTTTTCTCCATTGTATATCCTTGCCTCCTTTGTCATAGATTAGTGGACCATAGGTGTGTAGGTTTATCTCTGGGCTTTCTTTTTTTTTCCTTTTACATCTTTATTGGAGTATCATTGCTTTACAATTGTGTGTTAGTTTCTGCTGTATAAAAAAGTGAATCAGCTATATGTATACATATAACAACATATCCACTCCCTCTTGCACCTCCCTCTCACTCCCTTATCCCACCCCTTTAGGTGGTCACAAAGCACCGAGTTGATCTCCCTGTGCTATGTGGCTGCTTCCCAGTAGCTATCAATTTTACATTTGGTAGTGTATATATGTCCATACCACTCTCTCACTTTGTCCCAGCTTACACTAACTCCTCCCCGTGTCCTCAAGTCCTTTCTCTACGTCGGTGTCCTTAATCCTTTCCTGCCCCTAGGTTTTTCATAAACTTTTTTTCTTTTAGATTCCATATATATGTGTTAGCATACGGTATTTGTTTTTCTCTTTCTGACTTCCTTCACTCTGTAGGACAGACTCTAGATCCATCCACCTCACTACAAATAACTCAGTTTTGTTTCTTTTTATGGCTGAATAATGTTCCATTGTATATATGTGCCACATCTTCTTTATCCAGTTATCTGTTGATGGACACTTAGGTTGCTTCCATGTCCTGGCTATTGTAAATAGAGCTACAATGAGCATTGTGGTACATGACTCTTTTTGAATTATGGTTTTCTCAGGGTAAATGTCCAGTAGTGGGATTGCTGGGTTGTACGGTTGTTCTATTTTTAGTTTTCAAGGAACCCCCATACCGTTCTCCCTAGTGGCTATATCAATTTACATTCCCACCAGCAGTGCAAAAGGGTTCCCTTTTCTCCAATAAATGCCTCTCCAGCATTTATTGTTGGTAGAATTTTTGATGATGGCCATTCTGACTGGTGTGAGGTGATACCTCATTGTAGTTTTGATTTGCATTTCTCTAATAATTAGTGATGTTCAACATCCTTTCATGTGTTTGTTGGCAACCTGTATATCTTCTTTGGAGAAATGTCTATTTAGGTCTTCTGCCCATTTTTGGATTGGGTTGTTTGGTTTTGTGATATTGAGCTACAGGAGCTGCTTTTTGGAGGTTAATCCTTTGCCATTTGCTTCATTTGAAAATATTTTCTCCCATTCTGATGGTTGTCTTTTCATCTTGCTTATGTTTTCCTTTGCTGTGCAAAAGATTTTAAATTTCATTAAGTCCCATTTTTTTTTATTTCTGTTTATATTTCCATTTCTCTAGGAGGTGGGTCAAAAAGGATCTTGCTGTGATTTATGTCATAGACTGTTCTGCTTATGTTTTCCTCTAAGAGTTTTATAGTGGCTGGTCTTACATTTAGGTCTCTAATCCATTTTGAGTTTATTTTTGTCTATGGTGTTAGGGAGTGTTCTAATTTCATTCTTTTACATGTAGTTGTCCAGTTTTCCCAGCACCACTTACTGAAGACACTGTCTTTTCTCCATTGTATACCCTTGCCTCCTTTGTCATAGATTAGTGGACCATAGGTACGTGGGTTTATCTCTGTGCTTTCTATCCTGTTCTATTGATCTATATTTCTGTTTTTGTGCCACTACCATATTATCTTGATTACTGTAGCTTTGTAATATAGTCTGAAGTCTGGAAGTCTGATTCCTCCAGCTCTTTTTTTTTCCCCTCAAGACTGCTTTGGCTATCCAGGGTCTTTTGTGTCTCCCTACAAATTTTAAGATTTTTTTTTCTAGTTCTGTAGAAAATACCATTGGTAATTTGATAGGGATTGCATTGAATCTGTAGATTGCTTTGGGTAGTATAGTCATTTTCACAATATTGATTCTTCTAATCCAAGAACATGGTATATGTCTCCATCTGTTTATATCATCTTTGATTTCTTTCATCAGTGTCTTATAGTTTTCTGAGTACAGGTCTTTTACTTCCTTAGGTAGGTTTATTCCTAGGTGTTTTATTTTTGTTACAGGGGTAATGGGATTGTTTCCTTAATTTCTCTTTCTGTTCTTTCATTGTTAGTGTATAGGAATGCAAGCAATTTCTGTGCATTAATTTTGTATCCTGCAACTTTACCAAATTCATTGATTAGCTCCAGTGGTTTTCTGGTGGCATCTTTAGGATTCTCTATCTATGATATGATGTCATTTGCAAACAGTGACAATTTTACTTCTTCTTTTCCTTTTTGTATTTCTTTTATTTCTTTTTCTTCTCTGATTGCCATGGCTAGGACTTCCAAAACTATGTTGAATAGTAGTGGTGAGAGTGGACATCCTCGTCTTGTTCCTGATCTTAGAGGAAACGTTTTCAGTTTTTCACCGTTGAGAATGATGTTTGCTGTAGGTTTGTCATATATGGCCTTTATTATGTTGAGGTAGTTTCCCTCTATGCCCACAATCTGCAGAGTTTTTATCGTAAATGGGTGTTGAATTTTCTCAAAATCTTTTCCTGCATCTATTGAGATGATCATATGGTTTTATTCTACAATTTGTTAATATGGTGTATCACATTGTTTTGTGTATATTGAAGAATCCTTGCATCCCTGGGATAAACCCCACTTGATCATGGTGTTTGATCCTTTTAATGTGTTGTTCGATTCTGTTTGCTAGTATTTTGTTGAGGATTTTTACATCTATATTCATCAGTGATATTGGTGTATAATTTTCTTTCCTTGTAGTATCTTTGTCTGGTTTTGGTATCAGGGTGACGGTGGTCTCATAGAATGAGTTTGGGAGTGTTCCTTCCCCTGCAATTGTTTTGAAGAATTTGAGAAGGTTGGGTGTTAGCTCTTCTCTAAATGTTTGACAGAATTCACCTGTGATGCCATCTGGTTCTGGACTTTTGTTTCTTGGAAGATTTTTAATCACAGTTTCAATTTCATTGCTTGTGATAGGTTTGTTCATATTTTCTATTTCTTCCTGGTTCAGTCTTGGAAGGTTATCCCTTTCTAAGAATTTGTCCATTTCTTCCAGGTTGTCCATTTTATTGGCATAGAGTTGCTTGTAGTAGTCTCGTAGGATGCTTTGTATTCCTGTGGTGTCTGTTGTAACTTCTCCTTTTTCACTTCTAATTTTGTTGATTTGATTCCTCTCCCTCTTTTTCTTGAGTCTGGCTAAAGGTTTATCATTTTTGTTTATCTTCTCAAAGAACCGGCTTTTAGTTTTATTGATCTTTGCTTTCATTTTCTTTGCTTCTATTTCATTTATTTCTGCTTTGATGTTTATGATTTCTTTCATTCTACTAACTTTTGGTTTTGTTCTTCTTTCTCTAGTTCCTCTAGGTGTAAGGTTAGATTGTTTATTTGAGATTTTTCCTGTTTTTTGAGGTAGGCTTGTATTGCTATAAACTTCCCTCTTAGAACTGCTTTTGCTGCATCCCATAGGTTTTGGATCATCGTGTGTTTCTTGTCATTTGTCTCTAGGTAGTTTTTGATTTCCTCTTTTATTTCTTCAGTGATCTCTTGGTTATTTAGTAACGTATTGTTTAGCCTCCATGTGTTTGTGTTTTTTATGGTTTTGTCCCTGTTATTGATTTCTAATCTCATAGCATTGTGGTCGGAACAGCTGCTTGATATGATTTCAGTTTTCTTAAATTTACTGAGGCTTTATTTGTGACCCAAGATGTGATCTATCCTGGAGAATGTTGCATGTGCAGTTGAGAAGAACGTGTAATCTGCTGTTTTTGGATGGAATGTCCTATAAATATCAATTAACTATATCTGGTCTATTGTGTCATTTAAAGCTTGTGTTTCCTTATTAATTTTCTGTCTGGATGATCTCCACTGGTGTAAGTGAGCTGTTAAAGTCCCCTGCTATTACTGTGTTACTGTTGATTTCCTCTTTTATAGCTGTTAGCAGTTGCCTTATGTATTGAGGTGCTCCTATGTTGGGCACATATATATTTATAATTGTTATATCTTCTTCTTGGATTGATCCCTTGACCATTATGTAGTGTCTTTCCTTGTCTCTTTTAACATTCTTTATTTTAAAGTCTATTTTATCTGCTATGAGTATTGCTACTCCAGCTTTCTTTTGATTTTCATTTGCATAGAATATATTTTTCCATCGCCTCACTTTCAGTCTGTATGTGTCCCTAGGTCTGAAATGGGTCTCTTGTAGACAGCATATATATGGGTCTTGTTTTTGGATCCATTCAGGGAGCCTGTGTCTTTTGGTTGGAACATTTAGTCCATTCACGTTTAAGGTAATTATTGATATGTATGTTCCTATTACTATTTTCTTAATTGTTATGGGTTTGTCTTGCTGGGTCCTTTTCTTCTGTTGTGTTTCCCACTTAGAGAAGTTCCTTTAGCATTTGGTGTAGAGCTGGTTTCATGGTGCTGAATTCTCTTAGCTTTTGCTTGTCTGTAGGGCTTATGATTTCTCTGTCAAATCTGAATGAGATCCTTGCTGGTTGGAGTACTCTTGGTTGTAGGTTCTTCCCTTTCATCACTTTAAATTTATGCCACTCCCTTCTGGCTTGTAGATTTTCTGCTGAGAAATCAGCTGTTATCCTTATGGGAGTTCCCTTGTATGTTATTTGTCATTTTTCCCTTGTTGCTTTCAATAATTTTTCTTTGTCTTCAGTTTTTGTCAATTTGGTTACTATGTGTCTTGGCATTTTCTCCTTTGATTTATCCTGACTGGGACTCTCTGCACTTCCTGGACTTGGGTGGCTATTTCTTTTCCCATGCTTGGGAAGTTTTCGACTATAATCTCTTCAAATGTATTCTTGGGTCCTTTCTCTCTCTCTTCTCCTTCTGGGACCCCTATGATGTGAATGCTGTTGCGTTTAATGTTGTCCCAGAGGACTCTTAGGGTGTCTTCATTTATTTTCATTCTTTTTCTTTATTCTGTTCCATGGCAGTGATTTCCACCTTTCTGTCTTCCAGGTCACTTACCCGTTCTTCTGCCACAGTTATTCTGCTACTGATTCCTTCTGGTGTATATTTCATTTCAGTTATTATATGGTTCACCTCTGTTTGTTTGTTCTTTAATTCTTCTAGGTGTTTGCTCCTTAATTCTTCTAGGTCTTTGTTAAGCATTTCTTGCATCTTCTCGATCTTTGCCTCCATTCTTTTGCCAAGGTCTTGGATCATGTTCACTATCATTATTCTGAATTCTTTTTCTGGAAGGTTCTGTATCTCCACCTCATTTCGTTTTTTTTTCCTAGGGTTTTATCTTGTTCCTTAATCTGGTATAAAGCCCTCTGCCTTTTCATTTTGTCTATCTTTCTGTGAATGTGGTTTTCCTTCCACAGGCTGCAGAATTGTAGTTCTTCTTGCTTCTGCTGTCTGCTCTCCAGTGGATGAGTCTATCTTAGAGGCTTGTGCAAGCTTCCTGATGGGAGGGACTGGTGGTGGGTAGAGCTGGGTGTTGCTTTGGTGGGCAAAGCTTTAATCTGCTTGTCTGCAGATTAAATGAAACTTTAATAAAACGTTTAATCCACTTATTTGCTGATGCATCTGGCTGGGTTCCCTCCCTGTTAGTAGTTTCGCCTGAGGTGACCCAGCACTGGAGCCTACCTTGCTCTTGATGGGGTTAATGGCGGACTCTGGGAGGGCTCACACCAAGGAGTATTTCCCAGAACTTCTGCTGCCAGTGTCGTTGTCCTCACGGTGAGCCACAGCCACAGCTACCACCTGCCTCTGCAGGAGACCCTCTAAAACTATCAGGTAGTTCTGGTCATTCTCCTACGGGGTCACTGCTCCTTCCCCTGGGTTCTGATGTGCTCACTACTTTGTGTGTGCCCTCCAAGAGTGGAGTATCTAAGTGGAGTTGAGACTCTGAGACTCTGCGTGGAGTCGCACAGACTCTGGGTCCTGTGAAGCTTCGATGCTTTGTGGTTCTAGAAATCCTATAGGAGACGGTCCACAGCAGGTGAAGCTATTGCTGTCAGTTGAGGTGGTGAAGCCAAAGATCTGCAGTTCCGACTAGAGGTGCCGATGTACATACAGGACAAAATCATCTCGTGTGAATGTAGTTCAGGCATGTTTAAGATGAATGGAGCCATGTTAATGCCTACCATATTCTATCTTGAGCCTCTCCTCAGGGACCCCCTCCTCAGTTCCTGAGGCTCCTGTAAGTCATGTACAGGGGACTGGAGAGTGGGCTCTGTCCAATCTGAGCCCTGAGTTACCCTGTGTGTATCTTAGGATACTTTGTATTTCTGTGGGGTCTGTTGTAACATCATCTCTTTCATTTCAGATTTATTTGGGCCCTCTCTTTTTAAAAAAACATACTACTGTTGTCTTTTATTCTTTACAGAAGTTTAATAAGTGTTTGATCTACCTTGACTTACTCTATGTATACTTTTTGCAGTGAGATTTTTACTTTTCTTTGTTTTCTTGTTACTATCAATAATTAGTGAGACTTCTTTTAAGCTACCTTCAACATTGATTATAAAGCTGCTTTATTAGTGATGACAGAGCCTTAATGGAAGTCATGTTCTGGTTGTAAATTAGAATGCAATGTGCCAGCAAAAAACCCCTTAAGTTTATTTCTCATTACTTCTTGTTCTTTTTTTAATTTAATTTTTATTTTTTATCAGAGCAAATTTGATTACAATGTTTTGTTTGTTCTAGGTGTGCAAGATGTGGTTCTTTCACACATATACATATATCTATTCTTCTTTGGATCATTTTCCCAAGTAGGTTATGATACAATGTTGAGTAATCTTCTTTCAGTATTACGTAGGTCTTTGGTGATTACACATTTCACATTTGTTTCTATATCTATGTTAACCCCAATATCCTAATGTATCCAATCCTCACACCTTTCCATTTGGTGAACCATAAGTTAGTTTAGTGAATCTGTGATTGCATTTCTCTGTGGAAATATCATCATTGGTATCAATTTTTAGCTAAGATCTATAAGTGATATTATAGGATATGTGTCTTTTGCTTTCTGACTTAGTACAATTTGCCTGATTGCCTCAAGAATCATACATGGTGCTGCAAATGGCATTGTTTTATTTTTTTCCCTGGCTAATATTCCATCTGTACGTGTGCCAGTTCCTCTTTGGCCACGCAACTCTTGATGGACTTTTTGGTTGTCTCCATGTCTTGGCTATTGTAATACTGCTGCAATACACATTTGCTTGCCTGTGTCTTTCCAGTTCTATCTTCTTATGTTATAGTCCAAGGAGTGGGCTTGCTGTATCATATGGTAAGTCAGTGTGTACGTTTTAAAGGCACCACCATTCAGTTCTCATTAGTGGCTCTTTCCAGGTTACGTCCAACTTAAAGTTGAGGGTATGCATTTCTCCAAAACACCTTCAGTATTTATCGTTTGTACTTTTCTTGCTGAGGGTTATTCTGATAGGTGTGAGCTGATACCCTTTGTGGTTGAATTTGCATGTATCCCATAATCTGTTGAAATTGAGCTTGAAAGCATGTCCTTTTTATTTATCAAACAGTGATTACAGCTTAGTTCTTCACGGTGTTTTCTTAAAGTATGTGTCACATTTTGAAAATTTTTGGCCATTACCTCCCTCGAGACATTTTGAGGGCAGTTTTCATTTACAGCCCTTCATTACTTGTTCATATGAAGTGACCATTAGCACAGGCTTTAAAGCTGCTTTTGCACGTAACGGCCAGAGGGCGGCAGCCTTTCTACGTTCCCCACTCTTGTAAATAGGGAAACAGACCTTCCGGCCTGTGGTGTTCCTCGGTTATAAATTAGAGTGCAATGTGCCCGGATAAACCCACAAATGCTGATGTCTCCTTACTTTTGTTTGTTTTTTTTTAAATTTAATTTATATTTAGTATTGGAGTAATATTCCATTGTGTACATGGACCACTTCTTCTTGGTGCATTCCTCGGTTGATGGACATTTTCATTGCTTCCAAGTGTTGGCTGTGGTAAATATTGCTGGAGTGAAGGATTGCCAGCCTGTGACTTTTTGATTCTCATTTTCTCAGGTGATAGGTCCAGCAGTGGTTTTGATTGATTGACTGGTAGCTCAATGTTTCCCTTTTCAAAGCACCTACATTGTGTTTTCATTAGTGACTCTTTACATGCCCCCCCTTAAAACCGAGGGTACGCATTTCTCCACATTCCCTTCAGCATTTATTTTTTGCAGCATTTTTGCTAATGGCCATTCAGACTGCTGTGAGCTGATAGGTATTTGTAATATGGGTATGCATGTCGTTAAATATTCTAAAATTCATCATTTTTCCACGCCTTTTTCTTTTCTGTTAAAAGAAAAAAGAAAAAAAAAGTGTGAGTACAATATTCGTCTTGAAAGTGTCTTCCTGGAACGTTGCCCTCTTTTGAATTTTTTGGTCAATTTTCAACCCCAGGATTGTTTTGAAATGTAGGTGTCATTTACAGGCCTGCAATGAGTGTAAATATTTAGGGACCATTAGCACTAGGTTTAACCTGCTGTTGTTCGAAACGGCCACAAAGCAGCAGCATTTCTCCATTACCAAATCTGGTTACTAGGGCAGCAGAGCCGTTCTGGAAGTCGTTTTCCTAGGTTGTAAATTTCAATGGAATGGGCTGGAAAACGCCCCATAAGTTTATGTCTGATTAATTCTTTTTCATTGTTTTAATTTTTTAAATCAGGGTAATCGTTAGAATGTTGTTTCTCCAAGGTGTACACACTCTGGTTCATTTACACATTATTTATATCTATTTATGTAGAGATCCTCTTCCCATGTAAATTATTACGGAGTGTTCTGTAGACCTCCCTTGTTATATGGTCGGTCTCTTTGTAATATGTATATAATATGTATTTGGATCATATACATATCATATAGTAACACGAATCTTCATTTATCCATTCCCCCCACCTTTCCCTTTAGATGAGCAAAGTTGGTTTTCTAAGTTTGTGAGTGTATTTCTCTGTGAATTGTGTTCATTTGTGTCAGTTATTAGATAACGCCTATAAGTGATATCATAGGATATAAGTCTTTTGCTTTCCGACTTACCTCATGATTTGTGATTATCTCCAGCCTCATTTGTGGTGCCTCAAAGAGCAGGGTTTCATTCTTTTCCATGGCTAATATTCCATTGTGTACCTGGACCACTTATTCTATATCCATTCACTTGTTGATGGACATTTTTATCACTTCACTGCCTTGGCTATTGTGAACAATGCTGCACTGCAGCTTTTGCAACCTGTGTCTTCTCGATACTTGTCTTCTCAGGTGAGAGGTCCAATGGTGCGCCTGCTGGATTGAATGGTACCTAAATTTTTACTTTTAAACGCAGCTCTTTTCTGTTCTCATTACTGGCTGTTAACCACTTTGCGTCTCACCAGCAGCTAGAGGATACACAATTCTCTACAACCGCATCAGCATTTATGGTTTGTAGACTTTTTGCTGATGGTCAGTCGACTGGTGTGATTGGAAACCCTTTTGTTGATTAGATTGCATGAGTCTAATAATTCCTGAGGTTGAGCCTTAATCCTTTCTCCTTTTTTTTAAAGACAGTGAGTAATACTTACCTCTTCGTAGTATTTTATTGAAAAATTTGCCTGTATTAAATTTTTTTGTCCGTTCCCTACCTCAGCACAATTTTTGACGGCAGGTGTCCTTTACAGCCCTGAGTCCTTGTGAATTTTAAGTGACCATTAGCTGTGGGTTTAAAGCCGCTCTTGCGGGAAACGGCCACAAGGCGGCAGCATTTCTCCTTTACCAAATCTGGTTACTATGGCAACAGAGCCTTACTGGAAGTGGTGGTCTAGGTTGCAAATTAGAATGGAATGTGCGAGGAAAAAGCCCTTTAAGTTTATGTCTCATTACTTCTTGTTCGTATTTTTAAGTTAATTTTTATTTTTTGTCACAGCAAACTTGATTACAATGTTTTGTTTGTTCTAGGTGTGCAAGATGTGGTTCTTTCACACATATACATATATCTATTCTTCTTCGGATCCTTTTCCCATGTAGGTTATGACACAATGTAGAGTAGTCTTCTCTTGGTATTCTGTAGGTCTTTGGTGATTATATATTTCACATGTGTTTGTATGTCTCTGTTAACCTCAATATGGTAATGTATCCAATCCTCACACCTTTCCATCTGGTGAACCATAAGTTTTTTAATGAATCTGTGATTGCCTTTCTCTGTGGAAATATCTTCGTTTGTATCAATTTTTAGGTAACACCTATATCTGATATGATAGGATATGTATCTTTCACTTTCTCACTTACTACAAGTTGTGTGATTACCTCTAGACTCATCTATGGTGCTGCAAATGGCATTGTTTCATTTTTTCACTAGCTCATATTCCATCTGTACATGTAGCAGTTCTTCTTTGTCCACCCATCTGTTGGTGGACTTTTTGGTTACTTCCATATCTTGGCTATTGTAATAGTATGCATTGCAGATTTGCCTGCCTGTGTCCTTCCAATTCTGTCTTCGTCGGTCATAGGTCCAGGAATAGGTCTGCTAGGTCATTTGGTAGCTCAGTGTTTACCTTTTAAAGGTACCTCCATTCTGTTATCATTAGTGGCTCTTTCCAGGTTACGTCCCACTTAAAGTTGAGGGTATGCATTTCTCCACAGCACCTTCAGCATTTATTATTTGTAGTTTTTGCTGATGGTTATTCTGACGGGTGTGAGCTGACACCTCTTTACGGTTGAATTTGCATGTGTCTCATATTCCGTTGCAATTGAGCTTTAAGGCAAGTCATTTTTATTTTTCAAGCTGTAATTACAGCTTAGTTCTTCAAAGTGGTTTCTTAAAGTATGTGTCAAATTTTGAAATGTTTTGGCCATTACCTCCCTCAAGACATTTTGAGGGCAGGTTTCATTTTCAGCCCTACAGTACTTGTTCATATGAAGTGACCATTAGCACAGGCTTTAAACTGCTTTTGCAGGTAACGGCCACAGGGCTGCTACCTTTCTACATTCCCCACGCTGATACTAGGGAAACAGACTTTACGGCCAGTGGTGTTCCTCGGTTGTAAATTAGAGTAGAATGTGCCCAGATAAACACACAAAAGCTGATGTCTCCTTACTTTTGTTGGATTTTTAAATTTAATTTATATTTATTACTGGAGTTAATATTCTATTTTGTACATGGACCACTTCTTGGTGCATGCCTCTGTTGATGGACATTTTCATTGCTTCCAAGTGTTGCCTATGGTGAATATTGCTGGAGTGCAGGATTGCCAGCCTGTGACTTTATGATTCTCATTTTCTCTGGTGATAGGCCCAGCAGTGGGTGTGATTGATGGACTGGTCACTCAGTGTTTACTTTTTCAAAGCACCGCCAATGTGTTTTTATTAGTGGCTTTTACAACGTCCCCCTTAGAACCGAGGGTAGGCATTTCTCCACAATCGCTTCAGCATTTATTGTTTGCACCATTTTTGCTGATGGCCATTCTGACTGCTGTGATCTGATAGGTATTTGTAATTTGGGTTTGCATATCTTTCAAAATTCCTAAGATTCATCATTTTTCCACATCTTTTTCTTTTATCAAAAGAAAAATCTGTGAGCACAATATACCTCTTGAAATTATCTTCTTCGAAGTTTGCCCTCTTTTGAATTTTTTATTCGATTTTTGATTCCAGAATTTTTTTGAAGGGCAAGTGTCATTTACAGAACTGCCAGTTGGTGAATATTTAGTGACCTTTTGCAGTGGGTTTAAAGCTGCTGTTGTGGGAAACGGCCAAAAGGAGGCAGCCATTCCCCAATCTAAGTACTAGGGCAGCAGAGCCTTTCTGGAAGTCGTTGTCTTAGGTTGTAAATTAGAATGGAGTTTGCCAGGTGAAATCCCCATAAGTTTATGTCTCATTAGTTCTTATTCGTTTTTTTTTTCCAAACACACACACTGTATTTTATTTTTATAAGAGATAAATAGACTGACATCAAGCATTGTACATGGATGATCACAACAAAAGCAACAATGATTGCAATTACCAAACATGAAACACACTCATACTATGTCAAAATATTGACATTCAGTCCAGTAATCCTTCACTGTAGCAGCTGCTTTACTTTGCAGTGAAAATTGATTTGTATATTCTTTGCCTCTGAGTCCTTGTGGGATTTATTTTTAATTCAAACAGAAAGTAACAAAAATTATACTTATCGTCATCAGTTCACTCAGTCCCATGTAATTAATTTTTTTTTCATCTTGATCTTTTGTTAGCACTTTTATGAGTTCATTAGTTTTATCATTAGAGTTCTGAAAATGCTTATTTATTCAGTTCAGCAGTACAGTAGAGTTACCAGAAACCTGTACTTGTCAGAGTCTTTTCCATGAATTTCATGAAGATGAAACCCTTTTATAGGAACATATTTGCAAAAGCATCAGAGTACACCCAGAACTGTCTGTAAATGACAAAAGACTTAAAAATGACCACGGTTAAAGATTTGATGAAAGTTTATAATAATGCAGTTGACAAGAAAATTAGTTATTTCTGAGATATACATTTTAAAGTAATAACTAGGATTATGAATTATAACATTATACCAGAACATATAAGATTTTTAGAAATTTCATGTAATGTCTGAAACATTTATATTAACATATTTCCATACAAAAAAACGAATGAAAGTTTAGTATTAGTTGTTTTGTTTGTTTTTGTATACTGCAGGTTCTTATCAGTCATCAATTTTATACACATCAGTGTATACATGTCAATCCCAATCGCCCAATTCAGCACAACACCATCCCCACCCCACCACATTTTGCCCCCCGTGGTGTCCATGTGTCTGCGCTCTACATCTGTGTCTCAACTTCTGCCCTGCAAACTGGCTCATCTGTACCAATTTTCTAGGTTCCACGTACCTGCGTTAATATACGATATTTGTTTTTCTCTTTCTGACTTACTTCACTCTGTATGACAGTCTCTAGATCCATCCACGTCACAACAAATGACTCAATTTGGTTCCTTTTTGTGGCTGAGAAATATTCCATTCTATATATGTACCACAACTTCTTTATCCATTCGTCTGTTGATGTGCATTTAGGTTGCTTCCATGACCAGGCTATTGTAAATAGTGCTGTAATAAACATTCGGGTGCATGTGTATTTTTGAATTATGGTTTTCTGTGGGTGTATAACCAGTAGTGGGATTGCTGGGTCATATGGTAGCTCAATGTTCACATTTTTAAGGCACCTCCATTCTGTTCTCTTTAGTGGCTCTTTCCAAGTTACATCCCACTTAAAGTTCAGGGTATGCATTCCTCCACAACACCTTCAGCATTTATTGTTTGTAGTTTTCTTGCTGACGGTTATTTTGACAAGTGTGAGCTGCTACCTCTTTGTGGTTGAATTCACATGTGCCTCATAATCCGTTGAAATTGAGCTTTAAGGCATGTCCTTTTTACTTTTCAAGCTGTGATTACCCCTTAGTTCTTCAAAGTGTTCTCTTAAAGTATGTGTCACATTTTGACATGTTTTGGCCATTACCTCCCTCAAGACATTTTGAGGGCAGGTTTCATTTACAGTCCTGCAGTACTTGTTCTTAGGAAATGACCATTAGCACAGGCTTTAAAGCTGCTTTTACAGGTAACTGCCAGAGGGTGGCAGCCTTTCTATGTTCCCCACTCTGGTACTTATGGAAAAGCCCTTGCGTCCTGTGGTGTTTCTCGGTTATAAATTAGAGTGGAGTGTGCCTGGACAAACACACACAAGCTGATGTCTCCTTACTTTTGTTGGTTTTTTAAATTTAATTTTTATTTTTTATTGGAGTAATTTTCCACTGTGTACGTGGACCACTTCTACTTTGTGCATTCCTTGGTTGATGGACATTTTCATTGCTTCCAAGTGTTGGCTATGGTAAATATTGTTGGAGTGCAGGATTGCCAGCCTTTGGCTTTTTGATTCTCATTTTCTCAGGTGATAGGCCCAGCAGTGGGTGTGATTCATTGACTGGTAGTACCGTGTTTCCCTTTTCAAAGCACCTTCTTTGTGTTTTCATTAGTGTCTCTTACCACGTCCCCCTTAGAATCCAGGGTGCGCATTTCTCCACAATCGCTTCAGCATTTATTGTTTGCAGCATTTATGCTAATGGCCCTTCTGGCTGCTGTGAGCTGATAGGTTGTTGTAATTTGGGTTTGCATGTCTTTGAAAATTCATAAAACTCATCATTTTTCTCCACCGTTTTCTTTTCTGTTAAAAAGAAGGAAACAATTGGGAGTAAAATATAACTCTTAAAATTGTGTTCTTGGAAGGTTGCCCTCTTTTGAAATTTTTGGTCGATTTTCCACCCCAGAATTTTTTTAGAAAGCAGGTGTCTTTACCGAACTGCAAGTTTGGTGAATATTTAGTGACCTTTAGCAATGGGTTTAAAGCTGCTGTTGTGGGAATTGGCCTCAGGCAGGCAACATATCTCCATTCCCATATCTGGGTACTAGGGCAGCAGAGCCTTTCTGGAAGTCGTGTTTCTAGTTTGTAAATTACATTGGAATGTGCATGGAGAAAACCCCATAAGTGTATGTCTCATTATTTCTTCTTGGTTTAAAATTTTTTTTTAATTGGGGTAAAGCTTAGAATATAGTTTGTCCCAGGTGTACACAATCTGGTTCATTTGTACATTATATTTGTCTACTCAAGTACAGATACTCTTCCCATGTAAAATGTTACTGAGGGTTCTGCAGACCTCCCTTGCTATATGGTTGGTGTTTTTGAGATATGTATATAATATGTGTTTGTATAAATATAGTAACACTAATCTTAATTTATCCATTCCCCACACCTTTCCTTTTAGATGAGCATAGTTTGTTTTCTAAGTCAGTGAGTGTCTTTCTCTGTGGAAATATGTTCATTTGTGTCAGTTATTAGATAACGCCTATAAGTGATATCATAGAATATGGGTCTTTTGCTTTCCGACTTACCTCATATTTCGTGATTATCTCCAGACTCATTTGTGGTGCCTCAGAGAGCAATGGTTCATTGTTTTCCATGGCTAATATTCCATTGTGTACATGGACCACTTCTTCTTTATCCATTCACCTGTTGTTGGACATTTTGATTGCTTCACTGTCTTGGCTGTTGTGAATAAGGCTGTACTGCAGCTTTCGAGGCCTGTGTCCTCTCGATTCTTGTCTTCTCAGGTGAGAGGTCCAATGTTGCGTGTGCTGTATTGAATGGTGCCTCCATTTTTACTTTTAAACACAGCTCCTTTCTGTTCTCATTATTGGCTGTTACCCTTTTACGTCTCACCAGCAGGTAGAGGGTACAGAGTTCTCCATCACCCCTTCAGCATTTATTGTTTGTAGACTTTTTGCTGATGGTCAGTCGACTGGTGTAAGTTGAAACTTTTTATAGATTAGATTGCATGGGTCTAACACTCCCTGAGGTTGAGCTTTTATCCATTTTCCTTTTTTTTTTCAAAGAGCCTGAGTAAAACGTAACTATTCATACTCTCCTCTTGAAACATTTGCCTATTTTGAATTTTTATGTCCATTCCCTCCTTCAGCACAATTTTTTAGGGCAGGTGTCCTTTACAGCCCTGAGTCCTTTTGAATGTTAAGTGACCATTAGCTGTGAGTTTAAATCTGCTCTTGCAGGAAACGGCCACAAGGTGGCATCATTTCTCCTTTACCAAATTTGGTAACTGGGGAAACAGAGCCTTAATGGAAGTGGTGTTCTAGGTTGTAAATTAGAATGGAATGTGCCAGGAAAAAGCCCTTTATGTTCATTACTTCCTGTTTGTATTTATAATTTACTTTTTATTTTTTATCAAAGCAAATTTGATTATAATGGTTTGTTTGTTCTAGGTGTGCAAATGTGGTTCTTTCGCACATATACGTGTATCTGTTATTCCTCGCATCCTTTTCCCATGTAGGTTATGACACAATGTTGAGTAGTCTTCTCCTGGTCTTCTGTACGTCTTTGGTGATTATATATTTCACATGGTTTGTATATCTCTGTTAACCCCAAAATGGTAAAGTATCCAATCCTCATCCCTTTCTATTTGGTGAACCATAAGTTTTTTAATGAATCTGTGATTACCTTTCTCTGTGGAAATATTTTCATTGTTATCAATTTTTAAGTAACTCCTAAAAGTGATATGATAGGATATGTGTCTTTTGCTTTCTCACTTACTACAGGTGGCATGATTACGTCTAGACTCATCTATGGTGCTGCAAATGGCATTGTTTCATTTTTTTCACTAGTGAATATTCCATCTGTACATGGAGGAGTTCTTCTTTGTCCACCCATCTGTTGGTGGGCTTTTTGGTTACTTCCATATCTTGGCTATTGTAATACTGTGCCATGCAGATTTGCCTGCCTGTGTCTTTCCAATTTTCTCTTCTTATATTATAGGTCGAGGAGTGGGCCTCCTGGATTATATGGTAGCTCAATGTTTACCTTTTAAAGGCACCTCCATTCTTTTCTTATTCGTGGCCCTTTCCAAGTTATGTCCCACTTGAAGTTGAAGGTATGCATTTCTCCACAACACCTTCAGCATTTATTGTTTGTAGTTTTCTTGCTGATGGTTATTCTGACAAGTGTGAGCTGATACCTCTTTGTGGTTGAATTCGCATGTGCCTCATAATCCGTTGAAATTGAGCTTTAAGTCATGTCCTTTTTATTTTTCAAGCTGTGATTACCCCTTAGTTCTTCAAAGTGTTCTCTTAAAGTATGTGTCACATTTTGAAATGTTTTGGCCATTACCTCCCTCAAGACATTTTGAGGGCAGGTTTCATTTACAGTCCTGCACTACTTCTTCGTATGAAATGACCATTAGCACAGGCTTTAAAGCTGCTTTTGCAGGTAACTGCCAGAGGGTGGCAGCCTTTCTATGTTCCCAACCCTGGTAACTAGGGAAAAGCCCTTGCGGCCTGTGGTGTTTCTCGGTTATAAATTAGAGTGGTGTGTGCCCAGACAATCCCACACAAGCTGATGTCTCTTAACTTTTGTTGGATTTTTAAATTTAATTTTTATTTTTTATTGTAGTAATTTTCCACTGTGTACGTGGACCACTTCTACTTTGTGCATTCCTCGGTTGATGGACATTTTCATTGCTTTCAAGTGTTGGCTATGGGAAATACTGTTGGAGTGCAGGATTGCCAGCCTGTGGCTTTTTGATTCTCATTTTCTCAGGTGATAGGGCCAGCAGTGGGTGTGATTGATTGACTGGTAGCACCGTGTTACCCTTTGCAAAGCACCTCCTTTGTGTTTTCATTAGTGGCTCTTTCCACGTCCCTCTTAGAATCGAGGGTACGCATTTCTCCACAATCGCTTCAGCATTTATTGTTTGCAGCATTTATGCTTATGGCCCTTCTGGCTGGTGTGAGCTGATAGGTTTTTGTAATCTGGGTCTGCATGTCTTTGAAAATTCATAAAACTCATCATTTTTCTCCACCGTTTTCTTTTCTGTTACAAAAAGGAAACAATTGGGAGTACAATATAACTCTTGAAATTGTCTTCTTGGACGCTTGCCCTCTGTTTAATTTTTTGCTCGATTTTCCACCCCAGAATTTTTATAGAGAGCAGGTGTCATTTACCGAGCTGCAAGTTTGGTGAATATTTAGTGACCTTTAGCAATGGGTTTAAAGCTGCTGTTGTGGGAAGTGGCCTCAAGAAGGCAGCATTTCTCCATTCCCAAACCTGGGTACTAGGGCAGCAGAGCCTTTCTGGAAGTCGTGTTCCTAGGTTGTAAATTACATTGGAATGTGCATGGAGAAACCCCCATAAGTGTATGTCTCATCATTTCTTCTTGGATTTAAAATTTTTTTTTAATTAGGGTAAAGCTTAGAATATTGTTTGTCCGAGGTGTACACAATCTGCTTCATTTGTACATTATATTTGTCTATTCAAGTACAGATTATCTTCCCATGTAAAATGTTACTGAGGGTTTCGCAGACCTAGCCTGCTATATGGTCGGTCTTTTTGTGATATGTATATAATATATGTTTGTATACATATAGTAACACTAATCTTAATTTATCCATTCCCCCCACCTTTCCTTTTGGATGAGCATAGTTTGTTTTCTAAGTCTGTGGGTGTCTTTCTCTGTGGAAATATGTTCCTTAGTGTCAGTTATTAGACAACGCCTATAAATGATATCATAGAATATAGGTCTTTTGCTATCGGACTTACCTCATGTTTCGTGATTATCTCCAGACTCATTTGTGGTGCCTCAGAGAGCAATGGTTCATTGTTTTCCATGGCTAATATTCCATTGTGTACATGGACCACACCTTCTTTATCCTTTCATCTGTTGTTGGACATTTTGATTACTTCACTGTCTTGGCTATTGCGAATAAGGCTGCACTGCAGCTTTTGCGGCCTGTTTCTTCTCGATTCTTGTCTTCGCAGGTGAGAGGTCCAATGGTGAGTCTGCTGGATTGAATGGTGCCTCCATTTTTACTTTTAAACACAGCTCCTTTCTATTCTCATTATTGGGTGTTACCCCTTTACGTCTCACCAGCAGGTAGAGGGTACACAGTTCTCTAAAACCCCTTCAGCATTTATTGTTTGTAGACTTTTCTCTGAATGTCAGTCGACTGGTGTAAGTTGAAACTTTGTAGATTAGATTGCATGGGTCTAACACTCCCTGAAGTTGAGTTTTTATCCATTTTCTTTTTATTTAAAAGAGCGTGAGTAAAACGTTAATATTCATACTCTCTTCTGGAAACTTTTGCCTGTTTTGAATTTTTTGTCCATTCCCTACTTCAGCACAATTTTTTGGGGCAGGTGTCCTTTACAGCCCTAAGTCCTTGTGAATGTTAAGTGACCATTAGCTGTGAGTTTAAAGCTGCTCTTGCAGGAAACGGCCACAAGGTGGCATCATTTCTCGTTTAGCAAATTTGGTAAATGGACAAACAGAGCCTTAATGGAAGTGGTGTTGTAGGTTGTAAATTAGAATGGAATGTGCCAGGAAAAAGCCCTTTATGTTTATGTCTCATTACTTCTAGTTCATAATTATCATTTACTTTTTATTTTTTATCCAAGCAAATTTGATTACAATGGTTTGTTTGTTCTAGGTGTGCAAATGTGGTTCTTTCACACATATACGTGTATCTATTCTTCCTCGCATCCTTTTCCCATGTAGGTTATGACACAATGTTGAGTAGTCTTCTCCTGGTCTTCAGTACGTCTTTGGTGATTATATATTTCACATGATTTGTATATCTCTGTTAACCCCAATATGGTAATGTATCCAATCCTCATCCCTTTCTATTTGGTGAACCATAAGTTTTTTAATGAATCTGTGATTGCCTTTCTCTGTGGAAATATCTTCATTGGTATCAATTTTTAAGTACCTCCTAAAAGTGATATGATAGGATATGTGTCTTTTACTTTCTCACTTACTACAGGTGGTGTGATTATGTCTAGACTCATCTATGGTGCTGCAAATGGCATTGTTTCATTTTTTTCACTAGCGAATATTCCATCTGTACATGGAGGAGTTCTTCTTTGTCTACCCATCTGTTGGTGGACTTTTTGGTTACCTCCATATCTTGGCTATTGTAATACTGTGCAATGCAGATTTCCCTGCCTGAGTCTTTCCAATTCTCTCTTCTTAGAATATTGGTCGAGGAGTGGGCCTGCTGGATCATATGGTAGCTCAATGTTTACCTTTTCAAGGCATCTCCATTCTGTTCTCATTCGTGGCCCTTTCCAAGTTACGTCCCCCTTGAAGTTGAGGGTATGCATTTCTCCACAACAGCTTCAGCATTTATTGTTTGTAGTTTTCTTGCTGATGGTTTTTCTGACAAGTGTGAGCTGATACCCCTTTGTGGTTGAATTCGCACGTGCCTCATAATCCGTTGAAACTGAGCTTTAAGGCATATCCTTTTTATTTTTCAAGCTGTGATTACTTCTTAGTTCTTCAAAGTGTTCTCTTAAAGTATGTGTCACATTTTGAAATGTTTTGGCCATTACCTCCCTCAAGACATATTGAGGGCATGTTTCATTTACAGTCCTGCATTACTTCTTCCTATGAAATGAACATTAGCACAGGCCTTAAAGCTGTTTTTGCAGGTAATTGCCAGAGGGTGGTAGCCTTTCTATGTTCCCCACCCTGGTAACTAGGGAAAAGCCCTTGCGGCCTGTGGTGTTTCTCGGTTATAAATTAGAGTGGAGTGTGCCCAGACAAACCCACACAAGCTGATGTCTCTTTACTTTTGTTGGATTTTTAAATTTAATTTTTATTTTTTATTGGAGTAATTTTCCACTGTGTACGTGGACCACATCTACTTTGTGCATTCCTCGGTTGATGGACATTTTCATTGCTTCCAAGTGTTGGCTATGGTAAGTATTGTTGGAGTGCAGGATTGCCAGCCTGTAACTTTTTTTTTTAATATTTATTTATTTATTTATTTATTTATTTATGGCTGTGTTGGATCTTCTTTTGTGCGCGAGAGCTTTCTGTAGTTGCGGCGAGCGGGGGCCACTCTTCATCGCGGTGCGTGGGTCTCTCACTATCGCGGCCTCTCTTGTTGCGGAGCACAGGCTCCAGACGCGCAGGCTCAGTGGTTGTGGCTAACGGGCCCAGTTGCTCCACGGCATGTGGGATCTTCCCAGACCGGGGCTCGAACCCGTGTGCCCTGCATTGGCAGGCAGACTCTCAACCACTGCACCACCAGGGAAGCCCCAAGCCTGTGACTTTTTGATTCTCATTTTTTCAGGTGATAGGCCCAGCAGTGGGTGTGATTGATTGACTGGTAGCACCGTGTTACCCTTATCAAAGCACCTTCTTTGTGTTTTCATTAGTGGCTCTTACCACGTCCCCCTTAGAATCGAGGGTACGCATTTCTCCACAATCGCTTCAGCATTTATTGTTTGCAGCATTTATGCTAATGGCCCTTCTGGCTGGTGTGAGCTGATAGGTTTTTGTACTTTGGGTTTGCATGTCTTTGAAAATTCATAAGATTCATCATTTTTCTCTGCCGTTTTCTTTTCTGTTAAAAAAAGGAAACAGTTGGGAGTACCATATAACTGTTGAAATTGTCTTCTTGGAAGGTTGCCCTCTGTTTATTTTTTGGTCGATTTTCCAGCCCAGAGTTTTTTTAGAGAGCAGGTGTCATTTACCGAACTGCAAGTTTGGTGAATATTTAGTGACGTTTAGCAATGGGTTTAAAGCTGCTGTTGTGGGAAGTGGCCTCAAGCAGGGAGCATTTCTCCATTCCCCAATCTGGGTACTAGGGCAGCAGAGCCTTTCTGGAAGTCGTGTTCCTAGGTTGTAAATTACATTGGAATGTGCATGTAGAAAGCCCCATAAGTTTATGTCTCATTATTTCTTCTTGGTTTTTGAAAGTGTTTTAATTGGGGTAAAGCTTAGAATATTGTTTGTCCTAGGTGAACACAATCTGGTCCATTTGTACATTATATATGTCTATTCAAGTACAGATCCTCTTCCCATATAAAATGTTACAGAGAGTTCCGCAGACCTCCCTTGTTATATGGTCTGTATTTTTGAGATATGTATATAATATGTGTGTGTACACATAGAGTAATACTAATCTTAATTTATCCATTCCCCCCACCTTTCCTTTTAGATGAGCATAGTTTTATTTTCTAAGTCTGTTGAGTGTATTTCTATGTGGAAATATGTCCATTTGTGTCAGTTATTAGATAACGCCTATAAGTGATATCATAGAATATAGGTCTTTTGCTTTCCAACTTACCTCATGTTCCGTGATTATCTCCAGAATCATTTGTGGTGCCTCAGAGAGCAATGGTTCATTGTTTTCAATGGCTAATATTCCATTGTGTACATGGACCACTTCTTCTTTATCCACTCACCTCTAGTTGGATATTTTGATTGCTTCACTGTCTTGGCTATTGTGAATAAGGCTGCACTGCAGCTTTTGCGGCCTGTGTCTTCTCGATTCTTGTCTTCTCAGGTTAGAGGTCCATTGGTGCGCCTGCTGGATTGAATGGTACCTTCATTTTTACTTTTAAACACAGCTCCTTTCTTTTCTCATTATTGGCTGTTACCCCTTTACGTCTCACCACAAGGTAGAGGGTACACAGTTCTCTAAAACCCCTTCAGCATTTATTGTTTGTAGACATTTTGCTGATGGTCAGTCGACTGGTGTAAGTTGAAACTTTTTGTAGATTAGATTGCATGGGTCTAACACTCCCTGAGGTTGAGCATTTATCCATTTTCCTTTTTTTTAAAAGAGCGTGAGTAAAACGTTAATATTCATACCCTCTTCTGGAAACATTTGCCTGTTTTGAATTTTTTTGTCCATTCCCTACTTCAGCACAATTATTTAGGGCAGGTGTCCTTTACAGCCCTGAGTCCTTGTGAATGTTAAGTGACCATTAGCTGTGAGTTTAAATCTGCTCTTGCAGGAAACGGCCACAAGGTGGCATCATTTCTCCTTTACCAAATTTGGTAACTGGGGAAACAGAGCCTTAATGGAAGTGGTGTTCTAGGTTGTAAATTAGAATGGAATGTGCCAGGAAAAAGCCCTTTATGTTTATGTCTCATTACTTCTTGTTCATATTTATAATTTACTTTTTATTTTTTATCCAAGCAAATATGATTACAATGGTTTGTTTGTTGTAGTTGTGCAAATGTTGTTCTTTCACACATATACGTGTATCTATTCTTCCTCGCATCCTTTTCCCATGTAGGTTATGACACAATGTTGAGTAGTCTTCTCCTGGTCTTCAGTACGTCTTTGGTGATTATATATTTCACATGGTTTGTATATCTCTGTTAACCCCAATATGGTAATGTATCCAATACTCATCCCTTTCTATTTGGTGAACCATAAGTTTTTTAATGAATCTGTGATTGCCTTTCTCTGTGGAAATATCTTCATTGGTATCAATTTTTAAGTAACTCCTAAAAGTGATATGATAGGATATGTGTCTTTTACTTTCTCACTTACTACAGGTGGTGTGATTACGTCTAGACTCATCTATGGTGCTGCAAATGACATTGTTTCATTTTTTTCACTAGCGAATATTCCATCTGTACATGGAGGAGTTCTTCTTTGTCCACCCATCTGTTGGTGGACTTTTTGGTTACCTCCATATCTTGGCTATTGTAATACTGTGCAATGCAGATTTGCCTGCCTGTGTCTTTACAATTCTCTCTTCTTAGATTATTTGTCAAGGAGTGGGCCTGCTGGTTCCTATGGTAGCTCAATGTTTACCTTTTTAAGGCACCTCCATTCTGTTCTCATTCGTGGCCCTTTCCAAGTTACGTCCCCCTTGAAGTTGAGGGTATGCATTTCTCCACAACAGCTTCAGCATTTATTGTTTGTAGTTTTCTTGCTGATGGTTTTTCTGACAAGTGTGAGCTGATACCCCTTTGTGGTTGAATTCGCACGTGCCTCATAATCCGTTGAAACTGAGCTTTAAGGCATATCCTTTTTATTTTTCAAGCTGTGATTACCCCTTAGTTCTTCAAAGTGTTCTCTTAAAGTATGTGTCACATTTTGAAATGTTTTGGCCATTACCTCCCTCAAGACATTTTGAGGGCATGTTTCCTTTACAGTCCTGCATTACTTCTTCCTATGAAATGACCATTAGCACAGGCCTTAAAGCTGTTTTTGCAGGTAACTGCCAGAGGGTGGCAGCCTTTCTATGTTCCCCACCCTGGTAACTAGGGAAATGCCCTTGCGGCCTGTGGTGTTTCTCGGTTATAAATTAGAGTGGAGTGTGCCCGGACAAACCCACACAAGCTGATGTCTCTTTACTTTTGTTGGATTTTTAAATTTAATTTTTATTTTTTATTGGAGTAATTTTCCACTGTATACGTGGACCACTTCTACTTTGTGCATTCCTCGGTTGATGGACATTTTCATTGCTTCCAAGTGTTGGCTATGGTAAATATTGTTGGAGTGCAGGATTGCCAGCCTGTGACTTTTTTTTTTTAATATTTATTTATTTATTTATTTTTGGCTGTGTTGGATCTTCGTTTGTGCGCGAGGGCTTTCTGTAGTTGCGGCGAGCGGGAGCCACTCTTCATCGCGGTGTGTGGGTCTCTCACTATCGCGGCCTCTCTTGTTGCAGAGCACAGGCTCCAGACGCGCAGGCTCAGTGTTTGTGGCTCACGGGCCCAGCTGCTCCGCGGCATGTGGGATATTCCCAGACCGGGACTCGAACCCATGTGCCCTGCATTGACAGGCAGACTCTCAACCACTGCACCACCAGGGAAGCCCCAAGCCTGTGAGTTTTTGATTCTCAATTTCTCAGGTGATAGGCCCAGCAGTGGGTGTGATTGATTGACTGGTAGCACTGTGTTACCCTTATCAAAGCACCTTCTTTGTGTTTTCATTAGTGGCTCTTACCACGTCCCCTTTAGAATCGAGGGTACGCATTTCTCCACAATCGCTTCAGCATTTATTGTTTGCAGGATTTATGCTAATGGCCCTTCTGGCTGGTGTGGGCTGATAGGTTTTTGTACGTTGGGTTTGCATGTCTTTGAAAATTCATAAAACTCATCATTTTTCTCCGCCATTTGCTTTTCTATTAAAAAAACGAAACAGTCGGGAGTACAATATAACTGTTGAAATTGTCTTCTTGGAAGGTTGCCCTCTGTTAAGTTTTTTGGTCAATTTTCCAGCCGAGAATTTTTTTAGAGAGCAGGTGTCATTTACCGAACTGCAAGTTTGGTGAATATTTAGTGACCTTTAGCAATGGGTTAAAAGCTGCTGTTGTGGGAAGTGGCCTCAAGCAGGCAGCATTCCTCCATTCCCAAATCTGGGTACTAGGGCAGCAGAGCCTTTCTGGAAGTCATGTTCCTAGGTTGTAAATTATATTGGAATGTGCATGGAGAAACCCCCTTAAGTTTATGTCTCATTATTTCTTCTTGGTTTTAAAAATTTTTCTAATTGGGGTAAAGCTTAGTATATTGTTTGTCCGAGGTGTACACAATCTGGTTCATTTGTACATTATATATGTCTATTCAATTACAGATCCCCTTCCCATGTAAAATGTTACAGAGGGTTCCACACACCTCCCTTCTATATGGTCGGTCTTTTTGAGATATGTATATAATATGTGTTTGTATACATATATTAACACTAACCTTAATTTATCCAATCCCCCGACCTTACCTTTCAGATGATCATAGTTTGTTTTCTAAGTCTGTGAGTGTCTTTCTCTGTGGAAATATGTTCATTTGTGTCAGTTATTAGATAACGCCTATAAGTGATATCAAGGAATATAGGTCTTTTGCTTTCCAACTTACCTCATGTTTCGTGATTATCTCCAGACTCATTTTTGGTGCCTCAAAGTACAATGGTTCATTGTTTTCCATGGATAATATTCCATTGTGTACAAGGACCACTTCTTCTTTATCCATTCACCTGTTGTTGGACATTTTGATTCCTTCACTGTCTTGGCTATTGTGAATAAGGCTGCACTGAAGCTTTTGCGGCCTGTGTCTTCTCGATTCTTTTCTTCTCCGGTGAGAGGTCCAATGGTGCGCCTGCTGGATTGAATGGTACCTCCATTTTTACTTTTAAACACAGCTCCTTTCTGTTCTCATTATTGGCCGTTACCCCTTTACGTCTCACCAGCAGGTAGAGGGTACACAGTTCTCTAAAACCCCTTCAGCATTTATTGTTTGTAGACTTTTTGTTGATGGTCAGTCGACTGGTGTAAGTTGAAACTTTTTGTAGATTAGATTGCATGGGTCTAACACTCCCTGAGGTTGAGCTTTTATCCATTTTCCTTTTTTTTTAAAAGAGCGTGAGTAAAACGTTAATATTCAAACTCTCTTCTGGAAAGATTTGCCTGTTTTGAATTTTTTGTCCATTCCTTACTTCAGCACAATTTTTTAGGGCAGGTGTCCTTTACAGCCCTGAGTCCTTGTGCATGTTAAGTGACCATTAGCTGTGAGTTTAAAGCTGCTCTTGCAGGAAACGGCCAAAGGTGGCATCATTTCTACTTTACCAAATTTGGTAACTGGGGAAACAGAGCCTTAATGGAAGTGGTGTTCTAGGTTGTAAATTAGAATGGAATGTGCCAGGAAAAAGCCCTTTATGTTTATGTCTCATTACTTCTTGTTCATGTTTATAATTTACTTTTTATTTTTTATCCAAGCAAATTTGATTACAATGGTTTGTCTGTTCTAGGTGTGCAAATGTGGTTCTTTCACACATATATGTGTATCTATTCTTCCTCGCATCCTTTTCCCATATAGGTTATGACACAATGTTGAGTAGACTTCTCCTGGTCTTCCTTACGTCTTTGGTGATTATATATTTCACATGGTTTGTATATCTCTGTTAACCCCAATATGGTAAATTATCCAATCCTCATCCCTTTCTCTTTGGTGAACCATAAGTTTTTTAATGAATCTGTGATTGCCTTTCTCTGTGGAAATATCTTCATTGGTATCAATTCTTATGTAACTCCTTAAAATGATATGATAGGATATGTGTCTTTTACTTTCTCACTTACTACAGGTGGTGTGATTACGTCTAGACTCATCTATGGTGCTGCAAATGGCATTGTTTCATTTTTTTCACTAGCGAATATTCCATCTATACATGGAGGAGTTCTTCTTTGTCCACCCATCTGTTGGTGGACTTTTTGGTTACCTCCATATCTTGGCTATTGTAATACTGTGCAATGCAGATTTGCCTGCCTGTGTCTTTCCAATTCTCTCTTCTTAGATTATAGTTCGAGGAGTGAAACTGCTGGATCATATGGTAGCTTAATGTTTACCTTTTTAAGGCCCCTCCATTCTTTTCTCATTCGTGGCCCTTTCCAAGTTACGTCCCCCGTGAAGTTGAGGGTATGCATTTCTCCACAACAGCTTCAGCATTTATTGTTTGTAGTTTTCTTGCTGATGGTTTTTCTGACAAGTGTGAGCTGATACCTCTTTTTGGTTGAATTCACATGTGCCTCATAATCCGTTGAAACTGAGCTTTAAGGCATATCCTTTTTATTTTTCAAGCTGTGATTACCCCTTAGTTCTTCAAAGTGTTCTCTTAAAGTATGTGTCACATTTTGAAATGTTTTGGCCATTACCTCCCTCAAGACATTTTGAGGGCAGGTTTCATTTACAGTCCTGCATTACTTCTTCCTATGAAATGATCATTAGCACAGGCCTTAAAGCTGCTTTTTCAGGTAACTGCCAGAGGGTGGCAGCCTTTCTATGTTCCCCACCCTGGTAACTAGGGAAAAGCCCTTGCGGCCTTTGGTGTTTCTCGGTTATAAATTAGAGTGGAGTGTGCCCGGACAAACCCACAAAAGCTGATGTCTCTTTACTTTTGTTGGATTTTTAAATTTAATTTTTATTTTTTATTGGAGTAATTTTCCACTGTGTATGTGGACCACTTCTACTTTGTGCATTCCTCGGTTGATGGACATTTTCATTGCTTCCAAGTGTTGGCTATGGTAAATATTGTTGGAGTGGAGGATTGCCAGCCTGTGACTTTTTATTTTAATATTTATTTATTTATTTATTTTTGGCTGTGTTGGATCTTGTTTGTGCGCGAGGGCTTTCTATAGTTGCGGCGAGCGGGGGCCATTCTTCATCTCGGTGCGTGGGTTTCTCACTATCGTGGCCTCTCTTGTTGCGGAGCACAGGCTCCAAACGCGCAGGCTCGTTGGTTGTGGCTCACGGGCCCAGTTGCTCCGCGGCATGTGGGATCTTCCCAGACCGGGGCTCGAACCCGTGTTCCCTGCATTGGCAGGCAGACTCTCAACCACTGCACCACCAGGGAAGCCCCAAGCCTGTGACTTTTTGATTCTCATTTTCTCAGGTGATAGGCCCAGCAGTGGGTGTGACTGATTGACTGGTAGCACCGTGTTACCCTTATCAAAGCACCTTCTTTGTGTTTTCATTAGTGGCTCTTACCACGTCCCCCTTAGAATCGAGGGTACGCCTTTCTCAACAATCGCTTCTGCATTTATTGTTTGCAGCATTTATGCTAATGGCCCTTCTGGCTGGTGTGAGCTGATAGGTTTTTGTACTTTGGGTTTGCATGTCTTTGAAAATTCATAAGACTCATCATTTTTCTCTGCCGTTTTCTTTTCTGTTAAAAAAAGGAAACAGTTGGGAGTACCATATAACTCTTGAAATTGTCTTCTTGGAAGCTTGCCCTCTGTTTAATTTTTTGGTCGATTTTCCAGCCCAGAATTTTTTTAGAGAGCAGGTGTCATTTACCGAACTGAAAGTTTGGTGAATATTTAGTGACCTTTAGCAATGGGTTTAAAGCTGCTGTTGGGGGAAGTGGCCTCAAGCAGGGAGCATTTCTCCATTCCCCAATCTGGGTACTAGGGCAGCAGAGCCTTTCTGGAAGTCGTGTTCCTATGTTGTAAATTACATTGGAATGTTCATGTAGAAAGCCCCATAAGTTTATGTCTCATTATTTCTTCTTGGTTTTTAAAAGTGTTTTAATTGGGGTAAAGCTTAGAATATTGTTTGTCCTAGATGAACACAATCTGGTTCATTTGTACATCATATATGTCTATTCAAGTACAGATCCTCTTCCCATATAAAATGTTACAGAGAGTTTCGCAGACCTCCCTTGTTATATGGTCTGTATTTTTGAGATATGTATATAATATGTGTTTATACACATAGAGTAATACTAATCTTAATTTATCCATTCCTCCCAGCTTTCCGTTTAGATGAGCATAGTTTTATTTTCTAAGTCTGTTGAGTGTCTTTCTCTGTGGAAATATGTTCATTTGTGTCAGTTATTAGATAACGCCTATAAGTGATATCATAGAATATAGGTCTTTTGCTTTCCAACTTACCTCATGTTCCGTGATTATCTCCAGAATCATTTGTGGTGCCTCAGAGAGCAATGGTTCATTGTTTTCAATGGCTAATATTCCATTGTGTACATGGACCACTTCTTCTTTATCCATTCACCTCTAGTTGGATATTTTGATTGCTTCACTGTCTTGGCTATTGTGAATAAGGCTGCACTGCAGCTTTTGCGGCCTGTGTCTTCTCGATTCTTGTCTTCTCAGGTTAGAGGTCCATTGGTGCGCCTGCTGGATTGAATGGTACCTCCATTTTTACTTTTAAAGACAGCTCCTTTCTTTTCTCATTATTGGCTGTTACCCCTTTACGTCTCACCACAAGGTAGAGGGTACACAGTTCTCTAAAACCCCTTCAGCATTTATTGTTTGTAGACATTTTGCTGATGGTCAGTCGACTGGTGTAAGTTGAAACTTTTTGTAGATTAGATTGCATGGGTCTAACACTCCCTGAGGTTGAGCATTTATCCATTTTCCTTTTTTTTAAAAGAGCGTGAGTAAAACGTTAATATTCATACAGTCTTCTGGAAACATTTGCCTGTTTTGAATTTTTTTGTCCATTCCCTACTTCAGCACAATTATTTAGGGCAGGTGTCCTTTACAGCCCTGAGTCCTTGTGAATGTTAAGTGACCATTAGCTGTGAGTTTAAATCTGCTCTTGCAGGAAACGGCCACAAGGTGGCATCATTTCTCCTTTACCAAATTTGGTAACTGGGGAAACAGAGCCTTAATGGAAGTGGTGTTCTAGGTTGTAAATTAGAATGGAATGTGCCAGGAAAAAGCCCTTTATGTTTATGTCTCACTACTTCTTGTTCATATTTATAATTTACTTTTTATTTTTTATCCAAGCAAATATGATTACAATGGTTTGTTTGTTGTAGTTGTGCAAATGTTGTTCTTTCACACATATACGTGTATCTATTCTTCCTCGCATCCTTTTCCCATGTAGGTTATGACACAATGTTGAGTAGTCTTCTCCTGGTCTTCAGTACGTCTTTGGTGATTATATATTTCACATGGTTTGTATATCTCTGTTAACCCCAATATGGTAATGTATCCAATACTCATCCCTTTCTATTTGGTGAACCATAAGTTTTTTAATGAATCTGTGATTGCCTTTCTCTGTGGAAATATCTTCATTGGTATCAATTTTTAAGTAACTCCTAAAAGTGATATGATAGGATATGTGTCTTTTACTTTCTCACTTACTACAGGTGGTGTGATTACGTCTAGACTCATCTATGGTGCTGCAAATGGCATTGTTTCATTTTTTTCACTAGCGAATATTCCATCTGTACATGGAGGAGTTCTTCTTTGTCCACCCATCTGTTGGTGGACTTTTTGGTTACCTCCATATCTTGGCTATTGTAATACTGTGCAATGCAGATTTGCCTGCCTGTGTCTTTCCAATTCTCTCTTCTTAGATTATTTGTCAAGGAGTGGGCCTGCTGGAACATATGGTAGCTCAATGTTTACATTTTTAAGGCACCTTCATTCTGTTCTCATTCGTGGCCCTTTCCAAGTTACGTCCCCCTTGAAGTTGAGGGTATGCATTTCTCCACAACAGCTTCAGCATTTATTGTTTGTAGTTTTCTTGCTGATGGTTTTTCTGACAAGTGTGAGCTGATACCCCTTTGTGGTTGAATTTGCACGTGCCTCATAATCCGTTGAAACTGAGCTTTAAGGCATATCCTTTTTATTTTTCAAGCTGTGATTACCCCTTAGTTCTTCAAAGTGTTCTCTTAAAGTATGTGTCACATTTTGAAATGTTTTGGCCATTACCTCCCTCAAGACATTTTGAGGGCATGTTTCATTTACAGTCCTGCATTACTTCTTCCTATGAAATGACCATTAGCACAGGCCTTAAAGCTGTTTTTGCAGGTAACTGCCAGAGGGTGGCAACCTTTCTATGTTCCCCACCCTGGTAACTAGGGAAATGCCCTTGCGGCCTGTGGTGTTTCTCGGTTATAAATTAGAGTGGAGTGTGCCCGGACAAACCCACACAAGCTGATGTCTCTTTACTTTTGTTGGATTTTTAAATTTAATTTTTATTTTTTATTGGAGTAATTTTCCACTGTGTACGTGGACCACTTCTACTTTGTGCATTCCTCGGTTGATGGACATTTTCATTGCTTCCAAGTGTTGGCTATGGTAAATATTGTTGGAGTGCTGGATTGCCAGCCTGTGACTTTTTTTTTTAATATTTATTTATTTATTTATTTTTGGCTGTGTTGGATCTTCGTTTGTGCGCGAGGGCTTTCTGTAGTTGCGGCGAGCGGGAGCCACTCTTCATCGCGGTGCGTGGGTCTCTCACTATCGCGGCCTCTCTTGTTGCGGAGCACAGGCTCCAGACGCGCAGGCTCAGTGGTTGTGGCTCACGGGCCCAGCTGCTCCGCGGCATGTGGGATCTTCCCAGACCGGGGCTCGAACCCGTGTGCCCTGCATTGGCAGGCAGACTCTCAACCACTGCACCACCAGGGAAGCCCCAAGCCTGTGACTTTTTGATTCTCATTTTCTCAGGTGATAGGCCCAGCAGTGGGTGTGATTGATTGAATGGTAGCACCGCGTTACCCTTATCAAAGCACCTTCTTTGTGTTTTCATTAGTGGCTCTTACCACGTCCTCCTTAGAATCGAGGGTACCCATTTCTCCACAATCGCTTCAGCATTTATTGTTTGCAGCATTTATGCTAATGGCCCTTCTGGCTGGTGTGAGCTGATAGGTTTTTGTACTTTGGGTTTGCATGTCTTTGAAAATTCATAAAACTCATCATTTTTCTCCACCGTTTTCTTTTCTGTTAAAAAAAGGAAACAGTTGGGAGTACAATATAACTCTTGAAATTGTCTTCTTGGAAGCTTGCCCTCTGTTTAATTTTTTACTCGATTTTCCAGCCCAGAATTTTTTTAGGGAGCAGGTCTCATTTCCCGAACTGCACTTGTGGTGCATATTTAGTGACCTTTAGCAATGGGTTAAAAGCTGCTGTTGTGGGAAGAGGCCTCAAGCAGGCAGCATTCCTCCATTCCCAAACCTAGGTACTAGGGCAGGAGAGCCTTTCTGGAAGTCGTGTTCCTAGGTTGTAAATTATATTGGAATGTGCTTGGAGAAAACCCCATAAGTTTATGTCTCATTATTTCTTCTTGGTTTTACAATTTTTTTAATTGGGGTAAATCTTAGAATATTGTTTGTCCGAGGTGTACACAATCTGGTTCATTTGTACATTATATATGTCTATTCAAGTACAGACCTTCTTTCCATGTAAAACGTTACAGAGGGTTCCGCACACCTCCCTTCTATATGGTCGGTCTTTTTGAGATATGAATATAATATGTGTTTGTATACATATAGTAACACTAATCTTAATTTATCCACTCCCCCCACCATTCCTTTTAGATGAGCATAGTTGGTTTTCTAACTCTGTGAGTGTCTTTCTCTGTGGAAATATGTTCATTAGTGTCAGTTATTAGATAACGCCTATAAGTGATATCATAGAATATAGGTCTTTTGCTTTCCAACTTACCTCATGTTCCGTGATTATCTCCAGACTCATTTGTGGTGCCTCAGAGAGCAATGGTTCATTGTTTTCAATGGCTAATATTCCATTGTGTACATGGACCACTTCTTCTTTATCCACTCACCTCTAGTTGGATATTTTGATTGCTTCACTGTCTTGGCTATTGTGAATAAGGCTGCACTGCAGCTTTTGCGGCCTGTGTCTTCTCAATTCTTGTCTTCTCAGGTTAGAGGTCCATTGGTGCGCCTGCTGGATTGAATGGTACCTCCATTTTTACTTTTAAAGACAGCTCCTTTCTTTTCTCATTATTGGCTGTTACCCCTTTACGTCTCACCACAAGGTAGAGGGTACACAGTTCTCTAAAACCCCTTCAGCATTTATTGTTTGTAGACATTTTGCTGATGGTCAGTCGACTGGTGTAAGTTGAAACTTTTTGTAGATTAGATTGCATGGGTCTAACACTCCCTGAGGTTGAGCATTTATCCATTTTCCTTTTTTTTAAAAGAGCGTGAGTAAAACGTTAATATTCATACCCTCTTCTGGAAACATTTGCCTGTTTTGAATTTTTTTGTCCATTCCCTACTTCAGCACAATTATTTAGGGCAGGTGTCCTTTACAGCCCTGAGTCCTTGTGAATGTTAAGTGACCATTAGCTGTGAGTTTAAATCTGCTCTTGCAGGAAACGGCCACAAGGTGGCATCATTTCTCCTTTACCAAATTTGGTAACTGGGGAAACAGAGCCTTAATGGAAGTGGTGTTCTAGGTTGTAAATTAGAATGGAATGTGCCAGGAAAAAGCCCTTTATGTTTATGTCTCATTACTTCTTGTTCATATTTATAATTTACTTTTTATTTTTTATCCAAGCAAATATGATTACAATGGTTTGTTTGTTGTAGTTGTGCAAATGTTGTTCTTTCACACATATACGTGTATCTATTCTTCCTCGCATCCTTTTCCCATGTAGGTTATGACACAATGTTGAGTAGTCTTCTCCTGGTCTTCAGTACGTCTTTGGTGATTATATATTTCACATGGTTTGTATATCTCTGTTAACCCCAATATGGTAATGTATCCAATACTCATCCCTTTCTATTTGGTGAACCATAAGTTTTTTAATGAATCTGTGATTGCCTTTCTCTGTGGAAATATCTTCATTGGTATCAATTTTTAAGTAACTCCTAAAAGTGATATGATAGGATATGTGTCTTTTACTTTCTCACTTACTACAGGTGGTGTGATTACGTCTAGACTCATCTATGGTGCTGCAAATGACATTGTTTCATTTTTTTCACTAGTGAATATTCCATCTGTACATGGAGGAGTTCTTCTTTGTCCACCCATCTGTTGGTGGACTTTTTGGTTACCTCCATATCTTGGCTATTGTAATACTGTGCAATGCAGATTTGCCTGCCTGTGTCTTTCCAATTCTCTCTTCTTAGATTATTTGTCAAGGAGTGGGCCTGCTGGAACATATGGTAGCTCAATGTTTACCTTTTTAAGGCACCTTCATTCTGTTCTCATTCGTGGCCCTTTCCAAGTTACGTCCCCCTTGAAGTTGAGGGTATGCATTTCTCCACAACAGCTTCAGCATTTATTGTTTGTAGTTTTCTTGCTGATGGTTTTTCTGACAAGTGTGAGCTGATACCCCTTTGTGGTTGAATTCGCACGTGCCTCATAATCCGTTGAAACTGAGCTTTAAGGCATATCCTTTTTATTTTTCAAGCTGTGATTACCCCTTAGTTCTTCAAAGTGTTCTCTTAAAGTATGTGTCACATTTTGAAATGTTTTGGCCATTACCTCCCTCAAGACATTTTGAGGGCATGTTTCATTTACAGTCCTGCATTACTTCTTCCTATGAAATGACCACTAGCACAGGCCTTAAAGCTGTTTTTGCAGGTAACTGCCAGAGGGTGGCAGCCTTTCTATGTTCCCCACCCTGGTAACTAGGGAAATGCCCTTGCGGCCTGTGGTGTTTCTCGGTTATAAATTAGAGTGGAGTGTGCCCGGACAAACCCACACAAGCTGATGTCTCTTTACTTTTGTTGGATTTTTAAATTTAATTTTTATTTTTTATTGGAGTAATTTTCCACTGTGTACGTGGACCACTTCTACTTTGTGCATTCCTCGGTTGATGGACATTTTCATTGCTTCCAAGTGTTGGCTATGGTAAATATTGTTGGAGTGCAGGATTGCCAGCCTGTGACTTTTTTTTTTTTAATATTTATTTATTTATTTATTTTTGGCTGTGTTGGATCTTCGTTTGTGCGCGAGGGCTTTCTGTAGTTGCGGCGAGCGGGAGCCACTCTTCATCGCGGTGCGTGGGTCTCTCACTATCGCGGCCTCTCTTGTTGCGGAGCACAGGCTCCAGACGCGCAGGCTCAGTGGTTGTGGCTCACGGGCCCAGCTGCTCCGCGGCATGTGGGATCTTCCCAGACCGGGGCTCGAACCCGTGTGCCCTGCATTGGCAGGCAGACTCTCAACCACTGCACCACCAGGGAAGCCCCAAGCCTGTGACTTTTTGATTCTCATTTTCTCAGGTGATAGGCCCAGCAGTGGGTGTGATTGATTGAATGGTAGCACCGCGTTACCCTTATCAAAGCACCTTCTTTGTGTTTTCATTAGTGGCTCTTACCACGTCCTCCTTAGAATCGAGGGTACCCATTTCTCCACAATCGCTTCAGCATTTATTGTTTGCAGCATTTATGCTAATGGCCCTTCTGGCTGGTGTGAGCTGATAGGTTTTTGTACTTTGGGTTTGCATGTCTTTGAAAATTCATAAAACTCATCATTTTTCTCCACCGTTTTCTTTTCTGTTAAAAAAAGGAAACAGTTGGGAGTACAATATAACTCTTGAAATTGTCTTCTTGGAAGCTTGCCCTCTGTTTAATTTTTTACTCGATTTTCCAGCCCAGAATTTTTTTAGGGAGCAGGTCTCATTTCCCGAACTGCACTTGTGGTGCATATTTAGTGACCTTTAGCAATGGGTTAAAAGCTGCTGTTGTGGGAAGAGGCCTCAAGCAGGCAGCATTCCTCCATTCCCAAACCTAGGTACTAGGGCAGGAGAGCCTTTCTGGAAGTCGTGTTCCTAGGTTGTAAATTATATTGGAATGTGCTTGGAGAAAACCCCATAAGTTTATGTCTCATTATTTCTTCTTGGTTTTACAATTTTTTTAATTGGGGTAAATCTTAGAATATTGTTTGTCCGAGGTGTACACAATCTGGTTCATTTGTACATTATATATGTCTATTCAAGTACAGATCTTCTTTCCATGTAAAACGTTACAGAGGGTTCCGCACACCTCCCTTCTATATGGTCGGTCTTTTTGAGGTATGAATATAATATGTGTTTGTATACATATAGTAACACTAATCTTAATTTATCCACTCCCCCCACCATTCCTTTTAGATGAGCATAGTTGGTTTTCTAACTCTGTGAGTGTCTTTCTCTGTGGAAATATGTTCATTAGTGTCAGTTATTAGATAACGCCTATAAGTGATATCAAGGAATATAGGTCTTTTGCTTTCCAACTTACCTCATGTTCCGTGATTATCTCCAGACTCATTTGTGGTGCCTCAGAGAGCAATGGTTCATTGTTTTCAATGGCTAATATTCCATTGTGTACATGGACCACTTCTTCTTTATCCACTCACCTCTAGTTGGATATTTTGATTGCTTCACTGTCTTGGCTATTGTGAATAAGGCTGCACTGCAGCTTTTGCGGCCTGTGTCTTCTCAATTCTTGTCTTCTCAGGTTAGAGGTCCATTGGTGCGCCTGCTGGATTGAATGGTACCTCCATTTTTACTTTTAAACACAGCTCCTTTCTTTTCTCATTATTGGCTGTTACCCCTTTACGTCTCACCACAAGGTAGAGGGTACACAGTTCTCTAAAACCCCTTCAGCATTTATTGTTTGTAGACATTTTGCTGATGGTCAGTCGACTGGTGTAAGTTGAAACTTTTTGTAGATTAGATTGCATGGGTCTAACACTCCCTGAGGTTGAGCATTTATCCATTTTCCTTTTTTTTAAAAGAGCGTGAGTAAAACGTTAATATTCATACCCTCTTCTGGAAACATTTGCCTCTTTTGAATTTTTTTGTCCATTCCCTACTTCAGCACAATTATTTAGGGCAGGTGTCCTTTACAGCCCTGAGTCCCTGTGAATGTTAAGTGACCATTAGCTGTGAGTTTAAAGCTGCTCTTGCAGGAAACGGCCACAAGGTGGCATCATTTCTCCTTTACCAAATTTGGTAACTGGGGAAACAGAGCCTTAATGGAAGTGGTGTTCTAGGTTGTAAATTAGAATGGAATGTGCCAGGAAAAAGCCCTTTATGTTTATGTCTCATTACTTCTTGTTCATATTTATAATTTACTTTTTATTTTTTATCCAAGCAAATATGATTACAATGGTTTGTTTGTTGTAGTTGTGCAAATGTTGTTCTTTCACACATATACGTGTATCTATTCTTCCTCGCATCCTTTTCCCATGTAGGTTATGACACAATGTTGAGTAGTCTTCTCCTGGTCTTCAGTACGTCTTTGGTGATTATATATTTCACATGGTTTGTATATCTCTGTTAACCCCAATATGGTAATGTATCCAATACTCATCCCTTTCTATTTGGTGAACCATAAGTTTTTTAATGAATCTGTGATTGCCTTTCTCTGTGGAAATATCTTCATTGGTATCAATTTTTAAGTAACTCCTAAAAGTGATATGATAGGATATGTGTCTTTTACTTTCTCACTTACTACAGGTGGTGTGATTACGTCTAGACTCATCTATGGTGCTGCAAATGGCATTGTTTCATTTTTTTCACTAGCGAATATTCCATCTGTACATGGAGGAGTTCTTCTTTGTCCACCCATCTGTTGGTGGACTTTTTGGTTACCTCCATATCTTGGCTATTGTAATACTGTGCAATGCAGATTTGCCTGCCTGTGTCTTTCCAATTCTCTCTTCTTAGATTATTTGTCAAGGAGTGGGCCTGCTGGAACATATGGTAGCTCAATGTTTACCTTTTTAGGGCACCTTCATTCTGTTCTCATTCGTGGCCCTTTCCAAGTTACGTCCCCCTTGAAGTTGAGGGTATGCATTTCTCCACAACAGCTTCAGCATTTATTGTTTGTAGTTTTCTTGCTGATGGTTTTTCTGACAAGTGTGAGCTGATACCCCTTTGTGGTTGAATTCGCACGTGCCTCATAATCCGTTGAAACTGAGCTTTAAGGCATATCCTTTTTATTTTTCAAGCTGTGATTACCCCTTAGTTCTTCAAAGTGTTCTCTTAAAGTATGTGTCACATTTTGAAATGTTTTGGCCATTACCTCCCTCAAGACATTTTGAGGGCATGTTTCATTTACAGTCCTGCATTACTTCTTCCTATGAAATGACCATTAGCACAGGCCTTAAAGCTGTTTTTGCAGGTAACTGCCAGAGGGTGGCAGCCTTTCTATGTTCCCCACCCTGGTAACTAGGGAAATGCCCTTGCGGCCTGTGGTGTTTCTCGGTTATAAATTAGAGTGGAGTGTGCCCGGACAAACCCACACAAGCTGATGTCTCTTTACTTTTGTTGGATTTTTAAATTTAATTTTTATTTTTTATTGGAGTAATTTTCCACTGTGTACGTGGACCACTTCTACTTTGTGCATTCCTCGGTTGATGGACATTTTCATTGCTTCCAAGTGTTGGCTATGGTAAATATTGTTGGAGTGCAGGATTGCCAGCCTGTGACTTTTTTTTTTAATATTTATTTATTTATTTATTTATTTATTTTTGGCTGTGTTGGGTCTTCGTTTGTGCGCGAGGTCTTTCTGTAGTTGCGGCGAGCAGGGGCCAGTCTTCATCGCGTTGCGCGGTCCTCTCACTATCGCAGCCTCTCTTGTTGCGGAGCACAGGCTCCAGACGCGCAGGCTCAGTGGTTGTGGCTCACGGGCCCAGTTGCTCCGCGGCATGTGGGATCTTCCCAAACCGGGGCTCGAACCCGTGTGCCCTGCATTGGCAGGCAGACTCTCAACCACTGCACCACCAGGGAAGCCCCAAGCCTGTGACTTTTTGATTCTCATTTTCTCAGGTGATAGGCCCAGCAGTGGGTGTGATTGATTGACTGGTAGCACCGTGTTACCCTTATCAAAGCACCTTCTTTGTGTTTTCATTAGTGACTCTTACCACGTCCCCTTTAGAATCGAGGGTACGCATTTCTCCACAATCGCTTCAGCATTTATTGTTTGCAGGATTTATGCTAATGGCCCTTCTGGCTGGTGTGGGCTGATAGGTTTTTGTACGTTGGGTTTGCATGTCTTTGAAAATTCATAAAACTCATCATTTTTCTCCGCCATTTGCTTTTCTATTAAAAAAAGAAAACAGTCGGGAGTACAATATAACTGTTGAAATTGTCTTCTTGGAAGGTTGCCCTCTGTTAAATTTTTTGGTCAATTTTCCAGCCCAGAATTTTTTTAGAGAGCAGGTGTCATTTACCGAACTGCAAGTTTGGTGAATATTTAGTGACCTTTAGCAATGGGTTAAAAGATGCTGTTGTGGGAAGTGGCCTCAAGCAGGCAGCATTCCTCCATTCCCAAATCTGGGTACTAGGGCAGCAGAGCCTTTCTGGAAGTCATGTTCCTAGGTTGTAAATTATATTGGAATGTGCATGGAGAAACCCCCTTAAGTTTATGTCTCATTATTTCTTCTTGGTTTTAAAAATTTTTCTAATTGGGGTAAAGCTTAGTATATTGTTTGTCCGAGGTGTACACAATCTGGTTCATTTGTACATTATATATGTCTATTCAATTACAGATCCCCTTCCCATGTAAAATGTTACAGAGGGTTCCACACACCTCCCTTCTATATGGTCGGTCTTTTTGAGATATGTATATAATATGTGTTTGTATACATATATTAACACTAACCTTAATTTATCCAATCCCCCGACCTTTCCTTTCAGATGATCATAGTTTGTTTTCTAAGTCTGTGAGTGTCTTTCTCTGTGGAAATATGTTCATTTGTGTCAGTTATTAGATAACGCCTATAAGTGATATCAAGGAATATAGGTCTTTTGCTTTCCAACTTACCTCATGTTTCGTGATTATCTCCAGACACATTTTTGGTGCCTCAAAGTACAATGGTTCATTGTTTTCCATGGATAATATTCCATTGTGTACAAGGACCACTTCTTCTTTATCCATTCACCTGTTGTTGGACATTTTGATTCCTTCACTGTCTTGGCTATTGTGAATAAGGCTGCACTGAAGCTTTTGCGGCCTGTGTCTTCTCGATTCTTTTCTTCTCCGGTGAGAGGTCCAATGGTGCGCCTGCTGGATTGAATGGTACCTCCATTTTTACTTTTAAACACAGCTCCTTTCTGTTCTCATTATTGGCCGTTACCCCTTTATGTCTCACCAGCAGGTAGAGGGTACACAGTTCTCTAAAACCCCTTCAGCATTTATTGTTTGTAGACTTTTTGCTGATGGTCAGTCAACTGGTGTAAGTTGAAACTTTTTGTAGATTAGATTGCATGGGTCTAACACTCCCTGAGGTTGAGCTTTTATCCATTTTCTTTTTTTTTAAAAGAGCGTGAGTAAAACGTTAATATTCAAACTCTCTTCTGGAAAGATTTGCCTGTTTTGAATTTTTTGTCCATTCCTTACTTCAGCACAATTTTTTAGGGCAGGTGTCCTTTACAGCTCTGAGTCCTTGTGCATGTTAAGTGACCATTAGCTCTGAGTTTAAAGCTGCTCTTGCAGGAAACGGCCACAAGGTGGCATCATTTCTACTTTACCAAATTTGGTAACTGGGGAAACAGAGCCTTAATGGAAGTGGTGTTCTAGGTTGTAAATTAGAATGGAATGTGCCAGGAAAAAGCCCTTTATGTTTATGTCTCATTACTTCTTGTTCATGTTTATAATTTACTTTTTATTTTTTATCCAAGCAAATTTGATTACAATGGTTTGTCTGTTCTAGGTGTGCAAATGTGGTTCTTTCACACATATACGTGTATCTATTCTTCCTCGCATCCTTTTCCCATATAGGTTATGACACAATGTTGAGTAGTCTTCTCCTGGTCTTCCTTACGTCTTTGGTGATTATATATTTCACATGGTTTGTATATCTCTGTTAACCCCAATATGGTAAATTATCCAATCCTCATCCCTTTCTCTTTGGTGAACCATAAGTTTTTTAATGAATCTGTGATTGCCTGTCTCTGTGGAAATATCTTCATTGGTATCAATTCTTATGTAACTCCTTAAAGTGATATGATAGGATATGTGTCTTTTACTTTCTCACTTACTACAGGTGGTGTGATTACGTCTAGACTCATCTATGGTGCTGCAAATGGCATTGTTTCATTTTTTTCACTAGCGAATATTCCATCTATACATGGAGGAGTTCTTCTTTGTCCACCCATCTGTTGGTGGACTTTTTGGTTACCTCCATATCTTGGCTATTGTAATACTGTGCAATGCAGATTTGCCTGCCTGTGTCTTTCCAATTCTCTCTTCTTAGATTATAGGTCGAGGAGTGAAACTGCTGGATCATATGGTAGCTTAATGTTTACCTTTTTAAGGCACCTCCATTCTGTTCTCATTCGTGGCCCTTTCCAAGTTACGTCCCCCTTGAAGTTGAGGGTATGCATTTCTCCACAACAGCTTCAGCATTTATTGTTTGTAGTTTTCTTGCTGATGGTTTTTCTGACAAGTGTGAGCTGATACCTCTTTTTGGTTGAATTCACATGTGCCTCATAATCCGTTGAAACTGAGCTTTAAGGCATATCCTTTTTATTTTTCAAGCTGTGATTACCCCTTAGTTCTTCAAAGTGTTCTCTTAAAGTATGTGTCACATTTTGAAATGTTTTGGCCATTACCTCCCTCAAGACATTTTGAGGGCAGGTTTCATTTACAGTCCTGCATTACTTCTTCCTATGAAATGACCATTAGCACAGGCCTTAAAGCTGCTTTTTCAGGTAACTGCCAGAGGGTGGCAGCCTTTCTATGTTCCCCACCCTGGTAACTAGGGAAAAGCCCTTGCGGCCTTTGGTGTTTCTCGGTTATAAATTAGAGTGGAGTGTGCCCGGACAAACCCACACAAGCTGATGTCTCTTTACTTTTGTTGGATTTTTAAATTTAATTTTTATTTTTTATTGGAGTAATTTTCCACTGTGTACGTGGACCACTTCTACTTTGTGCATTCCTCGGTTGATGGACATTTTCATTGCTTCCAAGTGTTGGCTATGGTAAATATTGTTGGAGTGCAGGATTGCCAGCCTGTGACTTTATGCTTCTCATTTTCTCATGTGATAGGCCCAGCAGTGGTTGTGATTGACTGACTGGTAGCACCGTTTTTCCCTTTTCAAAGCACCTTCTTTGTGTTTTCATTAGTGGCACTTAGCACGTCCCCCTTAGAATCGAGGGTACACATTTCTCCACAATCGCTTCAGCATTTATTTTTTGCAGCATTTACGCTAATGGCCCTACTGGCTGCTGTGAGCTGATAGGGTTTTGCAATTTGGGTTTGCATGACTTTGAAAATTCGTAAAACTCATCATTTTTCACCGCCGTTTTCTTTTCTGTGAAAAAAAGGATACAATTGGGAGTACAATATAACTCTTGATATTGTCTTCTTGGAAGGTTGCCCTGTTTTGAATTTTTTGGTCGATTTTCCACCTCAAACTTTTTTTAGAGAGCAGGTGTCATTTACCGCACTGCAAGTTTGGTGAATATTTAGTGACCTTTAGCAATGGTTTTAAAGCTCCTGTTGTGGGAAGTGGCCTCACGCAGGCAGCATTCCTCCATTCACAAATCTGTGTACTAGGGCAGCAGAGCCTTTCTGGAAGTCATGTTCCTAGGTTGTAAATTACATTGGAATGTGCATGGAGAAACCCCCATAAGTTTATGTCTCATTATTTCTTCTTGGTTTAAATTTTTTTTTAATTGGGGTAAAGCTTAGAATATTGTTTGTCCTAGGTGTACACAATCTGGTTCATTTGTACATTATATATATCTATTCAACTACAGATCCTCTTCCCATGTAAAATGTTACAGAAGGTTCCGCAGACTTTCCTTGCTATATGGTCGGTCTTTTTGAGATATATATATATAATATGTGTTTGTATACATATAGTAACACTAATCTTAATTTATCCATTCCCCCCACCTTTCATTTTAGATGAGCATAGTTTGTTTTCTAAATCTGTGAGTGTCTTTCTCTGTGGAAATATGTTCATTTGTGTCAGTTATCAGATAACGCCTATAAGTGATATCATAGAATACAGGTCTTTTGCTTTCCAACTTACCTCATCTTTCATGATTATCTGCAGACTCATTTGTGGTGCCTCAAAGAGCAATGGTTCATTGTCTTCCATGGCTAATATTCCATTGTGTACACGGACCACTTCTTCTTTATCCATTCACCTGTTGTTGGACATTTTGATTCCTTCACTGTTTTGGCTATTGTGAATAAGGCTGCACTGCATCTTTTGCAGCCTGTGTCTTCTCGATTCTTGTCTTCTCAGGTTAGAGGTCCAGTGGTGCGCCTGGGGATTGAATGGTTCCTCCATTTTTACTTTTAAACACAGCTCCTTTCTGTTCTCATTATTGGCTGTTACCCCTTTATGTCTCACCAGAAGGTAGAGGGTACACAGTTCTCTAAATCCCCTTCAGCATTTATTGTTTGTAGACTTTTTGCTGATGGTCAGTCGACTGGTGTAAGTTGAAACTTTTTGTAGATTAGATTGCATGGGTCTAACACACCCTGAGGTTGAGCTTTTATCCATTTTCCTTTTTTTTTTTTAAAGAGAGTGAGTAAAACATAAATCTTCATACTCTGTTTTTGAAACATTTGCCTGTTTTGAATTTTTTTGTCCATTCACTACTTCAGCACAATTTTTTAGGGGAGGTGTCCTTTACAGCCCTGAGTCCTTGTGAATGTTAAGTAACCATTAGCTGTGAGTTTAAAGCTTCTCTTGCAGGAATCGGCCACAAGGTGTCAGCATTTCTTCTTTACCTAATTGGGTAACTGGGGAAACAGAGGCTTAACAGAAGTCGTGTTGTACGTTGTAAATTAGAATGGAATGTGCCAGGAAAAAGCCCTTTAAGTTTATGTCTCATTACTTCTTGTTCATATTTGTAATTTTCTTTTTATTTTTTATCCCAGCAGATTTGATTACATTGTTTTTTTTTGCTCTAGGTGTGCAAGATGTGGGTCTTTCACACATATACGTGTATGTTTTCTTCCTTGCATCCTTTTCCCATGTAGGTTATGACACAATGTTGAGTAGTCTTCTCCTGATCTTCCATACGTCTTTGGTGGTTATATATTTCACATGGTTTGTATATCTCTGTTAACCCCAATATGGTAATGTATCCAATCCTCATCCCTTTCTATTTGGTGAACCATAAGTTTTTTAATGAATCTGTGATTGCCTTTCTCTGTGGAAATATCTTCATTGGTATCAATTTTTAAGTAACTCCTGAAAGTGATATCATAGGATATATGTATTTTGCTTTCTCACTGACTACATGTCACGTGATTACGTCTAGACTCATCTACGGCGCTGCAAAAGGCATTGTTTCATTCTTTTCACTAGCGAATATTCCAGTTGTACATGGAGGAGTTCTTCTTTGTCCACCCATCTGTTGGTGGACTTTTTGGTTACCTCCATATCTTGGCTATTGTAATACTGTGCCATGCAGATTTGCCTGCCTGTGTCTTTCCAATTCTCTCTTCTTAGATTATAGGTGGAAGAGTGGGCCTGCTGGATTATACGGTAGCTCAATGTTAATGTTTTTAAAGCACCTCCATTCTGTTCTAGTTCGTGGTCGGTTCCAACTTACGTCCCACTTGAAGTTGAGGGTATGCATTTCTCCACAACACCTTCAGCATTTATTGTTTGTAGTTTTCTTGCTGATGGTTATTCTGACAAGTGTGAGCTGATAAATCTTTGTGGTTGAATTCGCACGTGCCTCATAATCCGTTGAAACTGAGCTTTAAGGCATATCCTTTTTATTTTTCAAGCTGTGATTACCCCTTAGTTCTTCAAAGTGTTCTCTTAAAGTATGTGTCACATTTTGAAATGTTTTGGCCATTACTTCCCTGAAGACATTTTGAGGGCAGGTTTCATTTACAGTTCTGCAGTACTTGTTCCTAAGAAATGACCATTAGCACAGGCTTTAAAACTGCTTTTGCAGGTAACTGCCAGAGGGCGGCAGCCTTTCTATATTCCCCACCCTGGTAACTAGGGAAAAGCCCTTGCGGCCTGTGGTGTTTCTCGTTTATAAATTAGAGTGGAGTGTGCCCGGACAAACCCACACAAGCTGATGTCTCCTTACTTTTGTTGGATTTTTAAATTTAATTTTTATTTTTTATTGGAGGAATTTTCCACTGTGTACGTGGACCACTTCTTCTTTGTGCATTCCTCGGTTGATGGACATTTTCATTGCTTCCAAGTGTTGGCTATGGTAAATATTGTTGGAGTGCAGGATTGCCAGCCTGTGACTTTTTGATTCTCATTTTCTCAGGTGATAGGCCCAGCAGTGTGTGTGATTGACTGACTGGTAGCACCGTTTTTCCCTTTTCAAAGCACCTTCTTTGTGTTTTCATTAGTGGCACTTACCTCGTCCCCCTTAGAATCGAGGGTACCCATTTCTCCTCAATCGCTTCAGCATTTATTATTTGCAGCATTTATGCTAATGGCCCTACTGGCTGCTGTGAGCTGATAGGGTTTTGTAATATGGGTTTGCATGTCTTTGAAAATTCGTAAAACTCATCATTTTTCTCCGCCGTTTTCTTTTCTGTTAAAAAAAGGAAACAATTAGGAGTACAATATAACTCTTGAAATTGTCTTCTTGGAAGGTTGCCCTCTTTTGAATGTTTTGGTCGATTTTCCACCCCAGAGTTTTTTTTGAGAGCAGGTCTCATTTCCCGAACTGCAAGTGTGGTGCATATTTAGTGACCTTTAGCAATGGGTTTAAAGCTGCTGTTGTGGGAAGTGGCCTCAAGGAGGCAGCATTTCTCCATTCGCTAATCTGCGTAGTAGGGCACCAGAGCCTTTCTGGACGTCGTGTTCCTAGGTTGTAAATTACATTGGAATGTGCGTGGAGAAACCCCCATAAGTTTTTGTCTCATTATTTCTTCTTGGTTTTTAAAAGTGTTTTAATTGGGGTAAAGTTTAGAATATTGTTTGTTCTAGGTGTACACAATCTGGTTCATTTGTACATTATATATGTCTATTCAAGTACAGATCCTCATCCCATGTAAAATGTTACAGAGTGTTCCACAGACCTCCCTTGCTATATGGTCGGTCTTTTTCAGATATGTATAAAATATGTGTTTGTATAAATATAGTAACACTAATCTTAATTTATCCATACCCCGCACCTTTCCTTTTAGATGAGCATAGTTTGTTTTTTAAGTCTGTGAGTGTCTTTCTCTGTGGAAATATGTTCATTTGTGTCAGTTATTAGATAACGCCTATAAGTGATATCATAGAATATAGGTGTTTTGCTTTCGGACTTACCTCATATTTCGTGATTATCTCCAGACTTATTTGTGGTGCCTCCGAGAGCAATGGTTCGTTGTCTTCCATGGCTAATATTCCATTGTGTACATGGACCACTTCTTCTTTATCCATTCACCTGTTGTTGGACATTTTGATTGCTTCACTGTCTTGGCTATTGTGAATAAGGCTGCATTGCAGCTTTTGCGGCCTGTTTCTTCTCGATACTTGTCTTCTCAGGTGAGAGGTCCAGTGATGCGCCTGCTGGATTGAATGGTACCTCCATTTTTACTTTTAAACACAGCTCCTTTCTGTTCTCATTATTGGCCGTTACCCCTTTACGTCTCACCAGCAGGTAGAGGGTACACAGTTCTCTAAAACCCCTTCAGCATTTATTGTTTGTAGACTTTTTGCTGATGGTCAGTCGACTGGTGTAAGTTGAAACTTTTTGTAGATTAGATTGCATGGGTCTAACACTCCCTGAGGTTGAGCTTTTATCCATTTTCCTTTTTTTTTAAAAGAGCGTGAGTAAAACGTTAATATTCATACTCTCTTCTGGAAAGATTTGCCTGTTTTGAATTTTTTGTCCATTCCTTACTTCAGCACAATTATTTAGGGCAGGTGTCCTTTACTGAGTCCTTGTGCATGTTAAGTGACCATTAGCTGTGAGTTTAAAGCTGCTCTTGCAGGCAACGGCCACAAGGTGGCATCATTTCTACTTTACCAAATTTGGTAACTGGGGAAACAGAGCCTTAATGGAAGTGGTGTTCTAGGTTGTAAATTAGAATGGAATGTGCCAGGAAAAAGCCCTTTATGTTTATGTCTCATTACTTCTTGTTCATGTTTATAATTTACTTTTTATTTTTTATCCAAGCAAATTTGATTACAATGGTTTGTCTGTTCTAGGTGTGCAAATGTGGTTCTTTCACACATATACGTGTATCTATTCTTTCTCGCATCCTTTTCCCATATACGTTATGACACAATGTTGAGTAGTCTTCTCCTGGTCTTCCTTACGTCTTTGGTGATTATATATTTCACATGGTTTGTATATCTCTGTTAACCCCAATATGGTAAATTATCCAATCCTCATCCCTTTCTCTTTGGTGAACCATAAGTTTTTTAATGAATCTGTGATTGCCTTTCTCTGTGGAAATATCTTCATTGGTATCAATTCTTATGTAACTCCTTAAAGTGATATGATAGGATATGTGTCTTTTACTTTCTCACTTACTACAGGTGGTGTGATTACGTCTAGACTCATCTATGGTGCTGCAAATGGCATTGTTTCATTTTTTTCACTAGCGAATATTCCATCTATACATGGAGGAGTTCTTCTTTGTCCACCCATCTGTTGGTGGACTTTTTGGTTACCTCCATATCTTGGCTATTGTAATACTGTGCAATGCAGATTTGCCTGCCTGTGTCTTTCCAATTCTCTCTTCTTAGATTATAGGTCGAGGAGTGAAACTGCTGGATCATATGGTAGCTTAATGTTTACCGTTTTAAGGCACCTCCATTCTGTTCTCATTCGTGGCCCTTTCCAAGTTACGTCCCCCTTGAAGTTGAGGGTATGCATTTCTCCACAACAGCTTCAGCATTTATTGTTTGTAGTTTTCTTGCTGATGGTTTTTCTGACAAGTGTGAGCTGATACCTCTTTTTGGTTGAATTCACATGTGCCTCATAATCCGTTGAAACTGAGCTTTAAGGCATATCCTTTTTATTTTTCAAGCTGTGATTACCCCTTAGTTCTTCAAAGTGTTCTCTTAAAGTATGTGTCACATTTTGAAATGTTTTGGCCATTACCTCCCTCAAGACATTTTGAGGGCAGGTTTCATTTACAGTCCTGCATTACTTCTTCCTATGAAATGATCATTAGCACAGGCCTTAAAGCTGCTTTTTCAAGTAACTGCCAGAGGGTGGCAGCCTTTCTATGTTCCCCACCCTGGTAACTAGGGAAAAGCCCTTGCGGCCTTTGGTGTTTCTCGGTTATAAATTAGAGTGGAGTGTGCCCGGACAAACCCACACAAGCTGATGTCTCTTTACTTTTGTTGGATTTTTAAATTTAATTTTTATTTTTTATTGGAGTAATTTTCCACTGTGTACGTGGACCACTTCTACTTTGTGCATTCCTCGGTTGATGGACATTTTCATTGCTTCCAAGTGTTGGCTATGGTAAATATTGTTGGAGTGCAGGATTGCCAGCCTGTGACTTTATGCTTCTCATTTTCTCATGTGATAGGCCCAGCAGTGGTTGTGATTGACTGACTGGTAGCACCGTTTTTCCCTTTTCAAAGCACCTTCTTTGTGTTTTCATTAGTGGCACTTAGCACGTCCCCCTTAGAATCGAGGGTACACATTTCTCCACAATCGCTTCAGCCTTTATTTTTTGCAGCATTTACGCTAATGGCCCTACTGGCTGCTGTGAGCTGATAGGGTTTTGCAATTTGGGTTTGCATGGCTTTGAAAATTCGTAAAACTCATCATTTTTCACCGCCGTTTTCTTTTCTGTTAAAAAAAGGATACAATTGGGAGTACAATATAACTCTTGATATTGTCTTCTTGGAAGGTTGCCCTGTTTTGAATTTTTTGGTCGATTTTCCACCTCAAACTTTTTTTAGAGAGCAGGTGTCATTTACCGCACTGCAAGTTTGGTGAATATTTAGTGACCTTTAGCAATGGTTTTAAAGCTCCTGTTGTGGGAAGTGGCCTCACGCAGGCAGCATTCCTCCATTCACAAATCTGTGTACTAGGGCAGCAGAGCCTTTCTGGAAGTCATGTTCCTAGGTTGTAAATTACATTGGAATGTGCATGGAGAAACCCCCATAAGTTTATGTCTCATTATTTCTTCTTGGTTTAAATTTTTTTTTAATTGGGGTAAAGCTTAGAATATTGTTTGTCCTAGGTGTACACAATCTGGTTCATTTGTACATTATATATATCTATTCAACTACAGATCCTCTTCCCATGTAAAATGTTACAGAAGGTTCCGCAGACTTTCCTTGCTATATGGTCGGTCTTTTTGAGATATATATATATAATATGTGTTTGTATACATATAGTAACACTAATCTTAATTTATCCATTCCCCCCACCTTTCATTTTAGATGAGCATAGTTTGTTTTCTAAATCTGTGAGTGTCTTTCTCTGTGGAAATATGTTCATTTGTGTCAGTTATCAGATAACGCCTATAAGTGATATCATAGAATACAGGTCTTTTGCTTTCCAACTTACCTCATCTTTCATGATTATCTGCAGACTCATTTGTGGTGCCTCAAAGAGCAATGGTTCATTGTCTTCCATGGCTAATATTCCATTGTGTACACGGACCACTTCTTCTTTATCCATTCACCTGTTGTTGGACATTTTGATTCCTTCACTGTTTTGGCTATTGTGAATAAGGCTGCACTGCATCTTTTGCAGCCTGTGTCTTCTCGATTCTTGTCTTCTCAGGTTAGAGGTCCAATGGTGCGCCTGGGGATTGAATGGTTCCTCCATTTTTACTTTTAAACACAGCTCCTTTCTGTTCTCATTATTGGCTGTTACCCCTTTATGTCTCACCAGAAGGTAGAGGGTACACAGTTCTCTAAATCCCCTTCAGCATTTATTGTTTGTAGACTTTTTGCTGATGGTCAGTCGACTGGTGTAAGTTGAAACTTTTTGTAGATTAGATTGCATGGGTCTAACACACCCTGAGGTTGAGCTTTTATCCATTTTCCTTTTTTTTTTTTAAAGAGAGTGAGTAAAACATAAATCTTCATACTCTGTTTTTGAAACATTTGCCTGTTTTGAATTTTTTTGTCCATTCACTACTTCAGCACAATTTTTTAGGGGAGGTGTCCTTTACAGCCCTGAGTCCTTGTGAATGTTAAGTAACCATTAGCTGTGAGTTTAAAGCTTCTCTTGCAGGAATCGGCCACAAGGTGTCAGCATTTCTTCTTTACCTAATTGGGTAACTGGGGAAACAGAGGCTTAACAGAAGTCGTGTTGTACGTTGTAAATTAGAATGGAATGTGCCAGGAAAAAGCCCTTTAAGTTTATGTCTCATTACTTCTTGTTCATATTTGTAATTTTCTTTTTATTTTTTATCCCAGCAGATTTGATTACATTGTTTTTTTTTGCTCTAGGTGTGCAAGATGTGGGTCTTTCACACATATACGTGTATGTTTTCTTCCTTGCATCCTTTTCCCATGTAGGTTATGACACAATGTTGAGTAGTCTTCTCCTGATCTTCCATACGTCTTTGGTGGTTATATATTTCACATGGTTTGTATATCTCTGTTAACCCCAATATGGTAATGTATCCAATCCTCATCCCTTTCTATTTGGTGAACCATAAGTTTTTTAATGAATCTGTGATTGCCTTTCTCTGTGGAAATATCTTCATTGGTATCAATTTTTAAGTAACTCCTGAAAGTGATATCATAGGATATATGTATTTTGCTTTCTCACTGACTACATGTCACGTGATTACGTCTAGACTCATCTACGGCGCTGCAAAAGGCATTGTTTCATTCTTTTCACTAGCGAATATTCCAGTTGTACATGGAGGAGTTCTTCTTTGTCCACCCATCTGTTGGTGGACTTTTTGGTTACCTCCATATCTTGGCTATTGTAATACTGTGCCATGCAGATTTGCCTGCCTGTGTCTTTCCAATTCTCTCTTCTTAGATTATAGGTGGAGGAGTGGGCCTGCTGGATTATATGGTAGCTCAATGTTAATGTTTTTAAAGCACCTCCATTCTGTTCTAGTTCGTGGTCGGTTCCAACTTACGTCCCACTTGAAGTTGAGGGTATGCATTTCTCCACAACACCTTCAGCATTTATTGTTTGTAGTTTTCTTGCTGATGGTTATTCTGACAAGTGTGAGCTGATAAATCTTTGTGGTTGAATTCGCACGTGCCTCATAATCCGTTGAAACTGAGCTTTAAGGCATATCCTTTTTATTTTTCAAGCTGTGATTACCCCTTAGTTCTTCAAAGTGTTCTCTTAAAGTATGTGTCACATTTTGAAATGTTTTGGCCATTACTTCCCTGAAGACATTTTGAGGGCAGGTTTCATTTACAGTTCTGCAGTACTTGTTCCTAAGAAATGACCATTAGCACAGGCTTTAAAACTGCTTTTGCAGGTAACTGCCAGAGGGCGGCAGCCTTTCTATATTCCCCACCCTGGTAACTAGGGAAAAGCCCTTGCGGCCTGTGGTGTTTCTCGTTTATAAATTAGAGTGGAGTGTGCCCGGACAAACCCACACAAGCTGATGTCTCCTTACTTTTGTTGGATTTTTAAATTTAATTTTTATTTTTTATTGGAGGAATTTTCCACTGTGTACGTGGACCACTTCTTCTTTGTGCATTCCTCGGTTGATGGACATTTTCATTGCTTCCAAGTGTTGGCTATGGTAAATATTGTTGGAGTGCAGGATTGCCAGCCTGTGACTTTTTGATTCTCATTTTCTCAGGTGATAGGCCCAGCAGTGTGTGTGATTGACTGACTGGTAGCACCGTTTTTCCCTTTTCAAAGCACCTTCTTTGTGTTTTCATTAGTGGCACTTACCTCGTCCCCCTTAGAATCGAGGGTACCCATTTCTCCTCAATCGCTTCAGCATTTATTATTTGCAGCATTTATGCTAATGGCCCTACTGGCTGCTGTGAGCTGATAGGGTTTTGTAATATGGGTTTGCATGTCTTTGAAAATTCGTAAAACTCATCATTTTTCTCCGCCGTTTTCTTTTCTGTTAAAAAAAGGAAACAATTAGGAGTACAATATAACTCTTGAAATTGTCTTCTTGGAAGGTTGCCCTCTTTTGAATGTTTTGGTCGATTTTCCACCCCAGAGTTTTTTTTGAGAGCAGGTCTCATTTCCCGAACTGCAAGTGTGGTGCATATTTAGTGACCTTTAGCAATGGGTTTAAAGCTGCTGTTGTGGGAAGTGGCCTCAAGGAGGCAGCATTTCTCCATTCGCTAATCTGCGTAGTAGGGCACCAGAGCCTTTCTGGACGTCGTGTTCCTAGGTTGTAAATTACATTGGAATGTGCGTGGAGAAACCCCCATAAGTTTTTGTCTCATTATTTCTTCTTGGTTTTTAAAAGTGTTTTAATTGGGGTAAAGTTTAGAATATTGTTTGTTCTAGGTGTACACAATCTGGTTCATTTGTACATTATATATGTCTATTCAAGTACAGATCCTCATCCCATGTAAAATGTTACAGAGTGTTCCACAGACCTCCCTTGCTATATGGTCGGTCTTTTTCAGATATGTATAAAATATGTGTTTGTATAAATATAGTAACACTAATCTTAATTTATCCATACCCCGCACCTTTCCTTTTAGATGAGCATAGTTTGTTTTTTAAGTCTGTGAGTGTCTTTCTCTGTGGAAATATGTTCATTTGTGTCAGTTATTAGATAACGCCTATAAGTGATATCATAGAATATAGGTGTTTTGCTTTCGGACTTACCTCATATTTCGTGATTATCTCCAGACTTATTTGTGGTGCCTCCGAGAGCAATGGTTCGTTGTCTTCCATGGCTAATATTCCATTGTGTACATGGACCACTTCTTCTTTATCCATTCACCTGTTGTTGGACATTTTGATTGCTTCACTGTCTTGGCTATTGTGAATAAGGCTGCATTGCAGCTTTTGCGGCCTGTTTCTTCTCGATACTTGTCTTCTCAGGTGAGAGGTCCAGTGATGCGCCTGCTGGATTGAATGGTACCTCCATTTTTACTTTTAAACACAGCTCCTTTCTGTTCTCATTATTGGCCGTTACCCCTTTACGTCTCACCAGCAGGTAGAGGGTACACAGTTCTCTAAAACCCCTTCAGCATTTATTGTTTGTAGACTTTTTGCTGATGGTCAGTCGACTGGTGTAAGTTGAAACTTTTTGTAGATTAGATTGCATGGGTCTAACACTCCCTGAGGTTGAGCTTTTATCCATTTTCCTTTTTTTTTAAAAGAGCGTGAGTAAAACGTTAATATTCATACTCTCTTCTGGAAAGATTTGCCTGTTTTGAATTTTTTGTCCATTCCTTACTTCAGCACAATTATTTAGGGCAGGTGTCCTTTACTGAGTCCTTGTGCATGTTAAGTGACCATTAGCTGTGAGTTTAAAGCTGCTCTTGCAGGCAACGGCCACAAGGTGGCATCATTTCTACTTTACCAAATTTGGTAACTGGGGAAACAGAGCCTTAATGGAAGTGGTGTTCTAGGTTGTAAATTAGAATGGAATGTGCCAGGAAAAAGCCCTTTATGTTTATGTCTCATTACTTCTTGTTCATGTTTATAATTTACTTTTTATTTTTTATCCAAGCAAATTTGATTACAATGGTTTGTCTGTTCTAGGTGTGCAAATGTGGTTCTTTCACACATATACGTGTATCTATTCTTTCTCGCATCCTTTTCCCATATACGTTATGACACAATGTTGAGTAGTCTTCTCCTGGTCTTCCTTACGTCTTTGGTGATTATATATTTCACATGGTTTGTATATCTCTGTTAACCCCAATATGGTAAATTATCCAATCCTCATCCCTTTCTCTTTGGTGAACCATAAGTTTTTTAATGAATCTGTGATTGCCTTTCTCTGTGGAAATATCTTCATTGGTATCAATTCTTATGTAACTCCTTAAAGTGATATGATAGGATATGTGTCTTTTACTTTCTCACTTACTACAGGTGGTGTGATTACGTCTAGACTCATCTATGGTGCTGCAAATGGCATTGTTTCATTTTTTTCACTAGCGAATATTCCATCTATACATGGAGGAGTTCTTCTTTGTCCACCCATCTGTTGGTGGACTTTTTGGTTACCTCCATATCTTGGCTATTGTAATACTGTGCAATGCAGATTTGCCTGCCTGTGTCTTTCCAATTCTCTCTTCTTAGATTATAGGTCGAGGAGTGAAACTGCTGGATCATATGGTAGCTTAATGTTTACCGTTTTAAGGCACCTCCATTCTGTTCTCATTCGTGGCCCTTTCCAAGTTACGTCCCCCTTGAAGTTGAGGGTATGCATTTCTCCACAACAGCTTCAGCATTTATTGTTTGTAGTTTTCTTGCTGATGGTTTTTCTGACAAGTGTGAGCTGATACCTCTTTTTGGTTGAATTCACATGTGCCTCATAATCCGTTGAAACTGAGCTTTAAGGCATATCCTTTTTATTTTTCAAGCTGTGATTACCCCTTAGTTCTTCAAAGTGTTCTCTTAAAGTATGTGTCACATTTTGAAATGTTTTGGCCATTACCTCCCTCAAGACATTTTGAGGGCAGGTTTCATTTACAGTCCTGCATTACTTCTTCCTATGAAATGATCATTAGCACAGGCCTTAAAGCTGCTTTTTCAAGTAACTGCCAGAGGGTGGCAGCCTTTCTATGTTCCCCACCCTGGTAACTAGGGAAAAGCCCTTGCGGCCTTTGGTGTTTCTCGGTTATAAATTAGAGTGGAGTGTGCCCGGACAAACCCACACAAGCTGATGTCTCTTTACTTTTGTTGGATTTTTAAATTTAATTTTTATTTTTTATTGGAGTAATTTTCCACTGTGTACGTGGACCACTTCTACTTTGTGCATTCCTCGGTTGATGGACATTTTCATTGCTTCCAAGTGTTGGCTATGGTAAATATTGTTGGAGTGCAGGATTGCCAGCCTGTGACTTTATGCTTCTCATTTTCTCATGTGATAGGCCCAGCAGTGGTTGTGATTGACTGACTGGTAGCACCGTTTTTCCCTTTTCAAAGCACCTTCTTTGTGTTTTCATTAGTGGCACTTAGCACGTCCCCCTTAGAATCGAGGGTACACATTTCTCCACAATCGCTTCAGCCTTTATTTTTTGCAGCATTTACGCTAATGGCCCTACTGGCTGCTGTGAGCTGATAGGGTTTTGCAATTTGGGTTTGCATGGCTTTGAAAATTCGTAAAACTCATCATTTTTCACCGCCGTTTTCTTTTCTGTTAAAAAAAGGATACAATTGGGAGTACAATATAACTCTTGATATTGTCTTCTTGGAAGGTTGCCCTGTTTTGAATTTTTTGGTCGATTTTCCACCTCAAACTTTTTTTAGAGAGCAGGTGTCATTTACCGCACTGCAAGTTTGGTGAATATTTAGTGACCTTTAGCAATGGTTTTAAAGCTCCTGTTGTGGGAAGTGGCCTCACGCAGGCAGCATTCCTCCATTCACAAATCTGTGTACTAGGGCAGCAGAGCCTTTCTGGAAGTCATGTTCCTAGGTTGTAAATTACATTGGAATGTGCATGGAGAAACCCCCATAAGTTTATGTCTCATTATTTCTTCTTGGTTTAAATTTTTTTTTAATTGGGGTAAAGCTTAGAATATTGTTTGTCCTAGGTGTACACAATCTGGTTCATTTGTACATTATATATATCTATTCAACTACAGATCCTCTTCCCATGTAAAATGTTACAGAAGGTTCCGCAGACTTTCCTTGCTATATGGTCGGTCTTTTTGAGATATATATATATAATATGTGTTTGTATACATATAGTAACACTAATCTTAATTTATCCATTCCCCCCACCTTTCATTTTAGATGAGCATAGTTTGTTTTCTAAATCTGTGAGTGTCTTTCTCTGTGGAAATATGTTCATTTGTGTCAGTTATCAGATAACGCCTATAAGTGATATCATAGAATACAGGTCTTTTGCTTTCCAACTTACCTCATCTTTCATGATTATCTGCAGACTCATTTGTGGTGCCTCAAAGAGCAATGGTTCATTGTCTTCCATGGCTAATATTCCATTGTGTACACGGACCACTTCTTCTTTATCCATTCACCTGTTGTTGGACATTTTGATTCCTTCACTGTTTTGGCTATTGTGAATAAGGCTGCACTGCATCTTTTGCAGCCTGTGTCTTCTCGATTCTTGTCTTCTCAGGTTAGAGGTCCAATGGTGCGCCTGGGGATTGAATGGTTCCTCCATTTTTACTTTTAAACACAGCTCCTTTCTGTTCTCATTATTGGCTGTTACCCCTTTATGTCTCACCAGAAGGTAGAGGGTACACAGTTCTCTAAATCCCCTTCAGCATTTATTGTTTGTAGACTTTTTGCTGATGGTCAGTCGACTGGTGTAAGTTGAAACTTTTTGTAGATTAGATTGCATGGGTCTAACACACCCTGAGGTTGAGCTTTTATCCATTTTCCTTTTTTTTTTTTAAAGAGAGTGAGTAAAACATAAATCTTCATACTCTGTTTTTGAAACATTTGCCTGTTTTGAATTTTTTTGTCCATTCACTACTTCAGCACAATTTTTTAGGGGAGGTGTCCTTTACAGCCCTGAGTCCTTGTGAATGTTAAGTAACCATTAGCTGTGAGTTTAAAGCTTCTCTTGCAGGAATCGGCCACAAGGTGTCAGCATTTCTTCTTTACCTAATTGGGTAACTGGGGAAACAGAGGCTTAACAGAAGTCGTGTTGTACGTTGTAAATTAGAATGGAATGTGCCAGGAAAAAGCCCTTTAAGTTTATGTCTCATTACTTCTTGTTCATATTTGTAATTTTCTTTTTATTTTTTATCCCAGCAGATTTGATTACATTGTTTTTTTTTGCTCTAGGTGTGCAAGATGTGGGTCTTTCACACATATACGTGTATGTTTTCTTCCTTGCATCCTTTTCCCATGTAGGTTATGACACAATGTTGAGTAGTCTTCTCCTGATCTTCCATACGTCTTTGGTGGTTATATATTTCACATGGTTTGTATATCTCTGTTAACCCCAATATGGTAATGTATCCAATCCTCATCCCTTTCTATTTGGTGAACCATAAGTTTTTTAATGAATCTGTGATTGCCTTTCTCTGTGGAAATATCTTCATTGGTATCAATTTTTAAGTAACTCCTGAAAGTGATATCATAGGATATATGTATTTTGCTTTCTCACTGACTACATGTCACGTGATTACGTCTAGACTCATCTACGGCGCTGCAAAAGGCATTGTTTCATTCTTTTCACTAGCGAATATTCCAGTTGTACATGGAGGAGTTCTTCTTTGTCCACCCATCTGTTGGTGGACTTTTTGGTTACCTCCATATCTTGGCTATTGTAATACTGTGCCATGCAGATTTGCCTGCCTGTGTCTTTCCAATTCTCTCTTCTTAGATTATAGGTGGAAGAGTGGGCCTGCTGGATTATACGGTAGCTCAATGTTAATGTTTTTAAAGCACCTCCATTCTGTTCTAGTTCGTGGTCGGTTCCAACTTACGTCCCACTTGAAGTTGAGGGTATGCATTTCTCCACAACACCTTCAGCATTTATTGTTTGTAGTTTTCTTGCTGATGGTTATTCTGACAAGTGTGAGCTGATAAATCTTTGTGGTTGAATTCGCACGTGCCTCATAATCCGTTGAAACTGAGCTTTAAGGCATATCCTTTTTATTTTTCAAGCTGTGATTACCCCTTAGTTCTTCAAAGTGTTCTCTTAAAGTATGTGTCACATTTTGAAATGTTTTGGCCATTACTTCCCTGAAGACATTTTGAGGGCAGGTTTCATTTACAGTTCTGCAGTACTTGTTCCTAAGAAATGACCATTAGCACAGGCTTTAAAACTGCTTTTGCAGGTAACTGCCAGAGGGCGGCAGCCTTTCTATATTCCCCACCCTGGTAACTAGGGAAAAGCCCTTGCGGCCTGTGGTGTTTCTCGTTTATAAATTAGAGTGGAGTGTGCCCGGACAAACCCACACAAGCTGATGTCTCCTTACTTTTGTTGGATTTTTAAATTTAATTTTTATTTTTTATTGGAGGAATTTTCCACTGTGTACGTGGACCACTTCTTCTTTGTGCATTCCTCGGTTGATGGACATTTTCATTGCTTCCAAGTGTTGGCTATGGTAAATATTGTTGGAGTGCAGGATTGCCAGCCTGTGACTTTTTGATTCTCATTTTCTCAGGTGATAGGCCCAGCAGTGTGTGTGATTGACTGACTGGTAGCACCGTTTTTCCCTTTTCAAAGCACCTTCTTTGTGTTTTCATTAGTGGCACTTACCTCGTCCCCCTTAGAATCGAGGGTACCCATTTCTCCTCAATCGCTTCAGCATTTATTATTTGCAGCATTTATGCTAATGGCCCTACTGGCTGCTGTGAGCTGATAGGGTTTTGTAATATGGGTTTGCATGTCTTTGAAAATTCGTAAAACTCATCATTTTTCTCCGCCGTTTTCTTTTCTGTTAAAAAAAGGAAACAATTAGGAGTACAATATAACTCTTGAAATTGTCTTCTTGGAAGGTTGCCCTCTTTTGAATGTTTTGGTCGATTTTCCACCCCAGAGTTTTTTTTGAGAGCAGGTCTCATTTCCCGAACTGCAAGTGTGGTGCATATTTAGTGACCTTTAGCAATGGGTTTAAAGCTGCTGTTGTGGGAAGTGGCCTCAAGGAGGCAGCATTTCTCCATTCGCTAATCTGCGTAGTAGGGCACCAGAGCCTTTCTGGACGTCGTGTTCCTAGGTTGTAAATTACATTGGAATGTGCGTGGAGAAACCCCCATAAGTTTTTGTCTCATTATTTCTTCTTGGTTTTTAAAAGTGTTTTAATTGGGGTAAAGTTTAGAATATTGTTTGTTCTAGGTGTACACAATCTGGTTCATTTGTACATTATATATGTCTATTCAAGTACAGATCCTCATCCCATGTAAAATGTTACAGAGTGTTCCACAGACCTCCCTTGCTATATGGTCGGTCTTTTTCAGATATGTATAAAATATGTGTTTGTATAAATATAGTAACACTAATCTTAATTTATCCATACCCCGCACCTTTCCTTTTAGATGAGCATAGTTTGTTTTTTAAGTCTGTGAGTGTCTTTCTCTGTGGAAATATGTTCATTTGTGTCAGTTATTAGATAACGCCTATAAGTGATATCATAGAATATAGGTGTTTTGCTTTCGGACTTACCTCATATTTCGTGATTATCTCCAGACTTATTTGTGGTGCCTCCGAGAGCAATGGTTCGTTGTCTTCCATGGCTAATATTCCATTGTGTACATGGACCACTTCTTCTTTATCCATTCACCTTTTGTTGGACATTTTGATTGCTTCACTGTCTTGGCTATTGTGAATAAGGCTGCATTGCAGCTTTTGCGGCCTGTTTCTTCTCGATACTTGTCTTCTCAGGTGAGAGGTCCAGTGATGCGCCTGCTGGATTGAATGGTACCTCCATTTTTACTTTTAAACACAGCTCCTTTCTGTTCTCATTATTGGCCGTTACCCCTTTACGTCTCACCAGCAGGTAGAGGGTACACAGTTCTCTAAAACCCCTTCAGCATTTATTGTTTGTAGACTTTTTGCTGATGGTCAGTCGACTGGTGTAAGTTGAAACTTTTTGTAGATTAGATTGCATGGGTCTAACACTCCCTGAGGTTGAGCTTTTATCCATTTTCCTTTTTTTTTAAAAGAGCGTGAGTAAAACGTTAATATTCATACTCTCTTCTGGAAAGATTTGCCTGTTTTGAATTTTTTGTCCATTCCTTACTTCAGCACAATTATTTAGGGCAGGTGTCCTTTACTGAGTCCTTGTGCATGTTAAGTGACCATTAGCTGTGAGTTTAAAGCTGCTCTTGCAGGCAACGGCCACAAGGTGGCATCATTACTACTTTACCAAATTTGGTAACTGGGGAAACAGAGCCTTAATGGAAGTGGTGTTCTAGGTTGTAAATTAGAATGGAATGTGCCAGGAAAAAGCCCTTTATGTTTATGTCTCATTACTTCTTGTTCATGTTTATAATTTACTTTTTATTTTTTATCCAAGCAAATTTGATTACAATGGTTTGTCTGTTCTAGGTGTGCAAATGTGGTTCTTTCACACATATACGTGTATCTATTCTTTCTCGCATCCTTTTCCCATATACGTTATGACACAATGTTGAGTAGTCTTCTCCTGATCTTCCTTACGTCTTTGGTGATTATATATTTCACATGGTTTGTATATCTCTGTTAACCCCAATATGGTAAATTATCCAATCCTCATCCCTTTCTCTTTGGTGAACCATAAGTTTTTTAATGAATCTGTGATTGCCTTTCTCTGTGGAAATATCTTCATTGGTATCAATTCTTATGTAACTCCTTAAAGTGATATGATAGGATATGTGTCTTTTACTTTCTCACTTACTACAGGTGGTGTGATTACGTCTAGACTCATCTATGGTGCTGCAAATGGCATTGTTTCATTTTTTTCACTAGCGAATATTCCATCTATACATGGAGGAGTTCTTCTTTGTCCACCCATCTGTTGGTGGACTTTTTGGTTACCTCCATATCTTGGCTATTGTAATACTGTGCAATGCAGATTTGCCTGCCTGTGTCTTTCCAATTCTCTCTTCTTAGATTATAGGTCGAGGAGTGAAACTGCTGGATCATATGGTAGCTTAATGTTTACCTTTTTAAGGCACCTCCATTCTGTTCTCATTCGTGGCCCTTTCCAAGTTACGTCCCCCTTGAAGTTGAGGGTATGCATTTCTCCACAACAGCTTCAGCATTTATTGTTTGTAGTTTTCTTGCTGATGGTTTTTCTGACAAGTGTGAGCTGATACCTCTTTTTGGTTGAATTCACATGTGCCTCATAATCCGTTGAAACTGAGCTTTAAGGCATATCCTTTTTATTTTTCAAGCTGTGATTACCCCTTAGTTCTTCAAAGTGTTCTCTTAAAGTATGTGTCACATTTTGAAATGTTTTGGCCATTACCTCCCTCAAGACATTTTGAGGGCAGGTTTCATTTACAGTCCTGCATTACTTCTTCCTATGAAATGATCATTAGCACAGGCCTTAAAGCTGCTTTTTCAAGTAACTGCCAGAGGGTGGCAGCCTTTCTATGTTCCCCACCCTGGTAACTAGGGAAAAGCCCTTGCAGCCTTTGGTGTTTCTCGGTTATAAATTAGAGTGGAGTGTGCCCGGACAAACCCACACAAGCTGATGTCTCTTTACTTTTGTTGGATTTTTAAATTTAATTTTTATTTTTTATTGGAGTAATTTTCCACTGTGTACGTGGACCACTTCTACTTTGTGCATTCCTCGGTTGATGGACATTTTCATTGCTTCCAAGTGTTGGCTATGGTAAATATTGTTGGAGTGCAGGATTGCCAGCCTGTGACTTTATGCTTCTCATTTTCTCATGTGATAGGCCCAGCAGTGGTTGTGATTGACTGACTGGTAGCACCGTTTTTCCCTTTTCAAAGCACCTTCTTTGTGTTTTCATTAGTGGCACTTAGCACGTCCCCCTTAGAATCGAGGGTACACATTTCTCCACAATCGCTTCAGCCTTTATTTTTTGCAGCATTTACGCTAATGGCCCTACTGGCTGCTGTGAGCTGATAGGGTTTTGCAATTTGGGTTTGCATGGCTTTGAAAATTCGTAAAACTCATCATTTTTCACCGCTGTTTTCTTTTCTGTTAAAAAAAGGAAACAATTAGGAGTACAATATAACTCTTGAAATTGTCTTCTTGGAAGGTTGCCCTCTTTTGAATGTTTTGGTCGATTTTCCACCCCAGAGTTTTTTTTGAGAGCAGGTCTCATTTCCCGAACTGCAAGTGTGGTGCATATTTAGTGACCTTTAGCAATGGGTTTAAAGCTGCTGTTGTGGGAAGTGGCCTCAAGGAGGCAGCCTTTCTCCATTCGCTAATCTGCGTAGTAGGGCACCAGAGCCTTTCTGGACGTCGTGTTCCTAGGTTGTAAATTACATTGGAATGTGCGTGGAGAAACCCCCATAAGTTTTTGTCTCATTATTTCTTCTTGGTTTTTAAAAGTGTTTTAATTGGGGTAAAGTTTAGAATATTGTTTGTTCTAGGTGTACACAATCTGGTTCATTTGTACATTATATATGTCTATTCAAGTACAGATCCTCATCCCATGTAAAATGTTACAGAGTGTTCCACAGACCTCCCTTGCTATATGGTCGGTCTTTTTCAGATATGTATAAAATATGTGTTTGTATAAATATAGTAACACTAATCTTAATTTATCCATACCCCGCACCTTTCCTTTTAGATGAGCATAGTTTGTTTTTTAAGTCTGTGAGTGTCTTTCTCTGTGGAAATATGTTCATTTGTGTCAGTTATTAGATAACGCCTATAAGTGATATCATAGAATATAGGTGTTTTGCTTTCGGACTTACCTCATATTTCGTGATTATCTCCAGACTTATTTGTGGTGCCTCCGAGAGCAATGGTTCGTTGTCTTCCATGGCTAATATTCCATTGTGTACATGGACCACTTCTTCTTTATCCATTCACCTGTTGTTGGACATTTTGATTGCTTCACTGTCTTGGCTATTGTGAATAAGGCTGCATTGCAGCTTTTGCGGCCTGTTTCTTCTCGATACTTGTCTTCTCAGGTGAGAGGTCCAGTGATGCGCCTGCTGGATTGAATGGTACCTCCATTTTTACTTTTAAACACAGCTCCTTTCTGTTCTCATTATTGGCCGTTACCCCTTTACGTCTCACCAGCAGGTAGAGGGTACACAGTTCTCTAAAACCCCTTCAGCATTTATTGTTTGTAGACTTTTTGCTGATGGTCAGTCGACTGGTGTAAGTTGAAACTTTTTGTAGATTAGATTGCATGGGTCTAACACTCCCTGAGGTTGAGCTTTTATCCATTTTCCTTTTTTTTTAAAAGAGCGTGAGTAAAACGTTAATATTCATACTCTCTTCTGGAAAGATTTGCCTGTTTTGAATTTTTTGTCCATTCCTTACTTCAGCACAATTATTTAGGGCAGGTGTCCTTTACTGAGTCCTTGTGCATGTTAAGTGACCATTAGCTGTGAGTTTAAAGCTGCTCTTGCAGGCAACGGCCACAAGGTGGCATCATTTCTACTTTACCAAATTTGGTAACTGGGGAAACAGAGCCTTAATGGAAGTGGTGTTCTAGGTTGTAAATTAGAATGGAATGTGCCAGGAAAAAGCCCTTTATGTTTATGTCTCATTACTTCTTGTTCATGTTTATAATTTACTTTTTATTTTTTATCCAAGCAAATTTGATTACAATGGTTTGTCTGTTCTAGGTGTGCAAATGTGGTTCTTTCACACATATACGTGTATCTATTCTTTCTCGCATCCTTTTCCCATATACGTTATGACACAATGTTGAGTAGTCTTCTCCTGGTCTTCCTTACGTCTTTGGTGATTATATATTTCACATGGTTTGTATATCTCTGTTAACCCCAATATGGTAAATTATCCAATCCTCATCCCTTTCTCTTTGGTGAACCATAAGTTTTTTAATGAATCTGTGATTGCCTTTCTCTGTGGAAATATCTTCATTGGTATCAATTCTTATGTAACTCCTTAAAGTGATATGATAGGATATGTGTCTTTTACTTTCTCACTTACTACAGGTGGTGTGATTACGTCTAGACTCATCTATGGTGCTGCAAATGGCATTGTTTCATTTTTTTCACTAGCGAATATTCCATCTATACATGGAGGAGTTCTTCTTTGTCCACCCATCTGTTGGTGGACTTTTTGGTTACCTCCATATCTTGGCTATTGTAATACTGTGCAATGCAGATTTGCCTGCCTGTGTCTTTCCAATTCTCTCTTCTTAGATTATAGGTCGAGGAGTGAAACTGCTGGATCATATGGTAGCTTAATGTTTACCGTTTTAAGGCACCTCCATTCTGTTCTCATTCGTGGCCCTTTCCAAGTTACGTCCCCCTTGAAGTTGAGGGTATGCATTTCTCCACAACAGCTTCAGCATTTATTGTTTGTAGTTTTCTTGCTGATGGTTTTTCTGACAAGTGTGAGCTGATACCTCTTTTTGGTTGAATTCACATGTGCCTCATAATCCGTTGAAACTGAGCTTTAAGGCATATCCTTTTTATTTTTCAAGCTGTGATTACCCCTTAGTTCTTCAAAGTGTTCTCTTAAAGTATGTGTCACATTTTGAAATGTTTTGGCCATTACCTCCCTCAAGACATTTTGAGGGCAGGTTTCATTTACAGTCCTGCATTACTTCTTCCTATGAAATGATCATTAGCACAGGCCTTAAAGCTGCTTTTTCAAGTAACTGCCAGAGGGTGGCAGCCTTTCTATGTTCCCCACCCTGGTAACTAGGGAAAAGCCCTTGCGGCCTTTGGTGTTTCTCGGTTATAAATTAGAGTGGAGTGTGCCCGGACAAACCCACACAAGCTGATGTCTCTTTACTTTTGTTGGATTTTTAAATTTAATTTTTATTTTTTATTGGAGTAATTTTCCACTGTGTACGTGGACCACTTCTACTTTGTGCATTCCTCGGTTGATGGACATTTTCATTGCTTCCAAGTGTTGGCTATGGTAAATATTGTTGGAGTGCAGGATTGCCAGCCTGTGACTTTATGCTTCTCATTTTCTCATGTGATAGGCCCAGCAGTGGTTGTGATTGACTGACTGGTAGCACCGTTTTTCCCTTTTCAAAGCACCTTCTTTGTGTTTTCATTAGTGGCACTTAGCACGTCCCCCTTAGAATCGAGGGTACACATTTCTCCACAATCGCTTCAGCCTTTATTTTTTGCAGCATTTACGCTAATGGCCCTACTGGCTGCTGTGAGCTGATAGGGTTTTGCAATTTGGGTTTGCATGGCTTTGAAAATTCGTAAAACTCATCATTTTTCACCGCCGTTTTCTTTTCTGTTAAAAAAAGGATACAATTGGGAGTACAATATAACTCTTGATATTGTCTTCTTGGAAGGTTGCCCTGTTTTGAATTTTTTGGTCGATTTTCCACCTCAAACTTTTTTTAGAGAGCAGGTGTCATTTACCGCACTGCAAGTTTGGTGAATATTTAGTGACCTTTAGCAATGGTTTTAAAGCTCCTGTTGTGGGAAGTGGCCTCACGCAGGCAGCATTCCTCCATTCACAAATCTGTGTACTAGGGCAGCAGAGCCTTTCTGGAAGTCATGTTCCTAGGTTGTAAATTACATTGGAATGTGCATGGAGAAACCCCCATAAGTTTATGTCTCATTATTTCTTCTTGGTTTAAATTTTTTTTTAATTGGGGTAAAGCTTAGAATATTGTTTGTCCTAGGTGTACACAATCTGGTTCATTTGTACATTATATATATCTATTCAACTACAGATCCTCTTCCCATGTAAAATGTTACAGAAGGTTCCGCAGACTTTCCTTGCTATATGGTCGGTCTTTTTGAGATATATATATATAATATGTGTTTGTATACATATAGTAACACTAATCTTAATTTATCCATTCCCCCCACCTTTCATTTTAGATGAGCATAGTTTGTTTTCTAAATCTGTGAGTGTCTTTCTCTGTGGAAATATGTTCATTTGTGTCAGTTATCAGATAACGCCTATAAGTGATATCATAGAATACAGGTCTTTTGCTTTCCAACTTACCTCATCTTTCATGATTATCTGCAGACTCATTTGTGGTGCCTCAAAGAGCAATGGTTCATTGTCTTCCATGGCTAATATTCCATTGTGTACACGGACCACTTCTTCTTTATCCATTCACCTGTTGTTGGACATTTTGATTCCTTCACTGTTTTGGCTATTGTGAATAAGGCTGCACTGCATCTTTTGCAGCCTGTGTCTTCTCGATTCTTGTCTTCTCAGGTTAGAGGTCCAGTGGTGCGCCTGGGGATTGAATGGTTCCTCCATTTTTACTTTTAAACACAGCTCCTTTCTGTTCTCATTATTGGCTGTTACCCCTTTATGTCTCACCAGAAGGTAGAGGGTACACAGTTCTCTAAATCCCCTTCAGCATTTATTGTTTGTAGACTTTTTGCTGATGGTCAGTCGACTGGTGTAAGTTGAAACTTTTTGTAGATTAGATTGCATGGGTCTAACACACCCTGAGGTTGAGCTTTTATCCATTTTCCTTTTTTTTTTTTAAAGAGAGTGAGTAAAACATAAATCTTCATACTCTGTTTTTGAAACATTTGCCTGTTTTGAATTTTTTTGTCCATTCACTACTTCAGCACAATTTTTTAGGGGAGGTGTCCTTTACAGCCCTGAGTCCTTGTGAATGTTAAGTAACCATTAGCTGTGAGTTTAAAGCTTCTCTTGCAGGAATCGGCCACAAGGTGTCAGCATTTCTTCTTTACCTAATTGGGTAACTGGGGAAACAGAGGCTTAACAGAAGTCGTGTTGTACGTTGTAAATTAGAATGGAATGTGCCAGGAAAAAGCCCTTTAAGTTTATGTCTCATTACTTCTTGTTCATATTTGTAATTTTCTTTTTATTTTTTATCCCAGCAGATTTGATTACATTGTTTTTTTTTGCTCTAGGTGTGCAAGATGTGGGTCTTTCACACATATACGTGTATGTTTTCTTCCTTGCATCCTTTTCCCATGTAGGTTATGACACAATGTTGAGTAGTCTTCTCCTGATCTTCCATACGTCTTTGGTGGTTATATATTTCACATGGTTTGTATATCTCTGTTAACCCCAATATGGTAATGTATCCAATCCTCATCCCTTTCTATTTGGTGAACCATAAGTTTTTTAATGAATCTGTGATTGCCTTTCTCTGTGGAAATATCTTCATTGGTATCAATTTTTAAGTAACTCCTGAAAGTGATATCATAGGATATATGTATTTTGCTTTCTCACTGACTACATGTCACGTGATTACGTCTAGACTCATCTACGGCGCTGCAAAAGGCATTGTTTCATTCTTTTCACTAGCGAATATTCCAGTTGTACATGGAGGAGTTCTTCTTTGTCCACCCATCTGTTGGTGGACTTTTTGGTTACCTCCATATCTTGGCTATTGTAATACTGTGCCATGCAGATTTGCCTGCCTGTGTCTTTCCAATTCTCTCTTCTTAGATTATAGGTGGAGGAGTGGGCCTGCTGGATTATATGGTAGCTCAATGTTAATGTTTTTAAAGCACCTCCATTCTGTTCTAGTTCGTGGTCGGTTCCAACTTACGTCCCACTTGAAGTTGAGGGTATGCATTTCTCCACAACACCTTCAGCATTTATTGTTTGTAGTTTTCTTGCTGATGGTTATTCTGACAAGTGTGAGCTGATAAATCTTTGTGGTTGAATTCGCACGTGCCTCATAATCCGTTGAAACTGAGCTTTAAGGCATATCCTTTTTATTTTTCAAGCTGTGATTACCCCTTAGTTCTTCAAAGTGTTCTCTTAAAGTATGTGTCACATTTTGAAATGTTTTGGCCATTACTTCCCTGAAGACATTTTGAGGGCAGGTTTCATTTACAGTTCTGCAGTACTTGTTCCTAAGAAATGACCATTAGCACAGGCTTTAAAACTGCTTTTGCAGGTAACTGCCAGAGGGCGGCAGCCTTTCTATATTCCCCACCCTGGTAACTAGGGAAAAGCCCTTGCGGCCTGTGGTGTTTCTCGTTTATAAATTAGAGTGGAGTGTGCCCGGACAAACCCACACAAGCTGATGTCTCCTTACTTTTGTTGGATTTTTAAATTTAATTTTTATTTTTTATTGGAGGAATTTTCCACTGTGTACGTGGACCACTTCTTCTTTGTGCATTCCTCGGTTGATGGACATTTTCATTGCTTCCAAGTGTTGGCTATGGTAAATATTGTTGGAGTGCAGGATTGCCAGCCTGTGACTTTTTGATTCTCATTTTCTCAGGTGATAGGCCCAGCAGTGTGTGTGATTGACTGACTGGTAGCACCGTTTTTCCCTTTTCAAAGCACCTTCTTTGTGTTTTCATTAGTGGCACTTACCTCGTCCCCCTTAGAATCGAGGGTACCCATTTCTCCTCAATCGCTTCAGCATGTATTATTTGCAGCATTTATGCTAATGGCCCTACTGGCTGCTGTGAGCTGATAGGGTTTTGTAATATGGGTTTGCATGTCTTTGAAAATTCGTAAAACTCATCATTTTTCTCCGCCGTTTTCTTTTCTGTTAAAAAAAGGAAACAATTAGGAGTACAATATAACTCTTGAAATTGTCTTCTTGGAAGGTTGCCCTCTTTTGAATGTTTTGGTCGATTTTCCACCCCAGAGTTTTTTTTGAGAGCAGGTCTCATTTCCCGAACTGCAAGTGTGGTGCATATTTAGTGACCTTTAGCAATGGGTTTAAAGCTGCTGTTGTGGGAAGTGGCCTCAAGGAGGCAGCATTTCTCCATTCGCTAATCTGCGTAGTAGGGCACCAGAGCCTTTCTGGACGTCGTGTTCCTAGGTTGTAAATTACATTGGAATGTGCGTGGAGAAACCCCCATAAGTTTTTGTCTCATTATTTCTTCTTGGTTTTTAAAAGTGTTTTAATTGGGGTAAAGTTTAGAATATTGTTTGTTCTAGGTGTACACAATCTGGTTCATTTGTACATTATATATGTCTATTCAAGTACAGATCCTCATCCCATGTAAAATGTTACAGAGTGTTCCACAGACCTCCCTTGCTATATGGTCGGTCTTTTTCAGATATGTATAAAATATGTGTTTGTATAAATATAGTAACACTAATCTTAATTTATCCATACCCCGCACCTTTCCTTTTAGATGAGCATAGTTTGTTTTTTAAGTCTGTGAGTGTCTTTCTCTGTGGAAATATGTTCATTTGTGTCAGTTATTAGATAACGCCTATAAGTGATATCATAGAATATAGGTGTTTTGCTTTCGGACTTACCTCATATTTCGTGATTATCTCCAGACTTATTTGTGGTGCCTCCGAGAGCAATGGTTCGTTGTCTTCCATGGCTAATATTCCATTGTGTACATGGACCACTTCTTCTTTATCCATTCACCTGTTGTTGGACATTTTGATTGCTTCACTGTCTTGGCTATTGTGAATAAGGCTGCATTGCAGCTTTTGCGGCCTGTTTCTTCTCGATACTTGTCTTCTCAGGTGAGAGGTCCAGTGATGCGCCTGCTGGATTGAATGGTACCTCCATTTTTACTTTTAAACACAGCTCCTTTCTGTTCTCATTATTGGCCGTTACCCCTTTACGTCTCACCAGCAGGTAGAGGGTACACAGTTCTCTAAAACCCCTTCAGCATTTATTGTTTGTAGACTTTTTGCTGATGGTCAGTCGACTGGTGTAAGTTGAAACTTTTTGTAGATTAGATTGCATGGGTCTAACACTCCCTGAGGTTGAGCTTTTATCCATTTTCCTTTTTTTTTAAAAGAGCGTGAGTAAAACGTTAATATTCATACTCTCTTCTGGAAAGATTTGCCTGTTTTGAATTTTTTGTCCATTCCTTACTTCAGCACAATTATTTAGGGCAGGTGTCCTTTACTGAGTCCTTGTGCATGTTAAGTGACCATTAGCTGTGAGTTTAAAGCTGCTCTTGCAGGCAACGGCCACAAGGTGGCATCATTTCTACTTTACCAAATTTGGTAACTGGGGAAACAGAGCCTTAATGGAAGTGGTGTTCTAGGTTGTAAATTAGAATGGAATGTGCCAGGAAAAAGCCCTTTATGTTTATGTCTCATTACTTCTTGTTCATGTTTATAATTTACTTTTTATTTTTTATCCAAGCAAATTTGATTACAATGGTTTGTCTGTTCTAGGTGTGCAAATGTGGTTCTTTCACACATATACGTGTATCTATTCTTTCTCGCATCCTTTTCCCATATACGTTATGACACAATGTTGAGTAGTCTTCTCCTGATCTTCCTTACGTCTTTGGTGATTATATATTTCACATGGTTTGTATATCTCTGTTAACCCCAATATGGTAAATTATCCAATCCTCATCCCTTTCTCTTTGGTGAACCATAAGTTTTTTAATGAATCTGTGATTGCCTTTCTCTGTGGAAATATCTTCATTGGTATCAATTCTTATGTAACTCCTTAAAGTGATATGATAGGATATGTGTCTTTTACTTTCTCACTTACTACAGGTGGTGTGATTACGTCTAGACTCATCTATGGTGCTGCAAATGGCATTGTTTCATTTTTTTCACTAGCGAATATTCCATCTATACATGGAGGAGTTCTTCTTTGTCCACCCATCTGTTGGTGGACTTTTTGGTTACCTCCATATCTTGGCTATTGTAATACTGTGCAATGCAGATTTGCCTGCCTGTGTCTTTCCAATTCTCTCTTCTTAGATTATAGGTCGAGGAGTGAAACTGCTGGATCATATGGTAGCTTAATGTTTACCTTTTTAAGGCACCTCCATTCTGTTCTCATTCGTGGCCCTTTCCAAGTTACGTCCCCCTTGAAGTTGAGGGTATGCATTTCTCCACAACAGCTTCAGCATTTATTGTTTGTAGTTTTCTTGCTGATGGTTTTTCTGACAAGTGTGAGCTGATACCTCTTTTTGGTTGAATTCACATGTGCCTCATAATCCGTTGAAACTGAGCTTTAAGGCATATCCTTTTTATTTTTCAAGCTGTGATTACCCCTTAGTTCTTCAAAGTGTTCTCTTAAAGTATGTGTCACATTTTGAAATGTTTTGGCCATTACCTCCCTCAAGACATTTTGAGGGCAGGTTTCATTTACAGTCCTGCATTACTTCTTCCTATGAAATGATCATTAGCACAGGCCTTAAAGCTGCTTTTTCAAGTAACTGCCAGAGGGTGGCAGCCTTTCTATGTTCCCCACCCTGGTAACTAGGGAAAAGCCCTTGCAGCCTTTGGTGTTTCTCGGTTATAAATTAGAGTGGAGTGTGCCCGGACAAACCCACACAAGCTGATGTCTCTTTACTTTTGTTGGATTTTTAAATTTAATTTTTATTTTTTATTGGAGTAATTTTCCACTGTGTACGTGGACCACTTCTACTTTGTGCATTCCTCGGTTGATGGACATTTTCATTGCTTCCAAGTGTTGGCTATGGTAAATATTGTTGGAGTGCAGGATTGCCAGCCTGTGACTTTATGCTTCTCATTTTCTCATGTGATAGGCCCAGCAGTGGTTGTGATTGACTGACTGGTAGCACCGTTTTTCCCTTTTCAAAGCACCTTCTTTGTGTTTTCATTAGTGGCACTTAGCACGTCCCCCTTAGAATCGAGGGTACACATTTCTCCACAATCGCTTCAGCCTTTATTTTTTGCAGCATTTACGCTAATGGCCCTACTGGCTGCTGTGAGCTGATAGGGTTTTGCAATTTGGGTTTGCATGGCTTTGAAAATTCGTAAAACTCATCATTTTTCACCGCCGTTTTCTTTTCTGTTAAAAAAAGGAAACAATTAGGAGTACAATATAACTCTTGAAATTGTCTTCTTGGAAGGTTGCCCTCTTTTGAATGTTTTGGTCGATTTTCCACCCCAGAGTTTTTTTTGAGAGCAGGTCTCATTTCCCGAACTGCAAGTGTGGTGCATATTTAGTGACCTTTAGCAATGGGTTTAAAGCTGCTGTTGTGGGAAGTGGCCTCAAGGAGGCAGCATTTCTCCATTCGCTAATCTGCGTAGTAGGGCACCAGAGCCTTTCTGGACGTCGTGTTCCTAGGTTGTAAATTACATTGGAATGTGCGTGGAGAAACCCCCATAAGTTTTTGTCTCATTATTTCTTCTTGGTTTTTAAAAGTGTTTTAATTGGGGTAAAGTTTAGAATATTGTTTGTTCTAGGTGTACACAATCTGGTTCATTTGTACATTATATATGTCTATTCAAGTACAGATCCTCATCCCATGTAAAATGTTACAGAGTGTTCCACAGACCTCCCTTGCTATATGGTCGGTCTTTTTCAGATATGTATAAAATATGTGTTTGTATAAATATAGTAACACTAATCTTAATTTATCCATACCCCGCACCTTTCCTTTTAGATGAGCATAGTTTGTTTTTTAAGTCTGTGAGTGTCTTTCTCTGTGGAAATATGTTCATTTGTGTCAGTTATTAGATAACGCCTATAAGTGATATCATAGAATATAGGTGTTTTGCTTTCGGACTTACCTCATATTTCGTGATTATCTCCAGACTTATTTGTGGTGCCTCCGAGAGCAATGGTTCGTTGTCTTCCATGGCTAATATTCCATTGTGTACATGGACCACTTCTTCTTTATCCATTCACCTGTTGTTGGACATTTTGATTGCTTCACTGTCTTGGCTATTGTGAATAAGGCTGCATTGCAGCTTTTGCGGCCTGTTTCTTCTCGATACTTGTCTTCTCAGGTGAGAGGTCCAGTGATGCGCCTGCTGGATTGAATGGTACCTCCATTTTTACTTTTAAACACAGCTCCTTTCTGTTCTCATTATTGGCCGTTACCCCTTTACGTCTCACCAGCAGGTAGAGGGTACACAGTTCTCTAAAACCCCTTCAGCATTTATTGTTTGTAGACTTTTTGCTGATGGTCAGTCGACTGGTGTAAGTTGAAACTTTTTGTAGATTAGATTGCATGGGTCTAACACTCCCTGAGGTTGAGCTTTTATCCATTTTCCTTTTTTTTTAAAAGAGCGTGAGTAAAACGTTAATATTCATACTCTCTTCTGGAAAGATTTGCCTGTTTTGAATTTTTTGTCCATTCCTTACTTCAGCACAATTATTTAGGGCAGGTGTCCTTTACTGAGTCCTTGTGCATGTTAAGTGACCATTAGCTGTGAGTTTAAAGCTGCTCTTGCAGGCAACGGCCACAAGGTGGCATCATTTCTACTTTACCAAATTTGGTAACTGGGGAAACAGAGCCTTAATGGAAGTGGTGTTCTAGGTTGTAAATTAGAATGGAATGTGCCAGGAAAAAGCCCTTTATGTTTATGTCTCATTACTTCTTGTTCATGTTTATAATTTACTTTTTATTTTTTATCCAAGCAAATTTGATTACAATGGTTTGTCTGTTCTAGGTGTGCAAATGTGGTTCTTTCACACATATACGTGTATCTATTCTTTCTCGCATCCTTTTCCCATATACGTTATGACACAATGTTGAGTAGTCTTCTCCTGGTCTTCCTTACGTCTTTGGTGATTATATATTTCACATGGTTTGTATATCTCTGTTAACCCCAATATGGTAAATTATCCAATCCTCATCCCTTTCTCTTTGGTGAACCATAAGTTTTTTAATGAATCTGTGATTGCCTTTCTCTGTGGAAATATCTTCATTGGTATCAATTCTTATGTAACTCCTTAAAGTGATATGATAGGATATGTGTCTTTTACTTTCTCACTTACTACAGGTGGTGTGATTACGTCTAGACTCATCTATGGTGCTGCAAATGGCATTGTTTCATTTTTTTCACTAGCGAATATTCCATCTATACATGGAGGAGTTCTTCTTTGTCCACCCATCTGTTGGTGGACTTTTTGGTTACCTCCATATCTTGGCTATTGTAATACTGTGCAATGCAGATTTGCCTGCCTGTGTCTTTCCAATTCTCTCTTCTTAGATTATAGGTCGAGGAGTGAAACTGCTGGATCATATGGTAGCTTAATGTTTACCGTTTTAAGGCACCTCCATTCTGTTCTCATTCGTGGCCCTTTCCAAGTTACGTCCCCCTTGAAGTTGAGGGTATGCATTTCTCCACAACAGCTTCAGCATTTATTGTTTGTAGTTTTCTTGCTGATGGTTTTTCTGACAAGTGTGAGCTGATACCTCTTTTTGGTTGAATTCACATGTGCCTCATAATCCGTTGAAACTGAGCTTTAAGGCATATCCTTTTTATTTTTCAAGCTGTGATTACCCCTTAGTTCTTCAAAGTGTTCTCTTAAAGTATGTGTCACATTTTGAAATGTTTTGGCCATTACCTCCCTCAAGACATTTTGAGGGCAGGTTTCATTTACAGTCCTGCATTACTTCTTCCTATGAAATGATCATTAGCACAGGCCTTAAAGCTGCTTTTTCAAGTAACTGCCAGAGGGTGGCAGCCTTTCTATGTTCCCCACCCTGGTAACTAGGGAAAAGCCCTTGCGGCCTTTGGTGTTTCTCGGTTATAAATTAGAGTGGAGTGTGCCCGGACAAACCCACACAAGCTGATGTCTCTTTACTTTTGTTGGATTTTTAAATTTAATTTTTATTTTTTATTGGAGTAATTTTCCACTGTGTACGTGGACCACTTCTACTTTGTGCATTCCTCGGTTGATGGACATTTTCATTGCTTCCAAGTGTTGGCTATGGTAAATATTGTTGGAGTGCAGGATTGCCAGCCTGTGACTTTATGCTTCTCATTTTCTCATGTGATAGGCCCAGCAGTGGTTGTGATTGACTGACTGGTAGCACCGTTTTTCCCTTTTCAAAGCACCTTCTTTGTGTTTTCATTAGTGGCACTTAGCACGTCCCCCTTAGAATCGAGGGTACACATTTCTCCACAATCGCTTCAGCCTTTATTTTTTGCAGCATTTACGCTAATGGCCCTACTGGCTGCTGTGAGCTGATAGGGTTTTGCAATTTGGGTTTGCATGGCTTTGAAAATTCGTAAAACTCATCATTTTTCACCGCCGTTTTCTTTTCTGTTAAAAAAAGAATACAATTGGGAGTACAATATAACTCTTGATATTGTCTTCTTGGAAGGTTGCCCTGTTTTGAATTTTTTGGTCGATTTTCCACCTCAAACTTTTTTTAGAGAGCAGGTGTCATTTACCGCACTGCAAGTTTGGTGAATATTTAGTGACCTTTAGCAATGGTTTTAAAGCTCCTGTTGTGGGAAGTGGCCTCACGCAGGCAGCATTCCTCCATTCACAAATCTGTGTACTAGGGCAGCAGAGCCTTTCTGGAAGTCATGTTCCTAGGTTGTAAATTACATTGGAATGTGCATGGAGAAACCCCCATAAGTTTATGTCTCATTATTTCTTCTTGGTTTAAATTTTTTTTTAATTGGGGTAAAGCTTAGAATATTGTTTGTCCTAGGTGTACACAATCTGGTTCATTTGTACATTATATATATCTATTCAACTACAGATCCTCTTCCCATGTAAAATGTTACAGAAGGTTCCGCAGACTTTCCTTGCTATATGGTCGGTCTTTTTGAGATATATATATATAATATGTGTTTGTATACATATAGTAACACTAATCTTAATTTATCCATTCCCCCCACCTTTCATTTTAGATGAGCATAGTTTGTTTTCTAAATCTGTGAGTGTCTTTCTCTGTGGAAATATGTTCATTTGTGTCAGTTATCAGATAACGCCTATAAGTGATATCATAGAATACAGGTCTTTTGCTTTCCAACTTACCTCATCTTTCATGATTATCTGCAGACTCATTTGTGGTGCCTCAAAGAGCAATGGTTCATTGTCTTCCATGGCTAATATTCCATTGTGTACACGGACCACTTCTTCTTTATCCATTCACCTGTTGTTGGACATTTTGATTCCTTCACTGTTTTGGCTATTGTGAATAAGGCTGCACTGCATCTTTTGCAGCCTGTGTCTTCTCGATTCTTGTCTTCTCAGGTTAGAGGTCCAGTGGTGCGCCTGGGGATTGAATGGTTCCTCCATTTTTACTTTTAAACACAGCTCCTTTCTGTTCTCATTATTGGCTGTTACCCCTTTATGTCTCACCAGAAGGTAGAGGGTACACAGTTCTCTAAATCCCCTTCAGCATTTATTGTTTGTAGACTTTTTGCTGATGGTCAGTCGACTGGTGTAAGTTGAAACTTTTTGTAGATTAGATTGCATGGGTCTAACACACCCTGAGGTTGAGCTTTTATCCATTTTCCTTTTTTTTTTTTAAAGAGAGTGAGTAAAACATAAATCTTCATACTCTGTTTTTGAAACATTTGCCTGTTTTGAATTTTTTTGTCCATTCACTACTTCAGCACAATTTTTTAGGGGAGGTGTCCTTTACAGCCCTGAGTCCTTGTGAATGTTAAGTAACCATTAGCTGTGAGTTTAAAGCTTCTCTTGCAGGAATCGGCCACAAGGTGTCAGCATTTCTTCTTTACCTAATTGGGTAACTGGGGAAACAGAGGCTTAACAGAAGTCGTGTTGTACGTTGTAAATTAGAATGGAATGTGCCAGGAAAAAGCCCTTTAAGTTTATGTCTCATTACTTCTTGTTCATATTTGTAATTTTCTTTTTATTTTTTATCCCAGCAGATTTGATTACATTGTTTTTTTTTGCTCTAGGTGTGCAAGATGTGGGTCTTTCACACATATACGTGTATGTTTTCTTCCTTGCATCCTTTTCCCATGTAGGTTATGACACAATGTTGAGTAGTCTTCTCCTGATCTTCCATACGTCTTTGGTGGTTATATATTTCACATGGTTTGTATATCTCTGTTAACCCCAATATGGTAATGTATCCAATCCTCATCCCTTTCTATTTGGTGAACCATAAGTTTTTTAATGAATCTGTGATTGCCTTTCTCTGTGGAAATATCTTCATTGGTATCAATTTTTAAGTAACTCCTGAAAGTGATATCATAGGATATATGTATTTTGCTTTCTCACTGACTACATGTCACGTGATTACGTCTAGACTCATCTACGGCGCTGCAAAAGGCATTGTTTCATTCTTTTCACTAGCGAATATTCCAGTTGTACATGGAGGAGTTCTTCTTTGTCCACCCATCTGTTGGTGGACTTTTTGGTTACCTCCATATCTTGGCTATTGTAATACTGTGCCATGCAGATTTGCCTGCCTGTGTCTTTCCAATTCTCTCTTCTTAGATTATAGGTGGAGGAGTGGGCCTGCTGGATTATATGGTAGCTCAATGTTAATGTTTTTAAAGCACCTCCATTCTGTTCTAGTTCGTGGTCGGTTCCAACTTACGTCCCACTTGAAGTTGAGGGTATGCATTTCTCCACAACACCTTCAGCATTTATTGTTTGTAGTTTTCTTGCTGATGGTTATTCTGACAAGTGTGAGCTGATAAATCTTTGTGGTTGAATTCGCACGTGCCTCATAATCCGTTGAAACTGAGCTTTAAGGCATATCCTTTTTATTTTTCAAGCTGTGATTACCCCTTAGTTCTTCAAAGTGTTCTCTTAAAGTATGTGTCACATTTTGAAATGTTTTGGCCATTACTTCCCTGAAGACATTTTGAGGGCAGGTTTCATTTACAGTTCTGCAGTACTTGTTCCTAAGAAATGACCATTAGCACAGGCTTTAAAACTGCTTTTGCAGGTAACTGCCAGAGGGCGGCAGCCTTTCTATATTCCCCACCCTGGTAACTAGGGAAAAGCCCTTGCGGCCTGTGGTGTTTCTCGTTTATAAATTAGAGTGGAGTGTGCCCGGACAAACCCACACAAGCTGATGTCTCCTTACTTTTGTTGGATTTTTAAATTTAATTTTTATTTTTTATTGGAGGAATTTTCCACTGTGTACGTGGACCACTTCTTCTTTGTGCATTCCTCGGTTGATGGACATTTTCATTGCTTCCAAGTGTTGGCTATGGTAAATATTGTTGGAGTGCAGGATTGCCAGCCTGTGACTTTTTGATTCTCATTTTCTCAGGTGATAGGCCCAGCAGTGTGTGTGATTGACTGACTGGTAGCACCGTTTTTCCCTTTTCAAAGCACCTTCTTTGTGTTTTCATTAGTGGCACTTACCTCGTCCCCCTTAGAATCGAGGGTACCCATTTCTCCTCAATCGCTTCAGCATGTATTATTTGCAGCATTTATGCTAATGGCCCTACTGGCTGCTGTGAGCTGATAGGGTTTTGTAATATGGGTTTGCATGTCTTTGAAAATTCGTAAAACTCATCATTTTTCTCCGCCGTTTTCTTTTCTGTTAAAAAAAGGAAACAATTAGGAGTACAATATAACTCTTGAAATTGTCTTCTTGGAAGGTTGCCCTCTTTTGAATGTTTTGGTCGATTTTCCACCCCAGAGTTTTTTTTGAGAGCAGGTCTCATTTCCCGAACTGCAAGTGTGGTGCATATTTAGTGACCTTTAGCAATGGGTTTAAAGCTGCTGTTGTGGGAAGTGGCCTCAAGGAGGCAGCATTTCTCCATTCGCTAATCTGCGTAGTAGGGCACCAGAGCCTTTCTGGACGTCGTGTTCCTAGGTTGTAAATTACATTGGAATGTGCGTGGAGAAACCCCCATAAGTTTTTGTCTCATTATTTCTTCTTGGTTTTTAAAAGTGTTTTAATTGGGGTAAAGTTTAGAATATTGTTTGTTCTAGGTGTACACAATCTGGTTCATTTGTACATTATATATGTCTATTCAAGTACAGATCCTCATCCCATGTAAAATGTTACAGAGTGTTCCACAGACCTCCCTTGCTATATGGTCGGTCTTTTTCAGATATGTATAAAATATGTGTTTGTATAAATATAGTAACACTAATCTTAATTTATCCATACCCCGCACCTTTCCTTTTAGATGAGCATAGTTTGTTTTTTAAGTCTGTGAGTGTCTTTCTCTGTGGAAATATGTTCATTTGTGTCAGTTATTAGATAACGCCTATAAGTGATATCATAGAATATAGGTGTTTTGCTTTCGGACTTACCTCATATTTCGTGATTATCTCCAGACTTATTTGTGGTGCCTCCGAGAGCAATGGTTCGTTGTCTTCCATGGCTAATATTCCATTGTGTACATGGACCACTTCTTCTTTATCCATTCACCTGTTGTTGGACATTTTGATTGCTTCACTGTCTTGGCTATTGTGAATAAGGCTGCATTGCAGCTTTTGCGGCCTGTTTCTTCTCGATACTTGTCTTCTCAGGTGAGAGGTCCAGTGATGCGCCTGCTGGATTGAATGGTACCTCCATTTTTACTTTTAAACACAGCTCCTTTCTGTTCTCATTATTGGCCGTTACCCCTTTACGTCTCACCAGCAGGTAGAGGGTACACAGTTCTCTAAAACCCCTTCAGCATTTATTGTTTGTAGACTTTTTGCTGATGGTCAGTCGACTGGTGTAAGTTGAAACTTTTTGTAGATTAGATTGCATGGGTCTAACACTCCCTGAGGTTGAGCTTTTATCCATTTTCCTTTTTTTTTAAAAGAGCGTGAGTAAAACGTTAATATTCATACTCTCTTCTGGAAAGATTTGCCTGTTTTGAATTTTTTGTCCATTCCTTACTTCAGCACAATTATTTAGGGCAGGTGTCCTTTACTGAGTCCTTGTGCATGTTAAGTGACCATTAGCTGTGAGTTTAAAGCTGCTCTTGCAGGCAACGGCCACAAGGTGGCATCATTTCTACTTTACCAAATTTGGTAACTGGGGAAACAGAGCCTTAATGGAAGTGGTGTTCTAGGTTGTAAATTAGAATGGAATGTGCCAGGAAAAAGCCCTTTATGTTTATGTCTCATTACTTCTTGTTCATGTTTATAATTTACTTTTTATTTTTTATCCAAGCAAATTTGATTACAATGGTTTGTCTGTTCTAGGTGTGCAAATGTGGTTCTTTCACACATATACGTGTATCTATTCTTTCTCGCATCCTTTTCCCATATACGTTATGACACAATGTTGAGTAGTCTTCTCCTGGTCTTCCTTACGTCTTTGGTGATTATATATTTCACATGGTTTGTATATCTCTGTTAACCCCAATATGGTAAATTATCCAATCCTCATCCCTTTCTCTTTGGTGAACCATAAGTTTTTTAATGAATCTGTGATTGCCTTTCTCTGTGGAAATATCTTCATTGGTATCAATTCTTATGTAACTCCTTAAAGTGATATGATAGGATATGTGTCTTTTACTTTCTCACTTACTACAGGTGGTGTGATTACGTCTAGACTCATCTATGGTGCTGCAAATGGCATTGTTTCATTTTTTTCACTAGCGAATATTCCATCTATACATGGAGGAGTTCTTCTTTGTCCACCCATCTGTTGGTGGACTTTTTGGTTACCTCCATATCTTGGCTATTGTAATACTGTGCAATGCAGATTTGCCTGCCTGTGTCTTTCCAATTCTCTCTTCTTAGATTATAGGTCGAGGAGTGAAACTGCTGGATCATATGGTAGCTTAATGTTTACCTTTTTAAGGCACCTCCATTCTGTTCTCATTCGTGGCCCTTTCCAAGTTACGTCCCCCTTGAAGTTGAGGGTATGCATTTCTCCACAACAGCTTCAGCATTTATTGTTTGTAGTTTTCTTGCTGATGGTTTTTCTGACAAGTGTGAGCTGATACCTCTTTTTGGTTGAATTCACATGTGCCTCATAATCCGTTGAAACTGAGCTTTAAGGCATATCCTTTTTATTTTTCAAGCTGTGATTACCCCTTAGTTCTTCAAAGTGTTCTCTTAAAGTATGTGTCACATTTTGAAATGTTTTGGCCATTACCTCCCTCAAGACATTTTGAGGGCAGGTTTCATTTACAGTCCTGCATTACTTCTTCCTATGAAATGATCATTAGCACAGGCCTTAAAGCTGCTTTTTCAAGTAACTGCCAGAGGGTGGCAGCCTTTCTATGTTCCCCACCCTGGTAACTAGGGAAAAGCCCTTGCGGCCTTTGGTGTTTCTCGGTTATAAATTAGAGTGGAGTGTGCCCGGACAAACCCACACAAGCTGATGTCTCTTTACTTTTGTTGGATTTTTAAATTTAATTTTTATTTTTTATTGGAGTAATTTTCCACTGTGTACGTGGACCACTTCTACTTTGTGCATTCCTCGGTTGATGGACATTTTCATTGCTTCCAAGTGTTGGCTATGGTAAATATTGTTGGAGTGCAGGATTGCCAGCCTGTGACTTTATGCTTCTCATTTTCTCATGTGATAGGCCCAGCAGTGGTTGTGATTGACTGACTGGTAGCACCGTTTTTCCCTTTTCAAAGCACCTTCTTTGTGTTTTCATTAGTGGCACTTAGCACGTCCCCCTTAGAATCGAGGGTACACATTTCTCCACAATCGCTTCAGCCTTTATTTTTTGCAGCATTTACGCTAATGGCCCTACTGGCTGCTGTGAGCTGATAGGGTTTTGCAATTTGGGTTTGCATGGCTTTGAAAATTCGTAAAACTCATCATTTTTCACCGCCGTTTTCTTTTCTGTTAAAAAAAGGATACAATTGGGAGTACAATATAACTCTTGATATTGTCTTCTTGGAAGGTTGCCCTGTTTTGAATTTTTTGGTCGATTTTCCACCTCAAACTTTTTTTAGAGAGCAGGTGTCATTTACCGCACTGCAAGTTTGGTGAATATTTAGTGACCTTTAGCAATGGTTTTAAAGCTCCTGTTGTGGGAAGTGGCCTCACGCAGGCAGCATTCCTCCATTCACAAATCTGTGTACTAGGGCAGCAGAGCCTTTCTGGAAGTCATGTTCCTAGGTTGTAAATTACATTGGAATGTGCATGGAGAAACCCCCATAAGTTTATGTCTCATTATTTCTTCTTGGTTTAAATTTTTTTTTAATTGGGGTAAAGCTTAGAATATTGTTTGTCCTAGGTGTACACAATCTGGTTCATTTGTACATTATATATATCTATTCAACTACAGATCCTCTTCCCATGTAAAATGTTACAGAAGGTTCCGCAGACTTTCCTTGCTATATGGTCGGTCTTTTTGAGATATATATATATAATATGTGTTTGTATACATATAGTAACACTAATCTTAATTTATCCATTCCCCCCACCTTTCATTTTAGATGAGCATAGTTTGTTTTCTAAATCTGTGAGTGTCTTTCTCTGTGGAAATATGTTCATTTGTGTCAGTTATCAGATAACGCCTATAAGTGATATCATAGAATACAGGTCTTTTGCTTTCCAACTTACCTCATCTTTCATGATTATCTGCAGACTCATTTGTGGTGCCTCAAAGAGCAATGGTTCATTGTCTTCCATGGCTAATATTCCATTGTGTACACGGACCACTTCTTCTTTATCCATTCACCTGTTGTTGGACATTTTGATTCCTTCACTGTTTTGGCTATTGTGAATAAGGCTGCACTGCATCTTTTGCAGCCTGTGTCTTCTCGATTCTTGTCTTCTCAGGTTAGAGGTCCAGTGGTGCGCCTGGGGATTGAATGGTTCCTCCATTTTTACTTTTAAACACAGCTCCTTTCTGTTCTCATTATTGGCTGTTACCCCTTTATGTCTCACCAGAAGGTAGAGGGTACACAGTTCTCTAAATCCCCTTCAGCATTTATTGTTTGTAGACTTTTTGCTGATGGTCAGTCGACTGGTGTAAGTTGAAACTTTTTGTAGATTAGATTGCATGGGTCTAACACACCCTGAGGTTGAGCTTTTATCCATTTTCCTTTTTTTTTTTTAAAGAGAGTGAGTAAAACATAAATCTTCATACTCTGTTTTTGAAACATTTGCCTGTTTTGAATTTTTTTGTCCATTCACTACTTCAGCACAATTTTTTAGGGGAGGTGTCCTTTACAGCCCTGAGTCCTTGTGAATGTTAAGTAACCATTAGCTGTGAGTTTAAAGCTTCTCTTGCAGGAATCGGCCACAAGGTGTCAGCATTTCTTCTTTACCTAATTGGGTAACTGGGGAAACAGAGGCTTAACAGAAGTCGTGTTGTACGTTGTAAATTAGAATGGAATGTGCCAGGAAAAAGCCCTTTAAGTTTATGTCTCATTACTTCTTGTTCATATTTGTAATTTTCTTTTTATTTTTTATCCCAGCAGATTTGATTACATTGTTTTTTTTTGCTCTAGGTGTGCAAGATGTGGGTCTTTCACACATATACGTGTATGTTTTCTTCCTTGCATCCTTTTCCCATGTAGGTTATGACACAATGTTGAGTAGTCTTCTCCTGATCTTCCATACGTCTTTGGTGGTTATATATTTCACATGGTTTGTATATCTCTGTTAACCCCAATATGGTAATGTATCCAATCCTCATCCCTTTCTATTTGGTGAACCATAAGTTTTTTAATGAATCTGTGATTGCCTTTCTCTGTGGAAATATCTTCATTGGTATCAATTTTTAAGTAACTCCTGAAAGTGATATCATAGGATATATGTATTTTGCTTTCTCACTGACTACATGTCACGTGATTACGTCTAGACTCATCTACGGCGCTGCAAAAGGCATTGTTTCATTCTTTTCACTAGCGAATATTCCAGTTGTACATGGAGGAGTTCTTCTTTGTCCACCCATCTGTTGGTGGACTTTTTGGTTACCTCCATATCTTGGCTATTGTAATACTGTGCCATGCAGATTTGCCTGCCTGTGTCTTTCCAATTCTCTCTTCTTAGATTATAGGTGGAGGAGTGGGCCTGCTGGATTATATGGTAGCTCAATGTTAATGTTTTTAAAGCACCTCCATTCTGTTCTAGTTCGTGGTCGGTTCCAACTTACGTCCCACTTGAAGTTGAGGGTATGCATTTCTCCACAACACCTTCAGCATTTATTGTTTGTAGTTTTCTTGCTGATGGTTATTCTGACAAGTGTGAGCTGATAAATCTTTGTGGTTGAATTCGCACGTGCCTCATAATCCGTTGAAACTGAGCTTTAAGGCATATCCTTTTTATTTTTCAAGCTGTGATTACCCCTTAGTTCTTCAAAGTGTTCTCTTAAAGTATGTGTCACATTTTGAAATGTTTTGGCCATTACTTCCCTGAAGACATTTTGAGGGCAGGTTTCATTTACAGTTCTGCAGTACTTGTTCCTAAGAAATGACCATTAGCACAGGCTTTAAAACTGCTTTTGCAGGTAACTGCCAGAGGGCGGCAGCCTTTCTATATTCCCCACCCTGGTAACTAGGGAAAAGCCCTTGCGGCCTGTGGTGTTTCTCGTTTATAAATTAGAGTGGAGTGTGCCCGGACAAACCCACACAAGCTGATGTCTCCTTACTTTTGTTGGATTTTTAAATTTAATTTTTATTTTTTATTGGAGGAATTTTCCACTGTGTACGTGGACCACTTCTTCTTTGTGCATTCCTCGGTTGATGGACATTTTCATTGCTTCCAAGTGTTGGCTATGGTAAATATTGTTGGAGTGCAGGATTGCCAGCCTGTGACTTTTTGATTCTCATTTTCTCAGGTGATAGGCCCAGCAGTGTGTGTGATTGACTGACTGGTAGCACCGTTTTTCCCTTTTCAAAGCACCTTCTTTGTGTTTTCTTTAGTGGCACTTACCTCGTCCCCCTTAGAATCGAGGGTACCCATTTCTCCTCAATCGCTTCAGCATTTATTATTTGCAGCATTTATGCTAATGGCCCTACTGGCTGCTGTGAGCTGATAGGGTTTTGTAATATGGGTTTGCATGTCTTTGAAAATTCGTAAAACTCATCATTTTTCTCCGCCGTTTTCTTTTCTGTTAAAAAAAGGAAACAATTAGGAGTACAATATAACTCTTGAAATTGTCTTCTTGGAAGGTTGCCCTCTTTTGAATGTTTTGGTCGATTTTCCACCCCAGAGTTTTTTTTGAGAGCAGGTCTCATTTCCCGAACTGCAAGTGTGGTGCATATTTAGTGACCTTTAGCAATGGGTTTAAAGCTGCTGTTGTGGGAAGTGGCCTCAAGGAGGCAGCATTTCTCCATTCGCTAATCTGCGTAGTAGGGCACCAGAGCCTTTCTGGACGTCGTGTTCCTAGGTTGTAAATTACATTGGAATGTGCGTGGAGAAACCCCCATAAGTTTTTGTCTCATTATTTCTTCTTGGTTTTTAAAAGTGTTTTAATTGGGGTAAAGTTTAGAATATTGTTTGTTCTAGGTGTACACAATCTGGTTCATTTGTACATTATATATGTCTATTCAAGTACAGATCCTCATCCCATGTAAAATGTTACAGAGTGTTCCACAGACCTCCCTTGCTATATGGTCGGTCTTTTTCAGATATGTATAAAATATGTGTTTGTATAAATATAGTAACACTAATCTTAATTTATCCATACCCCGCACCTTTCCTTTTAGATGAGCATAGTTTGTTTTTTAAGTCTGTGAGTGTCTTTCTCTGTGGAAATATGTTCATTTGTGTCAGTTATTAGATAACGCCTATAAGTGATATCATAGAATATAGGTGTTTTGCTTTCGGACTTACCTCATATTTCGTGATTATCTCCAGACTTATTTGTGGTGCCTCCGAGAGCAATGGTTCGTTGTCTTCCATGGCTAATATTCCATTGTGTACATGGACCACTTCTTCTTTATCCATTCACCTGTTGTTGGACATTTTGATTGCTTCACTGTCTTGGCTATTGTGAATAAGGCTGCACTGCAGCTTTTGCGGCCTGTTTCTTCTCGATACTTGTCTTCTCAGGTGAGAGGTCCAGTGATGCGCCTGCTGGATTGAATGGTACCTCTATTTTTACTTTTATACACAGCTCCTTTCTCTTCTCATTATTGGCTGTTACCCCTTTACGTCTCACCAGCAGGTAGAGGGTACACAGTTCTCTAAAACCCCTCAGCATTTATTGTTTGTAGACTTTTTGCTGATGGTCAGTTGACTGGTGTAAGTTGAAACTTTTTGTAGATTATATTGCATCCGTCTAACACTCCCTGAGGTTGAGCTTTTATCCATTTTCCTTTTTTTAAAAGAAGAGTGTAAGTAAAACTTAACTCTTCATAATCTGTTCTTGAAACATTTGCCTGTTTTGAATTTTTTTATCCATTCCCTACTTCAGCAAAATTTTGAGGGCAAGTGTCCTTTACAGCCCTGAGTCCTTGTGAATGTTAAGTGACCATTAGCTGTGGGTTAAAAGCTGCTCTTGCTGGAAACGGCCACAAGGCGGCAGCATTTCTCCTTTACCAGTCTGGTTACTAGGGCAACAGAGCCTTACTGGAAGTGGTGTTCTAGGTTGTAAATTAGAATGGAATGTGCCAGGAAAAAGACCCTGAAATTTATGTCTCATTACTTCTTATTCATTACTTTAATTTTTAGAATATTGTTTTTCCTAGGTGTACACGTTCTGTTTCAATTGTACATTACATATATTTCTTCATGTACAGATCACCTTCTCATGTAAATTATATAGAGTGTTCCATAGACCTCCTATTTCTATATGGTCGGTCTTTTTGATATATGTATTTAATATGTATTTCTATACGTATGCTCACTGTTATATTAAACATAAGCATAGTTTGTCTTCTAACTCTGTGAGTGTCTTTCTCTGTGGAAATATGTTCATTTGTGTCAGTTGTTAGATAATACCTATAAGTAATATCATAGTATATTTTTCCTTTGCTTTCCGAATTACCTCATGTTCTGTGATTATGTCTAGGCTCATCTACGTTGCTGCAAAGAGCAGTGTTTTATTGTTTCCCATGGCAAATATTCCATTGTGTACCCCAACCACTTCTTCTTTGTCTATTCATGTTGATGGGCATTTTGGTTGCTTCCTTGTCTTGCCTATTGTGAATACTGCTGCAGTGCAACTTTTGCAGCCTGTGTCTTCTCGATTCTGCTCTTCTCCTGTTATAGGCCCAGCTCTGGTCCTGCTGGATCAAATGGTGGCTCAATTTTTACTTTTAAACGCAGCTCCTTTCTCTTCTCATTATTGGCTCTTACCACTTTACATCTCACCAGCCGCTACAGGGCACAGAGTTGGCTAAAACCCCTTCAGCATTTATTGTTCGTAGACGTTTTGCTAATGTTTATTTGACTGGTGCGAGTTGAAACTTTTTGTACATTTGAATTGCATTAGTCTAATAATTCTTTATGTTTAGTTTATATCTATTTTCCTTTTTTAAAAAAAGTGAGTAAAACTTACCCCTTAAAAAAAAGTGAATAAAACTTATCAATGATCTTCTTGAAAAATTTGCTGTGTGTTGAGATTTTTGCCCATTCCCTGCCCCAGGACATTTTTTGAGGACAGGTGTCCTTTACAGCCCTGAGTCCTTGTGAATATTAACTGACCATTAGCTGTGGGGTTAAAGCTGGTCTTGCATTAAATGGCCACAAGGAGGCAGCATTTCCAACTCTTGGCACTTGGGCAACAGAGCCTTCCTGGAAATCGTGTTAGTAGGCTGAAAATTAGAGTGGAATGTGCCAAGACAACACCCAACAGCTTATATCTCCTTACTTTCTGTTTGATTTTTAAATTTATTTTTTATTAGAGCAAATTTGATTAAAATGTTGTGTTTCTTCTAAGTGTACAGAATCTGGTTCATTATATATATGTATCTATAGATCTTTGGATCCTATCCCACGTAGGTTATTACAGAGTGTTCAGTAGACCTCTGTAGGTATAGCCTAGGTTTTGGTGATTTATATTTTTCATATGTATTAGTATAGGTCTCTCATACAGCATATCCTAATTTATACATGCCTCACACCTTTCCATTTGATTAAATATAATTTTGTTTTCTTCATCCATTAGGGCCCTTGTCTTGGAAATAAGTTCATGTGTATCAATTTTTAGGTAAAACCTAAAAGTGATATCATAGGATATTTGTCTTTCAGTTTCTTCGTTACTTCAAGTTGTGTGATTATCTCTAGGTCTTTCTATGGTGTTGCAAACATCACTGTTTCACTCTTTTCCATGGCTAATATTCCACTGTGTACAATGAAAACTTCTTCTTTGTGCATTCATCTGTTGAAGGACATTTTGGTTGTTTCCAACTTTTGGCTATGGTAAATATTGCTGCAGTGCAGGATTGCCAGCCTGTGTCTTTTTGATTCTGGTCTTCTAAGGCGATAGTCCCAGCAGTGGGCTTTCCAGATCATATAGTAGCTCAATGTTTACCTTTAAACACACCTCAATTATGTTCTCACTACTGACTGTTACCAGTTTACATCCAATCAGCTGCTAGAGGGTACACAGTTCTCTAATACCCATTCAGCATTTATCGTTTGTAGATTTTTTGGTGATGATCATTCTGACTGTTGTGAGGTAAATGTTTTTGTAGATTGGATTAGCATGTTTTATTAATTCAAGATGTTGAGCATTTTTCCATGCCCACTGCAGGGGCTATCACCTGAGAAGATGAGGATCAAAAAGACAGGAGTTGGCAATACTGCCCTCCAGCAACATTTACCATAGCCAATATTTGGAAGCAATGAATACGTGCATCACCAGAGGAATGCACAAAGAAGATGTGCTCCATGTACACAATGGAATATTACTCCAATAAAAAAAAATTAAATTTAAAAAACAAACAAAAGTAAGGAGACATCAGCTTTTGTGGGTTTATCGGGGCACATTCCATGCTAATTTATAACCCAGGACCACCACTGGCCAGAAGGACTGTTTCCCTAGTTACCAGAGTGCGGAACGTTGAAAGGCTGCCACCCTCTGGCAGTTACCAGCAAAAGCAGGTTTAAAGCCTGAGCTAATGGTCACTTCATATGAACAAGTACTGCAGGGCTGTAAATGAAACCTGCCCTCAAAATGTCTTGAGGGAGATAATGGCCAAAATATTTCAAATGGTGACACATACTTTAAGAAAACACTTTGAAGAAATAAGCTCTAATCACAGCTGGAAAAATAAAAAGGACATGTCTTAAAGCTCAATTTCTACGCATTATGAGACACATGCAAATTCAACCACAAAGAGGTATCAGCTCACACCACTCAGAATAATCATCAGCAAAAACTACAAAGAATAAATGCTGAAGGTGCTGGGAAGAAATACATGCCCTGCACTTTAAGTGGGACGTAACCTGGAAAGAGCCACTAAGGAGAACAGAACAGAGGTACCTTTAAAAGGTAAACATTGAGCTACCATACGATCCAGCAGACCTATTCCTGGACCTATAAACTAAGAAGACAGAATTGGAAGGACACAGGCACACAAATCTGCATTGCATAGTATTACAATAGCCAAGATATGGAAGTAACCAAAAAGTCCACCGACAGATGGGTGGACAAAGAAGGACTGCTACCTGTACAGATGGAATATGAGCTAGTGAAAAAATGAAACAGTGCCATTTGCAGCACCATAGATGAGTCTAGGAGTAATCACGCAACTTGGAGTAAGTGAGAAAGCGAAAGACACATATCCTATCATATCACATATAGGGGTTACCTAAAAAATTATACAAACGAAGATATTTCCACAGACAAACACTATCATAGATTCATTAAAAAAACTTATGGTTCACCAAATGGAAAGGTGTGAGGATTGGATAGATTACCATATTGAGGTTAACAGAGAGATACAAACACATGTGAAATATATAATCACCAAAGACCTACGCAATACCAAGGGAAGACTACTCAACATTGTGTCATAATCTACATGGGAAAAGGATCCGAAGAAGAATAGATATATGTATATGTGTGAAAGAACCCCATCTTTCAAACCTAGAACAAACAAAACATTGTAATCAAGTTTGCTGTGATAAAAAATAAAAATTAAGTTAAAAATACCAACAAGAAGTAATGAGACATAAACTTAAAGGGCTTTTTCCTCGCACATTCCATTCTAATTTACAACCTAGAACACCACTTCCAGTAAGGCTTTTTTGCCCTAGTAACCAGATTTGGTAAAGGAGAAATGCTGCCGCCTTGTGGCCGATTCCCGCAAGAGCAGCTTTTAACCCACAGCTAATGGTCACTTACCATTCACAAGGACTCAGGGCTGTAAAGGACACCTGCCCTCAAAATTGTGCTGATTTAGGGAATGGATAAAAGGATTCAAAAAAGGCAAAATGTTCATGAAGAGAGTATGAAGAGGTCAGTTTTACTCACTCTCTTTTTAAAGAAAGGAAAATGGATAAAAGCTCAGCCTCAGGAACTATTAGACTCATGCAATCTAATCTACAAAAACTTTTCAACTCACACCAGTCGACTGACCATTGGCAAAAAGTCTACAAACAATAAATGCTGAAGTGGTTTTAGAGAACTTTGTACCCTCTAGCTGCTGGTGAGATGTAAGAGGGTTAAACGCTAATAATGAGAACAGAAAGGAGCTGCGTTTAAAAGGAAAAATTGAGGTACCATTCAATCCAGCAGGCGCACCAATGGGCCTCTCACCTGAGAAGACCAGAATGAAGAAGACCCGGGCTGCAAAAGCTGCACTGCAGCCTGATTCACAATAGACAAGACAGTGAAGCAACCAAAATGTCCATCAACAGATGAAAGGATAAAGAAGAAGTGGTCCATGTACACAATGAATACTAGCCATGGAAAATAATGAAACACTGCTCTTTGAGGCACCATAGATGATCTTGGAGATAATCACAGAACATGAGGTAAGTCGGAAAGCAAAAGTCCTATATCCTATGATATCACATATAGGCGTTATCTAATAACTGACACAAATGAACATATTTCCACAGAGAAAGTCAATCACAGACTTATTAAAAAAAACTATGCTTATTTAAAGGAAAGGTGGGGGAAATGGATAAATGAAGATTAGCATTACCATATGTATAAAATACATATTATATACATATATCAAAGAGACCGACCATATAGCACGGAAGGAATACAGAACACTCTGTAATAATTTACACGGGAAGAGGATCTCTACATAAATAGTTATATAGAATATGTAGATGAACCAGAGTGTGTACACCTTGGACGAGCAACATTCTAACCATTAACCCAATTGAAAAAATTAAAACAACGAACTAGGAGTAATGAGACATAAACTTATGGGGGGTTTTCCTGGCACATTCCATCCAAATTTAAAACCTAGGCAAACAACTTCCAGAACAGCTCTGCTGCCTAGTACCCAGATTTGGGAATGGAGAAATGCTGCATCCTTCTGGCCGTTTCCCACAAGAGCAGCTTTAAACCCACTGCAAAAGGTCACTAAATATTCACCAATTGCAGGTCTGTAAATGACACTGCCCCTCCAAAAAATACTGAGGTCGAAAATCGACTAAAAAATTCCAGAGTGCAACCTTCCAAAAAGAAAATTTGAAGAGGTATATTATAGTCACACTTTTTTGCTTTTTTCTTTTAACAGAAAAGAAAAAGGCGTGGAAAAATGATGAAATGTAGGAATTTTTACAGACATGTAAACCCAAATTACAAAAACCTATCAGCTCACACCAGTCAGAATGGCCATCAACAAAAATGCTGCAAAGAATAAATGCTGACGTGATTGTGGAGAAATGCGTACCCTCGATTCTAAGGGGGACGTGGTAAGAGCCACTAATGAAAGCACAATTGAGGTGCCTTGAAAAGGTAAACGTTGAGCTACCATACCAGTCAATCAATCATACCCACTGCTGGGTCTATCACCTGAGAAAATGAAAATCAAAAATCACAGGCTGGCAATCCTGCACTCCAGCAATATTTACCATAGGCAACACTTGGAAGCAACGAAAATGTCCATCAACAGAGGAATGCACCAAGAAGAAGTGGTCCAAGTACACAGTGGAATATTAGCCATGGAAAACATTGAAGCACTGCTCTTTGAGGCACCATAGATGAGCCTGGAGATAATCACAAAACATGAAGTAGGTCGGAAAGCAAAACACCTATATCCTATATTATCACTTATGGCATTATCTAATAACTGACACAGATGAACATATTTCCAAAGAGAAAGACACTCACAGGCTTAGAAAACAAACTATGCTCATCTGAAAGGAAAGGAGGGGGGAAATTGAGAAATGAAGATTAGTGTTACTCTACATATACAAATACATATTATATACATGTATCAAAAAGACCGAACATATAGCAAGAGAGGTCGACGGAACACTGTAATATTTTACATGGGAAGAGGATTTGTACATTAATAGACATACATAATGTACAAAAGAAACCAGATTGTGTACACCTAGGACAAACAATATTCTAAACATTACCCAGATTAAAAAAATTTTAAAAACCAAAAAGAAGTAATGAGACATAAACTTACGGGGATTTCTCCTGGCACATTCCTTTCTAATTTACAACCTAGGACAATGACTTCCAGAAAGGCTCTGCTGCCCTAGTACCCAGATTGGGGAATGGAGAAATGCTACCTCCTTGTGGCCGTTTCTCACAACAGCAGCTTTGAACCCACTGCAAAAGGTCACTAAATTTTCACCAACTTGCAGTTCTGCAAATGACACCTGCCCTCCAGAAAATTTGTGGGGTCAAAAATCGACCAGAAACTTCAGAAGAGGGCAACCTTCGAAGAAGACAATTTCAAGAGCTATATAGTACTCACGGGGTTTTATTTTAAGAGAAAAGAAAAAGGGGTAGGAATATGACGAATTTAAAAAATTTTAATGACATGCATACCCATATTACGAAAACCTATCAGCGCACAGCAGTCAGAATGGCCATTAGGAAAAATGCTGCAAAAAATAAACGGTGAAGGGAGTGTGGAGAAATGCGTACCCTCGGTTGTAAGGGGGGGCATGTAAAGAGCCACTAATGAAAACACAGTGTAGGTGCTTTGAAAAGGGAAACATTGAGCTACCAGTCAATCAATCACAACCACTGCTTGGCCTATCACCTGAGAAAATGAGAATCCAAAAGTCACAGGCTGGCAAACCTGTACGCCAGCAAGATTTACCATAGCCAGCACTTGGAAGCAATGAAAATGTCCATCAACCGAGGAATGCACCAGGAAGAAATGGTCCACGTACACAATGGAATATTACTCTAATAATAAATATAAATTAAATTTAAAAACAAACAAAAGCAAGGAGACATCAACATTTGTGGGTTTATCCGGGCACATTGCACTCTAATTTATAACCGATGAACACCACTGGCCGGTAGGTCTGTTTCCCTAGTACCAGCAAGGGGAATGTAGAAAGGCTGCCGCTCTCTGGCCGTTACCTGCAAACGCAGGTTTAAAGCCTGAAGTAATGGTCACTTCATATGAACAAGTACTGCAGGCCTGTAAATGAAACCTACCCTCAAAATGTCTTGAAGGAGATAATGGCCAAAATATTTCAAAGGGTGACACATACTTTAAGAAAACACTTTGAAGAAATAAGCTCTAATCACAGCTGGAAAAATAAAAAGGACATGTCTTAAAGCTCAATTTCAATGCATTATGAAACACATGCAAATTCAACCACAAAGAGGTATCAGTTCACACCACTCAGAATAATCATGAGCAAAAACTACAAAGAATAAAGCCTGAAAGTGCTGGGAAGAAATACATGTCCTGCACTTTAAGTGGGACGTAACCTGGAAAGAGCCACTAAGGACAACAGAACAGAGGTGCCTTTAAAAGGTAAACATTGAGCTACCATATGATCCAGCAGACCTATTCCTGGACCTATAAACTAAGAAGACAGAATTGGAAGGGCACAGCCACGCAAATCTGCATTCCATAGTTTTACAATAGCCAAGATATGGAAGTAACCAAAAAGTCCACTGACAGATGGGTGGACAAAGAAGAACTGCTACCTGTACAGATGGATTATGAGCTAGTGAAAAAATGAAACAATGCCATTTGCAGCACCATAGATGAGTCTAGAAGTAATCACGCAACTTGGAGTAAGTGAGAAATCGAAAGACACATATCTTATCATATCACATATAGGGGTTACCTAAAAAATGATACAAACAAAGATATTTCCACAGACAAACACTATCATAGATTCATTAAAATATTGGGGCTTCCCTGGTGGCGCAGTGCTTGAGAATCTGCCTGCCAATGCAGGGGACACAGGTTCGAGCCCTGGTCTGGGAAGATCCCACATGCCACGGAGCAACTGGGCCGTGAGCCACAATTACTGAGCCTGCGCGTCTGGAGCCTGTGCTCCACAACCAGAGAGGCCATGATGGTGAGAGGCCCGCACACCGCGATGAAGAGTGGTCCCCACTTGCCACAACTAGAGAAAGCCCTCGCACAGAAAAGAAGACCCAACACAGTCATAAATAGATAAATAAAAGAACGTGAATTTCTAAAAAAAAATCAGAATGTTAACAAACTTTAAAAAAATAAATAAATAAATAAATAAATAAATAAATCTTATGGTTCACCAAATAGAAAGATGTGAGGATTGGATACATTACCATATTTAGGTTAACAGAGAGTTACAAACACATGTGAAATATATAATCACCAAAGACCTACACAATACCAAGAGAAGACTACTCAACATTGTGTCATAACCTACATGGGAAAAGGATCCGAAGAAGAATAGATATATGTATATGTGTGAAAGAACCACATCTTGCACACCTAGAACAAACAAAACATTGTAATCAAGTTTGCTGTGATAAAAAATAAAAATTAAGTTAAAAATACCAACAAGAAGTAATGAGACATAAAGGGCTTTTTCCTCGCAAATTCCATTCTTATTTACAACCTAGAACACCACTTCCAGTAAGGCTCTGTTGCCCTAGTAACCAGACTTGGTAAAGGGGAAATGCTGCCGCCTTGTGGCCAATTCCCGCAAGAGCAGCTTTTAACCCACAGCTAATGGTCACTTGCCATTCAAAATGACTCAAGGCTGTAAAGGACACCTGCCCTCAAAATTGTGCTGAGGTAGGGAATGGTTAAAAGGATTCAAAAAAGGCAAGATGTTCATGAAGAGAGTATGAAGAGGTCAGTTTTACTCACTCTCTTTTTAAAGAAAGGAAAATGGATAAAAGCTCAGCCTCAGGAACTATTAGACTCATGCAATCTAATCTACGAAAACTTTTCAACTCACACCAGTCGACTGACCATTGGCAAAAAGTCTACAAACAATAAATGCTGAAGAGGTTTTAGAGAACTGTGTACCCTCTAGCTGCTGGTGAGATGTAAGAGGGTTAAACGCTAATAATGAGAACAGAAAGGAGCTGCGTTTAAAAGGAAAAATTGAGGTACCATTCAATCCAGCAGGCGCACCAATGGGCCTCTCACCTGAGAAGACCAGAATGAAGAAGACCCGGGCTGCAAAAGCTGCACTGCAGCCTGATTCACAATAGACAAGACAGTGAAGCAACCAAAATGTCCATCAACAGATGAAAGGATAAAGAAGAAGTGGTCCATGTACACAATGAATACTAGCCATGGAAAATAATGAAACACTGCTCTTTGAGGCACCATAGATGATCTTGGAGATAATCACAGAACATGAGGTAAGTCGGAAAGCAAAAGTCCTATATCCTATGATATCACATATAGGCGTTATCTAATAACTGACACAAATGAACATATTTCCACAGAGAAAGTCAATCACAGACTTATTAAAAAAAAACTATGCTTATTTAAAGGAAAGGTGGGGGTAATGGATAAATGAAGATTAGCATTACCATATGTATAAAATACATATTATATACATATATCAAAGAGACCGACCATATAGCACGGAAGGAATACAGAACACTCTGTAATAATTTACATGGGAAGAGGATCTCTACATAAATAGTTATATAGAATATGTAGATGAACCAGAGTGTGTACACCTTGGACGAGCAACATTCTAACCATTACCCCAATTGAAAAAATTAAAACAATGAACTAGGAGTAATGAGACATAAACTTATGGGGGGTTTTCCTGGCACATTCCATCCAAATTTAAAACCTAGGCAAACAACTTCCAGAACGGCTCTGCTGCCTAGTACCCAGATTTGGGAATGGAGAAATGCTGCATCCTTCTGGCCGTTTCCCACAAGAGCAGCTTTAAACCCACTGCAAAAGGTCACTAAATATTCACCAATTGCAGGTCTGTAAATGACACTGGCCCTCCAAAAAATACTGAGGTCGAAAATCGACCAAAAAATTCCAGAGTGTAACCTTCCAAAAAGAAAATTTGAAGAGGTATATTATAGTCACACTTTTTTGCTTTTTTCTTTTAACAGAAAAGAAAAAGGCGTGGAAAAATGATGAAATGTAGGAATTTTTACAGACATGTAAACCCAAATTACAAAAACCTATCAGCTCACACCAGTCAGAATGGCCATCAACAAAAATGCTGCAAAGAATAAATGCTGACGTGATTGTGGAGAAATGCGTACCCTCGATTCTAAGGGGGACGTGGTAAGAGCCACTAATGAAAGCACAATTGAGGTGCCTTGAAAAGGTAAACGTTGAGCTACCATACCAGTCAATCAATCATACCCACTGCTGGGTCTATCACCTGAGAAAATGAAAATCAAAAATCACAGGCTGGCAATCCTGCACTCCAGCAATATTTACCATAGGCAACACTTGGAAGCAACGAAAATGTCCATCAACAGAGGAATGCACCAAGAAGAAGTGGTCCAAGTACACAGTGGAATATTAGCCATGGAAAACATTGAAGCACTGCTCTTTGAGGCACCATAGATGAGCCTGGAGATAATCACAAAACATGAAGTAGGTCGGAAAGCAAAACACCTATATCCTATATTATCACTTATGGCATTATCTAATAACTGACACAGATGAACATATTTCCAAAGAGAAAGACACTCACAGGCTTAGAAAACAAACTATGCTCATCTGAAAGGAAAGGAGGGGGGAAATTGAGAAATGAAGATTAGTGTTACTCTACATATACAAATACATATTATATACATGTATCAAAAAGACCGAACATATAGCAAGAGAGGTCGACGGAACACTGTAATATTTTACATGGGAAGAGGATTTGTACATTAATAGACATACATAATGTACAAAAGAAACCAGATTGTGTACACCTAGGACAAACAATATTCTAAACATTACCCAGATTAAAAAAATTTTAAAAACCAAAAAGAAGTAATGAGACATAAACTTACGGGGATTTCTCCTGGCACATTCCTTTCTAATTTACAACCTAGGACAATGACTTCCAGAAAGGCTCTGCTGCCCTAGTACCCAGATTGGGGAATGGAGAAATGCTACCTCCTTGTGGCCGTTTCTCACAACAGCAGCTTTGAACCCACTGCAAAAGGTCACTAAATTTTCACCAACTTGCAGTTCTGCAAATGACACCTGCCCTCCAGAAAATTTGTGGGGTCAAAAATCGACCAGAAACTTCAGAAGAGGGCAACCTTCGAAGAAGACAATTTCAAGAGATATATAGTACTCACGGGGTTTTATTTTAAGAGAAAAGAAAAAGGGGTAGGAATATGACGAATTTAAAAAATTTTAATGACATGCATACCCATATTACGAAAACCTATCAGCGCACAGCAGTCAGAATGGCCATTAGGAAAAATGCTGCAAAAAATAAACGGTGAAGGGAGTGTGGAGAAATGCGTACCCTCGGTTGTAAGGGGGGGCATGTAAAGAGCCACTAATGAAAACACAGTGTAGGTGCTTTGAAAAGGGAAACATTGAGCTACCAGTCAATCAATCACAACCACTGCTTGGCCTATCACCTGAGAAAATGAGAATCCAAAAGTCACAGGCTGGCAAACCTGTACGCCAGCAAGATTTACCATAGCCAGCACTTGGAAGCAATGAAAATGTCCATCAACCGAGGAATGCACCAGGAAGAAATGGTCCACGTACACAATGGAATATTACTCTAATAATAAATATAAATTAAATTTAAAAACAAACAAAAGCAAGGAGACATCAACATTTGTGGGTTTATCCGGGCACATTGCACTCTAATTTATAACCGATGAACACCACTGGCCGGTAGGTCTGTTTCCCTAGTACCAGCAAGGGGAATGTAGAAAGGCTGCCGCTCTCTGGCCGTTACCTGCAAACGCAGGTTTAAAGCCTGAAGTAATGGTCACTTCATATGAACAAGTACTGCAGGCCTGTAAATGAAACCTACCCTCAAAATGTCTTGAAGGAGATAATGGCCAAAATATTTCAAAGGGTGACACATACTTTAAGAAAACACTTTGAAGAAATAAGCTCTAATCACAGCTGGAAAAATAAAAAGGACATGTCTTAAAGCTCAATTTCAATGCATTATGAAACACATGCAAATTCAACCACAAAGAGGTATCAGTTCACACCACTCAGAATAATCATGAGCAAAAACTACAAAGAATAAAGCCTGAAAGTGCTGGGAAGAAATACATGTCCTGCACTTTAAGTGGGACGTAACCTGGAAAGAGCCACTAAGGACAACAGAACAGAGGTGCCTTTAAAAGGTAAACATTGAGCTACCATATGATCCAGCAGACCTATTCCTGGACCTATAAACTAAGAAGACAGAATTGGAAGGGCACAGCCACGCAAATCTGCATTCCATAGTTTTACAATAGCCAAGATATGGAAGTAACCAAAAAGTCCACTGACAGATGGGTGGACAAAGAAGAACTGCTACCTGTACAGATGGATTATGAGCTAGTGAAAAAATGAAACAATGCCATTTGCAGCACCATAGATGAGTCTAGAAGTAATCACGCAACTTGGAGTAAGTGAGAAATCGAAAGACACATATCTTATCATATCACATATAGGGGTTACCTAAAAAATGATACAAACAAAGATATTTCCACAGACAAACACTATCATAGATTCATTAAAATATTGGGGCTTCCCTGGTGGCGCAGTGCTTGAGAATCTGCCTGCCAATGCAGGGGACACAGGTTCGAGCCCTGGTCTGGGAAGATCCCACATGCCACGGAGCAACTGGGCCGTGAGCCACAATTACTGAGCCTGCGCGTCTGGAGCCTGTGCTCCACAACCAGAGAGGCCATGATGGTGAGAGGCCCGCACACCGCGATGAAGAGTGGTCCCCACTTGCCACAACTAGAGAAAGCCCTCGCACAGAAAAGAAGACCCAACACAGTCATAAATAGATAAATAAAAGAACGTGAATTTCTAAAAAAAAATCAGAATGTTAACAAACTTTAAAAAAATAAATAAATAAATAAATAAATAAATAAATCTTATGGTTCACCAAATAGAAAGATGTGAGGATTGGATACATTACCATATTTAGGTTAACAGAGAGTTACAAACACATGTGAAATATATAATCACCAAAGACATACACAATACCAAGAGAAGACTACTCAACATTGTGTCATAACCTACATGGGAAAAGGATCCGAAGAAGAATAGATATATGTATATGTGTGAAAGAACCACATCTTGCACACCTAGAACAAACAAAACATTGTAATCAAGTTTGCTGTGATAAAAAATAAAAATTAAGTTAAAAATACCAACAAGAAGTAATGAGACATAAAGGGCTTTTTCCTCGCAAATTCCATTCTTATTTACAACCTAGAACACCACTTCCAGTAAGGCTCTGTTGCCCTAGTAACCAGACTTGGTAAAGGGGAAATGCTGCCGCCTTGTGGCCAATTCCCGCAAGAGCAGCTTTTAACCCACAGCTAATGGTCACTTGCCATTCAAAATGACTCAAGGCTGTAAAGGACACCTGCCCTCAAAATTGTGCTGAGGTAGGGAATGGTTAAAAGGATTCAAAAAAGGCAAGATGTTCATGAAGAGAGTATGAAGAGGTCAGTTTTACTCACTCTCTTTTTAAAGAAAGGAAAATGGATAAAAGCTCAGCCTCAGGAACTATTAGACTCATGCAATCTAATCTACGAAAACTTTTCAACTCACACCAGTCGACTGACCATTGGCAAAAAGTCTACAAACAATAAATGCTGAAGAGGTTTTAGAGAACTGTGTACCCTCTAGCTGCTGGTGAGATGTAAGAGGGTTAAACGCTAATAATGAGAACAGAAAGGAGCTGCGTTTAAAAGGAAAAATTGAGGTACCATTCAATCCAGCAGGCGCACCAATGGGCCTCTCACCTGAGAAGACCAGAATGAAGAAGACCCGGGCTGCAAAAGCTGCACTGCAGCCTGATTCACAATAGACAAGACAGTGAAGCAACCAAAATGTCCATCAACAGATGAAAGGATAAAGAAGAAGTGGTCCATGTACACAATGAATACTAGCCATGGAAAATAATGAAACACTGCTCTTTGAGGCACCATAGATGATCTTGGAGATAATCACAGAACATGAGGTAAGTCGGAAAGCAAAAGTCCTATATCCTATGATATCACATATAGGCGTTATCTAATAACTGACACAAATGAACATATTTCCACAGAGAAAGTCAATCACAGACTTATTAAAAAAAAACTATGCTTATTTAAAGGAAAGGTGGGGGTAATGGATAAATGAAGATTAGCATTACCATATGTATAAAATACATATTATATACATATATCAAAGAGACCGACCATATAGCACGGAAGGAATACAGAACACTCTGTAATAATTTACATGGGAAGAGGATCTCTACATAAATAGTTATATAGAATATGTAGATGAACCAGAGTGTGTACACCTTGGACGAGCAACATTCTAACCATTACCCCAATTGAAAAAATTAAAACAATGAACTAGGAGTAATGAGACATAAACTTATGGGGGGTTTTCCTGGCACATTCCATCCAAATTTAAAACCTAGGCAAACAACTTCCAGAACGGCTCTGCTGCCTAGTACCCAGATTTGGGAATGGAGAAATGCTGCATCCTTCTGGCCGTTTCCCACAAGAGCAGCTTTAAACCCACTGCAAAAGGTCACTAAATATTCACCAATTGCAGGTCTGTAAATGACACTGGCCCTCCAAAAAATACTGAGGTCGAAAATCGACCAAAAAATTCCAGAGTGTAACCTTCCAAAAAGAAAATTTGAAGAGGTATATTATAGTCACACTTTTTTGCTTTTTTCTTTTAACAGAAAAGAAAAAGGCGTGGAAAAATGATGAAATGTAGGAATTTTTACAGACATGTAAACCCAAATTACAAAAACCTATCAGCTCACACCAGTCAGAATGGCCATCAACAAAAATGCTGCAAAGAATAAATGCTGACGTGATTGTGGAGAAATGCGTACCCTCGATTCTAAGGGGGACGTGGTAAGAGCCACTAATGAAAGCACAATTGAGGTGCCTTGAAAAGGTAAACGTTGAGCTACCATACCAGTTAATCAATCATACCCACTGCTGGGTCTATCACCTGAGAAAATGAAAATCAAAAATCACAGGCTGTCAATCCTGCACTCCAGCAATATTTACCATAGGCAACACTTGGAAGCAACGAAAATGTCCATCAACAGAGGAATGCACCAAGAAGAAGTGGTCCAAGTACACCATGGAATATTAGCCATGGAAAACATTGAAGCACTGCTCTTTGAGGCACCATAGATGAGCCTGGAGATAATCACAAAACATGAAGTAGGTCGGAAAGCAAAACACCTATATCCTATATTATCACTTATGGCATTATCTAATAACTGACACAGATGAACATATTTCCAAAGAGAAAGACACTCACAGGCTTAGAAAACAAACTATGCTCATCTGAAAGGAAAGGAGGGGGGAAATTGAGAAATGAAGATTAGTGTTACTCTACATATACAAATACATATTATATACATGTATCAAAAAGACCGAACATATAGCAAGAGAGGTCAACGGAACACTGTAATATTTTACATGGGAAGAGGATCTGTACATTAATAGACATACATAATGTACAAATGAACCAGATTGTGTACACCTAGGACAAACAATATTCTAAACATTACCCAGATTAAAAAAATTTTAAAAACCAAAAAGAAGTAATGAGACATAAACTTATGGGGATTTCTCCTGGCACATTCCTTTCTAATTTACAACCTAGGACAATGACTTCCAGAAAGGCTCTGCTGCCCTAGTACCCAGATTGGGGAATGGAGAAATGCTACCTCCTTGTGGCCGTTTCTCACAACAGCAGCTTTGAACCCACTGCAAAAGGTCACTAAATTTTCACCAACTTGCAGTTCTGTAAATGACACCTGCCCTCCAGAAAATTTGTGGGGTCAAAAATCGACCAAAAACTTCAGAAGAGGGCAACCTTCGAAGAAGACAATTTCAAGAGATATATAGTACTCACGGGGTTTTATTTTAAGAGAAAAGAAAAAGGGGTAGGAATATGACGAATTTAAAAAATTTTAATGACATGCATACCCATATTACGAAAACCTATCAGCGCACAGCAGTCAGAATGGCCATTAGGAAAAATGCTGCAAAAAATAAACGGTGAAGGGAGTGTGGAGAAATGCGTACCCTCGGTTGTAAGGGGGGGCATGTAAAGAGCCACTAATGAAAACACAGTGTAGGTGCTTTGAAAAGGGAAACATTGAGCTACCAGTCAATCAATCACAACCACTGCTTGGCCTATCACCTGAGAAAATGAGAATCCAAAAGTCACAGGCTGGCAAACCTGTACGCCAGCAAGATTTACCATAGCCAGCACTTGGAAGCAATGAAAATGTCCATCAACCGAGGAATGCACCAGGAAGAAATGGTCCACGTACACAATGGAATATTACTCTAATAATAAATATAAATTAAATTTAAAAACAAACAAAAGCAAGGAGACATCAACATTTGTGGGTTTATCCGGGCACATTGCACTCTAATTTATAACCGATGAACACCACTGGCCGGTAGGTCTGTTTCCCTAGTACCAGCAAGGGGAATGTAGAAAGGCTGCCGCTCTCTGGCCGTTACCTGCAAACGCAGGTTTAAAGCCTGAAGTAATGGTCACTTCATATGAACAAGTACTGCAGGCCTGTAAATGAAACCTACCCTCAAAATGTCTTGAAGGAGATAATGGCCAAAATATTTCAAAGGGTGACACATACTTTAAGAAAACACTTTGAAGAAATAAGCTCTAATCACAGCTGGAAAAATAAAAAGGACATGTCTTAAAGCTCAATTTCAATGCATTATGAAACACATGCAAATTCAACCACAAAGAGGTATCAGTTCACACCACTCAGAATAATCATGAGCAAAAACTACAAAGAATAAAGCCTGAAGGTGCTGGGAAGAAATACATGCCCTGCACTTTAAGTGGGACGTAACCTGGAAAGAGCCACTAAGGACAACAGAACAGAGGTGCCTTTAAAAGGTAAACATTGAGCTACCATATGATCCAGCAGACCTATTCCTGGACCTATAAACTAAGAAGACAGAATTGGAAGGGCACAGCCACGCAAATCTGCATTCCATAGTTTTACAATAGCCAAGATATGGAAGTAACCAAAAAGTCCACTGACAGATGGGTGGACAAAGAAGAACTGCTACCTGTACAGATGGATTATGAGCTAGTGAAAAAATGAAACAATGCCATTTGCAGCACCATAGATGAGTCTAGAAGTAATCACGCAACTTGGAGTAAGTGAGAAATCGAAAGACACATATCCTATCATATCACATATAGGGGTTACCTAAAAAATGATACAAACAAAGATATTTCCACAGACAAACACTATCATAGATTCATTAAAATATTGGGGCTTCCCTGGTGGCGCTGTGCTTGAGAATCTGCCTGCCAATGCAGGGGACACAGGTTCGAGCCCTGGTCTGGGAAGATCCCACATGCCACGGAGCAACTGGGCCGTGAGCCACAATTACTGAGCCTGCGCGTCTGGAGCCTGTGCTCCACAACCAGAGAGGCCATGATGGTGAGAGGCCCGCGCACCGCGATGAAGAGTGGTCCCCACTTGCCACAACTAGAGAAAGCCCTCGCACAGAAAAGAAGACCCAACACAGTCATAAATAGATAAATAAAAGAACGTGAATTTCTAAAAAAAAATCAGAATGTTAACAAACTTTAAAAAAATAAATAAATAAATAAATAAATAAATAAATCTTATGGTTCACCAAATAGAAAGATGTGAGGATTGGATACATTACCATATTTAGGTTAACAGAGAGTTACAAACACATGTGAAATATATAATCACCAAAGACCTACACAATACCAAGAGAAGACTACTCAACATTGTGTCATAACCTACATGGGAAAAGGATCCGAAGAAGAATAGATATATGTATATGTGTGAAAGAACCACATCTTGCACACCTAGAACAAACAAAACATTGTAATCAAGTTTGCTGTGATAAAAAATAAAAATTAAGTTAAAAATACCAACAAGAAGTAATGAGACATAAAGGGCTTTTTCCTCGCAAATTCCATTCTTATTTACAACCTAGAACACCACTTCCAGTAAGGCTCTGTTGCCCTAGTAACCAGACTTGGTAAAGGGGAAATGCTGCCGCCTTGTGGCCAATTCCCGCAAGAGCAGCTTTTAACCCACAGCTAATGGTCACTTGCCATTCAAAATGACTCAAGGCTGTAAAGGACACCTGCCCTCAAAATTGTGCTGAGGTAGGGAATGGTTAAAAGGATTCAAAAAAGGCAAGATGTTCATGAAGAGAGTATGAAGAGGTCAGTTTTACTCACTCTCTTTTTAAAGAAAGGAAAATGGATAAAAGCTCAGCCTCAGGAACTATTAGACTCATGCAATCTAATCTACGAAAACTTTTCAACTCACACCAGTCGACTGACCATTGGCAAAAAGTCTACAAACAATAAATGCTGAAGAGGTTTTAGAGAACTGTGTACCCTCTAGCTGCTGGTGAGATGTAAGAGGGTTAAACGCTAATAATGAGAACAGAAAGGAGCTGCGTTTAAAAGGAAAAATTGAGGTACCATTCAATCCAGCAGGCGCACCAATGGGCCTCTCACCTGAGAAGACCAGAATGAAGAAGACCCGGGCTGCAAAAGCTGCACTGCAGCCTGATTCACAATAGACAAGACAGTGAAGCAACCAAAATGTCCATCAACAGATGAAAGGATAAAGAAGAAGTGGTCCATGTACACAATGAATACTAGCCATGGAAAATAATGAAACACTGCTCTTTGAGGCACCATAGATGATCTTGGAGATAATCACAGAACATGAGGTAAGTCGGAAAGCAAAAGTCCTATATCCTATGATATCACATATAGGCGTTATCTAATAACTGACACAAATGAACATATTTCCACAGAGAAAGTCAATCACAGACTTATTAAAAAAAACTATGCTTATTTAAAGGAAAGGTGGGGGAAATGGATAAATGAAGATTAGCATTACCATATGTATAAAATACATATTATATACATATATCAAAGAGACCGACCATATAGCACGGAAGGAATACAGAACACTCTGTAATAATTTACATGGGAAGAGGATCTCTACATAAATAGTTATATAGAATATGTAGATGAACCAGAGTGTGTACACCTTGGACGAGCAACATTCTAACCATTACCCCAATTGAAAAAATTAAAACAACGAACCAGGAGGAATGAGACATAAACTTATGGGGGGTTTTCCTGGCACATTCCATCCAAATTTAAAACCTAGGCAAACAACTTCCAGAACGGCTCTGCTGCCTAGTACCCAGATTTGGGAATGGAGAAATGCTGCATCCTTCTGGCCGTTTCCCACAAGAGCAGCTTTAAACCCACTGCAAAAGGTCACTAAATATTCACCAATTGCAGGTCTGTAAATGACACTGGCCCTCCAAAAAATACTGAGGTCGAAAATCGACCAAAAAATTCCAGAGTGTAACCTTCCAAAAAGAAAATTTGAAGAGGTATATTATAGTCACACTTTTTTGCTTTTTTCTTTTAACAGAAAAGAAAAAGGCGTGGAAAAATGATGAAATGTAGGAATTTTTACAGACATGTAAACCCAAATTACAAAAACCTATCAGCTCACACCAGTCAGAATGGCCATCAACAAAAATGCTGCAAAGAATAAATGCTGACGTGATTGTGGAGAAATGCGTACCCTCGATTCTAAGGGGGACGTGGTAAGAGCCACTAATGAAAGCACAATTGAGGTGCCTTGAAAAGGTAAACGTTGAGCTACCATACCAGTTAATCAATCATACCCACTGCTGGGTCTATCACCTGAGAAAATGAAAATCAAAAATCACAGGCTGTCAATCCTGCACTCCAGCAATATTTACCATAGGCAACACTTGGAAGCAACGAAAATGTCCATCAACAGAGGAATGCACCAAGAAGAAGTGGTCCAAGTACACCATGGAATATTAGCCATGGAAAACATTGAAGCACTGCTCTTTGAGGCACCATAGATGAGCCTGGAGATAATCACAAAACATGAAGTAGGTCGGAAAGCAAAACACCTATATCCTATATTATCACTTATGGCATTATCTAATAACTGACACAGATGAACATATTTCCAAAGAGAAAGACACTCACAGGCTTAGAAAACAAACTATGCTCATCTGAAAGGAAAGGAGGGGGGAAATTGAGAAATGAAGATTAGTGTTACTCTACATATACAAATACATATTATATACATGTATCAAAAAGACCGAACATATAGCAAGAGAGGTCAACGGAACACTGTAATATTTTACATGGGAAGAGGATCTGTACATTAATAGACATACATAATGTACAAATGAACCAGATTGTGTACACCTAGGACAAACAATATTCTAAACATTACCCAGATTAAAAAAATTTTAAAAACCAAAAAGAAGTAATGAGACATAAACTTATGGGGATTTCTCCTGGCACATTCCTTTCTAATTTACAACCTAGGACAATGACTTCCAGAAAGGCTCTGCTGCCCTAGTACCCAGATTGGGGAATGGAGAAATGCTACCTCCTTGTGGCCGTTTCTCACAACAGCAGCTTTGAACCCACTGCAAAAGGTCACTAAATTTTCACCAACTTGCAGTTCTGTAAATGACACCTGCCCTCCAGAAAATTTGTGGGGTCAAAAATCGACCAAAAACTTCAGAAGAGGGCAACCTTCGAAGAAGACAATTTCAAGAGATATATAGTACTCACGGGGTTTTATTTTAAGAGAAAAGAAAAAGGGGTAGGAATATGACGAATTTAAAAAATTTTAATGACATGCATACCCATATTACGAAAACCTATCAGCGCACAGCAGTCAGAATGGCCATTAGGAAAAATGCTGCAAAAAATAAACGGTGAAGGGAGTGTGGAGAAATGCGTACCCTCGGTTGTAAGGGGGGGCATGTAAAGAGCCACTAATGAAAACACAGTGTAGGTGCTTTGAAAAGGGAAACATTGAGCTACCAGTCAATCAATCACAACCACTGCTTGGCCTATCACCTGAGAAAATGAGAATCCAAAAGTCACAGGCTGGCAAACCTGTACGCCAGCAAGATTTACCATAGCCAGCACTTGGAAGCAATGAAAATGTCCATCAACCGAGGAATGCACCAGGAAGAAATGGTCCACGTACACAATGGAATATTACTCTAATAATAAATATAAATTAAATTTAAAAACAAACAAAAGCAAGGAGACATCAACATTTGTGGGTTTATCCGGGCACATTGCACTCTAATTTATAACCGATGAACACCACTGGCCGGTAGGTCTGTTTCCCTAGTACCAGCAAGGGGAATGTAGAAAGGCTGCCGCTCTCTGGCCGTTACCTGCAAACGCAGGTTTAAAGCCTGAAGTAATGGTCACTTCATATGAACAAGTACTGCAGGCCTGTAAATGAAACCTACCCTCAAAATGTCTTGAAGGAGATAATGGCCAAAATATTTCAAAGGGTGACACATACTTTAAGAAAACACTTTGAAGAAATAAGCTCTAATCACAGCTGGAAAAATAAAAAGGACATGTCTTAAAGCTCAATTTCAATGCATTATGAAACACATGCAAATTCAACCACAAAGAGGTATCAGTTCACACCACTCAGAATAATCATGAGCAAAAACTACAAAGAATAAAGCCTGAAGGTGCTGGGAAGAAATACATGCCCTGCACTTTAAGTGGGACGTAACCTGGAAAGAGCCACTAAGGACAACAGAACAGAGGTGCCTTTAAAAGGTAAACATTGAGCTACCATATGATCCAGCAGACCTATTCCTGGACCTATAAACTAAGAAGACAGAATTGGAAGGGCACAGCCACGCAAATCTGCATTCCATAGTTTTACAATAGCCAAGATATGGAAGTAACCAAAAAGTCCACTGACAGATGGGTGGACAAAGAAGAACTGCTACCTGTACAGATGGATTATGAGCTAGTGAAAAAATGAAACAATGCCCTTTGCAGCACCATACATGAGTCTAGAAGTAATCACGCAACTTGGAGTAAGTGAGAAATCGAAAGACACATATCCTATCATATCACATATAGGGGTTACCTAAAAAATGATACAAACAAAGATATTTCCACAGACAAACACTATCATAGATTCATTAAAATATTGGGGCTTCCCTGGTGGCGCTGTGCTTGAGAATCTGCCTGCCAATGCAGGGGACACAGGTTCGAGCCCTGGTCTGGGAAGATCCCACATGCCACGGAGCAACTGGGCCGTGAGCCACAATTACTGAGCCTGCGCGTCTGGAGCCTGTGCTCCACAACCAGAGAGGCCATGATGGTGAGAGGCCCGCGCACCGCGATGAAGAGTGGTCCCCACTTGCCACAACTAGAGAAACCCTCGCACAGAAAAGAAGACCCAACACAGTCATAAATAGATAAATAAAAGAACGTGAATTTCTAAAAAAAAAATCAGAATGTTAACAAACTTTAAAAAAAAAAATAAATAAATAAATAAATAAATCTTATGGTTCACCAAATAGAAAGATGTGAGGATTGGATACATTACCATATTTAGGTTAACAGAGAGTTACAAACACATGTGAAATATATAATCACCAAAGACCTACACAATACCAAGAGAAGACTACTCAACATTGTGTCATAACCTACATGGGAAAAGGATCCGAAGAAGAATAGATATATGTATATGTGTGAAAGAACCACATCTTGCACACCTAGAACAAACAAAACATTGTAATCAAGTTTGCTGTGATAAAAAATAAAAATTAAGTTAAAAATACCAACAAGAAGTAATGAGACATAAAGGGCTTTTTCCTCGCAAATTCCATTCTTATTTACAACCTAGAACACCACTTCCAGTAAGGCTCTGTTGCCCTAGTAACCAGACTTGGTAAAGGGGAAATGCTGCCGCCTTGTGGCCAATTCCCGCAAGAGCAGCTTTTAACCCACAGCTAATGGTCACTTGCCATTCAAAATGACTCAAGGCTGTAAAGGACACCTGCCCTCAAAATTGTGCTGAGGTAGGGAATGGTTAAAAGGATTCAAAAAAGGCAAGATGTTCATGAAGAGAGTATGAAGAGGTCAGTTTTACTCACTCTCTTTTTAAAGAAAGGAAAATGGATAAAAGCTCAGCCTCAGGAACTATTAGACTCATGCAATCTAATCTACGAAAACTTTTCAACTCACACCAGTCGACTGACCATTGGCAAAAAGTCTACAAACAATAAATGCTGAAGAGGTTTTAGAGAACTGTGTACCCTCTAGCTGCTGGTGAGATGTAAGAGGGTTAAACGCTAATAATGAGAACAGAAAGGAGCTGCGTTTAAAAGGAAAAATTGAGGTACCATTCAATCCAGCAGGCGCACCAATGGGCCTCTCACCTGAGAAGACCAGAATGAAGAAGACCCGGGCTGCAAAAGCTGCACTGCAGCCTGATTCACAATAGACAAGACAGTGAAGCAACCAAAATGTCCATCAACAGATGAAAGGATAAAGAAGAAGTGGTCCATGTACACAATGAATACTAGCCATGGAAAATAATGAAACACTGCTCTTTGAGGCACCATAGATGATCTTGGAGATAATCACAGAACATGAGGTAAGTCGGAAAGCAAAAGTCCTATATCCTATGATATCACATATAGGCGTTATCTAATAACTGACACAAATGAACATATTTCCACAGAGAAAGTCAATCACAGACTTATTAAAAAAAACTATGCTTATTTAAAGGAAAGGTGGGGGAAATGGATAAATGAAGATTAGCATTACCATATGTATAAAATACATATTATATACATATATCAAAGAGACCGACCATATAGCACGGAAGGAATACAGAACACTCTGTAATAATTTACATGGGAAGAGGATCTCTACATAAATAGTTATATAGAATATGTAGATGAACCAGAGTGTGTACACCTTGGACGAGCAACATTCTAACCATTACCCCAATTGAAAAAATTAAAACAACGAACTAGGAGGAATGAGACATAAACTTATGGGGGGTTTTCCTGGCACATTCCATCCAAATTTAAAACCTAGGCAAACAACTTCCAGAACGGCTCTGCTGCCTAGTACCCAGATTTGGGAATGGAGAAATGCTGCATCCTTCTGGCCGTTTCCCACAAGAGCAGCTTTAAACCCACTGCAAAAGGTCACTAAATATTCACCAATTGCAGGTCTGTAAATGACACTGGCCCTCCAAAAAATACTGAGGTCGAAAATCGACCAAAAAATTCCAGAGTGTAACCTTCCAAAAAGAAAATTTGAAGAGGTATATTATAGTCACACTTTTTTGCTTTTTTCTTTTAACAGAAAAGAAAAAGGCGTGGAAAAATGATGAAATGTAGGAATTTTTACAGACATGTAAACCCAAATTACAAAAACCTATCAGCTCACACCAGTCAGAATGGCCATCAACAAAAATGCTGCAAAGAATAAATGCTGACGTGATTGTGGAGAAATGCGTACCCTCGATTCTAAGGGGGACGTGGTAAGAGCCACTAATGAAAGCACAATTGAGGTGCCTTGAAAAGGTAAACGTTGAGCTACCATACCAGTTAATCAATCATACCCACTGCTGGGTCTATCACCTGAGAAAATGAAAATCAAAAATCACAGGCTGTCAATCCTGCACTCCAGCAATATTTACCATAGGCAACACTTGGAAGCAACGAAAATGTCCATCAACAGAGGAATGCACCAAGAAGAAGTGGTCCAAGTACACCATGGAATATTAGCCATGGAAAACATTGAAGCACTGCTCTTTGAGGCACCATAGATGAGCCTGGAGATAATCACAAAACATGAAGTAGGTCGGAAAGCAAAACACCTATATCCTATATTATCACTTATGGCATTATCTAATAACTGACACAGATGAACATATTTCCAAAGAGAAAGACACTCACAGGCTTAGAAAACAAACTATGCTCATCTGAAAGGAAAGGAGGGGGGAAATTGAGAAATGAAGATTAGTGTTACTCTACATATACAAATACATATTATATACATGTATCAAAAAGACCGAACATATAGCAAGAGAGGTCAACGGAACACTGTAATATTTTACATGGGAAGAGGATCTGTACATTAATAGACATACATAATGTACAAATGAACCAGATTGTGTACACCTAGGACAAACAATATTCTAAACATTACCCAGATTAAAAAAATTTTAAAAACCAAAAAGAAGTAATGAGACATAAACTTATGGGGATTTCTCCTGGCACATTCCTTTCTAATTTACAACCTAGGACAATGACTTCCAGAAAGGCTCTGCTGCCCTAGTACCCAGATTGGGGAATGGAGAAATGCTACCTCCTTGTGGCCATTTCTCACAACAGCAGCTTTGAACCCACTGCAAAAGGTCACTAAATTTTCACCAACTTGCAGTTCTGTAAATGACACCTGCCCTCCAGAAAATTTGTGGGGTCAAAAATCGACCAAAAACTTCAGAAGAGGGCAACCTTCGAAGAAGACAATTTCAAGAGATATATAGTACTCACGGGGTTTTATTTTAAGAGAAAAGAAAAAGGGGTAGGAATATGACGAATTTAAAAAATTTTAATGACATGCATACCCATATTACGAAAACCTATCAGCGCACAGCAGTCAGAATGGCCATTAGGAAAAATGCTGCAAAAAATAAACGGTGAAGGGAGTGTGGAGAAATGCGTACCCTCGGTTGTAAGGGGGGGCATGTAAAGAGCCACTAATGAAAACACAGTGTAGGTGCTTTGAAAAGGGAAACATTGAGCTACCAGTCAATCAATCACAACCACTGCTTGGCCTATCACCTGAGAAAATGAGAATCCAAAAGTCACAGGCTGGCAAACCTGTACGCCAGCAAGATTTACCATAGCCAGCACTTGGAAGCAATGAAAATGTCCATCAACCGAGGAATGCACCAGGAAGAAATGGTCCACGTACACAATGGAATATTACTCTAATAATAAATATAAATTAAATTTAAAAACAAACAAAAGCAAGGAGACATCAACATTTGTGGGTTTATCCGGGCACATTGCACTCTAATTTATAACCGATGAACACCACTGGCCGGTAGGTCTGTTTCCCTAGTACCAGCAAGGGGAATGTAGAAAGGCTGCCGCTCTCTGGCCGTTACCTGCAAACGCAGGTTTAAAGCCTGAAGTAATGGTCACTTCATATGAACAAGTACTGCAGGCCTGTAAATGAAACCTACCCTCAAAATGTCTTGAAGGAGATAATGGCCAAAATATTTCAAAGGGTGACACATACTTTAAGAAAACACTTTGAAGAAATAAGCTCTAATCACAGCTGGAAAAATAAAAAGGACATGTCTTAAAGCTCAATTTCAATGCATTATGAAACACATGCAAATTCAACCACAAAGAGGTATCAGTTCACACCACTCAGAATAATCATGAGCAAAAACTACAAAGAATAAAGCCTGAAGGTGCTGGGAAGAAATACATGCCCTGCACTTTAAGTGGGACGTAACCTGGAAAGAGCCACTAAGGACAACAGAACAGAGGTGCCTTTAAAAGGTAAACATTGAGCTACCATATGATCCAGCAGACCTATTCCTGGACCTATAAACTAAGAAGACAGAATTGGAAGGGCACAGCCACGCAAATCTGCATTCCATAGTTTTACAATAGCCAAGATATGGAAGTAACCAAAAAGTCCACTGACAGATGGGTGGACAAAGAAGAACTGCTACCTGTACAGATGGAATATGAGCTAGTGAAAAAATGAAACAATGCCATTTGCAGCACCATAGATGAGTCTAGAAGTAATCACGCAACTTGGAGTAAGTGAGAAAGCGAAAGACACATATCCTATCATATCACGTATAGGGGTTACCTAAAAAATGATACAAAGATATTTCCACAGACAAACACTATCATAGATTCATTAAAATATTGGGGCTTCCCTGGTGGCGCAGTGCTTGAGAATCTGCCTGCCAATGCAGGGGACACAGGTTCGAGCCCTGGTCTGGGAAGATCCCACATGCCACGGAGCAACTGGGCCGTGAGCCACAATTACTGAGCCTGCGTGTCTGGAGCCTGTGCTCCACAACCAGAGAGGCCATGATGGTGAGAGGCCCGCGCACCGCGATGAAGAGTGGTCCCCACTTGCCACAACTAGAGAAACCCTCGCACAGAAAAGAAGACCCAACACAGTCATAAATAGATAAATAAAAGAACGTGAATTTCTAAAAAAAAAATCAGAATGTTAACAAACTTTAAAAAAAAAAATAAATAAATAAATAAATAAATCTTATGGTTCACCAAATAGAAAGATGTGAGGATTGGATACATTACCATATTTAGGTTAACAGAGAGTTACAAACACATGTGAAATATATAATCACCAAAGACCTACACAATACCAAGAGAAGACTACTCAACATTGTGTCATAACCTACATGGGAAAAGGATCCGAAGAAGAATAGATATATGTATATGTGTGAAAGAACCACATCTTGCACACCTAGAACAAACAAAACATTGTAATCAAGTTTGCTGTGATAAAAAATAAAAATTAAGTTAAAAATACCAACAAGAAGTAATGAGACATAAAGGGCTTTTTCCTCGCAAATTCCATTCTTATTTACAACCTAGAACACCACTTCCAGTAAGGCTCTGTTGCCCTAGTAACCAGACTTGGTAAAGGGGAAATGCTGCCGCCTTGTGGCCAATTCCCGCAAGAGCAGCTTTTAACCCACAGCTAATGGTCACTTGCCATTCAAAATGACTCAAGGCTGTAAAGGACACCTGCCCTCAAAATTGTGCTGAGGTAGGGAATGGATAAAAGGATTCAAAAAAGGCAAAATGTTCATGAAGAGAGTATGAAGAGGTCAGTTTTACTCACTCTCTTTTTAAAGAAAGGAAAATGGATAAAAGCTCAGCCTCAGGAACTATTAGACTCATGCAATCTAATCTACGAAAACTTTTCAACTCACACCAGTCGACTGACCATTGGCAAAAAGTCTACAAACAATAAATGCTGAAGAGGTTTTAGAGAACTGTGTACCCTCTAGCTGCTGGTGAGATGTAAGAGGGTTAAACGCTAATAATGAGAACAGAAAGGAGCTGCGTTTAAAAGGAAAAATTGAGGTACCATTCAATCCAGCAGGCGCACCAATGGGCCTCTCACCTGAGAAGACCAGAATGAAGAAGACCCGGGCTGCAAAAGCTGCACTGCAGCCTGATTCACAATAGACAAGACAGTGAAGCAACCAAAATGTCCATCAACAGATGAAAGGATAAAGAAGAAGTGGTCCATGTACACAATGAATACTAGCCATGGAAAATAATGAAACACTGCTCTTTGAGGCACCATAGATGATCTTGGAGATAATCACAGAACATGAGGTAAGTCGGAAAGCAAAAGTCCTATATCCTATGATATCACATATAGGCGTTATCTAATAACTGACACAAATGAACATATTTCCACAGAGAAAGTCAATCACAGACTTATTAAAAAAAAACTATGCTTATTTAAAGGAAAGGTGGGGGTAATGGATAAATGAAGATTAGCATTACCATATGTATAAAATACATATTATATACATATATCAAAGAGACCGACCATATAGCACGGAAGGAATACAGAACACTCTGTAATAATTTACATGGGAAGAGGATCTCTACATAAATAGTTATATAGAATATGTAGATGAACCAGAGTGTGTACACCTTGGACGAGCAACATTCTAACCATTACCCCAATTGAAAAAATTAAAACAACGAACTAGGAGGAATGAGACATAAACTTATGGGGGGTTTTCCTGGCACATTCCATCCAAATTTAAAACCTAGGCAAACAACTTCCAGAACGGCTCTGCTGCCTAGTACCCAGATTTGGGAATGGAGAAATGCTGCATCCTTCTGGCCGTTTCCCACAAGAGCAGCTTTAAACCCACTGCAAAAGGTCACTAAATATTCACCAATTGCAGGTCTGTAAATGACACTGGCCCTCCAAAAAATACTGAGGTCGAAAATCGACCAAAAAATTCCAGAGTGTAACCTTCCAAAAAGAAAATTTGAAGAGGTATATTATAGTCACACTTTTTTGCTTTTTTCTTTTAACAGAAAAGAAAAAGGCGTGGAAAAATGATGAAATGTAGGAATTTTTACAGACATGTAAACCCAAATTACAAAAACCTATCAGCTCACACCAGTCAGAATGGCCATCAACAAAAATGCTGCAAAGAATAAATGCTGACGTGATTGTGGAGAAATGCGTACCCTCGATTCTAAGGGGGACGTGGTAAGAGCCACTAATGAAAGCACAATTGAGGTGCCTTGAAAAGGTAAACGTTGAGCTACCATACCAGTTAATCAATCATACCCACTGCTGGGTCTATCACCTGAGAAAATGAAAATCAAAAATCACAGGCTGTCAATCCTGCACTCCAGCAATATTTACCACAGGCAACACTTGGAAGCAACGAAAATGTCCATCAACAGAGGAATGCACCAAGAAGAAGTGGTCCAAGTACACCATGGAATATTAGCCATGGAAAACATTGAAGCACTGCTCTTTGAGGCACCATAGATGAGCCTGGAGATAATCACAAAACATGAAGTAGGTCGGAAAGCAAAACACCTATATCCTATATTATCACTTATGGCATTATCTAATAACTGACACAGATGAACATATTTCCAAAGAGAAAGACACTCACAGGCTTAGAAAACAAACTATGCTCATCTGAAAGGAAAGGAGGGGGGAAATTGAGAAATGAAGATTAGTGTTACTCTACATATACAAATACATATTATATACATGTATCAAAAAGACCGAACATATAGCAAGAGAGGTCAACGGAACACTGTAATATTTTACATGGGAAGAGGATCTGTACATTAATAGACATACATAATGTACAAATGAACCAGATTGTGTACACCTAGGACAAACAATATTCTAAACATTACCCAGATTAAAAAAATTTTAAAAACCAAAAAGAAGTAATGAGACATAAACTTATGGGGATTTCTCCTGGCACATTCCTTTCTAATTTACAACCTAGGACAATGACTTCCAGAAAGGCTCTGCTGCCCTAGTACCCAGATTGGGGAATGGAGAAATGCTACCTCCTTGTGGCCGTTTCTCACAACAGCAGCTTTGAACCCACTGCAAAAGGTCACTAAATTTTCACCAACTTGCAGTTCTGTAAATGACACCTGCCCTCCAGAAAATTTGTGGGGTCAAAAATCGACCAAAAACTTCAGAAGAGGGCAACCTTCGAAGAAGACAATTTCAAGAGATATATAGTACTCACGGGGTTTTATTTTAAGAGAAAAGAAAAAGGGGTAGGAATATGACGAATTTAAAAAATTTTAATGACATGCATACCCATATTACGAAAACCTATCAGCGCACAGCAGTCAGAATGGCCATTAGGAAAAATGCTGCAAAAAATAAACGGTGAAGGGAGTGTGGAGAAATGCGTACCCTCGGTTGTAAGGGGGGGCATGTAAAGAGCCACTAATGAAAACACAGTGTAGGTGCTTTGAAAAGGGAAACATTGAGCTACCAGTCAATCAATCACAACCACTGCTTGGCCTATCACCTGAGAAAATGAGAATCCAAAAGTCACAGGCTGGCAAACCTGTACGCCAGCAAGATTTACCATAGCCAGCACTTGGAAGCAATGAAAATGTCCATCAACCGAGGAATGCACCAGGAAGAAATGGTCCACGTACACAATGGAATATTACTCTAATAATAAATATAAATTAAATTTAAAAACAAACAAAAGCAAGGAGACATCAACATTTGTGGGTTTATCCGGGCACATTGCACTCTAATTTATAACCGATGAACACCACTGGCCGGTAGGTCTGTTTCCCTAGTACCAGCAAGGGGAATGTAGAAAGGCTGCCGCTCTCTGGCCGTTACCTGCAAATGCAGGTTTAAAGCCTGAAGTAATGGTCACTTCATATGAACAAGTACTGCAGGCCTGTAAATGAAACCTACCCTCAAAATCTCTTGAAGGAGATAATGGCCAAAATATTTCAAAGGGTGACACATACTTTAAGAAAACACTTTGAAGAAATAAGCTCTAATCACAGCTGGAAAAATAAAAAGGACATGTCTTAAAGCTCAATTTCAATGCATTATGAAACACATGCAAATTCAACCACAAAGAGGTATCAGTTCACACCACTCAGAATAATCATGAGCAAAAACTACAAAGAATAAAGCCTGAAGGTGCTGGGAAGAAATACATGCCCTGCACTTTAAGTGGGACGTAACCTGGAAAGAGCCACTAAGGACAACAGAACAGAGGTGCCTTTAAAAGGTAAACATTGAGCTACCATATGATCCAGCAGACCTATTCCTGGACCTATAAACTAAGAAGACAGAATTGGAAGGGCACAGCCACGCAAATCTGCATTCCATAGTTTTACAATAGCCAAGATATGGAAGTAACCAAAAAGTCCACTGACAGATGGGTGGACAAAGAAGAACTGCTACCTGTACAGATGGAATATGAGCTAGTGAAAAAATGAAACAATGCCATTTGCAGCACCATAGATGAGTCTAGAAGTAATCACGCAACTTGGAGTAAGTGAGAAAGCGAAAGACACATATCCTATCATATCACGTATAGGGGTTACCTAAAAAATGATACAAAGATATTTCCACAGACAAACACTATCATAGATTCATTAAAATATTGGGGCTTCCCTGGTGGCGCAGTGCTTGAGAATCTGCCTGCCAATGCAGGGGACACAGGTTCGAGCCCTGGTCTGGGAAGATCCCACATGCCACGGAGCAACTGGGCCGTGAGCCACAATTACTGAGCCTGCGTGTCTGGAGCCTGTGCTCCACAACCAGAGAGGCCATGATGGTGAGAGGCCCGCGCACCGCGATGAAGAGTGGTCCCCACTTGCCACAACTAGAGAAACCCTCGCACAGAAAAGAAGACCCAACACAGTCATAAATAGATAAATAAAAGAACGTGAATTTCTAAAAAAAAAATCAGAATGTTAACAAACTTTAAAAAAATAAATAAATAAATAAATAAATAAATCTTATGGTTCACCAAATAGAAAGATGTGAGGATTGGATACATTACCATATTTAGGTTAACAGAGAGTTACAAACACATGTGAAATATATAATCACCAAAGACCTACACAATACCAAGAGAAGACTACTCAACATTGTGTCATAACCTACATGGGAAAAGGATCCGAAGAAGAATAGATATATGTATATGTGTGAAAGAACCACATCTTGCACACCTAGAACAAACAAAACATTGTAATCAAGTTTGCTGTGATAAAAAATAAAAATTAAGTTAAAAATACCAACAAGAAGTAATGAGACATAAAGGGCTTTTTCCTCGCAAATTCCATTCTTATTTACAACCTAGAACACCACTTCCAGTAAGGCTCTGTTGCCCTAGTAACCAGACTTGGTAAAGGGGAAATGCTGCCGCCTTGTGGCCAATTCCCGCAAGAGCAGCTTTTAACCCACAGCTAATGGTCACTTGCCATTCAAAATGACTCAAGGCTGTAAAGGACACCTGCCCTCAAAATTGTGCTGAGGTAGGGAATGGATAAAAGGATTCAAAAAAGGCAAGATGTTCATGAAGAGAGTATGAAGAGGTCAGTTTTACACACTCTCTTTTTAAAGAAAGGAAAATGGATAAAAGCTCAGCCTCAGGAACTATTAGACTCATGCAATCTAATCTACGAAAACTTTTCAACTCACACCAGTCGACTGACCATTGGCAAAAAGTCTACAAACAATAAATGCTGAAGAGGTTTTAGAGAACTGTGTACCCTCTAGCTGCTGGTGAGATGTAAGAGGGTTAAACGCTAATAATGAGAACAGAAAGGAGCTGCGTTTAAAAGGAAAAATTGAGGTACCATTCAATCCAGCAGGCGCACCAATGGGCCTCTCACGTGAGAAGACCAGAATGAAGAAGACCCGGGCTGCAAAAGCTGCACTGCAGCCTGATTCACAATAGACAAGACAGTGAAGCAACCAAAATGTCCATCAACAGATGAAAGGATAAAGAAGAAGTGGTCCATGTACACAATGAATACTAGCCATGGAAAATAATGAAACACTGCTCTTTGAGGCACCATAGATGATCTTGGAGATAATCACAGAACATGAGGTAAGTCGGAAAGCAAAAGTCCTATATCCTATGATATCACATATAGGCGTTATCTAATAACTGACACAAATGAACATATTTCCACAGAGAAAGTCAATCACAGACTTATTAAAAAAAAACTATGCTTATTTAAAGGAAAGGTGGGGGTAATGGATAAATGAAGATTAGCATTACCATATGTATAAAATACATATTATATACATATATCAAAGAGACCGACCATATAGCACGGAAGGAATACAGAACACTCTGTAATAATTTACATGGGAAGAGGATCTCTACATAAATAGTTATATAGAATATGTAGATGAACCAGAGTGTGTACACCTTGGACGAGCAACATTCTAACCATTACCCCAATTGAAAAAATTAAAACAACGAACTAGGAGGAATGAGACATAAACTTATGGGGGGTTTTCCTGGCACATTCCATCCAAATTTAAAACCTAGGCAAACAACTTCCAGAACGGCTCTGCTGCCTAGTACCCAGATTTGGGAATGGAGAAATGCTGCATCCTTCTGGCCGTTTCCCACAAGAGCAGCTTTAAACCCACTGCAAAAGGTCACTAAATATTCACCAATTGCAGGTCTGTAAATGACACTGGCCCTCCAAAAAATACTGAGGTCGAAAATCGACCAAAAAATTCCAGAGTGTAACCTTCCAAAAAGAAAATTTGAAGAGGTATATTATAGTCACACTTTTTTGCTTTTTTCTTTTAACAGAAAAGAAAAAGGCGTGGAAAAATGATGAAATGTAGGAATTTTTACAGACATGTAAACCCAAATTACAAAAACCTATCAGCTCACACCAGTCAGAATGGCCATCAACAAAAATGCTGCAAAGAATAAATGCTGACGTGATTGTGGAGAAATGCGTACCCTCGATTCTAAGGGGGACGTGGTAAGAGCCACTAATGAAAGCACAATTGAGGTGCCTTGAAAAGGTAAACGTTGAGCTACCATACCAGTTAATCAATCATACCCACTGCTGGGTCTATCACCTGAGAAAATGAAAATCAAAAATCACAGGCTGTCAATCCTGCACTCCAGCAATATTTACCACAGGCAACACTTGGAAGCAACGAAAATGTCCATCAACAGAGGAATGCACCAAGAAGAAGTGGTCCAAGTACACAATGGAATATTAGCCATGGAAAACATTGAAGCACTGCTCTTTGAGGCACCATAGATGAGCCTGGAGATAATCACAAAACATGAAGTAGGTCGGAAAGCAAAACACCTATATCCTATATTATCACTTATGGCATTATCTAATAACTGACACAGATGAACATATTTCCAAAGAGAAAGACACTCACAGGCTTAGAAAACAAACTATGCTCATCTGAAAGGAAAGGAGGGGGGAAATTGAGAAATGAAGATTAGTGTTACTCTACATATACAAATACATATTATATACATGTATCAAAAAGACCGAACATATAGCAAGAGAGGTCAACGGAACACTGTAATATTTTACATGGGAAGAGGATCTGTACATTAATAGACATACATAATGTACAAATGAACCAGATTGTGTACACCTAGGACAAACAATATTCTAAACATTACCCAGATTAAAAAAATTTTAAAAACCAAAAAGAAGTAATGAGACATAAACTTATGGGGATTTCTCCTGGCACATTCCTTTCTAATTTACAACCTAGGACAATGACTTCCAGAAAGGCTCTGCTGCCCTAGTACCCAGATTGGGGAATGGAGAAATGCTACCTCCTTGTGGCCGTTTCTCACAACAGCAGCTTTGAACCCACTGCAAAAGGTCACTAAATTTTCACCAACTTGCAGTTCTGTAAATGACACCTGCCCTCCAGAAAATTTGTGGGGTCAAAAATCGACCAAAAACTTCAGAAGAGGGCAACCTTCGAAGAAGACAATTTCAAGAGATATATAGTACTCACGGGGTTTTATTTTAAGAGAAAAGAAAAAGGGGTAGGAATATGACGAATTTAAAAAATTTTAATGACATGCATACCCATATTACGAAAACCTATCAGCGCACAGCAGTCAGAATGGCCATTAGGAAAAATGCTGCAAAAAATAAACGGTGAAGGGAGTGTGGAGAAATGCGTACCCTCGGTTGTAAGGGGGGGCATGTAAAGAGCCACTAATGAAAACACAGTGTAGGTGCTTTGAAAAGGGAAACATTGAGCTACCAGTCAATCAATCACAACCACTGCTTGGCCTATCACCTGAGAAAATGAGAATCCAAAAGTCACAGGCTGGCAAACCTGTACGCCAGCAAGATTTACCATAGCCAGCACTTGGAAGCAATGAAAATGTCCATCAACCGAGGAATGCACCAGGAAGAAATGGTCCACGTACACAATGGAATATTACTCTAATAATAAATATAAATTAAATTTAAAAACAAACAAAAGCAAGGAGACATCAACATTTGTGGGTTTATCCGGGCACATTGCACTCTAATTTATAACCGATGAACACCACTGGCCGGTAGGTCTGTTTCCCTAGTACCAGCAAGGGGAATGTAGAAAGGCTGCCGCTCTCTGGCCGTTACCTGCAAACGCAGGTTTAAAGCCTGAAGTAATGGTCACTTCATAAGAACAAGTACTGCAGGCCTGTAAATGAAACCTACCCTCAAAATCTCTTGAAGGAGATAATGGCCAAAATATTTCAAAGGGTGACACATACTTTAAGAAAACACTTTGAAGAAATAGCTCTAATCACAGCTGGAAAAATAAAAAGGACATGTCTTAAAGCTCAATTTCAATGCATTATGAAACACATGCAAATTCAACCACAAAGAGGTATCAGTTCACACCACTCAGAATAATCATGAGCAAAAACTACAAAGAATAAAGCCTGAAGGTGCTGGGAAGAAATACATGCCCTGCACTTTAAGTGGGACGTAACCTGGAAAGAGCCACTAAGGACAACAGAACAGAGGTGCCTTTAAAAGGTAAACATTGAGCTACCATATGATCCAGCAGACCTATTCCTGGACCTATAAACTAAGAAGACAGAATTGGAAGGGCACAGCCACGCAAATCTGCATTCCATAGTTTTACAATAGCCAAGATATGGAAGTAACCAAAAAGTCCACTGACAGATGGGTGGACAAAGAAGAACTGCTACCTGTACAGATGGATTATGAGCTAGTGAAAAAATGAAACAATGCCATTTGCAGCACCATAGATGAGTCTAGAAGTAATCACGCAACTTGGAGTAAGTGAGAAATCGAAAGACACATATCCTATCATATCACATATAGGGGTTACCTAAAAAATGATACAAACAAAGATATTTCCACAGACAAACACTATCATAGATTCATTAAAATATTGGGGCTTCCCTGGTGGCGCAGTGCTTGAGAATCTGCCTGCCAATGCAGGGGACACAGGTTCGAGCCCTGGTCTGGGAAGATCCCACATGCCACGGAGCAACTGGGCCGTGAGCCACAATTACTGAGCCTGCGCGTCTGGAGCCTGTGCTCCACAACCAGAGAGGCCATGATGGTGAGAGGCCCGCGCACCGCGATGAAGAGTGGTCCCCACTTGCCACAACTAGAGAAAGCCCTCGCACAGAAAAGAAGACCCAACACAGTCATAAATAGATAAATAAAAGAACGTGAATTTCTAAAAAAAAATCAGAATGTTAACAAACTTTAAAAAAATAAATAAATAAATAAATAAATAAATAAATCTTATGGTTCACCAAATAGAAAGATGTGAGGATTGGATACATTACCATATTTAGGTTAACAGAGAGTTACAAACACATGTGAAATATATAATCACCAAAGACCTACACAATACCAAGAGAAGACTACTCAACATTGTGTCATAACCTACATGGGAAAAGGATCCGAAGAAGAATAGATATATGTATATGTGTGAAAGAACCACATCTTGCACACCTAGAACAAACAAAACATTGTAATCAAGTTTGCTGTGATAAAAAATAAAAATTAAGTTAAAAATACCAACAAGAAGTAATGAGACATAAAGGGCTTTTTCCTCGCAAATTCCATTCTTATTTACAACCTAGAACACCACTTCCAGTAAGGCTCTGTTGCCCTAGTAACCAGACTTGGTAAAGGGGAAATGCTGCCGCCTTGTGGCCAATTCCCGCAAGAGCAGCTTTTAACCCACAGCTAATGGTCACTTGCCATTCAAAATGACTCAAGGCTGTAAAGGACACCTGCCCTCAAAATTGTGCTGAGGTAGGGAATGGATAAAAGGATTCAAAAAAGGCAAAATGTTCATGAAGAGAGTATGAAGAGGTCAGTTTTACTCACTCTCTTTTTAAAGAAAGGAAAATGGATAAAAGCTCAGCCTCAGGAACTATTAGACTCATGCAATCTAATCTACGAAAACTTTTCAACTCACACCAGTCGACTGACCATTGGCAAAAAGTCTACAAACAATAAATGCTGAAGAGGTTTTAGAGAACTGTGTACCCTCTAGCTGCTGGTGAGATGTAAGAGGGTTAAACGCTAATAATGAGAACAGAAAGGAGCTGCGTTTAAAAGGAAAAATTGAGGTACCATTCAATCCAGCAGGCGCACCAATGGGCCTCTCACCTGAGAAGACCAGAATGAAGAAGACCCGGGCTGCAAAAGCTGCACTGCAGCCTGATTCACAATAGACAAGACAGTGAAGCAACCAAAATGTCCATCAACAGATGAAAGGATAAAGAAGAAGTGGTCCATGTACACAATGAATACTAGCCATGGAAAATAATGAAACACTGCTCTTTGAGGCACCATAGATGATCTTGGAGATAATCACAGAACATGAGGTAAGTCGGAAAGCAAAAGTCCTATATCCTATGATATCACATATAGGCGTTATCTAATAACTGACACAAATGAACATATTTCCACAGAGAAAGTCAATCACAGACTTATTAAAAAAAAACTATGCTTATTTAAAGGAAAGGTGGGGGTAATGGATAAATGAAGATTAGCATTACCATATGTATAAAATACATATTATATACATATATCAAAGAGACCGACCATATAGCACGGAAGGAATACAGAACACTCTGTAATAATTTACATGGGAAGAGGATCTCTACATAAATAGTTATATAGAATATGTAGATGAACCAGAGTGTGTACACCTTGGACGAGCAACATTCTAACCATTACCCCAATTGAAAAAATTAAAACAACGAACTAGGAGTAATGAGACATAAACTTATGGGGGGTTTTCCTGGCACATTCCATCCAAATTTAAAACCTAGGCAAACAACTTCCAGAACGGCTCTGCTGCCTAGTACCCAGATTTGGGAATGGAGAAATGCTGCATCCTTCTGGCCGTTTCCCACAAGAGCAGCTTTAAACCCACTGCAAAAGGTCACTAAATATTCACCAATTGCAGGTCTGTAAATGACACTGGCCCTCCAAAAAATACTGAGGTCGAAAATCGACCAAAAAATTCCAGAGTGTAACCTTCCAAAAAGAAAATTTGAAGAGGTATATTATAGTCACACTTTTTTGCTTTTTTCTTTTAACAGAAAAGAAAAAGGCGTGGAAAAATGATGAAATGTAGGAATTTTTACAGACATGTAAACCCAAATTACAAAAACCTATCAGCTCACACCAGTCAGAATGGCCATCAACAAAAATGCTGCAAAGAATAAATGCTGACGTGATTGTGGAGAAATGCGTACCCTCGATTCTAAGGGGGACGTGGTAAGAGCCACTAATGAAAGCACAATTGAGGTGCCTTGAAAAGGTAAACGTTGAGCTACCATACCAGTTAATCAATCATACCCACTGCTGGGTCTATCACCTGAGAAAATGAAAATCAAAAATCACAGGCTGTCAATCCTGCACTCCAGCAATATTTACCATAGGCAACACTTGGAAGCAACGAAAATGTCCATCAACAGAGGAATGCACCAAGAAGAAGTGGTCCAAGTACACAATGGAATATTAGCCATGGAAAACATTGAAGCACTGCTCTTTGAGGCACCATAGATGAGCCTGGAGATAATCACAAAACATGAAGTAGGTCGGAAAGCAAAACACCTATATCCTATATTATCACTTATGGCATTATCTAATAACTGACACAGATGAACATATTTCCAAAGAGAAAGACACTCACAGGCTTAGAAAACAAACTATGCTCATCTGAAAGGAAAGGAGGGGGGAAATTGAGAAATGAAGATTAGTGTTACTCTACATATACAAATACATATTATATACATGTATCAAAAAGACCGAACATATAGCAAGAGAGGTCGACGGAACACTGTAATATTTTACATGGGAAGAGGATCTGTACATTAATAGACATACATAATGTACAAATGAACCAGATTGTGTACACCTAGGACAAACAATATTCTAAACATTACCCAGATTAAAAAAATTTTAAAAACCAAAAAGAAGTAATGAGACATAAACTTACGGGGATTTCTCCTGGCACATTCCATTCTAATTTATAACCTAGGACAATGACTTCCAGAAAGGCTCTGCTGCCCTAGTACCCAGATTGGGGAATGGAGAAATGCTACCTCCTTGTGGCCGTTTCTCACAACAGCAGCTTTGAACCCACTGCAAAAGGTCACTAAATTTTCACCAACTTGCAGTTCTGCAAATGACACCTGCCCTCCAGAAAATTTTTGGGGTCAAAAATCGACCAAAAACTTCAGAAGAGGGCAACCTTCGAAGAAGACAATTTCAAGAGCTATATAGTACTCACGGGGTTTTATTTTAAGAGAAAAGAAAAAGGGGTAGGAATATGACGAATTTAAAAAATTTTAATGACATGCATACCCATATTACGAAAACCTATCAGCGCACAGCAGTCAGAATGGCCATTAGGAAAAATGCTGCAAAAAATAAACGGTGAAGGGAGTGTGGAGAAATGCGTACCCTCGGTTGTAAGGGGGGGCATGTAAAGAGCCACTAATGAAAACACAGTGTAGGTGCTTTGAAAAGGGAAACATTGAGCTACCAGTCAATCAATCACAACCACTGCTTGGCCTATCACCTGAGAAAATGAGAATCCAAAAGTCACAGGCTGGCAAACCTGTACGCCAGCAAGATTTACCATAGCCAGCACTTGGAAGCAATGAAAATGTCCATCAACCGAGGAATGCACCAGGAAGAAATGGTCCACGTACACAATGGAATATTACTCTAATAATAAATATAAATTAAATTTAAAAACAAACAAAAGCAAGGAGACATCAACATTTGTGGGTTTATCCGGGCACATTGCACTCTAATTTATAACCGATGAACACCACTGGCCGGTACGTCTGTTTCCCTAGTACCAGCAAGGGGAATGTAGAAAGGCTGCCGCTCTCTGGCCGTTACCTGCAAACGCAGGTTTAAAGCCTGAAGTAATGGTCACTTCATATGAACAAGTACTGCAGGCCTGTAAATGAAACCTACCCTCAAAATGTCTTGAAGGAGATAATGGCCAAAATATTTCAAAGGGTGACACATACTTTAAGAAAACACTTTGAAGAAATAAGCTCTAATCACAGCTGGAAAAATAAAAAGGACATGTCTTAAAGCTCAATTTCAATGCATTATGAAACACATGCAAATTCAACCACAAAGAGGTATCAGTTCACACCACTCAGAATAATCATGAGCAAAAACTACAAAGAATAAAGCCTGAAGGTGCTGGGAAGAAATACATGCCCTGCACTTTAAGTGGGACGTAACCTGGAAAGAGCCACTAAGGACAACAGAACAGAGGTGCCTTTAAAAGGTAAACATTGAGCTACCATATGATCCAGCAGACCTATTCCTGGACCTATAAACTAAGAAGACAGAATTGGAAGGGCACAGCCACGCAAATCTGCATTCCATAGTTTTACAATAGCCAAGATATGGAAGTAACCAAAAAGTCCACTGACAGATGGGTGGACAAAGAAGAACTGCTACCTGTACAGATGGAATATGAGCTAGTGAAAAAATGAAACAATGCCATTTGCAGCACCATAGATGAGTCTAGAAGTAATCACGCAACTTGGAGTAAGTGAGAAAGCGAAAGACACATATCCTATCATATCACGTATAGGGGTTACCTAAAAAATGATACAAACAAAGATATTTCCACAGACAAACACTATCATAGATTCATTAAAATATTGGGGCTTCCCTGGTGGCGCAGTGCTTGAGAATCTGCCTGCCAATGCAGGGGACACAGGTTCGAGCCCTGGTCTGGGAAGATCCCACATGCCACGGAGCAACTGGGCCGTGAGCCACAATTACTGAGCCTGCGCGTCTGGAGACTGTGCTCCACAACCAGAGAGGCCTTGATGGTGAGAGGCCCGCGCACCGCGATGAAGAGTGGTCCCCACTTGCCACAACTAGAGAAAGCCCTCGCACAGAAAAGAAGACCCAACACAGTCATAAATAGATAAATAAAAGAACGTGAATTTCTAAAAAAAAATCAGAATGTTAACAAACTTTAAAAAAATACATAAATAAATAAATAAATAAATAAATCTTATGGTTCACCAAATAGAAAGATGTGAGGATTGGATACATTACCATATTTAGGTTAACAGAGAGTTACAAACACATGTGAAATATATAATCACCAAAGACCTACACAATACCAAGAGAAGACTACTCAACATTGTGTCATAACCTACATGGGAAAAGGATCCGAAGAAGAATAGATATATGTATATGTGTGAAAGAACCACATCTTGCACACCTAGAACAAACAAAACATTGTAATCAAGTTTGCTGTGATAAAAAATAAAAATTAAGTTAAAAATACCAACAAGAAGTAATGAGACATAAAGAGCTTTTTCCTCGCAAATTCCATTCTTATTTACAACCTAGAACACCACTTCCAGTAAGGCTCTGTTGCCCTAGTAACCAGACTTGGTAAAGGGGAAATGCTGCCGCCTTGTGGCCAATTCCCGCAAGAGCAGCTTTTAACCCACAGCTAATGGTCACTTGCCATTCAAAATGACTCAAGGCTGTAAAGGACACCTGCCCTCAAAATTGTGCTGAGGTAGGGAATGGTTAAAAGGATTCAAAAAAGGCAAGATGTTCATGAAGAGAGTATGAAGAGGTCAGTTTTACTCACTCTCTTTTTAAAGAAAGGAAAATGGATAAAAGCTCAGCCTCAGGAACTATTAGACTCATGCAATCTAATCTACGAAAACTTTTCAACTCACACCAGTCGACTGACCATTGGCAAAAAGTCTACAAACAATAAATGCTGAAGAGGTTTTAGAGAACTGTGTACCCTCTAGCTGCTGGTGAGATGTAAGAGGGTAAAACGCTAATAATGAGAACAGAAAGGAGCTGCGTTTAAAAGGAAAAATTGAGGTACCATTCAATCCAGCAGGCGCACCAATGGGCCTCTCACCTGAGAAGACCAGAATGAGGAAGACCCGGGCTGCAAAAGCTGCACTGCAGCCTGATTCACAATAGACAAGACAGTGAAGCAACCAAAATGTCCATCAACAGATGAAAGGATAAAGAAGAAGTGGTCCATGTACACAATGAATACTAGCCATGGAAAATAATGAAACACTGCTCTTTGAGGCACCATAGATGATCTTGGAGATAATCACAGAACATGAGGTAAGTCGGAAAGCAAAAGTCCTATATCCTATGATATCACATATAGGCGTTATCTAATAACTGACACAAATGAACATATTTCCACAGAGAAAGTCAATCACAGACTTATTAAAAAAAAACTATGCTTATTTAAAGGAAAGGTGGGGGAAATGGATAAATGAAGATTAGCATTACCATATGTATAAAATACATATTATATACATATATCAAAGAGACCGACTATATAGCACGGAAGGAATACAGAACACTCTGTAATAATTTACACGGGAAGAGGATCTCTACATAAATAGTTATATAGAATATGTAGATGAACCAGAGTGTGTACACCTTGGACGAGCAACATTCTAACCATTACCCCAATTGAAAAAATTAAAACAACGAACTAGGAGTAATGAGACATAAACTTATGGGGGGTTTTCCTGGCACATTCCATCCAAATTTAAAACCTAGGCAAACAACTTCCAGAACGGCTCTGCTGCCTAGTACCCAGATTTGGGAATGGAGAAATGCTGCATCCTTCTGGCCGTTTCCCACAAGAGCAGCTTTAAACCCACTGCAAAAGGTCACTAAATATTCACCAATTGCAGGTCTGTAAATGACACTGGCCCTCCAATAAATACTGAGGTCGAAAATCGACCAAAAAATTCCAGAGTGTAACCTTCCAAAAAGAAAATTTGAAGAGGTATATTATAGTCACACTTTTTTGCTTTTTTCTTTTAACAGAAAAGAAAAAGGCATGGAAAAATGATGAAATGTAGGAATTTTTACAGACATGTAAACCCAAATTACAAAAACCTATCAGCTCACACCAGTCAGAATGGCCATCAACAAAAATGCTGCAAAGAATAAATGCTGACGTGATTGTGGAGAAATGCGTACCCTCGATTCTAAGGGGGACGTGGTAAGAGCCACTAATGAAAGCACAATTGAGGTGCCTTGAAAAGGTAAACGTTGAGCTACCATACCAGTCAATCAATCATACCCACTGCTGGGTTTATCACCTGAGAAAATGAAAATCAAAAATCACAGGCTGGCAATCCTGCACTCCAGCAATATTTACCATAGGCAACAATTGGAAGCAACGAAAATGTCCATCAACAGAGGAATGCACCAAGAAGAAGCGGTCCAAGTACACAATGGAATATTAGCCATGGAAAACATTGAAGCACTGCTCTTTGAGGCACCATAGATGAGCCTGGAGATAATCACAAAACATGAAGTAGGTCGGAAAGCAAAACACCTATATCCTATATTATCACTTATGGCATTATCTAATAACTGACACAGATGAACATATTTCCAAAGAGAAAGACACTCACAGGCTTAGAAAACAAACTATGCTCATCTGAAAGGAAAGGAGGGGGGAAATTGAGAAATGAAGATTAGTGTTACTCTACATATACAAATACATATTATATAAATGTATCAAAAAGACCGAACATATAGCAAGAGAGGTCGATGGAACACTGTAATATTTTACATGGGAAGAGGATCTGTACATTAATAGACATACATAATGTACAAATGAACCAGATTGTGTACACCTAGGACAAACAATATTCTAAACATTACCCAGATTAAAAAAATTTTAAAAACCAAAAAGAAGTAATGAGACATAAACTTACGGGGATTTCTCCTGGCACATTCCATTCTAATTTACAACCTAGGACAATGACTTCCAGAAAGGCTCTGCTGCCCTAGTACCCAGATTGGGGAATGGAGAAATGCTACCTCCTTGTGGCCGTTTCTCACAACAGCAGCTTTGAACCCACTGCAAAAGGTCACTAAATTTTCACCAACTTGCAGTTCTGTAAATGACACCTGCCCTCCAGAAAATTTGTGGGGTCAAAAATCGACCAAAAACTTCAGAAGAGGGCAACCTTCGAAGAAGACAATTTCAAGAGATATATAGTACTCACGGGGTTTTATTTTAAGAGAAAAGAAAAAGGGGTAGGAATATGACGAATTTAAAAAATTTTAATGACATGCATACCCATATTACGAAAACCTATCAGCGCACAGCAGTCAGAATGGCCATTAGGAAAAATGCTGCAAAAAATAAACGGTGAAGGGAGTGTGGAGAAATGCGTACCCTCGGTTGTAAGGGGGGGCATGTAAAGAGCCACTAATGAAAACACAGTGTAGGTGCTTTGAAAAGGGAAACATTGAGCTACCAGTCAATCAATCACAACCACTGCTTGGCCTATCACCTGAGAAAATGAGAATCCAAAAGTCACAGGCTGGCAAACCTGTACGCCAGCAAGATTTACCATAGCCAGCACTTGGAAGCAATGAAAATGTCCATCAACCGAGGAATGCACCAGGAAGAAATGGTCCACGTACACAATGGAATATTACTCTAATAATAAATATAAATTAAATTTAAAAACAAACAAAAGCAAGGAGACATCAACATTTGTGGGTTTATCCGGGCACATTGCACTCTAATTTATAACCGATGAACACCACTGGCCGGTAGGTCTGTTTCCCTAGTACCAGCAAGGGGAATGTAGAAAGGCTGCCGCTCTCTGGCCGTTACCTGCAAACGCAGGTTTAAAGCCTGAAGTAATGGTCACTTCATATGAACAAGTACTGCAGGCCTGTAAATGAAACCTACCCTCAAAATGTCTTGAAGGAGATAATGGCCAAAATATTTCAAAGGGTGACACATACTTTAAGAAAACACTTTGAAGAAATAAGCTCTAATCACAGCTGGAAAAATAAAAAGGACATGTCTTAAAGCTCAATTTCAATGCATTATGAAACACATGCAAATTCAACCACAAAGAGGTATCAGTTCACACCACTCAGAATAATCATGAGCAAAAACTACAAAGAATAAAGCCTGAAGGTGCTGGGAAGAAATACATGCCCTGCACTTTAAGTGGGACGTAACCTGGAAAGAGCCACTAAGGACAACAGAACAGAGGTGCCTTTAAAAGGTAAACATTGAGCTACCATATGATCCAGCAGACCTATTCCTGGACCTATAAACTAAGAAGACAGAATTGGAAGGGCACAGCCACGCAAATCTGCATTCCATAGTTTTACAATAGCCAAGATATGGAAGTAACCAAAAAGTCCACTGACAGATGGGTGGACAAAGAAGAACTGCTACCTGTACAGATGGATTATGAGCTAGTGAAAAAATGAAACAATGCCATTTGCAGCACCATAGATGAGTCTAGAAGTAATCACGCAACTTGGAGTAAGTGAGAAATCGAAAGACACATATCCTTTCATATCACATATAGGGGTTACCTAAAAAATGATACAAACAAAGATATTTCCACAGACAAACACTATCATAGATTCATTAAAATATTGGGGCTTCCCTGGTGGCGCAGTGCTTGAGAATCTGCCTGCCAATGCAGGGGACACAGGTTCGAGCCCTGGTCTGGGAAGATCCCACATGCCACGGAGCAACTGGGCCGTGAGCCACAATTACTGAGCCTGCGCGTCTGGAGCCTGTGCTCCACAACCAGAGAGGCCATGATGGTGAGAGGCCCGCGCACCGCGATGAAGAGTGGTCCCCACTTGCCACAACTAGAGAAAGCCCTCGCACAGAAAAGAAGACCCAACACAGTCATAAATAGATAAATAAAAGAACGTGAATTTCTAAAAAAAAATCAGAATGTTAACAAACTTTAAAAAAAAAAATAAATAAATAAATAAATAAATAAATCTTATGGTTCACCAAATAGAAAGATGTGAGGATTGGATACATTACCATATTTAGGTTAACAGAGAGTTACAAACACATGTGAAATATATAATCACCAAAGACCTACACAATACCAAGAGAAGACTACTCAACATTGTGTCATAACCTACATGGGAAAAGGATCCGAAGAAGAATAGATATATGTATATGTGTGAAAGAACCACATCTTGCACACCTAGAACAAACAAAACATTGTAATCAAGTTTGCTGTGATAAAAAATAAAAATTAAGTTAAAAATACCAACAAGAAGTAATGAGACATAAAGGGCTTTTTCCTCGCAAATTCCATTCTTATTTACAACCTAGAACACCACTTCCAGTAAGGCTCTGTTGCCCTAGTAACCAGACTTGGTAAAGGGGAAATGCTGCCGCCTTGTGGCCAATTCCCGCAAGAGCAGCTTTTAACCCACAGCTAATGGTCACTTGCCATTCAAAATGACTCAAGGCTGTAAAGGACACCTGCCCTCAAAATTGTGCTGAGGTAGGGAATGGATAAAAGGATTCAAAAAAGGCAAAATGTTCATGAAGAGAGTATGAAGAGGTCAGTTTTACTCACTCTCTTTTTAAAGAAAGGAAAATGGATAAAAGCTCAGCCTCAGGAACTATTAGACTCATGCAATCTAATCTACGAAAACTTTTCAACTCACACCAGTCGACTGACCATTGGCAAAAAGTCTACAAACAATAAATGCTGAAGAGGTTTTAGAGAACTGTGTACCCTCTAGCTGCTGGTGAGATGTAAGAGGGTTAAACGCTAATAATGAGAACAGAAAGGAGCTGCGTTTAAAAGGAAAAATTGAGGTACCATTCAATCCAGCAGGCGCACCAATGGGCCTCTCACCTGAGAAGACCAGAATGAAGAAGACCCGGGCTGCAAAAGCTGCACTGCAGCCTGATTCACAATAGACAAGACAGTGAAGCAACCAAAATGTCCATCAACAGATGAAAGGATAAAGAAGAAGTGGTCCATGTACACAATGAATACTAGCCATGGAAAATAATGAAACACTGCTCTTTGAGGCACCATAGATGATCTTGGAGATAATCACAGAACATGAGGTAAGTCGGAAAGCAAAAGTCCTATATCCTATGATATCACATATAGGCGTTATCTAATAACTGACACAAATGAACATATTTCCACAGAGAAAGTCAATCACAGACTTATTAAAAAAAAACTATGCTTATTTAAAGGAAAGGTGGGGGTAATGGATAAATGAAGATTAGCATTACCATATGTATAAAATACATATTATATACATATATCAAAGAGACCGACCATATAGCACGGAAGGAATACAGAACACTCTGTAATAATTTACATGGGAAGAGGATCTCTACATAAATAGTTATATAGAATATGTAGATGAACCAGAGTGTGTACACCTTGGACGAGCAACATTCTAACCATTACCCCAATTGAAAAAATTAAAACAACGAACTAGGAGTAATGAGACATAAACTTATGGGGGGTTTTCCTGGCACATTCCATCCAAATTTAAAACCTAGGCAAACAACTTCCAGAACGGCTCTGCTGCCTAGTACCCAGATTTGGGAATGGAGAAATGCTGCATCCTTCTGGCCGTTTCCCACAAGAGCAGCTTTAAACCCACTGCAAAAGGTCACTAAATATTCACCAATTGCAGGTCTGTAAATGACACTGGCCCTCCAAAAAATACTGAGGTCGAAAATCGACCAAAAAATTCCAGAGTGTAACCTTCCAAAAAGAAAATTTGAAGAGGTATATTATAGTCACACTTTTTTGCTTTTTTCTTTTAACAGAAAAGAAAAAGGCGTGGAAAAATGATGAAATGTAGGAATTTTTACAGACATGTAAACCCAAATTACAAAAACCTATCAGCTCACACCAGTCAGAATGGCCATCAACAAAAATGCTGCAAAGAATAAATGCTGACGTGATTGTGGAGAAATGCGTACCCTCGATTCTAAGGGGGACGTGGTAAGAGCCACTAATGAAAGCACAATTGAGGTGCCTTGAAAAGGTAAACGTTGAGCTACCATACCAGTTAATCAATCATACCCACTGCTGGGTCTATCACCTGAGAAAATGAAAATCAAAAATCACAGGCTGTCAATCCTGCACTCCAGCAATATTTACCATAGGCAACACTTGGAAGCAACGAAAATGTCCATCAACAGAGGAATGCACCAAGAAGAAGTGGTCCAAGTACACAATGGAATATTAGCCATGGAAAACATTGAAGCACTGCTCTTTGAGGCACCATAGATGAGCCTGGAGATAATCACAAAACATGAAGTAGGTCGGAAAGCAAAACACCTATATCCTATATTATCACTTATGGCATTATCTAATAACTGACACAGATGAACATATTTCCAAAGAGAAAGACACTCACAGGCTTAGAAAACAAACTATGCTCATCTGAAAGGAAAGGAGGGGGGAAATTGAGAAATGAAGATTAGTGTTACTCTACATATACAAATACATATTATATACATGTATCAAAAAGACCGAACATATAGCAAGAGAGGTCGACGGAACACTGTAATATTTTACATGGGAAGAGGATCTGTACATTAATAGACATACATAATGTACAAATGAACCAGATTGTGTACACCTAGGACAAACAATATTCTAAACATTACCCAGATTAAAAAAATTTTAAAAACCAAAAAGAAGTAATGAGACATAAACTTACGGGGATTTCTCCTGGCACATTCCATTCTAATTTATAACCTAGGACAATGACTTCCAGAAAGGCTCTGCTGCCCTAGTACCCAGATTGGGGAATGGAGAAATGCTACCTCCTTGTGGCCGTTTCTCACAACAGCAGCTTTGAACCCACTGCAAAAGGTCACTAAATTTTCACCAACTTGCAGTTCTGCAAATGACACCTGCCCTCCAGAAAATTTTTGGGGTCAAAAATCGACCAAAAACTTCAGAAGAGGGCAACCTTCGAAGAAGACAATTTCAAGAGCTATATAGTACTCACGGGGTTTTATTTTAAGAGAAAAGAAAAAGGGGTAGGAATATGACGAATTTAAAAAATTTTAATGACATGCATACCCATATTACGAAAACCTATCAGCGCACAGCAGTCAGAATGGCCATTAGGAAAAATGCTGCAAAAAATAAACGGTGAAGGGAGTGTGGAGAAATGCGTACCCTCGGTTGTAAGGGGGGGCATGTAAAGAGCCACTAATGAAAACACAGTGTAGGTGCTTTGAAAAGGGAAACATTGAGCTACCAGTCAATCAATCACAACCACTGCTTGGCCTATCACCTGAGAAAATGAGAATCCAAAAGTCACAGGCTGGCAAACCTGTACGCCAGCAAGATTTACCATAGCCAGCACTTGGAAGCAATGAAAATGTCCATCAACCGAGGAATGCACCAGGAAGAAATGGTCCACGTACACAATGGAATATTACTCTAATAATAAATATAAATTAAATTTAAAAACAAACAAAAGCAAGGAGACATCAACATTTGTGGGTTTATCCGGGCACATTACACTCTAATTTATAACCGATGAACACCACTGGCCGGTAGGTCTGTTTCCCTAGTACCAGCAAGGGGAATGTAGAAAGGCTGCCGCTCTCTGGCCGTTACCTGCAAACGCAGGTTTAAAGCCTGAAGTAATGGTCACTTCATATGAACAAGTACTGCAGGCCTGTAAATGAAACCTACCCTCAAAATCTCTTGAAGGAGATAATGGCCAAAATATTTCAAAGGGTGACACATACTTTAAGAAAACACTTTGAAGAAATAAGCTCTAATCACAGCTGGAAAAATAAAAAGGACATGTCTTAAAGCTCAATTTCAATGCATTATGAAACACATGCAAATTCAACCACAAAGAGGTATCAGTTCACACCACTCAGAATAATCATGAGCAAAAACTACAAAGAATAAAGCCTGAAGGTGCTGGGAGGAAATACATGCCCTGCACTTTAAGTGGGACGTAACCTGGAAAGAGCCACTAAGGACAACAGAACAGAGGTGCCTTTAAAAGGTAAACATTGAGCTACCATATGATCCAGCAGACCTATTCCTGGACCTATAAACTAAGAAGACAGAATTGGAAGGGCACAGCCACGCAAATCTGCATTCCATAGTTTTACAATAGCCAAGATATGGAAGTAACCAAAAAGTCCACTGACAGATGGGTGGACAAAGAAGAACTGCTACCTGTACAGATGGATTATGAGCTAGTGAAAAAATGAAACAATGCCATTTGCAGCACCATAGATGAGTCTAGAAGTAATCACGCAACTTGGAGTAAGTGAGAAATCGAAAGACACATATCCTATCATATCACATATAGGGGTTACCTAAAAAATGATACAAACAAAGATATTTCCACAGACAAACACTATCATAGATTCATTAAAATATTGGGGCTTCCCTGGTGGCGCAGTGCTTGAGAATCTGCCTGCCAATGCAGGGGACACAGGTTCGAGCCCTGGTCTGGGAAGATCCCACATGCCACGGAGCAACTGGGCCGTGAGCCACAATTACTGAGCCTGCGCGTCTGGAGCCTGTGCTCCACAACCAGAGAGGCCATGATGGTGAGAGGCCCGCGCACCGCGATGAAGAGTGGTCCCCACTTGCCACAACTAGAGAAAGCCCTCGCACAGAAAAGAAGACCCAACACAGTCATAAATAGATAAATAAAAGAACGTGAATTTCTAAAAAAAAATCAGAATGTTAACAAACTTTAAAAAAATAAATAAATAAATAAATAAATAAATAAATCTTATGGTTCACCAAATAGAAAGATGTGAGGATTGGATACATTACCATATTTAGGTTAACAGAGAGTTACAAACACATGTGAAATATATAATCACCAAAGACCTACACAATACCAAGAGAAGACTACTCAACATTGTGTCATAACCTACATGGGAAAAGGATCCGAAGAAGAATAGATATATGTATATGTGTGAAAGAACCACATCTTGCACACCTAGAACAAACAAAACATTGTAATCAAGTTTGCTGTGATAAAAAATAAAAATTAAGTTAAAAATACCAACAAGAAGTAATGAGACATAAAGGGCTTTTTCCTCGCAAATTCCATTCTTATTTACAACCTAGAACACCACTTCCAGTAAGGCTCTGTTGCCCTAGTAACCAGACTTGGTAAAGGGGAAATGCTGCCGCCTTGTGGCCAATTCCCGCAAGAGCAGCTTTTAACCCACAGCTAATGGTCACTTGCCATTCAAAATGACTCAAGGCTGTAAAGGACACCTGCCCTCAAAATTGTGCTGAGGTAGGGAATGGATAAAAGGATTCAAAAAAGGCAAAATGTTCATGAAGAGAGTATGAAGAGGTCAGTTTTACTCACTCTCTTTTTAAAGAAAGGAAAATGGATAAAAGCTCAGCCTCAGGAACTATTAGACTCATGCAATCTAATCTACGAAAACTTTTCAACTCACACCAGTCGACTGACCATTGGCAAAAAGTCTACAAACAATAAATGCTGAAGAGGTTTTAGAGAACTGTGTACCCTCTAGCTGCTGGTGAGATGTAAGAGGGTTAAACGCTAATAATGAGAACAGAAAGGAGCTGCGTTTAAAAGGAAAAATTGAGGTACCATTCAATCCAGCAGGCGCACCAATGGGCCTCTCACCTGAGAAGACCAGAATGAAGAAGACCCGGGCTGCAAAAGCTGCACTGCAGCCTGATTCACAATAGACAAGACAGTGAAGCAACCAAAATGTCCATCAACAGATGAAAGGATAAAGAAGAAGTGGTCCATGTACACAATGAATACTAGCCATGGAAAATAATGAAACACTGCTCTTTGAGGCACCATAGATGATCTTGGAGATAATCACAGAACATGAGGTAAGTCGGAAAGCAAAAGTCCTATATCCTATGATATCACATATAGGCGTTATCTAATAACTGACACAAATGAACATATTTCCACAGAGAAAGTCAATCACAGACTTATTAAAAAAAAACTATGCTTATTTAAAGGAAAGGTGGGGGTAATGGATAAATGAAGATTAGCATTACCATATGTATAAAATACATATTATATACATATATCAAAGAGACCGACCATATAGCACGGAAGGAATACAGAACACTCTGTAATAATTTACATGGGAAGAGGATCTCTACATAAATAGTTATATAGAATATGTAGATGAACCAGAGTGTGTACACCTTGGACGAGCAACATTCTAACCATTACCCCAATTGAAAAAATTAAAACAACGAACTAGGAGTAATGAGACATAAACTTATGGGGGGTTTTCCTGGCACATTCCATCCAAATTTAAAACCTAGGCAAACAACTTCCAGAACGGCTCTGCTGCCTAGTACCCAGATTTGGGAATGGAGAAATGCTGCATCCTTCTGGCCGTTTCCCACAAGAGCAGCTTTAAACCCACTGCAAAAGGTCACTAAATATTCACCAATTGCAGGTCTGTAAATGACACTGGCCCTCCAAAAAATACTGAGGTCGAAAATCGACCAAAAAATTCCAGAGTGTAACCTTCCAAAAAGAAAATTTGAAGAGGTATATTATAGTCACACTTTTTTGCTTTTTTCTTTTAACAGAAAAGAAAAAGGCGTGGAAAAATGATGAAATGTAGGAATTTTTACAGACATGTAAACCCAAATTACAAAAACCTATCAGCTCACACCAGTCAGAATGGCCATCAACAAAAATGCTGCAAAGAATAAATGCTGACGTGATTGTGGAGAAATGCGTACCCTCGATTCTAAGGGGGACGTGGTAAGAGCCACTAATGAAAGCACAATTGAGGTGCCTTGAAAAGGTAAACGTTGAGCTACCATACCAGTTAATCAATCATACCCACTGCTGGGTCTATCACCTGAGAAAATGAAAATCAAAAATCACAGGCTGTCAATCCTGCACTCCAGCAATATTTACCATAGGCAACACTTGGAAGCAACGAAAATGTCCATCAACAGAGGAATGCACCAAGAAGAAGTGGTCCAAGTACACAATGGAATATTAGCCATGGAAAACATTGAAGCACTGCTCTTTGAGGCACCATAGATGAGCCTGGAGATAATCACAAAACATGAAGTAGGTCGGAAAGCAAAACACCTATATCCTATATTATCACTTATGGCATTATCTAATAACTGACACAGATGAACATATTTCCAAAGAGAAAGACACTCACAGGCTTAGAAAACAAACTATGCTCATCTGAAAGGAAAGGAGGGGGGAAATTGAGAAATGAAGATTAGTGTTACTCTACATATACAAATACATATTATATACATGTATCAAAAAGACCGAACATATAGCAAGAGAGGTCGACGGAACACTGTAATATTTTACATGGGAAGAGGATCTGTACATTAATAGACATACATAATGTACAAATGAACCAGATTGTGTACACCTAGGACAAACAATATTCTAAACATTACCCAGATTAAAAAAATTTTAAAAACCAAAAAGAAGTAATGAGACATAAACTTACGGGGATTTCTCCTGGCACATTCCATTCTAATTTATAACCTAGGACAATGACTTCCAGAAAGGCTCTGCTGCCCTAGTACCCAGATTGGGGAATGGAGAAATGCTACCTCCTTGTGGCCGTTTCTCACAACAGCAGCTTTGAACCCACTGCAAAAGGTCACTAAATTTTCACCAACTTGCAGTTCTGCAAATGACACCTGCCCTCCAGAAAATTTTTGGGGTCAAAAATCGACCAAAAACTTCAGAAGAGGGCAACCTTCGAAGAAGACAATTTCAAGAGCTATATAGTACTCACGGGGTTTTATTTTAAGAGAAAAGAAAAAGGGGTAGGAATATGACGAATTTAAAAAATTTTAATGACATGCATACCCATATTACGAAAACCTATCAGCGCACAGCAGTCAGAATGGCCATTAGGAAAAATGCTGCAAAAAATAAACGGTGAAGGGAGTGTGGAGAAATGCGTACCCTCGGTTGTAAGGGGGGGCATGTAAAGAGCCACTAATGAAAACACAGTGTAGGTGCTTTGAAAAGGGAAACATTGAGCTACCAGTCAATCAATCACAACCACTGCTTGGCCTATCACCTGAGAAAATGAGAATCCAAAAGTCACAGGCTGGCAAACCTGTACGCCAGCAAGATTTACCATAGCCAGCACTTGGAAGCAATGAAAATGTCCATCAACCGAGGAATGCACCAGGAAGAAATGGTCCACGTACACAATGGAATATTACTCTAATAATAAATATAAATTAAATTTAAAAACAAACAAAAGCAAGGAGACATCAACATTTGTGGGTTTATCCGGGCACATTGCACTCTAATTTATAACCGATGAACACCACTGGCCGGTACGTCTGTTTCCCTAGTACCAGCAAGGGGAATGTAGAAAGGCTGCCGCTCTCTGGCCGTTACCTGCAAACGCAGGTTTAAAGCCTGAAGTAATGGTCACTTCATATGAACAAGTACTGCAGGCCTGTAAATGAAACCTACCCTCAAAATGTCTTGAAGGAGATAATGGCCAAAATATTTCAAAGGGTGACACATACTTTAAGAAAACACTTTGAAGAAATAAGCTCTAATCACAGCTGGAAAAATAAAAAGGACATGTCTTAAAGCTCAATTTCAATGCATTATGAAACACATGCAAATTCAACCACAAAGAGGTATCAGTTCACACCACTCAGAATAATCATGAGCAAAAACTACAAAGAATAAAGCCTGAAGGTGCTGGGAAGAAATACATGCCCTGCACTTTAAGTGGGACGTAACCTGGAAAGAGCCACTAAGGACAACAGAACAGAGGTGCCTTTAAAAGGTAAACATTGAGCTACCATATGATCCAGCAGACCTATTCCTGGACCTATAAACTAAGAAGACAGAATTGGAAGGGCACAGCCACGCAAATCTGCATTCCATAGTTTTACAATAGCCAAGATATGGAAGTAACCAAAAAGTCCACTGACAGATGGGTGGACAAAGAAGAACTGCTACCTGTACAGATGGAATATGAGCTAGTGAAAAAATGAAACAATGCCATTTGCAGCACCATAGATGAGTCTAGAAGTAATCACGCAACTTGGAGTAAGTGAGAAAGCGAAAGACACATATCCTATCATATCACGTATAGGGGTTACCTAAAAAATGATACAAACAAAGATATTTCCACAGACAAACACTATCATAGATTCATTAAAATATTGGGGCTTCCCTGGTGGCGCAGTGCTTGAGAATCTGCCTGCCAATGCAGGGGACACAGGTTCGAGCCCTGGTCTGGGAAGATCCCACATGCCACGGAGCAACTGGGCCGTGAGCCACAATTACTGAGCCTGTGCGTCTGGAGACTGTGCTCCACAACCAGAGAGGCCTTGATGGTGAGAGGCCCGCGCACCGCGATGAAGAGTGGTCCCCACTTGCCACAACTAGAGAAAGCCCTCGCACAGAAAAGAAGACCCAACACAGTCATAAATAGATAAATAAAAGAACGTGAATTTCTAAAAAAAAATCAGAATGTTAACAAACTTTAAAAAAATACATAAATAAATAAATAAATAAATAAATCTTATGGTTCACCAAATAGAAAGATGTGAGGATTGGATACATTACCATATTTAGGTTAACAGAGAGTTACAAACACATGTGAAATATATAATCACCAAAGACCTACACAATACCAAGAGAAGACTACTCAACATTGTGTCATAACCTACATGGGAAAAGGATCCGAAGAAGAATAGATATATGTATATGTGTGAAAGAACCACATCTTGCACACCTAGAACAAACAAAACATTGTAATCAAGTTTGCTGTGATAAAAAATAAAAATTAAGTTAAAAATACCAACAAGAAGTAATGAGACATAAAGAGCTTTTTCCTCGCAAATTCCATTCTTATTTACAACCTAGAACACCACTTCCAGTAAGGCTCTGTTGCCCTAGTAACCAGACTTGGTAAAGGGGAAATGCTGCCGCCTTGTGGCCAATTCCCGCAAGAGCAGCTTTTAACCCACAGCTAATGGTCACTTGCCATTCAAAATGACTCAAGGCTGTAAAGGACACCTGCCCTCAAAATTGTGCTGAGGTAGGGAATGGTTAAAAGGATTCAAAAAAGGCAAGATGTTCATGAAGAGAGTATGAAGAGGTCAGTTTTACTCACTCTCTTTTTAAAGAAAGGAAAATGGATAAAAGCTCAGCCTCAGGAACTATTAGACTCATGCAATCTAATCTACGAAAACTTTTCAACTCACACCAGTCGACTGACCATTGGCAAAAAGTCTACAAACAATAAATGCTGAAGAGGTTTTAGAGAACTGTGTACCCTCTAGCTGCTGGTGAGATGTAAGAGGGTAAAACGCTAATAATGAGAACAGAAAGGAGCTGCGTTTAAAAGGAAAAATTGAGGTACCATTCAATCCAGCAGGCGCACCAATGGGCCTCTCACCTGAGAAGACCAGAATGAGGAAGACCCGGGCTGCAAAAGCTGCACTGCAGCCTGATTCACAATAGACAAGACAGTGAAGCAACCAAAATGTCCATCAACAGATGAAAGGATAAAGAAGAAGTGGTCCATGTACACAATGAATACTAGCCATGGAAAATAATGAAACACTGCTCTTTGAGGCACCATAGATGATCTTGGAGATAATCACAGAACATGAGGTAAGTCGGAAAGCAAAAGTCCTATATCCTATGATATCACATATAGGCGTTATCTAATAACTGACACAAATGAACATATTTCCACAGAGAAAGTCAATCACAGACTTATTAAAAAAAAACTATGCTTATTTAAAGGAAAGGTGGGGGAAATGGATAAATGAAGATTAGCATTACCATATGTATAAAATACATATTATATACATATATCAAAGAGACCGACTATATAGCACGGAAGGAATACAGAACACTCTGTAATAATTTACACGGGAAGAGGATCTCTACATAAATAGTTATATAGAATATGTAGATGAACCAGAGTGTGTACACCTTGGACGAGCAACATTCTAACCATTACCCCAATTGAAAAAATTAAAACAACGAACTAGGAGTAATGAGACATAAACTTATGGGGGGTTTTCCTGGCACATTCCATCCAAATTTAAAACCTAGGCAAACAACTTCCAGAACGGCTCTGCTGCCTAGTACCCAGATTTGGGAATGGAGAAATGCTGCATCCTTCTGGCCGTTTCCCACAAGAGCAGCTTTAAACCCACTGCAAAAGGTCACTAAATATTCACCAATTGCAGGTCTGTAAATGACACTGGCCCTCCAATAAATACTGAGGTCGAAAATCGACCAAAAAATTCCAGAGTGTAACCTTCCAAAAAGAAAATTTGAAGAGGTATATTATAGTCACACTTTTTTGCTTTTTTCTTTTAACAGAAAAGAAAAAGGCATGGAAAAATGATGAAATGTAGGAATTTTTACAGACATGTAAACCCAAATTACAAAAACCTATCAGCTCACACCAGTCAGAATGGCCATCAACAAAAATGCTGCAAAGAATAAATGCTGACGTGATTGTGGAGAAATGCGTACCCTCGATTCTAAGGGGGACGTGGTAAGAGCCACTAATGAAAGCACAATTGAGGTGCCTTGAAAAGGTAAACGTTGAGCTACCATACCAGTCAATCAATCATACCCACTGCTGGGTTTATCACCTGAGAAAATGAAAATCAAAAATCACAGGCTGGCAATCCTGCACTCCAGCAATATTTACCATAGGCAACAATTGGAAGCAACGAAAATGTCCATCAACAGAGGAATGCACCAAGAAGAAGCGGTCCAAGTACACAATGGAATATTAGCCATGGAAAACATTGAAGCACTGCTCTTTGAGGCACCATAGATGAGCCTGGAGATAATCACAAAACATGAAGTAGGTCGGAAAGCAAAACACCTATATCCTATATTATCACTTATGGCATTATCTAATAACTGACACAGATGAACATATTTCCAAAGAGAAAGACACTCACAGGCTTAGAAAACAAACTATGCTCATCTGAAAGGAAAGGAGGGGGGAAATTGAGAAATGAAGATTAGTGTTACTCTACATATACAAATACATATTATATAAATGTATCAAAAAGACCGAACATATAGCAAGAGAGGTCGATGGAACACTGTAATATTTTACATGGGAAGAGGATCTGTACATTAATAGACATACATAATGTACAAATGAACCAGATTGTGTACACCTAGGACAAACAATATTCTAAACATTACCCAGATTAAAAAAATTTTAAAAACCAAAAAGAAGTAATGAGACATAAACTTACGGGGATTTCTCCTGGCACATTCCATTCTAATTTACAACCTAGGACAATGACTTCCAGAAAGGCTCTGCTGCCCTAGTACCCAGATTGGGGAATGGAGAAATGCTACCTCCTTGTGGCCGTTTCTCACAACAGCAGCTTTGAACCCACTGCAAAAGGTCACTAAATTTTCACCAACTTGCAGTTCTGCAAATGACACCTGCCCTCCAGAAAATTTTTGGGGTCAAAAATCGACCAAAAATTTCAGAAGAGGGCAACCTTCGAAGAAGACAATTTCAAGAGCTATATAGTACTCACGGGGTTTTATTTTAAGAGAAAAGAAAAAGGGGTAGGAATATGACGAATTTAAAAAATTTTAATGACATGCATACCCATATTACGAAAACCTATCAGCGCACAGCAGTCAGAATGGCCATTAGGAAAAATGCTGCAAAAAATAAACGGTGAAGGGAGTGTGGAGAAATGCGTACCCTCGGTTGTAAGGGGGGGCATGTAAAGAGCCACTAATGAAAACACAGTGTAGGTGCTTTGAAAAGGGAAACATTGAGCTACCAGTCAATCAATCACAACCACTGCTTGGCCTATCACCTGAGAAAATGAGAATCCAAAAGTCACAGGCTGGCAAACCTGTACGCCAGCAAGATTTACCATAGCCAGCACTTGGAAGCAATGAAAATGTCCATCAACCGAGGAATGCACCAGGAAGAAATGGTCCACGTACACAATGGAATATTACTCTAATAATAAATATAAATTAAATTTAAAAACAAACAAAAGCAAGGAGACATCAACATTTGTGGGTTTATCCGGGCACATTGCACTCTAATTTATAACCGATGAACACCACTGGCCGGTAGGTCTGTTTCCCTAGTACCAGCAAGGGGAATGTAGAAAGGCTGCCGCTCTCTGGCCGTTACCTGCAAACGCAGGTTTAAAGCCTGAAGTAATGGTCACTTCATATGAACAAGTACTGCAGGCCTGTAAATGAAACCTACCCTCAAAATGTCTTGAAGGAGATAATGGCCAAAATATTTCAAAGGGTGACACATACTTTAAGAAAACACTTTGAAGAAATAAGCTCTAATCACAGCTGGAAAAATAAAAAGGACATGTCTTAAAGCTCAATTTCAATGCATTATGAAACACATGCAAATTCAACCACAAAGAGGTATCAGTTCACACCACTCAGAATAATCATGAGCAAAAACTACAAAGAATAAAGCCTGAAGGTGCTGGGAAGAAATACATGCCCTGCACTTTAAGTGGGACGTAACCTGGAAAGAGCCACTAAGGACAACAGAACAGAGGTGCCTTTAAAAGGTAAACATTGAGCTACCATATGATCCAGCAGACCTATTCCTGGACCTATAAACTAAGAAGACAGAATTGGAAGGGCACAGCCACGCAAATCTGCATTCCATAGTTTTACAATAGCCAAGATATGGAAGTAACCAAAAAGTCCACTGACAGATGGGTGGACAAAGAAGAACTGCTACCTGTACAGATGGAATATGAGCTAGTGAAAAAATGAAACAATGCCATTTGCAGCACCATAGATGAGTCTAGAAGTAATCACGCAACTTGGAGTAAGTGAGAAAGCGAAAGACACATATCCTATCATATCACGTATAGGGGTTACCTAAAAAATGATACAAAGATATTTCCACAGACAAACACTATCATAGATTCATTAAAATATTGGGGCTTCCCTGGTGGCGCAGTGCTTGAGAATCTGCCTGCCAATGCAGGGGACACAGGTTCGAGCCCTGGTCTGGGAAGATCCCACATGCCACGGAGCAACTGGGCCGTGAGCCACAATTACTGAGCCTGCGTGTCTGGAGCCTGTGCTCCACAACCAGAGAGGCCATGATGGTGAGAGGCCCGCGCACCGCGATGAAGAGTGGTCCCCACTTGCCACAACTAGAGAAACCCTCGCACAGAAAAGAAGACCCAACACAGTCATAAATAGATAAATAAAAGAACGTGAATTTCTAAAAAAAAAATCAGAATGTTAACAAACTTTAAAAAAATAAATAAATAAATAAATAAATAAATCTTATGGTTCACCAAATAGAAAGATGTGAGGATTGGATACATTACCATATTTAGGTTAACAGAGAGTTACAAACACATGTGAAATATATAATCACCAAAGACCTACACAATACCAAGAGAAGACTACTCAACATTGTGTCATAACCTACATGGGAAAAGGATCCGAAGAAGAATAGATATATGTATATGTGTGAAAGAACCACATCTTGCACACCTAGAACAAACAAAACATTGTAATCAAGTTTGCTGTGATAAAAAATAAAAATTAAGTTAAAAATACCAACAAGAAGTAATGAGACATAAAGGGCTTTTTCCTCGCAAATTCCATTCTTATTTACAACCTAGAACACCACTTCCAGTAAGGCTCTGTTGCCCTAGTAACCAGACTTGGTAAAGGGGAAATGCTGCCGCCTTGTGGCCAATTCCCGCAAGAGCAGCTTTTAACCCACAGCTAATGGTCACTTGCCATTCAAAATGACTCAAGGCTGTAAAGGACACCTGCCCTCAAAATTGTGCTGAGGTAGGGAATGGATAAAAGGATTCAAAAAAGGCAAGATGTTCATGAAGAGAGTATGAAGAGGTCAGTTTTACACACTCTCTTTTTAAAGAAAGGAAAATGGATAAAAGCTCAGCCTCAGGAACTATTAGACTCATGCAATCTAATCTACGAAAACTTTTCAACTCACACCAGTCGACTGACCATTGGCAAAAAGTCTACAAACAATAAATGCTGAAGAGGTTTTAGAGAACTGTGTACCCTCTAGCTGCTGGTGAGATGTAAGAGGGTTAAACGCTAATAATGAGAACAGAAAGGAGCTGCGTTTAAAAGGAAAAATTGAGGTACCATTCAATCCAGCAGGCGCACCAATGGGCCTCTCACCTGAGAAGACCAGAATGAAGAAGACCCGGGCTGCAAAAGCTGCACTGCAGCCTGATTCACAATAGACAAGACAGTGAAGCAACCAAAATGTCCATCAACAGATGAAAGGATAAAGAAGAAGTGGTCCATGTACACAATGAATACTAGCCATGGAAAATAATGAAACACTGCTCTTTGAGGCACCATAGATGATCTTGGAGATAATCACAGAACATGAGGTAAGTCGGAAAGCAAAAGTCCTATATCCTATGATATCACATATAGGCGTTATCTAATAACTGACACAAATGAACATATTTCCACAGAGAAAGTCAATCACAGACTTATTAAAAAAAAACTATGCTTATTTAAAGGAAAGGTGGGGGTAATGGATAAATGAAGATTAGCATTACCATATGTATAAAATACATATTATATACATATATCAAAGAGACCGACCATATAGCACGGAAGGAATACAGAACACTCTGTAATAATTTACATGGGAAGAGGATCTCTACATAAATAGTTATATAGAATATGTAGATGAACCAGAGTGTGTACACCTTGGACGAGCAACATTCTAACCATTACCCCAATTGAAAAAATTAAAACAACGAACTAGGAGGAATGAGACATAAACTTATGGGGGGTTTTCCTGGCACATTCCATCCAAATTTAAAACCTAGGCAAACAACTTCCAGAACGGCTCTGCTGCCTAGTACCCAGATTTGGGAATGGAGAAATGCTGCATCCTTCTGGCCGTTTCCCACAAGAGCAGCTTTAAACCCACTGCAAAAGGTCACTAAATATTCACCAATTGCAGGTCTGTAAATGACACTGGCCCTCCAAAAAATACTGAGGTCGAAAATCGACCAAAAAATTCCAGAGTGTAACCTTCCAAAAAGAAAATTTGAAGAGGTATATTATAGTCACACTTTTTTGCTTTTTTCTTTTAACAGAAAAGAAAAAGGCGTGGAAAAATGATGAAATGTAGGAATTTTTACAGACATGTAAACCCAAATTACAAAAACCTATCAGCTCACACCAGTCAGAATGGCCATCAACAAAAATGCTGCAAAGAATAAATGCTGACGTGATTGTGGAGAAATGCGTACCCTCGATTCTAAGGGGGACGTGGTAAGAGCCACTAATGAAAGCACAATTGAGGTGCCTTGAAAAGGTAAACGTTGAGCTACCATACCAGTTAATCAATCATACCCACTGCTGGGTCTATCACCTGAGAAAATGAAAATCAAAAATCACAGGCTGTCAATCCTGCACTCCAGCAATATTTACCACAGGCAACACTTGGAAGCAACGAAAATGTCCATCAACAGAGGAATGCACCAAGAAGAAGTGGTCCAAGTACGCAATGGAATATTAGCCATCGAAAACATTGAAGCACTGCTCTTTGAGGCACCATAGATGAGCCTGGAGATAATCACAAAACATGAAGTAGGTCGGAAAGCAAAACACCTATATCCTATATTATCACTTATGGCATTATCTAATAACTGACACAGATGAACATATTTCCAAAGAGAAAGACACTCACAGGCTTAGAAAACAAACTATGCTCATCTGAAAGGAAAGGAGGGGGGAAATTGAGAAATGAAGATTAGTGTTACTCTACATATACAAATACATATTATATACATGTATCAAAAAGACCGAACATATAGCAAGAGAGGTCAACGGAACACTGTAATATTTTACATGGGAAGAGGATCTGTACATTAATAGACATACATAATGTACAAATGAACCAGATTGTGTACACCTAGGACAAACAATATTCTAAACATTACCCAGATTAAAAAAATTTTAAAAACCAAAAAGAAGTAATGAGACATAAACTTATGGGGATTTCTCCTGGCACATTCCTTTCTAATTTACAACCTAGGACAATGACTTCCAGAAAGGCTCTGCTGCCCTAGTACCCAGATTGGGGAATGGAGAAATGCTACCTCCTTGTGGCCGTTTCTCACAACAGCAGCTTTGAACCCACTGCAAAAGGTCACTAAATTTTCACCAACTTGCAGTTCTGTAAATGACACCTGCCCTCCAGAAAATTTGTGGGGTCAAAAATCGACCAAAAACTTCAGAAGAGGGCAACCTTCGAAGAAGACAATTTCAAGAGATATATAGTACTCACGGGGTTTTATTTTAAGAGAAAAGAAAAAGGGGTAGGAATATGACGAATTTAAAAAATTTTAATGACATGCATACCCATATTACGAAAACCTATCAGCTCACAGCACTCAGAATGGCCATTAGGAAAAATGCTGCAAAAAATAAACGGTGAAGGGAGTGTGGAGAAATGCGTACCCTCGGTTGTAAGGGGGGGCATGTAAAGAGCCACTAATGAAAACACAGTGTAGGTGCTTTGAAAAGGGAAACATTGAGCTACCAGTCAATCAATCACAACCACTGCTTGGCCTATCACCTGAGAAAATGAGAATCCAAAAGTCACAGGCTGGCAAACCTGTACGCCAGCAAGATTTACCATAGCCAGCACTTGGAAGCAATGAAAATGTCCATCAACCGAGGAATGCACCAGGAAGAAATGGTCCACGTACACAATGGAATATTACTCTAATAATAAATATAAATTAAATTTAAAAACAAACAAAGGCAAGGAGACATCAACATTTGTGGGTTTATCCGGGCACATTGCACTCTAATTTATAACCGATGAACACCACTGGCCGGTAGGTCTGTTTCCCTAGTACCAGCAAGGGGAATGTAGAAAGGCTGCCGCTCTCTGGCCGTTACCTGCAAACGCAGGTTTAAAGCCTGAAGTAATGGTCACTTCATATGAACAAGTACTGCAGGCCTGTAAATGAAACCTACCCTCAAAATGTCTTGAAGGAGATAATGGCCAAAATATTTCAAAGGGTGACACATACTTTAAGAAAACACTTTGAAGAAATAAGCTCTAATCACAGCTGGAAAAATAAAAAGGACATGTCTTAAAGCTCAATTTCAATGCATTATGAAACACATGCAAATTCAACCACAAAGAGGTATCAGTTCACACCACTCAGAATAATCATGAGCAAAAACTACAAAGAATAAAGCCTGAAGGTGCTGGGAAGAAATACATGCCCTGCACTTTAAGTGGGACGTAACCTGGAAAGAGCCACTAAGGACAACAGAACAGAGGTGCCTTTAAAAGGTAAACATTGAGCTACCATATGATCCAGCAGACCTATTCCTGGACCTATAAACTAAGAAGACAGAATTGGAAGGGCACAGCCACGCAAATCTGCATTCCATAGTTTTACAATAGCCAAGATATGGAAGTAACCAAAAAGTCCACTGACAGATGGGTGGACAAAGAAGAACTGCTACCTGTACAGATGGATTATGAGCTAGTGAAAAAATGAAACAATGCCATTTGCAGCACCATAGATGAGTCTAGAAGTAATCACGCAACTTGGAGTAAGTGAGAAATCGAAAGACACATATCCTATCATATCACATATAGGGGTTACCTAAAAAATGATACAAACAAAGATATTTCCACAGACAAACACTATCATAGATTCATTAAAATATTGGGGCTTCCCTGGTGGCGCAGTGCTTGAGAATCTGCCTGCCAATGCAGGGGACACAGGTTCGAGCCCTGGTCTGGGAAGATCCCACATGCCACGGAGCAACTGGGCCGTGAGCCACAATTACTGAGCCTGCGCGTCTGGAGCCTGTGCTCCACAACCAGAGAGGCCATGATGGTGAGAGGCCCGCGCACCGCGATGAAGAGTGGTCCCCACTTGCCACAACTAGAGAAAGCCCTCGCACAGAAAAGAAGACCCAACACAGTCATAAATAGATAAATAAAAGAACGTGAATTTCTAAAAAAAAATCAGAATGTTAACAAACTTTAAAAAAAAAAATAAATAAATAAATAAATAAATAAATCTTATGGTTCACCAAATAGAAAGATGTGAGGATTGGATACATTACCATATTTAGGTTAACAGAGAGTTACAAACACATGTGAAATATATAATCACCAAAGACCTACACAATACCAAGAGAAGACTACTCAACATTGTGTCATAACCTACATGGGAAAAGGATCCGAAGAAGAATAGATATATGTATATGTGTGAAAGAACCACATCTTGCACACCTAGAACAAACAAAACATTGTAATCAAGTTTGCTGTGATAAAAAATAAAAATTAAGTTAAAAATACCAACAAGAAGTAATGAGACATAAAGGGCTTTTTCCTCGCAAATTCCATTCTTATTTACAACCTAGAACACCACTTCCAGTAAGGCTCTGTTGCCCTAGTAACCAGACTTGGTAAAGGGGAAATGCTGCCGCCTTGTGGCCAATTCCCGCAAGAGCAGCTTTTAACCCACAGCTAATGGTCACTTGCCATTCAAAATGACTCAAGGCTGTAAAGGACACCTGCCCTCAAAATTGTGCTGAGGTAGGGAATGGATAAAAGGATTCAAAAAAGGCAAAATGTTCATGAAGAGAGTATGAAGAGGTCAGTTTTACTCACTCTCTTTTTAAAGAAAGGAAAATGGATAAAAGCTCAGCCTCAGGAACTATTAGACTCATGCAATCTAATCTACGAAAACTTTTCAACTCACACCAGTCGACTGACCATTGGCAAAAAGTCTACAAACAATAAATGCTGAAGAGGTTTTAGAGAACTGTGTACCCTCTAGCTGCTGGTGAGATGTAAGAGGGTTAAACGCTAATAATGAGAACAGAAAGGAGCTGCGTTTAAAAGGAAAAATTGAGGTACCATTCAATCCAGCAGGCGCACCAATGGGCCTCTCACCTGAGAAGACCAGAATGAAGAAGACCCGGGCTGCAAAAGCTGCACTGCAGCCTGATTCACAATAGACAAGACAGTGAAGCAACCAAAATGTCCATCAACAGATGAAAGGATAAAGAAGAAGTGGTCCATGTACACAATGAATACTAGCCATGGAAAATAATGAAACACTGCTCTTTGAGGCACCATAGATGATCTTGGAGATAATCACAGAACATGAGGTAAGTCGGAAAGCAAAAGTCCTATATCCTATGATATCACATATAGGCGTTATCTAATAACTGACACAAATGAACATATTTCCACAGAGAAAGTCAATCACAGACTTATTAAAAAAAAACTATGCTTATTTAAAGGAAAGGTGGGGGAAATGGATAAATGAAGATTAGCATTACCATATGTATAAAATACATATTATATACATATATCAAAGAGACCGACCATATAGCACAGAAGGAATACAGAACACTCTGTAATAATTTACATGGGAAGAGGATCTCTACATAAATAGTTATATAGAATATGTAGATGAACCAGAGTGTGTACACCTTGGACGAGCAACATTCTAACCATTACCCCAATTGAAAAAATTAAAACAACGAACTAGGAGTAATGAGACATAAACTTATGGGGGGTTTTCCTGGCACATTCCATCCAAATTTAAAACCTAGGCAAACAACTTCCAGAACGGCTCTGCTGCCTAGTACCCAGATTTGGGAATGGAGAAATGCTGCATCCTTCTGGCCGTTTCCCACAAGAGCAGCTTTAAACCCACTGCAAAAGGTCACTAAATATTCACCAATTGCAGGTCTGTAAATGACACTGGCCCTCCAATAAATACTGAGGTCGAAAATCGACCAAAAAATTCCAGAGTGTAACCTTCCAAAAAGAAAATTTGAAGAGGTATATTATAGTCACACTTTTTTGCTTTTTTCTTTTAACAGAAAAGAAAAAGGCGTGGAAAAATGATGAAATGTAGGAATTTTTACAGACATGTAAACCCAAATTACAAAAACCTATCAGCTCACACCAGTCAGAATGGCCATCAACAAAAATGCTGCAAAGAATAAATGCTGACGTGATTGTGGAGAAATGCGTACCCTCGATTCTAAGGGGGACGTGGTAAGAGCCACTAATGAAAGCACAATTGAGGTGCCTTGAAAAGGTAAACGTTGAGCTACCATACCAGTTAAGCAATCATACCCACTGCTGGGTCTATCACCTGAGAAAATGAATATCAAAAATCACAGGCTGTCAATCCTGCACTCCAGCAATATTTACCATAGGCAACACTTGGAAGCAACGAAAATGTCCATCAACAGAGGAATGCACCAAGAAGAAGTGGTCCAAGTACACAATGGAATATTAGCCATGGAAAACATTGAAGCACTGCTCTTTGAGGCACCATAGATGAGCCTGGAGATAATCACAAAACATGAAGTAGGTCGGAAAGCAAAACACCTATATCCTATATTATCACTTATGGCATTATCTAATAACTGACACAGATGAACATATTTCCAAAGAGAAAGACACTCACAGGCTTAGAAAACAAACTATGCTCATCTGAAAGGAAAGGAGGGGGGAAATTGAGAAATGAAGATTAGTGTTACTCTACATATACAAATACATATTATATACATGTATCAAAAAGACCGAACATATAGCAAGAGAGGTCGACGGAACACTGTAATATTTTACATGGGAAGAGGATCTGTACATTAATAGACATACATAATGTACAAATGAACCAGATTGTGTACACCTAGGACAAACAATATTCTAAACATTACCCAGATTAAAAAAATTTTAAAAACCAAAAAGAAGTAATGAGACATAAACTTACGGGGATTTCTCCTGGCACATTCCATTCTAATTTATAACCTAGGACAATGACTTCCAGAAAGGCTCTGCTGCCCTAGTACCCAGATTGGGGAATGGAGAAATGCTACCTCCTTGTGGCCGTTTCTCACAACAGCAGCTTTGAACCCACTGCAAAAGGTCACTAAATTTTCACCAACTTGCAGTTCTGCAAATGACACCTGCCCTCCAGAAAGTTTTTGGGGTCAAAAATCGACCAAAAACTTCAGAAGAGGGCAACCTTCGAAGAAGACAATTTCAAGAGCTATATAGTACTCACGGGGTTTTATTTTAAGAGAAAAGAAAAAGGGGTAGGAATATGACGAATTTAAAAAATTTTAATGACATGCATACCCATATTACGAAAACCTATCAGCGCACAGCAGTCAGAATGGCCATTAGGAAAAATGCTGCAAAAAATAAACGGTGAAGGGAGTGTGGAGAAATGCGTACCCTCGGTTGTAAGGGGGGGCATGTAAAGAGCCACTAATGAAAACACAGTGTAGGTGCTTTGAAAAGGGAAACATTGAGCTACCAGTCAATCAATCACAACCACTGCTTGGCCTATCACCTGAGAAAATGAGAATCCAAAAGTCACAGGCTGGCAAACCTGTACGCCAGCAAGATTTACCATAGCCAGCACTTGGAAGCAATGAAAATGTCCATCAACCGAGGAATGCACCAGGAAGAAATGGTCCACGTACACAATGGAATATTACTCTAATAATAAATATAAATTAAATTTAAAAACAAACAAAAGCAAGGAGACATCAACATTTGTGGGTTTATCCGGGCACATTGCACTCTAATTTATAACCGATGAACACCACTGGCCGGTAGGTCTGTTTCCCTAGTACCAGCAAGGGGAATGTAGAAAGGCTGCCGCTCTCTGGCCGTTACCTGCAAACGCAGGTTTAAAGCCTGAAGTAATGGTCACTTCATATGAACAAGTACTGCAGGCCTGTAAATGAAACCTACCCTCAAAATGTCTTGAAGGAGATAATGGCCAAAATATTTCAAAGGGTGACACATACTTTAAGAAAACACTTTGAAGAAATAAGCTCTAATCACAGCTGGAAAAATAAAAAGGACATGTCTTAAAGCTCAATTTCAATGCATTATGAAACACATGCAAATTCAACCACAAAGAGGTATCAGTTCACACCACTCAGAATAATCATGAGCAAAAACTACAAAGAATAAAGCCTGAAGGTGCTGGGAAGAAATACATGCCCTGCACTTTAAGTGGGACGTAACCTGGAAAGAGCCACTAAGGACAACAGAACAGAGGTGCCTTTAAAAGGTAAACATTGAGCTACCATATGATCCAGCAGACCTATTCCTGGACCTATAAACTAAGAAGACAGAATTGGAAGGGCACAGCCACGCAAATCTGCATTCCATAGTTTTACAATAGCCAAGATATGGAAGTAACCAAAAAGTCCACTGACAGATGGGTGGACAAAGAAGAACTGCTACCTGTACAGATGGAATATGAGCTAGTGAAAAAATGAAACAATGCCATTTGCAGCACCATAGATGAGTCTAGAAGTAATCACGCAACTTGGAGTAAGTGAGAAAGCGAAAGACACATATCCTATCATATCACGTATAGGGGTTACCTAAAAAATGATACAAACAAAGATATTTCCACAGACAAACACTATCATAGATTCATTAAAATATTGGGGCTTCCCTGGTGGCGCAGTGCTTGAGAATCTGCCTGCCAATGCAGGGGACACAGGTTCGAGCCCTGGTCTGGGAAGATCCCACATGCCACGGAGCAACTGGGCCGTGAGCCACAATTACTGAGCCTGCGCGTCTGGAGCCTGTGCTCCACAACCAGAGAGGCCATGATGGTGAGAGGCCCGCGCACCGCGATGAAGAGTGGTCCCCACTTGCCACAACTAGAGAAAGCCCTCGCACAGAAAAGAAGACCCAACACAGTCATAAATAGATAAATAAAAGAACGTGAATTTCTAAAAAAAAATCAGAATGTTAACAAACTTTAAAAAAATACATAAATAAATAAATAAATAAATAAATCTTATGGTTCACCAAATAGAAAGATGTGAGGATTGGATACATTACCATATTTAGGTTAACAGAGAGTTACAAACACATGTGAAATATATAATCACCAAAGACCTACACAATACCAAGAGAAGACTACTCAACATTGTGTCATAACCTACATGGGAAAAGGATCCGAAGAAGAATAGATATATGTATATGTGTGAAAGAACCACATCTTGCACACCTAGAACAAACAAAACATTGTAATCAAGTTTGCTGTGATAAAAAATAAAAATTAAGTTAAAAATACCAACAAGAAGTAATGAGACATAAAGAGCTTTTTCCTCGCAAATTCCATTCTTATTTACAACCTAGAACACCACTTCCAGTAAGGCTCTGTTGCCCTAGTAACCAGACTTGGTAAAGGGGAAATGCTGCCGCCTTGTGGCCAATTCCCGCAAGAGCTGCTTTTAACCCACAGCTAATGGTCACTTGCCATTCAAAATGACTCAAGGCTGTAAAGGACACCTGCCCTCAAAATTGTGCTGAGGTAGGGAATGGATAAAAGGATTCAAAAAAGGCAAAATGTTCATGAAGAGAGTATGAAGAGGTCAGTTTTACTCACTCTCTTTTTAAAGAAAGGAAAATGGATAAAAGCTCAGCCTCAGGAACTATTAGACTCATGCAATCTAATCTACGAAAACTTTTCAACTCACACCAGTCGACTGACCATTGGCAAAAAGTCTACAAACAATAAATGCTGAAGAGGTTTTAGAGAACTGTGTACCCTCTAGCTGCTGGTGAGATGTAAGAGGGTTAAACGCTAATAATGAGAACAGAAAGGAGCTGCGTTTAAAAGGAAAAATTGAGGTACCATTCAATCCAGCAGGCGCACCAATGGGCCTCTCACCTGAGAAGACCAGAATGAAGAAGACCCGGGCTGCAAAAGCTGCACTGCAGCCTGATTCACAATAGACAAGACAGTGAAGCAACCAAAATGTCCATCAACAGATGAAAGGATAAAGAAGAAGTGGTCCATGTACACAATGAATACTAGCCATGGAAAATAATGAAACACTGCTCTTTGAGGCACCATAGATGATCTTGGAGATAATCACAGAACATGAGGTAAGTCGGAAAGCAAAAGTCCTATATCCTATGATATCACATATAGGCGTTATCTAATAACTGACACAAATGAACATATTTCCACAGAGAAAGTCAATCACAGACTTATTAAAAAAAAACTATGCTTATTTAAAGGAAAGGTGGGGGTAATGGATAAATGAAGATTAGCATTACCATATGTATAAAATACATATTATATACATATATCAAAGAGACCGACCATATAGCACGGAAGGAATACAGAACACTCTGTAATAATTTACATGGGAAGAGGATCTCTACATAAATAGTTATATAGAATATGTAGATGAACCAGAGTGTGTACACCTTGGACGAGCAACATTCTAACCATTACCCCAATTGAAAAAATTAAAACAACGAACTAGGAGTAATGAGACATAAACTTATGGGGGGTTTTCCTGGCACATTCCATCCAAATTTAAAACCTAGGCAAACAACTTCCAGAACGGCTCTGCTGCCTAGTACCCAGATTTGGGAATGGAGAAATGCTGCATCCTTCTGGCCGTTTCCCACAAGAGCAGCTTTAAACCCACTGCAAAAGGTCACTAAATATTCACCAATTGCAGGTCTGTAAATGACACTGGCCCTCCAAAAAATACTGAGGTCGAAAATCGACCAAAAAATTCCAGAGTGTAACCTTCCAAAAAGAAAATTTGAAGAGGTATATTATAGTCACACTTTTTTGCTTTTTTCTTTTAACAGAAAAGAAAAAGGCGTGGAAAAATGATGAAATGTAGGAATTTTTACAGACATGTAAACCCAAATTACAAAAACCTATCAGCTCACACCAGTCAGAATGGCCATCAACAAAAATGCTGCAAAGAATAAATGCTGACGTGATTGTGGAGAAATGCGTACCCTCGATTCTAAGGGGGACGTGGTAAGAGCCACTAATGAAAGCACAATTGAGGTGCCTTGAAAAGGTAAACGTTGAGCTACCATACCAGTTAATCAATCATACCCACTGCTGGGTCTATCACCTGAGAAAATGAAAATCAAAAATCACAGGCTGTCAATCCTGCACTCCAGCAATATTTATCATAGGCAACACTTGGAAGCAACGAAAATGTCCATCAACAGAGGAATGCACCAAGAAGAAGTGGTCCAAGTACACAATGGAATATTAGCCATGGAAAACATTGAAGCACTGCTCTTTGAGGCACCATAGATGAGCCTGGAGATAATCACAAAACATGAAGTAGGTCGGAAAGCAAAACACCTATATCCTATATTATCACTTATGGCATTATCTAATAACTGACACAGATGAACATATTTCCAAAGAGAAAGACACTCACAG